>NC_133329.1:352127798-353626008 GCF_042186555.1 Aquarana catesbeiana | reverse complement strand
TCATCCCTTTGGCCTTAATCTGGACAACCAGCTGCCGGAGGGTTTCGGTCACTTTAGAACGGCTCACCATCTTGCAAAGTCAGTGAAGCTGTAAAGTTAGGTTGCCAGTTAAATAGGGTTTGTCAGATAATGAAAGAAATTAGCACAAGGTGCCAGATTACCTTATTTTTCGGACTATAAGATGCACTTTTTTTTCCCCCCAGAAATATGGGGGAAAATGTCCCTGCGTCTTATGGTGGGAATAACAGGCACCGCCCCCTGCCGCCACTGGCACCGCCCCCTGCCACCGCTCGCATCGCCTCCCGCCGTCGCCGCCGGAAGAGAGGCAGGAGAGTGGGGGACAGACTTCCAAAGCCCCCGCAGGGTGTGGGCGATCTTCCGGCTGGTTCCTGAGACAGAAAACAGAGCATTCGGCTGCTCTGTCTTCTGTTAGGTGGAAGGGATAACATCAGGTAAGGCTGCATTTTCTGTGGCAATGTCCACTCTGCATTTTCTGTGGCAATGGCCACTCTGCATTTTCTGTGGCAATGGCCACTCTGCATTTTCTGTGGCAATGGCCACTCTGCATCTCATGGGCACTGGAAAATATTTTAGTACACTATTTTTGGTTCAGAAATTTTTTTTTTTATTTTCTTGTTTTCCTCCTCTAATACCTAGGTGCGTCCTATGGTCAGGTGCGTCTTATGGAGCAAAAAATACGGTAACGCCAATAAATGGGAGGGATCTGAAAGTGTTCTCTAATTTTATGTTTTTAAAATCTCCATTGAAGTTTTTTATTCTGTGCTTCAAAACATATGTAACTTATGAAATCTGCTTGACAAAACTGCTCATTTACACTTTCAAATAAGACTAATCAGTGACCTTGAAATTTAGGAAATTGTAGATGGTTCTCTAATATTGATCTCCAGTGTAGCTCAATTCAGGAAGATCCCTCTGAGATGAACATCTCCACCATTTTAAATTTGTAAAGGTCCTGTCTAGCAGCAGGAACCACAAAGTATCTGATTGTACCATGTACTAAGATAATAGCTGGTATCTCGCATCAATGCTTTCCTTGTGTGGCTGATATATTGTCTCAACAGTTGGTAAATTATGATGGTCTAAACAGGTCCCAAATCAAGTTACTATGTGATGTATAGTACTCTGTAAATTTAAAAACAAAAACGTATTTTACCCTCCCAGGCTGAGAACAATCCTGCTCTATTTGTATCTCGCACACCCCCTTCCAGACACTGCAGCTCACAATTCGCAGCTTTCAGAAGCAGTGCTGCCAATCCAGAAAGCAGTGGGCATGACTAGGTGTGGGCAGGTGGACAAGCTACATGCTTGTAAATTAGTGGTGGGTGCAGCGTTTTCACTTCTGCCTCATCCCAATGTTGTGAAGTAGGCACAGCCTGCATGAGGGTGGCAACGCTGCTCTGAATTCAGGAGCAGTGCAGCAGTGTTGTCACCCCTTCACAGGAAGCTGCATTATTTGGGCTTCACTGGCAAGATCGACAGGCATTTGTGAGATTTTCCTGGGGGGAAGAAGAACTTAATGGTCAATGCACTTATACTAAATGCAGCATCACTTTTTTGATACAAAAATAAAATCATCTCGGTATTATCACTTGTCCAGCAACAGACCAGGTAAGTTGCTGGTCGGCAAGTAATTAAAGATGCATTGCAGGTATGAATATTTTTACAAAGTTACAGCTTGGACCAATTAACTATGTATATACCATACCTGTGAGACCCCTCTAGAAACTAGAAATTGCTTTAGTAGACTCCACTAGCTTCCGGGTGGAGCAGCTGCCCTGCCGCATTGTGAACACTGGAAGTCAGCTGCTGGGCACGGGTGCAATTCAGAGGATGCTTTGCACTTCCAAATATATGCAAAAGTGTTCTCTGAATGTGATGGAGAGCGTAAAGTCACAAATCTACCTCGTCCAATCAAAGCAGCTTTGCGTTTTCTTCAACTTATGCAAAGCATATCTCTGGTGCCTGTGCGAAGTAGCCGGCCTCATGATTTTCAGTGAGCAGAAGAGCAGCCAACTCAGCAAGGGAGCCAAAAGCAAGTAGAGATCACTGGAGTAGCAGTAACCTTTGCAGTGATTTTGAGCTTCTGGATCCCACAGGTATGGTATATGCATAGTTATATTGGTCCAAGTCTTTTAGATAGTGAAGGATTAGAACACCTGTCAGGTTTTTATTGCTGTCTGTGCCCCCATGAGGGAGATTTGCCCTCTCTAATTGTCCTATTTACCGTTATTAAAAGTAATATAATATTTTGGGTTGTCCCCAGAAAAGTAATAGAGGGGAAATCTACCAATGGGGACGCTAGTGCTGGTGACCTGGGAGTCCCCAAGGAATTCCCTTTTAATTTGCAGGGATTTCCTTACTTCCTGTTTTGGCTATGGGACAGGAAGTGAAATCTCTGCAATGGGACAAAGATGATGGGGGGAATCTGACAGGTCTTAATAAACACACTTATTTTATCTAAAAAAAAAAAAGTGAGGAAGGAGCTTTGCCTATAGTTTTTTACTTTTGTTTAAATAAAAGTGCAGCACTAGGGCAAAGTGCAATTCATGCGAATCGCACAACACGTGATGTGCATACATCCAAAAATGGTGTAATAAAGTGCAATAATTGGTACAGCTTGAAATGATATAAAACATAACATATGTGCAATGTAATATCACAAGTGCAAACAAAAAAAGTTCATATGCAGCTGATTTTCATCAGAAGTCGTCCCATGAAGAGGGGGTGTATTGGAAATGATGATCAAATGCTTGGCAGCGTGATGCCCATCACCACAAATAAAATGAAGGCTTACCAGAAACCCCCCCCCCCTTATTCAGGGAGGTCACAAAGCGCTTTGTTTGATCTGTGATCCACAGAAAAGATGACCTGACGCCTCTCCCCAGTAGCCTCAGAAGATGCACACCAGGAACTTCACAGCTGATCAGGACGTGGTGTTTTAGAAAAGACACAGAGCCGGAGTATAGATACATAAAGACTCCACATAGTATAATATTGTCTCCTCTTTGCAGTTTATTAGCAGCAGTGCATATACACAGGATAGCAAAAGTTCAAGCCGAGAGCATGTCTCAATCCAAACACTTCCTTTCAAACTCCCTTAAAATCCAGACAGTGATCGCATATGCATACGCGTCATTTATGACGATCGGCCCCCTAATGTCATGTGACGAGATGGTTGTCGGGGCGGTTATGTACACAAGCTACTGTGCATATGCGATCACTGTCTGGATTTTAAGGAAGTGTTTGGATTGAGACATGCTCTCAGGCTTGAACTTTTGCTAACCTATGTATATGCTCTGCTTATAATAAGCTGCAAAGAGGAGACAATATTATACTATGTGGAGTCTTTGGGGGTTATTTACTAAAGGCAAATCCACTTTGCACTACAAGTGCAAAGTGCAGTAGCTGTAGATCCGAGGAGGACATGCAAGGAAAATCAACAACGTTTTAGCTTGCACATGATTGGATGATAAAATCAGCAAAGCTTCCCCTCATTTCATATCTACCCCTCAGATTTACAGTGACTTCCAAGTTTCAGTGCAAAGTGAATTTGCCTTTCGTAAATAACCCCCTTTGTCTCTCTATACTCCGGCTCTGCGTCTTTTCTAAAACGCCACACCCTGATCAGCTGTGACGTTCCTGGCGTGTATCTTCTGAGGCTACTGGGGAGAGACAACGGGACATCTTTTCTGTGGATCACAGAGCCAACAAAGCGCTTTGTGACCTCCATGAGTAAGGGGGGGGTCGCTGGCTTTCTGGTAAGCCTGCATTTTATTTGTGGTGATGGGTATTACGCTGCCAAGCATTTCATCGTTGCCAATACACCCCCTCTTCATGGGACTTCTGATGAAAATCAGCTGCATATTAACTTTTCTTTTTGTTTGCACTTGTGATATTACATTCCACATATGTTATGATTTATTTCATTTCAAACTGCACCAATTATTGCACTTTATTACACCATTTTTGGATGTATGCACATCACATGTGTTATGCGATTTGCATGAATTCCACTTTTTGCCCTAATGCTGCACTTCCAGCCCAAGGCCATAGTATGACATCCTTGACTTTCAGTGGGGATATTTGAATGATGCCTGCAGCTACAGGCATCATTCAGCTATCCTCGTTTTCAGACGACTATTCTGTGCACCATAAGAATGATCATAGCGGCAGATCCGCCGCCTGATCATTCTTACAGGCGATGGGAGGGGACATCCCCTCCCGCCGCCATCCAGTGCTTCTCCGGGCTGTCCCGTGCCATCGGGGACCCAGAGAAAGAATCGGCCGCCGCCGGTTGACGACCAGTCATCTCTGACTGTCAGAGGTTGGTCACCAGTCATCTCTATGACAGTCAGAGGCCCGGGCGCGGCGTTATGACGTCGGGTCCGGGCTGCAATTGTCAAAGCCACGATCGTGAGATCATGAATTTTTTTATTTTTTTTGATCTCGTGCTTTCCAGCCTGAAGGAGAGATGTGGGGCCTTATTGACCCCACATCTCTCCATAAAGAGGACCTGTCACAAACTATTTCTATTACTAGGGATGTTTACATTCCTTGTAGTAGGAATAAAAGTATTTAAAAAAAAAAGTGTGTGTGTGTGTGTATATATATATATATATATATATATATATATATATATATATATATATATATATATATATATATATATATATATATATATATATATATATATATATATATATATATATATATATATATATATATATATATATATATATATATATATATATATATATATATTTTCTAAAACGCCCCAGTAACACGCTCTAAGAAGTGAACGCACACAAGTCCCACCCACATATGTAAACGCGGTTCAAACCACACATGGGAGGTATCGCCACATGTGTTAGAGCGTGAGCAGCAATTCTAGCGCTAGACCTCCTCTAACTCTAAACTGGTAACCTGTTAAAAAAAAAAAAAAAAAAAGTCACCTATGGAGATTTTTAAGTACCAAAGTTTGGCGCCATTCCATGAGTGTGCGCAATTTTAAAGCGTGACATGTTGGGTATCTATTTACTCGCCATAACATCTTTCACATTATTCAAAGAAATTGGGCTAACTTTACTGTTTTGTTAATTTTATGAAATTTTTTTTTTTTCCAAAAAAAACACATTTGAAGAAAAATTTGTTGTGCAAATACCATGCGACATAAAAAGTTGCAACAACTGCCATTTTATTCCCTAGGATGTCTGCTAAAATATATATTTATATAATATTAATAATAATAATAATGTTATTATCAGGTTTTGAGTAATTTTCTAGCAAAAAAGATTTTTACATGTAGGAGAGGAGTGCCAGAATAGGCCCGGTATGGAAGTGGTTAAATATTTTTCTTTGTGCCTGATATCTGAGATACTTTTTACTAATCAACTTCTTTCTTGCCAGATATCTTTCGGCGAAGAGACAGCATGCAGCAGGGAATAGTCAACTTCATGTATGACGATGTAAGTGTCTTCAGCAAAAGATTACATCTTGTTTGATGTGCAGAATTGTGTATTAGCTATCGCCTAACATCCAGTACCCAGCATACAATTGTTTGGTGTTTTGTATGTATACAGGTGATACTCGAAAAATTTGAATATCGTGCAAAAGTTCGTTTATTTCACTAATGCAACTTAAAAGGTGAAGCTAGTATAAGAGACTAATTTCATGCAAAGCAAGCCGTGATTTGTCATAATTGTGGTGATTATGGCTTGTAGCTCATGAAAACCCCAAATCCACAATCTCAGAAAATTAGAATATTACATGCAATCAATAAAACCAGGATTGTGCATAGAACAATATCGGACCTCTGAAAAGTATAAGCATGTACTTGGTTTGGGCACCTTTTGCAGCAATTACTGCCTCAATGCATCCTGGCATGGAAGCTATCAGCCTGTGGCACTGCTGAGGTGTTATGGAAGACCAGGATGCTTTAATAGCGGCCTTCAGCTCTTCTGCATTGTTCGGTCTCATGTCTCATCTTTCTCTTGGCAATGCCCCATAGATTCTCTATGGGGTCAGGTCAGTCGAGTTTTCTGGTCAATCAAGCACAGTAATCCCACGGTCATTGAACCAGGTTGTGGTGGTTTTGGCAGTGTGGGCAGGTGCCAAGTCCTGCTGGATCCCCATAGAGCTCGTCTGCGGAAGGAAGCATGAAGTGCTCATAAATCTCCTGGTAGACAGCTGCGTTGACCCTGGACTTATTGAAGTACAGTGGACCAACACCAGCAGATGACTTGGCTCCCCAAATCAACACACTTCAAGTATCTTGCAGTGTGTGCCTCTCCATTCTTCCTCCATACTCTGGGTCCTTGGTTTCCAAATGAGATGCAAAATTTGCTCTCATCAGAAAAGAGGAATTTGGACCACTGAGCAACAGACCAGGTCTGTTTTTCTTTAGCCCAGGTAAGACGCTTCTGACGTTTGTTGTTCAGGAGTGGCTTGACAAGAGGATTACGACATTTGAAGTCCATGTCCAGGATCCGTCTGTGTGTGGTGGCTCTTGATGCACTGATTCCAGCCTCAGTCCACTCCTTGTGAAAGTCCCCAACACTTTTGAATGGCCTTATCCTGACAATTCTCTCCAGGCTGCGGTCATCCCTGCTGCTTGTTCACCTTGTTTTTCCACAATTTTCCCTTCCACATAACTTTCTATTATTGTGCTTTGATACAGCACTTTGGGAACATCCAACTTCTTTTGCATTTACCTTTTGAGGCTTTCCCTCCTTATGGAGGGTGTCAGTAATAGTTTTCTGCTCAACTGTCAGGTCAGCAGTGTTTCCCATGATTGTGATACCTACTGAACCAGACTGAGAGACCGTTTAAAGGCTCAGGAACCCCTTGCAGGTGCTATGGCTTAATTAGCTGATTAGAGTAGGACACTTTGAGCCTAGAATATTGCACCTTTTGTGGGATTGTGGATTTGGGGTTTTGATGAGCTGTAAGCCATAATCATCACAATTATGACAAATCACAGCTTTATCATAATTTTGATGATTATGGCTTATCTATCTTGCTTTGCATGTAATGAGTCTATCTCCTATATTAGTTTCACCTTTTAAGTTGCATTAGTGAAATAAATGAACTTTTGCACGATATTCTGATTTTTTGAGTATCACCTGTATATGTGTGTACTCACTGCATCTGCATCATTCACAGCGCTGCGCCTTTTCCACATTTTATTCCAAAATGGATTAAATTTGTTATTTTCTACAAACAATACCCCATATTGACAACCTGAAAGAAGTTTGTTTGAAATCCTTTGCAAATTTTATTAAAAATAAACCAAAAAAAAAATCCCATGTACATAAGTATTCACAGCTTTTACACAATACTTTGAAGCACCTTTTGGCACCAATTCGTCTCAAGTCTTTCAGTATGATGCTACAAGCTTGGCACACCTATTTTTGGCCAGTTTCTCCCTTTTTTTTTTTTTTTTTTTTTTTTTTGACGGACCCCTCAAGCTTCAGCAGGTTGTTTGGGGAGCATCAGTGCACAGCCATTTTCAGATCTCTCCAGAGATGTTTAAGTCTGTGTTTAAGTCTGGGTTCTGGCTGGGCCACTTAAGGACATTCACAGAGCTATCCCATAGCCATGCCTTTGTTGTCTTGGTGCTGTTCTTAAGGTCGTTGTCCTGTTGGAAGATGAACCTTTGCCCCAGTCTGAGGTCCAGAGCGCTCTAGAGCAGGTTTTCATCAAGGATGTCTCTGTACATTGCTGCATTCATTTTTTTTTTCCTCGCTCCTGACTAGTCTCCCAGTTCCTGCCCCTGAAAAACATCGCCCACAGGACGATGCTGCCACCACCATACTTTACTGTAGGGATGGTATTGGCCAGGTGATGAGCAGTGCCTGGTTTCCTCCTGATCTGACGCTAAAGAGTTCAATCTTTGTTGCATCAGACCAGAGAATTGTTTCTCATGGTCAGTCCTTCAAGTGCCTTTTTGACAAAATCCAGATGGGCTGTTATGTGCCTTTTACGGATGAGTGCCTTCCGTCTGGCATCTCCACCAATCAGGCCTGTATGGTAGAGTGCTGTAGAGATGGTGGTTCTTCTGGAAGGTTCTCCTCTCTCCCACGGAGAAATACTGGAAATCTGTCAGCGATAATCTGGTTCTTGGTTACCTCCCTGACTAAGACCCTTCTCCCCTGATTGCTCAGTTTGGCTGGACAGCCCACTCTAGGAAGAGTCCTGGTGGTTCCAAACTTCTAACATTTACGGATGATGGAGCCCACTGTGTTCATTAGGACCTTCAATACTGCAGAAAATTTTCTGTACCTATCCCCAGATCTGTGCCACGATGCAATCCTAAAGACAATTCCTTGGACTTCATGGCTTGGTTTGTGCTCTGACATGCACTGTTAAATGTGGGACTTTATTGTCCCAATCAACTGAATTTACCACGGGTGAACTCCAAGTTGTAGAAACCTCTCAGTGCCGGTTCACACAGGGGCGACTGTACTACGGAACCGTTCTAATAGGAGCGATGCAAGTCGCTCCAACTTAGAGAAAGGTTCCTGTACTATTTTTGGGGCGATTTGCATTGACTTCTATACAGAAGTCGTTTTGCAAGTCGCCCTGAAGTGTGTCGTGCCGCTCCTGTGTGAACCGGCACTCAAGGAGGATCAGTGGAAACAGGATGCACCTTAGCTCAATTTTGAGTGTCATATGGCAAAGGCTGTGAATACTTGTATACATGTAATGTTTTTCTTTTTTTTGTTTGCAAAGATTTCAAACAAACTTCTTTCACGTTGTCATTATGGGGTATTGTTTGTAGAATTTTGAGGAAAATAATGAATTCAATCCATTTTGGAGTAAGGCTGTAACATAAAAAAGTGGAGAAAATTAAGCGCTGTGAACTCTTTCTGTGTATATGTGTGTGTATGTGTGTATATATATATATATATATATATATATATATATATATATATATATATATATATATATATATATATATATATATATATAAATTTTTTTTATATTTAATGTGATTTTATAAGCCCACTGTCAACTGTGATACCCCCAACGATTTCATACTCTTTGATCTTATCTTGCAGCCTAGTTGTCTTACATATCCAATTGCTGTTCTTTATATTTGAATTTAATGCATAACGATATACCTGGAGAACTAATGCATTCTGGCTATCTACTTATTGATTCATTCAGTGAACTGATTGCTTTTTCAGCCATCTCCAGAGAAAAGGAAAAATGCTCCCTTTCAGTGGGGCTGTCCTTTCAACTACAAGGGCTAAATACAAGTTTGGGTCTAGGGGACTGGCAACAGACGTTTTATTTACCTGATCTCTGCTCCCCTGGCAGCTTGTGCTTTCCACTGCTCCCCAACGCTTTAATATTGAGCTATCCCTCTGGGTCCTCTCATCCCGTGTAGGACTGAGCTCTGTATTGGACTTGATGATGTCAGAGGACTTTGCAACTGCTGTAGCATGGGGGAGAAGAGGCTGCAGAGAGGCTTTAAAAGTATGGGGTCGGGTAAGTTAAGGGCTTTTTGTGGTCCCCTAGACCCAAGCGGGCATTTAACCCTTGCAGTGCATGGGTAATGCCGCATCATTTGGAATTTGCTATTCGGTTTGAAATGGGTGGGTTTACTTTTTTTTTTTTTTTTTTTTTTTTATATATGCATTCTCAAATAGTTTGACATTCTGTCCATTGAAAGGTCAGTTAGCTGAATTCAAAGTGTGTATGGCCAGCATTGATAACCTTTTTGATGCCCTATAACTTTTGCGGGGTGGTTAAGGAAACCGTAATTGCAGATGCACCCTCTGTCAAAGCTTAGACACGGCTTGATAACAATTTTTTATTTTTTGGCATAGTTTTTGCAGAACACAATGGCCATATAAATGTCTGGACTACAGTCAAGTTTATGAAGAATCTGGCATTATAAATCATCCTGTGAACTGTTCGAAGAGGGAACCAAGTGTGACCACACTGTGAATCTACCTTATTGTACAACCTAATATTTCAATTTTAAGTCGGTCCTTATACACAGTACACTGACTCAACACATTGATAGTTAATTTGTATTATAGGACACAGAGATCGCTGTAAAATATATGTTCAAGCTTTCTTTTTTCATATAAAAATATATCTATTAAAATCCACCTTTCGTCCCAGTTTCTTGTTTTTGTGTTTTCTTTTTTCTTTTTTTTTTTTTTTTTTTTTAGTGTAGATTTCAGTACAACTGTCTCTTGAAACAGGTGAAAATGCATTTGAATTTGGCAGCTGATGAGACTTCTCTCCTACTTGCTTTGTGATTGGCTGCTTCCCTTATTTCTCCAGTAAGTCCAACAAAAAGCTGCAGAGGCCGCCGATCAGAAAACATCAATAGGTGGAGAGATATCTGTCAGTTACCTTGAACACTCATTTCAAGAAGCAGCTTGCACCTGTTTTGACAGCTGTAGGGTGGGTAAGGGAGAACTCATGCAGAACATGTTTGTTCACTTGCATAAATTGCATGCCATGTTGATAAACTGTAATTTTTGTAGTTCATTAAAAACCTACAACTCTACTTGTTTCCCTTGTATATTTTAAACTTAAAACTTTGTATGAAGGTCAGAAAAATTGGCTATAACAAGTGCTTCACATTGCTTGAGCCATATTTTCATTTATCTTTTGCATTTGCAAATTGACTTACTCTGCAATTCACATTTGTTATGGAGCTGTGTCTTGCGAACTGTGTTAATCCATGAACTGGACAAATATGTATATATATTCAGGCAAATAATCGTGTACCAGTTTGCCTAGTTTACAAATTGATGTGCTTATCTTAAATTGGTACTAGAGGATATGCTTGCTAAATACCATCAATTTGGTTCTGATGGTGCAAATTAAAAACCAAATCCAGATGTGTATATGATTAACACCTCCCGCCTGGCCTATTATAGAATTAAAAAAAAAAAGGACCAGGCAGTAGCACTGCTCTCCCGGGTAGACATAATATGATGTCCTCTCAGATGGGCACCCTAGGGGCCACGTAGTGGTGTGATCTAGAACAGATGATTGTACCAGACCAGCCCTGGTACCATGTGATCGTTGTGAACAATGACAGTGATCTCCTATGAGTAGTACAGTGGCTTTTATTCATAGTCACCCATTGTGTACTGTTTTGATCGGTCACAGTAATTACCTGGTACAGGGCCAATTACAGTGAACATGTACCATGTGATAGCTGTGGCCAATGATTGCTATCAGAATAGTACACAGTGGCATATGAATGGATGCCAGTCACAAAGAAAAGATTGCTTATACAGTGATCATCATCATCAATCATTGTGTGTGTTAAAAAAAAAAAAAAAAAAAAAAAATCAACTCTCCAGAGCAGTCCAGTATTGCTCTGGTGACAGTATGTAAAAAAAAAAAAAAAAAGTAAACAATCGGTGTCCCTTATCACTTCCACGCCAGTCATAGAAAAATTGTGAAACCGCCTTGGATTGTCTACTTTTCAAAAAGGGGTCATCTGGGGGGTATTTGTATTGTCCTGGTGTTTTTAGGGCCTCAAGAAATGAGATGGGCCGTGAGTAACACACATGTATAATATATACTGTGTTTTACATATTACCATAGTTTGTAGACTAACTTTTACACTCTATAAATGATATACACTGAATTGGGCTTTTTTTTTTACCAAAGAAATGTAGCAGAATATATTAAGTTTTTACAAAGATATTTGTAAAATTTAAGAACAAAGTAAAAATTTGTGTGTGTGTGGTGTTTTTTTTTGTTTTTTTTTTGTTTTTTTTTGTAACCCAAAAAATAACCCAGTGGAGAATAAATGCCACCAAAAAAAAGCACCGTCCGTCTCAAAAATGACGCTGGATTGACAGTGACACAGGCAAAAAGCCTGAACCACTCTTCTAAACTATGAAAACAGCACAGATCCTGCTCTGATTTAACAAAAGTGATCTGTTCCCGTTTAAGGCTCCATTCACACTTGTGCAACTTTGGACATTAAAGTTTCATGACACGTCGTTCCCCATGTTTTCCAATGATACAGCAATTGCAGCATGTTCAAAGTAGTTCATGCTTTGGTCTGACTTTCATGCAACTTGAGGGCCATAGATTTCAATGTTAACCTTCAGAAGTTGCATGAAAGTCATACCTGAATGTTATACAATGCAACTTGTGTGCAACAGTTGTTCGTTATTACTGGTCAAAGTCGTATCCACGTTACACCCATCCAAAGTTTTGCTCCAAAGTCGGCACAACTTTGGAGTCACACAAGTGTGAATGGAGCCTTATGCCTGTGACAGACACAGAACAAACTTCAGCTGGAGCTGCGTGCTCTGATCCCACTCAGCTGAGTGGGAAGGAAGAGGAGGGTTGCTAATGCTGCAGGTTATGCTCCTGAATTGTAATCTCTACATAAGCTAACCGCTCACATACCATATGCCAGGTCTGACCTAGCAAGGCTCTGTAGCAGTTTTCTATTTTGAAAAAACTGCTGCATTCTGTTTTATTGGGTGCCAACCCTATACTAGTTCTGTTTTGCTTCTGAAATAAACTGGCATGGGTGGCCCAGAGATTCCTGAAACAGGTCTATCTGCATGGAGCATGCCATAAACGCCTGATCCTGGGGGATTTACAGTATGTATTTTGTGATCTTGACTTAAATACAAATATGGCCCCTTTCACATGGACCATTGGTTTTTCAGACGGACCTGATCGGACCCTCCATTCACCCCTATAAAGCGGTGGATGTCAGCGGTGACATGTCTGCTGCTATCTGATCAGATCCTGGCTGCTAAATCCAGGCGGATGATGGTCTTTTTTTTTTTTTTTTTTTTTTTTTTTTCCCCCCAATCAGTCTGGCAGCTCAGATGAAAACTGACAGGCGGTCCGTTTTCATCCAATTTCCCCATAGAGGACAGCTTGACTCTGTCTCCATGCTGCATAGTGAGAGGACCCGTCATCTGCCTACTCAGCGGGGATCAGCGGAGCGAATGCCGTCAAACAGATCCGCCCAGTGTGAAAGTGGCCTAAGAATGAAAAGCAGAGCACGTGGTTTTTTTTAATATCAGGCTCAGCAGAAACTGAATATTCTGCATTGACAAGTATTTTGTGCTGTCAGTCTTCTTTGCGCCTCCTGCCCAAAGTTTTTACAATATAATGACAGCTTGGGGTGTGGATGCTTTGTAAATACTTTAATAACCAATACAAGCAAAAGGGTCTTTCTTTATCATACATCACAGGACACCGAGCACCATAGTAATTACTATGTGGATTACTACCTTCAGGTGATGGACACTGGCACAACCTAAACAGGAAGTTGCCTTCCTATATAACCCCTCCCATACTGGGAACACCTTAGTTTTTTTCGCTAGTGGCTAAGGTTTTGATCACGAGTGAAGATGTGCTCTGAGGAGCTCCAGGAGGGATCCATGTTGGATTTAAATAGCCTCCATAGACTGGATCCATCCAAAGCGCCACTGAGGCCAAAGTGGATGGTACCCGGGCCACGTATACCAAGCACGATGTTTTGACTAATGCCTCTATTTGCAGGGCTGGGACCCAGGGCTTTTTGGTCATGCTCACATTACCTAAAGTTTTTCCTGAGTGGTGCTATACAGGTCCATGGGAGTGGAACCCTGATAAAAAGGGACCCGGTCCTTGAAGGTTTGCTTAACGCAGCCTACCATGATGGGTGAAGTTTGGATCTGTCTGACTTCAGCAGTATCCTGCAGCGAGGGTACGGGAAGAATCATAGGAACTGAAAAAGTCCACCTATGATTTTTCTTCCTTAAGGAAAAAATGTCATGCTTAAATCCTCCACTAGAGGGAGTATATGCACACACCTTATCTGTTGTCTTCACTTCAGCTCAGTGTCAGTCCATATGTGGCAGCAGCAGCTTGCACAGTGGGGATTCCTCTTGCAGGTAAAAGATCTGCCATCCTGCACCCCCCTACCCCCCCCCCCCGGTGGGACCATGAAATGTTAGGGATCACAATTGTTATGGCGCCTTTTGTAATACCCCCCCAGCTGGTGGGGGGGTGCAGAGGTTTAGACTCCAGAAGTTTTACTCCCCTGCCAGCTGTCTTTGGGCTCTGCCTCTACCCCCCCCCCCTCGTATTGGGTCTGCGGGACCCGAAGGATGCCTGCACGGGAACATTTGAAAATCAAACAAGGGGGGTGGGGCCTAGGCGCAGCGCCGTGTGTGGGACATAAGCGTCCACGAGGATGCACGGTGCAAGCGTAGAGAGGAGATATTACTTGGAGCTGTCTCTTGGCTGTACAGCAAGGAGAAAGCAAGCTGGCTAGACTCAGGACACAGCAGCGGTGGGGCATGTGAGGGTGCAAAAACGCATTCCTAATATGGAAGGACTTTTTTTTTTTTTTTTTTTCCCAGCACTAGACTGAACTTGTATAGCGGCATTATTCTGTCAGACTATTCAGCGATTTGTGCAGTTAAATAGTTCCTCTAGACACCACAAAAACCTCATAAAAGGTACCCAGGCGCTCCAGCCGTGCCTCCACACTGCATCCTCCCCTGAAATACCATTTGGGGCAAGCCAGGGTGAGTCATTGGAACAAATTGGTGGTGCAGCTGCTTCTCACATCTCAGCCCCTATATACATAACTGAAGATGCCTTTTCCTCCTCCCTGCAGGGCCTAGAGGGAAGATTAGCGGTTTTAATCACATTATCCATCCAAATGGATAGGAAGCGTGTTAGATCCCCCTCCCCCACCTTAGACCCTTTGCAAGGGGATCGTGGGTAGAGGATGAGGTGTTACCCTCAGGCGATCAGGAGGAAAGATAAACCGATTACTCCTGTGGAGGAAACAACGGTAGATGAACCCTTTTTAGCCTCGCAGTCTGAGAAATTGCTGGTACAATCTCTTACGGAGATGGTTCGTTCCACTTTCATGCTACCCCTAATGTAGTCAGGTGAAAGTTTGGACTCTTCCTTGGGTTCCTTTAAACCTTCACAGCCTTTTGCATGCGTTTTCTGTCCATGCATTACTAGAACAGCTTATTTATGCTGAATGGAATCACCTGGATAAGCATTTTTTTTTCCCTCCAAAGAGATTCTCAGTTCTCTGAGAAATTCACCAAAAAAATAGAATATACCCATAGTTGATGATGCGATTTCCAGTGTGAATAAAAGTCTAACTTGTCCAGTAGACAATGCACAGACAATGCTTAAGGATCCAACAGATAAAAGGTTGGAAATTTCTGTTAAAATCCTGTCTTTAGCAGGTGCGGTTACTCAGTCCGCAGTCGCTGCAATAGGCATCTGTCAATCCCTAAAGGACCAGTTTAGACAGGCCCTTAAAGAGATTCCTGTACAGCAAGCCTGGGATTTGGCCGAACTGCCTAGAGCATTAAGTTGTCATAGACTCCATTAAAGATTCTACAACCCCTGGCAAAAAGTATGGCATCACCAGTCCCTGAGGATGTTCCTTCATTGTTTATTGTTGTAGAAAAAAAGCAGATCACAGACATGGCCAAAAACTAAAGGCATTTCAAATGGCAACTTTCTGGCTTTAAGAAACACTAAAAGAAATCAAGAAAAATAATTGTAGTGGCCAGTAACAGTTAGATTTATAGAACAAGCACAGGGAATAAATTATGGAATCACCCTGTAAATTTTCATTACAAACACTAACACCTGCATCAGACTAAATCTGCTTGTTGGTATATAGGTAAAGAGGGTAAATCATCACGCAGTGTTGCACAAGATGATGGTTGTTCACAGTTGGCTGTGTCTAAAACGTGGACCAAATACAAACAACATGGGAAGGTGGTAAAGGCAAGCATATTGGTAGACCAAGGAACACATCAAAGCATCAAGACAGAAAATGTAAAGCAATATGCCTTGAAAACAAAAAATGTACAACAAAACAAATGAGGAACAAATGGGAGGAAACTGGAGTCAACATCTGTGACCGAACTGTAAGAAACCGCCTAAAGGAAATGGGATTTACATACAGAAAAGCTAAAAGAAAGCCATCTATTACACCTAAACACAAAAAAACAAGGTTAGAATGGGCTAAGGAAAGGCAATCGTGGACTGTGGATGATTGGATGAAAGTCATATTCAGTGATGAATCTCGAATCTGCATTGGGCAAGGTGATAATGCTGGAACTTTTGTTTGGTGCCGTTCCAATGAGATTTATGCAGACGACTGTCTGAAGAAAACATGCAAATTTCCACAGTCAATTATGATATGGGGCTGCATGTCAGGTAAAGGCACTGGGGAGATGGCTGTCATTAAATCTTCAATAAATGCACAGGTTTACATTGAAATTTTGGACACTTTTCTTATCCCATCTATTGAAAGGATGTTTGGGGATGATGAAATAATTTATCAAGATGATAATGCATCTTGCCACAGAGCCAAAACTGTGAAAAAATTCCTTGAAGAAAGACACATAAGGTCAATGTCATGGCCTGCAAACAGTCCGGATCTCAATCCAATTGAAAATCTGTGGTGGAAGTTAAAGAAAATTGTCCATGACAAGGCTCCAACCTGCAAAGATGATTTGGCAACAGCAATCAGAGAAGGCTGGAGCCAGATTGATGAAGAGTACTGTTTATCACTCATTAAGTCAATGCCTCAGAGACTGCAAGCAGTTATTAAGGCCGGAGGTGGAGCAACAAAGTACTAGTGATGTGTTGAAGTGTTATTTTGTTTGTTTTTCATGATTCCATAATTTTTTCCTCAGAGTTGAGTGATTCCATAATTTATTCCCTGTGCTTGTTCTATAAATCTAACTGTTACTGGCCACCACAATTATTTTTCTTGATTTCTGTTAGTGTTTCCTAAATCCAGAAAGTTGCCATTTGAAATGCCTTTAGTTTTTGGCCATGTCTGTGATCTGCTTTTTTTTCTACAACAATAAACAACTGAAGGAACATCCTCAGGGACTGGTGATCCATCATTTTTGCCAGGGGTTGTATTCTCCAGGTGTCCCGCCTTTCGCTTGTGCTAGTACACATGCGTAGAATCCTGTGGTTAAAGTGGTCAGCCAGAGCACCATGCAAAAAGCTCCTGACTGGTTTTCCTTTCATGGGGATCGGCTATTTGGGGATGATTTGGACAAATGCATCCAAACGATTTTCAGTGGGAAAGTACTCTTTTGCCAGAATACACGCCCTTCATTTAAGCGGACTCTTTCTCCTGTGCCAGGGACATCCGCCTCTAGGCAGTGGCCACGGGGCGGAAACCTGTAAGACAGAATTCTAAAGCCTCATTATGAAGGGATGCCCCCCCCCAGAGTGGGGGGGGGGGACTTCTGCAATACTCAGAAGTCTGGCAAGAGGAAATTCAGGACAGATGGGTCATCTCCATGGTGTCTCTAGGGTACAAACCAGAATTTCGGGAGTTTTCACTGTCTCGTTTTTCTGAGGTCAAACGTTCCCAAAGATCCAGGGAAATGGCAATCTCTGTTTCGGGCACTAAACCGATTACTGGCTCGGGGTGATCATACAAATCCCCACAGAAGAGCTTGGGGTTTTATTCAAACCTATTTACGGTACCAAAACCTAATGGAGATGTCTGACCCATTCTAGATCTAAAGAATCTAAATTAGTTCCTGAAGATCCGCTCTGCATGGAGTCGATCAGGTCAGTGGTTTCTATCCTACAAGGAGGAGTACCTCTGGCGTCTATCGACATCAGGGATGCATTTCTGCATGTCCCTATATTTCCCTTTTACCAAGGGTTTCTGCGGTTCAAGGTAGAGAACAGCAGCATTTTCAGTCTGTAGCCTTGCCCTTCGGGCTAGCTCCAGCACCCCGGGTGTTTACAAGAGTTCTGGCCCCACCTCTAGCCAGGTTAAGGACAAAGGGCATTACAGTCTTGGCGTCCCTAGACGATTTATTGCTAATAGACCAGTCGGTGGCTCGTTTGAAGCAAAGCGTGCGCATTAGAATCAAATACCTGAAAAATCTGGGTTGAATTGTCAAACTAGAGAAGTCTTCCTTTAAACCGCTGAAAAGGCTGGAGTACTTGGGTCTGATCATAGACACAGCCCAGAAAAAGGTGTTCTTGCCACAGGCAAAGATCAATGCCATAAAAGAGCTGGTGCAGATGGTCAGGTTGAAAAGCGATCCCTCCATTCGCCTTTGCATGAGGTTGTTAGAAAAGATGGTGGCTTCATTTGAAGCGGTTCCCTATGCCCAGTTCCATTCGAGACTGTTAGAAAACAGTATCCTGTCTGCTTAGAACAAAACGGTTCAAGCTCTAGATTTGCCAATGCGGCTGTACCCAAAGGTGTTCCAGAGCCTCAGTTGGTGCTTGGTATCTGGGAATCTGCAGAAGGGAAAAACCTTCATACCAGTTACCTGGAAAGTGGTAATGACAGATGCCAACCTTTCAGGTTGGGGAGCAGTACTGGAAAAGACAACTGTCCAGGACCGAAAAAAGCCTTGCCCGTCAACATCCTAGAGATTCGGGCAGCGCGTCTGGCTCTGAAGCACTGAACATTCAGGTTACGGGATTGTCCTGTCAGGATCTAATCCAACAATGCCACAACTGTGGTCTATATCAATCGCTAAGGGTCACGCTGCTCAGAGAGTGGTGGACCATATTCTAGCTTGGATCGGAAAAGGATGTTCCTTTCCTATTGGCAGTCTTGATTCCGGGAATAGAGAATTGGCAGGTGGACTACTGGGGTCGCCAGCAGTTGTTCCCGCGGGAGTCGTCCCTTCACCCCGAAATCTTTCTGGCTATAAGCCAAAGATGAGGGGATCCCGGACGTAGATCTTTTTTGGCGTCCAGGGTCAACATGTAGTTGGTCAACTTTGTCAAGGACAAGTGATCCACTCGCATGCAAGACAGATGCGTGGAGACCCCATGGGGTCAGTTTTCACTGAGTTAGGTTTTTTTTTTCTCTATTCAGTTGCTGCCACGGCTTCTTTGCAGGATCAAGCTAGAAAGAACGCTGGTAATTCTTGTAGCCCCAGCATGGCCTAGAAGGTCCTGGTATGCAGAAATCGTAAAGATGGCGGTGGAGGATCCATGGTCCCTTCCACTACGGCCAGACCTACTCTCACAGGGGCCAATATTCCATCCTACCTTACAAACTGGTTTGGCTATTGAAGCTCACATTCTTAAAAGACGTAGTCACGGGTCAGTGATTTCTACATTCATTAATGAAGCCAGCTTCCAGAGTCATATATTATAGACTCTGGAGGGCTTATGTTTCCTGGTGTGAATCCAAGAGTTAGCACCCTTGGAAATATAATATAGGTAGAATTCTTGTTTTTTCCTACAAGTACAGATGAAGCTGGCCTTGAGTATTATTAAGGGGCAAGTCTCGGCTTTATCTGTCTTTTTTTTTTTTCAAGACTGCTTGCTTCGCATTCTTTGGTCCAGGGTTTTTATACAAGGGGTAATGCAGCTTATTCCGCCATTTAAACCACCTTGGGACTTGAACTTAGTTTTTTGTCGGTATTGCAAAAACAGCCCTTTGAACCGTTACAGCATACTCCCTTGGCCCTTCTGACAAGGGAAATAGTGTTTTGGGTTGCTATACCGTCTGCAAAAGGGTATTGGAGTTGGCTGCTCTTTCCTGTAAAGAAGCCATGTTTAAATATTAAGGTGTTTTTAGGTTTTTCACCTAAACCAAGATATTGTCCTACCGTAGTTTTTTCTAAAACCAGGTTCTAGGGTAGAGAACTCACTACATTGCCTTGATTTAGTGAGATCGGTCAAGGTCTATTTAAAGAAGACTGCTCAGGTCTAAGGCCGGGTTCACACCTATGCAAATTAGATGCGGGTTTCACCACATCCAATTAGCATAGCAGGAGAATGTGACTGGCTCCCATATCTCCGTTGCGGCTGCGGAGCGCACTGCACAGAAACGCTGTGCGTCTTTGGCTCTGTTTCAGGGCCAAATTCAGGCATTTATTCGGCCCTGAAACGGGGAACAGGGATGCACAGTGCTCCTGTGCGATCTGCAGCCGGTTCCAGTGTGAACCCGGCCTTAAAGACTGATGTTTTATTATGCTGCCAGAGGGTCCTAGGAAGGGGCAGGCAGCGTTGAAATCCACTATTGCTAAGTAGATTAAGCAAATTATAATTCATGCCTAATGGTTAAAAAGAGGGGTTTAGTTAGCACGCATTTGCGAAAGCTGCAAGGCCTCTTCACGGCACCCTGTGTTGCTTGCAGTCCCAACACTGAATTTTTAAATGTCTCCACAGTGGAAGCACATGCATTAAATAGATACAGGGGCAGGTGGGCCTAGAGGCAGCCCAATCCCCCTTAAAGGAACAGGAGCACACTGGACACCCAGCAAATAGCACAGTGGCAGCGAAGGTGCCCAGTGTGTCCCTGGACCATATTTACACCAGTAACAAAACACATAGCCCCTGCCCCCACCTATAACTGGCCTTCACAGCAAGGAACACATGGAAGGGCAAACACATGAAAGACAAAAAACAGAACATTCCATAGCTCAACTCACCAACCAAATTAACCCGTTCAACAGTCTAAGTGCATGAAAGCTGCCTCCCATTCATTGCAGTGTGAATTTTCACACTTGGGCGTTGCGCTTGTGAGACGTTCTGAAAAGTCCTGCAAGCAGCATCTTTGGAGTGGGTTGGGAGCCTTGTCCATTGGAATAAATCATGCAGTGCTTTGAAAGCGACTGAAAAGCGATAACCTCTTGTTTGTACAAATTAACCAGAAAACAATAAAAATGGAAAAAAGAAAGCGGTGCAAAAGCAAGAAGTGTTAACGGCCGATGCTTTCAGTGTGAAAGCAGTCTTAACTTCTGGGATAGTGATCTGGTCAGTTAAGTAGCAGAGGGGGGTTAATCAGGTTCACCTGCTTTGGAGTTAATTAAAGTAACAGGTGCTCTAGATGGGCAACAATGAGACGACCCCCAAAACAGGAATGGTTATACAGGTGGAGGCCACTGACCTTTTTCCCTACTCATCTTCTAAATGTTTTTCACTAGTTTGCATTTGGCTAGGGTAAGTGTCACTACTGGTAACATGAGGCGATACCTGGACCCTATAGAGATTGCACAGGCAGTCTAACACCTCCAGGATGGCACATCAATATGTGCCATTGCCAGAAGGTTTGCTATTTCTCCCAGCACAGTCTCAAGAGCATGGAGGAGATTCTAGAAGAGCTGGACAGGGCTGTAGGAGGTCCTTAACCCATCAGCAGGACCAGTATCTGCTCCTTTTGTGCAAGGAGGAACAGGATGAGAACTGCCAAAGTCCTATAAAATAATCTCCAGCAGACCACTGGTGTGAATGTCTGACCAAACAATCAAACTGACTCCATGAGGGTGGCCTGAGGGCCCGATGTCCTCTAGTGGGCCTTGTGCTCACTGCCAGGCACCGTGGAGCTCGATTGGCATTTGCCATTGAACACCAGAATTGGTAGTCTGCCACTGGCGCCCTGTGCTTTTTACAGATGAGAGCAGGTTCACCCTGAGCGCATGTGAAAGACGTGAAGGGGGCTGGCGAAGAGAATGCTATGCTGCCTGTAACATCGTTCAGCATGACCGGTTTGGTGGTGGATCAGTGATTGTCTGGGAAGGCGTATCCATGAAGGGACACACAGACCTCTACAGGCTGGACAATGGCACCCTGATTGCCATTAGGTATCGGGATGAAATCCTTAAGCCTCGTACACACGGTACGATTGGTGGAAGGGGATTGTCTGTTGACAGACTGTTGTCCTAAAATCTTACTGATAATATGCTCCTTTTGACAATTGTTGCCCAACTTTCGGCCAACAAATGTTGGATGGCAGGCTAGTAAATTTTTGGTGGACAACGGTTTGATGTCAGATTTTCGTATGGTCAGTACAGAAATCCATCACACAAAAGTCAAAAGTACAAACACGCATGCTTGAAATCAATGCTCGCCAAACACGAAATTAGCAGAAGAGACCCAAAGGGTGGTGCTCAAGAGCTGAAATTCCTCGTAGTACGTCACTATGTTCGTGTTTGTTGCACGACAATTGTGTTAGTATGCAAGACAAGATCCTGGCACATGTCCTTTTGACAAAAATCAGACGCTTGGTTGGCCAACAATCGTACCGTGTGTATGAGGCTTTAGACCTATTGTCAGACCTACGCTTGTTCAGTGGTTCCTGGTGCACGACAATTCCTGGCCTCATGTATGAGTATGCAGCCAGTTCCTTGGAGGATGGAGGAATTGATACCATTGAATGGCCCCCACACTCGCCTGACCTAAATTGAATAGAACACCTCTGGGACATTGTTTCAGTCCATCTGATGCTACCAGGTTGCGCCTCAGTCTGTTAAGGAGCTCAGCATGATATTTTTCCCCATTGAGATCTGATGTTTTCAAAGTGTTCCTTTAATTTTTTTGAGCAGTGTGTATATATGTGTGTGTATAGAAACATAGATATATTTGTGTGTGTCAGCCCTCAAAAATTCTGCGAGTGGGTTTTGAGGACTGGCGAGTGTGGAATGCATTGGAGCGGGGGGGGGGGGGGGGAGCACCGGCAGCCTGGGTTTTATGGGAGCCATTCTCCCAGCGATCGTAGGGGAAGAGAGAGGAGAGCTGCCGCATGGTTTATCAGAGCACCGGGGAACATAACAGCTTTCATTTCAATATCTGTGCGTTCCCCGCCGCGCGCCGTCATATACAGCCCCTCCTCTTTGTCCGGGCACTTTGATAGACAGCTCACCCTTCCAATCCTGGGACTGGTGGTCTGTCTATCAAAGTTCTCCGGACAAGGGGAAGGGCTGTATATGACGGCGCGCAGCGGGAAACACAGCTATTGAAATGAAAGCTGTTATGTTCCCCGGCGCTCTGATAAACCAGGCGGCGGCTCTCCTCTCTCTTCCCCTGCACAGGTAGGCTGCACTGGTGACACAGATTGCACTGACAGACACAGGCTGCACTGGGGACACAGACTGCATTGGTGACACAGATTGCACTGACAGACACAGGCTGCACTGGGGACACAGGCTGCATTGGTGACACAGATTGCACTGGCAGACACAGGCTGCATTGGGGACACAGGCTGCACTGGCGGACACAGGCTGCATTGGCGGGCACAGACTGCACTGGTGGACACGGGCAGGCTGCATTGGCGGGCACAGATAAAGTTGTTGTTAATATTTATATTTATACCTTAATTCTGCATAAAACATTTAAGTGTCATTGCATGAGATAATTTATGAGGGCGTGTTTAGGGGTGGAATTAGGGGCGGGGCAGGGTAGGGGTTGCGCGGGGCAACTGGTGGCGAGTAACCTTTGAGGCATGCCTAGTAGCTCAGGACTTGAAATTTTGAGCCCTGGTCTATCTGGTCAGCAGGGAGCACAGTGGGGTGAGGGAGGGCGGTGCCTGTCTCCCCAGTCATCCAATCAGGTAAGACTGTCCCGCGGGTATCTTCAATATCTCCAGAGATGGGCGGAGCCGGGGCTGTGACTGACTAGTCCACTACTCCCAAAGACTTAGTCATTGGCTGATCCTGCAGCTGGAGGAGGAGGAGAAAGAGGAGAGAAAACAGGAGCTGCGGGTGTCTGCATCTCCAGGCTGAGCACACTATCACTACATACAGCCAGTGCTGTGTTGTCCTAGGGCAGCACTTTGTGGGGGGGCAGTATATTGGGCGTACTTGGCCAGGGGGAGGGAGCGACTGACAGTGGTGGCCAGGACAGCGGGTACAGCTAATTACCATTATTTGTATATAGTCATCATGTCCATATAAAGTGCTCAACATAGATTAAATGCATATCATCAGATCATAT
Organism: Aquarana catesbeiana; assembly: GCF_042186555.1. Taxonomy (NCBI): domain Eukaryota; kingdom Metazoa; phylum Chordata; class Amphibia; order Anura; family Ranidae; genus Aquarana; species Aquarana catesbeiana. Next base: position 353,602,278 of record NC_133329.1, on the reverse strand, counting down.
TGTAATAAAGTGCTCCATGCGTTCTACAAACTCATTAAACAATCCACATTCAGGTAAAGTTCATGTACTGCAAAGTGCTCCATGTTATAATCAGATCATAATTAACCACCTAAGGACTGAGCCTCTTTCTGAGATTTGTTGTTTACAAGTTAAAAACAGTTTTTTTTTTTTTGCTAGAAAATAACTTTGAACCCCCAAACAATATATATATATATATATATATATATATAATTTTTTTTTCTAACATCCCAGAGAATAAAATACTTGTTGCACTACTTTTTGTCACACCGTATTTGAGCAGCGGTCTTGCAAGCGCACTTTTTTTGGAAAAAATACACTTTTTTGAATTAAAAAATAAGACAACAGTAAAATTAGCCCAATCTTTTGTTATATTGTGAAAGATAATGTTACGCCGAGTAAATTGATACCCAACATGTCACGCCTCAAAATTGCGCCCGCTTGTGGAATGGCGACAAACTTTTACCCTTAAAAATCTCCTTAGGCGAAGTTTAAAAAATAGTTTTGAGTTACAGAGGAGGTCTAGGGCTAGAATTATTGCTCTCACTCTGTCAATCGCGGCGATACCTCACATGTGTGGTTTGAACACCATATTTTACATGCAGGTGCTACTCACGTATGCGTTTGCTTCTGCATGCGAGCTCAGCGGGACGGGGCGCGTTTAAAAATTTTTCTTTTCTTATTTCTTTTACCTTTTATTTTTTATTTTTACACTGTTCTATTAAAAAAAAAAAAATCGTGTCACTTTTTTTCCTATTACAAGGAATGTAAACATCCCTTGTAATAGAAAAAAAGCATGACAGGACCTCTTAAATATGAGATCTGGGGTCAAAAAGACCTCATATCTCATATTTACACTAAAATGCAATAAAAAAATTAAAAATGAATGTCATTAAAAGAATAAAAGACAGCTCCAGTAAGCTGCGGAGGGCACCGTAGAGCGGCGGGAGGGGGAGCCCTCTCCCGCCACCGATAAAAGTGATCTAGTGGCGAATCCGCCACAGAGACCACTTTTATTAGGAAGCGGACCGCTCACTGAAGAAGAGGATACTGGGATTATGGTAGCTAGCTGCTACCATAACAATGATATCCCTCTTCAAAGTGCTAACGTATATCGGCGTGAACCGGTCCAGAAGTGGTTAATATACACTGGTAAGCTGTGATATTTTGAAACTTACGAGGCTACACTGATTACTACTGATGAGGCCGCACTCTTAGACCCCTTTCACACTGGGGCCACCTGTGCGTTAGCAGTAAAGCGTTGCTTGTTTTAGCAGTGCTTTACTGCTGTTTAAGCGGCGCTTTTCAGACACTAGCGGTTCGCTTTTAACCCCAAAGAAAGGGTTAAAAGTGCACATGTTTCAATGGGCAGGGCGTTTTGGGAGCGCTAAATACAGTGCTCCCAAACCACCCAAAGATGCTGCTTGCAGGACTTTTTTTTTACCATCCCGCAAGCGCACCGCCCTTGCGGGGGAGGTAAGGGGGGGCTGTATATGACGGAGCGCAGCGGGGAACACACAGCTATTGAAATGAAAGCTGTTATGTTTCCCGGTGCTCTGATAAACCAGGCGGCAGCTCTTCTCTCTCTGCTCTCCTACAATCGATGGGAGAACGGCTCCCATACAACCCCCCCCCCCCCCCCCCCACTCCCATGCAGCCCACACTTGCCAGTCCTCAAAATCAACTTGCAGAATTTTTGAGGGCTGACAAACACAAATATATCTATATATCTATATCTACACACATATATACACACTGCTCAAAATTGGGATCACAGGCTGGGCCCCAGGAAGACGTAACGTATGATGAAACATTTCGAGCAGTGCTACGCGCTGACGTCATCACGCCTCACGTGACACTGGAACCACGGGCGTTCGTTTGAAATTTTTATTGCCAGAAAGTGCTTCTTAAGCTGCTATTGTACAATTTTATGGATAACTTTTTAAAATAAATGAGCAGTGTTTTTAAACGATAACGCACCATTGGAGCTTTTTTTTTTACTTGCTCCACGCTCATTTTGGGAGATTGACATTTTTGGAAGTAAGCGGGCGGATGGTGGCCAGTGAGTGAGGAGGACGTCCGTGGCTGATCCATACATCTTGATTCAGGACCCACCTCAGACCCTGCAGAGGGCTATATCTGCTGGCATATATGACCTCGCTATAGTTACACAGTTAGTCAGGTTAAAAAAAGACACAAGTCCATCCAGTTTAACCTTAAAAACAATAAATAAATAGAATAAAAAATATCATACAATCCAATATACCCACAGTTGATCCAGAAGAAGGCAAAAAAAAACCCCAACAGAGCATGCTCCAATTTGCTACAGCGGGGGAAAAAATTCCTTCCTGATCCCCCAAGAGGCAGTCGAATTTTCCCTGGATCAACTTTACCTATAAATGTCAGTACCCAGTTATATTATGTACTGTACATTTAGGAAAGTATCCAGGCCTTTCTTAAAGCAATCTACTGAGCTGGCCAGAACCACCTCTGGCAGGAGTCTATTCCACATTTTCACAACTCTTATGCCCTGTACACACGGTCGGATTTTCCAACAGAAAATGTTTGATAGGACCTTGTTGTCGGAAATTCCAACCGTGTGTGGGCTCCATCACACATTTTCCATCGGAATTTCTAACACACAAAGTTTGAGAGCAGGCTATAAAATTTTCCCACAACAAAATAGTTGTCGGAAATTTCCTATTGTGTGTACACAAATCCGACGCACACAGTGCCACGCATGCTCAGAATAAATTAAGAGACGAAAGCTATTGGCTACTGCCCCGTTTATAGTCCCGACGTACGTGTTTTACGTCACCGCGTTTAAAACGATCGGATTTTCCGACAACTTTGTGCGGCCATGTGTATGCAAGACAAGTTTCAGCCAACGTCCGTCAGAAAAAATCCATGGATTTTGTTGTCGGAATGTCCGATCAATGTCCGACCGTGTGTACAGGGCATTACTGTGAAGAAACCTTTCCCTATTTGGAAATGAAATCTCTTTTCCTCTAGACGTAAAGAGTGCCCCCGTGTCCTCTGGGTTGACCGTAAAGAGAATAACTCAACACCAAGTTCACTATATGGACCCCTTATATATTTGAACATGTTGATCACATCCCCCCATATTCTACTCTTCTCAAGTGAGAATAAATTCAGTTCCTCTAATCTTTCCTCATAGCTGAGCTCCTCCATGCCTCTTATCAGTTTGGTTGCCCTTCTCTGCACTTTCTCCAGTTCCCCGATATCCTTTTTGAGAACTGGTGCCCAAAACTGAACTGCATATTCCAGATGAGGTCTTACTAATGATTTGAACAGGGGCAAAATTATATCTCTCTCTGGAGTCCATACCTCTCTTAATACAAGAAAGGACTTTGCTCGCTTTGGAAAAAGCAGCTTGGCATTGCATGCTATTATTGAGTATATGAGCTACCAAAACCTCCAGATCCTACTCCACCACGGATTCCCCCAGTCGTACTCCCCCTAGCATGTATAATGCATGAATATTATTAGCCCCCAAGTGCATAACTTTACATTTCTCAACATTAAACCTCATCTGTCACATAGTCGCCCAATTAGACATTGAATTGAGGTTGGCTTGTAAAATTGGAGACATCCTGTAAGGACGTTATTCCACTGCATAGCTTGGTGTCATCAGCAAAGACAGAAATGTTACTTTTGATCCCAGACCCAATATAATTTATAAAGATATTAAAAAGTAAGGGTCCCAGCACTGAACGTTCGCCCTGCGCCAATCCATTGGTACTATTCCCGTCATTAATGAGTCCCTAAAAATTAGATACAATGGCTTTGAAATTACAGAACTCAATTCTTTTAGGATCCGTGGGTGGATGCCATCAGGTCCAGGTGCTTTATCCACCTTTATTCTGTCTAAATATTTCTGGACCATATCACTTTTGAGCCATTGTGGATCATTTGGGGCTGTGTCAATACCACCCCCATTATGGACATAAGCTCCCTCATGCTCCTTTGTATACACAGAGCTGAAGAAAGTATTCATTAAATTTGCCCTCTTTGTCCCCAGTCACCCACTCTAGATTATTTTGTAAAGGGCCTACATGCTCAGACCTGACCTATGTACTATTAATATATTTAAAGAATTTTTGAGGGTTTGTCCTACTATCTTTTGCAATCTGTCGTTCGTTTTGAATTTTTGCATCCTTGATTTCCTTTTTACATATTCTGTTAAATTCTTTGTAACATTTAAACGACACTAGTGTTCCTTCATTTTTATATTTTTTAAAAGCTCTTTTCTTATTGTTTATAGCTTTTTTAACTTTGGCCGTGAGCCACATAGGTTTTGTTTTTAGCCTTTTAAACTTATTGCCCATGGGAATATACTTTGCATTGAGGTCCCAAACAGTCTTTTTGAAGAATTCCCATTTCTGTTCTGTGTTTATCAATGCAAATATTCCCTCCCAGTCTAAATCCTGGAGAGCAGCCCTCATCCTTGGAAAATTTGCTCTTTTGAAGTTAAGTGTTTTTATCTTTCCCATATGTATTTCTTGTTTACAGCTAACATCAAATGAAATCATGTTATGATCACTGCTACCCAGGTGTTCCTTTATCTGGACATTAGTAATAAGCTCTGCATGGTTTGAGATTACCAGGTCCAACAGAGCTTCATTCCTAGTTGGGGCCTCAATAAACTGGACCATAAAATTGTACTGTAATAGGTTTATAAATTTTTGCCCTTTAACTGTCCCAGCAGTGCCATTACTCCAGTCGATTTCTGGGTAGTTAAAATCCCCCATTATTATCACTGTCCCAGCCCTTGCAGCCCTTTCCATCTGTGCAAGGAGCTGAGTCTCTACCTCCTCGTTAACAATGGGTGGTCTATAACAAACTCTAGTGATTAACTTTGAACTACGCCCATCTATATGCAGTACCACCCATAATGCTTCAGACTCATTACACTCTCCATCAACCAGGTCCTCTTTCACACTTGCTTTGAGATCACTTCTCACATAGAGACAGACCTCGCCACCTTTCCTTTTTACCCTGTCTCTCCGAAAGAGTGCATAGCCAGGAATATTAATAGCCCAGTCGTGTGAGGATTGAAGCCAAGTTTAAGCAATACCGATTACATCATAGCTCTCCTCATGCACCAGAGCTTCCAACTCACCTATATTGCTATAATAGGAGGTCCACATCTTCCGGTAAGAGTATTCATTTTTTCTGCCCCCCGCACCACGGAGAGATTCTACCTTTTCTCTTGGTGGCGGCCGGAAACTTAGAGAATTCTTCATCTCTCTTCACAGTTGCATCATTGCAGAATTTGATATACCTACCATCTGTAGAGACTATATTCCAAAAAGTCACTTTTATTCACTTTTTACTTTACAAGAGACTCTTGAGTTGTATGTGTCACTATTGCATTCTTTTTATCACACAGGAGTTATATATCATGTATTTAATTTTTTTTGCTTTTTGACTCATAATTTGTTTGCACTATTTTTACCTTTCTAAGTTTTACACATGATTGTATTGCATGTTTGTGTCGCTGCTTTTTTCTTTCACAGGTTTATTGTCACTCAATAATATCAATAGCGCAGTATATACACTTTGAACGCACATGCATAGATCTAAATAGGGCCTTAAAGTGATACTAAAGGCTAAAAATGTTCTACCCTAATGCATTCACAGCATTAAGGTAAAAAATGTCCCAGTACTAGTGCTAACCCACTTATCCCAAAACACTTATCTGTTGCCTCTGTCATGGATGCCAGGTTCACGAGCCACACCATTTCCCGAACTTCCTGCCTGTAGAGGTGAGAGTAAGCGAGAGATTGGCTCCTACAGCTGTCTGTCATGAACTGGATGAGGATGCAGGGGTGTGGGCCTGCCCAACCCTGTGTGTGTCAATAGACACACATAGCCCCAACTGGGGGAGAGCACAGGTGTTTCCTTTAGATGTGGATACCTAAAGGAGACATCTGCAAACAGGAGCTGGGGCAGTAGCTGTGGAACCAGCCACCTAATGAAAAATACAAACATTTAAGGAGGTGAGCTAAACATAATGAGTAAGTCTGGACTTCCTTGAATGAAATTAAAAAAAAAAAAAAGTTAGGCTTTAGTATGATTATCACTTTAGTAAAACAGACCTTCCATGGTGCAAATACATAGATGATGCATGATATGCATTTATGTGGTTTAACTATTCATGTCAGTGGCCCTGCATAATATAAATCAATGCACAAAAATACTACATGTCCCACTTTTAAAAACGTAAAGCTGGATTTACACTATTCTCTCACATTTATGTAAATATTTTATCATATCTTTTCATGTGACAACACTGAAAAAAAAGACACTTGCTCTGGTGAACTCCATGGCCAAGAGGGTTAAAGCAGTGCTGTAAAATAATGGTGGCCACATAAAATATTTACACTTTGGACCCAATTTGGACATTTTCACTTAGGGGTGTACTCACTTTTGTTGCCAGCGGTTTAGACAATAATGGCTGTGTTTTGGGGGGACAGCAAATTTACACTGTTATACAAGCTGTACATGCACTACTTTACATTGTAGCAAAGTGTCATTTCTACAGTGTTGTCACATGAAAAGATATATTAAAATATGAGGGGCGTACTCACTTTTGTTAGATACTGTATCTAGTCAAATATAAAAAAAAATAAAATATATATATATATATATATATATATATATATATATATATATATATATATATATATATATATACACACACACACATACATATACACACAAAATATTAGCAAAAGTATTGGGACGCCTGCCTTTACACACACATGAACTTTAATGGCATCCCAGTCTTAGTCCGTAGGGTTCAATATTGAGTTGGCAATTTTTTTTATTTGAGAATCTTGCAAACAAGAAACACATTCCAACTTTTTTTTTTATACAAAAATACAAAAAAATAAATATTATACATATATACATATATATATATATACACACACATAAATACATACATATATACACATACACACATACACATACATATATTTCCTTTTTTTTTTTTAAATATGCATAACATATTGTATATACGACTAAACATAATAATAAAGGCTTACTTCAACCTATAATATATGAATAAAAGGGTTTTTTTTTTCAACCAAGAGGAATATCACTGTATTATATTATACTATATACATATATCACTAAAAAGCACAGACATCTTCAACAATTCTACACATTACTCAACTTGATTAACATTCAGACCAAGAAACATAGATTATCATGTGTATGTAGCCTTTCTTCAAAATTATGTTTATCCTTGAAAATCTAAAGGAGTGTCCAGAGAGAAAACAGGGAAAGAACCCAACACCCAGAGATCAACAAACAGCAGCTACAGGCCTGATATTCCTCCACGCCTTTATCCAGACCCTTTGCCGCCATCTGTCTTTCTCGAGACCCCAAATTTTCCCTACCTCACCAAGAATCTCACACACCACCACCAGAACAGGAAGGACTTTCTGCCGAAGGGATACCTGACACCGTGCATTCCAGGTGTAATATCGGACTACTAAGCTGACTAGAAAAAGAGTGTCCAAATCAAATCCCTTGCGATTCTGCAATGCTCCATACACCCACTCAGCATAAGACATGCAAGGCAGGAGAGGAATATTCAGAGCCCTCCCCACCTTTTTATAGACTTCTATATTGAAAGGGCACTGAAGCAAGAAGTGGTCCATGGTTTCCACTTCACCCTGACACTCCACTCTTGGACAACCACGATTGTCCAATGAGTGGCACTTCACGTTCCCCCTCACATAGAGCCTACCGTGGAAAGCGAGCCAGGCCTGGTCCCTAAATTTCAAGGGAATCCGCTCAGAATTTATTAAACGTAAACCCTCCCTCATAAGATGACCTGGGCAATCCCTTAAGGCCAGTGGCGCATGAAAGACAGTACCCACGATCTTCTCCCCCAGGAATCTCCTAGGAAGGGACCTGATATCATCTGCTGTCACATGCCACCGTTTAAGAATTTTCAGGCACAGGGCAACATAAGCCGGGAGCTTACCATGCTTGATCCTTAGGCTTTTCACTGGCCCGCCACTCTCCCAACAGCCCATAAAAGGTCTAAACCAGATCTGGAAAATACCTACCCATCCAGGCGGTCTCTCTGCTAGCATGTTACCAAAATTATGTTTCAAAAACATCAGAGAGAAGAACACAACCGGGTTGACCATCCCTAGGCCACCCTTCCACCTAGATAGGCAAGTCACATTCCGCTTCACAAGATTCAGCCTGTTCCCCCATAATAATTGGAAGAAACAACTATAAATCCTGGTATAGCAAGACTCTGGCAAGATGCAAACAAAGCTGACATACAAAAAGGTAGGAATCAGGTAGGTCTTAATCAAGTCCACCCTTTCCCTCAAGGAGAGCCGCCACCCTTTCCAGCATTTCACCTTGACATCAGCATCATTCAGCCTGGCTTCCCAATTTGACTTACTGTAATCATCAGGGCCAAACTCGATGCCTAATACTTTGACTTTCTGCTGAGGCCTCGGGAAGGTGTCCGGAAGTGCAAAGCTCTCACCTCCCTCGCTCATCCAAAAAACTTCACTTTTATCACGGTTGACCTTGGAGCCTGATGCCTCGGAATACTGCTCTATAACTGAAACCACCTCCTGTGCCTCCTCTGTCCCAGAGATAAAGACAGAAACGTCATCAGCATAGGCTACAACCCTCAAGGGCGGCTCACCAGTAATGTCCACCGGCACCCCGCACAACGGTCCGCTCTCTAGCCTTCTGATGAAGGTGTCGATTGTGAACACGTATAGCAAAGGGCTCAGCGGACACCCCTGGCGCACCCCCGATCCAACCCCGAAGGGCCGTCCAACCCAACCGTTAACAAGCATGAAGCTCTCTGCCTCTCTGTATAAAGTCTTAAGCCATCCAATAAACCCACTCTCCAGGCCATACTTGTCAAGGAGAAGCCAGAGGTACTCATGATTGACACGATCAAAAGCCTTCGCCTGATCCAGTGCCAGCAAATACTTTCCCCAGCCTTCAGCCCTGCAACGTTCCAGAGCCTCCCGGACAGCTAACACCGCTGAAAAAGTGCTTCTGCCCTGGACCGAACAGTGCTGCTGACGAGAAAGAATTCTGTCTGCTACTGACGACAAGCGCCAGAAAATTATCTTCGCCAGAATCTTTCTATGGACATTGAGAAGGATAATGGGGCGCCAATTCTCAATCATCGAGGGATCCGTGCCTTTTGACAACAGAATCACAGCAGATTGGCTCATGGAGGGAGGGAGCGAACCCTCCTGCAGACAGCTGTTAAATACCTCCACAAGATAGGGTACCAAGCTGGATTTGAAAGTCTTATAAAATTCAGCCATCAATCCGTCTGGCCCAGGGGTTTTCTTAATAGCCAGACCATCTATAGCTTTGACTACCTCTTCTGCTGTGATTCCCCCTGTCAAACTTGCAAGCGGAATGTTATTTCCCAGACCTGGTGTAGAATCCAGAAAACTCAACATCTTTGCCCGATCGAGGTACTTCTCCCCCAGAAGATCCACATAAAAAGACCTTGAGACCTCCAGGATCCCTGACCTGGATTTCGTCAAAAAGCCCGTACTATCCCTTAGCCCAACAACCGTCTTAACTGCTGCGCTTTGTTTGCAGTTCTGATAAGGGCCGGGCGAGTGATATTTCCCGTAGTCCCTTTCCAGAACCAAAGAAGCGTGCCGGTCATACTGATACTTCCTAAGGAGAAGTTTTACCTCAGAGATTGCCCCAGAATCTCCACCACTCAAGACAAGGCGATCAAGTTTTCTCCACAGCTGCTGGTAGGCAATGTACTTACCAAGCTGTTTCCTTTTTCCTATGGCCTTGAAAAACCCACTAATCCGGCTTTTGGCAAGCTCCCACCACTCCGACTTACTGCTGCAGAAATCCAGGATGGTTACCTGAGCCTGAAAAAAATCCTCAAAAGATTGTCTTACCTGCTCGTCATCCAGCAGAGCCGAATTCATCCTCCAAATACCCTTTCCTTTAGGTGGTGTATCTGAAGCATTGAGAATCACAGACAGCAAAAGGTGATCAGAAAACTCCACCATACGACACTCAGGAGCCGAAAAGGCAGAGTCCCCTTTTAAAAAAAACCTATCTATCCTGCTCTCACAACTGCCTCGCCTAAATGTGTACCCCGTGCTGTCTGGGCAACGCTTAATATGCGCATCTTCCAGACCTGCTTCCCTGGCTATCGTATTAAGAAAAACGCTATCATATCTCAGACTGTCAGTGGAGCCTTTCCTGTCTTTGAGCCTAGTAATGGTGTTAAAATCACCTCCAAAGACAACTTGCCGAGATGTAAAAAGGAAAGGCTTAATCTTTGTAAAGAGGCATTTCCTCTCCCATCTAGTCTGTGGTCCATAAATATTTATTAAACGCAGATCATGCCCCTTCACAGAGACGTCCAGGACCATACACCTTCCAATCTCTACCTCGATAACCCGCCGACACGTTACCATGCCAGTAAAAAGTACTGCAACTCCGCTGTAAGGCTCAGCCGCAAGAGACCAGAAGGAGGGCCCACGCCTCCACTCCCTCTTTGCCAGGTGGACATCGGCAAGTCTATTTAGCCGGGTCTCTTGCAAAAATAAAATATCAGCATCCATCTCACTGAGCAAAAATAAGGCCATATTACGAGCCCTTACAGATTTTATGCTGGCAACATTAATCGTTGTCAACTTTATCGGAGTGGGAACTGCCATCAGGATGATTGAGGTAGGCGTTTCTTAGCCTGAGCTCCCTCCCCCCTTACTGGAGACCTTGACCTCTTTAGAGAACACTCTACCTCATCTTCCTCCATCTGAGACACGGAATTAGAAGACTCCTCCTCCCCCTCAGATAAGGACCCAAACTTGTTTCCCAGTGGTAGATCATCTACCTCTAAGGATGAAACCGAGGAGGCAGAGGTCAGGACTACCTTATTCCTCCTTCTCCCCACCTTGGTCCACTCTCCCTCCTCCCCTGAAATATTACCCTGAAAGACCTCATCTACATTATTAGCAGTGGCAACTTCCCCCTTCTTCACCTTAGAACCTCCACTAGAGGTTTTACGCTGCCTTAGGGAAGGCCCTGATGAAGCTGCCACCTCAGATCTGCACGAATCTGCCCCTTTGGCAGGCTCAGCCAATCTGGACGACTTATTTACTTTTGGAACACTGGGCACTTGAAACACTGGGGAAGAACACACAACAGAAGTAGACACAGACACAGTAGGGAGCACAGACTGGGGAGCAGATACAGTAGGGATCACACCTTCATGCTGGGAAACTTACACCGGGGGGGGGGGTCCTCAGGACTAGCTGAAACAGCTCCACCAACCCCTTGCTGCCCCCCACGTTCCTCCTCCTCCATCCTCAGAAGTTCTTCCACCACCTCTGGCTGATTATGGAGGGCTTCAGGGCAAAGACTATAGGGGTGACCTAACTTGTTACAAAGATTACAACGAATACTATTGCAGTCTTTTGCAACATGCCCTGAGCCCTGACAGAGGGAACATTTCTGCACAGAACATGAGCTTGAAAAATGCCCCTTTTCACCACAGCGATGACACAACTTTGGTTGCCCTGCATAAAAAGTAATAATCCTGTCACGACCTATAAAGGCAGACGAAGGGATGTGCTTAACAACATTACCCGTGACATGCAGTTTTACCAACACCGTCCATCCTCCTGTCCAAATCCCCCTATCATCTACAACTTTCCTCAATGGAGCTTGGACATCAGCATATCTCTCCAACCACACCACCAGATCCGCAGCAGGAATGGACTCATTGCGTACTAGAATGGTGACGTTCCTATATAATGGCTGGCGAGAGATTACTTTGGGTGACAAACCTGCCCATTTTGGGGACTCTTTCCACCTTTGCTCATACCTCTCCCAAAAGACATCTAATCCTTCCGCCTTGACAAAGGAGAGGTCATACTCATATGACCCAACTGGGCTGATAAGGGCAAAAATCTCCTCTGCTTTAAAACCCATCCCCAGAATACGGTCCACCACATCTCTCCTATTTGGGGGGGGGCCTTCTCCAGTCCACCTCAATTGGACCACATTGCAGCGTTTAAAGGAGCTACCAGATGGTGTCAGATTGGCCTGACCTTCACTCACATCAGTCCTAGTGACCGCAGAATAACTGGCCCTACTCACCCTTGGGACAGGTGCAGCCACCGCTGCAGCATAGGAAATAACTGCACTCCTTGCAACATCCCGCACATCACTTTTAGTTACAGACCCCTCTTTAGATAAGTTAGAAACAACATTATCATCAACAGATGGAACAGAGACTTCTGACACAGAAATATCATCTACATTACCCTTGGTAATTCTTACTTCATTACCAGTAACTAAAGGGTTACTAACAGCGGAGCTGTCTTTATCAGCACTCTTCACAGCAGAGTCTGCACACCCCTCACTGGCTCTCTGTACACAGGTGGTAGTCTCAGCCAGGAGATGAGCTTGCTCTCCACTGCCCTCTACAGCACCATCTATAGGAACTACATCTCCATTATGTTGTATAGGCAAATCTTTAACAAAAACGGCTTTTTCAGCCAACCGATGTTTCAAAGGTTTTGGGGGGACATCACTATCCTCTTCTTCATCCTCAGATGATCCAGACACGGCAAACTTGCGACCATGCAAAGGGGATTCCATTTCTGTGATTAACTTAAGCATTCCTGCTCCCTTCACAGGCTCAGATGGATCATCTTGCTCCATAGCCTCCTGCTGCGGTGACAAGGGCACAGAACTTCCTTGGCCCAGTGGCATACTGGCAGTCAAAACACCTGACTGCTGATCACCCGCAGCCTGTGTGCCAGAGCTTTCTCCACTTTCTGCAGGCATACTGATACTTGGCTCAGAACGTAAAGATTTTCCAGCGTGCTGGCCAAAAACACAGTCCAAGCCCGAAGAAACTTTTTTGCTTTGCACTGACCTTTCTTTCTCGCACTCCGGTGATGCTTCTCCTCCACTGGACTCTATGGTCCCTCTGCGCATTGTACGGAAGCGATCCTCATTGCCATATTTCTCCTTGAAAGCTCCGCTGGTTTCTTTCAATGCAGCCACCAGCAGACTCTGCTTTTCCACTTTAGCCTCCAAAGCCATTAACTCAGGCCGCATCTGTCTTCTCTTAGAACTGTGAAGCCGGTCATTTGCAATTTTTTTATGTTTGAAGTCAAACTTCAACTTTGCCAGTACTTCCTCCTTCTTGGCAATTCTCGCAATCCTAGCACAAACCTTCTTTCTGTAGGCTGACAGGCTTTCACCTTTAGCTGGGCCATTTCCCAGGTCCTCAAACACTGGTATGGGAGGATCGGTACTCTGGCCATCCGGGGGATCCTTCCCGGGGTCCACCCCAGATTCCTGCATCCACTCTGTGTATAGGGAGTAATCAAGCTCCCTGGATCAGTAGGCCTCTCTGGAGCTCAGGAGATCAGCAGTAGTGCAGCCACACCCTTTGCAGCTGTAACAGCTTCAACTATTCTGGGAAGGCTGTCCACAAGGTTTAGGAGTGTGTCTATGGCAATGTTTGACCATTCTTTCAGAAGCACATTTGTGAGGTCAGGCAGTGAAGAGAAGGCCTGATTTGCAGTCTCTCCTCTAATTCATCCCAAATGTTTTCTTTTGGGTTGAGGCTCTCCACTCAAGTTATAATTGCTATGGTCCCTCGCGCTAAAGTGACAGCAAGCAGAGGGGAACACAGACATCCTGTGACTTCTATTGTCACAACAAGGAAGGATCTGCATTGATGCCTGTTTTTTCCTGCTTTGAGGTGAGAGTCTAGAGAGCCTGGTTGAGCTGTCAGTTGTTTTATGAAGATCAACACCACCATTACTACCATCACAAGTTATGGACTCTATATTGTTTCCTATGTGAACTCTGGTTTATAGTCTTACATTTGACAGCATCCTTTTATCACGCTGTTTGTAGCTGCTGCACAGCTTTTTGCACTTTTGCACTTTTTTGCGATTTGGCTTTAGCCATTCATTTGAATTTGTTGATTTTACAGCACAGGTTTTACATATTTGCACTTATTCTTTGTGATACTTATTTTATCACATTTATTTATTTTTATTTTTATTTTTATCCAGTACCTGTTATTTATTTTTCACAGTGTATATTCACTAATTATTGTGTATTTTTATGATAGATTTTATGCGCGAAATCTCTTTATCTTTCTCCACTCAAGTTCCTCCACCCTAAACTCACTCATCCATGTCTTTATGGACCTTGCTATGTGCACTGGTCCAAATCATTTGGTGGAGGGGGGATTATGGTGTGGGGTTGTTTTTCTGGAGTTGGGCTTGGCCCCTTAGTTCCAGTGAAGGGAACACTTAAGGCATCCACATGCCAAGATATTTTGGACAATTTCATGCTCCCAACTTTGTGTGAACAGTTCCTTCCTCTTCCAATATGACTGCACACCAGTGCACAAAGCAAGGTCCATAAAGACATGGATGAGCAAGCTTAGGGTGGAGGAACTTGACTGGCCTGCACAGAGTCCTGACCTGAAACTGAATTCAAGCGAAGACTGCGAGCCAGGCCTTCTCGTCCAACATCAGTGCCTGACCCTGTCACGGAACGTCCCACACTCCGCTTGAGTGCTTCCGTCAGTATACTGCTTCCTAAGTTCTGGAACACGAGTCCAATGGATCTGGCTATAGGAACCCCCAAGAACTAGACAACACCAGTCTTGGAGTACATCAGGACTAACTCTTTATTTGAGATCTCACACACATTTATACAGCAGGCTGACTCAAAGCTAACCTAATTAACATGAGCTAATTTACTAAAAAATTTACCCAGACCAGATGACAGACTTGTGGGCACCGAGCTTCACACAGTAGTATAAACACAATAGCCGGAGCTAATTACAATTAACAATACAAACAACAATCTCCCCCCCTCCTCAGCCTAGTCATCAACAGTTCGTTTCCTAGCCTGGAGGCTAATGTGATCAGCTCACTCAATTAACAGGTTGAGTTCAGAATCAACCAAACCAATAATAGTCTCTACATACATCCTGGGAGATATTGTGGACAAATATTACTGTCCCATTTTAAGTAGTCCAAGATATATTTTCTCACTCACCCTGTGCCAGGATAGCACAGGGTGACTTAGACATAAGATGTATATGGGAAGCTGAAACAAGGACATCCCCTACTTTCCAAGGGATTCTGAGTTCCACAGGCCCTCCCGTCACAGACCCCACAAATGCGCTTCTGGAAGAATGGCCAAACATTCCCATAGACACTCCTAAACCTTGTGGACAGCCTTCCTAGAAGAGTTGAAGCTGTTATAGCTGCAAAGGGTGGGCCAACTCAATATTGAACCCTATGGACTAAGACTGGGATGCCATTAAAGTTCATGTGTGTGTAAAGGCAGGCGTCCCCAATACTTTTGGTAATATAGTGTATATATGGAATAGTCCATATAGTGATGCTGACTTGTCATCTTTTCCAAAATACTTTTGGTGCTTCAGTAGTCCCCCGCCATCAATATTCCTCCACCATCGGTAAAGTATATATCACCCAGTGAGAGAGCAAATCCTAAATGACTCACCAGAACGCTTCAACCCCTTTACAGTAAAAGACGAGTCAGTATCACTATATGGACTATATATATATATATATATATATATATATATATATATATATATATATACACACACACACACACACACACACACATACACAAATTTTCATGCTACACCGGATGGTGTCTCTCTCTCCCTCCCTTTCTTCTCAAACTGAAGTCTAAGGATGGGCAGCAAAGGGCAGTTGCATCTTCAACCACAGATTGCACTACAGTAAAAGCTTATTGTTTTTAGCTTGTAGCATTTCTAGCATCTTCCTGCCGACCCATCACCCATCAGACAGGTCTATAGCCACTTTAGTATGTCCCTGCCTGCCACCTTCACATATTCTATACCCACTCAGGTGTCATCCTGTCTGCCGACCACCCATAGTAGGTCACACAGAGGGTGTCTTGCTGGTCCAATCTGCTGTCCTGTATTGCACTGCAGACTCTATACATATACAGGTCGCCAGGATTGCCCCCCCAGGTGATAGCGTTCTGGACTGGTGACTCTCTCACGATAACAAGCAATGAACTGTGGGAAGGCAAGGAAACATGCATCTGTTTCTATACCTGGAAGCACTGGAGTTTTCATTGGCATGGATATAGGAGGTAGACAGGATCAGGGAAAGTAATTAAAGGCAACTTCCGGGATTTTTTTCTGTTATCTAAATTAGGAAAAAGTGTTATTCCTGCAAAACCTTTTTTCTAGTTTTGAATAAAGTGGGAAGTGATTAGGATCTCGGTGTGTGCCCCCTGCTGGGGAGATTCTTCCTCCCAGTGTGGTCAGAGTGGAATCTCTCTAGAGGAGCACCAGAAAATAAAACCACGTTATCTATAAAAGAAAGGGTGTTAGAAGCCCTGTGAGATTTTTTAATTTTTTTACTGTCCATATGATGGAAACTTACCCTGCTCACTTCCTATGTGGTTATGGGAACAGGATGTGAAATGTCCTCAACAAATATCAATAGAAACTCAACAGATGTCTTAAAGTGGAACTAAACCCATAGTTTCTAAAAAAATGACATTCCTGGAATGTGATGGGAATGTAACTGTCACATTGGTTGTGCCCTCAATCAAACTGTCAAGCCATCAAATGGCTGGTGTTATAACTGATCACATGTGCAGCACCGTGGATGGCAGTTGAAGATCAAACAGGCCAAGATGGCAGCTTCCTTGGCTGAAAACAATAGGAGGGTTTAACCAAAAAAGACAATTTGCCCAAGGGACCTTGGAGGCTGATGCCAAGTACAGCAAACATATAAAAATACAAAATGTATTTAAATTTACATAAAAAAAACATATATATGTTCACAGTAAAAGTAAGGTCACCGTTACACCAATATATGGAATACATCCTGAAGAAATGTTTCACTTTCTCAGCATCCTGAAATGATAAGGACAGAGACAACAATGTCATTTGAAATAGGAAAGAAGGAGGACTGGAAGGAGCACCGGGTATTTCACACAAAGGAAGCAATCCAATAAGATTCTTTTAGCACAAGTACATGGGTACACAGACACATATCAGGATTATGAAATGTTGGGGTAACATACACTTTAAAGCTGAACTCCAGCTTTTCATACACTTTACAGCTTGGCCTAAACTATGTCCCTCACTAACATGAGGCCGCTGGATGTGCGGTATAGACTGTATATAGCTGAGGCTACATACAGCTCTGTGTTCCGGGTTGGAGCTGAGACCTTCCTGTCTCATACCCGTAACACAGCACAGTCTATCTGATCGGTGCTCAGCCATTCATAGAAAGCAATGTATTCTAGCAATAAATACAAATATTTCTCTGATTGGCCAAATCAGAGGTTGTGACATCATCAGGCTGCCTCTCTTTAGAATACATCACTTACTATTAATGGCTGAGCACCAATCAGACAGACTCTACTGTGTTACGGGTATGAGACAGGAATGTCTCGGCTCCAACCCGGAACACAGAGCTGTATGTAGTATGTAGCCTCAGCTATATTACAGCTTTTACTGCACATCCAACTGCCTCACATGTTGGCCCTAACAAACTATGTAAAGTATATCAAATGCTGGAATTCTGCTTTAAGGATCAGTCCACTCAAAACTGATATTTTAGTGTTAGAGCACCTGATAGACTCTTTGTATTCTATATGGCCAAAAGTCTGTGGACACCTGGTCATCACACTATATGAGCTATATGAGCTTGCTTGTCATCCCATTCCAAACCCATGACCATAGCTTCCACCTACAGCCATTACATCCTACACTCTTCTGGAAAGGTTGTCCAGTGGAGGGATACTGTGGAAATGTGTGCCCATGTGTGAGGACAGAGATGATGATATACGGGGGGGGGGGGGGAACAGAGATCATCAGACACACAAGAGGGGGGGTGCAGAGAGAAGACACACGGGGGGGTAGGAGGAAGGAGACACACAAGAGGGGGGGTACAGGGAGGAGACACACAGGAGGGGGGGTACAGGAAGGAGACACACAGGAGGGGGGGTACAGGGAGGAGACACACAGGAGGAGAGGGGGTACAGGAAGGAGACACACAGGAGGGGGGGTACAGGGAGGAGACACACAGGAGGGAGGGTACAGGGAGGAGACACACAGGAGGGGAGGGGGTACAGGGAGGAGACACACAAGAGGGAGGGGGTACAGGGAGGAAACACACAGGAGGGGGGTACAGGGAGGAGACACACAGGAGGGGAGGGGGGTACAGGGAGGAGACACAGGAGGGGAGGGGGTACAGGGAGGAGACACACAGGAGGGAGGTACAGGGAGGAGACACACAGGAGGGGAGGAGGTACAGGGAGGAGACACACAGGAGGGGGGGTACAGGGAGGAGACACACAGGAGGGGAGGGGGTACAGGGAGGAGACACACAGGAGGGGGGTACAGGGAGGAGACACACAGGGGGGGTACAGGGAGGAGACAAACAGGAGGGGAGGGGGTACAAGGAGGAGACACAGGATGGGGGGTACAGGGAGGAGACACACAGGAGGGGAGGGGGGTACAGGGAGGAGACACAGGAGGGGAGGGGGTACAGGGAGGAGACACACAGGAGGGGGGGTACAGGGAGGAGACACACAGGAGGGGAGGAGGTACAGGGAGGAGACACACAGGAGGGGGGTACAGGGAGGAGACACACAGGAGGGGGGGTACAGGGAGGAGACACACAGGAGGGGAGGGGGTACAGGGAGGAGACACACAGGAGGGGGGTACAGGGAGGAGACAAACAGGAGGGGAGGGGGTACAGGGAGGAGACACACAGGAGGGGGGTACAGGGAGGAGACACCCAGGAGGGGAGGGGTACAGGGAGGAGACACACAGGAGGGGGGTACAGGGAGGAGACACACAGGAGGGGGTACAGGGAGGAGACACACAGGAAGGGAGTACAGGGAGGAGACACACAGGAGGAGAGGGGGTACAGGGAGGAGACACACAGGAGGGGGGTACAGGGAGGAGACACACAGGAGGGGGGTACAGGGAGGAGACACACAGGAGGGGGGGGTACAGGGAGGAGACACACAGGAGGGGAGGGGGTACAGGGAGGAGACACACAGGAGGGGGGTACAGGGAGGAGACACACAGGAGGGGGTACAGGGAGGAGATACACAGGAAGGGGGTACAGGGAGGAGACACAGGATGGGGGGTACAGGGAGGAGACACACAGGAGGGGGGTACAGGGAGGAGACACACAGGAGGGGGGTACAGGGAGGAGACACACAGGAGGGGGGTACAGGGAGGAGACACACAGGAGGGGGGTACAGGGAGGGGACACACAGGCGGGGGGTACAGGGAGGAGACACACAGGAGGATACAGGGAGGAGACACGTAGGAGGGGAGGGGGTACAGGGAGGAGACACACAGAAGGGGGGTACAGGGAGGAGAGGGAAGGGGCAGAGAGGAGACACACAGGAGGGGCGGGGACAGAGATCATCAGACACACAGGAGGGGGGAGGGACAGAGAGGAGATACACGTTTTACATTACTATACCTTAAAAATGAGCCAGCCTGAAGTGATCTATCAGGACTTACAGTGGCTGTAAACCCCTAAATATACCCAGTGAAGTGACTGGCCTCAAGTGATACACAGAGAAGAAACCAATCCCCATACAAGTTGTACCTGTTTATCTGCAGTTTTCTCTTCTCTATAGCCATTCAAAGTCCATAATTTATAAAGCTTACTGGAGCTATCAGAAAATAGGGGGCAGGGAGCTGAAGTTACACCCTGCAGAGCTCAGTGAAGGGAACTCTGAGAGATGATCAGAGGGTGACACGCCCCCCTTAACACAGAAACAGAGCTTAAGCTGTCAATCACAGGCTATGTGATCGAGCTCCCTTCCCTGTCACCTTTTTTTTCTTGGTTTCAGGAAAACTTGTCAGAAGTGATTCATGCTGATAGCAGAGGAACATAGCAGCAGACAGACATGACACTTAGTGCTCTTAATTGAGACAAGTACACACTATAGAGTGATATGTTTTGTTCACATTTTATGTCTGTGATTTACAGCCACTTTAATTTTCTGACTAAAGTTCCACTTTAGGTGGATACTGTATTTCCAGTTACGAAGGTTTTAGTGTTCTCCTAAAAAAGTTACGTTTTCAATCCTGCCCCCTGTACCGTTCTCTTCTGACCCCCCTATACTGTTCCTTCCTGCCCACCTGTACTATTCCTTCCTGCCCCCCCGTACCGTTCCCTCCTGGCTCCCCTATAGTGTTCCCTCCTGGCCCTCTGTGCTGTTCCCTCCTGGCCCCCCTGTACTGTTTCCTCCTGGCCCCCCTGTACTGTTCCTTTCTGCCCTCCTGTACTGTTCCTTTCTGCCCCCCTGTACTGTTCCTTTCTGCCCCCCTATACTGTTTCCTCCTGGCCCCCCTGTACTGTTCCCTCCTGGCCCCCCTGTACTGTTCCCTCCTGACTCTCCTATACTGTTCCCTACTGGCCTCCCTGTACTTTTCTCTCCTGGCCTCCCTGTACTTTTCTCTCCTGGCCTCCCTGTACTTTTCTCTCCTGGCCTCCCTGTACTTTTCCCTCCTGGCGTCCCTGTACTGTTCCTTCTAGCCCCCCTGTATTGTTCCCTCCTGGCCCCCTTTACTGTTCCCTTCTTGCCCCCCTGTTTTGTTCCCTCCTGGCCATCTGTACTGTGCACTCTTGGCCCCCCTATACTGTGCTTTGCTCTCCTGTCCCCCCCCCATACTGTACTGTACTCTCCTAACCCCCCCCCCCCCCATACTGTGCTTTGCTCTCTCAGTCACCCTGTACTGTTCCCTCCTGGATCCCCTGTGCTCTGCCCTGCTGACCCCCTGTACACAGCTTATCTCAAGTTTGACCTAGGATTGATCATCTGTGCAAAAAAAGCAAGCACAATTTTCACATTAAGGAGGTAAGACTTATTATTTATTCTATTGTTTAATGCTATTTCTAGGAATAACTGTTGTTATATCTACAGCAACCTGATCGCATCAATGTTCCGTGAACTATAGATATAATTATTTCAGGGGTTCCCCGAGATCTCAGACTTTTTGCCAGGGGTTCCTCGAGGGTAAAACGTTTGAGAAACACTGGTCTAGGAATACAAGCATGTGTCCTGTACTATACTCCAAGATAAGGAATTTACAGGCAAGTCAAATTTCCTATTATTTTCTTCTCTTACCCTTATTTTTATTGCGTTGTTCATACAACTTCCACCCATATTTTTCAGGTCAGTGACTGTAGGGGAGCATGAAAAGCCATTAATGAGACCTCCTACTTTATATATTTGTCATGACAGGTTCATCTTTCCAAACATTCAATGACACCACACAGAAATTCATTTTTAGAAACTACTTTTTTTATTATCAGAACAATGCATATAATATTTTCTAAATACTAAATCATTTGCAGATATTTTACAGTGAAGTATACATGTCCATATTTACATATCTGTAAAATGCTTCAAAATTTATACCACAAGCAATGTAGAAATCCTAGCATTTTTGGGATATTATTTATAGTGTATACATTCACTAAAATTTGCTACTTACAATATGTACATACAGTAATATACTTGTAAAATCAAGTGCATGCTATCCGTACCCTTAGCAGGGTCTAGCCCCGTCATTGGGTATATAACTTTAGAAAATATAAATACATTAAAATTTCTTATACAGTAGGTTCTATAGAATCATGCGTACATTGCAAAAGTGATTATGTTCTTGCAAACCGCGAATCTCTAGTTTAAAAAAAAAAATTCTGTTTCATTGTTTTTTGTTTTTTTTTTTGCAACTAAAACTGAAATTTTTGCAAAACAGTTGACAATGCATTTTGATTCTCTTAGTTGGAAAGCATAAGAAACATTATACACAACGAAAAAAACCTTTAAATGAAATAAATACAAGGCAGAAATTGTGTCAGGCACCATGAAATTAAAACCGTAGTCAAACAGTAGTACTGATTTTTAAAATGCCAATATGTACAGATGGGTTACACAAAGCTTCAAGCGCAAATAAACTTTCGGTTTAAATCAACTAAATGCCAAAAGGTACATCAAAACAAAAGGTGTTCAAAGACTTAGGTAGGCCATAGACAGTGCAAATTTCTTTCCTGTGTTGACAGGGGAATCCCTCCGGCCAAGACATTGTCGCCTGCCGGTGGGGGCGCGGGATTGGAAGCCGCCCCCGCCGGGAGAAGACAGCCGCTTGTGATAATCGCAAACAAATCTGGCATACCGGTTGTACCCAAGTTGATTGATCAATCAACTTGGTGCACTCAGTCTGCCCATTAATGGTTCGAATCCCAGCTGGTTCCTGCTGACCGTGTCGAGATTTGAACCATGTATGGCCAGCCTTTGTTTTTTTTTGTTCTTTAAAAAGCAGTCATATCTGGAGTAGAAAAGCTTGTCCCCTGCCAGCATGTTGTAAAAAAGGACCCTTGCTCTCTGTGAAGCAGTGGCCTCTCTGCAGAGGTCTGGCACACCTGCTGTTGCCTTTAGCTCGGTTGATCGGAGAGCTCTAGCTCTGATTTAGCAGGAGGCGTTCAAGAAAGTGAAAAAATAGTGTTGGACTCATGAGGTCCATTGGCATTGCTATCCATTGGTATTTAGTGATGTTGGTTTAGGTGATCTAATGTCTAGATAGGCACCACAGAGGATCTCCATGGTTCCCTTGGTCTGTAATGTACTACAGTAGAAAAAAAGAACTGAAGCAACACACCACTGCTCAATAGTCCAAATACAGTTTTATTCCAGTAAAGTTTTACGAACAATCAAAAGGGTTCCAGTGGTTCAAAATCGCTGCTTTCATTAGGTTTTGAAGCAGAAGACAATGTATAGGACTGAATATCAACTGGAATGTGAGTGGTATTTTCATAAGTTAGAGGGTCTGCACAAGTCCCCCCCTGCCAGAACCGGGAGCTGGTCAGCAGACCATTATCGGTCATGCCCCTTCGACAGAAGCTGGCCGAACAACCAGCTTCTGTCAGACCGGCTGCAGTACACATGGGCAAAATGTCACCTGGTTTCTATTGAACCAGCTGATGCTGCCTGACATTCTGCCCATGTGTACGGGGCTTAAGGGTCCATCTCTGCAACATGCTGGCAGGGTCCAGGCTTTTTCCGTGGTTTCATTATAAAGAAGAAAGAAAAAAATGTATAAAGAGAACAAACTATAAAACTTTGTAAAATTTTGTGTTAATTTTGTGTTAATGCACCTGGAATGTATTTAGCTGATTTAAACTGGAAGTCCAAGCAATACAAAATTGGCAAGCTGACTACATACTGCCAGATCAACAAATTTATCAACAAATAGGAAGGATGAGGGCCAACCTGAACAGTCTGTTTGAAATGTATCCAGTTAACAAGGTTCTTACATTACAAAGTTTGTAAATGTTGATCTGACAAATCAAAATCTGGCTGAATGCAGCTAGCTCTAAAGCAGTGGTCTCCAAACTGCGGCCCAGGGCCAGATGCAGCCTTTTGCTTGCTTTAATCCAGCCCTTGGGGCACTATTTTCACCCACTGATACCAACAATGGGACATAATTCCCCCCACTGACCAATGAAGGGGCAGAATTCCTCCCAATGAAACCAATGAAGGGGCAGAATTCCTCCCAATGAGACCAACAATGGGGCACAATTCCTCCTAATAACACCAAAGATGGGGCACAATTCCTCCCACTGACACCACTGATGGATTGCTATTCCCCCCCACTGACACCACTAATGGGTTACTATTCCTCCCACGGACACCAAAGATGGGGCATTGTTTATTCCCGCTGATGTTGGGACCTTTTCTACTCCCAATGGCCGCAGTCTGGCCCCCCTTAAGTCTGAAGGACAGTAAACTGGCCCTTTGCTTAGAAAGTTTGGAGACCTCTGCTGTAAAGCATTATCTCTGCTTTCCAATCAAATCTGGTATTGTTAGGCTGGACACTGGTACAGTAAACTTTGTCAAAGTAAATGCCCTACGTGGGGTTCATTAGAGCAGCCTTCTATTCTATACAGTATTCACTTGGACCCAACATTTTATGTATTTATAATCCCCCATGCCATTAGGCACAATAGTCCTGTAGCCTTCATACAAACAGAGAACCGGATAGGGGTTTGCATCATTTGCAAAATTATACTGCTGCTGGTACCAAAAATTTCCATGGGCACCTCTTATTTTAATACTTTCCTGTCCACCTGCGGAGCACCCTTCGGGCTTGGGTTGAAAGATAAATGCAGTGTAATCATTCCGAGGTCATTGACAGGTATGTTTTACCTGTAGGTGACCTCCTTGTCTTCCAAGTTGCATAAACCTGCTTCAAGCTGTTTTTCTATACCCCTCGACTTCTAAGGGGAGAAAAGCAGTTTTGACATAAACAAATCCCATCAACTTTGGCCCTTCAATCCTTTGATGCACATTGACATGTAGCTCCTTCCTTACTGCCCAACAAACCAACAAAATCCCAATTATTGGCTGCTGAGAGCCTGAGACACTTTCTTTGTTTTGTGGATAGGAGGGTTGGGTGGCATATGGGGTGGATCCTTATGCTCCTAGCATTAGTAAATAGATAGTAGGAAAGTATATCATATTTACTTGCTTTAAACTTTTTTTTTACATTTCTTCAGTTACTTCTCGATTTCCAGGCCTAGGCAAATGATGTCATACATCCCAAGAGTCTTCAGGAGGGAAGGATCAGTTTTCCCAGCTACGCATACTCTCCTGCCTGCATGCCTGAGCTAAAGCGGTATAAAACTCAAAACCAAAATTGTAATATATTGCAGCTGCACCAATCATTAGATGTGGTGGCTGCAACAGTTTTCCTTTTCCAGGCTGTTTTCACCTGGTGATCTGTCCAGTAACAATCCTCCTTCATTGTAAGCCCCCCTGTCAGTAGTAAATGGTTTGTCTCAACGCTCTTAAATGATGCATTTGCAGGAGCGCTTGTTTTGTTGGAAAACAACAGATTTACTGGCCAGATCACCATGAACAAATAAAAGAAAGAACGCCTTAAAAAAGAAAACAAATAATTGCTGAGGTGCAATATAATAAATGTTTGCTTGTGGGTTTAATACCACTTAAGGGCAGATGTTTTCCAGGAAGTAAATGCTACATGAATCATCTGCCCTTACTCAGGATGGCCACCACCAGAAATGCCAGGGGGGTGTTTTTTAAAGTGATTTATCAGCAGAACAACGCATGTAGACATGGATGGATGGGGGAGTTTGCTTTAAATATTAAACATAACATAAATAGGGGTTTTGGTTTTGCTCAGATAGAGTGTAGTTCCGCTTTAATGAAATGCATATAAAATATCCCCAAGACAAATATCTTAATTTCATGTATTTAAAGTGTATGCAACGTCATTTTTTTTTGTTTTGGATAAAGCAGGGGCAGGTTGGATTCGTTATCAAGATTTTTTTGGCTGGCTGCATTCCCATTGGGAAGATTCCCCCCTGTTTGTCCTGTTGACTACTATCACAAAGACAGAAAGTGACATGAAATACTTTTTTCTCTGGTCACAACTCTAAAATGTTGTAAGATAATCATCCAATGGGGAAAACTGTTCAGGTGACAATCGTTTATGTCGGAAATTCCCCTCATTTCAGTGAAATGTCCTCTTAGAGTGCATCCGAACAAACGATTTCTTAATGAATGATGGGAGAATCGTGCAAGAAATATATTGGAAAAAGAAATGAGCATGCGCGCAGGAAAAGAAAATTCCCAATTTTGAGTGTCATGGCAAAGGCTGTGTGAATAATTATGTACATGTGATTTTTTATTTTTAATAAATTTGCAAAGATTTCAAACAAACGTCTTTCTTGTTGCCATTATGTGGTATTGTTTGTAGAATTTTGAAGAAAATATTAAATTTAATCAATTCTGGAATAAAGCTCTAACATAACAAAAATGTGGAAAAAGTGAAGCACTGTGAATACTTTGTGAATGGACTGTACTTCCTAGTGTGTCCTCAGAAATGAAGAGAAATCTCCCCAAAAGAGATAACCTGATAGGTGTTTAATTCCTACTCTATTCTAAACTAAAAAGCTTTGGCTGTACATACACTTTAGGTTATTTTTGGGCTTTCCTGTACTTCGCCACTAGAAACGAAGCAAGTTAGAAAATGTAAGTTTTCTGTATATGCTCTTTACATATAGGAGCTTTGATTGACAACAGCTTCTTACAAAGACTTCAAGTCCTGACTCGCCGTGAGTTTGGTTTGAAACTCACAGATTTCAATAGTGATCCTTCCAATCAATAACCAGCAAACTATATCTCATCACATTGTCACTAATGGTTCAACAAGGTATTATGTGACTAAGAGGTATTTGTCAGCAATAATATGCTAAGGGGGAGGAACATTAAGGAATGTTTCAATGGGCACAAGACGGGGTGAATATCACTCCATATATATCATGGGTCGAATTCCGAAATAATTTTCTTTAGAAAATCTTAACTAAGAATTTCTGTTCGGATTTCGCATCATTAGTGGGCTGTAGCAACGGCTCATTTTCGTGCTGCCATCAAGTTTGAGTGATTGTTTTTTCAAACAATTTCCAACATGATTTTCTAAAAAAAATCGAAAAAGAAATGAGCATGAGCTCAAGAAAAGAAAATTCCCAGGAAAGAAAAGAAGCTTTCAGACCACGAAAATGATTTTATGTAGCCACAAGAAAATGAAGGCTTGGTTGGTCGAATTTTAAAATCAATGGTGGCACCATCGGATCACACAATTTCAAATTTTTTTAAAGAAAATTGGTTCAAAATTCGACCCATGTATGGCCTGCAGTAGGCCTGGAATATTCATAGATTCAACAAAATGCTTTCTATGGCTTTTACTGCAGTTCTCTCATAGTTGTTCCTTTGTGGAAAAGCTTCACATAGATTCCAAAGCTTCTCTGGTTTTGTCACTTGCTTTGTGAAACTTAAAGCGAAACTAAACCCATCAGTTTAGTTGCTTTCCAAGACAGTTACCTTCAAGGCATACCATGAATGATAACTGTCACAGCTGATTGTGCCCTCAACTGAACTGTCAAGCCATCAAATGGCTGGTGTCATAACTGATTACATGTGCAGCACCATGGCAACTGCAGATCAAACAGAAGCTAAGATGGCAACTTCCTTGGCTGTGAAGGATAGGATGGTTTAGTTCCGCTTTAATAGGCTGCATGTAATATTTTCACTCTCCCATGGTCATATTCCAGTTCAATACAAATCAGCCTTTCTCGACCAGCTTAACACAGAGGAACCCTTGAAATAACTTTCAGGTATCAGGAAACCCAAGCCTAAAATCTCTGTTTCTACAGCTCATGGTACACTAATGTAACAGTCAGCTGAGATATAAGAAATAGTAAAAGAATAGGGAATGTTGCATATTTGACACCTAGGGCTGTCCTATTCGACAAACATTTTTAGTAAAAATAGTGAAATGAAATGAATAACAATATTAATAATGGCTGAAAAAGAAGGGCAGTGAAAATTTGTAGAGTTCCATTATATAGGTGGTCAGTGAAGAACTACTCCATTACATCAATGGTCATTGGGAAAGTGCTCCTTTAAATTGCTAGTCCATGGAGAAGGATCCACTTGGATTGGTGGTCAGTAGAGAAGGATCCACTTGGATTGGTGGTCAGTGGAGAAGGATCCACTTGGATGGGAGGTCAGTGGAGAAGGATCCACTTGGATTGGTGGTCAGTGGAGAAGGATCCACTTGGATGGGAGGTCAGTGGAGAAGGATCCACTTGGATGGGAAGTCATTAGGGGAAGGGCCTCCTTTACTGGTGGTCAATTAATGAAATGTTCCTTATGTTGGTGGTCATTGGGAAGAATGATCTTTGGCAGTCAATAGGAAGAATGCCTTCTTTACAGATACAATGTACAGATACTGTGTCCTTCAGTCATTTGATAGATCAAAATGAAACTGCTGATCCAAACACCCAAATAGTTATAAATGACAATCATGGAAATTGTCAGGGGTTCCTAAACTTTTGCAAACGACTGTAATAATTGGACCATTTACGTGTCAGTGGTTTCTTATCTGGTAGTCACAAATTGTTGATTGCTCATGGAACTCTTAGCAACTTTTGGAAGTATCCTGGTTGAGAAAGGCTGAGTACATTGGGACCATTCAGTCTGCACTGTGAATGAAAAATGTACTGTGTGCTGTTTTGTGCTCTTGTCCACAACCTGACAGCATCCCTAGCACTGCCAAGAGAACTCTGAAAATAATAGAGGCAACATACTTGTCAGTACCACTCTGGAGTATTAGCTGTATAATAAAACAGATAACATCCTATAGCCGTGCATTCAGCAGCCGCAACAAAAACATATTCATCAATCCCTATTGTTCTTCCTGTTCACACTTGGGGCTCAGTCGACCCCGGGCTTCAGGTATTTTCAGTCTGCGGTGAGTGGCTTTTCGTTTACAGTGAGAAGTGCTCTTGTAAAGTACTAGTATGTGTATACTAACAAAGAGTCCATGCTGGCATTTCTGTCATTAACATAAAATATCCTAAATTAGGCTTCCAACTTTAAACAGAATCTCTCATTTGCATTAGCCTGCTATAGAAGGATCCCACCTACCATATAACAGATATATAGAAAAAACCTCATCCATCTGTTTTCACTGGTTAAACAACAATGTTGTCCTCATCTATTATAATACATTTGTACGTATGTTTTATAGAATGGGTGACAATAGTAAGAACTTCTGTGGGGTATAAACAGCTGGACAAATTCGAGTTGAAAATACCCTTTCCTTAATCAAATATTTTATTGAGAATAGGGAAAATTGAAGAAAATCCCCATCAACAGATTTTATTTGGTAGGTGCAACATTTGGACCAATCCAATGTAATGCAAAGCCCAGCAAACCCAAAGGTAGGTACTTTACCCTTGTTTCAGACCTAGCATTGGGGTGTTTGACTGAAGTAGAAAATGGGATTTAGAGGCTCCCCCCACCCCCTCCCCTTAAATGTCTGTCTGACTTAAAGGAAACGTTCACCTTTAAAAAAAAATAATAAATGGACATCGTTTTGCAGGTTAAAACAATGTGCATATATAGATTTTTTTATTTGGAGCCTGTAAAGCATTGCACCCATGATCAGCAGATCATGGGTGCAATCTCGGGCTCCTGCAGATCATGGGTGCGATCTCAGGCTCCTGCAAACTGTCAGTGTAAGCTGTGCTCCCATACCCAGTATGGGCAGGCAGTTACTGAATGACAGGAAGGATCAATGAACTACCAAGAGCACTCATCAGCGCCTTGGCAGTTCATTCAGAACTACAAGCCTTCAGCCGCAATAGCTGGTGGAATGACCTAGCCGGGTTGGTGGAACCCTGCATGGCCAAATTGTGACAGTGGATGCAGGGAGAATATCCCTGGCCCGCTGTCAAAGCTGGGACGGGGGGGCAGGGGCTGCTCAGTAAGTAACATGTTACACCCTAAATATTGTTTAACATGTAACATGTTACTAAAGGATGAGCTTATCCTTTAATATTAAAGTGGGATTGAACCTGTAAAACATGTTAATGTAACGTGCTTGCAGGTTAGCAATAAAGGAGAATATGAAAGGGGAGGGGGCAATATAAATATGCAGTTGAGCCATTGTTTTAATGTCCCCATATTCTACTTCCTTATGCCGTAAAGGCAGCCAGCTGCGGATCTTGGCCATGATGCTTTAGGGGAACGAAAATCCCCCTGTTGCATTCGGCAGGAAGTATCACCGCCAAACACGACTAATTCAAATGAATAGGGCCACATCGCAACTGAGAGCCAAACGCTAGGTTCTCGGTTGCAAAACGGTGTTCCCTTTCAAAAACAGGCTTTCAAAAGAAGGCAGCATCTCCTCCTGAATGCCTGTCAGTCACGCCTGTACCACTCTCTGAGAAGCAATTCACTGTGGACAACCTTTCCGATACCAACACCAGTGTGAACTAGGCCTGAGAGACACATGGGTCTAAGACCGTTCTACATCAAATTCAGAGCAAACCTATTAAATTGGTTCTAAAGGCAGGACATTTTTTTACCTTTATGCATTCACAGCATTAACCTCCCTGGCGGTATTTCCGAGTGTGGCTCGGGTTGAATTTTCACCACCAAAAGCGGTAACTCCGAGCCACACTCGGGATTGCATCGCAGGATTCAGGCAAATTTACTTACCTTGTCCCCAGGATCCTGCAATATTCTCCCGCTGTGTCCGAGGGCTGTGTCCTCCACCGGATGTGCTGTGTGCCGGGCTCCGTTCCCTGCGAGCGTTGCTACGCATGGAGGCGGAGCCTGCCGGCAAATTCAAAAAGTGCAAAAAAAACATAACACTTACAGTACACTGTAATCTGTGAGATTACATTACCGTATTAACCATCCAGGGGACTCCAGAAGAGGGGGTTCCTGGCCAAGTATAACTTGTTTGATTGTAAAGCAATTTAAAAAAAACAAAAAAACAAACAATCACTTTAAATTAAATACACTTTTTAATTATGATCGGGAAGCTTTTTTTATGAGTGCATTCAGGGGAGGACTGAGCAGTGGAGCAGCCAGTACAAATAATAAATGTTTGGCTGTTGGCCCTGAGTGGAGATATTCCCTCAATAACACTCAATCAAAATTAGTGACGGGTGCTGGGCATTATATAACCAACTGCTCCTTATTCAGACCTGCGATCTTCCAGCATCAACTTTCTTTGCTGCTTTGAACTTAGAGAGCTGCAAAAAACATGATCACTGAACTGTGAAATGCTCTGTTTATTAGTTAAAGCATATGTAAAAGTTCAGTTTTTTTTTTTTAACTAACAAACATGTTATACGTACCTGCTCTGTGCAATGGTCCCCCCTCTTCTCAGGTCCCCTGCCGGCGCTCCTGGCCCTTCCCCCCTGATGAGTGCCTCCATAGCAAGCTGTTTGCCCTGGGGGCACCTGTGCATGCTCGCTCCACAAAGTGCAGCTCGATGCTGCTCCCTCCCCACTGTCTGTGATTGACAGCAGCAGGAACCATTGGCCAATGAGGAGGGAGAGACCCAGAAGAGCTCCTACTCTTGTGCACATCACTGGATCGGGATCGGTGAGTATAAGAGGGAGCTGAGGGGGGAGCTGCACACTGAAGGTGTTTTACCTTCATGCTCAGAATGCATGAAAGTAGAAAACCTTCAGCCTTTAGAACCAATTTAAAGGTGAACATTGGGCTGCAGACAAAGTTACCCTTGTAGTGGGCCCCCGAAGGTTAACTACTTTGTTTTTCTAGGGGATGAGAAAAAAAGTGAATTATATATTCGCTCCCCGGCAGCTGGCATTCTCCTCTGGAGGATGTAGGGAATGTAGGCAGATGTAAACAGACCCTTGGGATTTTCTCATACAATGCAGGACCACTGGAAAATCGGACCTCTGCTTCCACTCATACGCTGATGATACCCAACTTTACCTTCGCATCCCTGGAGAAAAAGACCATCATCAGCAACTAGAAAAATGCCTCACTTTGATAGACGACTGGATGACCACTAGCTCTCTTAAACTCAACGGATCAAAAACAGAGCTTCTTCTCCTACACGCAAATCAAAATTCCAAAACTAAGACCCCATGGACACCACCCACCATCTTCGGACAGACCATCTCTCCAAGCACCAAAGCCAAGAGTCTCGGAGTCATTTTGGACTCAGAAATGTCAATGGATGCACAAATAGGATCAGTAGTCAGCCAATCTCACCATCTCCTCCGCCTGCTACGTAGACTCATCCCCTTCGTCCCAGAAGAGGACAAAGCAGCAGTAGTTGGAACAATCATCAATTTCAGACTTGACTACGCAAACTCCCTCTACATAGGACTACCCCAATATCAGCTTGCGTGCTTGCAACTCATCCAAAACACGGCGGCAAGACTGTTAACAGGAAAAAAAACCCTGGGAATCCAATCTTCAAACCAAAACCTCCTCCTCATTCCAAAAACCCGCTACAAAACAAAAGGAGAAAGAAAATTCGCAGTCCAAGGACCACGGCTATGGAACGCTCTACCTACCCACATCCGCATGGAAGAAAACCATCAGGCCTTTAGGAAGAAAATCAAGACAAACCTCTTCTAAGGAGCTGGACAACACAGGAGAGATCAAGCGCCTCGAGGCGATTCAGTTCGCATGTGCAGCGCTATACAAATCATACAAATCATACAAATCAAATCATACTGGTCTTGCATTGTACATGGTGACATCAGAGCACTGCGACCAGTTGGGCAGCGAAGCGGAGCGGCTTCAGAGGACTATTCATGCTGGAGGGGGGACGATAATGGGAGAGAGGGGTAAGGTAAGTATTTCACCTTATTTCAACCCCCCCAAACAAAACAGTTAACCCTTGCAGTACAAAGGGAGACCTACTGCAAGGGTAACTTTTTTGCAGCTTGGACTTCTGATAAAGAATATTTGTGACAATGACATTGTGAGTCTATATTATCACAAAGCAGCATCTTGTTAAGCTCATAAGTACTTTTACAATTCATCCCTTACAGTTTCTCCTTTTAAGCATATACATATTCTACGATAAACCATGTTCTCTACGAAATCCCTAACACCCAACTTTCCCCGTGGCCACCAATCACTCTGACGCGCTTTTGGGTCTATTCATTTGTTGGACAATATTTGTTTGTCTAAGCTGCACAAATCTTCCCTGTATGTTGTCTAATACTATGACTTCCTATGATCACCAGCTCCATCCAGTAGCCAAAAAGCGGAATAGTTTCTTATTGAGATATTTCAGAAAAATATGCTGCATTTTGGCCACTAGATGGAGCGTCAGATCATGGGAAATCATAGTATTAGAGAAAATAAAGGAGAAATGAATGCAGCCTGCACAAATGCTTGTGACATTCGTTCAACGAATAAATAGACCCCTTTCTGTGTATTTTGTTAGACCTCAGGAAACTGTTTATCAGAAGTCCTCCATAAGTGCATTTCATGATACCAAAGTTAACACATTTTACTTTTTTCATTGTTTCTCATGTGTGTTTTCAGCAACTTTTGGCTTAAAAAAATGAAGTTCAGAAAAGGAAAATCACAGATATGAATTCTCGTTGTAGAAATGCCAGAAGATAAAAACAAATATATGAAGGTACCAACATGTAGATTAACCTGAATATTAGGACCACATTGACATATTTACAAAGAAAATCCTTTGGTGCTAAAGCATACTTCGTGAATACAGACATAAATGCCAGACATTGGGGAGATGGGTTATTAAAGGCTGAAAATCTGCTTTGTGGAAACTATTGGTCTTGACTGTTTAGATTATTTATAAAGTTGCTGTTCCTAAAATCTAACATCCAAGACTTGACTGTTGACCTATTTTTATTATTTTGTTACACCACACTTTCCCATGTCAACTTTTTGGGGTTGATTTACTAAAGGCAAATAGACTCCAGATCTTAGTAAATGAGATGAAGCTTCATTTTGCAAAGAATACCCAATCACGTGCAAGAAAAATAAATAAAGCATTTTTGTTTGCACATAATTGGATGATGGAAGTCAGCAGAGCTTTTCCTCATTTACCAAACTCTGGAGCAACTGCACTTGCAAAGTACACAGTCTACTTGCCTTAAGTAACGCCACCCCTTTATGTCATATTATGGAAAACAAAGACTTGCAACAACCAATCATACTTCATCTTTTGACTAATACATTTTGATTGGCTACTACATATCAACCTGGAGGTGCTGTATATCTCATTCACCCTAAAGTTATTGTCTTGCCCATTAATTGTTCTTTACCATCCCACCCATACCATTCCATCACATTTTGAACAGGGATGCACAACCAATCTTATCTTCCAACACCAAAACAATGATGAACCGGCCCAAAAATGTCACATTAACACTCTACAGCCTTAACCAAGGTTGAGAACTTCTAATCCAATGGCACCCCCACTCCTGTCCATAAAAACAACTACAAACCTAAAATGATTGAACATTACTAGATGAGGCATCAAAGACAACTTGCAGAATCAATAAGAAATAACAAAAACAATGAAACCTAAAGTAGATCTATGGCCCCTACTTGCTGTAGCAGCATTTGCAATTACACAATTACACTAGTACCATCCATTGCTCTTAGCCTCCTCCAAATCTCCAAATCCCTTTTTTGCTGCAGTGATCTGACTTCCTGTTAGAGGGTGGCCCCTTTCACTCTCAATGGTCCCACTATATGTAGAAATGTAGTCCAAGTGGATAGAGTGCATGTATCCTAATTTTTGATAGAGACCATTTGTTAATCACTCTATTATGATGATTGTGCTCCTACCCCCCTGCAGGAGTTTCTTTCTCCCTTTTTCTTTTGTTTTTTTTTTTTTGCGTGTTGTGTCGTTGAATTTTGTTTTGGATGCCTGGACAGGTAAGTGCCCTAATAGTAAAAGTCAGCAGCTACAGTGTTTGATGGGTAGCCGAAACTCCTCTTTAAGTAGTGGATGTGTATGGATTATTTTTTAAGAATAAGGATATTGTTTAGTGTCACTTTAAAGCTCAGTTTTACTCTCCCATCTTTTTAATATATTACTCAGTTGTGACCATGAAGTGCCTGCTGTCCATTTTTATATTCTTGGAACCGGTTTCATGTTTTTTCTGCTGATTAGGATCTAGAAATATAAGTCCCTCTACCGTGATGCCAGACTTGTAGTCTTCCCATTCACAGAGCCCTGTGAACGGATGATGCAGGTGTGCGAACCGAACCCCTGCTAGTTAATAAAAAATAAATAAACTGGATGTTTCATTGGGAAGCACCCCATGATTCAGGTAAGTGCTTGGCTGTTGGGAGATGGAGAATGCGACTGTGTTTCACGTTATACCATAAATCTGGGTAACATGAAACATGGTCCCAAAGTGGACTGAGCATTTAAGTCAGAGGGAAGCTATAATCTATATACTCTTTTGAAGTCAGCTACTTAAAATAGTGAAGTTACTTGACCAGCATTGGGTGTTCTGGCATTTGCAGAAGCAGGTCAGCAATGGCAGCCTGCATATTCCCTCATTTCTGGGTTCCTTTAAAAGATCGGTAGCAGCAAGAACAACCCATCTTCAAAACAAACAAACTACCATGCTAATTACTAAATACTATACAATTCTACAGCTACAGATTCACTGGTATTGTTATTTGTAAGTATAGAGGGCAATCCACCCAATGAATAAAAGCTGCTCACAGCGCCCTTTCCTGGTCTATGCTTATCTTGCTTTTGCCAACCAAAAATGTAATCTAGCTGTGCAAAAGGCACAAATAGTTATTCGTGTCACTACAGAAGTGTGTACTTGCTTTGGCATATACTCTACATTCTTAAAACGACCTAAAAATTCTGTAATTCGGCACCCAGCTATTCTGTACGTTCCCTCTGGTGCTGTTCTCTGGTATGCAAATACCTTGCTTATTGCATATTCATAGACGCATTTAAATCTCAGGTCCCCTAATTAATAGCAGGAAAAGCTTCAGCGATACTTTCTATTGCCCAGAGGGCTAAAATAACAGGGAATGCCACGCTATGCAGATACTTGTCAGTCAATACCGGGAACTTTTTGTGACAAGCTCTGCTAAAAGTTATTTTCTAGGATTCAGCCTAATTGTTATATTTGTCATTTAAAGGAGAACAGGTATGGATTGATGTAGGAATCGAGTGCTAATATTGTGTAAATGGTGGTAAGTAATTTGATACAAAACTGGGATTATCCTTATGGGAAAAAAAAAAATGGGATGATCAAGCTATGAACATTTTGATCCTCGTATATATCTGCACACAGGTTTGTAAAACATGGAAATCATGCTACTCATAGAGTATGATTGCCTATTTGTGTGACTGTCCTCATGCAAATATGGAATCCCTGTGTATTTGAATTAGATTGTCAGTAAGCAATACCCCCTGGGTTCCCATTGTGATGATATTATAGTTTAAGGATGAACTCCAGGTAGATATAAAAGAAACAAATAATGCAGTGTGTTATTATTTAATTATTACATTTATTTTTTTAAATATAAACTAGTGCAAGTAGTGTAAGTTTGACTTAGTATCGGCCCTTTTGCAATCTCATGTAGAGCAGCACTGGGAGAAGAATGGGCAAGACTGACAGCCAATTAGGTGTGCTGTAGGCAAATCTGCTGACAAGGGTACCCGTTGATTGGAAGAGAAAATAGAGAGCAAAGAGATGACCTAATCAGCCTCCTGCTGCTCTTTTAAGCTACTCAAGGATGGTAAACCATCTATGGGCAGGCTGATTGTACCCAAGTTGATCCATTGATCAAATTGGTACAACCAGCATGTCAGATTTTTATATGCAATTATTTCCTATTTCCAGCGGCTATATTCGATAGCAATAATCACTGTGTTCTCCTGGCAGGGATGGCTCCCCGCGCCCCCCTGCAGGGAGAACATAATAGCTCTACGGGAGGGATTCCCCCATCAACTCTATTACCGGCCTTACTGTCCAGTCAACAGACTGAGGGCGGAAAAAAACTAAACAAAAAAGGTGGCGTCATCTGCCTGGTTGTGCAAATCTTAGGAATGAATAAACACAAATGCAAATCATTTGACAGACAAGACTACTCTATTATATGTATGTAGATGTATTTAGCTGTTTCCTTGGATTTTCGTTTTAAAGCCCAGTACACATAATAAGAAAATGGGACAAAATCTACAGTTTTCAGAGCAATCCTCAGATTCTGATTGTTAGTACACAGCTTTTGAGAGCCTTTCACAGTTCATGCGAAAATATCTGAAAGGACACGCACAAAAACTTCTCTCGTACGATAACACAACAAACGATTTTCATGTAATTAGTATGGTATCTGTAAAAAAACAAAACGTGTGACCAAGACCACGTATGCTTAGAAATGAAAGAATACATCACATTACAATACACTACATCACTTCCGAAGTTGGATTCTGTCGTACGAGAATTTTCATAACTTTAGTAACTTATCGGTTTTTGATATGAGACTAGCATGCAAAAAAAAAAAAAAAAAGCAGACGGTCCAATATTCTTATTGTGTGTACTAGGCATAAGGGGGACTTCTGGGACATCTGACCTGTGCTTCCAATAGGTGTCAGGCCCATAAAATGTATTTGAAATCTCTGGCAACACCATCAAAAGGATGGAGCAATGAGTTTGGCCACAAAAGTGCTTGCAATGATAATTTAAATCATTGGCTTAGCTGAACAGAAGTAGAAATCTGACTCTAACACACTTCAACAACCACCAACTCAGCAGACTACCCCTCAAAAGATGTGACTTGAAAAATACATAATTGTTATGCAATATTACACCCAACACAGGAAAATACTGTAAGAACATCACTGATAATAATCGTATATGGATGATATATGTGAAATCACTCAGTGAGCCCAGGAGTGGTGGGTGCTACCTGGAATGGTGCTTCCGGGAATGAAACAAGCAGAAAGATCAATTGCAACTGTTACACTATATTGTGGATTTACTAAATACAGAGAATGCAAAATCTGCTGCAGCTCTGCATAGAAACCATTTTTTTTTTTTGTCAAAGCTTAATTGAAGTTAGAAGCTGATTGGCTTATATGTATAACTGCACCGGATTTTGCACTCTCCAATTTTAGTAAACCAACCCCTATTTTTAGATAAAATGGTGCAGATAAAATGCAAATGGATCAAAAGTTTAAATTTTCATGTTATACGAGGGATATGCTAGTTAACAACCTTTGTTAGTAAAAATCATTAGGATTATAGGTGGAAGTAAATTGCATTAGGGTCTAGATCTAATAAACCGTTCACCTCTTAGAGGTGAACGAAACCTTGCAGGTCTTTCTTCCCTTATGTTGTTCAGTCCCTCATTCAGTACTCTTATGATATTCCAAATTAACAGGTTCTAAACTCAGAACTACTGTACTGTGACAAGAGTAAAGCGAGAAATGTATACAATTCTAACATATGCCATGTGTCCCTATTTTTAGAGACAATCTCAGGTTTTGAGGATGCAAATGGATCTTGGTTAACCAATTGCACTATAAACGAGTTATACAATATCCCAATAACCCAAAATTAGTGCTGGCTATTGCCCTGGAAACATATCCTAAGCAGATCAGGATACAGGTATTGGAAATATATAATTAAATCTTGCACAATGTCAAGAGTCAGCAAGGTATTTTGGAAATTTTAAATGGATAGGGCTTCATACCCTGAACAGTGGGGCTCTTGCCTGGGAACATCTTAGAATCCCACATGAAAACCTTGAGGCCTAGTTCAGGTAAAAGTCAGACTGGACCTCTAAGTCTGATGTTATGTTAAATAATGAAAAAAAATGAAAAAATGGGATATTATAATGTTTATATGACACCACACTTACTCAACATCTCCCAGCATCTAAGAAACAAAAGATGTTCTCCTGAATCAGCTACATTTTCACCTATTTCAGCAACAATACAACCTCATCAAATCCACATCATTCCCAGTGGGAAAATCAGGAACCTAAAGGGTCAGATTCTGGAAGGTACCACATCTTTTTTCTTGTTCTTTTTTTTTTACGTTCTGCTCTTTATAGCTTACTCTATTCAGCCAGGGCAAACACACTAGTGCCTCCCTCTGACCAGGAACACTACATACGTGTCCGAATCCAAGACAAAAGAAGGCCGTGGAACTGGAGACTGTAGTTCTGCTGCAAGTGGTTTGTAAGCACATCAGGCTCATTCGATGATTAGTGAGTAACGTTATGCCATCCCTAGTGAACTACCCTATGTATAACTCCCACTGTTGAAGGGCCATGCATCTGAAACCTGATGTGCGCCCACAGTACAATTATTCTGCCCATGATTGCATGTTCACATTTCTCACTTTATCTGCTACTGTGTATACATATTAGGAACAAATAACACAAGTGTTTTCAGAACATTTTATATTTGCATGTGGAGTGAAACATTAGGTGTTTGCTTGTTGGGTCTTTTGACTGCTGTAAAGGATACAATTAGGAAGTTATCCACTCAATCCACAACTTCACCATCATGACAAGTCAAGCCTAGCTTGTTGCTGGGCTAAGTACTCTTTATGGGTGAGTAATGCACCCAACAACAGTATCCCAATGAGAACCTGCTAACGAGGTTAGCAAAGAATCCATTTGGTGGAATTACTATCTATCAATAGGATTAAAATCTTGTACTTGCTGTGGTATAATGTGTTTTTTTTTTTTTCAGTGGGAGCCCAATAGGCATATGATTTGTCCACATTAGTCTTACATAAGCAGGCTTACTTGGCAAGATGCTTACTTGTGCAACGAGTGAGGACAATATGTATGGTGCTGTAAAAGATGATAATCAATCAGATTCAGTTCCAACAGTTAGATTAGCGAAAGTGAATTCTGATTAGTTGCTAGGATACTTTCCACACTGCTCTTTGCCTTATTGAGTGTGGCCTGTAGGTTTGCTTTAGATCAGGGGTGTCCAACCTTTTGACCTTCCTGGGCCACATTGGAAGAAGAGGAATTGTTTTGGGCCACACATAAAATACACTAATAGCTGATGAGCAGAAAAAGTTGGGAAAAACACAAGTTGATGATCACTGATATAGTACCTATCTGAGTAATATAGCTTCATTTTTTTTGGTAATATTTTTTATTATAAAAGCGAAAGAGGGCAACATAAACCTAGTGTGATATTTGAAACTGTTTTTGATAAACTAACGCATCAATATCTGGTTGGATGGAGTAGCGAATTTCAATGAATTCTCAAGGTGCTCCTCAGATATTTTGATTCTAATTTTGCACTTTGTGTGCTTCATGCTTGGAAACAGTTGCTCACAAATATAGGTGCTGCCGAAAACTGATGACTTGAATTAGGCACGATTGTGAAGAGTGGGATAATCTTCTTTGGGAACATAAAATTTATAAAAGTTAAATTTTGTCAAATTTATTTTGGCCGCTAAGTGTAAACACATTTTTACAAAAAAAAAATCAACATTTTAAGTAAGTTTACGATTTTGTGTTGGGCCACATTCATAGGCATCTTAAGCCGCATGTAGGGTTGCCACCTCATCCCTTTAAAACCGAACACCTATTAATTACACAGGTTCTGTGGCTGAGTAGGTTGGTAATTAAACTCACTTCATGCCTTATCTGCATTAAATTAGCCTCAGAACCTGTGTAATTAATGTGCGTTCGATTTTAGAGAGATGAGGTGGCAACCCTAGCTGCATGCGGCCCGTGGGCCCCAGGTTGGAAGCCCCTGTTTTAGAAACAGATAGGCTCTTATAGGCTGGATATGGTCTATATGGGTCACCCTGTTACTTGTCACTGAGGAAAATCCAAAGGCCATTCCCATCATTGTGATATATGTTAGGGTTGGCAGGTATCACACAGTCGTAGGAAATGAGGAATTGCTCAGGGGTTTCTGGTGTAGGAAATACTGTGGTAAAAATAGTAAGCCCATTATACCTGTCATACTTGGATGTCAAGTACATTCATAACTACCCTGCTGATGACAACATTTTAAATGGATTTTTTTACATACACTAGATGGACAAAAGTTTTTGAAGACCTGACCAACATACCTAACATTAGATTGTCGGACATTCCATTCCAAAATTATGGACATTAATATAAAATTGTCTGCCCTCCCCTATAATAACCTCCACTCTTGTACCCATTCACCCAAAAGATCATTTGTGAGGTCAGTTACTGTTTTTGAATGAGAAGACCTAGCTTACAATTGGCATTTCAAATTATCTCAAAGTTGTGCAATACGGTTGAGGTCAGAGATCTGGGCAGGCCACTCAAGTTGACAAAAGCAAGCTTGTCAGACCATGTCTTTGTTGACCTGGCTGTGCACAGAAATACACTCATACAGAAAGAAAATTACATTTTTTGCACAATGTTAGATGTGCAAATTGCCTAAAATGGTTTTTAATTACCGTAGCATTAACAATGCCCTTCACTACAAACAACTGAACGTATTCATTTTGAAGGGTACCCATATAGTTCTGGTTGTTTAGGTAGGTGTGATGGTCAGTTACCCATAAACTTTTGGCCATATAGTATAGTTTAATCAATGCCTCGGATGCCTCTGTGTTGTAACAAAGGGTCTTACTGGTTGGTTGAACTGGATGGACTTGTGTCTTTTTTCAACCAGGCTGACTGTGTAACTATTCATAAGTATGCCCAATCTATGTTGTTCTTACATCAAATGAAAGGGAATCTGTCACAAAACAAAACACCTATGCGAGAATAAATATTTCCTATAGTCTTTTTTACACAGGTACTTTGCTTTGTGACCCTGTAAAGCTGAATTAAATAAAATTCCCTTTACATACAAACTAAGTTTCTTCCACACTGGAAATCCAGGATTCAAACTTAGCACCACCTGTCTGTGAAATCTGGTGTTGCAGATACAGTTAAACCAAATGACAATCCATAACAGTATGTACCTAGAGATGAATTGGGACACCACCAAAAAGTTCCAGTTGCTGCTTGCAAGCATAGTAGGGGAATATGAACCCCCTTGATACACAGGGATTTCTGAGCCAGGGAGAATGAAAAAAAAATTCTACAAGGTCAGCCTACACTCAAGGTAGACCAGAGTTGTGTTACTGGCCGCATTCCCAGCATGCTGTGCGGCTTTCTGCTGATGACCAGTGTTCAACAATTGACCAAACACATGCTCCTATAATATTGCACTCATCTTTTTTGCTGACATAAAAGCTAAACAAAAAAAATTACCTGTAGAGTGTGCAAAATTAATTAACGGTCTGCGTGCGACTAAAACAGAATGGTTCGGACATGGTCAACTAAAAGCATTCACACAAGAACATGACCTGTCCGTGAAATAATTTAATATATCATTCTACATGCGATACAAACAGACATTATAACATGCAAGTTAAAAAAAAAAATAAAATAAAATAAAAATAAAATAATATAAGGTGCCTTGTGATGCTGGCAGTATTATGTTATTTTAAGCATAAAGTCTTTACATGATGTTACATCATGACTTATATTTATTTTTTTCAAATGTACCTTTAGTTAGCTTCAAATGTATCAAAATATACAGTACTTTTGCATATTAGATATCATTTTTTTTGCCCCTGAGTCAAGTAAAGAGGATTTTAAATACAAAGAGGAAAACAGCCATTAAAAGCACTTACAATATAATTGAAGGTACTTAAAAAAATGAACCTTTTTTTTATTTTTTGGATTATTTGCCCGGTAGACCTGGGTCAGATTCATGCCTGTGGAGGGACATAGAACCTCTGTTGTGTATGGAAGAATCTGGCAGAGAAGTGTGCCTCACTGGGTTAAGATATGACGGACAATGCCTAGCCTGTAGCTCAATCGGAGAGTCGCAGTCGTGATCTAGTATTGACGTCAAGTTGTCCTCAGACGCTGTGTTTAGATGAACTCCACTGGAGAGGGATTCTTTGGATTTGGGTCTGGACTTTTCAAAGTCTACAAATTCTGGACTCTGTTGGTTGAAATACAGAAGTGTAAATGCAATGTATCCAAATAAAAGCCAACTGTTACTTTGACAAAAATAGATACAGTATATAAAATATATTTTGAGATTTGAAATGTAAAGATGCCCATACATAGGCATAAAAAGAGCTAGGCAGAAGAAAGACAGGGATACAAAGGAATCGGCAGATAGGGTATGGTTGGGAAGGACAGAAAAGGAAAGAACAAGAAAAGGGGACTTTCTAAACCCTTTTTCACATACAGTGGGGACAGAAAGTATTCAGACCACCTTAAATTTTTCACTCTTTGTTATATTGCAGCCATTTGTTAAAATCATTTAAATTCATTTTTTTCCTCATTAATGTACACACAGCACCCCATATTGACAGAAAAACACAGAATTGTTGACATTTTTGCAGATTTATTAAAAAAGAAAAACTGAAATATCACATGGTCCTAAGTATTCAGACCCTTTGCTGTGACACTCATGTATTTAACTCAGGTGCTGTCCATTTCTTCTGATCATCCTTGAGATGGTTCTACACCTTCATTTGAGTCCAGCTGTGTTTGATTATTTTGATTGGACTTGATTAGGAAAGCCACACACCTGTCTATATAAGACCTTACAGCTCACAGTGCATGTCAGAGCAAATGAGAATCATGAGGTCAAAGGAACTGCCTGAAGAGCTCAGAAACAGAATTGTGGCAAGGCACAGATCTGGCCAAGGTTACAAAAAAATTTCTGCTGCACTTAAGGTTCCTAAGAGCACAGTGACCTCCATAATCCTTAAATGGAAGACACTTGAGAGAACCAGAACCCTTCCTAGAGCTGGCCACCCGGCCAAACTGAGCTATCGGGGGAGAAGAGCCTTGGTGAGAGAGGTAAAGAAGAACCCAAAGATCACTGTGGCTGAGCTCCAGAGATGCAGTCAGGAGATGGGAGAAAGTTGTAGAAAGTCAACCATCACTGCAGCCCTCCACCAGTCAGGGCTTTATGGCAGAGTGGCCCGACGGATGCCTCTCCTCAGTGCAAGACACATGAAAGCCCACATGGAGTTTGCTAAAAAAAACACCTGAAGGACTCCAAGATGGTGAGAAATAAGATTCTCTGGTCTCATGAGACCAAGATAGAACTTTTTGGCCTTAATTCTAAGCAGTATGTGTGGAGAAAACCAGACACTGCTCATCACCTGTCCAATACAGTCCCAACAGTGAAGCATGGTGGTGGCAGCATCATGCTGTGGGGGTGTTTTTCAGCTGCAGGGACAGGACAACTGGTTGCAATTGAGGGAAAGATGAATGCGGCCAAGTACAGGGATATCCT
Source organism: Aquarana catesbeiana (assembly GCF_042186555.1). Lineage (NCBI taxonomy): Eukaryota > Metazoa > Chordata > Amphibia > Anura > Ranidae > Aquarana > Aquarana catesbeiana. Next base: position 353,558,477 of record NC_133329.1, on the reverse strand, counting down.
GGATGAAAGCCTTCTCCAGAGTGCTCAGGACCTCAGACTGAGCCGAAGGTTTACCTTCCAACAAGACAATGACCCTAAGCACACAGCTAAAATAATGAAGGAGTAGCTTCACAACAACTCCGTGACTGTTCTTGAATGGCCCAGCCAGAGCCCTGACTTAAACCCAATTGAGCATCTCTGGAGAGACCTAAAAATGGCTGTCCACCAATGTTTACCATCCAACCTGACAGAACTGGAGAGGATCTGCAAGGAGGAATGGCAGAGGATCTCCAAATCCAGGTGTGAAAAACTTGTTGCATCTTTCCCAAAAAGACTCATGGATGTATTAGATCAAAAAGGGTGCTTCTACTAAATACTGGGCAAAGGGTCTGAATACTTAGGACCATGTGATATTTCAGTTTTTCTTTTTTAATAAATCTGCAAAAATGTCAACAATTCTGTGTTTTTCTGTCAATATGGGGTGCTGTGTGTACATTAATGAGGAAAAAAATGGACTTAAATGATTTTAGCAAATGGCTGCAATATAACAAAGAGTGAAAAATTTAAGGGGGTCTGAATACTTTCCGTCCCCACTGTAACTTAATAAACGATAAGCAAAGGGATGAGAAACATTGGCATATTTGTGAAAGTTGCTACTGGTTCTCCTATATGCAGCTCCTGTTAGCCCTGGCAATGCCCTGGCTCTGTGACTCTCATTTGTTGGTGGAAGCCACATTCAAGATAGTCAGTGCAAGTCATGTAACCCATGATGGTAACATAAATAAACAAATAGTATACAAATTATATAGAAATATCAGATATTTGCGGTGACTGCTGAAGGTTATCTTCTGTGTAGATCCCGCTATCAGCCTCAGAAAAATATGATAGACAATGAAAGGCAATACTAGGAGACACACACTTTCACACTGGAGAGTTTTGCAGGCCCTACAGCATTACAAATAGCGCCTGCAAACCGCCCTAAAACAGCTGCTCCATTCAATCCAGTGTGAAAGCCCAAGGGCTTTCACACTGGAGCGGTGCACTGGCAGGGCGTCAGAAAAAGTCCTTCCAGCAGCTTCTTTGGACCGGTGAAGGATCGGTGAACGCACCGCTCCTCCACCTCTGCTCCCCATTGAAATCAATGGGGCAGCGCTGCGATACCACCGGCAAAATGCTGCTCCGGCTGCGTTTTGCGGGCGGATTTAACCCCTTTTCGGCCGCTAGCGGGGGGTTTCAAACCGCCCCGCTAGCGGCTGAATAGCGCCGCTAAAACGACAGTAAAGCGCCGCTAGAAATAGCGCCACTTTACTGTTGACGCCGGTGGCAGAACAGTGTAAAAGGGGTCTAACAACCAAGTGACTGTGCCTTGGCAAACATACGCTATATTACCAAAAGTATTGGGACACCTGCCTTTTACACGCACATGAACTTTAATGGCCTTCTTGTCCACATCAGTGCCTGACCTCACAAAAACACTTCTGGAAGAATGGTCAAACATTCCCATAGACACACTCCTAAACCTTGTGGACCACCTTCCCAGAAGAGTTGAAGCTGTTATAGCTTTAAAGGGGGGCCAACTCAATATTGAACCGTACGGACTAAGACTGGGACCCTTTTCTACTCTTTCACAGGTACATTGGTTTAACCACTGCCTTGCTTTCTCTGTCTTCATTTGGTATCCTGCAATCTTCTGCATTATCATCACTGGTACATTGATTTAACCACTGCCTTGCTGTCTCTCCGTTGGTCTTCAATGTCATCCATTCCATCCATTGTATTATCACCAATGGTACACTGATTTAAATTACAACTTTTAAACTCACATTACTGAGATAGATTTACTATACTGCTGTCTTGCTTGGTCACAGAGCTGATTTTATCTATATGGTTCTGGCCTGTCTTATAGTGAAACTTTCCCCTTTCGTTCATGTATCTCTTATCATTTCCTAATTCATTAATTGATACTCACTTCCATCTCATATCCTATAAAATGAGAACAAATCTTGGGGGAAAGGCCCTTTGCCAAACGGGCAAAGCCATCTGCCAGGATCATTTCTACCAAAGTGATAAGTTCTACTTAAAGCGTAGAAAACTTCATATTCCTGATAGGTGCCTGCTGTACCTTATACTTGTATGAGAAAGTATCCTGTTCTCTTTGTATTGCTTCCTTTATGTGAAATCCCTGGTGTTCCTGCCAGTCTCTCTTCTTTCCTTTTAGAAACTGACAACACTAAAGCCTCGTACACACGAACGGATTTTCCGCAGACAAAACCTCAGACATAGTTGAAAGGAATTGTCGGCCAACAAACACGATTGTAGTGACGTACTATGTGGTTTTTCAGCTCTCTAGCGCCACCCATTGGGCTCCTTCTGCTAATTTTGTGTTAGCAGAAGTTTGGTGAGTGTTGATTCCCGCTTTTCATTTTGCGCTTTTCATTTAGGACTTTTCAGTTCGCGCTTTTCATTTCGTTTCTGAATGGCCGTTCGTCAACCAGACATGTTGCGGAATCGGAGGAAATAACGTGTTATTTATTATTGGCCTTGGAGTTATTGCTTTCACCCAAGTCCAGTCTGAGGAGCAGGAGGAGGATTTCTTGGACCAAAATTTGGTTGCTTTATTAATTAATCATGACCAATTATGTCATATGCCTTTGCTGTGGAAGCTCCAGGAGAATAATCCAGATGTTTTTCGGAATTATCTCCGGATGACGGACCTCTGCTTTCACCAACTCTTGGCATTGTTGACCCCCTATATTAAGAAGCAGGACACATGCATGAGGCTTTTATTTTATTTTTTGGTTGAATAATAATGATTTGATTTGTTATATTTTCTATATTTTTGGATGCATAGAATGCACTTTTTGGTTAAGTTCTATTGGCAGACAGCATGTCTAATATTATTTGTTTCCTTTTTTAATGCACAATAAAAAAAATTGTGGATAATAATACTTGGCTATGTGTTTTACTTCAAATGACAGTTTGGGAGTAGGCAGTTACATTTAAAAAAATACAATGTTCTTTGATCTTAAAAACTACGGGATAATGGTGTTGTGGTAACTTGCCCAAAAAAAAAAGCATATTAATATTATTCTTGATATCACTAGAAAAAAAAGCCTTTGAAAATTCGTTTGCAATAAATCCATCAGTATCACCAGCAAAGCAGCTTCAATATTATCCCATTAAAGAAGAAGAGAATTGTGCGCTGCATTTCGAGATTTCATAATTTGCCGCATCACGAATGTTAATTCCCCATTACTAGTTTACTAGTTGCTAGCAGTTAATTCTCCATTGCTAGTTTACAAGACTGATCGCTTCTGGCTCGTCCTCGATTCCGAGCATGCGTGTTTGTACTTTGGACTTTTGTCCGACGGACTTGTGTACACACGCTCGGAAAATCCGACAACAGACATTTGCCCGCGGAAAATTTTAAAACATGCCATCCAACATTTGTCCGCGGAAAATCCGACAAATTGTCCGCCAACAGCCTGTCATCACACAATTCCCGTCGGAAAACCTGATCGTATGTACGAGGCTTAAGCAGGAGAACACACCATGGTCAGTTCTCTAGCTGTGCTGTCCTCCAATGATCAGAGCTGTCCTGACACACCACTGCTGCACAGCCATTCACCAGGAAGTTCAGTGTTCTGCTGATTCTCCTCCCCCAGCTCTAATGCAGCTGAAGAGAGAGGGAACGTGATCAGCTTACATATAAAAGAGAAAAAAGGTATTCATTATGCATTTTTATATCTATACGAAAATGTTTGCCTTTCATTTCTATTTTAAACCGAATGGGTTGTTTTACAAGGTGATCGTTTACATTCACTTCAAGGGATTTGGCAGTTTAAAGCTGAATTCCAAGTGTGGATTTTATGTCATTGTTATAGGGGTCCAGTTCCACATCACTGTGGTAGTCGCCATTACTACAGTGATAACCGATGTCTTCCGGGTCGCATGCCGAGTAGCTGCCCTGTTGCATAATGACCCCAGGGGGTTGCTTCCTTGGCACAGGAGCCATGATTCTCAGTAAATGCGAGGCATTCTCTGAATGGACAAGGTAGAGAGTCAGGGCAGTGGTAGCCAAGGATTCAAGAGACAGCGGTGAATACTACATTGAGTTCCAATTTCCACAGGGATCCAACAGGTATGGAAGCACATTTACATGTAGTACAATGTAACTAACCGAATCCAACCATGCATGGAATTCAGCTTTTGCCTGACCTCCTGCTCTCTAGCTACCTTGTTACCTTCCCCAATGATCTCTACCAGGGCATCTCCCGAGCTTCTCCCTTCCTCTACAATGCCCTACTCTAAAATGTCTGGCTATCTCCTACTGTTATCTCTTCAGGGAAGCCTATCCTGCTCCACCTCAACAACTGAACTTTTACTTTTAATGTTGGGTGACATCTGCCAGGTTAAAGAAAAAAAAATGTCCGACATTCGCCCCGTGTGTATGGCGGCTGGTCCGACAGAAGCCAACAGTTTGTCCGGCTTCTGTCAGACGAGCATGTTGGAAAACCAGCAGCTGGCCGGCTCCCGATCAGCGCTCTCAGCCAATGGCCCGCTGTCAGAACATCGAATCGTTAGTACAGCGGCTCCGACTGCCAACTGGGTTGAACGAAAAAATAACTGTTCAGAGAGCCCTGCTAGTAAAGCCTGGTACACACTAACTCTTTTGTCTTGATTTGTATTATAGCTATACTGTCTGCCTAATGTTGCAGTGGGGGGAATGAGGGGGCAAGCAACTTTTGTAACTTTACAATTAGGAATCCCACACTTTGGGATGTGTAGTACTGCTATACAAATTTGCTAGGCTTGTAACCTGAGAAAGAAAAAAAAAAGGAAAGGAGGGGTATTCTGGAAGTAGGGTCTCTTTTAATGACCATTTATCTAAAGCTGGTCATAGACGGATCAAAATTCCTGCTGAACCAGCCGAATTTTGATCTGTCTATAGGCAGGCTGGTTGTACGGAAGTCGATCCATCGATCCATTTCAGTACAACCAGCCTGTCAGGTTTTTCCACCCTGTCACTGCTGGCGGCTACAACCCCTAGCAAAAAGTATGGAATCACCCCTCTTGGAAAATGTTCATTGAATTGTTTAATTGTGTAAAAGAAAAAAAAACTAATTACAGACATGTCTCAAAACTATTTTTCTTTAACATTCCTATCTTCTGGCTTTAAGAAATACCGTAGTTAAATAAAAAAAGAAAGAAAACTGTAGTCAGTTGCAACTGTTTTTGCAGATCAAGCAAAGGAAAAAAAGATGGAATCGCTCAATTCTGAGGAAAATATTATAGAATTACCAGTTCTAAAACAAACATCTGCATCAGATTACATTCTAAAAATGATGTCATCATCACCAAACTTCCTTTCAATTGATGGAATAAGTGTCCAAAATCTCAATATAAACTTGTGCATTTATTGAAGATTTAATGACTGTCATCTCCCCCGGTACCTTTACCTAACATACAACCCCATATTATCAAAAATTTGCATGTTTTCTTCAGACAGTCGTCTTCATACATTTCATTACATTTCATTGGAACGGCACCAAACAAAAGTTCCAGCATCATCACCCTCCCCAATGCAGATCTGGGATTCCTCACTGAATATCACTTCCATCCAGTCATCCACAGTCCATGATTGCTTTTCTTTAGCCCGCTGTAACCTTGCTTTTTTCTGTTTAGGTGTTAATGATGGTTTTCATTTGGCTTTTCTGTTTGGCCCCTTCCCTTCCAACATGACTGCGCACCAGTGCACAAAGCAAGGTTACAACCAAAAACCTAAGTGTATTTTATTGGGATTTTATGTAATAGACCAACAAAGTGGCACATAATTGTGAAGTGAAAGGAAAATTATAAATTGTTTTCAACATTTTTTACAAATAAATAACTGAAAAGTGTGGCGTGCATTTGTATTCAGCCACCTTTACCCTTTTAACATCACACGGAGCACTCAATCCATCATCCAAAAATGGAAGAGTATGGCACAACTACAAACCTACCAAAATATGGCCGCCCACCTAAACTGACAGGCCAGGAAAGGAGAGCATTAATCAGAGAAGTACCCAAAGAGGCCCATGGTAACTCTGGAGGAGCTGCAGAGATCCACAGCTCAGGTGGGAGAATCTGCCACAGGGCAACTATTAGTCGTGCACTCCACAAATCTGGCCTTTATGGAAGAGTGGCAAGAAGAAAGCCATTGTTGAAAGAAAACCATAAGAAGTCCTGTTTGCAGTTTGCGAGAAGCCATGTGGGGTACACAGCAGACATGTTGAAGAAGGTGCTCTGGTCAGATAAGGCCAAAATTTAACTGTTTGGCCTAAAAGCCCAAACGCTATCTGTAACTAACACTGCACATCACTCTGAATACGCCATCTCCACAGGGAAACATGGTGGTGGCAGCATCATGTTGTAGGGATGCTTTTCTTTAGCAGGGACAGGGAAGAAGGTCAGAGTTGATGGGAAGATGGATGGTGCCAAATACAGGGCAATCTTAGAGGAAAACCTTTTAGAGTCTGCAAAAGACTTGAGACTGGGGCGGAGGTTCATCTTCCAGCAGGACAACAACCCTAAACATACAGCCAGAGCTAAAATGGAATGGTTTAGATCAAAGTTCAGACCTAAATCTAATTGAGAATCTGTGGCAAGTCTTGAAAATTGATGTTCACAGACGCTCTCCATCCAATCTGACAGAGCTTGAGCTATTTGGCAAAGAAGAATGGACAAAAATGTCACTCTCTAGATATGCAAAGCTGGTAGAGACATCTCCAAAAAGAATTTCAGCTGTAATTGCTGGGAAAGGCAGTTCTACAAAGTATTGACTCGGGAGGGGGGGCTGAATACAATTACATGCCACACTTTTCACATATTTGTTTGTAAAACATTTTGAAAACCATTTATCATTTTCCTTCCACTTCACAATTAGGTGTCACTTTGTGTTGGTCTATCACATAAAATCCCAATAAAATACATTTACCTTTTTGGTTGTAACATGACAGCATGGGGTTGATGGCGTTGATTTACTAAAGGCAAAAAGACTGTGCACTTTGGAAAGACTGCAAGAGCAATTGCTCCAGAGCTTAGTAAATGAGCAGAAGCTCTGCTGACTTTCATCAACCAATCATGTGCAAGCAAAAATGCTGTGTTTTTAATTTTTCTTGCATGTGATTGGGTATTCTTTGCAAAGTGACGCTTTACCCCATTTACTAAGCTCTGGAGCAGCTGCACTTGCAGAGTGCAATTGCACTTTCCAAGGTGCACAGTCTATTGGCCTTTAGTAAATCAACCCCTATGTGTGGCGGAAAACTAACACTGCACATCACCCTGAACACACCATCCCCACGGTGAAACATGGTGGTGGCAGCATCATGTTGTGGGGATTCTTTTCTTCAGCAGGGACAGGGAAGCTGGTCAGAGTTGATGGGAAGATGGATGGAGCCAAATACAGGGCAATCTTAGAAGAAAACGAGTTAGAGTCTGCTAAAGATTTAAGACTGGGGCAGAGGTTCACCTTCCAGCAGGACAACAACCCTAAACATACAGCCAGAGCTACAATGGAATGGTTTAGATCAAAGCATATTCATGTGTTAGAATGGTCCAGTCAAAGTCCAGACCTAATTCCAATTGAGAATCTGTGGCAAGACTTGAAAATTGCTGTTCACAGACGCTCTCCATTCAATCTGACAGAGTTTGAGCTATTTTGCAAAGCTGTGCTCTGATTGCTGGGGACGGTGTGCAGCACGTCGTAAGGAGCTGCAATAAGCAGTTGTCAGCTGGTTACAGTGAGAGAAGGTTACTTAGGTTCTCCTGTACTCATAATCATGCCACTACTATTAACCAGCCACTGGTACTGCCTCTGACTCCCTCTGATTGGAACTTTGTCCTCTGAAAACAGTCAACAACGTATTGAGAAACCAGCTGTATGGCTCTACAGGCACCACCACCAGATTAGACAACCTAATCATCTAAACAGGGACAACTTGGAGAAAGATGATCCGTGTCTTTGAGACTTTCATATAACTGAACAGCCCGCTGTACTGGAGAGGATCTTTCCCCTGGAGGAGTCCAAGGAGGAGATTATCTCTGTTGGCTGACATTTGTGTGAGCGTGTATGATCTCTATAACTTGAGATCCAACTGTTCTGGCAACGCGCGCTGATTGATTGCCTTGTGAGAAGGAGCACATGGGGGTTATTTACTAAAGGCAAATCCACTACAAGTGCACTTGGAAGTGCAATCGCTATAGATCTGAGGGGGACGTGCAAGGAAAATAAAAAACAGCACTTTTGCTTGCACATGATTGGATGATAAAATAAGCAGAGCTTCCCCTAATTTCAGAGCTTCCCCTCAGATCTACAGGGACTGCACTTACAAGTAGTACAAAGTGGATTTTCCTTTAGTAAATCAACCTTTGTCAATACATGTCACTTTGCACTTTTAAAGCACCTTAAGGACTTTTTGTTATTTTCCATGAGAATTTATCAATGTTTTTTACGAAAACATATTGATTTTGTAATTTCACATTTTTTTCACTTGGTTTGATTTCACTATTGGATGCGCGCTTATTTCTTATATACATATTTTGCAAAGAAGAATGGGCAAAAATTTCACTCTCTAGATGTGCAAAGCTGGTAGAGACTTCCCCAAAAAGAGTTGCAGCTGTAATTGCAGCGAAAGGTGGTTGAATACAAATGCACGCCACAATTTTTACATATTTGTAAAAAAATGTTGAAAACCATTTATTATTTTATTTCCACTTCACAGTTATGTGCCACTTTGTGTTGGTTTATCACATAAAATCCCAATACAATACATTTACCTTTTTGATTGTAACATGACAAAATGTGGACAATATCCAGGGGTATATATACTTTTTCAAGGCACTGTATATAAAAGCAAATATATGCTATATATTATTATTATATATAAATATATGTTATATACGTTATTACCTTTTGTTCCACCAGCTTCTCCCTATTAGATTGTAAGCTTGCAGGAGCAGGGCCCTCCTAACCCCCTTGTATTGCATTGTATTGTTGCTGCATTGCCTCCCTTTATACCTGTATTGTAAAGCGCTGCGCAAACTGTTGGCACTCCTGTATGATAATAATAATATGATGATGATTTACACACCAGAATTTGACGTGTGATCATCTCTACAAGTTCATTCTTATATTATAAGGTTGGGAGCTGGATTAGCACCTATACTACCACAGGGTTAAGTGGTGTGGACCAACCTGGAGTGATGTAATTCTCTGAGGAATCCAACAGTGTTATTTGTAGCATTTATGCCGTTACTCCAGGCAGATATAAAAAATGCTAATTAGTGCAGTGCTGTGTTTCTTAATGTATCAATAATTTTTATTATGTAAGCAGTGTAAGTGACTGAATGTGACTTGGTATTTGCCTTATGTAGCCTCGGTACAGCAAAGCTCATACTAGGAGAGAAAAAGCAGCACAAGGAGATGTGTCACAGTGTTTATGTGCTAATGAGCTGAACAAGAGAATCAGTTGATTCCCTCCACCCATGCTAAACTGTGTGGATGGAGGAATCTCCCTGCCAACTGTTGTTGGATTGGATGCAATCACCATTTGGCCAACAAGTTTCCACACAGATTCTTCGATTTTTCAATCAAAGTCTGCCAACAGAGCCACCCACAACTCCAATTTCAGATGATTTAGCAGGACAAAATTTGAACAGTGCATAGCCAGCTTTACTGTTCTGTCTACATCAGCCCTGCTATATGCCAAGAAATCAAAATAAAGTAATAAGAACTAAGCAAAAAATGCTTGTTGAGATGCTTCTGTTGCCTGCGTGTTGCTGACTTACCTGTGATGACGGAGTGAAGCTGCGGTCAGTTTTGATGGACGCCCCGGAATGTACACTCTGTACTCGTCTGACAGTTGGTCTCTGGTAGTCTGAACTGGCTGTTACCAGGCTGTATGCCGGTGGCACCACCGAGGCCTGTCTCTGCAGGAGCTGGAGGATGCTCTGGATATCGGCAGTCATCTGTGATTCTAACCTGTAATTAAAAAATTAAATAGAAGTCAATGGAAGGATTCAAATCTTACCACTGCAATGAAGCCAAATGATCTTCCAGAAATAATAGTGATCATGTTTCTTTAACCACTTCAGCCCCGGAAGATTTGGCTGCTCAATCACCAGGCCAATTTTTTTGCGAATCGGCCCTGCGGCTCTTTAACCACTTGCTTACTGGGCACTTCAACCCCCCTCCTGCCCAGACCAATTTTGAGCTTTCAGCACTGTCGCACTTTGAATGACAATTGCGCGGTCATACAACACTGTACCCAAATGAAATTTTTATCATTTTTTTCCCACAAATAGAGCTTTCTTTTGGTGGTATTTGATCACATCTGGGATTTTTATTTTTTGCTAAACAAACAAAAAAAGATGGACATTTTTGAAAAAAAAAAATCATGTTTAATAGTTTGTTATAAAATTTTGCAAACAGGTAATTTTTCTCCTTCATTGATATGCGCTGATGAGGCAGCACTGGTGGGCACTGATAGGCTGCACTGATGGGCACGGATAGGCACAGATAAGGCGGCATTGATGGGCACAGTTAAGGCGGCACTGATAGGCACAGTTAAGGCGGCACTGATGGGGACAGATAAGGCGGCACTGATGGGGACAGATAAGGCGGCACTGATGGGGACAGATAAGGCGGCACTGATGGCCACAGATGGGTGGCACGGATGGGTGGCACGGATGGGTGGCACGGATGGGTGGCACTGTGGGCACTGATGGGTGGCACTGTGGGCACTGATGGGTAGCACTGTGGGCACTGATGGGTGGCGCTGATTGTTGGCACTGTGGGCACTGATGGGTGATGCTGGTGGGCACTGGTAGGCAGCACTGCTGCCTATTGCCTTGTGTTAGAAGATCGCCGTGATCGGGACTGATGTCCCGATCACGGCCGCTGGTGATCGGGTTTTTTTTTTCCTCCTCGCGCTGTCAGCGCGAGGAGGAAAAATAGCCGATTACCGGCTCTGTTTACATCACATGATCAGCTGTCATTGGCTGACAGCTGATCATGTGGTAAGGGGTCGGGACCAACCCCTTACTCTGATCTGTGATCAGGCGAGTCTCATAGACCCCCTGCAGGGGGCGCGCAGGCCGCTCATGCACGGGACGATGTCAATAGACGTCGTCCCGGCAATTTAGATCCGCGCTGTTGCCGTCATTTGGCAATGGCCCGGATCTGAAGCTGTTAACGGACAATTGCGCGGTCGTGCGACGCTGTACTCAAACAAAATTGACGTCCTTTTTTTCCCCACAAATAGAGCTTTCTTTTGGTGGTATTTGATCACCTCTGTGGTTTTTATTTTTTGTGCTATAAATAAAAAAAGAGCGACAATTTTGAAAAAAAACAAAACAGTATTTTGTACTTTTTGCTATAATAAATATCCCCATTTTTTTTTTTTTTTTTTAAAAGCAAATTTGTTCCTCAGTTTAGGCAGATATGTATTCTTCTACATATTTTTGGTAATAAAAATCACAATAATCACCAATATTGATTGGTTTGTGCAAAGGTTTTAGCGCCTACAAAATCGGGGATAGATTTATGGCATTTTAATTATTTTTTTCCTACTAGTAATTGCGGCGATCTGCAATTTTTATCGGAACTGCGACATTATGAGACACATTAGGACACTTTTGACACACTTTTTAAACCATTGACAATTATACAGCGATCAGTGCTATAAAAATGCACTGATTACTGCGTAAATGTCACTGACAGGGAAGGGGTTAACACTAGGGGGCGATCAAGGGGTTAACTGTGTTCCCTGACTGTGTGTTCTAACTGTGGGGGGAGGGGACTGAATATAGGAGATGACAGATTGTGGTTCCTAACTATTAGGAACTCACGATCTGCCTCTCCTCTCCTCGCTTTGTGAGTTTACACACACGTCCCTGTTCTCGCTCTCATGCCCGCGACCGCTGGCCATGAGCATCAGCACCCACGCAATGCAGCGGGCGCGTGCGCACCTGTTATATCGCTTAAAGGAGCTGACGTACAGCTACAACGGTTAGTGGGATCGTTCCAACCTGCCGCAGTATAATGACGGTGGCTGGTCGGCAAGTGGTTAAAGTGAATAAACAAGAATATGGGATTTGTTTTGTTTTTTTAGATCATACTTACCTAGGTGGATGTAGCATCGGTACGATGCCTCATCTGTCCCCCGCCGGCTCTAACACTGAGAACCGAGCGATCAAACACCACCGATCACTCGGTTCTCAAAGCTCCCTGAGCAGAGAGCTAGTGACTGTCAGGTCCAGGGATGTGGGTGGATCCTGACCATATTGTCGTGATCTTTCCAGAGCTTGGACTGGCTCGGTGACGTCAGCTGACAGCGGGCTTCAGCTCGCTGTCTGCTGAAAATGGGTCACATTAATGCAGAACGAACTGCACTCCTGTGATCCACAGGAGAAGTACAGCCATAAGAGCTCCAGCAAAACGAGTATCCAAAGGAAAGGCATCCCTGTGGAGGAAAAATTTAATACATACCCCAACTGCTGCCAGTGCCACTGATAACTGCTACCTCCATGATCTCTGCTGGCTGAAGAATATACAGCATCCTACACATTTCCAGGAGCGTAATGCCCCGTACACACAGTCGGACTTTGTTCAGACATTCCGACAACAAAATCCTAGGATTTTTTCCGACGGATGTTGGCTCAAACTTGTCTTGCATACACACGGTCACACAAAGTTGTCGGAAAATCCGATCATTCTGAACGCGGTGACGTAAAACACGTACGTCGGGACTATGAACGGGGCAGTAGCCAATAGCTTTCATCTCTTTATTTATTCTGAGCATGCGTGGCACTTTGTCCGTCGGATTTGTGTACACACGATCGGAATTTCCGACAACGGATTTTGTTGTCGGAAAATTTTATATCCTGCTCTAAAACTTTGTGTGTTGGAAAATCCGATGGAAAATGTGTGATGGAGCCCACACACGGTCGGAATTTCCGACAACAAGGTCCTATCACACATTTTCCGTTGGAAAATCCGACCGTGTGTACAGGGCATAAGTTGCCTGGTCTCCTGCAGGGTGCTCTAGTTCTTTGCACCAGCTGCTATGTTGCAGTATGTCCCATAGTGATGTAGGAGTATGGAGGAATGAAGCAAAGCATGCAGAGGGATCCAGGCAACCTACGCAGTTCCACGGAATGCATCAGTTGGTTCTGCCTTTCAGATGATGCCATGAGATTGGAGGGCAGACTTCTGGATTTTTATCATGATATGCTATGATTCCACATTTGGCTTGTGATTATATTTTGGATCTTTTATCTTTTAATAAATGACTTGAGATAATACATAAGGCATTTGCACCCTTCTGTTCATCCTCGGTCTGAGGAGGGTGGCACTGCTACTATTATCCAGGCCGAGTAGCACAGTGGTAATGGCCCTTTGCACACTTTATGGCACATTTCCCTGTGAATTCTGAGTGCTAAAATGCCAAATTCCACTACATAGATGTGTGCAGCCTATTGTATTAGTATCTGCACCCCAAAGCTCAAACACACATGACTTTCTCTGCAGCCTCAGCTGCACTGGACAGTGAATGAATGGGAAATGCTCTGTGCACCTGACCCCCTGAACATGCCTATTTTCCACTAGTTGTTCTGTACTTCTGAAAGTGTGTTGGATGTGCTGAAGGCTCTTTGGAGACAGCAGAGGTTGGTGGCATGGGCAACAGGAGGGGTGGGCATTAAATCATCTTCTTTGCAGGGATGATTTGGCGTCAGGCATTTGTCTTAGAGTCACTTTAATGGTGTTGGCTGTGGGGCCTCATCCTCAGACTGGCATTTACCAGAAGGTCTTGTGTGTTTGAGGGTACCTGTCAACTTGTAGGAGCTCTGAGATTTTTAAAATTGTTTTTAGCTTTATTTGGTATTGATAACAATCACAAAATGCCTCAATTATATCACCATATCAGCAGCAGTAACATCAATCTACAATATAGTCCCATAGAACTTAGTAGATATACATAAACGTGCAGGAGCACAACTAGAAAACCCGGGGCCCCTCAGGCCATACAGATGGGCCACCATATCAGTGGCAGGTATCCTATAATGCACTTCTATTTACACAGCCTCAGAATTTGTAGTCAGAGAGGAATGGCACATAATGGGGTTGATTTACTAAAAGTAAATAGGCTGTGCACTTTGCAAGTGCAGTTACACTCTACAGAGTTCAGTTGCTCCAGAGCTTAGTAGATGAGCAGAAGCTCTGCAGACTTCCATCATCCAATCATGTGCAAGCAAAAATGCAGTTTTTTTATGTGTCTTGCATGCGATTGGGTATTCTTTGCAAATTGAAGCTTCACCTCATTTACTAAGCTTTGGAGCAACTGCACTTGCAAAATGCACAGTTTATTTGCCTTTATTAAATCAACCCCAATGTCTCCATTTTATACCCCAAAACCACTGGTGGTCAGAGATGGGTATTGGGCAGCAACTATAAGAATTGTGGAAACTATGACCAAACAATAAAAGTTGTAACTAGGTATTCTAAGTGGGTCACTCAATGGTCCGAAGGTGCTGGCAGGGCTACTGAGAGACTCTACATCTTTCTTATTAGTCCCTGTTGTGCTGAGCCTATGCTGTGTACTAAGGAAGAGCTCCTCCTTTGTGGTCAGCTCAAACTAAACTAGCTCAGTGGATGGACTTGGCAATCAGAGCCACGAGAATATTTAACAAACACACTTTAAGTGAGCAAACATGGATTTTCTTGTCACTGCATATGGACCTAGGCTTCTATGGCTGTAGTTACGCTAGTAAATGTCGTCCATTACTCCTCCAAGCTGCTTTTAACCCTGTATTGCATTACACTCCTAATTAACTTTTACAATAGTGCCATCACTAATATTTACTTCATATTTTCCATGTATTATATAACCAATGCCACTTTGTGAATGCATGTATGCAATCGACATGATACAGTAAAGTACTGCCAAAAATTAGACTTTTTTTGTATTAGATGTGAACACATTGCAGTTCTTAAAAACTGCCAGCAGAGGGTGACCTTGCACTACATTTCGATGGTTATTACCTAACTGCAGTATGAAATATGGAGTAGTATTCTCCTATTCAAATATACAAGTTTTAAATTACTCTGAACCAAATTAGGTTTCCAAGCTCTCAAGCTAATCTATGAATTTTAAATAGATAAAAGAAATCAGCACAGACAGCGAGATATGACTTGTTTGTTTTGCAAGTTTCATCTTGAAAATGTGAATACTACAACAGGTTACCCTAAAATTACAGTAAATTTCAAGATTAAAGCTTCTTAGAGTGCTACTCCACTAACTCTCAATGACTAAAGATAATAAAACTTGTACAATGTACCTTCATTTCTGTTCTGGAATAGCCCAGGAGGCTTAATATACACTATATTACCAAAAGTATTGGGACGCCTGCCTTTACATGAACTTTAATGGCATCCCAGTCTTAGTCTGTAGGGTTCAATATTGAGTTGGCCCATCCTTTGCAGCTATAACAGCTTCAACTCCTGTGGGAGGTCCATAAGGTTTAGGAGTGTGTCTATGGTAGGGTTGCCACCTGTACAGTTTTCTCCCGGACAGTCCGGTTTTAGAATTATGTGTTTGGCTTTACATTTGTCCAAGACCCGGACACATAATTCACAAGGACTGCACCAAGAGTGACATCTGATGTCTCCCCCCTCCCTGACAGCAGCTTGGTTCAGCAGAGCAAAGCACAGTGTCAGTGAATCAAAGCTCCTCCCCTTTTCCTCCTTCTCTGTTCTGTACACACACAAGGAGAAGGGGAGCAGGGACACGCTAATATCAGGTCTGTAGAAAGTTTTTATTATGCTCTGTAGATGTAGGAGGGTAGGGGAGAGAGCGGCTGGAAAGGAGGAGGAGGACAAGGTAGAAAATATGTGTAGTGATCGAGGGATTAAGAGGATATGTGCTGGGGGGGCTTTGGCAGGGAGAAGACAATGCTAGAAGTGTTGATTGGATTTGAAATCTGATAACCTCTCCTTGCGCTATCTCTTCCTTCCCAAAGCACCCCCCAGCACATATTCTACCCCCCCACCCCTCCCCCTTGCACTGGCCCTCTTCTCTCACAAAACGCACTCCCCCAGCACATATCCGACCCCCCCAAGCGCCCCCCAACACATATAGGCACAGGCTTCATATGATGGGCACAGAGGCTGCATATGATGGGCACAGTGGCTGTATGATAGGCACAGGCTGCATATGATGGGCACAGAGGCTGCATATGAAGGGCACAGGCTGCATATGATGAACACAGAGGCTGCATATGATGGGCACAGAGGCTGCATATGATGGGCACAGTGGCTGTATGATGGGCACAGTGGCTGTATGATGGGCACAGTGAGGCTGCATCTTATGGGGCACAGTGAGGCTGCATTTTATGGGGCACAGTGAGGCTGCATCTTATGGGGCACAGTGAGGCTGCAATTTATGTTTTTTTTTAAAAATGTTTCAGTTTGTTTGCGCCCCCCCCCCAAATTTTGAGCACCAGCCACCACTGCCCCCCAGCACATATTTATCTCATATATATCTGACCCCTGCATTCCGTGCAGAACACTCACACTTTAGCCACACACACTGTTTGCTGCGGCAAGCTTTGCGCCACATTACTACCCTTTTTCAGGCCACCAAAAGTGTCCCAGGTCTTTTACAATCTTATAGTGTATACCTCCCCACCCCCAAGCTAATCTAAGCAAGCTAATCTATGAATTTTAAATAGATAAAAGAAATCAGCATAGACAGTGAGATATGACTTGTTTGTTTTGCAAGTTTGATCTTAAAAATGTGAATACTACAACAGGTTACCCATTAAAATTACAGTAAATTTCAAGATTAAAGCTTCTTAGAGCGCTACTCCACTAACTCTCAATGACTAAAGATAATAAAATTTGTACAATGTACCTTCATTTCTGTTCTGGAATAGCCCAGGAGGCTTAATATACCCTATATTACCAAAAGTATTGGGACGCCTGCCTTTACGTGAACTTTAATGGCATCCCAGTCTTAGTCTGTAGGGTTTAATATTGAGTTGGCCCATCCCCCCAATGTGTTCAGGTTTGGCTTGAAGAAAAGGTGGCAACCCTAGTCTATGGGAATGTTTGACCATTCTTCCAGAAGTGCATTTGTTGTGAGCACCATATTCAGTCGACTTCCAGTCTAGTAATGTTGTGTGCTCTCAACATCCAATTAGCTGCTGATTTCTATTGTACATGTATTTCAATTTCATGATTTTAGATGTTTATAGTATATTCTATTCTATTTTGTATATATTTATCCAATAAAATTTATATTTTTATATACATCTTCTATGATTTTATTGCCAATAGCCTGTCCACCCTTTTACCCACACCATCCCCTTGGGCACCCCCTTCCTTTTTTCTAATCGCAATTGGGATGTGGTAAAAGCTGTCAGGATTTCCTTGTTGGTTGGTTTGCTCCTCCTTTTTTTTTCCACTCGTTTTGGCTTTGGGACAGTAAGTGACGGAAAATCTTCCCAATGGGACATGCAGTGGGGACGGAAAGTATGCAGACCCCCTTACATTTTTCAATCTGTTATATTGCAGCCATTTGCTAAAATCATTTAAGTTCATTTTTTTCCTCATTAATGTACACGCAGCACCCCATATTGACAGAAAAACACAAAATTGTTGACACTTTTGCAGATGTATTAAAAAGTATTCAGACCCTTTGCTGTGACACTCATATATTTAACTCAGATGCTGTCCATTTCTTCTGATCATCCTTGAGATGGTTCTACACCTTCATTTGAGTCCAGTTGTGTTTATACTGATTGGACTTGATTAGGAAAGCCACACACCTGTCTATATAAGACCTTACAGCTCACAGTGCATGTCAGAGCAAATGAGAATCATGAGGTCAAAGGAACTGCCTGAAGAGCTCAGAAACAGAATTGTGGCAAGGCACAGATCTGGACAAGGTTACAAAAAAATTTCTGTTGCACTTTAGGTTCCTAAGAGCACAGTGGCCTCCATAATCCTTAAATGGAAGATGTTTGGGACGACCAGAACCCTTCCTAGAGCTGGCCGTCTGGCCAAACTGAGCTATCGGGGGAGAAGGGCCTTGGTGAGAGAGGTAAAGAAGAACCCAAAGATCACTGTGGCTGAGCTCCAGAGATGCAGTCGGGAGATGGGAGAAAGTTGTAGAAAGTCAACCATCACTGCAGCCCTCCACCAGTCGGGGCTTTATGGCAGAGTGCCCCGACGGAAGCCTCTCCTCCGTGCAAGACACATGAAAGCCCGCATGGAGTTTGCTAAAAAAAACCTGAAGGACTCCAAGATGGTGAGAAATAAGATTCTCTGGTCTGATGAGACCAAGATAGAACTTTTTGGCCTTAATTCTAAGCGGTATGTGTGGAGAAAACCAGACACTGCTCATCACCTGTCCAATACAGTCCCAACAGTGAAGCATGATGGTGGCAGCATCATGCTGTGGGGGTGTTTTTCAGCTGCAGGGACAGGACAACTGGTTGCAATGGAGGGAAAGATGAATGCAGCCAAGTACAGGAATATCCTGGATGAAAACCTTCTCCAGAGTGCTCAAGACCTCAGACTGGGCCGAAGGTTTACCTTCCAACAAGACAATGACCCTAAGCACACAGCTAAAATAAAGAAGGAGTGGCTTCACAACAACTCTGTGACTGTTCTTGAATGGCCCAACCAGAGCCCTGACTTCCTGACTTAAAACCAATTGAGCATCTCTGGAGAAACCTAAAAATGGCTGTCCACCAACGTTTACCATCCAACCTGACAGAACTGGAGAGGATCTGCAAGGAGGAATGGCAGAGGATCCCCAAATCCAGGTGTGAAAAACTTGTTGCATCTTTCCCAAAAAGACTCATGGCTGTATTAGATCAAAAGGGTGCTTCTACTAAATACTGAGCAAAGTGTCTGAATACTTAGGACAATGTGATATTTCAGTTTTTCTTTTTTAATAAATCTGCAAAAATGTCAACAATTCTGTGTTTTTCTGTCAATATGGGGTGCTGTGTGTACATTAATGAGGAAAAAAAATGAACTTAAATGATTTTAGCAAATGACTGCAATATAACAAAGAGTGAAGAATTTAAGGGGGTCTGAATACTTTCCGTCCCCACTGTATATGGCAAAAAATGCCAACAGAGGTTATAACTCTCTCTTACTCTATCCACAATGAAGAAAGTTTTGTCTTTAGGTCTACTTTAACCTCTGTTTCAAGACACAACGGGATTTATTTACTAAAGCTGGAGAGTGCAAAATCAGGTTCACTTCAGCATAGAAACCAATCAGATTCCAGGTTTTATTGCCTACGCTTAATTGAACAAGCTGAGGTTATAAACTGATTGGTTACTATGCACAGTTGCACCAGATTCTGTGTGCTCCAGTTTTAGTAAATCTACTCCAGTTTAACTGGGAAAAAGAGAGGTCTGCACAGGTTGCAAATCCATTATCAATGATATTATATGTTAGTCACATTCAACTGGACTTGTTTTTTAATGTTGAAGATGTTTTGTAGCCAAGTGGAACTGAAGAATTGGCTTGGAGAAGCTACAAAATGTATTACAGAACAAGTTCAGATGAATGTGATTACCTACTATTAAATATATCATGACATGGATAAATGAAAACCTTCACAGACCTATGATACTAGAACTGGCAAAGTATTGCTACTGCTTGTACTGTATGGTTTTGATATTTTCTATACATGAAATACACCATGGCAATACATGTCAGCTTCTACACAAAATTAATAAATAGAGTTCGGAGATGGCTATTATACAGTCTGAAGACACAGCCCTTTCTACAGAAACCTGAGGATTCCCGCCGGTCCTAGTCTGCTGCCTACTGGGAAAAGCTGAATTTGTGGCTTGGACAGTGGCATGGAGGAATGAGATGACCTCCCCCCAAAATGCCAAATATTTCATACCCCATCCCAGTTGTCATACTTAAACAACTCTCCCAACTTAACCTATCAATAGGGGTTTCAGGAGCCACAGCAAAGCTTGGTATGGAGAAGAAGCTGAACTCTATGCAGATGCAACAAACATAATTTAATTCAGTATTTATTTGGTGAAATCCACTATCTATATTGTTGCCTACAAATATCACAAATACCTGAATTTGTCTTGATATTGGTTTCATGTAATTCCCTATACAGGCAGTCCCTGGGTTACACAAAAAAGTTCTGTAGGTTTGTTCTTAAGTTGAATTTGTATGCAAGTTGGAACAGGTAATTTTTTTTAGGTGTAACTCCAGCCCCAAAAAAAATATATATTTAATTTTTTGGATAGCATAGGGAAGGGTTAACACCCCTGCAATGTGTGTTTTGCTGTCTGTGCCCCTGTTCAGAAGATTTCACCTCCCTTTCTGTCCCTGTGACAATTGGATTTTGAAAATTTTGGGTTGTTGTGGGAACAAGGATTAGTGATAAAGCTGCATTGGAAACACCCTTTTCCCATGATAACTCCTACAGGAGTGAATTTCCATCCCTAGGGGTAGATTTTCTCACTTCCTGTTGTCTCCCTCTGTTTGTAAGTATGAGTCGTATGTAAGTTGGATGTTTGTAACTCAGGGACTGCCTGTACAGCAGCAATCGGAGGGTCAACATTCTAACCCGATCAGCCTCTCATGCTTTGCATACAGTGCAGAAAAGAGGGATGACTTTATTAGGGTTTTACTGTTCCTACATTGTCCATTTGCAAGGTGAGGTGGGCCCTTGACCATACTGTAGTCCCTAACTGCCCTCTAGCTTGCAGGGTGGTCCAGGACCTGGATATGTTGACTAACAGGGGTAGCAGGATCATATGACTAGCTGCACAAAACTACAAATCCTTTGGCAGGTAAAACAGTTGTCATATATATATTTTAAATGAATATTAAGCTATTTGCCTGGAGTTCAGCTGTAATTTCCCTTTGGTTTACTTTCTACTAGTTCTGTGGTTTGACATTCTAAAGAACACTGAATAAAAATTTCAGACAGAAAAACTATATGCTGACTGCATGTTTTGTTACACCAAAGGAATTCATTCTCCTAATGTGGCATGTTTGTATACCCGGAGCAGGAGTTTTAGCATGTAAGCTCCACTGGGGCAGGAACTACTGTATACATCAACAATAATGCATTTTCCATTAAGACAGACATAAATGACGCTATGCCTGTGAAGACTCTCATTTACCCAGTTCTATGCTATATCTAGTGGCATTTAATCACACTCAGCTGGGCTTATTTTGCAATGTTGAAGACGTTTCCTAGGTTATCCAAGCCACTTTGTTATTTTTAACAATGACAATTCACACCTTCAGCCACGTGAATCAAAAGACTGACACCAAAGGTGGGCTTATTTACAGTAATTAGAAAGGGATGGCTCTACAACAATTACACCTCCCATCCTCTTCTTGTATAATTAACATCCGCCTCAACACATTCCATGGTGATTGGATCGAGGTGTCTGTGTTACCTGTGTGAATATAAATTCTGGGATATCTTCCTGACACTCATTAGAATTGAAGAAGTGGCTTGGAGAATTTAAGAAATGTCTTCAACATCCTGGAACTAGTCCAGCTAAATGTGACTAACTGCTGCTAGCTACTTAAATGTTCAAAATGGACACAAATGAGAAATACCACAATATAGAGATATGATATTATAGGACTTCTTTAGTATCCTATATGATAATTTTCAATTTGTCCTTACCTGTTCATCTGCTCCTGAATAAGGTCAAGTCGGTGCTCCACCTCACTGTAGGTCAGATCATTGTCGGCTTCTCCCATTCCCCAGGTCACATTGTTCAACGTTGTGTGATGGGTTGTACTCTCATGTAGCTCAGGAACTTCTCTCTCCCAGTTCCTCGGACTTGCTATATCTGTTACAAAACAGTAGTATGCAAACTGGTCAAACAATGTCTTTGTTTGTTCAAATGGACCTCCAGCCACAATATTCTAGAATTAGAAGAGCTAAAACCTTTGTTACGTTATTGATGCCTTTGTACCATGTTGTGGAGGCTTTCCCCTTAGTTCCCAGGTGACTACATGCGGAGACAACTCTTGAACAGGGATGCAACCATTGGCAAAACCTATTTTGAATAGACTGGGGAAAGGTTGAACCCCTGCCAGGCTTATGTGTTCTCTGTTCACCCGTTTGTAAGATCTCCCTTGCTTCCAGTGACAGGAGGGGGTATGAGAAGAAATTTCATCAGTGGAATGCAAATGGTCATTAAGGTGGAAAAGAAGGCTAAAAAAAAATTGTGAACAGACACACTGTATATTTATCTCCTTTTTCGCAATCCTGTTGAAAGCGTACATACAACTGTGCATGTGAAGCTCTGTTTAAATTTTTGGCACAGTACCAGTGTGAGGGATTAATGACTCCCATGTATGTGCAGGAGTGACATCTTATACCAGTCAATCCAAACGATCGAAGATCGGTACCCAGAATAATCCCTGGGGGGATGCAAGGGCTGGACCTCACCATTGTCGGACCATTGGAGCATAGGTAAGTACAGGTATTTCTGACTTTAGTTCCACATTAAAACATTATTTTGGTAGTGGGAAATGGTAAAAAAATATTACTGTTTTTTTTATCCATGTCTGTGTCCTTGTTGGGAAGAATACTCTCTCTTCATGTACCAGTGACAGTGATCTCCACAACTAGAATAGAGACAAATTCTCTCACTCTGGGGCTCAAACAACAGAGATTCAAGCCTTTTCTCATTCGTTGGCTGAAGTTGCACTTTAGTTATATGTTTTGAGTGAAAAAGCACAATAACTAAAAAGACAATGGGGTTGATTTACTAAAGGCAAATATACTGTACACTTGGAAAAGTGCAGTTGCTCCAGAGCTTAGTAAATGAGCAGAAGCTCTGCGGGCTTCCATCATCCAATCATGTGCAAGAAAAAATGCTGTTTTTTTTATTTACTTGCACATGATTGGGTATTCTATGCAAAATGAAGCTTTATCCCATTCACTAAGCTCTGGTGCAACTGCACTTTGCAAATTGCACAGTCTTTTTGCTTTTAGTAAATCAGCCCAATAACCTTTAAGTAGAACTAAAGGCAAAACTTTTTTATTTTGGATAGGATATTGGCTGGTACGCACAGGCTGAATATTAGCCGATTCTGTCAAACAGACATGCTGTAAAACCAGCATCTGATCAGTGCTGGTAGCCAATGGCTGTGAGCACAGATCAGTGTATTCCGGAGTGGGGGGCGGAGAGGGTCCCTCTGAATACAATTCCTCGGCGGGAAGATCACAACACTATCATTGCTTGTGTAAAAAAACAAGAAGAAAAAAAAAACAACATAGTGTGTACCCCGCATAAAACAGGCAATATTTGCACTATTGGGGAAGTTTTGCCTTTAGTTATACTTGCAAGACAAGATAAGTAAACATTTGGTATTGTACTGTAACAATTTTTCAG
This sequence comes from Aquarana catesbeiana, assembly GCF_042186555.1. Taxonomy (NCBI): domain Eukaryota; kingdom Metazoa; phylum Chordata; class Amphibia; order Anura; family Ranidae; genus Aquarana; species Aquarana catesbeiana. The sequence goes on along the minus strand of NC_133329.1, from coordinate 353,535,035 downwards.
ATTTTCTGTGGCACTCATTTTGATTAGTTGGGATTCATAAACAGATCCAAATTCTGAATCTAAATGCAAAATGGAAATGGATGTGTTTTTGTGACTTCCGTGTTCCTTCAGTTTTTTCTCATGTTGCTTAACGGACCTATGTTAGGTTTATGGGCAGGCGAATGTAAATATATGTGCCCCTGTTTACATCCTTTTACCTCCGATCTATCAGGTTTAGGTAAAAAAAAAAACCAGGATAAGGATACAGATCTTTCCCCTTTTTTTGGACTAAAGCCAGCCATAGACAAGAACTGACCAAATTTTGATCCATCTATGGGCAGGCTGGTTGTACATAGTATATAATATAGGGATATGTGTTTGGGATTGAATGGCTGTCCCACCCCCTGTTATTGTAATCAGTACTTATACTTCCATTCCCTGCCGGCTCAGATCATGTGACCTGACAAAGGGGTTAATCCCCGAAACATGTAGTCTATTACCGACTGAGCTCTGACATTATTCTACAACCTTGCCCTTTTTTTCTCCCCCCCCCAAGCTTCTTTTCTCCTATCCTCCCTTCTTTTTCCTTCCCTCTCTTTCTTTTTCACCTTTTGTTCAACCATTCTTTTCCCTTCCCATTCCTCACTTTCTTTTTTCCCCCCTGGCACCCAATTTTTCCTTGCACTCGTTTGTTAGTAATTGACTCATTATGGCTCATACCTTCCATGCCTATGATATTTTTCAGCAATTGTACCCTATACAGTGTCCCCCGTGTCCGCCGCGGGGGGATTACCCAATTCTTTGGGTGCCTCACACATTGCCGCCCGTGACCCCGCCTGGGTCTTTATCGGTAAGACAGACTCAGCTTTATTAATTTACTCCAAGTAATTTGTAATCATTGTATGAGAATGTCTATTCTCTCTTTCTCCCCCTTCTTGCTAATTATTAACTTGTAAATATTGTGACATTATCAATAAAGAATTGTATTTTTCTCTAGATGTATTAAACCAATTCCTCCTGAGGAAGCAAATTTATTTGCGAAACATGTAGAGGAATCCAAATTGGACCTACATCTTCAGAAGCTCCACTACATTGTGGGGTTCTTGCCTTGTAAAGTCTGTATGTAATAATTTTTCTTGCTTCTGTATGCAATAATGTTTTTAAATCACTTTTTGTATCTATGTGTAAATACTGTTCATGTATAATAAAAATTAAAAAAAACATTTTATATTCAATCGCTTTATCCCTGGGTACCGAGATAGTCCATTCCCATTTTTGTCTTGGGGCATTCACTGGAGTAGCTCCAGACAACTCCCCTCTATATCATTGTCAATAAAGGATGATGGTACCCGCCCCTATCTATATGCATTTATCTTCATTGAGGCAACTTTCTTCAACCTTTTCCTTCCAATTGCTTTGCGGTCCTATGATTGATTCCAGCCTTCCTGTTATTGCCGCTGCACTTTTGTCTGCATAGACTCGGAAACAAGCCACTGGTGCGTTCCTGTTTCTCCAGCCAGGATTGTACTGCCCTGTACGGCTCTGTCTCTCCTCCCCTCCCATCGGGAATGGCCTGTGCCTTTCCTGAGCTGGAAAAACCTTGTTTGGTATCTGACAGTTTGAGCCTGGGAGCTCCATCTACACCCTCCATGAATGTCTCACTGTCATTTTACAGCACCAGGGTTTGTTACAGCTATCCATCCGGGTCTGCCGAGGATGACATGCTAGCCATGAGTAAGGGCTCATTTACACTTGCTTCAGCTTCAACAAAGATTAACAGCTAGTTTACACTTGCTTCAAAACAAGGTTTCGGACAGGCTTTGTTAAAACTCTCCAAACGCCAGTCAAAGCTCCTGTCACTAAATAAAATGGTTAGCTTACAGTCCTGTTTACACATTGCTTTTGCTTTGCTTCGACTTTGCATCAAAAATTCTACCCCATGTAGCTTTAGTGGTGCTTCAAAGCATCTTCAAAGCCTCCATAGAAGTCTATGGCAAAGCTCGCTTGAAGCCCCATTGAAGCCCCACCGAAGCCCCACCGAAGCCTCATCAAATCACCAAGCAAAAGCAAGGTGTAAACATGACTGTAAGCTAAACATTTTATTTAGTGACAGGAGCTTTGCCTGGCGTTCAGAGAGCTTTAACAAAGCGTGTCCAAAGCCATGTTTTAAAGCAAGTGTAAACTAGCCCTAACTGTGCTATTATGGCACTTTCTACTCGATCCTTTGGTTTAAATTCATGAATTGATTCAATTACAAGTAAAGATTGAAACTTTTTAGGCCTCATGTGCACTGCTGCTGGTAAACAGACGTTCAGAGGCAGTTGAATGCTTTTTTCAGCTGCCCCTGAACTCATCCAATGTTATGTTATGTGTACATGTACACAGGTTCGTTTAATGTTGTTTTTAGGCAGTTGCGTTTATAGGTTTTTCTTTGAAGGCAAAAAAAAGAGTTCAGACGCCAAAGTTTCAGACGCCAAACATATTTCGTTTACAGGCGTTTTTCATTTTTGGCTATTTTGAAAATAAAAAAAATAAATAAATACATTTTTCAAACGCTTCTAAATGCAAAACGGACGTTTTAAACGTGGGTTACTATCTGTTAAATTGCTCAGGAGAGGTTGTAAAAACGTCCCATGTACATTAAGCCTTACTTCACTCTCCTTGTGTTATAATATACTGGAACAGCATTCCTTGTGTTGGAATCTTTTTGTTTCTCATTTGGTCTTGTGAGTTTTGGAGCAGCGGTCAGACCTATACATTTTATATACATTTTTTCACAGGCATCTTTGTTCACAATCATGCGCCTGGCTCTTTGATCATCTCTGGTTGCACAGAAGTCGATCTATAGATCGAATTCAGTACAACCAGCCCGTAGGCTTTTTATTTGTGCAATCACTGCCAGGGGCTATAGTTGCCAGCAGTGATCATTGTATTCTGAAGGCTCCCCGCCAGTTGAACACAATAGCTCTGCAACTGACTGTGTTGATGGGTGAAATTGAGCAATTTTCTTTCCTTCAACCTGTTTTTTTTCTCATTCAGTTTCCTTTAGATTTACCTTCATCTATGTGGTGCAAGGGCCTGCCTGATTACATACAAATTAAAAGTGTTTAGGTTTGACCTCATATTATATGGTTTTGGTAAATATAAGGTCAAATTATACAAGAAAATTGTATAATGTATGGCCAACCTAAGGGCTCGTTCTCACTTGCTTTGGTCTCTGAAGAGTAATCTGCATAATGCCACCACATCTTAGGGCTAACGATTATTGAAAATCTGTAATGTGCTAGGAATCCCAGTATACAGTATAGACAGTATAACAAGACCAATAATGCTAGGAATCTTTACCAGCAGGGGAGCATGGACATTCCACTGTGGGTACATCTAAGGACTAGTAAGCTGAAATATATTACATTATTTTTTTTTAGTTTTAGATATCCTTTTAATCCCTTCCTGCCCACCCTAAGGTCCCATTTAAAAGTTCTTAACGCCCAGGGGGGCAGGAAGGATCTGCGATCTTGTGACCACTGTGATTTTCCTGTCACAGTGGTCACATGATCGGAAGCTGGTCCTGTCGGCTATCGATTTTTTCAGCAGTCTTTGTGCTGGAAGTGTGCAGTTTGGATACAGTCAGCATGGCTCCCAGTCATGTGACCACTGTGAGATAGTGATTATATGACATTGTTTACAATGTTATATATTATTATGGATGTATTTTGATTTTCAGATCTATATAATTGTGGCTTCCTCCTTCCCCTTCCTGAAGAACTGGCTACAATCCATGAAACGAGTCAAGACTTGGGAGTTTCTCACTTCTTCTCCTTGGACACCTGATATACCTTTGTGGATTATATTATGGTTGTACAATATGTTTTGCATAATTACAAGTAGGAGTTCATAGAAAGGTGCAAGCCCAAAAAGAGGATAGGCATTATGTATGATTTTTATTGGAATTATTGCTTTTATTATCATTCTAATACTTTTTTATATATGTTTGATAGTACATCCTTGAGCACCACAAAAAGTCTGCTTTGCCCCAGATTATTCCATTTTCTCAAGACTGTCTAGGATGAGGTATTTTATAAAATATCCACCAACTAGTTTTTCAAATTTGTCTTTGACAGAAGCAGTTAGAAGGCTCTGGCTATTAAACTAAAACATAGATGATAAATTATTAAAATAAAAAAAAAATAATCACAAGTCACACTGGACCGCTGCTACCACACTCAAATGACCAAATGAGAAACAGACAAAAAAGAACTGGGAAGCACAGATCCAGGAAGTGGCAAGGGATCAATTGGAGATGGCATCCATGTAAAATTTAAAACAGTTTATTGCTGATAAAACATGTAACCAATACACAGTACAAATTGGAAAAATCGTTAGAATGGCCAAACTCACTGTGATAATGCCAGCAATGGAGCCAAAAGGTGGTTGGAAAATGGCTGTCCCTCTGTGGACAGAGGGGGCTGCAGACCAAAAATGGGAAGCCTGAAAGGCTAGGTCCAGATCCAGGAAGCACGATCACTGTATGACCAGAGTGGAAAATGGCAGCCTTTCCCCTCCCGGATGTAGCCTGGCTTTGGTTAAGGTCACCGCTCCCAGCTGTTGGAAAGTGTTTTCAGGCTTCCCCTCTTTGTTCTGCAACCCCCTCTGTCCACAGCCCTCACAGAAGCGGGACAGCCATTTCTCCACCACCTTTTGGCTCCATTGCTGGCACTATCACACTGAGTTTGGCCATTGACAATTTTTTCCATTTGTACTGTGTACTTTGTTACTTGTTTTATCAGCAATAAACTGTTTTACTTTTCACATGGATTGCATCTCCAATTGATTCCTTGCCACCTCCTGGATTTGCATTTCCCAATTCTGTTTTTGTATTAGAGATTGGCAAACTTTTCGGGCCGAGCATCGGTTCAGCCCCGAACAGCACCCGCTGTACATCTTAATTTTCATGGCGCTCGGTGGGATATTCGCCCGCCGAGCGCACAGCAAATAGCTGCCGGTTGTTAAGGAGCGGGCTGGGAAGCCACTCAACAGGCTTCCCCGCTGACCGAAAAAAAATATTGCCAGCAAAAGAAAAAAAAAATGAGGAAGAAACAGCGTGAGGGTCCCTGCCAACACATACTAGGCCCTTCGGGTCTGGTATGGATTTTAAGTGGAACCCCACACCAAAATTAAAAAAAAAGTGTGGGGTTCCCCCCAAAATCCATAAATCTATCCATATCCACCTTATCCAAGCATGAAGCCTGGAAGGCCGGGGGGGGGCGAGTGAGCGAGATACATCGTCAATCACGACGCCCGCCGCACCCAAAAGAAAAGAAAACTCTGCCCGCGACGAAGGTTAGCCGCCAACTGCCTGCGCCGCCATCTGACAGTTCTTAAACAGGTAATGGGCAGAGACACCTGGCGGTCACCTGGTGGCACCACCCCCTTGAGACGTCACCGACCGCTGCATGCTGGGTTCGCGGTTCGGGACTAAACTTTTTCCATGTTCGGCCCATCACTATTGTTTAAGTGAAACATGCAGTTTTTACACATCGTTGTCCATGTTTCAGCTTATAATAAAAAAGTACTTTTCAGCTTATAATAAAAGCAAAGTATTTATTAAAACATTCCAAATAACTAAATAAAAGCTGTACATGTTTTTAAAAAACTGTAATTTTTTTAAAGTAAGTAAACTAGTCACAATGCTTTTTTTCAAGTTAACCGACACATACAGATGCCGCTAAAATTGGCCGGGCATTTAGGAACAGATGATCCCTTCCCATCACAAAAGGATTAATCTGAGCTCAAAAGCAGGACTATTTTCACTGATAAATCTCCAGAACATGAAACTGCCCCTGAAGGTCAGGGACAGCTGGTAACTATGGCAATTCCTCTGTAGTAAAAAAGGGCCTTGGTGCACCTAAAGCTGGAGAGAATCCCACTGCGAATAAATCTCTGACATCCAAGTTTAACACACACTATAGATGAACAGGAAATGTTCACTTAGCTGTAAAGAATGATCACAAAATCAATCTAGCCTGCAGTATGGATTTTTCACATGTATCTAATTTTAACAAGAAAGATGACTATATTACATGCATAAGATATAAATTATAGAACTTATCTTCCAGACATCTCTAGAAGATCAACTCACTAGCACAAGAGCACCACAGGGCAGATCTGGGTATCCAAAATGAGTATATATGCCATCAGCCTGTAATTACATAGGTTTACTGGTCACTTACCCACCCTTGGTCCCAAACAGCTCAATGGCAACCAACATTTGCTATCATCAGTGTTTCTAGTCAGAGGTCTCTGCTGGATTATAGAACACCTTCCCCCTTTTGCTATGGGAAGGATTCTGTAGTTTACAGAATCACAGACATGGCCAAAAACTAAAGGCATTTCAAATGGCAACTTTCTGGCTTTAAGAAACACTAAAAGAAATCAAGAAAAATAATTGTGGTGGCCAGTAACAGTTAGATTTATAGAACAAGCACAGGGAATAAATTATGGAATCACTCAATTCTGAGGAAAAAATTATGGAATCATGAAAAACAAACAAACAAAATAACACTCGAACACATCACTAGAACTTTGTTGCACCACCTCTGGCTTTTATAACTGCTTGCAGTCTCTGAGGCATTAACTTAATGAGTGATAAACAGTACTCTTCATCAATCTGGCTCCAGCCTCCTCTGATTGCTGTTGCCAAATCATCTTTGCAGGTTGGAGCCTTGTCATGAACCATTTTCTTTAACTTCCACCACAGATTTTCAATTGGATTGCGATCTGGACTGTTTGCAGGCCATGACATTGACCTTATGTGTCTTTCTTCAAGGAATTTTTTCACAGTTTTTGCTCTATGGCAAGATGCATTATCATCTTGATAAATGATTTCATCATCCCCAAACATCCTTTCAATAGATGGGATAAGAAAAGTGTCCAAAATTTCAATGTAAACCTGTGCATTTATTGAAGATTTAATGACAGCCATCTCCCCAGTGCCTTTACCTGACATGCAGCCCCATATCATAATTGATTGTGGAAATTTGCATGTTTTCTTCAGACAGTCGTCTGCATAAATCTCAATGGAACGGCACCAAACAAAAGTTCCAGCATCATCACCTTGCCCAATGCAGATTCGAGATTCATAACTGAATATGACTTTCATCCAATCATCCACAGTCCACGATTGCCTTTCCTTAGCCAATTGTAACCTTGTTTTTTTGTGTTTAGGTGTTAGAGATGGCTTTCTTTTAGCTTTTCTGTATGTAAATCCCATTTCCTTTAGGCGGTTTCTTACAGTTCGGTCACAGATGTTGACTCCAGTTTCCTCCCATTTGTTCCTCATTTGTTTTGTTTTACATTTTCTGTTTTCAAGGCATATTGCTTTAAGTTTTCTGTCTTGACGCTTTGATGTCTTCCTTGGTCTACCAGTATGCTTGCCTTTAACCACCTTCCCATGTTGTTTGTATTTGGTCCATGTTTTAGACACAGCCGACTGTGAACAACCAACATCTTGTGCAACACTGCGTGATGATTTACCCTCTTTACCTACATACTAACAAGCAGATTTAATCTGATGTAGGTGTTAGTGTTTGTAATGAAAATTTACAGGGTGATTCCATAATTTTTTCCTCAGAATTGAGTGATTCCATAATTTATTCCCTGTGCTTGTTCTATAAATCTAACTGTTACTGGCCACCACAATTATTTTTCTTGATTTCTTTTAGTGTTTCTTAAAGCCAGAAAGTTGCCATTTGAAATGCCTTTAGTTTTTGGCCATGTCTGTGATCTGCTTTTTTTCTACAACAATAAACAACTGAAGGAACATCCTCAGGGACTGGTAATTCCATAATTTTTGCCAGGGGTTGTATAGAAATAATACATGGGCAAATATGCATGTACTGTGGAAACTTACTAAAAATGCTTTTTTTTTTCTTTTTATAGATATATATGGGAAGGTGCAGAGTGATGTGGCGGCAGAAAACACACATAGTTCAGGTGCAATGACAAGAATATATTGTTACAAAAGTCCAGCCGAAACAAAGAGACCCAACAGGAAAGCAACCTGTAACCTGACAGAAAAAAGCGGCAGTAGAGTGGCGGACCAAAGGAGCAAAGTGTGGCCTGGCCGGTCTGCACCCTAACAGAATGATGATGTAGCCCTGCCTTTTCCCTATTCCTCCGGAAGCCTTCCCTGAAGGTAAGCACTGTCCCCGACAGACAGGTGACCTGTCCTTATTCTAACCACTCTCAAAATGCATGCCAAACCTGAGAGCCAGGGTCTTAAATAGACTCTGCACCAGAGTCATATGGAGTGTCAGCATCAAATTGGATAGTTGCCCCCCCCCCCCCCAAAAGGAACAGGGACAGAGGAGACCATGGAGGAACTAGGTTCCTCTCAACTTCCTCCTCCATCTGCATTGTCACTGCGAATGGGCGCCACTTGCAGTGGAGAAAGTAGACTACACCTGCCTACACATACACTTTTTTAAAATAAAAAATAAAGTTTATTGAACCTCAACAAACAGACATAGCATATACAGCCAAAATAGATGACAGTAGTGGTATTCCAATATATCCGTGATCCATACACAACATAGTACAACCAGCAAATATCAGACACCCTCAAAGCATAACCATATGTAAAATGCATATCTACAAACCATGCAAACATAGTGGGTGGGTAGAATTGTAGATAGTTAAGAATCCAGGAGAGTACCTCCTGTAATAAAGGTCACTCCAGGATTCCATCCATCACCAGGTCGACCTGGGCCAGACCAGGTACCAACCAGTCCCCGCAGAGCCTGTCAAATTTACTTACTCAGTGTTGGAAAATTACTTTTTGAAGTCTGAGAGTGTAACCCATGCTGAGTACCCAATCTTTATGAGTGGAAGCCTTATCCGATTTCCACTGTTACAGAAGGAGTCTGGAATAAGGCTCTGTTAACAGCTACTGTCTGAAGTTCTGTTAGTGGAAGGTCATCCAAGATACCCAGAACACATCTGGTGGGTTCTACACATAACTGTGACTAGGTTTTGTAGGGCTTTACAAGGCAACTTCAACACAAGAAGATATAATATGCAGAAGCACATACTGCATATATAATTTATTTTACTCTAATTTTACCCTTTTATAATTGGCTTTGTGCAGTGACAGCTTCCTGGTGGGACAGATCAGATTGGTTCAAACTAGGATCCAAACACACCTGAGCTCATTCCTTATTGTAGAAGGTAATAACACCTGCCCCAAGGGCTTATTGACACCAACATGGTAAAACATGTAACATGTATTTAATGCACCTTGTGCACATTAATACACTGTGGTGCGATTCATTTTGAATCGCACCCTAATGCACACGCCACAGTGCACCACAATGCACAAGGTTTACTCCCATTTCCTAGGTAGCCCTTGATTCTTTATAGTTACAAGAAAAATATTTTTATATGCTTATTAGTTACTAAAATACCAAAACGAACCACTTTATTATGAAGGCAAGAAACAACCATATGCCCCACCACATACCACACGCCATAAGCTGTGGATGACAGTATACTAGACTGTTGCTGTGTTTCTTGGAGTATAATTTAAAGGAAACCGACTGCTATTGGAAAAAAGTTCAGGCTGCTATTTCGATCTTCTTCTAAATACAGTATGTTAGTTATTTTGCTGACATTCTAATTTTTATAGCTTCAATACTTTGACCCTAAAGAAGCATAGAGATAAGGAATGCTGCCCTATTCTCCACTTTCTAGTTCTTGTATGCACTGACAAGCAAGCCAATTGTGTAAGTGTGCAGTTGCACAAGCAAACTGGAACTTAGGGTCCCGTTTATACTAAATGTGAGCCAGGTGGGTGCTGGGACCCCTTGATGTTGCTATATAAACCTGAACAGTTTTCATTTGTTGAGCTGTTGAGAAGTAGGAGGCACATCCTTTACTACCTGTCTGACTGCTACCAAGTGTAGCGCTACCCTTAAAGGAGCCGCAGGTAATTTAACTTGTTCTTTCTCCAAATTAGTCCAGAGGCATCCGGGCACACAGCAACAGTTCATTCACTCTGGCTCATTAAACATAAACAATACATGGGAACACAGGCTCCTTAAGATGCCTGATTGGATGTCAAAACGCACTGGGTGGGACATCTGGTGACGCCACTTCTGGCCTGTGGAACACATGCCAGGTTGGTGGCGTTTCCGGGTCTTACATGTGATTTTTTTGCAAGTGGTTCATGTGAGTGTATTAAAATCTGTATACATATATATTTTAATAAACAACAATACTGCTCTATGTGGGTTCCCCCCCTTTTCTAATATTGGAGGCACACAAGTATGCAGGATGGCTGTATGAGCATCGGAGAGGCCAAACCTTGCTGCCAGAGTACCTAGGAGGGTTGTTCCTCAAGCCTGCTATAACTTCTGTGCTTAACATGCATACAGTTTATTTTGTCTGGTGAGTGTGGGGAAGCACAGAATTGAGCTTTATATGAGCACGGAGCACTTTATACAGTTTTTGATGAACTTTTTAAACTACTATGGGACTGTTTGTGTATATCTTCATACATTTATTGCACTGAACAACATTTTGAATATATGTGGTTTGATTTTATGACAGCGCTGTAGTATAGGTAATTAGAACAGGGGATGTCTTTTTATAATTTTATTACAGAAGAACTTGGATGAGGTGTAGGGTGTTATGGGATACTCCAGATTTACAGAATGTTTGAGAGAACACTCCACTTTGCTAAGCCTCTCTGATCAGTCTGCAGGAGCAAGTACAGATGACAGAACTGAATCCTCTTAGAAACCATCTCAGTTAAAACTTCCACTGACACCTTACCTCAAAGGGAGATGGTACACAGTCACTAAGAACCTAAGCTCAGGTCGGTACTCACAATGTCACAGGATCACTGAATGCCTCCTTCCAGTATCCACCAGACGCACATCTGTGAAGAAGAAGTTAATACTCACAATGCCACAGGACAGTTGGATGCCTCCTTTCAACTTCCAGTGGACACTCTTCAGTGTGCTCCCCACACTGGGTCCTTAGGTGAAATCCCCTGATTAGCACCTGAAAGGATTTTAGAAATAAGTCCCCCCGGCTATCCCATAGCTGGAACCTTGATGTCCCCCGGCTATCCCATAGCTGGAACCTTGATGTCCCATACCTGGAACCTTGATGAACATGCAGTAACTCCAGTAATCTGCTCAGAGGGGCAGAGCCCCTCAGGCTGGGGGCTCCTCTTGCTCTCCTATGTGCTTTTTAGCCACCTACTGGTCACACCTACCCAGGGATTGGCTGACGTCCCATAATTATTAAGACTTGACCATTCAGCCCACTATGATTCTAGAATCCTCTAGAATACAAGCAGAAACAATGTAACCTGCAGCCTGTGAAACACAGAACAACCCTAAGCAATCGACTTCTCCAGTGATTATAGAGGAGCCAAAAAAGAACTAAATTTACCTAACACCCTAGCAACCTAACTAGGAGGATGCTACACGAGGATTCCAGAAAGATTCTCTCATTTCCTCTTTTTATTTGGATTGGGAATACAGTGTGAGTTCACTGTCTGACTCTATTGCATATTATAACAATTCAGAGAGTTCAGGGTATCATAAAGATGACTAGAAGTATACTATTATCCTTATACTCTGTTGATTCTTCATCTCATCCCCACTGGGTAATAGGGCTGAATACCATAAGGATACCATAAGGATGCTGATAAACCTTTTCAGGTCCCCCTGACCCCATGCAACTGCCTCAAGTTGTGTTTGCTCTTTACAATATTAAAAAACATCAGCAAATTGGTAGGGCCTCCCATTAGCTCTCCCCTTCCTGTAACTCCAGTATGGATGAACAAAACTAATTGTTTAAATTTACTTGAAATTGATGTAATAAATAGAGATAAAGTTCTTAAAATGCATTAGAGTCAATAAGGTAGGTTAAAGCGGTAATAAACCCATAAGAAAAATTTAATATATTGCAGCTTACATTTACATCTAGGCTACTTGCCACATAGCATAAAGTAGTATTGGAATAGCAGTCCTTGGGACGATAAATCGCTTACTTCCGTGTCTGGGAGACACTGAAAGTGACGTCACTGGCTCTGCCCATTTGTGAGCCTAGAGCCTAGTTAGTGTTTTTAATCCTATTAAACATGATCGTTGTTAAAGACATATTACGCTATATGCCTATACTTTTATTTCCCGAGTACCCATTCTCCAGTGGGGCTTTTCTAATGGAGCTTTTCTAATGGAACCACATTAGATCATTACTTTATTAAAGGCGAAATATAACCTGTAATTGGTTACACATATTACGGTAAGCAGGCAGTGCACAAAGCTGTGTCTGGTGATGGCTGTATAACATGAATTTGGACTCTATGGATGGAATTTTCACATATTGCATCGATTGATATATGATTGTGATGGGGACTTCATTGTTATTATTTGATACTAGAAAGTTTTCAATTTTATTTATTTCTTGATATTTTTCCTAGTCATATTTTCTTACATTTGGTATGATGGACTTTTTGGGGGATTTTTTGATGACTTTAGGGTCACTTTTATGTATGTATTTAGCACTAAATGGTATTTCACAAAAAAATGATATATGACATGGTTCATGGTATCTTTATGAGTGAAGTGTTGTTTTTTGAACAGGGCACTATTCCTTTGTTGTTACACATTCTTTTAGTGGTTGGAGTTCACCATAACAGTGGCTGCGGTAGTTTTGCAATTGTTGCACATATGGTTCACTCACATTTAAACATATTTTTATTGTATATAGCAGTGCACTAGTATTCTTAAAGACATAATAACCAATCAGCTTCTAACTTCAGCTTGTACAATTAAGCTTTGACAATAAAACTTGAAAGCCGTTTGGTTGCCATGGACAGCTGCACCAGATTCTGTGTGCACCAGTGTTAGTAAATCTCCCTCCCCTGTGCCACAGTCTGTCCTCAGCCATCTGAGTTTAATGATGCTGGGTGTCTGTCAACCTATAAGACTGAGAACATCTTGAGACATAAAGAGAGTGCTGCAGTGGACAGCTTCTAAGTAAGGTCCCTTTCACAGGGGAAGACTCTGGCTGCTAACCTCTTGCTTAGCATGGGATCTTGTCCGCTGATCCATTCTGAGGAGGCTGAGGACAGATCCGTGCCCACTCTGCTTATGCAGAGTAGACACAGCCCGCTGTTCTCTATAGGCAGTCGGATGTAAACGGCCGACTACCATCCGATCTGTTTACCCCTGCTACTCCATGGAGGAGAAAGGAGATTCCGATCGGGTCCGTCTGAAAAATGGACAGGTGGACCCAATCGGAATGTTCGTGTGAAAGGGGTCTAAGACTCGGTTCACACTACCATGACCTGAAAGTCGCGTGACTTATGGTGAGACTTTGCCAGGAGACTTCCTGGCTACTTGAGTACTACTTTGAGGCACAAGTCTGATAGAAGTCGCCTTGAAGTAGTACAGGAACCTTTTCTAAAGTCGGAGCAACTTCAGTAGTGCTAATTAAGCCCAAGTCAAGGCAGTGTGAACTGAGCCTTAAAGGTGTTGTAAACCCTCAAGGTTTTTCACCTTAATGCATTCTATGCAATAAGACGAAAAACCTTTTGTAGTGCAGCAGCCCCCCTTTTACTTACCTCAACTCGATCATTCCAGCGAGGGGGGTGAGCACAGCCGCTCCAGCCCTGCCTCGGGTCCCCATTGGCTGGATTGATAGCAGCAGGAGAATTGGCTCTCGCTGCTGTCAAAGCCAGTGACACAGGAGCCAGGGGGCGGGGGCCAAGTCCTGCTGTCTAGGTCAATGGACGCAGCAGGACTCGGGAGTGCGCCCGCACGAGTGCCCCCATGGAATGCAGGTCTCTGTGGGGGCACTCGAGGAGAGGAGGAACCAGGAGCGCTGCTGGGGGACCCCAGAAGAGGAGGATCGGGGGCCCCTCTGTGCAAAACCCTTGCACAGAGGAGGTAAGTATAACATGTTATTTAAAAAAAAAAAAACACGAACCTTTACAACCCCTTTAAGGTAAATTTTGCAGCCTGGGCTGCTTTTTTTTGTATTGAGCCCAGAGTTAGGCTTTAACCAGCCAACGTGACAGACAGCAATAAAAAACAAAAACTGAAAGGCTCTACCCAAAATAAGAACAATGTTTTGGCTAAAGTTCCACTTTAAAAAATGGCAGTATTCCTTTCACAACATAATGCAGAACTCATTAAGTTATCCTTTTTCTTACCATATGACATTGCCAGCGCCTTCTTTTAGCAGTAGAAATCATATGATGAAATACAGGAAAACTATGTTATTCTAGTTGTCACAGATCTATATGTCTAGACTTGATAAGAATAATTATATTTGCATTGGTTTTAGGACACCATTCCCAGAGCACATTATTATTACAGTGTGCACAAGCAATAAACTCATTTTAGATGCCATTCTCTACTAGGCACAAAATAATTATAAACCCGATAACAATTTCAGACCTTCTATAATAAGATTTTTTTCAAAGTCAATTGATAAAATTAATTTGCAACAATATGATCCAGTCAGATACTGCAGCCAAAAATGAGTTCTGTTTGTATCTGCAATTAAGACGAGAAGTCCAGGACTTATTGAATTATCTGAATTATACAAGGTGTTAATTTCATATGAGCGGTATGCCATGTCTGTGGATTATTTCCTGTTCTAGTTAAATAAAATATTCTTTGCATTCCAAAAAAGACAGATCTGAATCACGTACGAACATGATCAAAATGCTCAATTTTTGCAGACTTTCTAAATTTAGCCCAGACTAAAATCTGCAGTAGGTTGCCTTGGTAAGGGTTGCTATGGCTGCGGGGATACAAAGCTTCAGCCTAAATAAGTCCGCAGAAAGAAATCTTTCACTTGGAAAACTCGTTCATGACAAGTTTGGAAAAGGAGGCCTTCGGCTTTGGAGGAAGATAAAAATTTACGGCTTGTTCTTTGGCACTTGCATGAATGATCGTTCAATATGAACGGTTCTGAAGGAAGGGACCGTCTGGTAACATCTTGCTCCTCATATGTGCGACTGGCCATAAATGTGTCCAACAGCTGGCAATTCACAGTGGATCAGACAGATTCCTTGGAAGCGGAAATATTTAGCGATTTGCCCAACTTGCTGATCACTGAACTAGCAAAGGGGTCTTTGAGACCCTCCACTATCTCAATAAAATGACTGACTACTACTTTTGCGATGACCATGTGCTCGTGTTTTGATTACTGTCCAAAGAAGAACTTAAGGAAGCTTTGAAAAACAGAAATATAATAAGGCTGTGCTCTGCAGCATCTTATTAAAGTGGTTCTGAAGGCTGAATGTTTTTTCTACTAAACCCCCCACGCATGAAGGTAAAAAAACTTTCAGTATGCAGCTTCCCTGGCAGCCCCCCTAATACTTACCTGAGCCCAATCACGATCCAGTGATGTGCATTAGAGCATCTGCTCTCCTGGATCTCTGCCTCCTGATTGGCTGAGAGACAGATGGCTCTCGCTGCTGTCAATTACAGCTCAAAGCTAGTGAGGAGGGAGCGGGGGCAGGGCCAAGCCCTGTTCTGTGCTTCTTATGGACGGCCAGTGTGGAACTTGGCAGCGAGCATGCACGAGTGCCCCCATAGCAAGCAGCTTGCTATAGGAGCACTTGGAGAAGAGGAAGGGCCAGGAGCACCAGTGGTATACCAGAGAAAAGGAGGATCGGGGTAGCTCTTTGAAAAACTATTACACAAGGCAGGTAAAGCCACTAAGAGAGGTTCAGAGGCACCAAGGGAGCTGGAAGGCACTGTAGGAGGTTAAGGGATCTGCAGCTTGTTAGAGGTCATGGAAAGAGGAGGCTGCAGCCTGGCACTGGGCCACAACCCAGTGGTTAAGAACCAAGGGACAGATACTCAAGCTCACATCAGTGGATCTGGGTGCTCACCCTATGAGTTACCTGCTTCATCTCAATAGTGTTCTGTTTTCGTGGTATAAATTCTCACTCACTGTACATTTGCTAAATGAAGCCAGGGCTTGTGTCCCAATCCTTTGGAAACAATCTGTTACCCCCCCCCCCCATTTCCTTGTGGCTGTCTAAAATTAATGACATTGAATGTATGGAACGTCAGACGGCCTCCTTTAACCATAGGGAGGAAAAATGTCATGATACATGGTATCCTTGGTCGATCTTTTTCTGTTCTTCCGCTTATCGAGATATACAGTGCCCTTCTGATGCAGGTCCCATGGGTGGTCCTGACCCTCAAGGAGATGCTAATAACAGGGCTTAACCTAGAGCGCTACAGCCTGGCCTTTAATTTCTAATTTAATTAACCCCTGTTGGCCTGGAATCCCTCATCTTCTGGCACCCCTCCCCCCCTTTTACACCTCTCTAAAAAAAAGGAACAGACTAACAATCAATGAAATTGAGGGTCACTTATACATCATTCAGCAGTGCCCTGCTATTACAAATTATTTGTGGCATGTCATTTATCCAACTTAATAATGGGTCCCAATGAGGACATTATACAGTATACAAATGTTTACATTGTATGTAAAATGCTTTATATTTGTATGTAATGTCCTCATTGGGACACATTAATTAAGTTGGATAAATTATATGCCACAAATAATTTGTAATAGCAGGTCACTGCTGATTGATGTACAAGAGACCCTCAATTTCATTGATTGTTAGTCTGTTCCTTTTTTTTTGTGATCTTAGAAATAGGGTATTTTTTATTCTTTCCTGTGTTTAGGCGCTGCTTGCATAAAGATTTCTCCTGGTTGTCTCCAGCATGGCCGCCATCCAGGTCTCCGGATGTTGTCATCCTGCAGACAGGATATGATGCGACAACACAAGACGCAGTGATGATGCAATCACGTAGGTTGCATGCGATTTGCATCATTTTCCTGCGCATGCGCAGTCCATTAGAAACGCCGGTATTGTACACGGGCACCATTCCTTCCTCACTTGTGCAGGGCATGGAAGTTCGACTGATGTGGAGCCATGTCATATACCCCAGGATGACCAGCAGTACACCAGAACCTTGCCATATACTACAGCTGACATCTGCATACTAAATTTATCTCTCAATGCAAGACTGGAAAAAGGTTTTACACAAGTTCATTCAATTTTTGAATGTAGGTAGCTATTGGGCCAGCCTGTGGGTGAACATCATGTAGGTTGACCAAATATCCCATAGAATAGACACTAATTATTTTCCAAGGGATTTTTCATGATTTTTTGTCTTGTTTCCTTTTTTCATCTCCTTTTAGGGGTAGTGTGAAGCTGGTTCCTGATGAGTTCCTGCAGTTTGGTGAGGAGTATTGATACACTGATACATGGTTCTCTTGTCATCTAAAGGAGTGCTCCTGCTAGAAAAATCAAACACTGTAAGTGTTTATATGGATATGGATAATTGTTTATGCCTGTATGTATATTTTCAGATGTAAATTACATACATGGTAATATACAATACTGATTTGCTCTTCAATTGAACTTGTTTTTTGCAGAAGTGGTATTATTCCCTGAAGATTTGCTTATATCAGCATAGTTTGAAACGCGTTGGATATCCCCACCTACTTTACCTCATCGTAATCTACCGATGAAGGAACTGCAAGTAGATGGGAACTACCACTTCATGTTTACATCAAATGTTCTTATGCATATTATGTGATATCATCATTGTTGTACTATTTTGTATTTTCCATTTGGAATTTTATTCAAATCTATTTGTAATAAATATATATATATATATATATATATTTTATAAATACAGTATCTTTTTTTCAATCGCCCACATAATCCCACTCTTTGAGGTTTATTCTTATAGCTCTAGGTGAGCTTGCTGTCTATGTATTTCTTGTTATAACATAACTCAGCATACTGTATGTGCTTTCATAGATTAGGGTAGGGACTGAAAATATATGTAAACTGAGATTGCAACTTTTATTAAAATGTAAATTTAAAGACAGGTTTTATATATGATTGCTAACAGGGGTGATTTTTTTTTTTTAAATCTTTCTCTGAATGCGAACAAAAAGAAGAATGGATGGGGTTTTATGCGGTGCTGTAAACTTTCCCCTCAGAATAAATTTACAAACAAATATGTATAAAACCAAAATTTTCATAATACATTCATAGTAAAATATCTTGGGTTGTACCCCCTAAAAACATATCATATCCACAGCAAACCATGATCAGCTATGCAAACCCAGAAAGAACACCTCCCTCCCATGTATCAGTAAGTATAATTCTAAACAGTGGTAAAGCTTTCAATGAACTATTGGTCTAAGATATAAAACCGCCCTTAATATCCTATACCACCACTGCGCCAATGAAAAATATATGTGTATATGAAGCTGCCACTTGTTATAAAAATTGTAGAATAACAGAGATTAAACCTATAACCATGTGCAATAAGAAATAGGAAAATGCTATGAGCGCTAATGAATATAACAATAACTGTGAATCACTAACAATGAAACAATGATTC
Organism: Aquarana catesbeiana; assembly: GCF_042186555.1. Taxonomy (NCBI): domain Eukaryota; kingdom Metazoa; phylum Chordata; class Amphibia; order Anura; family Ranidae; genus Aquarana; species Aquarana catesbeiana. The sequence goes on along the minus strand of NC_133329.1, from coordinate 353,516,583 downwards.
TATAGTTATAAATAGTGACTATGATATATATCACCCAGTGACATGTGAAAATAAAAATATGGATATATGGATATGGATATATATATATATAAAGTCCATGTCACAAGCACGTTGGTCTGGTGGAAGATTAGAAGTTTTGAGAAGATTGAAGCTTTTTTTCTCATCCAACTTTTATTTATGGACTTTATATATATATATATTTTGTTTCACATGTCACTGGGTGATAGATATTATATTCACTATTTATAACTATAGAATCATTGTTTCATTGTCAGTGATTCACAGTTATTGTTATATTTATTAGCACTACTAGCATTTTCCTATTTCTTATTGCAAGTGGTAAAGCTTTAACAGATATGTAAGCGTGGAGGAGGTGTAGATATTCAGACGCGTTTCGCAATCTTAGCATCCTCAGGGTTTCATGGTGTACAACTGAATATGGCTGTTTTAAAAGAACGTTCCACAAAATGAGAATTAGCTTGATCTAGTAAACCCCCTGCAATGTACGACCACAGAGGATGGGGCAGGAGATGGAATAAATGTGAAACAAAGACCCAACCATCCGGCTGATAACCGGAGGGCAATGCATAGGGAGAAAAAGGCACTCAAAACATCCCAGGTAAGTATAGACCTTGCATCCAATAAGTGTATAAGACCTAGACCATATGGATATGAAGAGGCATCCTCTTGGCATAGCGCAATCCCAAGCATCCAATAATCCACTAGTTCACAATGCAAGCCTCGCACCTGTAACTATTCAATTTGAACCCATTATCTTTATACTATTTTTCTCTGAATGTTTTGTATATTTTATGTAAAAGATTTTTCACATACTTTTACTACATTTAAATTATACATTGTATTGATAGCACAAAAAAATCCTTTATATTTTTATACCCAATTGGTATACACCAATGACTCCCTATATACTGTATGTTAAACTATATGTGTAGAACCTGCAAATTGAATAATTCAAAACCAGTATTTATTTGTTAGCCCTGATTAAGGGGTAGCAGATCCACAAAGCACAATGGCTTCTCTGAAATCTTATACATACCTTTATATGCATTTCAGCCCTATAACGTCCATGGTCTAATAGACAAGAGTGCTGGTTTATCATTATTTTCACCTATAATTTATGCAACATGAGAAAAGTTGTCTCTATGCTGCTAATCGAGCTGCCTGTTATTTCTATGTGATTAGATCGCAGCCTGCACCCTCAAGTATCTTGTCTCATCTATAACAAAGGGCATTTGAATATTAAATGTATATCAATACCCTACTGTGTACAGTATTATTACTCCAAGCCATGTATACGGATGTAAATGCCTTACCTCGATAGGATAAGCTTCTTTTGGTGATTGTTAACTTGTCAGGACACACAGCTTCTTCAAACTGGGGGACAGAAGGCTTGGTGAATACAGAGCTGAAACCCCCAATTTCAGTAAACAGTGGCTTCTGTTCATTAATGGAGAAGACCAGTGAGGACAATCCACTTCTCTTTTTGTCTGCATTCTTCTTGTTGTAGTCACAATGTCTGAGATCCTCTAGAGAATTCTCTGAACCATCCTGGCTGTTGTCTCTGCTGGAATCTACAGATAAGAGAAGGGTAAAGGTGTGGTTAAATCTGTCCTATAATATCGTGGCAGACATAGTAACATACCAAAGATATAGTGCAGGAAAAAACTGCAGGCTGTGTATGGTAGATTACTATATTGATTCATCTATGATTTTATGCCAGTAAATTAATTGATTAATTATTCACTTTGAAAATTGATACCTACTGGGACTTGTCTATTAAAGTAAATTTTGAATATTCAGTATGTGCTACATAATCACCTTATGCCATTATACTAGCCTCAAGTACCTTATATCAGTGTTTCTCAAATCCAGTCCTCAAGGCGCCCCAACAGATCATGTTTTCAGGCTCTCCATTATTTTGCAGAGGTGATCAGTTTCACTGCCTTAGTAACTAGCACAGCTGTTTCATCTGAGGGAAATCCTGAAAACATGACCTTTGGGGCGCCTTGAGGACTGGAGCTGAAAAAAACTGCCTTATGTTTACATACAATATAATTCTTGTTATATATTTAGAATTTTTAGTCTGGCCACCTCCATCTATGTCCATTGGGGGGCTTTTGACTCTGTGTGCCTATGTGCCCACCCCAGGCGTTAATGGGCGGACATTTGGCTACCAGTAGGAATGCACAGATTAATAAATACAAATGATACTTACATTGTGTTGTTGCCATGATTGACTTGTAGTGTTTTGGTACTAATACTATATTGTTCTAGGTAGCTTGCTCTTTATTTTGCCTGGGTCCTGAAGAAACCTAATATCTGGTGAAACCCGTTGACCTTACAGACAGCAGGCTAAGCGCATGCTATTTAAGTGTACTTACTAAAACATGTAAATATATGGTTGAATGCACTTTTAACAAGCTATGTATACTTATTAGAAGGTATCATTTTCCCCAGATGTTTGGGTGTGATACCTTGATTTTTATCCATTTTAATATTGTATAATAAAGATTATTTTTATCTATTACTCGTCTCCATTGCTTTGGCTGTTATAGTCTGCTATTGTAGGTTACTGGAGAATTTTCTCTGGTCCATACCTAGTTTTTTCTCAATATATGTAAAGCCACCAATAGATGCAACTAATTTAAAGTGGAATGATTATTATTATTATTATTCAGGATTTATATAGCGCCAACAGTTTGTGCAGCGCTTTACAGTGTAAAGGGAGACAATGCACCAACAATACAATTAAAAACAAGAGGGATAGAGCTTACGATCTAAGAGAGAGGGGAAGCAAAAAAGGTAGGGACTGTGAGGATGAACTGATGAGGGGAGTAGAAGATTCAGTTGTTAGCTGGAGGCAGCATAGGCCTCCCTGAAGAGATGAGTTTTCAGGGATCGCCTAAAAGTGAACAGAGTAGGAGATAACTGGACAGATTGGGGTAGTGAATTTCAGAGGATGGGAGAGGCTCTGGAAAAGTCCTGGAGCAGAGCATGAGAGGAGGGGACAAGGGAGCTAGAGAGCAGAAGGTCTTGGGAGGAGCAGAGATGACAGTTTGGGTGATATTTGGAGATAGGATTGGCTATGTAGCTTGGGGCAGATTTGTGAATGGCTTTGTATGTTATTGTTAGTGTTTTGCATTTTATTAGTTGGGCAATGGGAAGCCAATGGAGGGATTGGCAGAGAGGAGTGGCAGACATTGAACGGTTGGTAAGGTGGATGAGTCTGGCAGTGGCATTCATAATAGACTAAAGGGGGGATAGCTTGCAGAGAGGTTGGCCAATGAGGAGGGAGTTACAATAGTCAAGGTGAGAGATAACAAGAGAGTGAATAAGTTGCTTAGTGGTGTCAACTGTAAGAAAGGGGTGTATTTTGGAGATATTTTGAAGGTGAAGTCTGCACGATATGGACAGTGATTGGATTTGGGGCTAAAAGGACAGTTCAGAGTCTAGGATCACACCTAGTACCTTGGCATGAGTGGAGGGACTGATGGTTGTATTATTGATCTTGATGGAGAAGTCGAGGGGGGGGGGGGGTACAGGCTTGAGGAAAAATTACGAGCTCCATTTTAAAAAGATTGAGTTTCAGGAAGTGGTCTGACATCCATGTTGATATGTAAGTTAGTAATGCGAGAGGAGACTGAAGGAGTGGGGTAAGGAGTAGAGAGAAAGGATTTGTGTAACATCAGCATAGAGGTGGTACTGGAAGTCATGGGAGTTTATTAACAGACCAAGGGAGGAGGTGTAATAGGAAAAGAGAAGGGGTCCGAGGACAGAACCTTGGAGATACCCCTACAGAAAGAGGAAGTGGAGAGGAGGTAACAGAGTTATAGGTCACACTGAAGGAGCGATGTGATAGGTAGGAGAAAAACCAGGAGAGAGCAGAGTCTTGAAGGCCAAGAGAGTGGAGTTTTTTGAGGAGGAGGGGATGGTCAACAGTATCAAAGGCTGCAGAGAGGTTGAGTAGTATGGGTATGGAGTAGTGGCCATTGGTTTTAACAGTTAGTAGGTCATTAGTGAGTTTCAGTAAGGCAGTTTCAGTGGAGTGTAGGAAGCGAAAGCCAGACTATAAGGGGTCAAGAAGGTTGTTGTCAGTGAGGTAGGAGCTAAGACGGTTGTAGACTAAGCGTTCTAAAATCTTGACGCAAATGGGAGCAAGGAGATGGGTCTTAAGTTGTTCAGGCTGGTGGGATCCAGTGAGAGCTTTTTAAGTACTGTATGGGGGTGATCAGGGCATGTTTTAGAGAGGAGGAGAAGGTGTCAGTAGAGAGGGAGAGATTGAACATATTAGTGAGGGAGCAGAAGATAGAAGAATTCATGGAAAGCAGTGAATGCTCAAAGAGTAAAAAACATGAATTAAATGAAATTGTATACTAAATGTTACAGCTACTTTAAATATGTTTGTGAAGCCCCCCCTTTTGTGCGATGCACAGTCCTGTAATTCCAAATAAAGCCAGACAGGGTAAAGAAAACTCTCCACCAGGGTATGTCAAAGGCATGTGATAAATGAGTGAGCACCAGAACAAGGCAACAAACTCTCAAAGCCCGAACCACTCTTATGCTACCCACCTGTAACCAGGGGACATTAGGATGCAAAGCAGGCAGAAAAGCTACATGGGAAGTGTAACATCAAGGGATACAAAAAAAATGTTGATAATCCTCCTGTACTGCTATTACAATAAATATCTGCTATCTAAGCAAGCCAGCGCTCCTCTGATTCACACACTAAATAACAATATAGATTAGGGGTGTAGAAGCTTTTGACCTTCCTGGGCCACATTGGAAGAAGAATTGTCTTGAGCCACACATAAAATGCACTAACAATAAGGATAGCTGATGAGCAGAAAAAGCCAGGCAGATCACAAGGTAACGATCGCTGATATAGCTAATGTACCTGAGTAATAAAACATCATTTTTTAAAATATTTCTCAAAATATTTTTTATTATAAAAGTAAAAGAGGGCAACATAAAACTAGTGTGACATTTGACACTGCTTTTAATAAACTAATGCAACATAGTTGGATGGATGTAGTAGCAATACTCAATGAATTCACAAGGTGCTCATCAGATATTTTGTTTCTAATTTGCCCTTTGTGTGCTTCATTCTTGAAAATAGTTGCTCACAAATATAGGTGCTACCGAAAACTGATGACATGAATAAGGCGCGAATCTGAAAAGTGGGAGAGTCCAATAAATAGACACTGCCAAATTTTGCTTCAGCCTCATGTGTCTGCTAAGTGTAAACGCATTTTTACAAAGAATTAAAAAAACAAACAAAAAAAACAACATTATAAAGTAAGTTTACGACTTTGTGTTGGGCTGCAATCATAGCCGTCTTGGGCCACATGTGACCCCTGGGCTGCAGGTTGGTCACACCTGATATAGAAAGAAATAGTGCAGCAGTTCAGAATATGTCTAATAAATCACTCAAGCCTTAATGTGATACATAATCTAAATCACATTGTAATAAAGTGCTCCAAATGATACATAATCACTATGCCAAAATATAATTAAAAAGTGTTCTGTGCTTAATGTGAGACAAATCAATCTCTTACAAATCAATCCTGATTTTATAAGGGGCAATAGTGCTTCTTGTGCTAGAAAATTATAAACAACTGTATCACACACATTTCATGCTAGTGGAAATATAGTCTATCTTGCATGCCCCCAACCTTCAGTTTAACATACTCCTTCCAGTACCTCTGCTTTCATAATCTCTTCTTTAACACTTTGGGGTTTATTTACTAAAGCTGGAAAGTGCAAAATCAGGCTCACTTCTGCATAAGAAACCAATCAGCTTCCAGGTTTTATTGACAAAGTTTTTTTTTTGTTTTTTTTTTTTCCAAATAGCAGTTTTTGATTTTTAATAGGAAAAACAAAAGGAAAAAGACATTTAATATAAGCGCAATGTTTATATAAAGCACTTATTAGAGTAAAGGCATTTTAAAACAAACAACCATGGCCATAACCACAAATAGCAAGTTTTCAATTAAAACAATATTACTGCTGGAGACACAATGTCAAGTCTAAAAAAAAAGGGAACTGAAGTCGTCCAGTCAGTGACAATTACTTTTCAACTTCATCTTCTCTACAGGTTGGTATGTGTTTTCTTTGCCATTTTCATTCTCAAAGTAATACACCAAAATCTCTTATTATGTCACTTTAAATTGTGGATCTCCAGACAGTTTTTTCTATTTCAACCCTACTGACTACGTTAAACCTGTGGTGGCACCAAAGAGTTTTCATAATAACTTCAAACACCAAACTGCCCCAAGTATGTAAGCTTTTCCTAACACACACTGTTTTACCACAATGTTTCACCACACCCAAGTAGGTTCTTTGAGATTGGTACAATAACCCTCAAGGAACACACACATATGGACTGGAAGAAGTGGATAGGCAGACAAACATTTCTTAAATGCTTTACTAAAGAAACTGTCACCAACGACTCAGTCCACAATATCTTTCATTGCTCACATTGATTGCAAAGCTCTTCTTTGTAGCAGTACTATTTCACTGCAGCCAACCTAACTTGGCATGATGTCTTGGCAGGGGATGGCTGCTACCTATCCTGCTCATTTCCTATTGCTCCCTTCTGAGAAAGTTGAATGTCTATGCAAGGGTTTTGAAGGGCAACTAAAATGCTTATGTCTGCATATTCAACTTGACTAGGAATGATCCAGTACAGATACTCTTGCATCATCTCTGCTTCAACAAGCTTCAATGGAACATTTATAGGCACCTTGGGAGGTGTTTAAGTGGCTGGGACTAGATCAACCTGCAAAACTTGCTTGCTTCCCCTCACATCTGTGATGCTGCAGCCTTTTTTACCTCTTCCAATAATCTCTGGGGATCTCCCTGACAGGCTTTGGAATGCAAACAGTATCTTCTTTTGGAAAAGCTGATATGCCTTATATGTGTGTTTAACTGTGGGGTTAATTTACTAAAGGCCAATAGACTGTGCACTTTGCAAAGTGCAATTGCACTCCAAGTGTAATTGCTCCAGAGACTTGTAAATAAGGTAAAGCTTCACTTTGCAAAGAATACCCAATCACATACAAGGAAATTAAAAAACAACATTTTTGCTTGCACATGATTGGATGATGAAAGTCAGCAGAGCTTCTGCTCATTTACTAAGCTTTGGAGCAACTGCACTAAGCAAAGTGCCTAGGAGTTGATTTACTAAAGTCAAATCGGCTGTGCACTTTGCAAAGTGCAGTTGCTCTCTGCAAGAGCAGTTGCTCCAGAGCTTAGTAAATGAGTAGAAACTCTGCTGACGTCCATCATCCAATCATGTGCAAGCAAAAATGCTGTTTTTTTTTATTTACTTAGCATGTGATTGGGTATTTTTTGCAAAGTGAAGCTTTACCTCATTTACTAAGCTCTGGAGCAACTGCACTTGCAGAGTGTAACTGCACTTTGCAATGTGCACAGCCTATTCGCCTTTAGTAAATCAACCCCATAGTCTTTTTGCCTTAAGTGAATCAACCCCTGTGTCCCAACCTGCAAGTGCACCTCAAAGTGCTGAAAGGAAGCTCTCTTCATTTAGGAAGAACCAGGGGCTGAATAAAACTGCAGGTTCACGAGCTAGGGAAAATTGATGGTCATGGATATATACCACCCTACGCATGGATTCTCCCAGAGTGATTAAAGATGGAGGCACCCATGGAATCGTAATAGACATGTGCAAATTTTATTATCACACCCTTATCTTCAAGGTGTTTGTCCAATCATTATTGGCACTTGGCACTGGTTTGCTACAGTATTCAAATTTCAGACAAGAAAGAACAACTCCAAGAAACAAGTAAAATCAATCCGCATCTGCTAATTCTTCCAAAGTCAGAAAGTACATTTAATTTACTTTAATCAGTTTAATCAACTGTATCCAGAATCAGCAAGTAATAAACAGTTTTTTTTTTTGGAGTGGAAATACAATCTCTTGTCACACGTCTGTGTTCTGAGAAGCTCATCCCTCTAAGATCCAAGGGAAACTCCTTTGAAGCAAGGAAAACAATGGCCTGTATTTTGTAAAGACTTGCATACGGGTCCACTAAGAAAATTAAGACTTCTGGCAGTGAGGGATGAATGAATTATCCACCATTGATTGCCATCACTTTTGCATCAAAATGGAGCAGGAGCCCTACTGTCATACATCCACACTCACTTGACTTGAATGGGAATGAGCATGTGTTATATTAATGATGGGGTGCTTGGGCTTGTAGGTGTAACATGCCTTCATGATATAGATACCCTTATTTGATCATAGAGGATAACTGGAAGACCCAAGCTCTAAAGGAAGCATGGCAGAGCACCTGCATATTCTGAACTAGACAGCTAGCTGGTAAGGAGGCACAAGAACCCATTTACAATTAACAAATAGCTTGATTCACTTAGTGAATCACGTCAACAAACCAAAGAGTACATCAAATTGACTCAAACTGGTTTGATTGTGGATTTGGGTTTGGACGAATGAAAAAACCCGACAGATTGCTGTGCCAACACAAGTGATATTAGTACAGCATTCTCCCCCACCACTGGCTGCAAGCACTAATCGTGTGCCGGTCGGCTGCTGCTTTTCAATCATACTCTTTCGACAGAAGCTGCTCATGAGATTGGCTTCTGTCAGACAGGCAGCTGTACACAGGGGCCAGTTTCTACTGTATTGGCTGATTTTGGGCGATATTCGGCCCATGTGTACCCAGTATTATCACCACTAAAAGTCATAGGGATTTTGCCAGCAAAGCAATCAGCTACAAATTATAATTTCCAAAGCGAAAACTAGAGCCATTTTTTTACAAGAATTGTCTTCCAAAACTAGGTTAGAATGTAATGCCGGGTACACATGGGCCAAATATCAGCTATTACAGTAGAAACTGGATGACTTTCAGCCTATGTGTACAGCTGCCCGTCTGACGAAGCCGGTCTCACGATTGGCTTCTGTTGAACGAATGTGCTTGAAAACCAGCAGCCGACCGGCAACTGATCAGTGATTGCAGCCATCTTCAGTGCCATGTTAAAATGGTATCAGATAAAATCTGATATAAAAGATATACAGATATACATAAAAGATATACAGCTACAGCAATATCAACTGCTGCCAAGTTCCCTTGCTTACTCAGCCCATATTTTGACTAAAATGTATCGGCTTAAGTCTATTTTAATCAGTATGATTAAAGTCAGTGTCTTTTCCAGATATGAGTAACAGAAGTGTTGTTTTTCGGTTATATTTATGACATTGTTCAGTATAAAAATGAATGCTCTTTCCCAATCTGTGGTGGGTTCATTCTGTATTTCAATGCCATATGCTGTAACAATTTCAACAAACTGGCAGCATATAAATAGTCAACAGAAAAGCAACGGAGAACAAAATGTCTCTGTTTGTATATCTAGTCAGAAGGCCCATTTGATATTTGTATGTATGCTCCAGCATACTGGATATGTTACATATAAGGATACATTTTTCTAAGTAGACAAAGCACACTTTGGCAAGAATGTCTGTATTCAGAGAATATACCAGAACACAGCAATAATGCGTGTTCTGAAAGAGTCAGGGTTGTCTTTAAAGCAGGGCAAAAAGGGCAGCTGCCCTGGGCCCCATCATTGTTGTAGGGCCCAAAGCAGCTGCCTCAAACTTGCCAACTATCCCAGTTTAAATTCCCTTGTCCCTTGAAGTTTTAGTCCCGTGCTGTGTTCCAATATCTCAGTGTGAAGTTCTGTTACTAATGCTGCCCAGCTCTGCCCTATTACCGTGTACAGATGACTCACCTGCAGACCCTGTGTTTACATGTAAATAACCTGTATCGATCTGTAAATAGCTGTAGACCGTCTGCATTGATATGTAAATAGAGGCAGCATTCATATGTACTGTATATCATGCCCCCCTGAGGTCTATCCACCATCTGTCCGCCCAGGAGAGTTCAATTTATCTGCTTCTCCTTGTTGTTTCAGTACACTGGAACTTGTCAACTCTCACACTGACTACGTTCGACTGCCCGCAGCGGGTTTACCCTAATGGTCACATGTGCTCCACGCAGGTGGCGCTTCTTGACGTGTCTCTGAATAGCCATGTGCATGCACACGCAGCTGGCCCAGATATCAGACCATTCACCAAACTTTTTAGACACAACTCTTAATGTTGTAATAATTACCACAGAGTTGCATTAACTTGGGTACTTTATACCTGCCTGGAGTTTAAATGGAATATGCACTCCATTAAACAGATATGCTGAGTGAAATACAGTATGAGGGTATCAATAGTGCACATTTATTTCAAGAGGGTTGTATTTATTTTTACTTTGATGGACTGTGTGGGATCTGCTTTTTTTTATTCTCTTATCACACGGAAAACAGACTGAGGAACCAGAAACTATGTGCGCATGGCCTGCTAGGCTTAGAGCTGGGGTGCAGCTTGTATAGTAAGAAATTACGTGTGCACCAGAATGCCACCTGCTGGGTGGGCAGAAGACTACATAATAACAGAAAAAATAAATTTCATTTGTTTAGATCTTATATAAAATAAAGAGAACATGTACAAACCACTATATATTCCTTTTAAAGTAGTCACGAATCTGCCATGAAAAGAATGTTTCCACATGGATTCCACCAGACAGCTGTGCGTACAATACAATTACGTTCAGTTGCTAATTGTTTGCAGGTGCCTCATTCTTGTTCCATTGTAATAGGTGTCTCTGGCCTTTGCCAGCAGACTGAACAGCCTGTAGGCTATGCCATGTGAAATCTATCTACACTGTATCATTACATTTGCCAGGGAAAGGTTAGCCACCGGACCAAGCAGGTTGTTAATTAAGCTCCTTTCTTAGCGGTCCAGTGGAAGGATGGAAAAGAATATAGATAGTGACAGCACACATGCTGCGGTTCCTCATTTTAAACTACGGTGGACAGATTTCACATGCCTAGAACGTGGTGGGATGTGGGGGAAATTAAAATAGATAATGAATGGTGACTAAAAATCACTGGACTGTACATAGAATGCATTCATGGCTTCAGATTCTAGACCATAGCTTATATTAACATGGATTACAAATGGTTCATTTGATTTTAATATTAAAATGGAAAGAGTTAATGGCCAGATGCCTGCTTTTATTAAATTCATGAGATATTATTCCATAATTTTGCCTAAATGGGCAAAGTTTAGGTTTGGCATGCGGAAGAGACCTTCTGCTTTCCATTTGTTCCCTCATCATCCCTGTCGGTCACTGAGAATATCCAAGAATTTACTGGGTATAGGGGGAGCATGAGATTCTCTCCCCTATTTCCTACAATTCAATGATGGCCATCTGACCGTCCAATCACCAGTCCCAAGCACTGTCTTTTGGGCATGAATGGAGAATCCCCACAGTGATTGTGTATGGCACTTTTTACAAAGTTACATTGGTCCAGCTTGGACCAATTTAAGTATGTCTGTGTGATACCCGTGGGATCCCCATGGTCAGCAGCTGCTCGCATCATCGGAAGTGACACCTCATCCTGTACAGCAGTAAGCGGAAGATCACCAGGAAGGGCGTGGAGTGGCCTTCATCACCATTACTATGTGTTTTAAGGGATGGCCTTTTTATCAAGTGGTGCCTCGAAAAGCATTGTCATGGTGATGAAGGCCATGCCCTTCCTGGTGATCCTCCTCCGACTACTGTACAGGTTGAGGTGTCACTGCTGGTGATGCCAGCAGCTGCTGATGCACTTTTGGTGCATCACTTCCTGTGACATGGCCCCCCGGGTGAGCACCAAAGTCAAGTGGTTTCCCTTGTGTAGAAGTCCGCCTATATGCCCTGATTGTTTGGCCACCCTACACCCTGTTTGGTATCACCTACTCTGCTGGTCTACATTGCAGGAGCCTGAGGATTGCATGTGAGCATATAGTTTTTCTATTCTTGGCCATTTATACTTTTTGCCTTATTCATCAATAAAGTTTCAAACTTTATACTGGCTCACAGACTTTCCTTTATGGACACTTTTCTATAGACACTACCACTAAGTGAAAGAGGGGTCTAGCTCTTTCAGTCCGTTTTATATATTTGTATTATACCAGTTCTCAAGTTTGCAAACTATACTGAGTTCAGAACCTCTTTCTATAACAACACTGTGTGCTCTGGAGTCTTGTTTTGGTCTTCAAGGTTCTACTAAATCCAGTGGTTTGCCGATAAGCAGCATGTGTATGAAATTATTTTATTAAGAGTATGGGATGCCATCCGTTCCAAAGACTGTAGTGCCGGACTTGGCTTGTTTTTTTATGAAAACAATGTTAAATAGACCCCAACAGTAGGTTCACACTTCTGTGACCTGAGTTCTGCGTGTTGGCAACTCATTCATTTCAGTGGGCTTCCCTACCTGCAGAAATGCAGGAAAAGAAGTCCCTGCCTCTTTTTTTACAGGGCAGCACACCGATTCACATGGTGCCACAGTTTGAATTAATAGCAACCTGTGTGTCTGCTAAATTGCAACGCATTTTGCCTGTAAGTCAGGAACACACGCGATTTTGTGAGCGTTCCTGACCTGCACAAGTGTGAACCTAGCCCAAGTAATTTTTGCTGTCTCTCTACAATTTAGCAGGTCTTTTTTTCCAGTCTAGTCTTGTATTGTCCAATTTCAATGGAGAGAAATTGACAATTGAGGAATTTGTTAGAACTGACATTCTACTGTATGTTATACATTGTTCCTTCCTATTTACATCTGCACTTCTCATCAAATTTTTGTTGCTTTCTACCATTTTTTACACTTCTACTTAATGCTGATATTTTCCGGGTCAGCCTGTTTTTTTGCTTGTCGGAATAATGTAAAATAATGTTGTAAAATAAGGTGAAAATGTGTTCGAAAGACAATATATATTATGTATATTATATAAGAGATGAAGAAAAATGAAGGACCCTAAATATCATAAAAAAAACACAATACTAACATCTTATTATGTCAATAAAGTACGATAGAATACTCTTTATGTAAACCTTAAAACAGATTTAAAAAAAAAAAGATTTAAATAAAGCAAACCCAATTACCTTCATCTGATTTTTCTTTAAAAGATAATTTTCTTCTTCTTAGTTTGCAGTTCTCTTCATCAAAGTCAGCATCCACATGTGCTCTTAGCAGATCAGCCTGGTTTTACAAAACACACACATTATCGTAAGCCATAGGAGAGGCTTTTATCTCAGATCTTCATGTTAAAATATCAGTAATGGCAATGAATACTTTTGAATGACTTAATTTTAATCACCTAAATATGGCCTGTTAAATCTTGCCTCCAACCACAGTGATGCAGAAATTAGAATGCCTCCCTTCTGAACTATACCAGCCAATCAGATTTTAAGCAAAAGGAAAACAATCAACCAAGCTGGCTATCAAAAGAAATCAGTATTTTGAGCTGCTATTCAAGAACGAGCCCACATGCAAATCTTAAATGGTAACAACATTTTAAATTGTAATGCATTATTTAGACTGTGTAGCTCTGTGACAAGTCATGCATGTGGTCATAGAGAATAATGGACACCTACATTTCAGAAGACTACATGCAATGATTTGGAGCTGCCAGAAAACTGCGCAGTTTAAACAGTGCTAGGTCAACAACAGTGATAAGACCTGATAGCTTGTATCTAAAGGGTACAATAATATTTAAAATAATAAAAAAGGAGGGCAAGGGGGCTGAAGCAGGGCTTGCTTTCTAAAGCATAGGTTACATTTTAAAGGAGTTTTTAACGTTTAGATAGAAAGTGGAAAACCTTTAAAACACAGTGCACATGCTTCCCTGCTGCTAACCATGAAGGTTTTCCCTGTTTATATCCCACGAGCAACTATTTAAAATTAATAATAAATATAAAAACTGAGCTTCAAGACTGTGTATAGCTGCTGGCACTTCACTAGACATATAGTGTAAAACATAAATAAACAATAGTGCAGTGCTCAAACTGATGTGTGAACCTAGGAAACATAGGAAATATGAAAACTTGGTTCAAGAATATGATTCCCAGTATTGCAGATTATAAAGTGAATTAGGGCCCTTTTACACTGGGGCAGTTTGTAGGCGCTATTGCGCTAATAATAGCGCCTGCAAACCGACCCGAAACAGCCGCTGCTGTCTCTCCAGTGTGAAAGCCCCGAGGGCTTTCACACTGGAGCGGTGCGCTAGCAGGACGGGAAAAAAAGTCCTGCTAGCAGCATCTTCGGAGCGGGGAAGGAGCGGTGTATACACCGCTCCTTCCCCACTCCTGCCCATTGAAATCAATGGGGCAGTGCGGCTATACCACCAGCAAAGCGACTCTGCAGAGGCGCTTTGCGGTGGTATTTAACCCTTTCTCGGCCACTAGCGGGGGGGGTAAAACCGTCCCGCTAGCGACCGAATACCAACAGTAAAGCGCCGCTCGCAATAGTGGCACTTTACCACCGACGCCGCCCCTGCCCCAGTGTGAAAGGGGCCTTAGACCAAAATACTCATTAAGTATATTGGATAATATGCAAGTGATATAATAACCCAAAAATTCAAAAAGTTCATAATATAAAAAAAGAAGATCCTTATGTGTAGTAGTCCATCATATAAAATGAATCCCATAAATTGAATGAAAATCACCCGTGAACTAACAAAATACGATCAAACTTCAATATCGCTGTGTGATCCACCACCAGAATATAAAACCAACATGCTTACCAATGTGTATAAAAAGCTTGTAAAACCATGCACTTACTCAAAAAAATATATGTAAGCAGCTACCACAACAAATAGAAATTTTGCTATAAATTATATAAAAACCAAGTGTAGCGCTAATAAATGGAAAAAATTACAAATATTATGATAACACGTGCAATAATGAAAGTAAAATTGGTGTTTTATATCTATTTAAAGTTCGTGCATGTAAAGTGTTTTAATAAGGGTGTTTTAATATGATGGACTTTACATGCACAAACTTTAAATAGATATAAAACACCAATTTTACTTTCATTATTGCACGTGTTATCATAATATTTGTAATTTTTTCCATTTATTAGCGCTACACTTTTTTTTTTGTTTTTATACAACATGCTTACCAGAAAGTGTGGACTGGTGAGTACTGAGTCAACCATGCTGTTACAGGGAATCACCCTAATCGTATCCGACACTCTCAGATGGTTGTTAGGAAAATCTACACGTCCAGAATTGGATGGAAAGATTCAACCCTCAAAAGGCAGGATCCCAAGGTTTACCATATCACTTGCATATTGTGATTTTCCAGGACACTATTTATATATTGGCTTGATTTACTTTTTTATATTTATAAACTTTTTGAATTTTTTGGTTATTATATCACTTGTATATTATCCAATATACTGAGTATTTTGGTCTAATTCATTTTATAATCTGCGATACTGGGAATCATATTATTGAACTGTTTAAAATTACCTACTTGGCAGCTCTGTGGCTACCAATGGGCTTAGAGCTTCTCAAGTTTTTCAGAGAAGAACGGCCTGGCTTCCAAAATCCTATTGATTTTAATAGATTCTCAGCCCTGGGCAAATGGAAAACCACTAACTGAGGAACAGTAAAAGCCTTTTTAAAAGGAACCACAAAGTCCTACTAGATTTGGGAAGTCCAGCGGAGAGACTTTCCCACTAGAGCTCCAGAAGGATATGCAGCCATGGGTGAGTCGGCCCTCTGGCGTCTACCTAAAACAGAAATATCAGTTTAGGACTGTTGTGAACTCTCTGCAATGGGGATTCTGGGAATTATCAGATTTCACACCAAGCTCTTGGAGTGGGCCTGGAAGACTTTTACCCTGAAAACTTTTTGTCTTTCTGCAGAACTTATGAATTATTTAAAGTTGAATACCAGCTATGAAAATCTTTATATAGTTACACTGTACCAACTTGAATTAATGTAAGTATGTAGTATGTGTCACCCTGGAAGCTGAATATCACTGTAGTATGCACCACTACTACGGTGATTGATGCTAGTGTCCAGGCACTTCTGCTTACTGAACACAGGTCGCCAGCTCAGCATGGGCACCATTCAGAGAACTATTTCCATTTTCTCGATGAATGCAAAGTGTTCTCTGATTGGACAAGGTGGGAATCTTAACTTCAACGTCCTGTGCCACATGGTATTGTTTATAGAATTTTGAGAAAAATAATGAATTTAATCCATTTTGAAATAAGGCTGTAACATAACAAAATGTAGAGAAAGTGAAGGGCTGTGAATACTTTCCAGATGCACTGTACTTACATTGGTTCAAGCTATGTAAAAACTCTGTAAACATTGCCATACCTTGAAATCAACTTTAACAAGGAATGGACTGCAGTTTATATTCAATGGAGACTTTGCATTGCAAGGTACCAATAGTCCAGATACTGTAATTATACCATGAGGCATGTCTAATAGAGCTACAGGGCTTTGGTGTAGATTCTGAATAGGGGTCCTCTTATATCACTGGACTTGACTCTTGGGATGCTAATTTTAAAATATTTTCTTTTTCAAAAAGTTTTCTAAAAACTCAAGCAACAGAATTCTGACTGAAAAAATAATAATGGTGTAGTAAAAAAAATACTGTAAATGCTGTTTTATTCTGCACAGAAAGCAAGGCTATCACACAGCTGATAAGAGGGAATAGCACACAACATTGGTCTCCTGGCCTTATGGACCCTGTGCCAGTTTCACCATATGCACCCTCTGTTATTATATTCTAGCATGGAACTAAAGTTGTTGCAGATCCCACTTTATAAAAGGTACAGCTTTTACAACTTTTCTCAGTCTATTCCGTGTGTCCCAGATTGCTCATTCTTCTGGCTATTTTGTAGTAGGTAGATGAAAGAAGTTTCTGTAATTAGAATCCATTAGAAAGTATATGAGTTCTTTTTAGTCACCAGTCAACCACTCATTGTTAGAAGAATAAGCAGCCCAAACCACAAACAACATTATATGAATTCTATGAAGCACGATATGCAAGCACTAAGCACCAAAAGTAATATTAACACATACTAATTAAAAAATGGTTTAAAGGTATTAAATATGACTCTGCAAACCTTTGTGCTTTCATCTCTTAAATTAAAAGTCAGCTCTAGATTTGTGAGAAACTGATCTGAGAATTCCGGATACATATCCAAAACTTCCAATAATTCCTCTCGCTGAATTTTATGAAGATCACAATAGGTCAGAGCTCGAACATCAGCATTGGATTTCCCAGGCTTAGCATACAGGTGAACCATCTCTCCGAAAATATCATTTTTACCTAATGTAAGAAAGATCAACATGTAAAATTGTACACAATACAAACATAAAGCACAAGCAAAAAAAATTTTTATCTCTGGAGGTGCTCTCTATGGGCCACTAAATGCCTCCTAATAGAAGAACATAGAAGAAACAGAACAGCAAAAAAGTTTGTATCACACTGTTTTCTAGGTGTCTACAAAAGTAGGTAGAACCACAGCTCTGAGAGAATGGAGCATTTCATGTAATGTAAAAGGTATACCTCGAGTACTGGTTAGCAGCCAAAAAATGCTCTGAGATCCTAATTTAAAGTTCCGTACACACAAGCTGAATATTGGCTGAAATTATCCTGTAGAAACCAGCCGACATTCGGCCTGTGTGTAAAGGTCCTTGCTTGACAGAAGCTGATCTCTGGCTTCTGTCAAACGAGCATGCTGGAAAATTAGCAGCCGATCGGCATCCGACCAGCACTGTCAGCCAATTGCTGCGAGCGCTGACCAGTGTGTTCTGTCAGAACACAATAGCACAGTGGGGAGATCTCTGTACTAACTTACAATAGTTAGTACAGAGACCTTCTCGTGAACTCCTCCCTTACTGTTTGTACCAGGCTTTAGACTCTTCTAAAATGGCAGTTAAGGGCATCCTTATAATTGAAAATATTTGTATTCATGATGACTGCAGTAAATTCCGGTGTGTAAAATACCTGCCATCCAAAAATGACCCTATGCTGTCATAAACCCTATGAAAAGACACCATTCTGATCAAACATTCAGACCTGCCATGTAATACAATCAGGCAGGTCCTACAGTGTTGGGTGGCACTGCCTGCAATTGTTTTATTTGTTCGTATTCAGATAGATGCCCAACTAAACATTCGGTTTTAATGAGCTAAATAAAAGGTGCATCAAAACAAAAGATGTGCAAAGTCTCAGTTTGTTTTCTTTAGAATGCATGCCACAGCCTGAGCAGAAAAGCCTACCTCCTGCCAGCATGCAGTAGAGAAGGACCTTTGCTCTGTGTGTGTAAGTAATGGTCCCCCTCTAACATGCCCCTTGTGGAGTCCAATCCAATAGCTCTGTAATCTGCTTTTTGGGGAGCTCTAGCACTGACCAAGTAAGTGGTGAGCCAGACCTCTTTGGGGAGACCATTGCTTCCATACAATCCTTCTCTGCAACATGCTGACAGAGGACAAGCTTTTCTATTCAGGATGTGACTGCTTTCTTAAGAAAGTTAACTGTAAGGCCCCTTTCCCAGGGGGTGGACTTAGTTTTAATTAGCAGGGGATCTGCCCGCTGGTCCCCTGCTGTTCAGAGCAGAGCAGGCGGATGACACAAACAGAGCCCACTCTGTTCTATAGTTGGTCGTGTCTAAATGGACTCCGCTTTCTGTTTGCACCTGATGTCCCTCTGATCCGCCTAGACAGAGGAGGACAGATCCCCTTCTGTTTTTCTTGTTTTAGCAGACCAAATAGGATCAGAGGTAGGCAGGTGTAAGTGGACACAAGTCCATTTACATCTGCTTGTCCATAGGGGAGAATGGACCTTCGGATCAGTTCTGCCTGAAAACTGACAGGCAGACCTGATCTCATTACACGTGTGAAAGGGGCCCAAGTCTTTGCATATTTTTTGTTTTGATGAACTTGGAATATATTTAGCTAATATAAGCTGAAAGTTCAAATGGGTTAACACATAGTACTGCCCTAGAGGCATTTTGCCCTGCAATATCCCCCTTGCCCATGGTCCCATAATGGCTGCAGCTCTATCAATCACAATAATTATTATATACTAAAAACTCACCTAATATCGCAACAACAATATCGTCTTTAAGGATTTCAATAGAACCTCTTGACAAAAAGTACAATGCAGTAAGCACATCTCCTGAGTGTACAAGAGTATCTCCAGGTGGTGCATGGGTAGTTTTAAACCTCATAGCCAAAGCTCGAAGACATCCTTTGCTGGCTCCATTGAATGCTTTGCAGTTCTGCAGCAATGTTTGATTGAGGTGCAGGCAAATATCAGCTTGCAGGCATTCTGGAAATCCCTTCAGTACCTAGATATAAATGAAAGTAGTAATAGATTCACAATTTTTATTTGAATGTATTCCTGAGATAAATCCAATATTTCCAGAAGGCAATAGTTTAAAAGATGACTATGAAAAAAAAAAACATCTGCAGTTATGAAATAGTCTAAAATTCCCCAACGTGTTTCCAACCATTTTTTCAAATGAGAAGAAAAAGGGACAATGTTTAAATTACCCTTTTATCCTTAGAACGCAAGAGCAGAATTTTCCTTTCAAACAGATTCCCCCCCCCCCCCCCCCCCCAACAGTGGTGCTGATTGTATCAAAATAAAACTTCAACAATTTAATGGAAATCTATTAGTCTTCTTAACAAATGGTTAAAGGGACTTTGACACTTTGGGGTTGATTTACAAAAACTAGAGAATGCTAAATCTTGTGAAGCTGTGTATGGTAGCCAATCAGCTTCTAACTTCAGTTTGTTCAATTAAGCTTTGGCAATAAAACCTGAAAGCTGATTGGTTTCTATGCAGAGCTGCACGCTACAGTCTTAGTAAATCAGCCCCTTTAAGAACACTAAAAGCTTCTGACAAGTATAAAGTACAAGTACCTAGAAGCATGGTAGTTTCCTTGTCCTCTGCTTCATTCAAATCCCAGGTCCTTCTGTTTAGGCAAAGGTCCAACAATTCCGGGCAATGTTGGAGCTTATTACTAAGCTCCACAGCCCCCCCACACACATTCCTATTGGACCATCACTATGATGTGCTCCTTTTCTGGCCAATAAGATACTGTGGAAGGCAGGAGGGGTAAGGCAAGCTATTGAGGAAGTACTGAAACAGCCTAATCAGAATACACAACATTCAGGCGAAGAAAGAACACTGAAAGCTGCCATAACGATGTGCCTGCATATACGATTGCCTGCACTTCATAGCTGTCAGCAGATTTCTTTATTCTTTAAAAGACAGTTTGTGAAAACGATCATGAGTAAGTTTCCCGCCTAAGGTAAAGATTTCTATG
The DNA here is from genome assembly GCF_042186555.1 of Aquarana catesbeiana. Classification (NCBI taxonomy): domain Eukaryota; kingdom Metazoa; phylum Chordata; class Amphibia; order Anura; family Ranidae; genus Aquarana; species Aquarana catesbeiana. The sequence continues at coordinate 353,496,351 of NC_133329.1, read as the reverse complement.
AATAAGTGGTAATGTTTAAAAAAAAAAAAAGCTTAAACCTCTTTCAATAAAGAGTTCCCATTCATAAATGAAATCGGTATTGAGAGAAATAGGGAGGCTGTCATTCATGACCTCCTGAAAATGGCAGTTGCCTGTCTTTCTTTGACTTCAACACTTTCTGCAAAACTGATGGAAAACAAGCATGCAGGTTAGAAAGTGTGAGTGGAGTAACAACTCTCGACCTGCTAAGTGGCTCAGAATATTCTGGGACCATCAATTCAGTAATGGCACCCGGCGACCAGCTCTGAGCTTCATGGAATACAGCTCTGTGAGTGTAAACAGCTCGCTGTGTTCAGTGACAGGGAATCTAGTTGTAGCAGGGAATGAAAACAAGTCGATCCCCAGTAAAAGCAGCTCACAGTACACCCACAAACACTTGTTAGGCACATATTTAACACCATAAATCACCCTAGATGTTAACCTCTTTCTGCCCAGTGTCATTAGTACAGTGACAGTGCATATTATTAGCACTGGATACTTTAATAATGTCACTTGTGATGTCAGTTAGTTAGTTTCCACAAAGTGTCAGTTAGTTTCAGATTGCCTGCCATCAAACTATAAATCTCGCTGACCACTGCCATTACTAGTATAAAAATAAATAAGTAAATAAAACTTCCAGTATATATACACCATAGTTTCTAGATTCTATAACTTTCACGCAAATCAATCAATATACACTTATTGTAATTTTCGTTACCAAAGACATATAGCAGAATACATTTGGCCAAAAGGTTATTAAGAGATTTGTTTGTTTTCTTTTACTTTTTTATGGGATAGGTTTTATAGCAGAAAGACAAAAAAAAAAAAAAATAAAAAATAAAAAAACCCAGTGGTGCTCAAACACCAACAAAAGAAAGCTCCATTTGTGTGGAAACAATATAAATTTGGTTTAGGTACAGCATCACATGACCGCGCAATTATCAGTTAAAGTAGCGTGGCGCCACATAGCATGGCCTGGTCATGAAGGGGTTAAAGCAGAACTTCACCCAAAAGAGAAAGTTCTGCTTATTTACATCCTCCCCCCTCCTCTGCCACATTTGGCACTCTTTTGGGGGGGGGGGGTACCTGGTTTTTACAGGTACCCGCTCCCACTTCCCGTCAGAAAGCCACGCCGATCTGAGTGGAAGTTCAGCCCCCTCAATCTTCTCGGACACATCACAAGACCCAGAAGACCGCAGGACCATTCGCAAAGCACAGAGCGGCTCGCACACACGCAGTGGAAAATCCACTGCCGGTTTTTCTTAGTCGAGAAGCTGCCGCCTGGACTCGAAGCAGATTGAAGAATCAGCTCGGGTGAGGACAACACTGGATTCTTGGACAGGTAAGTGTCCTTATATTAAAGTTCAGCAGCTACAGGATTTGTAGCTGCTGACTTTTAATTTTTTTTTGGGGGGGGGGGGGGGGGAGAGACTGGAGCTCCTCTTTAAGTGCAGAAACTATGCAGAAATGACTCTGCTGATTTCAAGGCAGTTCATAGTTTAAGTAGCAGCACAGTAGAGTAATCCCCTTTTACACCAAAAGAATATAAGTATTACACTGTACTATAATATGACAGTCATAAATCACTTTTCAATGGTCACATCAAAATAATAAGTCTTACTGGGTCTCTTTACAGTTCTTCCATGCAGGTAATCCTGCTGACTCTCTTAAACTGATTCAACACTTGTTCTGAATGACTTTTTGAGATGTTTTATGAAATCCAGCACTACAGGGAACTTGATGAATTCCCCACTGGAAAGCAAAAATACATATCTCTCTGCTGAGAATGACATGTTGTCTTCAACTTTCTCCCTCGGAATACCATGCCTTGCAAATACATATCTGAGCCTGTCTCCAATTGTTTGAGGCCTTCTGAATGTTTTGAAAAAAAAAAAAAAAAAGTTCACAGACAGCAGGAATGGTCCAAAACCAAAGATAATGAGCAATAGTTCAGCTAAGAAAGTTTTTGGAGGTGGCTGGTCTGTTTTCTTGACAGACATTGCATTTTTCAAACATCTGTTTGATGTCCTAGGACATACTGGGGTTGATTTATTAAAACTGGAGTGCGCACAAACTGGTGCAGCTGTGCATGGCAGCCAATCAGCTTCTAACTTCAGCTTATTCAATTAACTACTTCAGCCCCGGAAGAATTTACGCCCTTCCTGACCGGGCCATTTTTTTGCGATATAGCACTGCATCGCTTTAACTGACAATTGTGCGGTCGTGCGACGCTGTACTCAAACAAAATTTACGTCTTTTTTTTCCCCACAAATAGAGCTTTCTTTTGGTGGTATTTGGTCACCTCTGCGGTTTTTATTATTTGTGCGATAAACAAAAAAAAAAAAAGAACAACAATTTTGAAAAAAACAATATTTTTTACTTTTTGCTATAATAAATATCCCAAAAATGTTTTTAAAAAAATCTAAATTTCTTCATCAGTTTTGGCCAATATATATTCTTCTACATATTTTTGGTAATAAAAAATAAAAAGAAATCGCAATAGGCGTATATTGATTGGTTTGCACAAAAGTTATAGCACCTACAAACTATGGGAAAGATTTATGGCATTTTTATTTTATTTTTTTACTAGTAATGGCGGTGATCTGTGATTTTTATCGGGACTGCGACATTGTGGAGGACAGATCAGACACTTTTGACACATTTTTAGGACCATTGACATTTATACAGCGATCAGTGGTATAAAATGCACTGATTACTGTGTAAATGTCACTGGCAGGGAAGGAGTTAACACTAGGGGACGATCAAGGGGTTAACTGTGTTCCCTCAGTGTGTGTTCTAACTGTAGGGGGAAGGAACTGACTAGAGGAGGAGACAGATCGTTGTTCGTAGCTAATAGGAACAAGCAATCTGTCTCTCCTCACAGAGCAGGGATTTGTGTGTTTACACACACGTCCCTGTTCTGGCTCTCGTGCCTGCGGCCATGCGCATCGGTTCCCCCGCAGTGCAGCGCGCCTGCTATCTCTGCCTAAAGGGCCGGCGTACAGCTACGACGGCTTGTGGGAATGTGCTGACCTGCCGCAGTATAATGACGGCGGCTGGTCGGCAAGTGGTTAAGTGTTGACAAAAAAAAAAAAATATGGAAGCCGATTGGTTTCTGTGCAGAGTTGCACCAAATGTTGCACTCTCCAGTTTTAGCAAACAACCCCAAAGTGTTTTTTTTTATCCTTTATGAATATAAATATTTAAAAATTGTTCCTAGCTTTAGTAAATTAACCCCACAGTATCATGTTGACACATTTTCACTATACTTTGGAGTCCTGTAATGCAGTGGTTCTCAACCTCAGTCCTCAAGTACCCCCAACAGGTCACGTTTGCAGGTTTTCCTTCATCTTGCACAGGTGCTTTAAATCAGAGTCAATGGTTCAGTATTTTGGACAGCTATTTTATCTAAGAGAAATTCCCAAAAACATGGTCTGTTGGGGGTACTTGAGGACTGAGGTTGAGAACCACTGGTGTAATGGACTGTGCATAGCTTTGTTTTAGCATTTTATACTACCTTATGGGATAAATAGTTTACCCTCTGCCATGAGTAGGTCTTGATGAACATAGTGGCCGTATTTCCTATACAGTGAGAGACACTTATTTCTCAGGTAGACCTCCTTTTTCTTGCAGCTGTTTAAAGTATAAACCCCAAAGTAAGAATGTAATATATAGCAGCCTATTAGTCCCTAAATGTGTTGGCTGCATTTGTTTTATTTTCGCACCAGCTCACAAGATGTGTCAGATCAACAAGTATTTTTGCATTAACTGTAGGGTGTTTCATTTTCTAATGGAAAAAAATAAACTGTAAAATTTTTGCAGACTTTGCTTACGTTCCGAGTCTGAGTGATGTAAAAGATATATATTCTAAATTTCAAGAAGATTGAATAATATTTAGAGGTTGCACACTGATCTGTTTTGTAAAAGTAGGCAAAAATTACGATTTTTCAATGTTAATTACTTTTATTGGGAAAATTAGAAATCACAAACTTAAAATACTATTAAAGCTATACACTAAGATTAATAGGTAATATGATAGGCAAAACATGTGTTATATTAATCAACTTTGAGCGATGCAATCCCTTGTATTCTGCCACGTCGCGGATCCCAAACATTTCAAAGAACGTCTTTGTTTTATTAGTAATGAAATGGCTCAGGTCTTTTCCTTCAAAAACCATGTTTTTACCCTCTAATCATTTGACTTCCTTTTTCTTTGCAGGTTTGGTTTCTAAATTTTTAGTCATATTTTCCTTAACAGCCTGAGTAATACGTTCGTCCAAAAAAGCCAATCCTACGTTTGTTTCTGACAGATACCAAAGGTGTCTCTTAGCAACTGTGAGAGCACATTTTTTGACGTCTGCATCTGGGTAAGTGCTTAAAAGCTGTAGCATATCCGAATCATTCTTTGGAGCCCATCGACTTACAATTGCCTCATGCCAAAAGCAAACATATATGAGGCTGACAAAATGTGCAACCCGTTTCATTCCTTCCAGTTGTTGTTGAGGAATGTTCAACTGTTTAGTGAAGAGGACAATTTTAAGTGCATATATTGCCTTTGCCATCCACCTTGCTTGATGCAGTGCCCCTGGGATCCTGAAACTGAAGTCCTTTTTAGACCAACTTTCTAGGTACAGGAGTGAGAGTTGTAATAACTCTTTGTAGTCTTCTCTTGGATGACTTCCGCCTTTTAGGACATTTTGGATGTAGTTAACCATTTTCACTCATTGTTCTTCTAGAAAGCCTTGAACGGGACTTTCTTCATCCAGCATTGTTGTATATAACTTCTTATCAAGTGAAGCCCACAGATTTTGCTTTGATAAAAGTGATCAATGTGTGCAACCCCTAAATATTATCCAATCTTCTTGAAATTTGGCATATATATCTTTTACATCACTGAGACTTGGGGCGTAAGCAAAGTCATATGAAAATCACATCTTTGGAAAAATGAAACACCCTAACTAACAGGTATAACAATTTTTTTTCAATGGTATAAATAACAGACTAAATGGGAGTCTTCAGTAAGTGGCCTTTGATGCACAGAGGTGGTGTGATTCTTGCTATTGAGAAAGCTTCTTGGCCCATGCACATCGGGATACCTATACGTTGGACTATGCATTCATTTATTTTTGAGTTTGGGTATCAAAGTTTGCAACCATATATTAATATATGTTGCAGTGTTTCATATGCACTTTACAAATTATCTGCACTTTGTAGTCATTTACTCTAAAGTTTGGATTGTCACAGTTTGCACCATATATTTTATTTATGATGAACAGTTATCCATATGCATTTTTATCATTTTTTTGTTTCTATTTATGAACAAGTGTACCTCATTCATTCATGCTGGTTTGAAGCCAAAGGGTAGTCACAGAATATTCATTAAATTTAATTTAGATTTTTCTTTTGTTCGCTCACTTTGCATTGTGTAAATTGACAAAAACAAGCAATTAAAATATATATTTTGGAAAGCATTTTTACTTTACAGCATTTCTTCATGCCTGCCTAAAACTTTTGACACAGTACTGAATGTGAAGACCATATCAGCATATGCTATGTGCATAAAACCCATCAGGCTGCAAGTGCACACTCTGGCGTCTCCTAGCATGATGACGTCAGCAGACGCCAAAGAGATGTGTTGCTGGAATTGTTTTCTGCAAATACAGCTAATTGAAAACTGTTACGGGATGGCTGCATTATTTTGTATTGCATGGGATATCAGTCCTGATGCTTACAATCCCAGTTCTACTCCCTGCGAGTGCAGCAGCTGATTGATAATTATAAAGTCACTCCAATCCACATTCACTTTGCCCATGGAAACTGACAAACAGCTATTTTTCTTCAGAATAACAAAAGGTAGGAATCTGCAACAACGTTTGTTAAAATCCCTGCAAAGTACATTGATCACCCACAGGGAATGTTTTTTTTCTCTCAACAAAAGTGGAGTTATTGTTTAAAATTAAAATCTGGGCTGAACCAATTATGTCAAAAAATTTAAGAGGCATGTATATTCTTACTTGAGTCTTAGGGGTTGGTTTACAAAAGGCAAACGAGCTGTTCACTTTGCAAGAGAAGTTGCACTTTGTAAGGGAATTTTCCTCAGAGCTTAGTGAAATTTCACTTTGGAAAGAATACTCAATCACGTGCAAAGGAAAATAAAGATATCATAAAGAAACTATATTTTTTCTTATACAGACTGAATGATGGAAGTCAGTAGAGCTTTGCCATGCTCTGAAAATAAAACCCTTGCAAAATGAACAGTCTATATGCCTTCAGTGAATCAACCCCATGGTTGGTAATCCAACCTGAAACATGTCCTGCACTTTGCCTCTGAGCTGGGAGTTTCCTGCAACAAAGATCAGGGCTTTTCTCTTTACTTGTGCAAGGTGACTGGTCTTTTATTCACCCCAATGTATTCTTCTGCAGGCAGCCTTTAGTTGCTGGATCTGCTGAGCCTCACCCACAGCTCTACTCAATGCACAGGCCATGTACAGCACTGTGATGATGTCACTGCTAAATTTTTAGGGTAATATCTGGGTTTATAAAGGCATTTGATGCACACAAATGTGTCTATTGTGAATGGAGGAGGAGCAGTTGAATTATGCAATGGGATACACATAAATACACATAAGTAATGAGTTTGCTGCCATATTCAAACAAAGCTTTAATAGATTTAAAAAAATGCACTGATCCCTGCGGTAAATACTTTTATACTTTGAAATTTGTGTTTATATTGTGCTATATACCCTGTCACATTGAATACATTTATTAGACTCTCTGCTGTGGCAGAGGCGTAACTATAACCTTCAGGGTCCCGGTGCAAGAAACCATGAAGGGCAGCAGCCGGCGGGGAGGGGGAACCCGGCAGCACTGTGGTTGATGGGGGGGTTTCGGAAGAGTACACAGGGGCCAGATCACTGCAGGCGGTGAATAGGAGAGCCAGAATGTAGAGGAATCGATCTGCCCCCTGGAGCATAGGGCCGGGTCGCAATTGCGACCCCTGCAACCCCTGTACATACGTCCCTGTGTTGTGGACATCTTTTAAGGCTCATGTCCATGAGCTGTGTTTTTCATTCGCATGTATGAAGTTGCGTTTAAATAGAAAATGCAGCAATCGACAGGAAAATCCTGCATTTGACCTGCTTTTTATGGAGTTAAAATGCATCTCAGTAGAACATCCTACAGTATGTGCAAAGCAGGTCAACCACAGGCCATTAGCTGCCATATGTACAACTTATTTTCAGTCAATGGGATTTTGTTGACTTTTTTTACCTGCATTTCAAATGTGCATAAGATTAAAAAAACAGCAACCATCAAGGTGAGCTGCAAATTGTCATAAAACATGATAAAAGTACAATGTAATCATGACAACTTGCCTGCGAGCAATTAGCTTTCACTTCCCTCTACTCTCCTGTTTTTCATTGTTTCCATTTGTAGGGATTAAGAAATTATGTAAATCATTTATTAAAATCTCCAGATTTTAATAAAATTAAAAAATTAAAGATCATCTTTTTTCTTTGTGGCATAGATTCACCAAGGTTTTGGAAACATTCCTCAGAGATTTTGGTCCAAATTGACTAGATAGCATCACGCAGTTGCTGCAGATTTGTTGGCTGCACATCCATGATGCAAATCTCCCATTCCACCACATCCCAAAGGTGCTCTATTGGCTTGAGATCTGGTGACTGTGGAGGCCATTGGAGTACAGTGACCTCATTGTCATGTTCAAGAAACCAGTGGTGAGATGATCTGAGTTTTGTGACATGGTGCATCATCCTGCTGGAAGGAGCCATCAGAAGATGGGTACACTGTAGTCATAAAGGGATGGACATGGTCAGCATCAATACTCAGGTAGGCCGTGGCATTTAAACCACGCTCAATTGGTACTAAGGAGCCCAAAGTGTGCCAAGAAGACATCCCCCAAACCATTAGGCTACTTTCATACTGAGGCACTTTACAGGCGCTACAGCGGTAAAAATTGTGCCTGTATAGCGCCTTTAAAAAGCCTCTCCTGTGTCTCCAGTGTGAAAGTCCGAGGGCTTTCACACTTTATCGCCGACGCCCACAATGCCCCAGTCTGAAAGTAGCCTTACACCACCACCAGCAGTCTGAACCATTTATAAAAGGCAGGATGGATCCATGCTTTCATGTCTGCATCAAATTCTGTCCCTACCATTTGAATATGGCAGCTGAAATCGAGACTCATGAGACCACGCAACGTTTTTCCAATCTTCTATTGTCCAATTTTGTTGAGCCTGTGCAAATTGTAGCCTCAATTTCCTGTTCTTAGCTGGCAGGAGTGGCACCCGGTGTGGCCTTCTGCTGCTGTAGCCTATTTGTTCCAAGGTTCAATGTGTTGTGCGTTCAGAGATGGCATTCTGCATACCTTAGTTGTAACGAGTGGTTATTTGAGTTACTGTTGCCTTTCTATCATCTCAAACATTTGCCCATTCTCCTCTGACATCAACAAGCCATCTTTGTCCACAAAAGTTCCGCTCACTGAATATTTTCTCTTTTTTGTTCCATTCTCTGTAAACCCTAGAGATGGTTGAGTTTTTTAAATACTCAGACCAACCCATCTGGCACCAACAACCATGCCACGTTCAAAGTCTCCTAAATCCCCTTTCTTCCCCATTCTGATGCTCAATTTGAACTTCAGAAAGCCATCTTCACTACGTCTAGATGCCTAAATGCATTGAGTTGCTGTCATGTGATTGGCTGATTAGCAATTTGTGTTTACTAAGCAATTGAACAGGTGCACCTAATAAAGTGGCTGGTAAATGTATATTCATAACTCAAGGTACCTTCTATTGCTCTCTTCTAAAATCTTCAAATTCCTTTTTTTGCTGCAGTGATCTGACTTTCTGTTAGAGGCTATGTTCACTCTCTATGGTCCCACTGTCTGTAGACACAGGGACCACTGGAATTTGTAATGTGCACAGAGCAGTGTGCACAGAGAAACCAATCAGCTTCCATTTTTTTTTGTCCAAACTTGATGGAACAAGCTGAAGTTAGAAGCTGATTTGCCACCAGGCACAACTGCACCAGATTGGGCACGCTTCAGTTTTAGTAAATCAACCCAAAGTACTCATTGCAAACATACTGAAATGACAGGAAAAAATATTTGGAAGATTACAAAGGTCATTAGAAAAACATATTAAGAAATTAATAAATGCAAACTAGATTACTGGGTCAATAATTTGTGGAAGTGTATGGATTATTTAGAGAATAAGGATATTGTTTAGTGTAATTATAACTATGCCTCTTCTAGCTGGGATCCCCATTTATGGTGTGGGATTATTTGTTTATATGTGGATTAATAAAAAAATGCATCCTAAAAGGTGGTCCCACCACGATCCATGGTCAAGTCATTCCATGAGAAAACCAGAATGCCTTACTTATTAAGTGATGCAGGGCATAGTATTATCGGTGTGTTGCATCATCAATAGATAACAGTCCTTATTTGAAATCTTAATAAGGAAACACAAACTATTATGCGGAAGCTTGGAATTATGTTCCATATTTCTTTACCACGCAATTCAGGAGAAAATAGTGTTGCAGAGAGTGATGCAGATGTGCCAAAAACATAATAAGGAGAGGCAATTAGGACAGTCTGCTATCTCCAAAACTGCTAATCTGGAAAAGCAACAGAGAAAACTCCATATGAGGTGTGGAATAGAAATAAGCCTGACCTGAAACACATCCAAATCTTTGGAAGCAAATCATACATACACATCCCTAAAGAAAAGCATTCAAATGATAACCTTGTGCTAAGGAAGGAATATTTGTCAGCTACAGCGAGTCTGAAAAGGGTTCCAGAATTCTGCATTTAGACACCAATAAGGTAACAACCAGCAGTGGTGGAATTCATAATGAAACACCTTTGTGTCAAAAGCCTCATAAAGTGACAGTCATCACAGTCTGTACGACGATCTGAGCAAGAAGCCCCATCAATATTGCAGGAAAAGTAACAGAACATCACTGCAACTGAAATTGGCATTTATTTTCTGAAGAGTTGAACTGTCTTCAACCTCCATCAGAAAATCTACAAGATCAAATAAGAACATCCCAACTAGACGCTTTCATATATGGTTTGGTCATACAGTGCCACAACCTTAGCCTGTGTCATGGGAAGAAAGGCAAAAGCTACACAAGAAGCAAAAGAGAATGAAGTCCCCTTTTAGAGGGGCGTTCCGATTAGATCTGCCTGAGTTTTTTATGCGGAACTGATTGTAAGTTCCATACATCCCTATGGACAGGCGGATGTATATGGACTTGTATCCATTTACGACCCAACTACCTCAGGGTTCAATAAGGTCCGCTAAAAGACTCTATCCTCTTCTGTTTAGGCGGAGCAGATTAGAGGAAGCCGAGTGTAAATGGACAGCAAAGTTTGTTTACTCCAGGCTGCCCAAAGAGAAGAGTGGACTATGCCCATAGAGAGGAGTGGACTCTGCCCATAGAGAGGAGTGGACTCTGCCCATAGAGAGGAGTGGACTCTGCCCATAGAGAGGAGTGGACTCTGCCCATAGAGAGGAGTGGACTCTGCTCATAGAGAGGAGTGGACTCTGCCCATAGAGAAGTGTGGACTCTGCCCATAGAGAAGTGTGGACTCTGCCCATAGAGAAGAGTGGACTCTGCCCATAGAGAAGAGTGGACTCTGCCCATAGAGAAGATTGGACTCTGCCCATAGAGAAGAGTGGACTCTGCCCTTGTTTGCTCTGCAGATACTGATGTGTCACCTGCCTGCTCTGTCCTGGTCAGCTGGGGATCAGCTCACATATCACCCTGCTGATCAGAACGTAATCTGCCCCGCGTGAAAGGGGCCTAAAACTGCAGAAAAGCTCTCAGAAGAAGCTCTCAACCAGCTGCATGCTTGATGAACATGTAAATGGTTATAAATGGGGTTTCAAAGTTAAAGTTTGAAGAATTTAGATGGAAGAAAGTATGAGAACGTAGTTGTTGAGCTTTGGTATTAACATACTGTGTAATCCAGCAATTTTGAAGAAGAATCAGCCATTGGTGAATCCAGGTAAAAGGAAACATTCAATTGTGCTTTATAGAAAACTGCTTTATTGTAGACTTTCCCCAGGAACAGAATACCCATATGTATAAAAAAAGGGTTACAACGCTAGCAGATTTATTGACCTTGGGATCAAGCATAGCTCCCAATGTTCCTTTTTTCAAGACCAAATTCCAGTGCCCCCCTTTCTCCCTCAGTAGTCCCTCTTTCAATCTAATATTTAGATCTGTATTCATAAAAGTACAATTGAAATAACAAACTGTTAAATGTATCTTCCAGGCCTTTATATGCAGTGCCGGTGTTTTGTCGAGTGCTCCCCATCAAATAATGCCCATGCATGCGCAGGATGGAGCCGCACTTCAGCTGATTTTCCGATCAGCTGTAGTGACGCGACCAGGGCGCAAGCGCACATCGTAGGAGGCATCTCTCGATGGGAGATACCATTTCACGGCCACAATTGAAACCTATACAAACAGCAGGGGGAGACCATAGTTCTCACACTGTGCCTCGCTGTTGCGGGGCGGCTTTACAGTGTGCTGATGGTCCGGTTTTGTCTGTGTTGCAGGGCGGGTTTGCTGTGTTGAACGGTCGGTTTTGCCTGTGTTAAAGGGCGGGTTGCAACACAGTTAAAACCAGCTCTTCAACACAGCCACTAGCCGCCCCCCAGCAGTAGCGATGCACAATCTGAGAACTACGGTCTTGCTCCGCTGTTTGTATAGGTTTCAATTGTGCCTGTGAAATGGTATCTCCTATTGAGAGATGCCTCCTACGATGTGCGCTTGCGCCCCGGTCACGTCACTCCAGCTGATCGGCAAATCAGCTGAAGTGCGGCTCCGTCCTGCGCATGCGCAGTACATACTGGGCACTTCTCGATAGCGGGCACTTCTCGACAGAACACTGAGACAAGGTCATCGAGAGCCCAGGGTGAACATGACAAATTGCAGTCCCCCAAGATTTATGAGCATTATGTGTCAGCGAAAATCCCCCCCCCCCAAATAAAGAGCACTGATATGCATGCTCATCCCCTAAGCATAAATTCTGCCTTCTCCCAGAAAAAATCTACAACCTGCTAAAACCACCTCTTCCAGACCAAATTTTTGGCCCCCCCCAGCTCAAATCCCCTTTCTCAGCATATGCCCCCAGCACAATCTCCCCCCCACACAAAAAAAGTCCTTCTCCTAGCACAAATCCTCTACCCCTCCAGTTTTCCCATAAACTCCCCCCACTCCTAATACCCCCCTTCGAATACAAATTTCCCTCCCCAAAGCCCCAATCCTAGCACACCCCCCCCCAAAAAAAATACCCTTGACCATTATACTTTTATAGCACAAATCCCCCCTCCCAACACAAATCCCCCCAAATAACCACTCCTAACACACCTCCTCAAATATGCCCACCTAGAACAATTCTTAACACCCACAACCCCCCAAATTCCCCTTCTCAATATAAATCCCCTTCGCAGCAAATCTCCTTGTGGTGCCCCCCACCTCACCTGATACCACAGTGACCAGGGCAGCTGCCCTCTTCCCCACCCCTTGACCCAGCCCTGCTTATATGGACAACTGGTATCTCCAGGAGCTAGAAAAGAGAAAATGAATTTGAAATAAAACAGCAGTGGGTTTCACAGACCATTGTTGTGTGTGAATTCTTTACAGACTACTTGATAAATGTAATTTTCCTAACATCTATGTACAGATAAGTGTTCTTTTTCTACTTGGGTGGTATGACCTAGTGCTACCTGAAAGTGACAGTACAATGAGAATATAGTGCCCACCCAACTCTGGCACTCAGAGAGAAAAAAAGGTTATATAAAAATGTTGATACATAAGGAATAAAGCCATGAATTATACAAGAAGTCTTTTCATATTTAATGAAATTGCACTTGAGGCATTTTGTCTGTATCTGAATAAATAAGTAAATTATTAACTATAATTTTGCAGTAATTTCTTGTATGCCAGGTCTTTATAGTCCCAAAAAGCTGAACTAAAAAATGAAATGTTAGCTGATATATTCGCTATAAACCTAAAGGGGACTTGCATAGTTCACATGAGGCGTAGTTCTCATGAGGGGCAATGTCAGCATGGATTTTATATGTTCTCGCCTGAATGAAATAGGTGCTACGGTTTTCTCCCACCTGAGCTATTGTGTGACTGTGATCGGGACATTATGCAGTTAGTGCCCCTGGGGCTAGGGCTGCATTCAGTCTATGATAAACATATATGATAACGCAGATCATTATGGTGCAACATTAGAAAAGGTAAGCAATGTAAGGCAACAAGAAAACTATAAAAACAGTCTAGAAAACACAGTAGCTAAAGACAGAATCCACTCCCTTTGTGGTGTGTGGGCACTGCGCTGTGTTGCTACATGCTGATAAAATGCATTGCAGTGCTTACCTTTTTTTAAAATATGTAATTCTATGCACTGCAGTGCGTTATGATCTTGCTTTGAAAAAGTGCAATATGTCTACATTTTTTTAGCATGTCAGTGCGAACTGTAGTCATAGAAAACTAACTTTGTGTAGAACTGCACAGTCCTGACAGTGCTCAACCATGTATAATTCAAATGTGCTTGTAGTGACCACCATTGATGATACAGTGAAGAACCACAATTACAGTGCATCCATAAAGTATTTCCAGTGCTTCACTTTTTCCACAGTTTGTTATAGCCTTATTCCAACTGGCAGACTAGTCAGGATTGAGGGAAAGATGAATGCAGCAATATACAGAGACATCCTTGATAACCTGCTCCAGAGAGCTCTGCACCTCAGACTGGGGCGAAGGTTCATCTTCCAACAGGACAGCGACCCTAAATACACAGCCAAGATAACAAAGGAGTGGCTACGGGACAGCTCTGTGAATGTCCTTGAGTGGCCCAGCCAGAGCCCAGACTTGAACCCAATTGAACATCTCTGGAGAGATCTGAAAATGGCTGTGCACCGACACTCCCCATCCAACCTGATGGCGTTTGAGAGGTCCTGCAAAAGAAGAATGGGAGAAACTTCCCAAAAATAGGTGTGCCAAGCTTGTAGCATCATACTCAAAAAGACCTGAGGCTGTAATTGGTGCTTCAACAAAGTATTGAGCAAAGGCTGGAACTACTTATGTACATAGTATTTTTTATATTCCTATTTTTAATAAATTTGCAAAGATTTCAAACAAACTTCTTTTACGTTGTCATCATGGGGTATTGTTTGTAACATTTCGAGGAAAATAATTAATTGAATCCATTATGGAATAATAGATATATATATATATATATATATATATATATATATATATATATATATCTATCAATATCATTTTGCCTTGCTCTTGCATAGGACAATGCTACCCAATGCAGCCCAACATGGCTGGTGTGAACAAACCCTTAAAGTATACCTAAAGTCAAAAGTTTTTTTGTTATGGATTGAAGAGGGAAGAGGCATGGGCATCAAAACATATTAGTGGAGGTGCTAATCTGTAGCCAGGATACAAGTTTGGTCCCATTCTAACATATTTTTGTGGGACTTCCTTGTCCTTTTCAGGTTCATGGCTTCTACAATCACCACTCCAGGGGTTTATATCCATGTTTACATTTCTTTTGTTGCTGGCTACCTATTACGACCACTGAACGACCACAACATACAGGGATATACAACGTAATACTGACATAAAATGACACACATAGGTTGGACTTGATGGATTTGTCTTTTTTTAAGCTCGCCTACTATGTAAAATCCACCCCCCAACCACTGGCTTCATTTGGAGCAGGAAACGGAAACAAGGAAAACAACCACCCATTTCATTGGTCTACATTTCAACAAACCAAAATGCAGCCCTCATTTTGTTTTGTTTCTATGGGAACAGAAAAAAAAATCCAACTGGACATCTGCCCCTTGGGACATCGTTGGGGATGTTTGCGCCCTAGGTACAGAACCCTCAAAAAGAGGACTGTCCCAACCAAACAAGGACAGCTACCAACCATACAGTAAAGCATACCTAAACCCTAACAGTGAACTTCTCTTATCTATTTTGGTATATCTGTTTGATACATTCAAAAAAATACTTGTTGATCTTGCCAAAAATCTGGTGAGCCGATAGCTGCTTGTGCTATTATCAGTTACATTGTGGTTGATTTACTAAACCTCAAGAGTGCAAAATCTGGTGCAGCTCTGCATAGAAACCAATCCAGCCTTTTTAGCTGAAGCTTAATTAAACAAGCTGAAGTTAGAAGCTGACTGGCTACCTGAGCTGCACCAGATTTTGCACTCTTTCCAATTTTAGTAAATCAGCCCCATTGCTATTAGCTCTAAACACTACAGAACCAAGCCCCTCTACGTTATGTAGAATACATTCTGTAATCCAATCTTGTTACTTTTTTTTTTTCAAAACATATTTTGTTTGGTATTAAATGCTGTATACAAAGTAAATGTTACATACTTTTCAAAATCAAAGCTTATTAAAGCAAGTGATCAGTGGGCATTTGCCCCATTCTTTTACCTAATTATGACATCAAACTTTATATTAGAATTACATATTTGCGGGTACAGAATGGTGAGACATGTGGGTATAGGTCAGGGCTATGGGTCAGGGTTTCTGTTGTTCTGATGCAGAAGGGTAAATAACAGTTGTCACCCAGTTAAAAAGAAAGGAAATAAAGCTTGAATTTGAGATTCAATGATCACTTGAGAAATTTCAGCATTACTTATATTGTTTTGTTGCAGTAACACACAGTTTCCCCACACATGACTGCAACATGTGTACCATGGTGCATTGCTGTGTCAGTCAGTTATTGCACCTCAATGCAGTGACCCACAGTGGCATTAATGTAGTGCCATGCATGGTGGAATGCAGAGTAAGAACAAATAAAGCATTTCCAATTTTTGCTGGGCTGCGGTGCTTTGGAAGCCCATTCAAATGAATGGGCTGGTTAATGCAACATAATGTTTGTTAATGTCCATTCATTAATGCACCGCAGATATGAGAATGTCATGTTGAAAACTGATTCAGTATAAGGTACAGGATAAGCACAGCATTTAGACTATAATGCCATTTATCATTACCTTAGATGGCATTTGGATTTTGTCACCTGAAAAACAAAAAGCATCTGACAGATTCTTGTCAGAATCTAGGAGTTTCTCCGCAATGGCACTGATTTCCCTCTTGGCACAATTATCAGCTACAGTTTTTCATATTGCTGAGAAATCCAATAGTGTGTTCTTTTTTCTTGCCAGCAATACCAAAGAAGACATGGTCAAATAATGTCTACTGTCTCCTAGGAATTCTTTCTTACTAGTCTAGGCTTATATTAAACTGCTTCTAAAACATGTCTTTTGTTTACGCACTTTTCTTGTCAAAAACAATTTGGGTTTATACGTTCTTTGGATAGTAAAAGGGATATCACAGTTTTTTTTTAAGTAGATATATCTAAATGCTTCATGCAAAATGATATCAGTGTAGTGCATTCTACAAGGAAAGGACTTCATTGAAATCACATTTCCATTCCAGTTCTACACTACAGTTGGCTACATACATTGTAATCTGATTGTACAATCTGTGTAATGCCCTGTACACGTGACCGGTTTTGCTGTCGGAATAAACTCTGAAGGTTTCTGCGACGGAATTCCGCTCAAGCGGTCTTGCCTACACACGGTCACACCAAAGTCCGACCGTCCAGAACGCGGTGACGTACAACACGTACGATGGGACTAGAAATAGGATGTTCAATAGCCAGTAGCCAATAGCTTCCGTCTCGTACTTGCTTCAGAGCATGCGCCGTTTTTGGTCTGTTGGAACAGCATACAGACAGGCGGGTTTCCCGATAGGAATTGGTTCCGTCGGAAATATTTAGAACATGTTCCATTTCTAGGTCCATCAGAATTTAAAAAAAAAAAGTCAGATGATTGCAATGATATGCACCTGTCAAACGGGTGCAGAAAAATTGGCCTTTGGGTGTTAATTGTGCCCATGAGACCTATACCAAAAACATTCTTTCAGATGAAATGATTGAACACCCTCAAAGCTAGGCAGCCTCAAAGTCCTGCAGAAATTCCACATCCCAAAAAGACTTAATCAGTGACATCGGCATCAGGGGCCTCATAGCTGGTAATCCAGGACTGATTCATTTTTATAAAAGTCAAACGGTCCACGGAGTCTGTGGACAGATGTGTTTTATGATCAGTAACAAAACCTCCTGCAGCACTGAATGCCCGTTCTGAAAGCACGCTGGATGCAGGGGCAGCCCAACAACTCAATAGCATAACGGTTAAGTTCTGGCCAGTGGTCTATTCTTATGACCCAGTAAGTCAATGGATCATCAGCTGGAAAGCTCTCCATCCCTGTTTCTGCCCCTAGGTAATCGTCCACCATGTGATGCAGATGCTGCCAATGGGATGTGGAAGCTGACAGCCCTGGGCGTTGAGGACTAAAAAAAATTCTGAAAATGTCTCACTTAGGCGGACGCCTTCTCCAACGCTTCTCTCTTGACCAACAGAAGACTTAAAACTACGTTTTCCATGACACTGTAACCTACTGGAGTCAGGAAAAAGGGTCAATAAAATCCTCTTTAACATGTTCTCAAGAGATTTTTATCTTCTGCACTCTGTGGGGACGGAATGAGTTCTGAGACCTTCCCTTTATAACGTTGGTCAAGGAGGGTTGTCAAACAGTAATCATCCTTCTCCTTTATGCCACATATTCTTGGGTCCTTTCGCAGGCTTTGAAGCATGAGGTTGCCCATGCTCCTCAAATTTGCTGAGGCTTGACAAGCAGACTCCTCGGGGTCACTCAGGATGATAGCATCTGGAACTTCCTCCTCCCAGCCACATACTACTCCCAAGGGTT
Source organism: Aquarana catesbeiana (assembly GCF_042186555.1). Taxonomy (NCBI): domain Eukaryota; kingdom Metazoa; phylum Chordata; class Amphibia; order Anura; family Ranidae; genus Aquarana; species Aquarana catesbeiana. The sequence goes on along the minus strand of NC_133329.1, from coordinate 353,478,489 downwards.
CTGGGGTTGGAAAGCCTTCGCTTACAGATTGACGCATGTCTTCCTCTTCTTCGAAGCCTATGAAAGTGCCAGAATTCTCCTCCTCATCCTCCTCCCCTCTCTCCTCCTGTGTGTTCTGTGATATAAGAATGATGGTGTCTGGATAAAGTGGGCTTTGAGAGGAAAGGAAGTTGTCCTCTTCCTCCTGCTGCTCTGCCTTCAATGCCCTGTCCATAATGCCACGCAGAGTCTGCTCCAGCAGGAACACAACAGGGATTGTGTCACTGATGCATGCACTGTCACGGCTCACCATCCTTGTGGCCTCCACAAATGGTGACAGTACAGTACAGGCATCCTTAATGATCAGCCATTGGAGTGAGGAAAAAAAGCCGAGGCAAGCCTGAGCCTGACGTCGTACTGTACTTGCACAGATACTCGTTGACGGCCCTCTGCTGCAGCATTAACAAAGTCGAGTTCCACCTGGTGGGCATGTCACAAATCAGGCGGTTTACGGGCAGGTGGAATTCCCGCTGAATTTCAGCCAACCGAGCACTGGCTGTGTATGAGCACCTGAAATGGCTACAGACTCTTATGGCCAGCTTTAGCACATCTTGCAACCCTGGGAACGTATTTGGAAAATGCTGCACCACCAAATTGAGGACATGTGCCAGGCATGGCACATGTGTCAACTTTCCCTGTCTAAGGGCGGACAGGACGTTTGAGCCATTATCACACACCATCATTCCTGGCTCCAGCTGGCATGGTGTTTACCACCTCTGGGCCTGTCCCTGCAGAGCTGCAAGAATCTCTGCTACAGTGTGGTTCTTGTCCCCTAAACACACCAGCTGAAGCACTGCATGGCATCTTTTAGCCTGACTCATGGAATAGCCCTTTGAACACTTAGGGGATGTTCATGAGGAATTCTGCAGAGGAGGGCATGGAGGTGGAGGAGGAGGAGGGGGGGTAGAGCTCACAGGTCTGGCATCTTCACCACCAGCTGTATGGAGATGTGAGGGCACAACAAGCTGCAGCACCAAGCCCTGTACTGCATCCTTTCAAGTTGCAAGCAGAGTCTCTGCCCATGCTGCTGGACCACGTGTCAGTAGTAAGGTGGATTTTACAGCTGACTGCCTTGCCCAACAATGCCAGAACATTCCCTTCCACGTGATGGTAGAGAGATGGAGCAGCCTCACGTGAAAAGTAGTAGCGACTGGGAACCTGCCATTGTGGTACAGCACATTGTGCAAATTCACAGAAGGGGGCAGAATCCACCAGCCTGAAAGGCAGAAGTTGGAGAGCCAACAGCTTTGACAAGCTTGCATTTAGACGCTGGGCATGTGGGTGGCAGGGACTGTATTTTTTTCTGCAGCAGCAGATGGGGCAGAGAAATTAGCCGGCTACAGTCTACAGCTGGTGGTGTGCTGCTGGCAGATGTGCTGCTAGGACCTGGGACACCCTGTGCTATACCATCATTCCTGTCAGTGGAGGCTGCTGAGAGGTAATGACTTGGTATAGCAGGGGCAGACTGAAGTGGGTGCTGAGGAGGGACAGATTTGTGTCCCTTGTGTGGCTTTTAGGTGCTCTTGCCAACGGGCTGAGCGGCTGGACGTTAAATGCCTTGTTAAGCATGTGGTACCCAAATGGCTGGTATTTTTGCCACGTTTGATGTGCCTGAGACACAGTTTGCAGATAGCAACAGTGCGATCTGCTGCATATGTGCTGAAAAAGGCCCAGACAGCTAAGCTTTGGGGAGTGAGCCGGGAGACAACAGCTGCAGAATGTGATGGAATAGGGTGGCTGTTCTTTACTCTCTTGATGTCTGCCTCCTAGGGGTTGTGCCACTTCACTTTCAGTTTCCACCTCTGCTCTATCTGGCACCCAAGTCACATCAGTGACCTCATCATCATCAGCTCCTCCATCTTCATCATTACCACTGGAGACAACTTGGCAATATGCTGCGGCTGGGGGAACATGAATGCCAATTTGTCTACCAGTGTTCTTCCCTCTCTCTAGGCTCATGTTCCTGTCATCCTCAACCTCAGAACCAACATCTGAATCCATTAATGGCTGGGCATCATCAAGGAGCAAGTGGCTGACGCTGTGGTCAAATAACTCAGCTGACCCCTCCATGGCTGATGTTGGTTCTATGGCAGGAATAGATGTGGACAAGGAGGGAGGTTTATCCACTCTGGCAACTGCAGGGGAGACACTTGTCTCTGCTTGTGTGACAGAGGATGAGGAGGATGAGGAAGGTTTAGTAAGCCAGTCCACCAACTCCTTTGCATGCTGTGGCTGGATAGCACAGGCAAACTCACTAAAACAGAAGAAATTATGCCCTGCCGGGGGACTGACCACCACATCCACCTTTGCCTGTGGACACATTTGTTGCTGGCCCCCTTACAGTGCCAATGGAACGTCTGCCTTTCCTTGTTGTCCTCCCAGACATTATTGGGAGGGAGGGGACAGTGCTTATAAGCAAATGTAAAGAACAAGTGGTAATCTGTACGTAGATGCACTTTAATCAATGTAAAGTGGTGTTTGGTGCACTTTCATTTGAGTACTGTGTCAACAAACATACAGTGACGCACAAAACTATATGGCATTAAACTGGCAGTAACGCACAGAAAAACTATATGGCGTTAAACTGGCAGTAACGCACACAGAAGTAAGTGGCGTTAAACTGGCAGATAACGCAAACAGAAGTAAATGGCATTAAACTGGCAGTAACGCACAAAGAAGTAAATGGTGTTAAACTAGCAGTAACACACACACAGAAGTAAATGGCATTAAACTGGCAGTAACACACACAGAAGTAAATGGTGTTAAACTGGCAGTAATGCAATCAAATAGATGGTGTTCAACCGTCACTACACTGCAGCTATCTGAACTGTCCCTACTCTAGCTATACACTAATGTCAAGATTACTGACACGGTCTCACTACACTACAACAATATCAGCTGTCCCTACTCTACACTAATGTATGTATGAATGACACGGTCTCACTACACTACAGTGGAACTATCTGAGCTGTCCCTACTCTAGCTACACACTATGCAAAGCTGAATGATGGTCCTCCTCACTACACTCACACTATCCTTAGACTAACACTAAACTAATAGTCTATACTGACAATTGAAGCAAAATAGCACAATATAGCACAATAACTAATAGTATTGAACAGAGCACTGTTCTATCTCTCTCCACGCTGAAATCACACTGAAAATGGCTGCCATTGAAAGAATACTTTTATAATGTGGGGCGAGAATGAACCATGATTGGATAAAGTCATGACGACAGTGTCCAATCATGAGAGTGCTCTGTGCCCTGATTGGCTGAAGCTTTCACTGCTTCAGCCAATCAGGGCTTGCAATGCACTGTTCAGCGCCCCAATGCATTGTGGTCAGTTCAGGGAGCTGAACAAACGGTAGAACGACCTGTTTGTTCGGATGTTTGCCGAACGTTCAAACGACGAAAGTTCGGCCTGAACTTATGCTCGGGCTGAACCGTTCACCCATCCCTAAGCAGGAGGAATTGGCTCTCTTTATCTCCATCATCCTGCAGACACCCACTGCTGGGGTTTACAGTTTTCTGGTGTCTGGTGTTCCTCTTTTGTACATAAAAACGTCCTCTGTGTCTCCTTAGGCTTTACATTGGCTCATATTCCTTTATCTACAACAAAAGTTTGTGGCAGTGATCTGATCCAACCCATTCTTAATTTTTCCGACGTTCTCATAAGAAAACAGCTTACTTTTCAACTTCAAACTATGACTTATAACAAGCTTCAAAAAGTGCACCCTGAACAGCTTTGCTTTGAAGAGAAAATCTAGCGCATCGCTTTTTAGAAGCTTCTCACTTGGGGCAGTGGTTTATTGGCAGGCAGTCAAATAAGAATTTGCAATCACTTTGTTTGAAGAGATGACAGATGACACATTTAGAAAACTTCTAGAGAACGCCCCACAGCATCCACACGCTGAGGTAATGACATGATGATCTTGAAATTAAAAAATAATGTCAGTATGAATTTCAGCATTTGAAAGAATGATGTAGCAGCAGATATTAACACCAGTGCACAGATACCAGCCTCTCACTGTTGGTTCCCAGTAGGATGAAGCAGCTGTCACTAAGTTGGTTTTCGGGCCCAGCGCTGTCACACTGCCTACGCTGTAAAAGCTAACTTGTGGCAGCATGAGTACGGTCAAAGCAAAATGAGCTTTTGCAGCCCACACCTAGGAGTTCAGTAAATAAATTTAAATTCTCACTCTTAGAAACATACATCCAGCTCCTTAGTTGTTCAGGTGGCATTCTGCTAATTGTCCAAATTGTTCTCCTGGAGGGCAAAAGTAGCACACTCACATATGTGAAAAAGCTTGTGTACAACTGGCCACTGGCCAGAAGTTGTTGAGCATCTAATTCTAAAACTATGGGCATTAATATAGAGTTGGCCCTCGCCTTTTTGGCTAGAACAGCTTCTACTCCAATGGAAAAGTTTTCCACCAGATTGTGAAATGTGTGCCAATTTAGCCAAAAATTTGGATTTTTCCATCACACTTACCTGTAAAATCCTTTTCTTGGAGTACATCACGGGACACAGAGCAACCATAATAATGACTATACGCCACCTACTGGTAGATGGACACTGGCAGATAGTCATACAGGAAGTCCACCCCTATATAACCCCTCCTACACAGGAAGGACCTCAGTTTTGTAGCAAAGCAATGAATATCCCAAAAAGATGGGAAAACCTCTGTGTCCCGTGATGTAGTCCAAGAAAAGGATTTTACAGGTAAGTATGACTTAAAAATCCTAATTTCTTTATTGACACAGAATAACCATAATAATGACTATATGGGATGTCCTAAAGCAATGCCCTTGAGGGGAGGGAGACACAATCACAGAAACTGCCGCCTGAGAAGGACTCTTTCTGCCGCCCAAAACATACTGTGGCCAAGCAGGATCCTTTGTGGCTTTGATATCCATCTGGTAAAATTCTGTGAATGGATGAACAAAAGACCATGTAATGGCCTTAAATCCTGATCCACTGACACCTGATGGCAGATGGCCCAAGGTGCCCCCACACACCTGGTAGCGAGCGCTTTTTACCAAAAAAAAAGGGGTGGGGGACCTTGCCCTTTCAAGCCATAGGCTCGAATAATTAACTGGCAAATCCAATGAAAATAGTTAACTTGGATGCCTCCTGCCCATCCTGGGCTCTACTGGCAGCACAAACCAGGATTCCAGACTTGTACCGACAAATCAAGTAATTCTGACCACCAGAACTACCTCCAGAGTATGCAGTAAACCAACTCCTGCCAACTGAGGATCAGAAAAGAAGGCAAGACATTGTCTTGATTTGAGTGAAAACCAGACAACATACCAGGCAAAAAATGTATTAGGAGGATACATCACCTTAATATGATGTGACACCAAAAACAGCTCCTTGCATGAAAGAGCCTCCAACTCTAACACTCCACTTAGTGAAGCGATAGCAACCAAAAACGCCACCTTCCGAGATAAAGGACCAACAGAATCTCCCGACTGGTTCAAAAAGTGGCCTCTGCAAGGACTGTCACCCCAGGCAAAAAAATATTTTCAAGTCCTGCATTGAAGTTCCCCAAAGCTGGCTTCCAGGGGCTCAACAGTGCTGAGATACAGGACTCAAGACCATCAGGTCCCGCTGGACTGGGAGTGTCCCAGGAGAGACACCTGCAAGACTTGCTATGTCAGTATACCAAGCCCTCCTGGGCTAACATTATTATCAGTGTTACCCCCCTTCCGGATTCCTCGCAAAAGATGTGGCAAATTCGAAACAGAGGGAAAGAGTCAATAAGGGATAACTGGTCCATAAGGCGTTACCAGTGCATCTACCCCTATTGCCAGTGGGACTCTCGTCCTGGACACAAACTGTCCCAACTTGTTGTAGAATTCACCTGCAGAGTTCCTCCTGCCTCTATTCTATACCTGGAATATGCACTGACAATAGAGACAGCACTTATGCTGTCCCAGACAGAATGCGGTCCACCTTCCTGAGGAGATAGAGAGATAGAGCCCGGCAGAGGCTTTTCCTGGATAGAATCTACAACTGGTTTATACCATAATCCAGAGTAAGGCATACTGGCCAAAAGCTCCAAGATATGTATGGGCAGTATAGTCTCCTATGAAGTCCACTGAACTGTAGCCTCCCTCAAAGCAAATGGAGAAACTGGCATTAGTGGTTATTATCTTCCAATACCTGAAAGGAAGGATTGAACTTTTCTAGATTCCGAACCATCAATCTTTAGCTGTGCAACAACCCAGTAACAGACCCCTTCGGCAATCCAATGCCTGGATCTTCAGGTTCCAGACAGAGAGAATGATCCTCTACCAAGAACTAGAGTAGGACTGTATATAAGGAATGTGCTTCGACCTAGATACAGCCTCCTACTGCAAATTGTATCGACGAAAAATCTGGACCAACTGCTTCCTGAGCAAAGTTTATTGAGGTATACTGAGATGGACACCCCCTGCAAATTTAGCAAGTCCAGCACCGGAGCTAGGAGCTTTGTGAACCTCAGAAGCTGTGGACAGTCTGAAGGATGGTCACAAAGAAAACAAACGACTTTCCCCTGCCATTACAGATATCTTTGAAGAGGCTGGAAACAACCCGGCACATGAAGCTGTGTGTTTCCTGATGATTATGGGCCCCGCAATCTACCTCTTGCAGAGAGGTCATCATCAGACCGAGCCTAACTGAAAGAGAAGGATGCCCATCTGATTGAGATCTTAAGATAGACCTCATGTCCCTATTCAGGTTTGAAGCTGCTACCATTTAATTGTTTTACAATAATTAGCCCATAACTTTTGTGCCAAGACCCAACACAAGGCCAAGACTGACCTGACTAAGGAAGGAGCAAACCATCTCAGAGACTGCTCTAAAATCTTATGGTCTGAGATACTCTCAAACAGAGCAACCTCAGATGCCTCCCTCACTTAGGAGGGAAACCTGGGCAGTCTTCCACTTAAGTACTAACCAGGCTTTACCCAAGATCAGGCACCACAGTGGCTCAGATCACCCTGATGCCATTGGTCCAACAGGAGATGTGAACATTGCCAGACCACTGGACCTGAGGGCAGTGTACCTGCCTCACCCTTCTAAGTCATTTAGCTAGTCTAACAGTTACATAATCAAGTGACTGTATTAGACAAACTAGTACGCAGTTCCACAAGGATGCAGGCCTAGACAATGTTGGTCTACCACTATACAACCCCTTTAGGTATGTAGGTATGCAGGTACCCAGGTATGTAAGCATGCAGGTATACAAGTAGTCATTCATGCATTTATGTATGCAGCTCAAGGCAATAAGCACATATGTATATATTCTAAGGCAAATAAGCACCTATGTATATAGTCCTAGGCAAAAAAACAGATATGTATGTAGTCCTAGGCAAATAAACACATATGTATACAGTTTAATGTAAATAAGCACATATGTATACAGTTTATTGTAGATAAGCACATATGTATACAGTTTATTGTAAATAAGCACATATGTACAGTAGGTGACCGCGATATTGTGTCAATCTTCGCCGCTGTTATCGGCGAGATTTGACACCTACGAGCCCCGTCGCGGGAGCCAGCGCCGAGCTGGCTCGCTCATCGGGAAAGGAAAACTATTTTTTCCTTTCGCGATGAGCGACAGGCAGTGCTGACAGCTGTCTGGTATGAATCATGAGGGGGAACGCCGCGCCAAATTTTAAATAAAAAAACGGCGTGGGTTCCCCTCCCAAGGGCATACCAGGCCCTTAGGTCTGGTATGGATTGTAAGGGGAACCCCCCTACGCCGAAAAATCGGCGTGGGGATCCCCCCAAAATCCATACCAGACCCTTATCTGAGCATGCAGCCCAGCCGGTCAGGAAAGGGGGTGGGGACGAGCGAGTGCCCCCCCTCCTGAACCGTACCAGGCCGCATGCCCTCAACATGGGGGGTTGGGTGCTTTGGGGGAGGGGGGCACCCTGCGGGGCCCCCCCCACCCCAAAGCACCTTGTCCCCATGTTGATGAGGACAAGGGCCTCTTCCTGACAACCCTGGTCGTTGGTTGTCGGGGTCTGCGGGCGGAGAGTTTATCGGAATCTGGGAGCCCCCTTTAATAAGGGGGCCCCCAGATCCCGTACCCCTACCCATTCACCTAGGAAAAAAAGTGTCAATAAAAAAAAACACACTACACAGGTTTTAAAAGTAATTTATTAGGCAGCTCCGGGGGTCTTCTTCTGACTTTGGGGTCTTCTTCCAACTTCGGGGGTCTTCTTCCTACTTCGGGGGTCTTCTTCCGACTTCTCCGCTCTCTCCAGCCTCTTCTCCCGGTGTTCTGTTCTTCTCCCGCTCTCCGGCCTCTTCTCCCAGTGTCCGGTTCTTCTGCCGGGCTCCTCCGCTATCTTCTGCTCTTTTGCCGCTCTTTTGCTAGCGGTGGCGCGGTCTTCGCTGTCTTGTTCCTTCTTCTCTTCTTCTTCCGATGTTGACATGACGCTCTCTCCCGCTGTTATGCTGTGTGAGCGGTGCGCGATCATTTATATAGGCACACGGTCACCCGGTGACCCCGCCCCCTTATGACGCCACAGTCCCAGCGCATGCTGGGACTGTGATGTCACAAGGGGGTGGGGTCACTGCCTATATAAATGGTTGCGCAGCTCGCACACAGCATTCCAGTGGGAGAGAACGTCGTGTCAACATCGGAAGAAGAGAAGAGGGGACAAGACAGTGCAGAAGACAGGGCCAGCGCTAGCAAAAGAACGGCAGAAGATAGTGGAGGGGCCTGGCAGAAGAACCGGACACCGGGAGAAGAGGCCGAACACCGGGAGAAGAAGCCGAACACCGGGAGAATAGGCCGGAGAGAGCGGAGAAGTCGGAAGAAGACCCCCGAAGTCGGAAGAAGCCCCCAGAGCTGCTTAATAAATTACTTTAAAAACCTGTGTAGTGTGTTTTATTTATAGACACATTTTTCCCTAGGTGAATGGGTAGGGGAACGATGTACCCCATACTCATTCACATAGGGTGGGGGGCCGGGATCTGGGGGCCCCCTTATTAAAGGGGGCTCCTGGATTCTGATAAGCCCTCCGCCCGCAGACCCCGACAACCAACGGCCAGGGTTGTCGGGAAGAGGCCCTTGTCCTCATCAACATGGGGACAAGGTGCTTTGGGGTGGGGGGCCCGCAGGGTGCCCCACTCCCCCAAAGCACCCAACCCCCATGTTGAGGGAATGTGGCCTGGTACGGTTCAGGAGAGGGGGCGCTTGCTCGTCCTCACCCCCTTTCCTGACCGGCCAGGCTGCGTGCTCGGATAAGAGTCTGGTATAGATTTTGGGGGACTCCCACGCCGATTTTTCGGCGTAGGGGGTTCCCCTTACAAGCCATACTAGACCTAAGGGCCTGATACGCCCCTGGGGGGAACCCATGCCGTTTTTTTAATTTAAAATTTCCCCCTCATGATTCATACCAGACAGCTGTCAGCACTGCCTGTCGCTCATCAGGAAAGGAAAACAAAAGTTTTCCTTTCCTGATGAGCGAGCCAGCGCGACATGCACAGTACCCTGTTGCCAAGAACCAGCGCGATGGGAATCGCACTGGAAACACAATCTCACGGTCAGGTACTGTATACAGTTTAATATAAGTAAGCACATATGTATACAGTTCAAACTAAGCATATACCTATGCAGTATGAATGAAAACATACCAGCATGCATTTATGGAGGCATGCGTTTATGGAAGCATGTAGTTATGTGCTTAAGCAAGTATGCATTTAGGCAAAACACGAAAGCGTGTGTCCATGCAAACAAGCACTTACGCAATACGGAATAAGCAAGCATGCGTTTATAAACGTGTATGCAACATGTGTTTATGGAAACATAGATCCATGCAAACACCTATATCTATGCAACATGCATACACACTTGCCCACACGTCCATACAAAGATATGTTTATAAAAACCTGCATTTACGCAACATGCGTCCATGCAGATGCCCCGTCGCAGCCAGCCTTGGGGAGCTGCATGCTGGGCACCGCCTGCTTGCTGGGCACGGGGGCCATGGGGCGGGGCCCTCTGCGAACATGTGCCTATGTAGGCTTGTGTTCTATGCAAGTAAGCATGTATGTATACATGTATACTATGCTGCACCTGCTCAACTGCACCTGGGCCCATACTAGTTATAGTCAGGTTTAGCCAAGTACATAGACATCCAATGCAGCCTCTATGTTGCTTCAACAGCCTACGGCCTCTTCCACACCCCGTCCTGGGACTGCAAGGTTGCCTAACAAGTAGCGCCCAATGATTTCCAGTGAGTACCCTTCATATCCGTGGGTCTTCAAGTCGCAGTGACCTCAAAGCAGCCCCTGCACCACTCTGGTCAGACCTTGGCACGACTTGAGGTCCATAGACCTCAGGATTACACAGGCACTGCTTCACGTCGCTGCAAAATCACATTAAAGTTGCGACCAAAATGCGCAACATTTTCTAATCGAACAAGTGTGAAAAGGGAGGCCAAAACTAAGCTCCTGCAGACCCAATGCATGCTCTTCTGGAGACACAACTCCTTCAAGTGCACCGATGCCCATGGTCTTCCAAACATGTGCTTATGCCATATGTATGTATACAACATATATGCAAAACATGTGTTTATTCAAGCATGCGTTTAGACAACAAGCTTGCAAGCATGAATACTATGCTGCACTTGGCTAGTTTTTACTAGTTTAGCACATATGCATGCCACGCAACCTTTTCCTGCTTCAGTCTAAAAGTAAGCTCCTGCAGACCAAATGCACATTATTCTGAAGTTTGCAAGTATGCACCTGTTCAACTGCTCCAGGCCCAATACTATTTTTGTGCCAAAAGCACAGTATTCTGGAGACCCAACACTTTAAAGTGTACTGCTAGGGGTGTATTATCGACTTACAGTTGTACAGGCCCCCCAGATTAAGCAGTAAGTATGCAGTATATAATCATGACTTGTCTGGCCACACATTTCTCCCATAGTAAGTACTCGCACTTCATTAGTATCCATTAGCTGATGTTATGCCTCAAGAGGCCGTGCTGAAGCTGTGGCACATGGCGTTCTTAACATGGCTGCCCTTGCACTTCCTGCCTATATAAAAATAGGCCATACTGAGCGAATCTGCACCCTCTAGTGGCTGGAGGAGAAACAGCAGCCCACACGACTAAGACGTACACAGCATGATTGAACAGCACACTGCCCCCAGTGGCCACTGGGAGAACAGACAGTCAGATCTCTTTAAAAAAAAAAAGAGAAACTGTAAAGATGCAGATTTACCATTCTCGCTGCAGGACTCTGAACAAAACAGGAGTCCAATCTTCCCCCATCACGGTGAGCTTTGTCATAGAAGACCTTCAGGGACTGGGTCCCCCTTAATGTGGGGTCCACTCCCCTGGACTTGTATAGCACCCTGCAGGAAAGCACCTTGGTCAGAACAAACACTACACAGGGTTCCATTACGCCGGGTCCAGCACCGTAAGGCTGCATTACAGGCAAACCTCGAGGAATCTTCTCTCCTTCCAATGAGGCTCGGGTACCATCCATTTTGGCTGACAGCTTTTTCGCATGGAACTGATTGAAGACCATGATTCTAAATAGAACCGTCTAGACCTCCAAGTATGCTCCAAGAGCACATGTATTACATCAGTGACCATTCCACCTAACAGACACTGGTGAAAAAACTGAGGTCCTTCCTGTATAGGAGGGGGTTATATAGGGGTGGACTTCCTGTTTGACTATCTGCCAGTGTCCATCCACCAGTAGGTGGCATATAACCCATATAGTCATTATTATGGTTTCTCTGTGTCCCGTGATGTACTATAAAGAAATGCATTTATGAGGTCAGGTGGTGGGATGAGAAATGGTTGCCATTTTTACTTTGCTTGTATTTATGAAGATAGACATGAGAGGTCTTGGGCTACCATTGATTAAGTCTCGGCTTCTGGGGTGTCCCTGCATCTTAAAGGAGGAAGAGGCTTCACCCATGGCATACCTGCCTATAATTTATTCACTATATATCTCCCACAATGGAAGCTCTGTTAGACTAGAGTTAAAGTGATATTAAAGGCAGATTTTTTTCAATAACATACATGTCATACTTACCTTCTCTGTGCAGTGGCTTTGCACAGAGCAGCCCTGATCCTCCTCATCTTGGGTTCCCCCACGGGGGCTCCTGGCCCCTCCCTCCTGCCGAGTGCCCCCATAGCAAGCAGCTTGCTATGGGGACACCTGAGCAGGCTCGCTCCCGAGCCGCTGCTCTGTGTGTTCATTCACACACAGAATGCGGCTTTGCCCCACCCCCACTCTTTCCTCATTGGCTCACTGGCTGTGATTGACAGTAGCTTAGGCTCCCGCTGCTGTCTCAGCAGCAATGAAGAGAAAGACACCCAGGAGAGCTTTCGTGCACATTGCTGGATCGAGATAGGGCTCGGGTAAGTATTTGGGGGAGGTGGGGATGCTGCACACAGAAGTTTTTTTTTTACCTTCATGCATATGATGTATGAAGGTAAAAAACCTTGTGTCTTTACAACCACTTTAAGTACCACAGTTTTCAGAGGTACTGTTGCGTAGCAGTGTGGATTACATATATTTGCAAATAAATGCAACAATCACTTTTTTAATGCCAATTGTTAAAGCCATAAAGGCTACATTCACACTGACAATAAGGCCAGTGAGAATGGTAGCAGCAGGAATCTTCTGATTAATACTGACAGGTTGCCGACGGCTGCAGCTATTCGCGGCTCTCTGTACAGCCAGCATTACCTGTGGTTATTGCTGTTGGATGCACACAAAGTGAGTCCAGCAGTGATCACTGCAGGTAATTGTTTGCTGTGCGGACAGATTAGCAGATTAGGGCCACTGCAGGAATCACAAGATTACTGCCACTACAATTAGCACCAGCCAGAATCACCGGAGTGAATGTAGCCGTAAGCCCCATACACACAGGCCAAAATCAGCCAGTACGGAAAAAACAGGCCAACATTTGGCCCATGCATACTGGTCCTTGTCCGATAGACGCCGATCTCACAACTGGCTTCTGTCGAACAAGCATGCTGGAAAATCAGCAGCCGATTGGCATCTGATCAGCGCTTGCAGCCAATGGTGTATTCTGGCGAAGGGGGGAGTCCCCCTGTCAGAACAAAATAGAACAATGGAGAAATCACTGTACTAAAATTGCATAGTTGGTATAGCAAGCTTCTCAGTTTTTTTTCATTCAGCCTGCTGGGTTGAATGAAAAAAAAAAACTTACTGTGTGTACCAGGCATTAGACTTTTTTTTTTGCTGACAACCTGGTAAGTGTGCTGGGGTAATTTTTGTATTGTATTGTTTTGTGAACAGCTCTGCCCTGAGTGATTGCCGCCTTTTTTATTTTACTGGGATAAGACGTCCTGGCTCATAAATTCTGAAGGTGTTCAATAGATTGAAGCCATGGCTCTGTGCAGGCTACTTGATTTCCTCCACACCAAACCATCTTTTTAGGCACCTCTCTTTGTGCATAGGGGCACAGTATTGCTAAATGCTGGAACAGAAAATGTTCTTACCTAAACTGTTGCCAAAAGATTGTAGGCCCACAATTGTCTAAAATATCTTTTTATACTGTAACATTAACATACACTTCAGTACCTGAATTCAATAGTTTAAAGGGGTGTCAACATATTTTTAGCAATGGACATGCGGGCTCTCGCCCGCAATGGATGCCTCACTCGGGATACGCTTAAATAGAGTAACGACCAGCTGGGACTCAGAGAGACCTGCTGGTGTGTCTAGAGGACACAGTACTGACACCAATCAAGGATAGAGGCATTTAATTTCTAGGGTAGGCAACCCCCTTTGTTATACCATATAGACCCTATGGACCCTGCTCTGTGATTAACTCACAATGACTGTATTGCTTGTTTCCAAGCATATTGTTACACATATATATGTTTGATATTCACAGGGGGAGTATCCCGGGTATAAAAATTCCTACAATACAGTGTTTCATACCGCTCACTTTATTATAGACCTACAATATATTTTAACTCTTAAGCTCCTGAAGTGTATACTGTACTGTATTACGCATAACATGTCGAGCCACCTGTATAGCGGGATATCACCACCCCTCAAGTAGTCATCAGTTGGATACCTGACAAACAGGAGCCTATGGTCATGTACTGTATCTGATATGTGTTATACCTATTTGGAGGCTCCCTACCTATATTTTGAGGGTTACTGGTGATATCAGCTTAAAGTGTTTGTATTGTGAAAATAATCTAAGTTGTGTATCAAGATGTTTTTACATCTGATTTTTAAACATTTCCAATAAAAATATATTTTTTAAACAATGTTTACCTCTAGTGTGGGGCCAGTAAAGTCTCAAGTTTGTTTCTTTTTCCTAAATATCCTTAGAATAAGGGATGTGGCACAGTATATTTTTGTATGTCTGCAGTACCACTCTACGCTGACATATTCCTACTTGAATATATAATTATGTGTGTTGATTAGGAATCCATAAACTTTTGGCCATTTAGTGAAACTATAGGCAACTTTAGACTGCCACTAAGCATTGATCACCCATGCACATACTGAGCAGTTCAACTTAGTACTGTCTGACTGAGCAACTGGGGTTAGAACCACCAAGGATCAGAACCACCAAGTGGCACTGCTTAAAGATCAGTCTAAGCAAGACCTAAGAACTAGCGAGTATGCCAAGTGAGCTAGATAATTAGCTACACGTACACTAGAAGATGATTATTAGGCATAAAAACCTGGTCAGTTCTATCACAGCTAATGTACTTATTGCAAACAACAGACAAATCTACATTAGGCTGGCATGCAATCATTTTGCAAGTTTTACTAGACAGCCAAATAAAAGAAGCCTATATGCCAGACTAGTGATGGAGTCCAGATATAATTTATTATTTATTGTATCTATGAAAAGCCAACAATTTGTGGCAGTTCTTAAGGACCCTCTTCTCTTAAGACTACAACGTAACATAAAAAACTTGAATTAGCTACAAAATTAGGCTTTTTAATCGCTGGTTAATTACTTGTTTGGGATACAGGTTCTCTTTATGTGGCTGCTTTTGTAACACTTGTAAAAATGGCTGTGCTCTTCTGTATTTCTGTAACAATGTTCCATAGGCCTAATACTGGTCCCTGAGCACCCGAGCACTGCCTGTTTACAATTAACTGCCTGTTAACAATTAAACCAGGGAACACAAATCTCTGAATTTCTCCACCCATAAAGGGAACCTGTAAACCATTTAAAAAGTTACAGTGAGGTTTTTAAGACCCCCTTTTTTTTGGTCTTTACAGTGTGCATTGGGTAGCAGAAAATGCTGAGCTGTGATAAATGCTACGTGTCCTATTTTTTTTCTGCATGCACTAACACAGTACATTGACATAAACTGAAGCCCTAGGACAGTGATGGCAAACGTTGGCACCCCAGATGTTTTGGAACTACACTTCCCATGATGCTCATGCACTCTGGAGTGTAGTTGAGCATCATGGGTGGGAAATGTAGTTCCAAAACATCTGGGGGTTCCAAGGTTCGCCATCACTGCCCTAGGACATAAGGCTATTGCCTTGTCCTTGTGTTGGGTAATACAGCCTAATGGTGATGGACTTTACCTTTATATAGTGGCCTTCCCAGTTATGTATATTACTATTACATGATGAACTTTGCTTCAGTTTATACATAATAATGAATGATATAACTGTGGATTAAGACTTTTTTAATGTTACAATGTAACCACATGCATCACAATGCCTATATTTTCCCTTTGACTCCAATTAACCACAGACTGTATTGACATGTATGTATACCATTATTCATGGTTATTTTTAGGCTTTCTTTTTGGACTATATATTTAAGGTTGCACTTCAGTTTCTAAACAGAAATTGATATCAATGCCCAGTTAAAAAAAAAAACACCTTGAGCTGCAATACTCACCTTTAATCCAAGGGCTGTTTCTCACAGAATGTCGATTACCTCCTGATGCTGCTGTTAGATGACATCTAGCGTAATCCAAGCCACTTCCAGTGAGCCCAGGCTTTCGTGGACATACCTTCTGTGGGTGCATTATTAAGTAGCCTGAGCTCGCAGAACTAGAGCGGCATTCACACATCGTTAGGCAAGCACCACTCAGTCCAGTTTACTCCTAAAGAGGGACTACAGTCTTTAAAAAAAAAAGTCAGCAGCCAGAAATACTGTAGCTGCTGACTTTTTTACGAACCAGACACTTACCAGCTCAGGAGTGCAGCGCTGTCTTCACCTGGGCCAGTTCTTTGTTAATTCTCGGAACCCCAGTGCCACCATCTAGACTGTGGAAGCCGGCTGTGACTTTTTGCTGTTTCATAGCTGGCTCCCCACTGCACATGCGCTAGACACTGCGCTGTCAGGGACATGGGACATGTGACATGTTCCAGTAAGTTGTGGGTAGGGAGGGGGGTCAGGTCAAACTTCCACAATTCTCATCTAGGTGAGTATTGCGGAAGTGGGAATGGGTACCTGTCAGACTTGGTTACCTGTCCCCTCTCCCTCCTCAAAAAAACTTTGTTACAGGAGGGTGAGGAAAGGCACATTAGTGGTACTTTTACTTTAAGTGGAAGGTCCACTTTAAGAGCACTCGGAAATAGGTATGTATAAAAATTTGTTTTTCTTTATCTGAGGTTGAGTCCAGAGTAGGGGGGAGCATAAAACCTGAACTTCAGCTTTGAAATGACAATTGTTACTAAAACAATAAAGGAAGTAAATCTAAAATAATAGATTTATTACGTAAAGGCATGCAAAATGCAAAGAACAACAATGGTGTGTAGAGTACAGTAGCTCACATAACCAATAAAAATAACCCCAAATTCTTATCAGTACAGATAACACCCACCTTTTGGGTGCAGCTCCCCTTGAAGCCCCCCTACATACTCACCTGAACCCGGTCATGGTACAGCGCGTCAGAAGCAGTCTTCTCCCCTCTCATGGCTCTCAGAGGCTTGGCTAAGAGCAGCAAGAGCCATTGGCTCCTGCTGCTTCCAGTCAAAACCTGTGAGCAGGGAGCGGGGGGGCCGGGCTGAGCTGGGCTGTGTGTCTGAATGGACACAAAAAGTCCAGCTCGGGAGCGTGCCAGCACGAGTGCCCCCTTAGGAAGTGGCCTCCTATAGGAGCACTCAGCAGAGGGAAGGGCCAAGAGCGCCGGCGGTGGACCCAAGAAGAGGGGGATCGGGGCTGTTCTGTGCAAAACCATTGCCCAGAGCAGGTAAGACATGTTTGTTATTCTAAAGAAAAAAATCCAGAAAGTTTACAAACGCTTTAAAGAATGTCATTCAAAAGTACTTAAAAATTTTAATTTGATCTTAACATTTGATTTTGGAATGAATATGTGCCCCTGAATGAAAATGGCATTCACTGTTAAGCAGCCCATCGATTATGCAATTTTCCTTTCTTTGGACTGAAAATCTTTTGATTCCTCCATCAACACAGTCATTATTGATGGGAGAATCCCTCCTGCAATGTTATGTCGCGTAAACACGATTGAACATTCCGACAACAAAATCCATGGGTTTTTTCCGACAGATGTGGGCTCAAACTTGTCTTGCATACACATGGTCTTGGCTGAAATTCCGAACGTCAAGAACGCGGTGACGTACAACACGTACGATGGCACTATAAAAGAGAAGTTCAATACCAAGTGTGCCACCCTTTGGGCTCCTTCTGCTAATCTTGTGTTAGTAGAAGTTTGGTGAGAGATGATTTGCGCTTTTTAGCCTTGTGCTTCTCAGATCATTACTGCTCTTCAGTTTGTTCTTGTGGGTTCATATCTGTGGGTTAGTATCTGGTTTTCAGTGCGTGTAGTCAGTTCACATTTGTTTTTCAGTGCGTATTTTATAGTACGTATTTGCTTTTGCAGTGCGTTCTTGTCCGCTCATTTCTGAGCTCGCTCTTCTCAGGCCTTTCTGTTTTTCAGTGCGTTCTGTTAGTTCGTTCTGACCAGCCGACCATTTTGAAGCCATGTTGCGCTTACGTACTCCTCGTAGAGTTTGTGCTATGCAGGGGCTTGGTGTTGGGGTTCTTATTACTTTGACCCAAGCCCAGTCCATGAACAGGGCGGGGAGGAGTTCATGGAGCAAGAATTGGTTACTCCAGCGTGACCAATTCTCGCACATGCTATTGTTGCGGGAGATCCAGGAGAATAATCCTGATGATTTCAGGAATTATCTCCAGATGACAGACCCCGTTTTTCACCTTCTGTTGGCTTTGCTGTCCCCTTATATTACCAAGCAGGACAGCTGCATACGGCAAGCAGAGGCTAGTCGCCACGCTTGCGGTACTTGGTGACAGGGAGAAGTCTGCAGGACATCAAGTTCTCGACAGGCATATCCCCCCAGGCTCTGGGAGTCATTATTACAGAGACCTGTTCTGCCATCATTCAGGTCCTGCAAAATGACTATATTAAGGTAAGATTTCTCCTTTAACATCACATTCTATGTATTTAATGTTTGCTAATGTATTGAATTTCTTTCATTATTCCCTAATTACCATGATTGTAATATGCTGTGAATGTCCCCTTTGTCCTCATGCATGCTGGAAGTTTTTAAACTACCTTTTTTGTCCTTCATGCATATTTGCCTTCGCTAACCTTCCCAGCATGCTATCCTGGGCCCATACACACCTAGCCTAGACACTTAACAATTTATTTTGTCAGCTCCATAGTACTGCTTTACCCTAAACACCCCCTAAAATGTGTTTAAATGTTATTTGTGTGCTTAAATTCATGCAGAGTGCCAGAGGCTATTTTTTGGGGTCCCAAAATCATTTGGAAACCTCCCTCCCCCCCAACTGCTATGTCAACCGATACCAATCCTCTATCTGCTGACTTTGCCAAACCCATACACACTATACCTACCTCTTTTGTGTTCATATTTATGGATGAATTCACCAAAGCATGTAGTGAAAGGGCCTGCCTGAATACTTTCAAATGGTGCTGTTTAAATTTTTGTTCTCCTATTATCTTGATAGGTAATTGCAGAATGTCAAAAAGTGCTTCAATTTGTACAGTGTGTATTTATATTTTTGTATTATGACACTTTTTACCTGTCCAGTGGGCTTCCAATAATGTAAGTAAGGAGGGGCTGGCCAAAGTAACACAAGTAACACACATTATTTATGAATTCAGCTCTCAATGAAGTGGAGAGGGTTACCTGTCCAAAACACCCCCCCTCCTAAATTTTTTACAATGGGCCATCAGAGGAGGTGAGGAATCTGATAAGTGGACCTTATATTTTTGTCTTTAAATACTCCTTAAAATAAATGTTATACTGATGTTGACCAAGAATGTTTGTGTATAATCTGCTTGCAATGTTATGTGCAAAATTACTAATTTCTTTTTTCTTGTTTGACTCCACAGTTTCCTTGAACGCCACAGGAATGGCAGACTGTGGCTTCCCAATTTCCCCAGCGGTGGGACTTTCCCAACTGCGGAGGGGCAATTGATGGGAAACACGTCCACATAGTCCCACCCACCAACTCAGGGTCATACTATTACAACTATAAGGGGTTTAATAGTATTGTGATGTTGGCGGTAGTGTCGGCGACATATGAGTTTCTCTATGTGGACCTGGGGAAGAATGGCCGGATGTCGGATGGTGGAGTCATCGCCTAAACCGAGTTTTACAGACGGCTCCAGAATGGTGACTTGGGATTGCCACCTGCTGAAGAGAACGTGGAAAGACTCCCGTTCGTCTTTGTCGCTGATGAAGCATTCGGGCTGGGTGATCACCTGATGCGGCCATTCCCCATGAGGACCCTCACCCGGACCAGAGGGTTTTTAACTACTGGCTGGCCAGAGCCAGAAGAGTGGTGGAGAATGCTTTTGGGAAAATGGCCAGCCGGTTCCGCCTATTCCTCACTGCAATAAACATGGCAGAATATAAAATCAATCACATCGCTCTTGCATGCTGCATATTATATAACTTTTTAAGAAAAAATGCATCAAACTATGTGGCCTCAGTTGGGACTGAGGCCGGCTTATTACCGGATCCAACACATCTGACGGCTCTTGAAGCTGGCTGTCCTGGCTTGCCCTCCCAAAGTGCCCACGAAGTTTGCGAAAAGTATCTAGAGTACTTTGTGGGTAGGGGGGCCATTGATATGCCAGACAATGTTTAAGAAACATTTTAAAAATACATTTTTTTTTTAAACTGAAATAATATTTCCTTTGATTTAATGCTTGTCTTTCTTTTAGCTGTCTCCTGGGTTCTCCAATGGGCTTTTCTTTTTGGCCATTTTCTTCAATAGTGTAAATGTAATTTATTTGATACATGAGGTGACAATCTCTTCTTCAGCGAACTATTATGTTGTGGGTCTGCTACACACTCACCTCGTTTTTGTTGTTAATATATGTAATGCATTAATGATAAAAAGAATCATCATTTTCAGCACCATGAATGAATTTTTGGGAGTCAAGAAAATGGCGTGATTATGGCAAATTATAAAGCCCTGTGGGAGTTATTTACTAAAGGAAAATCCACTTGGCAAGAGTGCACTTGAAACTGCACTGAAAGTGCACTTGTAGTGCAAAGTGGATTTGCCTTTAGTAAATAACCCCCATTGTCACTGTAAACACCAACTTAGTACCAAAACTGCTATTGAGCATTGAAAGAAGAAGCCACACATTGTTGATTTTAAAATTTTTTACTCTGTGCACATTCACATGTGCTTTAGAAAAGGGTTTTTGAACAAACCAACATATTTTTGGAATAACATTTTTGCGTTTGACAGTACAAATAGCCTTTTTTGTGTTAAATAGGCATGTCAACATGTGCTAGCTCCCATCATGGGGGATCGATGGCTGTGTTTCGGGGGTGTAACCCCTTCCTCTCAGCTACTTTAGTTGTGAAGAAGGGGTTGCACCCACAAAACGCGTACCTTGATATCCCGTGATGGCAGATAGCACATGTTGACATACTGTGTGCATCTTCAAAATTTGGCTTTCAATACACTTCAAAAATTTTTAAATTATTTAGAAAATCTCAACAAATTGAAGAATTTTGGTGTGTTTTAGATTCTGCCTAAAACATCAATGAGGTTTTTGAGTCTTTTTTCAACGTCATTGATGTTTTCCTTGATCTTCTGTAAATCATGATTGCACACCATAATCTCCCCGATGAGGACACGTGCACTTGCACTTGTGAAATGAGTTTCTTCTTCCACAACATCCACATCACCTAAAACATACCTTGTATTAAAAATATGCAGGCATACATCTATAACCTGAAGCTGTGGTCTCAGACACTCACCTGTTGTGGTCACTATTTCGCCCACTTCATAAACCTCTCCTACCTCCACATCCTCTAGTTGTGTTGGTGGTATTTTCCCTTCTTTACGAGGTTGTGGGCCCCTGGTGTCCTCAGATGTCCCGAGTCTTTTTTCCCCTATGTGGAAAAAAAAAGGTATACTTAGCACACAGGTATTTGAGGTGAGAAATAGGAATCTGAAACATTGACTGGAAGTGTTGTACAATTTTCTTTTTGGGCAGAGTTCCAAGCTGAAGACATTTTTTTTCCCTTTCTAAAGCTGGAATACTTACCTTTTTTGTACAATTTTCACACATGGAGACACCCCTAGTATCCACTGGAGCACATGTGTGGGACACCCTAAAAAGTTTGTTCTGGTGTCCCACACTAGTGCTCCTGCGTCCAGATGTGTAAACAGCTGCTGAGTATCCTCTCCTTACACTGAATCAAGTTTGCATTTCATTCTAGTTACAAACCAATCTAGACAACAATGTACTAAACTTCTTTTAATACAAATAGGCATGAACAAATGTAGTTAACCTGGATCTGCACCAAACATCATATTAGTGGGCGAACGAACGATGTTGACTAAGAACGATTACTGTGCCTACGAACCTGAAAGTTGCCATTTTAAACTGTACAACAGTAAAGAAAAGCACATGGAGCAGCATGCAAATATTAATAATAATAGGAACACATGACAAAAACTTACTTGACAACTTACTTTTTTGAAGAACTCTCTTGATCCTTCTGTACTGATCATGCTCCTTCAATTTCAGGTCTGACCATTGTTTTTTCAGTTGATCCTTGGATCGCCGTACCCCAAAATTCCGGCGCAGACTCTTCACAACTTTAGCCATGATCTTGGCCTTTCTCACACTTGGTTTTAGGTAAGGTCCATACTTCCCATCATAGTCGGCCCTCTTCAAGATGTCTACCATCTCCACCATCTCTACAAAGGACATATTTGAGGCCCTAAATCTCCTCTGGGATCGGGACATTCGTGGCTCCGGGCTTTGGTCATGGCTGCTTCTTTCTGCATGCACTTGCTCTGTCTCCGCCATGTGCTTTCTCACTGCGCCGAAAGACAAGGGGCAGGGAATAGAAGAGAAAGAACATCAGGGGTGGGCGGAGTTTCACGCATTCGCAGTGTATATAAAGCGTAACATGCGTGCGTCATACGTACGATCTGTGAGTGGAGGAAGGAGTATCGGAAGCGCCGATCGTTGGAAGGAATGTACAATTTGAACTTGGGGCATCAGTGGTCTATACTGCTACTAGATTGAGGCCTATATTGGGACAAGATTAGGAGAGTTTAGCTTGACATTAGGGTTTGTCTTGTGTTGTGTCTTGCAGAGAAAATGGATGGCTTCAATGATCACAACTTCCTCCCCTATTCATAGACAAGTACAGGGAGCTGCCCTGTCTGTGGCAGGTGAAACAACTGCATTATAATCATAAACAAAAGAGGGAGGCAGCGCTGGAGAAACTGCTGGAGTTGGTGAGCCAAAATTGGTGGCCTGAGGAGCACTTATAATAGGGATTGCAATACAGTCCAGGATTCCATGAGATCAGGAGCAGCAGCAAATGCCATTTATGTCCCCAGGCTGTGGTACTATGAGAGACTGGGGTTTCTGTCAGACCAGACGTCAGGCAATCACTATCCACTCTTCCTATCACTCTTCCTTCCACCCCAGCTGAGGCTTCCGACATCCAACCTGGACCTTCCAGCCAGGAAGAAGAAGTGGAGGAGCCCGGCTTGAGTCAGGTATAGCATTGTTCAACATATTTCTGTTCGTAAAATTAATGATGTTAACTAGATGTTATTATTGATCACTAATTCCTGATATAATAAAGTGTTTTACATATCAATAGACAGTAGTGGCAAAAATGTTTGGGACAAGAAGGAAAAATGCTGGGCTTAAAATTATAGTCTTTTCTAATTGTTAACATTCAATTTGTAACAGTCATGAGCTGAAAATTGTGTGTGACTGATGAACAAAAACCTAAAACTACGTTCTTTTTTCATACACAGGAAAGCCTCAGCCAGGAGGAGGGTGTGGAATGTGGCAGCCAGGAGGTGGCGGGGGAAAGTGGCAGCCAGGAGGTTGCCGGGCCCAGTAGTAGCCTGACAGAATCCCAGGTCCCTCCCCTCCGCCTTCCAACCAAAAGGCCCAGGAAGGGGAGTAATGTGCAGGAGGCAGCGCTTGGGCTGATTTGGAAGGCTAAGGCGGCCCTCAGAGCCAGCCCCACTCCTCAAGAGGCCTTTGGCTGCATGACTACCAGCAAAATGCAGGAAATGGAGGAGGGCCAACGCCTCTTGTGTAAGGAAATTATGTATACAACCCTAAATAAGGGGTTGAGGGGCCAACTCACAATCAAAATACACCTGTGTGTTTGACCATCCTCCTCCTCTTCCTCCACCTCCTGCCACACCTCCAACACCACAGCCACAGCCTGGAAGAAAGAGTGGAAGTAAGACAAGAAAGTGATGGCCTGGGTTCAGTCTGGTCTGACAAAAGACACAGGCTGTTGTATGACCACAGCCTGGGGACATATATGTCATCTGCTGCTGTTCCTGATCTCTTGTAGTCTGGGACCGGATTGTGCTCACTATTATATGTACTCCTCAGGCTACCAATTTTGGGTGCAAAATAGTTGATGTGTGACTGGGTACAAAGGCTTCGCCAATTTCAAAATTTTCTCCAGTGTTGCCTTCCTCTTTATTTTGTTATGACCCATAATAAATGTCTATTTTGTATTCACAAATACTTGCCTATGTGTTTTACTTCAAAAAAGACAGTTTGTTTGTGAGTAGGCAGGTACATTTCCAAAATACAAGGTCAAATTTACCAGGGACAGCAACACCAAACAACCTCCTTGAGGTTAAAAAAAAATACAAGATAATAATGGTGTTGTAGTAACTTGACACACAAAACTAAAAACAACATTATGGAGAGCACTAGAAAAAAAAAACAAAAAAAAAACAAGGAGATCTTGATTAAAAAAAAAAACACTATAAACAAAAATTAAATACATTTATTATGAAGATCTGACAAAAACCAAAAAATAAAATATTCAGGAGATCATGAGAAATAATAAAGAAATCATTTTTTCAGAACTCTGTGTGAATATCAGCAGCAAAACAACTTCATTATTCTAGCATTCTAAAGAAGAAGATAATGTGCTGCATTAAAAGATTAAAAAAATTCCAGCATGACGAATGTGCTATCTCCATTACGAACGCTAGTTTTACCAGACCAAGCACTTCCGTCTCGTACTTGATTCTGAGCATACGTGGAATTTGCGTTGAAATTGTGTACACATGATCGGAATTTACGAGAACGGATTTTGTTGTCGGAAAATTTGAGATCCAGATCTCAAATTTTGTGTGACGGAAATTCCGATGGAAAATGTCTGATGGAACCTACACACGGTCGGAATTTCCGACAACAAGCTCCCATCGAACATTTTTCGTCGGAAAATCCGACCACGTGTACGGGGCATTATTGTGTTCT
Organism: Aquarana catesbeiana; assembly: GCF_042186555.1. Lineage (NCBI taxonomy): Eukaryota > Metazoa > Chordata > Amphibia > Anura > Ranidae > Aquarana > Aquarana catesbeiana. Next base: position 353,453,702 of record NC_133329.1, on the reverse strand, counting down.
GCCAGCAGGGGGCCTTCCCGGCCAGCAGAATACAATAGTTACTGTGAGCAGCTATTGCAGCTGGCAGTAATCGCATGTACAAAATCCAATAGGCTGCTTATACCCAAGTCAATCAATGGATCGTCTTGGGTACAAGCAGCTTGCCCATAGATGGATCAAATCTCGGATGGTCCCTGCTGAACTGGCTGAAATTCGATCCATCTATGGCTGGCTCTAGAAATTATTTTGTTCAAGAAAAGTTTCCATCCATTCTTTTGAATTTTCTCATCACTGCTGTCAAAAATAAATATCAATTTGAACCCATTAATGATTAGAATATCGAAAGAATGTTCTGAAAACAAACATTTTCAAACATTATTCTACTAGTGCATGGTCAGCTTTATTATGTATTACTGCAGCTTGCACATCATTGTTGCTCCTTATTAATTCTAGGCTCCTGGAGTTCGCTTATTACTAGCAGTAAGAGAGTGATTATTGCAAGCCCAGTTCTTGCATTTCTTTTAGAATGATAATCTTTAAACTCATTAAATAATTCTTGCAAGGTATACAAAATGTGGCTGGCCTTGACACATTAAAACAATGGGTTCTATTTGCTGCAAGACAATCACCATCACAATTCATTAACACCCATTCAAGTGAGAACAAATATTACCACCATACAGCAACCATGGTAACTTCTACTTACAGAGTGCCGCTAATGCTGCTATAATCTCTTAATTTTTTCACATAAAGCTCATTAACAGAGAATTGAGCTTTCTGCCGCTTCATTAATATGCAAATGGAACATTTTTCTGTATTGATAACAAGTCTTAAAATTTCTGTAAAACAAGACAAGGTTGATTTTTATATCATGTTTTGCCAAAAACCCTCATTACATCGAGCTCTAGCATTTTATTTAGTAAAATGTATTCTTTATTTGTTAAAGGAAAGTATAGTGGTTTTATATTAATAATATAATATGGTAAGAACCAGAAACATATAAACATATGAAATAAATTATTTTTTTCAGTGAGCTAAATATCCATATAACATATAAATACTGTATTATGTAATCCATAATATAGCCGGCAGGCTCTTTTTTATGAATTTTCTCTGTCTCCTTTGCTCTCTTGGTGTAAACACCCTGCTGCTTACAGAGCTTAATATCTCAAGCTGAAATTCACACAGACATGATGTCTCATTAAAGAGAACTTGTCACCAAAAAATGACCAAATAGGGGACTTTTTGTCCCCTATGTGATGAAAAAAAGTTTACTCTCATATTAATGGATAACTCTAAACCAATAACTGGGGTTTTTTAAAGTGTCAATATAGGGTATTGACAATATAGGGTATTGAAGTTTGTTGCTATTCCACAAGCATATAGTACACAATTCTAAAGGCTTAACATGTTGAGTATCTACATACTCTTTTATATTTTATCGGGAAAAAAAATGGTATTATATTGTGTTTATGTGCCCTAAAATTAACTTTAAGTGTATTTTATTCGGAAACTTTGTAATATCGCGTGACAATGTAAAAAATTGGAACTACCACTAGTTTATTCCCTAGGGTTTCTGCTTTCATAAAATATATTTGTACGTTTTACTAATATTCAGGCCTAAAATGATTTTTTAATTGTGTACATTTTTTTCTTTAAGGTAAACAATGGTTATTTAGAACAGTGGTCTGCAACTTCTCCGGCACCAGGGACTGCCTTGCGGAAGACAACCTTGCCACAGACGGGGGGGGGGGGGTTGATAGACTGTCATTGTGTGGAGTACAGCTTGTCATCTGCAGTCAGTCCAGTATGAGGGCCCCCAGGACATAGTGATCTTTCTGCTATACATCGTAGCAGTGTATGGGTCTCACCAGTGCTCTATGACAATCTTGCCGGCCCTCCTCCCTCCCCTTCTCCTTCTTTTCCCCCTTCTCCTCATCTCTTTTCCTCTTCTTCTCACGTATTGCCGATGTAAGCAGGGAAGGGAGTAGTGGGGCTGGGAGTAGGGCAGTGGGCACCCCTCTGGTCATTGGACGGTTGCAGTGATGGTTCTGCTGGCTCACTCGCCCACCCCCCCGCCATGCGACCCAGTCCTCCAGCAGGCCACGGTCCGCAGGCCAAGGGGTTAGAGACCTCTGATTTAGAACATGTGTTTATTGAAAATGTTTTCTCTTTAAAGTCTAAAGGGCACTGAAGGACCCTCAACAAACTCAAGATGACGTTTCCTTCCTTGGAGAAGAGGAGGAGAAGCCAGAGGCAGCCAACCAAAAAAAAAAAATAACACATGCAAGTCTGTCTATGTCTGTCAATCATGTAGGAATAACTACCAAGCAGAAAGAAGTCATTGATGTCAGAAGTTCTCCATATCATATTCAGAAAATCTGTACAGTCACCAAGCCATAGTCACCTTTTCCTTACTCAAGGGGTAACAGACCCTATTCAGCATACTACTGTGTAAGCTGTAGCCAGAGAAGTCAAAGCAGATCTTGGGACAGGATTCAAACAAGGAAATAACATTAACCTCACTGGGAGGTATCTTTGTCTTGGTCAGCCTCTTGGCTATCAATATACATGACAGTATTCCAAAATGATTCAAGCAACAATCAAGTTAATTTGCCTAGATGTGGTGCAGAGTGATGTCAATTTTGAGCACAGAGTCTTCTAAGTATATTTTCCAGCATGCTGAAAAAAACATTGAAGGCTGTATTTAATACTTTCCCTTTATAGTGGCATACGGTAAACCATTTCTGAGACTTTGGATCTACTTGTTGTCTAAAAGAATGTGCGTTTTTCACTTTACCATGCTGATCATGCTAGACACTGGCCATTAATGTACTACAACAAAGACAAATTCTGTGCTGGCAATATAAGCAGTTTATGACAACAAATGTGTGTTTCAACAACTTTCCTTGTATTCTTCCAGGGAAGGGTGTGTGATGAAGCATCTGGTGAGGTTAATGAAAAATGTGTACAAGACAAACCACTCTCCTGAAGAGTCATGTAAAAGAGTGAACCTTCGGTGTATTTTTCTACACTGAGAAGAAAAAACAAATATTATAGCAACAAAGCAACTGTTTTTCAAGGCAGGATATAGAGAGGTAAAAATCTTCCCATGATAAATAAACTGAAAAATATCTCCTTATCCTCTGAAATACTAATGCCATTGCCATAAAAAAACCTGAGATGCACTACATAAACAACACAACCATAAAATTTGTGGACACCAGACAATCTAACCAATATGAGCTTGTTGAGCATCCCATTCCAAAATCAGGGGCTTTAATGTGGAGTTGCCCTTCCTCCCCTTGCAACTATAATGCCGCATACACACGGTCGGAATTTCTGACAACATATGTTCGGATGGGAGCTTGTTGTCGGAAATTCCGACCGTCTGTAGGCTCCATCGGACACTTTTTGTCGGAATTTCTGGATCTCAAATTTTCCGACAACAAAATCCGTTGTCGGAAATTCCGATCGTGTGTACACAATTCCGACTCACAAAATTCCATGCATGCTGGGAATCAAGCAGAAGAGCCGCACTGGCTATTGAACTTCATTTTTCTCGGCTCGTCATACGTGTTGTACGTCACTGCGTTCTTGACGTTCGGAATTTCCGACAACATTTGTGTGACCGTGTGTATGCAAGACAAGTTTAAGCCAACACCTATCGGTTCCAGGTTCCACTTTTCCTGGAAGGATTTTGAGTGTGTATGTGTGCCCATTCAGGCAAAAGAGATTTTGTGAGGTCAGGTACTAGTGTTGGATGAAAAAAAAACAGGTCTTTGTGTTCCAATTTATCCCAAATGTTTTTAGTAGGGTTAAGGGATGGATTCTACGCAGGCCACTCAAGTTCTTTCCTGCTAAATTCATTAAACCATGTCTTTATGAACCTAGCTTTGTGAAGGGTCAAGGCTTTAGTAGAGTCAAGGGATGGATTCTACGCAGGCCACACAAGTTCTTTCCAGCTAAACTCATAAAACCATGTCTTTATGGACCTGGCTTTGTGAACAGGGGTGCAGTCATGCTTAAACACAAAAGGTTGCCACAAGGTTGGAAAGGCAACATTTTTTAATATTTCTTTGTATATTGTAGCATTAACAGTACCCTTTACTGGAAACACCTGAACTCAATAATTTAGAGGGGTTTCCACCTACCCTTGGCAATACAGGATACATGTGTAATCGTATATCCATTACTGGGTACTAGTAATACATTTAATAAATACAAAAACAAATACCCTTAGCAAGTGGCATAACAATGGATTATAGCAGCACATGAAGCTGCTGTGAGGCCTTGGAGTTGGAGGAGGCCCCATTAGGAAGCTAATTTAGGCAAATTATATATACTGTGGAAAATCAGTGTGCTTATTAACATAACACAGATCTAGATTTGTATCGTAAAGGATTGGAGTGGCTGTTGTTGACACAGACCTTGTATCCCTGTGAAGTCAAGAGTATAGAAAGGTTCCTGTCAGAAGCTCAGGATGATTCTTCAGGATTATGGTTGCTAGCCCCAAGACAATTGTTTAACTGTCTTAGTAGTATAGATCTATTGCCCTCACTTTGAAAACCCTTTTCCTCAGGCTGTAAAAAGATACCAGAGCTTCTCCGCAGTTAAAAACTGATAAAACCGTTAATGTTTGGAGTTCTGCAAAAAATCCACAGCTTAAAGTGTTACTAAACCCAGGAACCTGCATTCTGGCCCTCTATCTAGGCAGTGCTGATTGGCCCTGTGATGATCACATACACTCTACCAAGAAAAAAAAAAACTCTCTAGCAATACACACCAAACTGAGCATGTGTAGAGTGCCTCCAAAGGCTCTGTCTTATTGGGAGATGGATTGGGGACAGTGGAAGAAGGGGAGGATCAGAGAAGGCAGCCTTTTTAAACAATGCAGAGGATTAACCCCTTCCACAGTGAGTATAACAAGCATGTTTTAAAGCATATACAGTCTGATTTTACTGTTGTGGGTTTAGCAACACTTTAAAGAAGTCTGTGTAGGGTTGTAGAATAAGGTGTAAACAAACCCTCCTTGTATGCAGGGGTATAAATAAGTATACTATATATTATGATGGGTGTTATTGTTACCACAACTCTTTTTTTGTTGTTTTTTTACTGACGTTTTACATGTTTCACCCATATTTAGGCGTGGATATGGGTGGAAATATGGTAAAAGTAAATAAAGTGGTCTCGCGCAAAAAATATATCACTGAATAACACTGTGATACAATATACACACTGAATGATATTAAATTATTACCTAAAGGGCAAGTGAGTGAAAAACAATAATATGAAGGATCAATGTGCAAAAATTGCCATGAATAAATAAATAAATAAATAAATAAATATATCTGTATAATGCGCAAAATGGCTAAAGTGTCCGATAAACCCTCCAATGACGTGAAGTGATCATATGTCATAAAATCACAACAATATAATAAACATAATGATCCTCAAAAATAAGTGAATAAATATCACGATTTTATTCACTTATTTTTGAGGATCATTATGTTTATTATATTGTTGTGATTTCATGACATATGATCACTTCACGTCATTGGAGGGTTTATCGGACACTTTAGCCATTTTGCGCATTATACAGATATATTTATTTATTTATTTACTTATTCATGGCAGTTTTTGCACACTGATCCTTCATATTACTGTTTTTCACTCACTTGCCCTTTAGGTAATAATTTAATATCATTCAGTGTGTATATTGTATCACAGTGTTATTCTGTGACATATTTTTTGCTCGAGACCACTTTATTTACTTTTACCACATTTTAGTGTTTTGTGATACACTCTGAGGTTTTGCTGCATTTATTGATTTATCATTTGAGTTCTGTACTAGGTTTGTTTTATTACTCTCAGTAGCACGAAAGACACATTCACAATTTATGGGTGGAAATATGTTCCACCCATATTTCCAGCTCTTGGCGCCAGTTTTCCCTCACCCCCCCCATTCCTCAGTGTGACAGCAAGCAGGGGATCTTCTCCCCACACCCGCTGTCACAATTTAAAAACAGTGCAGCTATGCAGGGCTCCTACCAAGTGAACGCATTATTCATTCAGTTTCCTTCAAGCTTGAAATAGGAGACAGGACCTTGGAAACGCATCGCAGCCGGCTCCTTTTACCTATCACGGCTCCCAGTATATGGTTTGAGCGAGGGCTACAGATGCCGCTTCGTAACCACCTCTCAGCAAGTCTTTGCCTGTATCCCTGCAACTGATCATCGGTCCTGCCAGACTACTGTTTGCTGTACTGTCCATATCCCATCCTAGCCAGTGGAGTGTTTTCACAAGTCATCTACACATTAAAGTGGTGATTTTATCCGTTCCTAATCTGCCGCCCTGCTGTTCCTTCTCTTGCGCGCACATGAGGGATCTCTCCCAGGTCTTATTGCCAGGAGATGCTGGATTTTGACATCCATCTGACATTGATAATTCCTTGTCATGAACTGTTTGAATAGTACAGACTTTTCTCCTATTGTGGGCGCTGATAGTTTTTGTATGATATACAAGTGTAGCACCCTCTAGTGCTAGAAGTAGAAATCATTTTTTTTGTTTTTAGCACAGGTAAATTTATGCAGGCTTGGCTGCTAGCCAAGTATGTCTGTTTTTTGTTTCCTGGGTTGGACAGAAATCCGGGGAGAGCTGGATGACTCAACGATAGCATCACTGAGACCTCCCCCTCTTTCTAGAATGCACTGGAACCTTCTGGAAAGGAGGAGGGGAGGTAAGGTGGAGCTGACTGGAGTATGCTGAGGGCCCTGACCAATCCCCAACCTCTGTTGGCAGGGAGCAGGCCTCCTCAAATATTTAAAGGGGTTGTAAGCCCTCTTTCTTTTTTTTTTTTTTTTTTAAATAACAAACATATCATACTTACCTCCACTGTGCAGTTAGTTTTGCACAGAGTGGCCCTGATCATCTTTTTCTAGGGTCCCCCAACGGTGCTCGTGGCTCCTCCTGGCATCGGTAAACACCATAGGAGAAACGCTCTCCCTGGGGGTTACCGTGCGGGCGTGCTCTCGAGTCCAGCATTTGAGTCTATAGACACAGAATGCCGGATTCGGCCCCGCCCTGCCCACGTTATTGGATTTGATTGACAGCTGCGGGAGCAAATAGCTGCGCTGCTATCATTCTATCCAATCAAGAGCCGAGAGCCCCAGGCAGAGGGGAAGAGCGCATCTCCACTGAGGGAACGAAGGGCTCAGGTGAGTAAAATGCCTCTAGCATCGGTAAATAGGAAACAATGTCTTCCTGGTTTCTGGCCTAGGCAAATAATACCATACATCTAAGAAGTCTTCATGAGGGGAGGAGGGGTTTTCTCAGCTAAGCTCCTGCCTGCATGCCTGAGCTAAGGGCAGATAGATCCAAGGAAGTAAATGCTACATGATTTATCTGCCCTTACTCAAGATTCCAGAAATGCAAAATAAAGCATGGAGACATGGATTGATGGGAGAGTTTGATTTCAATATTAAAAACTGATAAAATATAGTTTTTGGTTTGTGGTGCTCATATGCATTGTAGTTCTGCTTTAAAGTGATTATAAAGCCTAAACATTTATTACCTTAATGCATTAAAGGAAGAGTACAGCCAAAGCTGGTTTGGCTGTACTTCTCCTATTGATCAGAGGAGTGCAGTTCAGTCTACACTTTTGTGACCCATTTTTAGCAGACAGCGGGCTGAAGCTCGCTATTGGCTGAAGCCCCATCGGCTGACATCAAAGAGCCAGTCCAGGCTCAGGCAAGATCGTGACAATGAAGTCGGGATCCGCCCACATGCCTGGATCGGCACTGAGAGCCTGAGCCGGCTGCTGCAGCCCCCTCCACAGCCCAGCACTTCATTGAGCGTGGGGGGGGGGGGGCAGAGCAGAGAGTGGTGACTGACAGTCACCAGCTCTCTGCTCACAGAGCTGTGAGAACCGAGCGTTTGGCTGTGTTTGATCACTCGGTTCTCAGTGTTAGAGCCAGTGGGGGACAGATGCGGCATCGTACCAATGCTGCATCCACCTAGGTAAGTATGATTCTTAAAAAAAAATCCATACTTCTCTTTTAAGGTAAAAAATGTTTAGGCATCAGTATCACCCCCCTCCCCTTTACTTACCCGATCCTTCATTCGATCCAGCACTGTGCCCATCTGCAGCTCTGAGTATCTGTATGGACAGTCCGTTCTCAGTGTGCCGTGGCGGTGCATGCCCCAGGTTCATATACATATTTACAACAAGTACATGAATCTGTCTCCCACACCAACATTTGTCGTGTGGACTCACAATAGATTCTAAAGAGTGTCTAAGGCTGGATTCACACCTATGCATTTTTAGTGCTTTTTGCATTTTGCAGATTTGCACTACAGTCCATTCACCATGGTTTCCTATGGTACACTTTCCGTAGTGCAAAAAGCACTAAAAATGCATAGGTGTGAATCCAGCCTTAGACACTTTTTATGAATTCTCCTGTATACCCTTTGGCCTGGTTCACACCTATGCATTTTTTAGTGCGTTTCCAGTTTTGCAGAAACACACTACAGTCCATTTAACATGGTTTCCTATGAATGTAGTTCACTTCTGTGCATTTTATGGAAAGGGCCAGGGACTTTTTTCTGTTTTTTAAATCCATAGACTTCAATGGATCAAAAATGTGTATTGAAAAATGCAAAATGCACCTGGAATATGCAAACTGCAACCTGCACAGGTGTGAACCAGGTCTTCATCATTAATGACAATGACGATTTCCCTTACTATCTCATTTATGGGATACCAATTCAACACGATTATAGAGGTACATCTGCCTGTTGTCTATAATGGTACTACCCGCACATGCCTAATTATATTATTATATTACAGGCACCTTGACCTCCCACCAGGGCCTAACAAAAAAAGGTAAAGCTTCTGAAGTCATTTGAACGAAATGCAAATATGTCACAAAAAAATAATGAAATACAATGCAAATAGTTGATTATTATTTACATGATATTAGAGATGTAATTATGGTAATGAATGTTGATTTATTTGCTGGCCCATATCAATATAACATGATGAAATTACATTTTACTAAAATACATTCATGCAGGCTGAATTATAAGTTAGTCTTAAAGAGATGGAAAATATCAGGACATGCAGAGACACACCAGAAAAACAATACTAATGAAGATCAGTGGAAATTTTTAATTAAGGGACCACTAAATCCAAAATCATGTTGCTATAAAAGCGAACAACAAATATATTAAAGTTAGTAATTATGTTCACATACTTGAGATGGATCAACTCATGCTAGTTTTCACTGCCCAGACTGTATAATGCTGACAGGGAAAAACTTTCCTCTGGTGCTTCCACCTTGCTTTGAATGTTGGCACGTGTCAAACTATGGACTGAGATGGTAGTTGTTCTCATCAATGTCTCTTGAGAAATGCTTCAGGATTCAAAGCAGTAAAGTAACAGCAGAGGCTAGAATCAGGGCACTGGCCATCAAGAGCACGGCCAACACTTGAGATCATCCACAGTATGTCATTATATTTACAAAATTGTTGCAGAATTCATGATGTGCATGTAAAGGTACACTTATCCTTTAAAATGTGCTATATAGCATGGTGCATTTGAATGTTTTCCATTAAAGAGTCCCTCCACTTTGCAACAGTTCTTTTTTTTTTTTTTTTTTACTTTTTGTGCCATATGGTAGGATTCAGTTGCCATCCAGGCCTTAATAGCTGTCTTGTTTTCCATCTTCTACAAAAATTGCACCAGGGTGACAAGCTAAACTTGCCTTTAAATCTAAACAACGGTTAACAGAGGTCAAAGTGCATTCTCCATCTACTGTATTCCTATGGGGAACCCATAGGAGGTGCAAGGCACAGACATGCTGTATCCATTGTGGGACTGAACCCTGCCTATTATTTTGTATGCCCACACTGATGTTTCAACAGAATGTTTGCGGCTACATAGTTGATTCCCATTTCAACTACCTTTTAAATGCACGTAGGGCAACTTCTAAAAACCTGCACCCAACTTCCACAACTTGCTAATCCCATTGCAAGAAAAAACTAGGCCCATCCTTTACTAAATGGTACAAGCCCAGAACACCAGGCCTGCTGGGTGGCATTCCAATGGAGGCACCCTTCTATGTAGGGACCAGTCCATTTGCTCTTGAGGCGGGTGCTTCAAGAGGGAACCCCAGAAATGGGTCCATTGGAAGACTCCCCCTCTATTTCTGTTTTAGTGACAACTGTTACATTTTTTATTTCCCATCGCCTTTTGTCTCAGTGACAGTGGTCACCAAGACAAATAGAGAGAATTCATCTCTACAGCGGTGACACTGACTGACACTGAGTAAATATAATACTGATAGAGGTTCTAACCCTTCTTTACTCTATCAAAAACTAAAAAAAAGTTGGCTATATATACTCCTTAATGAAAGAAATATTTAAATGAAATAATTAAGAGCATGGCCATGGAAACTAGGATGTTATGCTGTGTACACACGAGTGGACTTTTCCACTGGACTGGTCTGACGGACCGAGTCCGGCGGACAATTCGACCGTGTGTGGGCTTCATCGGACCTGCAGTGGACTTTTTTGGTCGAAAATCTGACGGACTTTAGATTTGGAACATGTTTCAAATCTTTACATCGGAACTCTGCTGAACCTAGTTCCTATCGAAAAGTCCGCTCGTCTGTATGCTAGTCCGACGGACAAAAACCAATGCTAGGGCAGCTATTGGCTACTGCCTATCAACTTCCTTATTTTAGTCCGGTCGTGCGTCATCACGTACGAATCCGTCGGACTTTGGTGTGATTGTGTGTAGGCAAGTCCATTCATTCGGAAAGTCCGTTGGAAGTCTGTCGAAAGTCCGTCGGATAGTCCGTCGGACCAGTCCGGTCGAAAAGTCCGCTTGTGTGTACGCGGCATAAGAGTCTCCTAGGATCTCCTTTTACCACAATAAATCTTCATGAGATTCAGTCATACTGGAGCTGGAAACTGCAGGTTAAGCTATAAGAAGTTTACTACCTAAATTTTTATTGTGTATGGCTTATTTTGGTAAAGCAATAACCCCAACACGAGACAAAGAAGACAGGACAACCCATCTAAATAGTTTCATTTTTTATGGTGAACTGATAAATGGGGAGTGGTATTTCTGTTTTAGTAACTTCATGATCCAAAGAAAATTATTATGTATGCATTTGTTAATATATATAACTTTACCTAGCAAGACAACATAGATTTTATGTTTAGTGGCCTCTTTTAAAAATATTATAAAAATATATTTTGAGACTGTATAATCAGATGGACACATCAATACAACATAACATCACAAATAATGCTGAAACAGCTTAGCCTGAAATAAATAATGGTATGGGTTCTGGCACTCGTGTAATGAGCAGACTACAATAATTTCAGCCCACACATGATGACACTGAAACTCTTTCTGGAGAGATTTTTTATGTCCAGTGTCGATATTTTGGGGAGGAAACAACTTTAAATATTAAATGTCTGAATAAAACATGTTTGAAGGGTCTTCAGTAATGAAAAGAAGAATCTTATTAAATATACTGCAAGCATATATTACAAATTGGTTGATGCAATATAACTCTTAATATCATTCACAAATACATTTGTAAACATTTCATTAAATTGTTAGAAATTGAACAAAAAGGTCCGGATAGCCGCACTCCAATGAAAACGATTTCTTTATTGTTATAATAAATCTATGCAGGAAGGATAAAATTGCTAACGCATTTCACACCGTTATAGCAGGTGCTTATTCAAATCTATGAATAAGCACCTGCTATAACGGTGTGAAACGCGTTAGCAGTTTTATCCTGGCTGCATGGATTTATTATAACAATAAAGAAATCGTTTTCATTGGAGTGCGGCTTCCGGACCTTTTTGTTCAATTTTTGCATATGGTTGCATATTGAGCCGCACCCACGCCTGGAGAGGGGAGAGATCATTAGGAAGTAGACACCTGGAGCAGGTTCTTCTTTTTATTAAATTGTTAGAACTTTAAAATAAGATGGTTTAGATGAGATGCATAACTTGTAAAACACATTTAAGTTTTTCGTTAACCTCAGCAATACCAAATGCAAATAATACATTTTAAAAGATGACTGTATGTTTGATATAAGTCGTTCTTTAAAGCATGCCCCCCTGGTCTATTGCTTACCTCTGTCTCCATTCCAGAAATCTTATCTTTGCAGCCCTGCCAGAAAGTGCACAGCCTTTATGCTGAAATGCTGCTGTGTTTTCTCCATTCTGTGCATGCGTGCCACTGCCCCATCCATCGCTACTGGGATTCGTACTTATGGCGGCCTCTAGTGGTAGTGCAAAGTACAGCTCTCATTTTAAGAATGAACAGGTCTGCAGTGTGCATGCACAGGATGAAGAGGGAGATTTTGGAAAATATATTATGCAAAATCAGTACAGTTCAGCTGTGCAATAACAACAACGTTTTCCCCCAAAAAGCCCAAATACATGTGATTCAATATATAAACACATGTAAAACACAAATAAAATACAACCCCATATGTGTAACATTTGGCATCCAAATAATGTGAATTACCTAAGAATCTTCTCAATTAAATAGTGCCTTCAGCACTCCCCAGATGCCTATGGCTTTTTGATGCAGAAGGTCACAGAAGGCTCATGCAGATATACTGCAGCACAATGGCTCTCTTGGGCCAAATCCCATATGAGTATGTCCTTTCCCTTAGTGGCCCCCAGAGGGCATGTGCGTGCCCCTGCTGCACAGCGGGGGTCCCGATGCGTGTGGCCGGTCGGCACGATCGCCACTGGCCATGTACGATCGTGTGCACGAGCACCAGCATGGGGATTTGTGTGTGTAAACACACAAATCCCTGTGCTGTCAGGGCAGAAGAAACATGTCGTTTGTTCCTACTAAGTAGGAACAACAATATGTCTCCTCGCCTAGTAAGTCACATCCCCATACAGTTAGAACACGCTGAGGGAACACACATTTAACCCCTTGATCGCCCCCTAGTGTTAACTCCTTCCCTGCCAGTGACATTTACACAGTAATCAGTGCATTTTTAGAGCACCGATCAAGTGTCTGATCTGTCTGCCGCAATGTCGCAATACAGCTAAATATTGCAGATCACCGCCATTACTAGTAAAAAAAAAAAAAAATAGGGAACCCCATGGATAGGCCCCAATCAGATTAGTAATGTATTTAATGAACCAAACACTACTGCTTTACTATTTACTTTCTAATCTTTCAAGACTTAAGCCCCCCCCCCCCTTTTTTTTTTCTTCTTTTCTTCTCCTCCTTAAGACAATCTCTAAATAAAGAGGTTCTTAGGTACAACTTTTAGTAGATTAAAATAAACAGAATTTAAGAAGAACAGACATGACAACATATTACGGCGATAGAATGTTACTTCATTTTACCATAAGCTCTCTTAAATATCTGATTTCTATATTCTCATTAAGTGGAGCTGCGACTCCATATCTGTGTTTCTTTAACTTTAATAAACTTGATGTTTAAACAAATAAATAAATAAAAATAAAAATGCCATAAATCTTTCCCATAGTTTGGTGACATTAAAACTTTTGCGCAAACCAATCAATATACGCTTATTGCGATTTTTTTTTTTACCAAAAATATGTAGAAGAATATATATTGGCCTAAACACAGGAAGATTTTTTTTTTTTTTAAATTTGGGGATATTTATTATAGCAAAAAGTAAAAAATATTGGGTTTTTTTCATAATTGTCACTCTTTTGTTGTTTATAGCGCAAAAAATTAAAACCGCAGAGGTGATCAAATACCACCAAAAATAAGCTCTATTTGTGGGAAAAAAAAGGACGCAAATTTTGTTTGGGTAGAGCGTTGCATGACCGCTCGATTGTCAGTTAAATCGACGCAGTGCAAAATTGTAAAAAGTGCTCTGGTCAGGAAGGGGGTAAAATCTTCCTAGGCTGAAGTGGTTAATCAGCAATGCAATTTTTCTGTAGTTTCTGCCTCTTTTTCACAGCATCATTGTTATTCAGTATGACCCCAGTTTGAATTATAAGAGCATGTAAGGTTCAAACTGGGGTCCTGTTTTGTCTATTGGCTCCCTTGCCCCTGAGAAAGTCAACAGATGAAACATGTTTGATTCTGATGTCTGCTGGGTGTTTGCTACTGCAGTAAGTGCCATGCATTGTACAATTTTCTTGTACATTTTTCCTTTAGATTTACCAAAAACCATATAATATGAGGTCAACCCTAAACACTTCAATTTGTTTGCAATCAGGCAGACCCTTGCACTACATAGTAGAAGGTAAATCTAAAGGAAATTAAACAAGAAAATTGTATAATGTATGGCCATAGATTGTGGGATACCATAATGCTGTTCAACATATTGGGGGTTATTTACTAAAGGAAAATCCACTTTCCACTGCACGTGCACTTCCAAGTACACTAAAAGTGCACTTGGAAGTGCAGTCGCTGTAGCTTTGAGGGGGACATGCAAGGAAAATAAAAAATAGCATTTTAGCTTGCACATGATTGGATGATAAAATCAGCAGAGCTTCCCCTCATTTCAAATCTACCCCATAGATTTAGAGCGACTGCAAAGTGGATTTGCCTTTCGTAAATAACCCCCATTGTGTTTAGAGGAGTGAATTATGTTTGGAAGAGCACTGCTGAAGCTGGGAGAAAGATTCTTAGGAATATCACATTATCTGGTTGGCACATTACATATGACACTGTTTTTTTATTTGGGTTTTACATATGTTTATATACGGAAGTACATGTATTTGCATTTTTTCTAAACATTGCTTGTTATTGCATAATTGAGCCCTTATTTTTTAAGTTAGAGAATAGGGATATTTTTTCTTAATTTAATCTCAAAGTAAAGTTCAAGTTTCATGAATTAAATTTATACACATTTTCTTTATAATACTCTCTCTTTATTTATATATATATATATATATATATATATATATATATATATATATATATATATATATATATATATACAGATCAGCTATAACTTTATGGTCCCCCTTTTGCTACCTTGACACATTGAAGCATGGATACAACTAGACCTCTGAAGGTATGCTGTGGTATCTGGCACCAAGCCGTCAGTAACAGATCATTTATGTCCTGTAAATTGTAGGTTAAGGCCTTCATGGATCAGACTTGTTTTTCCAGCACATCCCACAGATGCTCAATTTGATTGAGATCTGAAGAATTTGAAGGCCAAGTCAACAGCTCAAACTCTTTGTTGTGTTTCTCAAACCATACTTTAACTATTTTTGCAGTGTGGCAGGGTGCATTTTCCTGCTGGAAGAGGCCACTGCCATAAGAGATTACCATTTCCATGAAGGGGTGTACTTGGTCACCCACAATGTTTAGGTAGGTGCTACGTGTCAAAGTAACATCCAAATGAATGACAGGATCCATGGTTTCCCAGCAGAACATTGACCAAAGCAACACACTGCCTCTGATGGCTTGCCTTCTTCCAATACTGCATTCTGATACTATCCCTTCCCCTGGAAAGTGATGCACACACACACACACACACAGCCATCCACATGATGTAAAAGAGAACGTGATTCATCAGACCAGGCCACCTTCTTCCATTGAATTATGATCCAGTTCTGATGCTCACATGCCCATTGTAGGCACTTTTGGTTATGGACATGGGTCAGCATGGGCATCCTGACTGGTCTGTGGCTACGCAACAAATACACAACAAACTGTGGTGCCCATTTTTTCTACTTTCAACAATCACTTCAGGGACAACATGTTTACTTGCTATCTAATTTATCCCATCTACTTTCAGGTGCAATTGTGATGAGATAATCAATAATATTTACTTTACCTGTCAGTGCTCATAAAGTTATGGCTGATCAGTGTAAATATAGTGTGTATATATTGGGTAGCAGAGTGTTAATTCCCATATAAATGCTTTTAGAAGACCGGCTGGACAGCTCCAGGCAGGGCCACAAACTAGCATTGCTGGAATGATGGCAGATATTAGTACTGGACTAGGTGGGCTGCACTGAGAAGACATATGGCAAGCCTTAAAGGAAAACGTCTACCAAAAGTACAGTTGCCCTTTAAAGAAATTCTGCATGAAATATAAAGATTGCCACTTCTGGCCTCCTTCTAAAAATGCTAGTTGCCTGGCTGTCTCTGGCTTTAATACTTTGAGACCTTTGCTTGCAGAAACCATACAGATCAGGATAGTCAAAGTAAAGTCAAATTGAATCTGCATACTTATCCTGACATGGGATGAGCTTCAGGTTCTGGTCAAACCCCGCCTATTTACAGTTCCGAAAATCCATGGCTGCTAGAATGTAAACAAAGGGAGACGTCCCGTTCCAAGCGACATCATTGGCCAAGTATGTTTACATTACAGCAGTGTCAGGAATTCTGTCAGCTGCAATGGGAGTGTGTAAGGGAAGCATCGTCATGCAGGAGGTCATTGTGGCCTTAGCGAAACATCGTCAAGCAGTGGGACTTTGTGACTGACACTGTATTTAAATTGCTGATGTGATTGGCACTGGATTTACATTTTTGACATGTATTTTTATTAAAGGACGCTGTGTGTTTATTTTCTTTTGACTTTGTATTATTATTATTATTATATATTTTATTATAAAAGGTACTTTTAGATTCCTATAATTCCCCCTCTCCTTACATTCCTTTTGGGGGACAGTCTATGGAAAGAAGTCCTCAACATAGAGACCATATGCCTTGAAAGGGACGGGAGCTTTGCCTCCCTATTGCAAGGTACCCTCTAAATATTGAAAGGCATGTGGCCTGGTGGGATTCAGATGGAAGAGGGGCTTCCCGTCCTTCCGTTTTTGGCCACCAAGCTGCATGCCTGGATAAGGGCTGCTTAACTTTTAGGGGAAACCATGCCATTTTTTTACATCATTACTGTGCCTTTCAAAAAAAATAAAAAAACAGCATGGGCTACCAGATTCCTATAAGCCCCCCCCAACCCTCAAACTTCTCTTTTGGGTGAATGGATGTGGGGGTACCAATGTACTCCTGTACTTGGGCGGGGGGGGGGGGTGGGAGGATATGTGGAGTCCTCTTATTATAGAGGGGGCTTCCAGATTCCTATTCCCCCACATACCTCTTCTTTTTAGGGGACCAGAAGTGGGGAAGAGGTCCTTGTCCCTCAACACTGGGACAAGGTGCTTTGTAAAGGGGGGAGGGGCTTGGCATTAACATCACTGTGCAAATTAGAATTGAAAAGAGGCAAAATAAAACATAAGGTTTGGCGCTCATAGATTTCAATAGGGTTTTGTTCTATATTCAGGGTCTTCAGACGTCCCAGTGGTTTCGCTGGACCTCCCTCAAACTGAACTTTGCCTGGTTCGCTCATCCCTAATCCTTTCAAATAAATGAACTAATTAAATAAACACACATATTTAGGCATGTTGTAGGCATAATTGCTAATACATCATCAAACAGGTTCTCTTAGTAGTTGCAGAAGAATGTGTGACTTTTATGGCCATGGACATTTTGTGAGACGATAATGGAATATACCCAGTGTTATTGTTTATGCCTCAGGAACTATCCTTCCTTGATTGTTCAATTGTTCTGATTAAATTTACTGACAAGCTATCTTAATGATTATAATCTCTACATTAGTAATGTACTGTTGTAATTGGGTATAAACACTCCTACTAAAACATATGTATTCAGAATTTTCCTTCTAAAGAAGGGTGTTTATGCACATGTCAATACAATTTCTTATTAGTCAACCTATGAGTCAGTGAACTAAAAGGTGTGGAAACCATTGTATCAAAATAACAGCCAGGGAACAAGCATTTTCAAATGGTGGGGTAAGCAACGCCAGCCCTCATACTTCCTTAGTACAGATTTCCTTTAAAATTAAAAGAGTAGATATCTTAAAACAATAGAATGCACAGCAAATGCACATAGCATGTAAAAAATATTATTTTACAAGAAGGTATGGGTACCTTTACATATATATTCAAACTAAGCAATTCCCTTGGACTGAGAAGTCTGGCACCCCATCACTCAAGAAGTCATATAGGAAAAACAAAAATACAAATTTGGAAGGGACGTTCAAGGGACGTTCAACAAATAAACAACTGGACATCCAATAAGATTGCATAAAACTAAATACTTATTGGATACAACTTCTTAAATATGCCCATTGTTACCCATTATTGGGCATATTTAAGAAGTTGCATACAATAAAGCTTTTGTTTTATATAATTTTAATGGATGTCCAGTTGTTTATTTGTTGAGGAACCACACTTTGAAAGTCCCTTCCACATTTTTCTTTTTACTTTACATTACATATTTGTGAGTGGTATTAATAGCTCTTTTGAAAGTAGAGCCTACTGGTAAAGACTTGCTGGCCCTTTAAGAGGTAAGAAAAGTAATATTTCTCCATTTTAAAGGCTTTTTCGCCTTTACACAAAAATTGCCTTTGCCGGAAAGGGGCACCTGTAGATAAAAGCAAACTGTGCAGCTTTGATTTGTCAGGGGTTCTCTGGTATAAAATTATCAATAATTTAAAATGCTGATGAGATATGCAGACTGAACCAAAGATGAACTTAGTATGACAGATGTTACAGGTCAGAACGAAAGTTCCTTGAAATGTTAATTTTCATAGACATGTAGAAAGGCAATTGCATCAAGTATACTCTAAGCTGAGGAACAATGGTAAATGGGATACTCAAACAAAAAGCCTGAATAAGAGAAGCCCACTTTAAATTGAAACTACCTTTCTCTGTTTGCAATGCATTTGCAGATGCAAACAACAACCAGTTTTATAACTGGGAAAGGAAAAATGTATTTATCCAACAGCAAGAAACTACACTCTTTGCATGATCACTGTCATTATGTAAGACCCATTAAACTATACCAAGGTACCATTGTCCCTGAAAAGACATTATAGAAAAGTCAACATAAGTAAGAAAAGGGACTTTAAAGGTACCATAGTAACATGTACAGTTAAAATGAATCCAAATTTATTGAATTCATAAAATCTCAATTACAGATAAAAACACTGACTGAACACATATTAGGCTCTAAGTTGAATCTCTGACATGTTTTGCCTGTAGTGGCTTCTTCAGGGTGAGTTATTAACTACAAAAGCATTCACTATATTAATAAACGTTTCTGAGTTCATAATTTTTTTTAGTATTAATATAGTGAATGCTTCTTGTAATTAATAACTCTCACTGAAGAAGCCACTACAGGAGAAATGTGTCTGAGATTCTACTTGGAGCCTAATGTGTTCACAATGCATTATCTATATATGTCAATGTTTTTAACTGTAATTGGGATTTTATGAAGTTGGAGTCATTTTAACTGTTTACATTACTTTGATAGCTTTAAAGTCCCCTTTTCCTTACTTGTGTTGATTTTTCTATAATACATTCTTGGCATACAGTAAAAAGCTGTCCTGGCATTGTCTAAGTGTCAAGAAGTGCCAATAAACTAATCTGTACAACAAAAATTATTTACAAGGGAATGTTTCTGAAACCTTTCTACAAGTGGCTTAAAAACAAAGAGAGGTCAAATGGAAATTAGCTAAATATCTTTCACCATTTTAAAAAACAAAATAGTTTATACCTTTGAGGGACACTCTTGAAAATTAATAACTATAAAGTTATTATATGCTTTGCAATTTATTTATGCATACATAGATCCTAATATCTAAAGGACTCAATGCTGACAAGAAATATAGTACTATGTATATGTAATATCATAATACTCAGAAATCAAAATATAAGTGTGTTTTCATAATCAATATGGTTCAGAAGTGAGATGGAAAATAATGGTGTAGAGGAGATGGGCGGAACCTAGCGGAGCAGACATGCATTGTTAGAGCTCCGCACCGCTGAGGAGAGAAGAGAAGGACAAAGCGGAGCCTGCAGGCTCAAAAGGTATCCATTTGAACCTTTTTGCCCCAGGGAACAAACTGTGAAAGATTGGGCAGGAAATATGGTACTGGGAGGAAGCCGTGGCAGAAATAAAAATCACCTCACAAAGAGCTCACAGGCACTCACTGCAACTAAAGCAGCTCTATTCACCTCACAATATACAGCATCAGGGCGCTCTCACAGACAGAAAATGTCACAGCAAGACTCTCCATTTGAGTCAGATACAGAACAAATCCTCTCACAAACTTCTCCACAAGCCTCCTCAGCATCCCCAGTAATATTATTACAATTTGAAAAGATGCTTCATAAGGCTTTAAAACAAACCTCAGACCAAATAACAAAAAGCCTAACCAAAGAAATAAGAGAGCTGGGAAACCGCACCGCAGCCTTAGAAATAAAAATGGATGAAATTGAAATTACAACCCAAGAAAATATAACAGGATTGGAACAATTAAAAGAAGAGAATTTAATACTTCAAACTAAGCTCGAAGATTACGAAAATAGAGCCAGACGTTCAAACTTGCGCATAAGGGGAATACCTGAAACTGTGACAGACCTGCAATCTACTATTACTGCTCTATTACAAGAACTAAAGCCAGATATCCCTATTGAACGTTTAGAACTGGACAGAGTACACAGAGCCCTCACAGCCAAAAAGAAAGATGGACCCCCACGTGATATAATCACAAAATTTCATTATTACAGAACGAAAGAACAAATACTAATTGCTGCAAGAGAAAAAAAGGAACTTAATTTTCAAGGACACAATTATCAAATTTTTGCTGACCTATCCCAACTTACTATTACTAAAAGACGATCCATGAAACCCCAACTAATGGAACTGCAACGCCACAACATTATGTATCAATGGGGCTTCCCCTTTTCAGTCAGATTTAACTACCAAGGTACAATTTACAGAAGCAGATCAGCAGATGAACTACAACAAACCCTTTTAAAATTTAATCTGACAGAACCCACAAGCAGCAACTCTCCCACACGCAGAAGAATGGCATCATCTTCACCTTCAGGCAGCACCCAGAAAATTTCAGAACAAAATGGGAATCATCATTCTCATAAAAGAGGCCGTTATGCCACATCATCCATGGACCAAAAAGATTCAATGGACTGACATCCTAATTCCTGATATCTCTTCATTTATTATACTAAGAGATGGTTCTCTATAAAAAACCTGTATTTATAACTGAATGTGACTGCATTCTGATAGTCACACACTGTGTGGGATCATGTTACATTCCAGTTATATTTCTTATTACTTCTGATTCATATAGCCTTAGAATATATAAGTGAAATAAGGAAATTCTTGTTCAGTTATATATTTTCAGGTAATAACAATAGATTTATTACTTTTTATGACAAATATGTTCAATAATCCAGAAGTAATGGAAGCTTTTTCTTTCTTTTCTTAAAACAAATATATTATTACCTAACTAGTTCCTAGAACTATGTTTTTGTTTATTCTAATCTGAAGCAATACAACCTCAATTTTATGAGTTAACATATCTAAACAGTTACATATGAATAAAATATGTAATTGTTTACTCTAAAAGGGTTAAAATCCCAAAATAATTCAAACTATCTTCATCAATACCAAAGTTATTAACAGTACCTTTCTAACTGAATTATTTAGCCTAGGGCAAGACTAACCATATACAACCACCCTGGAATAAATAATTTCAACAAAAACCATATTCTGCACTCCAATTAATGAATCATCATTTTGATGTCTTTTGACATAGCACTTCTCTCCTGTAAGCGGAAGATCCGTGTACCCCCATTAGCCCTCCTCATTCTCCCAACCATATTATGTGGGAGTGTGACGAAGGCACTTATTCCCCTGAGAGAGATATTTATTCTCTTTCACGGGTAAATTGTGATTACTTGCAAAAAATAATTTATACAATGTATCATCTAATCTCATATGTTTTTTGTTTACTCTTTACTCCAGAATTCACTGGTTTCTTTTCTATCTTTTCATCTCTTCAGTCCACACAGGTTGATCTGCGCAGTCAGCTCTGCATAACAAAAAGTAAGTCAAAACTATTTGATCTGTTGCCTTGGCACCACTGAATATACTTTCCCTGAATGTTCAGGGAATAAATGTCCCTCAAAAAAGGACCAAAGCCTTCCGTACTTTCCATAACAAGAAGGCTCACATAGTATGCCTCCAAGAAACACACTTCACCAAAGATTCTACTCCAAAATATATTTCTCCTTTTTATCAACAAATTTACACGGCTTCTGCCTGTACCAAACAAAGGGGAACTCTAATTGCATTTCACCGATCCACACCATTCACCTTATCATCAGAAATTAAAGACCCAGAAGGTAGATACCTGATACTCATGGGTTATATAATGGATACAGCAATCACAGTGATTTCCTACTACGCTCCTAACAAACAACCTACACCATTCCTCTCACATATATTACAAGTGATTAATACACACAAAATAGGAACAGTGAAAATGTGCGGGGATTCAAACCAGGTCCTCCTCCCATTTCTAGATAAATCACCTTTTACACCATCCAAAATAACCTCTAGATTACCTTTTTCTCAACTTCTTTCCAAATACAATCTGGTAGATTCATGGAGAGAAAGTAACCCAATGAAAAAGAAATTCACTTATTTCTCGCACCCTCATCAAACCTTCACCAGAATAGATCATATTTTTCTAACAATAGGAATGATACCAGAAATTATTGCATCAGATATAATTCCGATTCCGTGGTCTGACCATAATGCAGTATACACTACTATAGCCTCAGCCATACCAAAAGCGCATGACCCAACGTGGTACTTACCGGACATAATGCTCAATCACCCACTACATCAGATGGCCATTGAACAAGCTTTAAAGGAATACATATTAATTAATAATACAACAGACATTTTCCCAATAACACTGTGGGAAGCTCATAAGCCTGTCTTGCGTGGTACAATACAAAGACAAATGGCACTATTTAAACGGGAACGCAAAAATCTAGCAAAAAAACTAGAACTCAATTTTAATGCAGCCTACATATCATTCCAAGATAATCCATCTCAGAGTACAAAATCTCATCTGGAAAAATCTAGATTGGAATACGATCTATTTCTCACTGAGTCAGTTGATAAATCCCTCAAACGCTCCAAACACAATTTCTACATGAATACAAACAAACCAGGTACATATTTGGCTCGGGCATTAAATTCAACTAACAAATTTTTCAAACCAATACGTTTGAAATTATCAAAAAATGTTTATACTTGTAATCCAGTTAAAATAGTCCATAAATTTCACTCACATCTCGCAACTTTATACAAGACAAACAATGAATTTAATCCTACAGAGGCTGAATCCTTCTTCTCAAAAATAACCTTACCTGAGTTGTCTCAGAATCAAAAAAGCAGTTTGGATGAGCCTATAACTATAGATGAAGTTGCTAACGCCATAAAAGACCTAAAACTTAACAAAAGACCAGGCCCAGACGGCTACTTGGCTTTATACTATAAAACATTCTCAGAAATACTCTCTCCCATTCTCACTGAAACTTTTAACAAACTTCTAGAAGGACATTCTTTTCGGCAAGAAACACTAATGGCAATTGTTTGTATGATCCCAAAACCCCTTTCTGATGATACTTCCTGTGTTAATTATCGGCCTATCTCTCTGTTAAACCTTGATATTAAATTATTAGCAAAAATAATAGCAAAACGCCTCAATAGCATTATAGGAAAATTAATACATAGAGATCATGTAGGCTTCATGCCAAATAGACAGGCAGGCGATAATATACGCAGGGCAGTGTTATTGGCACATATTGCTAAAAAACGGAAAATCCCTTTATGTTTTCTATCTCTCGATATTAAGAGGGCATTTGACACAGTATCCTAGCAATATATGCAATATTCATTACAAAAATGGGGTTTTGGACCCCACTTTTTAACATGGATCAAAGCATTATATAATAAACCCAAAGCCTATATAAAATATGCTGGATACAAATCTGATGCCTTTAATATCGAAAGAGGTACCCGACAGGGTTGCCCATTATCTCCCTTATTATTTGCCCTTATACTCGAACCCATGGCCCAATACATCAGAACAAACCAAACTATAACTGGCATTGAAGTAGGAGGTATTACACACAAATTATGTATATTTGCAGACGATATATTACTTTTTCTATCATCACCACAGGTCTCTGGTCCTAACTTAATACCAGCTCTTGATGGATTTGCAGCCCTATCCGGCCTTATGATTAATCCTAAGAAATGCCTAGTGCTTAATATTTCACTCACAAACATGGAATTGATCCCGGCTAGGGCTGCACTCCCATTCACATGGGCAGAAAAATCAATCCCATATCTTGGAATTCATTTAACAGCATCTCATTCTGACTTATTCTCAACCAATTATCCTCCTGTATTAAGACAGATCACAAATCTAATAAAACAATGGTCGCAACTTCCTTTATCCTGGATAGGGAAGATTAATGCAATCAAAATGACTATTCTACCCAAATTGCTTTATCTATTCAGAGTCCTCCCTATTCCAATTCCTTCCTATTTTTTGAGAATAGTACAAAAAAGAGCAACTTCGTTTATATGGGGTTCTTCTAAACCACGTATACCTATACACACACTACATCTTCCCAAAAATAAAGGAGGCCTGGGATACCCTAATTTTACTAACTACTACAGAGCAGCACATTTGGCCAGTCTGTCCAAATACCATGCAAAACAGGAAATCCCATTATGGGTATTTATAGAGGCTTCAGAAAATGACCCTCTATTAATATCAAACTTGTTATGGCTTGATCCTAAAGACCGCTTTAAAATTCATAATCCCATAACTAAACACTTCTTATCTCTCTGGGATAAACTAAAAACCAAATATCAGTTACAATCTCCACACAATCCTCTCCTTTCTTTTATCAGAAATCCGGCCTTTTATCCGGCATGGATCTACCCAAATTCTTTTAAAGCTTGGACAACATCAGGCATTCAGACACTAAATGACTTCATAGCATCTAAATCATTCCTTTCATTCCCATCGCTTAGAGAAAAATATGATCTACCAAACTCTGAGATATTTAGATATCTCCAAATCAAAAATTTCTATACACCATTCCTAAAGGGGGATACACCATTATCCCAATTATCCATTTTTGAATCAATCTGTACAAAAGATCCATTTGCTAAAAGGTACAATTTTATCACTTTATAATCAATTATATGGAGTAGTAAATCTTAATAGACCCTCTTACGTTCAGAGGTGGGAGGAGGACCTGGGACGAACTTTAGAAGACACGGACTGGTCTAATATATGGCTCACATCTAAGTCATCTTCACCCAACATCTTAGCACTGGAGACAAATTATAAAGTCCTAACTCGCTGGTACCTTGTACCCGCTAGAGTGGCAAAATATTCACCTAATACCTCAGCTCTTTGTTTTCGAGGATGCCCAGAAATAGGCACACATTTACACATATGGTGGACGTGCCCAGTAATCCAAACCTTCTGGAAGGAAGTCTTCGTGATTGCATCTAAAATATTTAAAAAAATAATACAACCAGATCCATATATAACTTTACTTAATCTAAAACCGGAATGGTTAACACTCTCTCAATTCAAACTTATGATCCAACTAATAACGGCTGCAAAACAAACAGTGGCCAAGGCATGGAAATCTCCTACATTGGTACTAGCAGAAACAATTCACAGAATGAATAATACAATGTCCCATGCTAAGATGGTAGCCATCGATCAAAATCAAATTCCAAAATTTGAAAAACTTTGGCATCCTTGGATAAAACAACAGTTCCTGTCAAATTTCAATGACTCTGTCCTGTTGCCATGGTAACAGATTAAATGACTTACAGAGACACCCATTCTAAGGCTTCAAAGAGAACTAAAAAGAATAATAAACTGACGAGCGGGACAACCTTGTGGACCATACCTCTGCCTTTCTACCCTTTTTCTTCTTTCTTTTTCCTTTTCTCCACCTTACGATTAAAGCTCATTATCAGAATTTATTTGACCTATATACACTCTACCTGTAAACAATATGTATAGTAGGTATAAATCATTTAAATACCTACAAAAGTAACTAAGGAAATGATATATATCTTTAATTTAGGTTTACGTGAACCCAATGTTTAATATTTGAAATTTCATGATATTTACCTATATAAACCCCACTGTAAAACAATGAGCTTACTTTATAGATCCTTGTAAACTTACTTTATGTATCTTTATAATATTGTATACTCAATAAACTTCTTTTGACAAGGAAAATAATGGTGTGATATACCCCCAGATGTTCCTAAAGGATTGGTAAGTACTACCTCAAATTGATCTCTGGATAAATCACACATCTCTATAAAATATCACATGATTAAGATGATAGTGCATTAAAGGTTAATATCACAAATATTCCTATCCACAATGGGGACTATACCTATCCACGCTATGACCTAACCCAGGGATAAAAATATTATCTCTCATATAAGGTTAAATTGAATCATTTCCATTTCATTTCCAGAAGACCTAAAATAGAAATTCCTAGTCTTGGAGCTCCATCTGGTCAGCAGGTACAGTCAACACCTAAACAAACATTGGGTTCATTTATAGAAGTACATTCCAATCAGACGTGGGTAAATATTCTGAACCAAACCCTCTAGGCTAATCCTTAGATAAGGGAATTTTGGAAATAAAAATGAAAAGTTCAGAGAGGAAAGGGATCATCATCAGATCACACTCCACTGATCACCATCTCAAACACTATCTCGATCGATCATTCCTCATCTCCAACACTATCTCGATTGAAAATCATCATCGCTCTCCACCTAACCGATCAGAATCTCGATCTTCCAACAAGACACTCTCTCGAACATCAGGGTATCACAATCCAAGGCTCTGCCAATCGATCTCTATAATATCCCTTCACACATCCTTTTACAGGTCAACAGATAAGCGGCCTTGTGAATCCCCAGTGTAGGGATGAGCTCTATGTTCGAGTCGAACATAAATTTCAACTTGAATATCGGGTGTTCATCCGTTTGCTGAACAGCGAACATTATGGGGTGTTCGTGGGAAATTCTAGCATCATGGAATGCCCCATATTGCACTGCAAGATTGCAGTGCATTGTTGTATGATGATTAGCCAAAGCATTCACCTGACCTGCATGCTTTGACCAATTCCCCTTTATCCAGATAGCATTCCTGCAGGGCCTCCACACACACAGAAAGAAGAGGAGGAGGAGGATCGTGTCAGTATGGATGTAGAGGATAACATGCAGCAATCTTTAAGGGATGTTTTTCAAGCCCCAGAAACCCAAGGAGTTGTACGTGGCTGGGAGGAGGTAGTTATGGATAATGTGATCCTTAGTGACCCAGAGGACTTAGAATCAAATGCCTCTGCAAACTTAAGCTGCATGGCCTCCCTGATTCTGCAAAACCTGCGAAAGGACCCTAGGATTTGTGGTATCAAGGAGAGGGATCATTACTGGCTGGCAACCCTTCTTGATCCACATTACAAGGGTAACGTTGCAGAACTCATCCTGCCTTCGCAGAGGATGAAACATCTTCAGGAGGCCTTGAAGAAAAGTTTGTGTAACGCATTTCCAGACCCTGGGAGGTTACCATTTCCTGGTGCTGGACAACGTGTTGCTGAGGCTTTGTTCAGTCAGAGGAAGAGCGGTGGAGGTGGCCAGCTGACCGATGCCTTTAAACAATTTTTCAGTCCTCAGCGCCAAGGTCTGATAGGTTCAAGCAACCATCGCCAGCATTATATAGTGCAGGAATATCTAGGGGCAAGAGCAGACTTGGAGACCTTTCCAACAGAGCATCCACTGGGTTACTGGGTTTTGAGGATGGACCGCTGTCAAGAACTTGGCCAATATACCAAGAGCTACTGGCCTGTCCTGCATCAAGCGTGCTTTCTGAATGCACATTCAATGCTGCTGGAGAGTTTGTAACGGATCAAAGAGTGCTCCTGTCCACAGACTCCGTTGACAGGCTCACATTTATAAAAATGAATCAGTCCCGGATTAGCAGCTATCAAGCACCTGATGCTGATGTAACTGATTGAATTTGCTATGGATCTGGGATCCCTTGAAGACTGCTTATTCTGCCTATCCTATTCTTCCTCAATCATGAAGATGCTAGCTTCCAACAATATTTTTGGTTCAGGGCACCACCACCCAAGGCCCAATTTTTCTGCGCGTGTTTAACAGGGGCATGCAATTAAAAATTTTGATATAATATTTAAGAGCAGGGCCCGTTCTTGCACCCAACAAGAGTAACTGTGAGGGGTTACAGTGTTGTGGCACCACCATCACCACCCAAGGCCCAATTTTTATGCCCCTGTTTAACAGGGGCATGTAATTACAATTTTTGATATAATATTTAAGAGCAAGGCCCGTTCCTGTGCCCAACAAGAGTAACTGTGAGGGGTTACAGTGTAGTAGCACCACCACCACCCAAGGCCCAATTTTTCTGCCCCTGTTTAACAAGGCATGTTATTGCAATTTTTGATATAATATTTAACAGCAGGGCCCGTTCCTGCACCCAGAAAGAGTAACTGTGAGAGGTTACAGTGTTGTGGCACCTTCAAAACCAAAGGCCCAATTTTTCTGCCCCTGTTTAACAGGAGCATTTAATTACATTTTTTTAAATAATATTTAACAGCAGGGCCCGTTCCTGCACCCAACAAGAGTAACTGTGAGGGGTTACAGTGTTCTGGTAACACCAACACCTAAGACTCATTTTTCCTGAAGAGTATATAGTACAGTCTGTATAGTATATATACTGCAGTTCAGAGTATATAGTGCCTAGGGGCCTGGGGGACCCCCATGCCATTTTTAAAAAAAATTTGGCACTGTTATGGGGTTCCCCTTAATATCCATACTAGACCTGAAGGGCCTGGTATGGATTTTGGGGGGACCCCCATGCCATTTTTTTTATTTTGTCGCGGGGTTCCCCTTAATTTCTATACCAGACCCGAAGGGCCTGGTAATGGACTGGGGGGGAGGGAACTCACGCCGTTTTTTTCAATGATTTTGTATTGCTGGGATCTGGCAATACATTACAGCCGCCAACAATTTGAAATGACATTTTTCCTTTAGAAATGTCATTTCCTGCGGGACTGTTATGAACATGGGAAATATGCGCTACTTTACAGGCAGACTAAGGGACCCCCCCAGGCGAGATATTTAAAGGAATATTTCATTTTTATTGTTTCACTTTAAGCATTATTAAAATCACTGCTCCTGAAAAAACTGATTTTTTTTAAAACTTTTTTTTGCATTGATACATGTCCCCTGAGGCAGTACCCAGGTCCCCATATCCCCATACACTTCTTTTGGCAATAACTTGCATATAGGCCTTTAAAATGAGCACTTTTGATTTTTCATGTTCGTGTCCCATAGACTTTAACAGTGTTCGCACAAATTTTTTGCCTGTTCCCATGTTCTGCTGCGAACCGAACCAGGGGTGTTCGGCTCATCCCTACCCCAGTGTGGATCTATAACCCTTCTTAAAGATCTTTATTGGTAAAGTATACTTTAATAACTACTTTGCAAAATTTTCCTCTCACTTCTGAAAGAAACTGTATGCATATTCCATAGTTTATAGTGTTATATTTTGGCATTAGATCCTATTCAAAGGTATACTCTCCATCTGGAGATCACCAATCATCGGTGTGATTATATTTATTTTATTTTATGCTGATTAGCACACTGACTTGATTAATCGTGTAAACTTCTTGACAGACTAATGTTGCATAATGTCTTTGCTATAGTTTAGGCCATTTACGTACCTTCTGAAGCCAATTAGACATTGGCATTGCTAAGAGCTAAAACGCTCCCAGATGTTACTGTTCACCCCCATGTTCATAGAAGGGAGATCTCAAATCCCAGCGCATCCATGGTCAACTTTTTACACCGCTTAGTTACTGGGGATGACGGAGATGATCATTAACAGCTGGGAGTGTCCTAGCTACATCTTGACAACAAGTCAGGATGGGGGGATGCCCTCTCTGAGAATTTTTCACCCAAACATTGGGATGTAAGAAGATGGCCTACACCTATACCAAGTGTATATTACAACTTTAGTCAGAGCTGCACAGTTTGTTTTTATCTTACCTGCATAGTCAGTTTTTTTGGTAAAGGTGAACTAACCCTTTAAGTTCAAGGCCTCTTAAGCTTTTTCAGAACTACATCATCCAACGTGCCTAGCTAATACTGCCAAATGGAAAACCACAGCTTACACCATTTAGCAAAATATTTTTGGAAGAATTGTCCTGAACAGACTGGTCCAGTAATAGTTATTCAAATTGTTTCCTCTATTCTACCCGACTTTAAAGGTAATTATTAATATTATACAGGTTTTATATAGCGCCAACACTTTGCGCAGCGCTTTACAACATGAATCAGAATGGTTGTTTGGAGCGCATTCCTCGGGAACATGTATAAACAGGATTCAGTGTCTACATTGTAAATCAGTATCAAAACATCTTACTTTCACCCTGCATAACCTCCAACTGTCCCAGTTTTGGTTAAAAAGTTCAGATGTTTTGACCGAGGGTCCAGGGCATAGCAGAAATTGAATTGAGATTTGTCCATAATGTGGGTGTTAGTCTGGGATGGGTTTCAAACAGTGGATGTAACAAATCTTAGGACACTGGGAGGCATGCATCACTCAGATTCATGCAAACAAATGGCTTAAAGAGGTTCTCCATGAAACCAAGGGAGGTTGTTAAAAAATCTAAGGCCCTCAACTCAATATTATTCAAGGGCTGTTTGAAGTCTTAGCCGTAATCTAAAAGAAGCCACCTGAGATATTGAAGCCATACGCTTTGTATACAGTATCTCACAAAAGTGAGTACACCCCTCACATTTCTGTAAATAATTTATTCTTTCTTTTAATGTGACAACACTGAAGAAATGACACTTTGCTACAATGTAAAGTAGTGAGTGTACAGTTTGTATAACAGTGTAAATTTGCTGTCCCCTCAAAATAACTCAACACACAGCCATTAATGTCTAAACCGCTGGCAACAAGTGAGTACACCACTAAACGAACATGTACACATTGGGCCCAAAGTGTCAATATTTTGTGTGACCACCATTATTTTCCAGCACTGCCTTAACCCTCTTGGGCATGGAGCTTCACAGGTTGCCACTGGAGTCCTCTTCCACTTCTCCATGATGACATCACAGAGCTGGTGGATGTTGGAGACCTTGCACTCCTCCCCCTTCTGTTTGAGGATGCCCCACAGATGCTCAATAGGGTTTAGGTCTGGAGATATGCTTGGCCAGTCCATCACCTTTACCCTCAGCTTCTTTAGCAAGGCAGTGGTCATCTTGGAGGTGTGTTTGGGGTCGTTATAATGTTGGAGTACTGCCCTGCCTAGTCTCCAAAGGGAGAGGATCATGCTCTGCTTCAGAATGTCACAGAACATGTTGGCATTCATGGTTCCCTCAATGAACTGTAGCTCCCCAGTGCTGGATGCACTCATGCAGCCCCAGACCTTGACACTCCCATCACCATGCTTAACTGTAGGCAAGACACACTTGTTTTTGTACTCCTCACCTGGTTGCCGCCACACTTGCTTGACACCATCTGAATCAAATAAGTTTATCTTGGTCTCATCAGACTAAAGGACATGTTTCCAGTAATCCATGTCCTTAGTCTGCTTGTCTTCAGCAAACTGTTTGTGGGCTTTCTTGTGCATCATCTTTACAAGAGCTTTCCTTCTGGGACGACAGCCATGCAGACCAATTTGAAGCAGTGTGTGGCATATGGTCTGAGCATTGACAGGCTGACCCCCACCCCTTCAACCTCTGCAGCAATGCTGACAGCACTCATAAGTCTTTTTCCCAAAGACAACCTCTGGATATGACGCTGAGCACGTGCACTCAGCTTCTTTGTTCGACCATGGCAAGGCCTGTTTGAGCGGAACCTGTCCTATTAAACCACTGTATGGTCTTGGCCACCATGCTGCAGCTCAGTTTCAGGGTCTTTGCAATCTTCTTATAGCCTAGGTCATATTTATATAGAGCAACAATTCTTTTTTCAGATCCTCAGGGAGTTCTTTGCCATAAGGTGCCATGTTGAACTTCCAGTGACCAGTATGAGAGAATGAGAGCGATAACACCAAATTTAACACATCTGCTTCCTATTCACAGCTGAGACCTTGTAACACTAATGAGTCACATGACACCGGGGAGGGAAAATGGCTAATTGGGACTTAGGGGTGTACTCACTTTTGTTGCCAGTGGTTTAGACATTAATGGCTGTGTGTTGAGTTATTTTTAGGGGACAGCAAATTTACACTGTTATGCAAGCTGTACACTCACTACTTTACATTGTAGTAAAGTGCCATTTCTTCAGTGTTGTCACATGAAAAGATATGATAAAGTATTTACAAAAATGTGAGGGTGTACTCACTTTTGTGAGATAGTGTATATAAAGATCTATATAACTAATCTATTTCAGCAAAGGTAATTTCAGATATGTGCTCAAACTTCAAATAACCCTGACATCAATATGGATGTTTTTTTAAATTATGAGTGGAATGAGGTGGGGTTTGGTCCTGCACAAGGTATTCATTGATGTCCATGAACCTGGGGGAGGAAGAGGGGCCTCGGGAAGTTCACATCAAAGCACAGCACTGATGGTTACAATATGGGGTATGGTGATGTCTCTCTACTGAGAATACACGTAGAGGTAATGACCTGGTGAGAAATCAAAGACTTGTCTTCCAATACATAATTAGAAAATAAAGTTTTGAGTTTTTCATTGTAAAATGCAATGCTAGCAAAAACATAGGATTGCATGGGGGCAGGCTAAAGTTTTTACTGCTGTTTGTATCCCCAGTGAGGAGATAATTGTTCATTTCTCACCCCAATGACAGTGCTTCAGAGGAATGAGAAATGATGGACAATCCCATAATGGGGATGCAGATAGCAAGAAAAACACTTATCTAAAAAAGATGGCTTTTTTTGAGCTCTCCAGCTTTGATGACTTCGATTTGCCTAATTTTTGTTCTTTTGTCAAATGAACGAAAAGGGATGGCGAACATCTAGCCAAGGAAATCTATGAAAACTAAAAAAAAGATGACAAGATTTTTTGGCTGGAGTTGCACATCACTAAAAATTCCCCTGCAAGTGTACTGGTTTAAATTTTTTTCCTGGAAACCTCTTTAAGCCATCATGAAAGAAAAAAAAAACTGCATTTCCCAAAAGGAAAAGCACAACTCAATCCAACATAAAAACAAGGCAAATATTCATTTAAAATACCTCCTGTTCTTACCAGTGGGTGTTGTTAATCCATGGATTAAAAGTTAGAGAAGGCACAAAAAGAGATAAAACTATTATAAGTATGTGAGAAGACAACAACAAAACAATACATCTGACAACTGCTACCAATCATACACTGCAGGTGAACACGCAGCTATACGATCACTAACAGGTGCTGTATAACAGTGCTTCTCAACTCCAGTCCTCAAACAGCCCCAAAAGGCCATGTTTTCAGTACATCCTGGCCATTCAATTAGTGTCACTTGATCAGCCATTATTACAGCTGTTCCCAGTGAAGTAGTGTCAACTTACAGTATATACAAAGACACATTTTTGTTATGTTTTTATGTTTTGAATAGAGTAGGAAAGGGTTAAAAAACACAGTTTTTGTGTCTGTATCTCACTTTGGACATTTCGCTGCACTTCCTTTCCCAGAGACACAACAGGAGGTTAGAGGAACTTTCTCCAAAATATTCACTTGGACAGTAAAATCCTCTCTTAGACAGTTGAAACAAAAACAGCTTTCCCCATTGCAGGGTTTTCTCTCACCTCCTGTTTTGGTGACAACTGTAAGATTTTGCATTTCCCATCACTCTTTTTCCTGGTGACAATGGTTACAGGAACAAATAGAGAGGGCTAATCACCCCAGCAGGGACACAGAGAGCAATTACAAGCTGATATGTGTTTTCAACACTTTCACATTCGATCTAAAACTAAAAAGAAAAAAGTGTCGGATTTAGGGTACACTTTACAGTTGGGATGTGTACCACTGGTGACAAAATGCAGCTGATGGCTTCTAAAATGGTGACTAAATGAAGCCAACAGAGATAGACCTTCTAGTTTACAGCTTGTCTAGCTTTGCTTCTGTCTGAGAAGAGGGCCATCTTCAGCAGAGGTGCTTATTGTGTGTAACACTGCAGAAGATCACACATAGGAATATTTTTGAGCTTACATTGCTGCTTATTTACATTGTCTCTATAATTTAAGCTTCTTTTTAGACAGTTCTTTTTTGTAGTGAGGGACATGTATTGGTTGAAAACAAGCATTTGCTGTGCTGTCTCTTTAGTTAACTCATAGTGCTGTGTGAATCATTTGTCATATTGTGTTTTTTTTTTTTTTTTAATAAAGAACACTGTACTGTATATACTAGGTACTAAAAAACAGACACCAAATACAACGTAAAAGCAAAGTGAAAAAAAACAGATCACAACTATTATGATTTCTCTTTAAAATGTTGCAAATAATCCCCTTAGCTGCAATGTAATGGTCAGAGGTGCTTACTGAGGCTGATGTATGTCCAGGGGTATATGTAACAAGAATTACAAAATGTGTTGTATTGGTGATGTATACCTGCAACTAGATGGTGTCTGGTGGTTTAAGAAAAATAATCAGAAAGGTCCACTATCTGTTGGCTCTGATGACCATGCTAGAGAAAAACCATGTCCTGGCTAAAAAAATTACTATCATGTGCATGGTATGGGAATCTGAACCATAAACTTATAGCACAGAGAGAGATTTAAGTGGCAGAATTATTAGATAAAGCAGGTGCCATCTGAAGGTACATGCAGCACATAAAACCTTCTCTGCTAGCTATCACTGAGATGATGAATGTATACATATGTTACTTACAGATGATTACATATGTTACTTACAGATGATTACATATGTTACTTACAGTATACAATACAATGTTTCTTAGGTGAATAAAATCTGTGAATCTTGCAATGACAGAAATCCAAAAAACATGATTTACTAAGATTTTCTGAGGACTTGAGTTCAGAAACACTATTCTTTAATCTTGGAGAACAGGAAAAGCGAGAGAGGTATCCAACAGTGTTGTAAGGAGTCACAATGGGTAAGACCAGACCCTACAACTGAAGGCCCAGAGTACCTCCTTTAACATCTCCAAATGTCTTCTCCAATGCGCTGGGAACTCAGCAGTAATATGGAAGGGCAGTTTGCTAAACTAGTCTGATGTGTCCATGTTATTCCAGGTGTTGATTTTTAGCACTCTGAACCCAGTGCTGGCAGGTATTCAGTGGGACATTTGGTACTAAAATCAAGTTAGAAATACATTGCTTAAATACATTTCTGACCCCTACATTTAACCTAATCCTTAATCTTGTATTACCTAAGCTATTAAACCTAGCTTCATGCTATTGAACCTTCTTTGGGCTCACATTACATTCTAAGGGGGTTCTGTGTGCCTGCTTGCCTCTTCACTTCACCTTAAAGGGGCCGGGTTCTGTGGGTCAAGGGTGACTTACCTTTTCCCTCAGCTTGTGCCTCCCTATTGGCTACCTAATACAAAAAACTGCATTAGAAAGGCATAGGGAAAGGAAGGTGGGCCATCCATGACAACATAAGTTGTGTTTGATATTTGCCTAGCAGATAGTCTTGTTTTCTTTGGATGCCCAGGCACAATGAAGATAAAACAAGAATGACAACCATAGATGGGGCCACCATGAATTCTTAATCCTAAATTTTAACTAAGGACTTAAGGTGTCTCTGTTGCTATTTTTAAAAATTCATAAAGAGACTTGCCTTTAAAGAATACCAGGTTCCCCACTGTACAACTGCTGTGGTTCTTTTCACTGGTCTCTATGTCACTACTGTGTCCTGTAGTGATGTAGGGGCCAGTGGATAAAAGCACAGAGGAAGACCAGGCATCAGACACTCCTGGAAGTGTCAAATGCAGCAGATTGTTCAACAAGCTTATCTCTTCAAGGCATCCAAGACTGGTGACATGGGCAGCGAAACTGGTAAATATTAATAATTTCTTTGCAGGCAGACCTAATTTTTTTTGGTTCATCCAGTAGGCCGATAGCAAAAAAAAGGAACAGGTTCTTCCAGTTACACAAGTGAGGAGGATTGAGGAATCCTCTGCTGTCAGAATACACTGATCAGTGGCTGCAGCTCCTGATCAACAACAGTTTTCCAACATTCCTGTTGAGCTTCTGTTAAGTGGGAACAGCCATACATAGATTGGAATTTCCATTTAACTGTAGCCAGCTTAAAGTGGTCGTAAAGTCACTTTCTTAAATTATAAACATATTATACGTACCTGCTCTGTGCAATGATATTGCACAGAGCGGCCCAGAATCTTATCTTCTGGGGTCCCCCCGCTGGCACACCAGACTTCTCCTCTTTTTCGTGCGCCCCCATAGGTAAGACTTTTCCTCTGGGGGCACACCTGGGGGCTCGCTCCAATCCACTGACACACACACACAGCATGGCTCAGGCCCACATCCCCTCCCCCCTCACTGGATTTGACTGACAGCAGCAGGAGCCAATGGTTCCCACTTCTGTTTGTCAGTCCTTGTGTGAAGAGTGAGAATTGACTGCAGTCGGGCACAGTGCTGGATCGATCCAGGAATCAGGTAAGTGTTTAAAAGGGGAGGGGGGCACAGCAAGTCCTAAAACATTAGGGTAAAAGATGTTTTAGCTTTAAAATCACTTTAATCCTCTAAATCAGAGCTTGCACAAGAGGCAACACAAATTTTCAGAACAAAGTCCACAATTGCAGCCTCCATATTTCTCTCAGCACAGGTTTATCATGTTACCTGTACAACTGTAAGTACCTTTTACCATACCACTGGTGCTTACTTAACCCCTGCAAACCTAAACTTACCTTGTCAAGTATTCAAATTAGCAATATTGAAAACCCCTCTCCTTTGCTGAGAGCCACAGATTGATCCTTCTGGACAAGCAGAAAGCTGTTCAGCTTCCCTCTTCTGATTGGAAGGGTACTATCCACTGGCACGTTCTGATTGGCTAACACTAGAGGGAAAACAATGTACCTCCTGCCACTGGAGAGCTAAATCTTCATGTTGGATCTTTCCCTACAAAATACAGGACACATCTGAGCAGTTCAACCATTTGCCCTCTAGGATTAAGGTGAATTGTTTTGGTGGTGAAAAAAGAGTCCGAGTAATAGTGAACGTGGTTAGTAAGGGAGACCTTGATGCAGCCAATGCGTTAGAGCTGGGGGGGGGGGAAGGTGCCAATAGTTACCAAATATATATCCAACAAACAAATTTCTAGCGTAGGTGAGACAGTGAAGGCAGGAATGTATAAATGACATTTGTGACATCATGCTCCTGGCTTAGTAAGTCAGTCATGGTGGTAAATGCCTAAAACACAGATTGCAAAACTTTCCTTGTACTCACAGCAGATGCACTGGCAATGGTATCTGAGCTGAACATTAAACGTAATGCTATCAAGTGTTCTTAACATATATGCATACAGTATTATAGGCTTTATTTTCTGAAGGTGGAAAACATAAAGGTGGCCATGCAAGGCCCAATGGAAATGATTAGGAACTGCGTTTGTTTTCTAACGGTGAATGTTGTATGATCCAATCTTCACTACCTACTAAGTTTCTGACCAAGAAAAAGCAGCAGACAAAGAACCTAAGCTTTGCAGACTTTACCTGCAATTTTGTTTCAGGTCAGTAACTGATTAGATAGGAAGAATCAGGATGACACCATAGGAGCCAGCACCTAGATACTCTGTCACCAAAGTGCTCATTATGGGCGCTGAGAATCGGCATTTAGCATTTACTGTACCCCCTATGTCAGAGTCACAATTGACCCTTCCTGTAATGTTGAAGGCTCTCTCACTCCACAGCCCACAACTTGAGCCCATTCCTCACCCTGATATCACCAGGGCACCAGCAGCTAAACAGGAAGCCTCATACAATACTGCACATGGGAGCATGATAAGGCTTTCATCTACCATGGTCAGCGACAATGTCAGAGGTGACTCATGCCACGTACACACGAGCGGAATTTCTGACAGAAAGCTTTTCATTGTATATTCTGACTGTGTGTATGCCCCATCAGACTTTTTCCGTAGAAAATTCAGACGGACTTAGAGAACATATTCTATATTTTTCCGACGGAACAAATTACTTTTGGAAAAACCGCTCGTCTGTATGCTGTTCCGACGCACCAAAAATGACGCATGCTCTGAAGCAAGTACGAGACGGAAGCTATTGGCTACTGGCTATTGAACTTCCGTTTTCTAGCCCTGTTGTACGTGTTGTACGTCACCGCGTTCTGGACGGTCGGAATTTGGTGTGACCGTGTGTATGCAAGACCGCTTGAGCAGAATTCTGTTGGAAAAACCTTCAGAGTTTATTCCGACGGCAAAACCGGTCATGTGTACAGGGCATCAGAATAAAAAAAAAGATTGCTGAAAAAAAAAAGAACAGAAAGATACAAAACAGGGATGTAAAGAAGGTGCTAGATGCCTCCTTTCGTTGCACATGTTAAGATTACAATGTGTACTGTAGTGACA
Organism: Aquarana catesbeiana; assembly: GCF_042186555.1. NCBI lineage: Eukaryota > Metazoa > Chordata > Amphibia > Anura > Ranidae > Aquarana > Aquarana catesbeiana. The sequence goes on along the minus strand of NC_133329.1, from coordinate 353,415,229 downwards.
GGGTCTCTTTTGGAGGTAAGTTAGTATCAGCAGCTCCCACATCTCTATTCTTACAAGATTTCTTTAGGATTATTACTAATTTAACATTCATATTTCTAAAAATACACATAACATATTAATTAAATGTTAACTTTGTAACTATTCTGATTTGTTACAGAACACTGCATATGACATTTAAACAACTATTTTCATTTGTGTCTTGTTCACATTACAACATACATTTCACACATGACTAGTTTTGTGTTTCACGCACATTTAACATTTACAATAGTCTAAGTAGCTGTAAATATCTGTAAAAGCTAGTAGAATGGCACATATGTGGATCAGAATCGGATTTGCTAAGAATTTTACTATTGATTCACTGATGTTCAACCTTTATCATGCTACTAGCAGTGCTTAAGATTCTAAGCCTTGAGATGAAAGACTTCACATTGGCTAAAATAAAGGTCACTGCCCTTTGGGTGAGTAGCTGGAAGTGAAGATGTCTTATTCTGTCAGTAGGCTGTGGGAATTTGCTAGGATTTCGGTAAGGTCTACTCAAGGACAGATAAATGATAATATTCAGATTATTGGTTGATTATGTGAAAAAAAAAAACCTTTACTGTTTTTAAAATTGTCAACCATACTTAGAGGTCTATTTATAAAAAAATAAACTGCTGTGCGACTGTCCCAAGCACTTGCACAGCTGTCATAAATCTTTGCTGCAACTTGTGTATTATCTTTACTTCCTATGATTGTCAGCTCCATCCAGTTGCCATTATGCAGTATTTTCCTGAAATATTCAATCAGAAAAATACAGCATCATGGCCACTAGAAGGAGCTGACGATCATAGAAAATGAACATGTTATACAAATAAAGATGATTATTCGTGCCAGCTGTGCGAATGTTTAAGCCAGCAAGTTTTTTTTTAATAAATAGATCCCTTAATTTTCTACTTAAATAATTTTATCTGAATTATGCTCTTTCAGAGTACAACATTTCAGAAAGACTTTATAAAGGTAATTCTTCAGATTTCAGGATGACTTCTGTGCCCAGCTGTGCAAATTTTTGTCTCTTGTTAAACTTTTTATTGGTCATAAAGCCAATGCAGCGTCTAGTTAGCATTAGTATGGTTAAAATGGGTATAAAAAGCATAAAGGCCTCTCCTTCTGTATAAAGGCCTTGCTACCCTGGCGACCAGCAGTGATCACCCATGACTGACTATGATCTTAATCTTCTCATGGTGAAGCTAGAGTAAATGACTGCTAGACTAAGAAAGTATTGAGCAGGTTAATATGCTAACCATATGCATTTCACTTGTGTGTGCCTGTCTATATATAGATACAGAATATATACTGTATGTATATATATATATATATATATATATATATATATATATATATATATATATATATAACACACACATATATATATATATATATATATATATATATATATATATATATATATATATACACACACACGCAGCACATACATAACTGAATCTTACATTTTAATACACCTCTGCTAAATATTGTTATCCAGGTTCTTAAACCTATCACAAGCCTTGGTAATTTGAACAGCATATAATGCAACACTGCATAAGCAAGGGTCACATTTAGTGAACCTGAGTGTCAAAATAATTTGTAGATCAAGAGACATACAGTAGGCGTAAAAAAATTGGCCCAGCCTGGTCTCCACTTCCCAAGCCTCCCTTCCTCTATTCCTCATAGAGAACCCAACATATATTAAGGGGTCAATAGGGAGGCTTGAACAATGGAGAGGATGGGTCCAAGATTAATATTTTAAAGAAAAACTCAAGGCTTTTATGATTCCTTTATTATGATTTGCTTATGTTTTTTTTTTTAACCATACTCTCAGAATTGCCCAGTTTTTGACATATCACTTTAAATGGGAAGAGGAGTCACTATAATTAAATATGACCTGAAGTTATACCATTAACATGTAGCATACCACATAATTTTGAGGGTGATAGGAAAGGATGTAATACAAACAAATATGACTGTTTCACAATATTTTAGTGTTTTCATGTAGATTTTGTTATGACAGTTCCTATAGGGTGTACTGAAGAATGCAACGTATCAAGCTATGTATGACTATTCCGTAGTGTTTCATTATTCTGGCTAATAAATGAGTGATTGTGCTGCCTTCAGCCAGAATCTGAATAAATGTTGCATTCATGTAACTGCACACATGAAAAAGGCAAATCTCTGATCTCACACAAAACATCTATCATTATGCATTTGTATCAGAGTAGCACCATACCATATTCATGTCAATGCCATTGGTGTAAGTCCAGGCGTGCTGGAAGTACTCTTCAAGCCTCTGGCGTAAGGGGTTGGGAATCTGATGAAACCTTATAAACTCTTTCACTCGTAGCATTTGCATATGGTAACGCGCAGTTCCTGAATATAATCTTTGGATTATTGCAGACACATTTCCAAAAATACTTGCATACATTAATGCTGGATTGAAAGGAAACAAAAAATGGCACAGTGAGAAATTACATCAAATGGCTTAAAACACATAAAAATATGCAAACATTCAACAACTATAAAAATAATGCTCACCAGCCTTTAAATAGTTTTTCTAAAGAAAAATTTAAGAGATTTGTTAAGACATTTAGGCCCTTTTTTAAAATATTATTGGAAGCTACAGATGTATTTATAACATTTTATATATGTTTTATTGTATACATGTTATGTATTTAGATTGTGTATCCTAAATTGTTCACTTTATTTGCTTACATTTGATAAGAAATGTACAACAGGCCAAAACTAAAAAGAATTCATCCATATAGAAGTGCAACCTGGCGCCAAGGCATTACACAGCCAATATCTGCTAGATATTCCACTATTTGCATTGTTTGCAATAATTAATTCCAGGCTCCTTTAATCAAGCAGTAATAGAAAAATGTGTAAAATAAATGCTATGAAGTATAGTTTGTGTTTTAAAACTATAAATATGGAAAATAACAATACTGACAGTATAACATGTAGCTGCCTATACAACTGGTGTCAATAAATGGGTAACTGACTCTACCCACAAGCAGCATAGGATGTATGGCCAGGATGAGTTTGACTCCACCCACCAGCAGCATAGGAAGTATGGCAAGGTTGAGTTCGACTCCATTTACCACCAGCATAAGATGTTTAGCAAGTTTGAGCTTCACTCCACCCACCGGAAGCATAGGATGTATGACTAAGTTGAGTTTGACTCCACCCATCAGAAGCATATGTAAAGCTAAGATGTTTTGCCCAGGTAGCTAAGTGGTAAGCTTGTGGACCAGAATGAAAATTGCTCAGGAGCAGTAAAGATCAATCTGGTCCATCAGCTGACAAGGGAGAGTTAGATGGTTACAGTACTAGGTTTTTGAATATCTGAAACCAGTTTGTCAGGCCACATTTTTCAACATTACCTGGGGCTTGGATTTTACGTAAGAAGTTTTCATTTTTGCCCAGACCTCAGCTTTAAATCTTTAGATCTGGTTGATAATGGTTAACAAATAATAATTGAGTGCAAACATCTGAAATGCTTGGTGTAGAGATTTTCCAATAATAAAAATTTATGTGACTTGAAAGCAATAGTTCTTTTTCTTAACAGAGAAAATCAAATCGTTCACTATGCAGGTGCTTCAAACAATGGCACTGAAGTTAAGAAGAAAAGTCAAAACAGGTCCACAATTTAGACAAGGACAATAACATTTCTCAGTGCCTGTTGCAAAAACAACCTATAAAGAAATGGCTGCTCCGAAATTGATATTTAAGTCTAACAAAAAAATAAATAATGGAACAGTGAGACTTACGGCATTTTAAGAAGATGAAGATTCCATAATTGACTGTATATTCGCACTAGGCAGTATACAGAAAAAAAACAATGATGTAGAGGAGCAGGCTAGCTAACATAAAATATTGTACCTTTTGTTGTACCTTTCAAACAGGATTTTTTCAGTTTTACTTTAGAATGGCATACCATTCTATCAGCTAGACCTCTGTAATTGGTGCCATCAATTTTCTTCTCTCTATTGCCCTTATTATTATTAATAAAAAGAGATGCATTATTTGAACAAAAATGCACAGTATACTGACAACACTAGCAGATCCTCTGATTAATAAATGAAGGAGCCGTAGTTTCTCATGAAAATTATTTTGATGATTGTAAATTGTAAGGTAAATTGTAGAAACACAAGGAATATGGCTCAGCCTTTTCTTCTTTACTCAGAGGGACACTTCATGGTCACCTTAACAGAGGATTCTCGATGAAGATGCCTGAATGTGTTACTACCACTGACCATTTTGGTGATCACCCAAAAATGTAATATTAGGTTACTTTCTCTTATCTTACTTATCTTTAACCCTAACCCCTAACCTAAACCTGATCGTAGCCGTGAACCTCATTTCAAAACCTAAACTAAACCAAACCTTACTCTAAACTCCTAACTCTAAATTAAAATCTCAATATAACCCAAAACATCAGGGTAGGACATAATTCATAATTCCTTAACTGATAAAAATTGTATTAGTGATACTGATGTTGGTAATCACAATGATCAGCTAAATAGCAATACCTGACATCCAATGTACACAAACTAAATGAAAGCTTAAAGAACACACAACTGACTATTCCAGAAATATCTTTAATTTAAAAAAAAATTCAAAAGGTTGTGCTATTCTGTTTATTTTATACAAGAGGAGCTTTAAATGTTCTCATTGGCAATAAGAAACATAGAAGCTGCCTCTGTTGACAAGGTTTAGAAGGTTCAGACTTCAGGGCCACCTACTTTATCCTTTCATTGCAACTTGGTGAGGAGTAGGACACTTGCTAAACATATGCTTGCTCCATCTAAGTGACTTACTGCAGCTGGCTATACATGGTTAGAATTTCGTTCAAACGTTTCTATTGAAAAATTGTGCATCGGAACCTTCTTCTTACCATCCGTGAGTAAATTATTTTATTTGAAAGCCCTTAACCTGCAATTTTCCTAGACACATTAATAGGTTTTATTACAATGTACGAATTTTCCCAAAAGAAAACCAAATTTACAGAATTTTGTTTGCTTGAGAAAAAATGTCCTTTCAGCACCTTTAAATTCTCCAGCCACAACAGTAACAAATGAACATTGATGTGACCTCATTAACTATTGAAAAATCAAATGATTGTTACAAAAACAGAAATTTTCTAATTACTATAATAGGGCGTACACACGGTCGGACTTTGTTCGGACATTCCGACAACAAAATCCATGGATTTTTTCCGACGGATGTTGGCTCAAACTTGTCTTGCATACACACGGTCACACAAAGTTGTCGGAAAATCCGATCGTTCTTAACGCGGTGACGTAAAACACGTACGTCGGGACTATAAACGGGGCAGTGGCCAATAGCTTTCATCTCTTTATTTATTCTGAGCATGCGTGGCACTTTGTCCGTCGGATTTGTGTACACACGATCGGAATTTCCGACAACGGATTTTGTTGTCGGAAAATTTTATCTCCTGCTCTCCAACTTTGTGTGTCGGAAAATCCGATGGAAAATGTCCGATGGAGCCCACACACGGTCGGAATTTCCGACAACACGCTCCGATCGGACATTTTCCATTGGAAAATCTGACCGTGTGTACGGGGCATTATAGGGCGTACACACGGTCGGACTTTGTTCGGACATTCCGACAACAAAATCCTAGGATTTTTTCCGACGGATGTTGGCTCAAACTTGTCTTGCATACACACGGTCACACAAAGTTGTCGGAAAATCCGATCGTTCTGAACGCGGTGACGTAAAACATATACGTCGGGACTATAAACGGGGCAGTGGCCAATAGCTTTCATCTCTTTATTTATTCTGAGCATGCGTGGCACCTTGTCCGTCGGATTTGTGTACACGCGATCGGAATTTCCGACAACGGATTTTGTTGTCGGAAAATTTTATCTCCTGCTCTCCAACTTTGTGTGTCGGAAAATCCGATGGAAAATGTCCGATGGAGCCCACACACGGTCGGAATTTCTGACAACAAGCTCCGATCGACATTTTCCATCGGAAAATCCGACCGTGTGTACGGGGCATAAGAGTGTTAGCAGAAAAAAATCGAATCCACATATAGTTGACTGACTCACTACCTATGCTGAAAGTCTATACTCTTTTCAGTAAAATAATACTTTCTAAGGTTAGTTTTAAAGGCGGAGTCGGCAAGCCTGTAGAGCCGGGAAATAGTGGCATTATTACTGGTATTTTTTATAGTACCAACAATTTACACAATATATTATATATTCTATTTATTCACATCAGTCACTGTCCACAAGGATCTAAGACCCCAACCTCGCGTACATATATTCACATTCTGGGGCAAATTTGGGCAGGGGCTATTAACCTTTGGCATGTGGTAGGAAACCAGAGTACCTGGAGAAAATCCACACAAGCACAGGGAGAAAATGTGAACTCCATATGGGTGTTGCCTGTTTTGGATCCCAAACTGAGGATCCTAGTGCTGCAAGGCAGAAGTACATTCCACTAAGCCACTGTGCTGCTTTTACTAGTGTATGGCAGTAGTGAAGTAAGTATAAAGACAACCCTGGACTTGCACCTTAAACAACAATTCACCATTGGTGTCCCCATGCTTTCTGCCTAGCTGGTTCCCTTCAAAAGTAGCAATGTACAAGGGAGCAGTGTGAGATAAAACTTGTCCCTATGTTGTCGTTGTCCACGTCAGATTGGTGATTCACATTTTACAGCAATCTGACTTTAATACACAAGTTTATAAAAAAAAGCAGAAAACAATTCACATTTGTCAACAAACAAAACACGTTTCCTGCTTTGTAATTCATGCCAAGTTTTCCAGACAGAACATGTAATATTCTCCTGATATTTATACTAATGAAACCTATTTCTAGATCGTTAATCATAGCAAGATACCTTCTGAGACTCAAAGACCTTAAAATCCTGACAGAGCTAATTAGCAGTTGGTTTAAAGGTCTCGCTGGGGAGAATTATAGATCACCTTCTTGCGTTTAGGCTACAATTATCAAGGCTGGCTATAATCGGAGGTCCATAATGCTCCACAGCGGCAAAAGCAGACAAGCCAATTGGTTTCAATTTGATAGATTTAGTGAGGGATGTGGGAGTTCTAGGCTTGTTTTATAACCTTCCATTCCAATTAATTCCCTATCCAGAATGACATGGATAAAAATCAATTTTAGATTTCTTTCTAGTATTGACTTGATGTTATCTACTCATCTTTGCAATCTTGGTAAACTACTAGGTAAAGTCTGAAATTGCTGTACAGCTTGGTCTCCTTTTAGAAGTATAAGTCAAGCCTTTATTTTTCCACATTCACTTTGTATTCAGAAAAGCGTCCTCACAATTTAAATCCCAACTCCAGCAAAACGTCTTTTGTTTAATTTTGGAAAAATGAGGCCAAGGATTAAAACCAGGGTCTCTGCACCTCCTGTAAATACCTCAGCTTAATGCCACCAACTAGCCATGATGGAAAATCAGGGGAAATCTGCAACTTTAGGGAAATAAAGAAATAAAGTAGGATTTGGAAGGGTCAGAACTTTTGTCAGGTTTGTACTGCTGTGTCCACACTCAACAGATTTCTTCTTGTCCTTTTGACACTATGCATGGCGGAGTATCAGCAGGGGAAAGGTAATCTCCCCAACGGGCACCCCGACAAGAATACAAAACAAAAAATGTCTAACCCTTTCGTATACCTAAGTAATATTAAAGTGACATTAAACCCTCAGTTTGTAAGCACTTTCAGCAGCTGAGTACTGATACTGAAAATGTAACTTGTTTATCTTTAAACTCTTTTACTGCCACCTACATTTTTTAAACATGTGTGCAAAAAAACAAAAAAACAGCAAAAATGTTGTTGGCAGCGATAGGGTTAATCCTTACCTCTGTTCCAGTTTATGATGATGGCATGACACTGCCCTAGGTCTGCGGTTTTAAGATGGTCCTTTCTTATGTAGTATCCTATGGAGCCACCTTTGCATGCAGGGACAACAACTGTATCTCTGTAAAGTGTGCATCAATAGAAACAGACAGCCCCGTGACCTAGAATGGCAAGGCACTCCCTGCTCCTTCTTTTTTCCTCATCCTCTCTTCTTCAAGCTAACAGACTGACTGAAGACTGCACTGTCCACTGTTAATAATTTTCTGTAAGGAAATGTCACTGAAAGTTCAGGAGCCAGCAGCATTGAAAGTTGCAAACTGCAAGTGCTGGGGTAAAAATTTTAACAAATAGCTTACTGGGAAATGTTTATTTTATCATGTTCAATGTGTTTAGTTAAAGAGCAGTGAGGGTTTGGGTTATGGGTAGAATGGTGGGCTGAATCAATCACTGGATTCCTATGTTGTTTTAGAGTTCCAATAATGTGATCTTCCTTTCAATTTATTGACTCTGTTTCCCCCCACTGTGGGGCGCTCTGACTCTTCTTATTACAATCTCCCTAACTTACAAACATTAAAATAACCCATAGGTAAAGTGGGACCTTCTCATAATGGCTGCAGCGGGTGTACATGCCTGGGAACAGAAGTGCAAAGAGTTTGCTAATAATTTAGTAGGAAATAACAGCAAATGCAAAACAATGTTAAAGCTGAATTCTAGGAATTCAGCTGCTTTGTAAGAAGAGAAGGCACACTATGAGTTAAGTCCAAGAAACTGCATGACATCTCCTGTGCTTATTTCTATTATTTACATCTGACAGTACTATTGCACTCCTGGAAGATGGCTATCTCTATATTTCTGGAAGCCAAACATTGATGCTTCAGGTCTACGCTTCTTCAACGTTAGAGTCGATGCAGCTGCTATGCCTGTCCCTCTCCTCCTCCTGCCCTATCAGAGAAGCCTTTGTATTATGTGAACTCATTCACAAAATACAAAGGCTTCTCTGAACAGGCAGCAGAGAGGAGGGGTGGGCATAGTTGCTCTGTGTACCCCTTTCTCCTCTCTCACAGCCCCAAGTGTCAGTGCATGCTCTGACAGAGCCACATATAAACAATAGAGGTAAGTTCAGGAGATGTCATTCACTTCTTTGGCTTTAAGTCATAGTGTGCCAGCACTTTTTACAAAGTATCTGAATTCCTAGAATTCAGCTTTAAGAAATAAGGGTATTTTTAAACACACCGCCGTTTCTACCATCCCCGTTCCTTCTTATCAGTGCCGTCACAGGCCTCAGATAAAGACAACTATACCTTTCCAATAACCTGGGCAGTGTTTATATTCTGTGATTTTAACAGAATATTTTATATATTCACATTTTCTAGACTCAACCGAAAGATTGCCATGTCCATCTACAGCGCGGAGCAAGTACAATGGATGGCCACTTTTCCCAGCACATACATGCCAAGCTGATACAGTTAGGTGGTATTTATCCACATGAGATGTGGTCATTCATTGAACCAACAGGTATGGGTCAGTCCATGAAGCTAAAATGTATGTTTTCTCTACCATTTTAGTTATGTTTCTGACCTGTAATGAAGTATGTCCCACATTGTACAGGAAGTTGTTGTATTCTGTAGAAATCTTCACTGAAGGGCTGTTCTGTCCTCCTCCTGCTGCTGAACTTCTGGCACTGTGAGGGTTAACAGCTTCAGGTCTCCGGACTCAGCTGCACTAATAATGGTCCTATTCATCTATTGAGAAAACTTCTACACTGCCTGTAACACAATCTTTAATTAAACAGAGAAGGGAATCCTGTGACTGATTAGATTTTCTCCATTTACAACACGTGTTATGTGCAGTGTAATCAGTAAAGAATTTTCCTCAATGGAGGAGAGGGCAGAAGGGGAAGTGCAGCTAAGCCCAGAGATCTGAAGCTGTTAATCCCCACATTACTTGTCTGTACCTGCTTCTGGTTATGATGCCCCTGACTACAGTTCTATTGTATCCTTTTGACACTGCTGTAGCTACCTTGGACCCCTGTTATTTTATAATAGATCTGGCATGGTTAATCAATCTCATCCAGTACCTGGCTTGTTGGTTCACCTAATATCTATAGACTGCCACTGTGGGGCTATGAACATCCTATTCCAGCTCTATATTCCACTGCATAAGTCACCCAAGTACCAGTTCAGACACATAAAATAAAAGCAGAATACTAAGAATGGTGCATAATTAGTAATAGGGTCCGAACTAGTGTTTGTACCTTACAATTAGTGAGCTTGAAATCTGTATTTATGTATTTGAGAAGGGCAAAAGGAGTGAGATATGGAGGTTGTTTAAAATTGCAATCGGTATTTACATCTTGTACTTGTATTTTGCAAATACATTTTATTTAGTGACCGGTTCTTCTCCAGCAAGGGCTGACTAAATCAATAAATAAATGTTTTCTTTAACTCTCAGAGCAGATTTTACTTACAGCCAATCAACATAACACAAATGGAGAAGATTTTTTCCGAGTTGGTATTGGGAGACACATTTCCAAAGCCTACGCTTGTCAGACTGCTGAAGGTAAAATAAAGTGCTGTGACATATTTGTCCTTGATAGATGGTCCCGAGCTGGGGTCACTATAATTATACGGTTTCTTTATTTGATCACCCAGGGCATCCAGCCAGCTAATTTTGTGAATTAGGTAAGGTCGTTCCACATTGCCGATTGCATACCAGATGCAGGCAAGCCAGTGAGCGATTAATGCAAAAATACACATTAGCAGCATAAGGACAGCAGCACCGTATTCTGAGTATCTGTCCAGCTTTCTGGCTACTCTGACCAAGCGAAGTAGCCGTGCAGTCTTCAAAAGTCCGATGAGAGTGGTAGTCTGCAAATAAAAATAAAAGGAAAAATATTATTAAACTGTAAACATGGTGAGGTAGAATAAAGGTCAAGGTCCACCAAGGTAAAGTCCATCAGCAGGCACATAAAAAACTACCCTTGCAGTCTAGGATGATCCACATGCTCATTTTAGACTAGACATAGAGGAATACGAAGTAATACTTACCAAACACTGTGCTCCAGCAGGCTTCTTCCATTTGTGCTCCTCTCTAAGGTATTCCCAACCTTGGTTGTACAGTAGGTCTACTTTCTCCACATACAATACAAGGCTAAAGCCTAGTACACACTAGTAGTAAACCTGACAGTTTAGGAGGAGGCGCTGTACTTACGACGTTAGTACAGAAATCTCCCCTGCTGTTCTATTGTGTTGTGACAGGGGGCCACCCGCCAGAACACTCTGGTCAGCGCTCTTAGCCATTGTCTGAGAACACTGATCAGGAGCCAATCGGCAGAACTTTTTCGGTCATGCCCCTTCGAAAGAAGCCGGCCGAACAGCAGTACACAGTACCGGTTTCTTTTGCACCAGCTGATGCTGCACAACATTCGACCGGTGTGTACTAGGCTTAAAGTGGTTGTAAACCCTGTTACACCACTTGTACCTACAGGTAAGCCTATAATAACGCTTACCTGCAGGTACTGGAAATATCTCCTAAACCTGCACAGTTTAGGAGATATTTACCATATACGCTTGCGCACTAAAGAAATATCTGGATCGTGCCGTTTATAGAGGGCCTGTTCTGTGACCAGCGGCTCCCGCATGCATGTGTGGGACTGACGTCATCACGGCTCTGGCCAATCACAGCGCCGGAGCATGCGATCCCGGAAATAACTCCGGGAGACATGTTGCTGGTCACAGCAGTGTGCGGGGACCACTGCAACAGCTTTGATCTAAGGTAAGTATTTCATAATGAGCTAGCATACGATGCATACTAGCTCATTATGCCTTTGTCTTGCAGATTTTTTTTGTTTTTTTTATATGGGTTTACAACAACTTTAATAGTGTGAGGGAAGCCTCACTGCAATAGTTTTTTCCCTTCCTGGAGTTGGGCTTTAAAGCAATCACACACAGCCACCCACACATCATTTTCTGACTGCTAGTAACATGTTTCCATGCATAATACAATGTGATACAATGCTGTGCTTACTTAGAGTAACTCAACTTTTGTTGATTGATCTCTGTTAATTGCAAGGATTTTACAGACTCTGTTGCAGATTTCTATCTCTTTTTGCTCTGAAGAAACAGCTGTTTGTTTTTTACAGAGTGAATCTGAATATAAGTGACTTTTTCATTAATTAGCTGATGCACATTTAGTGTTCCAATGAGGAAAGTTACAGGGTCTGCATTATTTAGAAGTAATAACTCTTTGGGAGTATCTCACCAAAAATAAATTTTTTGTTGCAGAGGATGCCTAAGATCTGATTTGTATCTTAGAGCAGACTTCAGGGAGACAATCACACAAGCAGGAAATGACATTGCTGGGAAAGTACTGTGTACACCAACTGTGTACAGAAGACCTCCAGCTTACCATATTGCATTGAATTTAACAGAAAACAAGTGCTGCAGATTGAAAAGGAAAGGTTATTCTTAATGCCAAGGGCCCAGCCACCACCCAGGAGCCTTGGACAGTGGAGGAGAGCTTCAGCTCCAACTGCTGGAGAAATAAGGTTGCAGTGGGGAGTGGGACCCACTACAAGGGTAAAGATTTTTGTCTACAGAGGTCAGTTTTGATTAAGAACCATGGGCTGTGAGTTTTGAAGTCCCCCCCCCCCCCCGCAAAAATATCTGTTAGAGGTATACTGCTGCCTCTTTCCCTATTGGAGGGATTTACCTTAAGTTCATGTGTGGATACCAGGACAGTAAATGAATGGAATCTCTCCAATGAGGACATACAGTGGGGACGGAAAGTATTCAGACCCCCTTAAATTTTTCACTCTTTGTTATATTGCAGCCATTTGCTAAAATCATTTAAGTTCATTTTTTTCCTCATTAATGTACACACAGCACCCCATATTGACAGAAAAACACAGAATTGTTGACATTTTTGCAGATTTATTAAAAAAGAAAAACTAAAATATCACATGGTCCTAAGTATTCAGACCCTTTGCTGTGACACTCATATATTTAACTCAGGTGCTGTCCATTTCTTCTGATCATCCTTGAGATGGTTCTACACCTTGATTTGAGTCCAGCTGTGTTTGATTATACTGATTGGACTTCATTAGGAAAGCCACACACTTGTCTATAAATCACAAACTATATGTATACATCCTTTATACTAATATCAATTTCACATTTATCTATTAACCAACTAAGGTCTTTGGGCATGTCTCATATGCCCAGGCACTGAAAGGGTAAAAACAAGCCCACAGCTGTGAGTTTGTTTCTCCTATTCTTCATAGGCTCCCAACTTTTAGGTAAAGATACCTAAAGTGACTGCAGCCACCCAGTCACTTTTACTACCAGATGTCCCCTCTGTGGTTCCCGGGCTCTCATACTGCTCATGGGAGCCAGGGACTACAACAGCAAAGAATATCCATTCTTCAATGACCTTTTTGAAGTTTGAACCCAGAAGCTATCATCTAAAAGCACTTCCGTGTTCAGAGCTGTCAAAAATGTTAAAGTGATTGTAAATGTAGCCGGGAGCAAACTACATCACCTGATTTTGCAGACTTGTCTCCTGCTGTCCCAGACTGTTCTGTATCCCCCTAGTATTAGACTCAGGGTTACTGACATCACATTCCTGAGCCTAAAGAAAAGCATTGTGTGCGCTGCAGTTTTCTGAACGGACATTGCTAATCTTCAGAACCAACCATGGACTGCACATCCCAGCAAGCCATCTGCTCCAGGGGAGAATTGTGGGAGAGACTATAAAGGGACCAGGCCCACGCTCTCTTGCTTGCTGGATCCCATTACGTGAGCACCATCTCGCCACTGTGTGAGGGGATCACTGCCTACCACGTGTTACACAGCCTACAACTCTATTCTTAGAGAGTCCAGACGTCGCCGGCTTCCTGAAGGACACTCTGCCGCAGCGCTGAGCACTGTGGAACCAGCCGGTTCACTGAGTCAACAGACTGATCGCCATCTCTGCCCATCTGCAGCATGGAGAATCTTTTGATTGTTCCCCCCCGCGGGAAACTGCAGAATGCTGTCAGGATTGGTGAGGGGACCTTTGCCCACAGATTCTATTGCCTTTCATACATATCACACTCTGAACATTGAGCGCAGACAACTTATACCTGGATCACATAGAGGATTGCTATAAGACAGAATCAGCTATCTTGCCTTGTTCATCAGCACTTTACCACATTAAGGAATTCTTGTTTATGAGCTCCAACTTCCCGGTGAAGATAGTGCAAGGCCTTGCTTTTAGAACATCCTTGTTATTGCTCTTAAAGGGGACAGGTTATTGCTATCTATATTATTTTAACCCTCATTGAGTTTTAAGGTACTATAGGCTGGCCTGGGGTTCCCCTTTAGCAGTAGTAATACCCACAGCAATCAGCTTTCTTAAGGAACTTATCTATTACTGTTTATTACTGTACATGTTGGTATCATTTACTTGTTGTTGCTAATTGTTAATCTACTGCTTTAAAAATTGTTTTAGTCAAGTCTTGGCTATTTATCCAGGTCTTGGCTGACTAATATCATTTTAAGTCTCTTCTCTTCTCTAAATCTGAGAGAGCTGAACCCATTTGAACTGTGCCTGTGTGCCATTTATTGTGCTATACCACTAACTACCTTGTTAGGTGTGCCAGAGGGGCTGAGAGGATTTTGGGGGTTGGAGGGCAGAGTAACGGCCTGAAAAACTATTTACCCTATGGGGGTAGCGCTACATAAAGTCTTTTTTTTTTTAAATAACAAACATGTTATACTTACCTGTTCTATGCAGTTGGTTTTGCACAGGGAAGTCTGGATTCTCCTCTTCTCGGGTCCCTCTTTGCTGCTCCTGATCCCTCTCTCCTGTTGAGTGCCCACACAGCAAGCAGCTTGCTATGGGGCACCCGAGCCGAGCTGCAGCACTGTGTGTCCATTCAGACACGGAGCTGCTGTTCAGCCCCACCCCCTCTCTCCCCTAATTGGCTAACTGTCTTTGATTGACAGCCGTAGGAGCCAATGGCACCGCTGCTGTGTCTCAGTCAATCAGCAGGGAGAGTTCCGGACAGCCGAGGGATTCGCTGGACAGAGAGGGGGGCTCAGGTAAGTATTAGGGGGTGCTGGGAATGCATAGAATGCATTAAGATAAAACACCTTCTGTCTTTACAGCTCCTTTAAATATACTAAAATAAAAAAACATGTAGAAGCACCCTTGTCACGTTGTGTACAAACATAACAAATGTGCACATAGGACATGCGTGTATATGTAAACAATGATTGTGCAATACATATTGGGTATTGCTGTGCACACTGGAGTGAGAGAAACAATTGTGGGTTCCTCATTAATGGTTAACTCTAAGCTGATGAGTTGTAAGAACATTTAAAGTGTCATCTATTGATAATTTTCAGTACTGTCATTTTTGGCAATTTCACGGGTGCATAGAGATTTGAGGCTTGGCATATTTGGTATCTTTTTACTCAACACAACCCTTGTCTTTAATTTTGGACATAAATTGGGGATTACAGTATATTGTGTTTTTGTGCACTAAAATGTATTTTAGTATATTTGTTAACAATAAATATAGATTAGGATAAACAACAAGAAACAACAAAATATTGGGACTTTATAGGTGCCGAAACCTCCTCCTAGAATGATGAATCTTGCAACGTAATATTAAAATTTCATTTTATTATAAACTGTATATTCATTAACGTCAGGCTCACAGCTGATTCAGCTGAGCACTGACATCCTAGGGAGGCAGTTGTGGCACAAATTCAACCCAATTTAAGGGTGGAATGATTGTTTGCACAGGTGGGTCATTATTTGAAGGTTCTTTCAATGGTGGCAGTTGTACCCAGCTTGGATTAGGTGAATAGTGCGGACGGTTTAGCTGTGACATCCTCTCTATTGGAGATAAGGTATACAGATTGTGTTTAAGTTTGACTAGATGATATGGGATGTGCAGGTTTTCTGGGAATGAAAATGAGTATTGTTCCTTCTATGCTATTCCAGATCTGATACTGTGCACTATATCCCGGCTTTTGGAATCTGCCAACCTTTTCTGTTCATGGATTTGAACAGAGGGTTTCTTTTTTGGGTATGTTATATATGATGGAAAATATATGGTTAAACTATGCTTTGAGTGGAGAATATGTTATAGCTGTGTGTCATCTATCTTCCTCTTATTTTAGTACCTTTTTGTTAAACGTAGGATTGATCAGCTTGAATTGCCAATACCTATATATTCGACCATTTTTTAGCTTTTGGGATAAGCCCTTCCATTCAACCCCAGGTCTGCTTGACACAGACAGACGTCTGGTCCACATTATAGTGCTCTGGCAGGAATATGTAATGCCCCCAGGGGGCTTCCCAAAGTCAATACATACCAGATGTAAGTTGTTTTGACTACTGTATCGTGATATCAATTGTTTATGAATTTAGGAACATTTGTGAATGTATATATGTATTATTGTTTGCCATGGTTAATCATTACTGCATAATACATTTATCTATAGAGGAATTACTATACTTTGGAGAGGGGGAATTTTGTCAAATCTATTACGCTGTATAAACTTTGTCATTTTCAATATGTCTATTATTTGGTATAGACACAATTTTAACAATTTATAATAAAATAAAATTTTAATATCACATTGCAAGGTTCATTATTCTATGAGGAGGTTTCAGCACCTATAAAGTTCCAATATTGTATTGTTTCTTGTCGTGTATCCTTACTCTGGGATGTGGTTCTGACTGTCAACTGAGTACATTATTATTATACAGAAAAATAAAAATAGAGTAGCTAAACCATTACATAAATGATGAGTGACATACAAAACAATTAAACTACCACCTTTTGAATTCTATAGGTCCTCTGCATTCAAAAATAATTATAATGTTTCATGGGTTTTAAGTAATTCTGTAGCCAAAAATGCAGATTTTAACATTTGTACAAAAAATAAAATGAAAAACTGCAGCAGAAGCAATATGAGTTACAATGTAAACATATAATAGTACAATAATTTATATAAAAACACTAAAAATAACTGAGGGTCCCATTCACCGGCCTTTCTGGCATTAGCTTGAGCTGCCATGTTGGCAGTCCAGGCAATAAATCTGTGCCCCTACTGTCTTCATAGCACACTAAGAACTCTAAGATCTGACAGGAGGTGAGAATTCTCTATTCCTACAGCTTCAGAGGGAAAGCCTTCTTCTAAAATGCTTTCACAAGAAAGAATAGTATTTTTAATTACAACTTCTCAGGTTTTCTATTTTTTTATGACAAGCTAATTGCTGTAGTCTGCATATTTAGTACGCATATCGCTATTCAGCTGAAACTCGTTCTCCTGCTGTTTTCATATGTCCTAATTCACATCAAGTTGAAGACGGCGGAGCATAGCTGTGCAGAGGGGTTGCACAGAGCCATGTATTCAGAGCCTGATTATCAGGTAACACATGAAACGGGTGCAGATTACAATGTGTGTCCTCCTAGACAAGCAATTACAGAAGGATAACCTTTCTGAAAGCCATTATGGGGAGGAAGTCATGGACTGAGGGTAAATTGGAAGAACATTAAACAGAGAAAAGGATTGTATTTTTATTTCAAAAGAAAGGAGCTCATTTACTCTAACCAACAAATAGCCATGTTTTACATACAGAAAACCAAAGCAATACTCAGTGGCACTGATAAATTCCAATTATATGGCCCCGTAAGTTACATTTGTTGTGCTTTCCCAATATCCATAGATCTATGGGCAGTGGCATTGCTATGGGGGTGCGGGCTGCACCCAGTTGACACCTGCCAGAGGGGTGACATCCAGGGCCACCCGCTGGATTATCTCCGCAAGATAATCCAGCGGAGATAATCCTATCAACCAATCACCTGCTGGTTAACTTGTAAAGTTTACTCTGGCAGCTCCCACTGTCTAGTCAGTGCTGTTGTTTTTCCCTCCTTTTCTGCCTCCTGCTCCCTACTATGCTTTCCTGTCACTCCCGCTCTTCATGCCTGAAAAAGGTAGGAAGGGGCAGAGCTGCAGGGGGTAGAGGCTGTGTAATGTAAAGGGGTCCAGAGGTGTGGGAGCGCTGTGTAATGTAAAGGGGTCCAGAGGTGTGGGGGACTGCATATTGTAAAGGGGTCCAGAGGTGTGGGGGGATGGGTAATTTAAAGGGATCCAGAGGTGTGGGGGGCTGTGTAATGTAAAGGGGTACAGAGGTGTGGAGGGCTTTGTAATGTAAAGGGGTCCAGAGGTATGGGGGGCTGTGTAATGTAAAGGGGTCCAGGGATGCAGAGCTGTGTAATGTAAAGGGGTGCAGAGGTGCAGGGGCTGTGTAATGTAAAGGGGTCCAGAGGTGTGGGGGGACTTTGTAATGTAAAGGGGTCCAGAGGAGTGTGGGAGCTGTGTAATGTAAAGGGATTCAGAGGTGTAGGGGGCTGGGCTGTGTAATGTAAAGGGGTCTAGAGGTGTGGGGGCTGTGTAATGTAAGGGGTCCAGAGGTGTGGGGGGCTGTGCATTGTAAATGGTTCCAGAGGTGTGGGGGGACTTTGTAATGTAAAAGGGTCCAGAGGAGTGTGGGAGCTGTGTAATGTAAAGGGATTCAGAGGTGTAGGGGGCTGTGTAATGTAAAGGGGTCTAGAGGTGTGGGGGCTGTGTAATGTAAGGGGTCCAGAGGTGTGGGGGGCTGTGTACTGTAAATGGGTCCAGAGGCTGTGTAATGTAAAGGGGTTCAGAAGTATGGGGGCTGTGTAATGTAAAGGGGCCTAGAGGTGTGAGTGCTGTGTAATGTAAAGTGGTCCAGAGGTGTGGGGGCTGTGTAATGTAAAGGGGTCTAGGGATGCAGAGCTGTGTAATGTGAAAGGGTCTAGAGGTGCGGGGGCTGTTTAATGTAAAGGGGTTCAGAGGTGTGTGGGGGGCTGTGTAATGTAAAGGGGTCTAGAGGTGTGGGGGCTGTGTAATGTAAAGGGGCCCAAAGGTGTGGGAAGCTGTGTAATGTAAAGGGGTCCAGAGGTGCGGGGCTGTGTAATGTAAAGGGGTCCAGAGGTGCGGGGGATGTGTAATGTAAAGGGGTCCAGAGGTGCGGGGGGCTGTGTAACGTAAAGGGGTCCAGATTCCTAAATTTTACTGGCAGTAATAGCTGCAGTCCTATTTTTTCGTGGTGCTCATAGCCACGGAGACAAAAAATAAGAGAAAATTAAAATGTTTGAGAATTCATCAGGTGAAGAGATGAGAGGAAATCTTTTAGCAAGGACATGTGTTCCTGTGACAACTCCTTAAAGCGATCTTAACGCAAAAGGGGAAGTTCCGCTTGTTTGCATCCTCCCCCTCCAATGCCACATTTGGCACTTTTTGGGGGGGAACGGGTACCTGGTTATGAGCCAGAAGTTCAGTCCCCCTCTTTCTCCCTCAGTTTTCTTGCACACATCACAGGTCCCAGAAGACTGCGGGACCATTCACAATTTGCAGCGTGTTTTGCAAGGCTTCTCTGCCGGTTTTCCTTTCTTAAGATGCTGGCACCTGCACCCAAAGTCAATTGAATAATCGGTATATATATATATATATATATATATATATATATATATATATATATATATATTAATGTTTTTAGGCATACTGTGTGAATTGGAGCACATAACATATAGTGGGGTTTTCTAAAATTTGACTGCAAAAGCGAAAATACACTTTGAGTGAGGAGATTCTCACTAATGGAATAATAGAAAAACCTGGCATGTTCTAACCCTTTCCAGTTTTGGCTGCAGATAAGTGTGATTTGTTTCATTACGAATCGAATTTCAGACAAAATTTTTGTTATTTTGAGGTATCCGAATCGTAAAAAATTAATTTGTTTCTTTTGGCTCTGAAATAACATAATGCCATATCCGAATTGATTTGGAACCATATCGTTTTTATGTAGCATTAACATTTTTCATTATAAAAAAAATGCAGTGTATGTGAAATAGAAACATATTGCAATAAATACAGTATGTTATAAAAGTGAAATAAAATGATGATTCCTACTTATTGTCAGTGTTGCCAACCGCCCGTAGATTTACAGGCAGCCCGTAAATTTAAGCCCATTTTTGGGGTGTCCGTAAATGTAGAAAGCTGGCCGCAAGCTGACCATTCAACTGCACATGCACCGCTCTGAAGCTGGCCGGGCTCAGGAAAGCTCATACACACTCAGCCGGGCGGCGCATGCACAGTAACGCAATGACGCCGCTTGGTGCCATTCTTAAATGGAAAGTAGCGGCTGTGGCACTCGTTCTCGGCGCGGGGGCCTCCAAGTGTGTAGGGCTTCAGGACGAGGCAGGCGGCTTTCACAAGGTTCAGACATGCCTCATTGCTGGATTTTCATGGACTTCAATCTCCATACCCGACCCGTCCATAGGCATGTCATGATACCACGGATTGTGACACAAGGAGCTCCTGGCAATGACACTGGGCATTCCTGCTGCAGAGGGTGGGACTCCGTGGGAGTGATTAGTACAGGATGGACAGCACAGCACAGTCAGTCACACATGTGAGTGAGTCAGTGAGACTGAGAGCCTGACTGAGGAAGATAAAAAGATGGTAGAGGAGGACTGGGGGTGAACTGGTGAAGCCGTGAAGGGGGGGACACTGATGTGCTGCCCTGTGGAGAGGTGAAAGGGGCACAGGAGGACACTGTCACACTTATGTACCTCCTGTGTCATGTCCGCAGCGACAGTCTACCTCCTGTGTTATGTCCGCAGAGACTGTCCACCTCCTGTGTCATGTCCGCAGCAACTGTCCACCTCCTGTGTCATGTCCGCAGCCTCTGTCCACCTCCTGTGTAATGTCCGCAGCGACTGTCCACCTCCTGTGTCATGTCCGCAGCCTCTGTCCACCTCCTGTGTCATGTCCGCAGTGACTGTCCACCTCCTGTGTCATGTCCGCAGCCTCTGTCCGTCTCCTGTGTCATGTCCGCAGCCTCTGTCCACCTTCTGTGTCATGTCCACAGCCTCTGTCCACCTCCTGTGTCATGTCCACAGCCTCTGTTCACCTCCTGTGTCATGTCCGCAGCCTCTGTCCACCTCCTGTGTCATGTCCGCAGGCTCTGTCCACCTCCTGTGTCATGTCCGCAGCGACTGTCCACCTCCTGTGTCATGTCCGCAGCCTCTGTCCACCTCCTGTGTCATGTCCGCAGCCTCTGTCCACCTCCTGTGTCATGTTTGCAGCCTCTGTCCACCTCCTGTGTCATGTCCGCAGCGACTGTCCACCTCCTGTGTCATGTCCGCAGCGACTGTCCACCTCCTGTGTCATGTCCGCAGCCTCTGTCCACCTCCTGTGTCATGTCTGCAGCCTCTGTCCACCTCCTGTGTCATGTTTGCAGCCTCTGTCCACCTCCTGTGTCATGTCCGCAGCCTCTGTCCAGCTCCTGTGTTATGTCTGTAGCCTGTGTCTACCTTCTGTGTCATGTCTGCAGCCTCTGTCCACCTCCAGTGTCATGTCTGTAGCCTATGTCCACCTCCTGTGTCATGTCTGTAGCCTCTGTCCACCTCCTGTGTCATGTCTGCAGCCTCTGTCCACCTCCTGTGTCATGTCCGCAGCCTCTGTCCACCTCCTGTGTCATATCTGCAGCCTCTGTCCACCTCCTGTGTCATGTCTGTAGCCTCTGTCCACCTCCTGTGTCATGTCTGCAGCCTCTGTCCACCTCCTGTGTCATGTCCGCAGCCTCTGTCCACCTCCTGTGTCATGTCCGCAGCCTCTGTCCACCTCCTGTGTCATGTCCGCAGCCATTGTCCACCTTCTGTGTCAGTCTGGAGAAGAGTCAAGAGTAGGAACACCGCCGGGATGGATAGGATAAAACTCAAAGCCGCCAACCTGGAGCTGTCTGACTGAGTCCTTCACGATGCACCTGAGAGGAGGTCAGTGACAGCGCTGCAAGGCCAGTCTGAGTGGGGGGCGGGTTGCTGATGTAAGGTAGGAGTGAATACAATAATGTAAGGGGGCACTGATACAAAGGTTCCCCCCTATATTAGTAACCCCCTACACCCTTACCTTAGTGTATTCACTCTGCGAAAGGTGGTCTCTAGTCACCAGAGTGCCCCCACATCAGAGTTCCTGCCATTCCCCTTTATATAAGAGTCTGCAGTATCCCCTCCTTTCAGTGCAAGGGCAATGCTGCAGACCCTGATGCAAGTGGGAACTCTGATGTAAAGGGAATGCAGTGGACTCTGATATAAGGTGGTCTCTGGTCAACAGAGCCCCCCCTCAAATCATGATCTGCAACATTCCCCCTTTACATAAGAGTTCCCTTTCACTGTAAGGGGGGATCCTGCAGACTCTGATGTAAGAGGGGACTCTGGGGTGGCTGGGTTATAGTAACCTGCCCTTCATGTAAATGGTGAAATATGTTTTTTGACTTTTGTTTAGCTTAAACACATTGCTAATAGCACTAGCTATATGTTTATAATTTAAACAATGATATCTGCACTGTTTAGCACTGAAAAAGGCAATTTTAGGCACTTTTTAGCTGTGCCAGTAAAAAATGCAGCTCTGTCAGTAAATGTCATGTTTTTTTGCCAGCAAAAAAAATGTGGTGCTGTTTGTAAATTTTGGCGTCCTACCAGTAAATTTCACTTCGGGGGGTTGGCAACACTGCTTATTGTGTTTGGGTTGGATGGAGGTGAATCCATCAGAATCTCCAAATCATAACATAATCAGGGCCGTCTTTAGCGCAGGGCAAACGGGGCACTTGCCCCGGGCCCAATCTTTGTTGGGGGGCCCGCGCTAGCCGTGAATTGGGGCCCCCCGATCACAGCTTTGCAGAGCGCACAGAGGACATGGGAGGATGTATTCCGCGCTAGCCAGCTGAGAGGGGGCAGGGCCGGGAGCTCCACTGACGCTCTGACCCCGCCCACGTGCAGCCTGTGTACTCGGAAAAGAGCTTCTGTAGTGAGAGCCAGTGATCGGAGTGCGAGTGTCAGTGGAGCTTCCGGCCCCGCCCCCTCTATACTGGCTGGTGAATACAGAGGTCCGGGGGCGGGGCCGGGAGCTCCAATGACACTCCCACTCCAATCACTGGCTCTCACTACAGGCACTCTATTCCCAGTACACAGGCTGCACGTGGGCGGGGTCAGAGCGTCAGTGGAGCTCCTGGCCCCGCCCCTCTCAGCTGGCTAGCGCGGAATACATCCTCCCATGTCCTCTGTGCGCTCTGCAAAGCTGTCATCGGGGCGACCATTCACGGGTGATGTGGGCCCACCCAACAAAGCATCAGTGGAGCTCCCAGCTGCTTTAGTGAGAGCAGAGAGTGGAAGCCCCGCCCACAGTCCTGAATGTATGTAGTAAGTTTGGCTGGCCAGGTATGTCCTTACAACCATAAAATGCCTGACTGTTTAAACCCTGAGCTGTGTTATTTAACTGTAAAGCTGTGCATTGCTGAAAGTTCTCTGACCATCCCCTGTATAATGTCTGCAGTCTCTGTCTCCTGCAGTATGTCCGCAGTCTCTGAGTGTCTCCTGCAGTATTTCCGCAGTCTCTGATTGTCTCCTGTAGTATGTCCGCAGTCTCTGATTGTCTCCTGCAGTATTTCCGCAGTCTCTGATTGTCTCCTGTAGTATGTCCGCAGTCTCTGATTGTCTCCTGCAGTATGTCCGCGGTCTCTGGTAATCTCCTGCAGTATGTCCGCAGTCTCTGATTGTCTCCTGCAGTATGTCCGCAGTCTCTGATTGTCTCCTGCAGTATGTCCGCAGTCTCTGATTGTCTCCTGCAGTATTTCCGCAGTCTCTGATTGTCTCCTGCAGTATGTCCGCAGTCTCTGATTGTCTCCTGCAGTATGTCCGCAGTCTCTGATTGTCTCCTGCAGTATTTCTGCAGTCTCTGATTGTCTCCTGCAGTATGTCCGCAGTCTCTGATTGTCTCCTGCAGTATGTCCGCAGTCTCTGGTAATCTCCTGCAGTATGTCCGCAGTCTCTGATTGTCTCCTGCAGTATGTCCGCAGTCTCTGAGTGTCTCCTGCAGTATGTCCGCAGTCTCTGATTGTCTCCTGCAGTATGTCCGCAGTCTCTGATTGTCTCCTGCAGTATGTCCACAGTCTCTGATTGTCTCCTGCAGTATGTCCTCAGTCTCTGATTGTCTTCTGCAGTATGTCCGCAGTCTCTGATTGTCTTCTGCAGTATGTCCGCAGTCTCTGATTGTCTTCTGCAGTATGTCCGCAGTCTCGGAACCTCTCCTGTAGTATGTGTATTAAGGTGCCCCTTTACTTGCTCAATTATTTGGGATTGCTCCACTGCTCAGTGAGAGGTAATGATGTGCATGAACCTCTAGCAACCAATCAGCAAACAGTAGTGATCTGCTTTAATCTCTAGCAACCAATCAGTAAGTGCTAATGATGTGCTGTAACCACTAGCAACCAATTAGTGAGCGCTATTAATGTACATTAACCTCTAGCAACCAATCGGCAAACAGAAATGATGTGTTGTAACCTCTAGAAACCAGCCATTGAGCAGTAAGGATAGGCTGTAACCTCTGGCAAACAATTGCAATCGCTGCGTGATCTGCTGCATTAAACTGATTTTGAGTCTACCTGCTATTTTTTGTATGTCTCAGAATGGAGGGGGGGGGCCCAAGAAAATGTTTGCCCGGGGCCCAATCAAAATTAAAGACAGCCCTGAACATAATGGAGTTTATTTACTAAAGGCAAATCCACTTTGCACTACGAGTGCACTGCAAGTGCACTTGGAAGTGCAGTCGCAGTAGATCTGAGGGGGACATGCAAGGAAAATAAAAAAACGCATGTTTGCTTGTACAGATTGGATGATAAAATCAGCAGAGCTTCCCCTCATTTTAGATCTTCCCCTCAGATCTAAAGCTACTGCACCTACAGTGCACTTGTAGTGTAAAGTGGTTTCGCCTTTAGTAAATATCCCCCAATGAATAACTCCAAAATTAATTTAGTTTCATTCGTTATGATTTAAAGAATCCGATGGATTGAACCTCCATCCAACCCAAACAGAGTGCACAAGTAATCTCCCGAAACAACAAATTAACACATTAAAACGAATATAGCCGATCTTCTGAAATACCGGTAGCTTTCAAAATACAAATCGATTCAGAACAACGAATATATGAAACAAATCCAAATATATGAAACAAATCCAAATATATGAACCAAATTCCAAAAACAAATCATTTTAAATAACCAATATGATGAAACAAAATGATTAACTTAACAAATGAATCCGAAAAGTGAAACCAAACACATTTTTCTATCGTGCACATCTCTAGCTGCAGATACACATTTAGGTGGTTTCAACATCTCTTCCTTTTAAAACATTATTCTGCTTTTCAGTTAGATTTAATTTTCCTTTAAAGGAAACATACTGAGATTATGACAAACAATAAGCTCAAAAATTTTAAACGCAAATACCCAGAAGTGCATTAACATGCTTTTAAGAAGGAAGGTAGACGCAGCTCTTGGTGTTTTTATTTAACCACTAGCCGACCAAAATACACACACACACACACACACACACACACACAGATATACATATATATATATATATATATATATATATATATATATACACGTTGCGGTTTGCAAGTGGTTTACTGAGAATATGGCTGAAGGTATCTGCCTAACCCCGATATCGTTCTTTCAGCCGGTGGCTGGCTTTCTCTGGAAACTGTTTAAAGCGGCTCATGAGCCGCTGGAACGCTTTCAAAAGCATTGGGAGGGGACGGTGTTTATCGAGCTTACCGTTTCTGCCCGTTTGCCCGAGAAATTATCCGACGGTGCGTCCGGCTGCTCCCATAGGTGATCAAAGAATAGATCCTCTTTGGATGCCTTGGAGGACCAGAGCGACATCATGATGTCACTTCCAGTCCAGACTAGAAGTAAATCATTTTTTTTTAAAGCTGAAAGATAAGAATTTTTAATTTTTTTTAAATCTTTTTCTTTTAAAGGTAAAGAAGAGATTTGGGTCTTTTTGACCCCAGATCTCTCCATAAGGAGGACCTGTCATCCTTACTTATATTCTATTCTATTCCTTGTAACAGGAATAAAAGTGAGCAAAAAAAAATGAAATTAAAGGTACAGTGTAAAAACAAAAACGTGAGGTATCGCCACGAATTTTAGAGCGAGAGCTATAATTTTATCACTAGACTTCCTCTGCAACTCTAAACAGGTAACCTGTAAAGGCGTTTGAAACATTGCATATGGAGATTTTTAAGTACCGTAATTTGTTGCCATTCCATGAGCGTGCGCAATTTTAAAGCATAACATGTTAGGCATCTATTTACTCTGCGTAACATCATGCACATTTTACAAAAAGTGGGGTATATATTGTATTTTTTTTTTTTTTTTAAATGACTAAAATTTATTTTTTACAAAACAACCAGCCCCCCTCGCTGGGCGCAGACAATAGCTCAGGAAGAGGGATTGCCCTGTCATCCACGTTGATGAGGAAATTGTGTAAATTTCTTTCCTGAAACCCATAGTTGCAGGAAAGAAAATCAGAGAGGAGCACACAAAATGTTTTTCTTGCTAATCAAGGGAATTGCAGGCATCTGGTTTCAAGTCTAATGCCCCGTACACACGGTCGGACATTGATCGGACATTCCGACAACAAAATCCATGGATTTTTTCCGACGGATGTTGGCTCAAACTTGTCTTGCATACACACGGTCGCACAAAGTTGTCAGAAAATCTGATCGTTCTGAACGCGGTGACGTAAAACACGTATGTGGGGACTATAAACGGGGCAATAGCCAATTGCTTTCGTCTCTTAATTTATTCTGAGCATGCGTGGCACTTTGTCCGTCGGATTTGTGTACACACGATTGGAATTTCAAGGATTGGATTTTGTTGTCGGAAAATTTTATAGCATGCTCTCAAACTTTGTGTGTCGGAAATTCCGATGAAAAAAGTCCGATGGAGCCCACACACGGTCGGAATTTCCGACAAAAAGCTCAGATCGCACATATTCTGTCGGAAAGTCTGACCATGTGTACAGGGCATTAGGGTCCTTTCACACGGGCTTGTCTGTGTGCAGACTCTGCTTTGCTCAGCAGGAACTTATCCGGTGTTCCCCGCTGAGCAGGCAGAAGACATGTCTATCTCTGCTCATTGTGTGGAGATGGACCTGTCAAAGCCCTGCTGTCCTCTATGGAGATTCTCCGATTCTCCAGACAGACGGAAAATAGGGTTTCCACTTGTCTGGATTTCATGGACAGGATCAGATTGGATATTGCCGCTTCATAGGGTTAAATAGAGTGTCCAATCAGGTCCGCCTTAAAAATTGACAGGCAGACCTGATCGGGAAGCCCATGTAAAAGGGGCCTTAGGGAGAAGTTTTACTTTTAAAATGATAAAATGGAGTACAGGTTCACTTTTTTGATGTCTTTAGAAAAGTGTAAAAATTCAGTGGACCATCTTTTGTGTAATGAGACGTGCAAAAACACTGAAACACATACTACATGCAACAGTTTAAGAGAGCAGCTTGTAATAGTTAATCACATTGAACTGGACTTGTTCTATATAACTAGAGATTTAAGAAGCTTCCTCAGATATTTTTTGTTACAACCTAAGTGGCGAGGGTCACAAAGTTCTATTACACATAAACTTTAGGTATTATCTATGTATTCCTTATGCATTAAATATACTGTATTTATTGGCATATAACACTCATTTTTTCACCATGAAAATTGGGTGCAAATGGCGTGTGCGTGTTATACGCCAATACTTCAATTTTAGCTGCCTCGGAGGGGACAGGGAGGGGGGCGGGACGAGCGCCGTCAGATTACATACAGTGAGAAACTCCTGTTTACTTGGTGGCCTCTGTAATAGGAAGTCCCGTGTCCTGGGCCGCCATTGGACCACTGTTCTGTCTATCATAGGACATTCTCACTGTATGTAATCTGTCGGCGCTCATCCCACCCCCTCCCTGTCCCCTCTAGGCTGCAGATGGGATCGATCAGACTGCACTGATAGCAATGGTGAGGCTGCTGCATTGATGTGGACTGGTGAGGCTGCATTGATGGCACTTGTGAGGCTGCAGATGGGCATTGATCAGGCTGCATTGATGGCAATGGTGAGGCTGCAGATGGGCACTGACCCTAGTTTTGCTTCAAAGTTCCTTATTTAAAATTTTAGTTTTTTTCCTGAAGCTTCCCTCTTAAAATGAATGTGCGTGTTATACGCCTATGCGTGTTATACGCCGATAAATACGATAATTTCTCTTTAAGACTAAATGTAAAAGGGGAATATAATATAATGTCCTTTAATTATACTTTGAATAAACCAAAAATGAGAAAGGATATATATCGCCTGAGACCTCCTCATCCATATTTAAACGTCAACATCTAATACTAAATTACCATTTTATATAATAACTCAAGAGACCGGCGTATTGACAGTATAGCCTTGGGTTTCTTCACATATTTTACAGGAAATTGGTCTGTACACATTATGATTTAATTTCCACTGTTAAGCAGACATTAATTTCCTTGTTGAAAGACTTTCAATCGCTCGGGGATTGAGGTTCATGAAAACTATTTCTTCTATGTGAATGCTAATTACATCAAATGTTCTAAAGGAATGTCTTCCTAATGGACGTCAATCAGAAAAGCTGCCGAGCTGCTATTACTAATATACTGTATTTGTTTTATAAAAATGCCATAGAGCCCAGTTAGACTATCATTGCATCCAGAAAACAGTGACATCAGTGAGGTAATTCAGCCATGTGACTGGTTGCTGGTGATTTAAATTGCCTACAACCTTACAGAGACTTTAATAGCCAATAACTGGTTGATTGCATTCCACCATGAGGGGTGTAATGCAACAACCGTTTTGAGAACTTCATCTTTTATAAGTTCACCAGAGACATTACAATCTGATTGTACAATCTCTTTAGATCTAGTAGTAGTGAAACAGCTTACCTGACTGGATATAGATTGGGTTAATAATATAGGTAGGTCCTCATATTACATTTTTGGTAAATCTAAAGTTCCCTGTACGAAGATTGTACAGACAGATTGCAATGTGAGCCAAAAAAAATTTCCCTTTTAAAATACCTTATTGATCTTTTTTTTTTTTTTTTTTTTAAGGGTAAATTTTATTGATAAAAGTGCGTATAAGGGCGCTCTGAGTAACAGACCAAGCAGATATCAGTCTATGTAGAAATAGAAGAGGGTCTTCACTTCCAGCAGCACTTGAAGAGAGAAGCAAACTCTGGAAGTAAAATGAAAAGAAAAAAAGGTGCCTCTAAGTGCAGAAGTAAAACTTTATATTTCCCAAAAGGGTTAAAAACACTTACAAAAGGGTGGATGGGTAGGAGCACATCATATTAGTAAAATGGCAGGTGGTCCGGCGTTCTGGTAGTCCCAAGGAGTCTCAGGGATATCTGGAGGTGTAATTCTATGGTAGCATATTCTGAAGTGGCTGGCAGATGGAAGCCACAACTCTCCTGGATACTGGGAAGACAGCTAGGCTGTTTGAGACAGCATGGAAGCCGAATCCAGAAAGTGACGTCAACGGGTCATTGACGTCACTTCCTGGATTCGGCTTCCATGCTGTCTCAGACAGCCTAGTTGTCTTCCCAGGATCCAGGAGAGTTGTGGCTTCCATCTGCTGGCCATTTTAGAATATGCTATAATATCTCCCCCTGAGACTCCTTGGGACTTCCAGAATACCGGACCACCTGCCATATTACTAATATGATGTGCTCCTACCCATCCACCCTTTTGTAATGCAGCGTACACACAGTCAGACTTGCCAACGGGATAACCTCCATAGGCAATTTCCGACGGAAAAATTTAGAACATGTACTATATCTAAGTCCATTGGAAATTCCGACAGAAAAAAGTCAGATGGGGCATACACAGGGTCGGAATATCCGACCAAAAGCTGCCATCGGATTTTTCTGCCGGAAATTCCGACCGTGTGTACGGAGCATAAGTGTTTTTAATCCTTTTGGGAAATATAAAGTTTTACTTCTGCACTTAGAGGCGCCTTTTTTTGTTTTCATTTAAATTTTATTGATATTTCACTCCTTATTGATCATTTAGTTGGAAAAAATAATTTATAATATAAAAAAATATTTCAATATACAATAACGTCTAAAAATTGCTATCTTCAGAGCAAGCTGCTTCCAAAGAAAACATTTGTCTGAAGCTGTACAGATGGATGGACCCTCAGTGTCCAATACAGGATGAACCTTTGGTGTCCATTATAGAACAAACTTTCAATGTCCATTATAGGATAAACCTTTGGTGTCCATTAGAATACGGACCTTCAGTGTCTATTATAGGATGCACCTTTGGGGACCATTATAGGACAAACTGTCAGTGTCCATTACAAGATGGAACTTTGGTGTCCATTATAGGATGGATTCTGGGTTTTTATTATAAGACAGACCTTCTGTGTTCCTTCATCTCTCGTGCCAGACACGTCTCTCTCCTTCAGCCTTTCAATCTGTGCATTGAATAAATTAACTGATCTAATTCAGGGCAGGAATACAGTCTGAGGTTAAAGAACCACTCTGGAGAAAAATGTTTGTAGTTTGACAACTGTCCATGATTCATACAGTATATTTGATAATGCTAGTGAAGTATATTGCCCTGTACACAAGATAGGATTTTCTGATGGAAAATGTGTGATAGGACCTTGTTGTCGGAAATTCCGTCCGTGTGTGGGCTCCATCACACATTTTCCATAGGAATTTCCGACACACAAAGTTTGAGAGCAGGATATAAAATTTTCCAACAACAAAATCCGTTGTCGGAAATTCCGATTGTGTATAGACAAATGCGACGCACAAAGTGCCACGCATGCTCAGAATAAATTTAGAGACGAAAGCTATTGGCTACTGCCCGTTTATAGTCCCGACATACGTGTTTTACATCACCACGTTCAGAACGATCGGATTTTCCGACAACTTTGTGCGACCGTGTGTATGCAAGACAAGTTTGAGCCAACATCCATTGGAAAAAATCCATGGATTTTGTTGTCGGAATGTCCGATCAATGTCCGACCGTGTGTACAGGGCATATGCGTTTCCTTTTTATTTAATTTTTACTGGTCTTTACCTCTAGGCAGACAGCTAAATACACAGAAAAATACACGCGAGGGAGCTAGCTGTTTTATGTTTGTATTTCTGTCTACCCATTACTGAGATTTACACAGCTTTGCCACAAAGCACAGATCATTTTTTTTCAGCTGCTGTTAAATAACTCTTAAGCCGGGTACAAACGATCAGATTATCGGACAAATTTTCGTCTGTTTTTTGTTGCATGCTGGTCTCATATGGAAAGTGAAGAGGTTACTCAACATAAAAAATTCTCGTACAACAGAATTCAACTTCAGAAGTAGACATGTACGGTTTGTTTCATTCGGAAATGAAATTCGGACGAATTCTTGTTTTCCAAAATTCAGATGTATCCGAATTTCTGAATTACAATAGTACCGAATTTAAATGAATCCGAAATAACGAAAAAAAAAATTTGGACGAAATTCGAATTTGAATCATTTTCGAATCGTTTTGTAATACTTTTCTAATCGTTTTCCAATTTCCAAAGAGAATAAAATAGAATAGAAAATAAAGGAATAGAATAGAAAAAAAAATAGAATAGAAAATAATATAACAGAAAATAAAAGAATAGAATATAATAGAGTGAATAAAACTATTTAAATCCATTTGAATACGAATAAACAAAACAAATTCCAAAAGCGAATTAAACGGATTAAACAAACTAATTTATGTAAATAACTAACCGAAACAAAATCTTTTTTTCGTTCTGCACATGTGATGTAAGTGATGTAATGTGTTGAATTGTTTTGTATGTGTTCTTTCGTTTCTGAGCATGCGTAGTCTTATTCTTACGATTTTTTTGGGATGAAAACTGTACTAATTAAATAAAAATCTGACTGGGGGGTTATTTACAAAAGACAAATCCACTTTGCACTACAAGTGCATTTGGAAGTGCAGTCGCTGTAGATCTGAAAGGAAGATCTGAAATGAGGGGAAGCTCTGCTGATTTTATCATCCAATCATGTGCAATCTAAAATGCTGTTTTTTATTTTCCTTGCAGGTCCCCCTCAGATCTACAGCAACTGCACTTCCAAGTGCACTTGTAGTGCAAAGTGGATATGCCTTTCGTAAATAACCCCCGTTGTGTTCACATACAAGAATTTTATAGCCTGCACCTTCAGTTTTTGTTGTCCGAAAATTCAGAATCGGTTGTCGAAAGCACCATACTAGCAATCCGAAAATCGGCAGATCGTTCATCGGATGAAATTTTACATTCCGATTTTCTGATTGTGTGTAGGGGCCTTTAGAGGTTTTGACAGGGCTGTTGTTAGAAACCACACAGCCAATCTGACGGCCTCCCCCAAATAAAGACATTTTACTATGCTTCAATTATGAATGAACACAATAAGTGACCAGTATGGATCAGTCGTGTTCATTCAGGAAAGGAAGGCGCTGGTAAATGTGACATATTTACCTGACCCTTCCATCACTCTCCATCCTGAAGGATCCTATTTTGTACTTGCAGCTGCCAATGGGAAGGAGAAGAGGGAAGCCAGCAGCTCTGTGGGGGTGGGGCATACAGGGAAGCCTTGGCAGCATGGAGAGACGTATTGTGCACAGGGAGAGTGATCAGAGCAGCGGAGGAGGGGGAGGGGAATTACTGGAACCGATCCCCTGTATGGATCTCTTTGCAGCAGCTAAAAGACAGCAGGAGGGAGAGGAGAAGTAGTCAGCTTTTAGTCACTGCAGAGAGCCATATAAGGGATCAGTTCCAATAATTGCCCCCCCCCCACCACCACCACCCCGCTGTGTTGATCACTATCCCTGCCCATATCAGATTCACTCAGTTGCCTGGGCCTGCCCCCCGCTTGCCTGGGCCCCTACATTAAGGGCCAGTGGTACCCCCTTATTCAGGGCCCTGGGTTTTGACCCTCATCCAGCCCCTGACTCTACAGTGAAAGGAAAAGCAATACACTTTGTGGCTTTACGGAAATGTTACACTCAATCAATATTTTATTTGATTTAATTGTTGAACAATGTAACCCTTCACCCGACAGATAATTTTATTTATCTTTTTCATTCTTAATTTTCTAAAAACTTGTGGCAATATATTAAATCTTCAAAAGACTAACCATATCACTTAGTAAATACCCTGGGGTGTCTGCTTTAAAAAATGGGGTCGTTTTCCATTTTTGTAGCCTCCCTGGAGGTTTTCCTGAGTGTGGTTTGGGGTTAAATTTCAGCACCATTAGAGGTAACCCCGAGCCACACTCAGGATTACATCTCAGGATCCTGGTGCGGTATACTTACCTTGTCCCCAGGATACTGCGATGTCCCCTCCGCTGAGTCTGCGGGCTCCGTCCTCCTCCCGAAGCCTCTCTGTGCCAGGCTCCGTTCCCTGCGAGGGTCGCGACGCATGGGGGGAGGAGCCTGGTGGCAAATTCAAAAAAGTGAAAATTCATAACACATACAGTACACTGTAATCTTACAGATTACAGTACTGTTTGAAATCATTTCACATCCCTTTTGTCCCCAGTGCTTTGTCCAACGTCCTGCATGTAGTTTTATATGATATATACTGTTCTTTCTGCCTGTAAACTTGAGATTGTCCATGGCAACCAAAAAGTGTCCCTTTACATCAAAAGTGGTTTTAGACCAGCTAGAAAACAGCGATAGTAAATTAGAACACTTGCAGAATTGAGCGATAGTGAATTGTGAGGAAATTTATTTTATTATTATTATATTATTATTATTTCTAATTGTTTATATTTATTTATTATATTATAATTTATGTTTTTGTGTTTCAAACTTCATCATACCCGGGATATCTACTAGACTCTTGGTGGACAGATTTAAGTGTGTTATTGCTAAGAATTACAGGCCTACAATATAAAACGCCAAATTTCTATGCAAAATAATTGTACCGCTTTGAGACGCAAAAATCTGAAATAATCATACCGCCAGGGAGGTTAATACTATTCTGCCACTTCAGGGACTCTAAAAATGTGACAGGTAGTCAGGAAATCAAATGGGGAACTTATGCCCCTTGAAAGCCTGAAAGTGCATTTTGGATTTTGGTTCCCACTATGACTCTAGGAAGCTAAAACGTTTCACACATGTGGTATCCTCAGCAGTAGTAATAGTGGAATGGTTTTTTGGGTGTAATTCTAAGTGTCCATGCTGTATGTAAGAAATAAATTGTTAAAATGAGAACTTTCTCCAAAAAAAACTGTAATTTCTAAATTTTGCCTAGAATTGTGGCAAAAAATTAAATCTTCAAATTGCTCATCATGAATTTCAAAATATATACCATAGATTGTAGACTCTAACTTTTACAAAGACTAAATAATATGCACTTATTTTGTTTTATGTTTTTCTACTAAAGACATTTAGAAAGACTATTGATTTTAAATATTTTATAATATAATGTAAGGTAAACAATTTTGTTTTCAAAATACTACCAAAAGAAAGCTTTATTTGTCTAAAAAATGTTTTTTTATTTATTTGGGCATATTATTGCATGATTGAGTAAGTCTCAGTCAAACTATCACAGCACTCAAAACTAAAAGAAAGCATTTACAAAGCACAACACTAGCTGCAACTGCTCAAGTGTCATGCTTTCTTCCAACCACTGTTGGTTGGGTAACTTGCTCTGAGTGAAAATAAAAATAAATAATCTTAAGTAATGTGGCATAAAAAAATATATACTGAATACAATAACTGCATACTGTTATGCCCCGTACACACGGTCGGACTTTGTTCGGACATTCCGACAACAAAATCCTAGGATTTTTTCCGACGGATGTTGGCTCAAACTTGTCTTGCATACACACGGTCACACAAAGTTGTCGGAAAATCCGATCGTTCTAAACGCGGTGACGTAAAACACGTACATCGGGACTATAAACGGGGCAGTGGCCAATAGCTTTCATCTCTTTATTTATTCTGAGCATGCGTGGCACTTTGTCTGTCGGATTTGTGTACACACGATCGGAATTTCCGACAACGGAATTTGTTGTCAGAAAATTTTATAGCCTGCTCTCAAACTTTGTGTGTCGGAAAATCCGATGGAAAATGTGTGATGGAGCCCACACACGGTCGGAATTTCCGACAACAAGGTCCTATCACACATTTTCCATTGGAAAATCCGACCGTGTGTACGGGGCATTAGAATGAAGTTTTTTTTAAATAGTGATCATTTAAAGAGGAACTGCAGTCTGCTCACATAATTTGTAATAAAAAACGTCTTTACCATTGTGAAGCTTCCCTTCAACTACTTTGCATATTTTTTATACATATACTGTGATGCTGTACTAGCCAAATATGCTGCAGAAATCTCTCTCCACTAAATCTGGCTGTATTCATTTTAACTGTGGGCAGCTGAAGCTTCTGCCTGTACACGGACACACACACCTCCAGCTCTGCAGCTCTCATTGGCCCTCTTATGACCCGCCCCCCCCCCCCTCCCTTCCTGGCAAACTCTCACAAGAGTGAGAAAGTGCTGTGCATGATGTCATAAGCCTAGGCTTTTTTCCAGACAAGAAACAGGAAGCGGGCTGTCTAAGGTATTTGCTGGCCCAAAAAAATCTTTTACTATCCAAAGCTAAAACAACAAGGGCAGAAGATTTAATAGATGGAAAGATAAAAAATGACTGAAGTTCCGCCTTAAACAGCAGCTTAAAGTTTATAGTAGGGTAGGGTGACTTTGCTAGAGGGATGAGCCAGGAATTATATTAAAGAAAAGAGGCCAGTTGTGCTTAATGAAACAAGTACCTGATGATGTCGAAAATAGCAATCTTTGCTGAAACCTTCATTCTAGGGGCATCACATCAAGCATTAAACTGATTGACAAAAAGCATATTTCAAAAGGTAGAGGTATAACACAGATTGTAAAAATAAAAAAAAATCAAACTACCAAAACAACCATTGTCACCAAAACCGAAAGAGAGGGGAGATCCAAAAGGGAGATGTGTTTTTTTCCAAAAGGGAAATCCGAAAGGGAAAGGCATTTTTTGGTCAAATGCCAATTTGTATCAAATGGTGCCTAGTGAAATATTAAATTCTATATGCAATTATAATTTCATCTAATAATACACCTGCCTACACTCAATAGGGCTTAACCCAAACTATGTATAATTAAAGAAAATGTCAAGACATTAGTGACAACTTACAATCCATTTGCAATCTATTCAGGTCTTTGTCACCAAAGGGTAACTGTTCTTTTACATTTGTGTTAAAGCCCCCTTCCACGTCAAAAAGTAAATAGTTATACAGACCTCATTTGCAAACCTCACCAACGATGCACAATCCTGCTCTATGCAGCACAAGGCAGTACAACTTTAATCTTAAAGGAGAAGTCCAGCCTGAGCTCGTTAAAAGGCTGGGCTTCTCCTAAGGGTCACAGGAGTGCAATTTGTTTTGCACTCCTCTGACCCATTTTCAGCAGAGAGCGCTCTGAAGTCCGCTCTCTGCGGATGTCACAGGAATCAGTCCAGCTACCGCGCCATCACGACAATATAGTCAGGATCCGCCAGGTGCCTGGACTGATGCCTGTCTCAGCCTCTTAGCTCCCTGCCCCTCCACAGCTTAGCGTTCCAATGAGCGTGGAGGAGCAGAGAGGAGAGCTGCTGATTGACAGGTGGCAGCTCTCCGCTCGGGGAGCTGTGAAAACTGAGCCAATGATGATGTTCGATGGTGCGGTTCTCAGTAAAGAGGCACCGGGGGACAGATGCAGCATCAGTCCGATGCTGCATCCACCTAGGTAAGTATGATGGGTACATTTTTAAAAAATACTTCTCTTTTAAGGCTCACCAGAGATTCTTTTGCTAGCGGAATTCACCTTCACTTCCTGTCCCAGAGACACGACAGGATGTTAGTGGAAATCTACCAAGGTTAGAGAGTCTTCTCTAGAACAAGTTTCACCATTAGTAGACCTCACTTTATTTATAGTTTTTGGGACAATTGTACAATTTTGGATTTCCTCTCTTTCTGTTTGTTTTGGTAGTTAGATTTTTTGTTATTTTTTAATTAGTGTTATTTATTCTATGTTGTATTTTGATTGTATGGATGGTTTATTAGAGTATAGTTTTTATTTGTTTTATGGGTGCTAATTGCTGGTATTGGTAATTTTGTTGTGTCACTGTGTCCTATTCTGTTCATTGTTGTGATCTTATGTTGTCTTTGTTGAGTGTGGCTGCGTCACAATAATTTCCCTCTGGATTAAGAAAGTATTCTGATTCAGTACAAGTAAAGTTGTTAGTCTTCCCAATAAAGGCTCAGCTAGCAATAAACATTTGACACAAGGTCTAACCCTTGCCCACTCTAGCCAAAACTAAAAAAAGTCTTATGCCCCGAACACACGATCGGACTTTCTGCCAACAAATGTTGGCTAGCATGTTCTCAAAATTTCCGCCAACAAATGTTTGTTGTCGGACTTTCCGTTCGTGTGTACACAAGTCCGTCGGACAAAAATCCACCCATGCTCGGAATCAATTCCGAGCCGGAGATATAACTAGCGTTCGTAATGGAGACATCACATACGTCTTGTACGTCACTACATTGGTAATTGTTGGCCAACATTTGTGTGACCGTGTGTATGGAAGACAAGTTGGAGCCAACATCCTTCGAACAAAAATCCACGGTTTTGTTGTCAGAAAGTCCGATTGTGTGTACGGGGCATTAGAGATACACATCAATATGAAGCTGCCCTCCCTTCCCCCTTTTGGCTATAGCTGTATACATTCTTCTGCCAAGGCTTACCACAAGATTCTCTAGTTTGTCTGTGAAAAAATGTTCCTATTCAACTAAAAGGGCACTTATGGGGTTGAATATTGATATTGGGCGAGAAGCTCTAACTTGCAATCAGCCTTCCAATTCATCCCAAAGGTGTTCATTAGGATTGAGGTCCAGCTTTGGGCAATCCACTTAAGTTCCTCCACACCAAACTTGTCAAACCATGTATTTGCAGAGCTTGCTTTGTGCACAGTGGCACAGCCATTCTGGAAAAGAAAAGGGTCCTTCCCAAAAAGTTTCCACAAGATTGGAAATGCACAATTGTCTAAAATATTTTTTACTGTATGTTGTTGCATAACAGTACCCCTCCTCAGAGAAAAATTATTTGCATGGGCGTCCACATGTTTTTGTCCACATAGTGGGGGACATGTACCAATTTTGCCACGCGGCAAGACAATGCTAAATAGTGGTACAAAGAGGGACTTCCTATGATATTGCAGCTTGTTTATAAATTCTTCTCTTTCTGAAGGAAGCCCCGCAACAGAAAAAAACTGCCTCTGACCCCTTCTTAATTGTGCATCTGTTTGGAGTAAAAGTCTGTTTCAGACTGTTTTCTGTTTTTCCTAATGAAAATTTGTACAATTCCTGGTGTTAAAGGGGTTCTAAAGGCAGAAGGTTTTTTAATGTTGATGCATTCTATGCATTGAGATAAAAAACCTTCAGTGTGTAGCAGCCCCCCTCATACTTACCTGAGCCCAATCCTGATCCAGCAATGTTGCATGAGAGCCTCGGT
Organism: Aquarana catesbeiana; assembly: GCF_042186555.1. Lineage (NCBI taxonomy): Eukaryota > Metazoa > Chordata > Amphibia > Anura > Ranidae > Aquarana > Aquarana catesbeiana. Next base: position 353,376,847 of record NC_133329.1, on the reverse strand, counting down.
TGTCCGGGACTTTCCCTTTCTGATTGGCTGAGACACAGCAGCGGGCACCATTGCCTCCCGCTGCTGTCAATCAAAGTCAGTGAGCCAATGAGGAGAGGCAGGGGGTGGGCCGAGCCACAGCTCCGTGTGAATGGACACACAGAGAAGTGGCTTGGCTGGGGTGCCCCCATAGCAGGCTTCTTGCTATGGAGGCACTCGGCAGGAGGGAAGGGCCAGGAGCGCCAGCGAGGGACCCCGAGATGAGGAGGATCTGGGCTGCTCTGTGCAAAACCATTACACAGAGCAGATAAGTATGACATGTTTGTTATTTTTAAACAAAAAAACAAGACTTTATTATCACTTTATTTCTGTTGCAGACCTCTGCAAAGCTGTCTTGCAGAGGTTTGTGGCTAATTTACCTGATATATGTCTCTCTGTGTAACACTGTGAACAAGCATACTTCTAGTATGCTCTTATGCAATATCCAAAGTATACATGTCTCTTCAACTCACCTCATCAGAACCAGATCCAAATATCAGCAGATCAAAAGGTATCGCTGCAACCATATCTATTAGGAACCAGCCTTTAAAATAATGTATAGCTATTCTTGCAGGATCGCTGACAACCTCTTCGTTCAGATTAACGTATGTGGTCCGGAAGTTTATGAGGATATCGATAATAAACATGATATCGACCATTAAGTCTACGACATTCAGAGGGTTGCAGGAATATCCACATGTGCGTCTCTTCTGCTCCTCTATGTCATTAAGTAGGAAGGCAGCTGAATAAGGAGTGAAAATCGCGGTATAAATAACAAGCAACAAAATGAGCCAGTCCCATACGGCTTTGAAAGGGCTATAGTGCAATATAGTAAACTTATTGATACGAGGTGCTTGAAGTTTGTACTCCGGCAAGACGTCCGCTCCCAGTGACAGAACCTGCAGAGAAAAAGCAGCAAAGATGACAATTAGGGAAAATATATATGTTTACATTGCCATAAAAGGTTAACATGTCCCCTGCTACAAAATGCATAAATTGATATGCAACAAACTGTTCAGATAGGGGGGCACACAAATAATAAATAATAAAAGTGTTTTTTTTTTTTAGCTTTAACAAGCAAGGATCTTATGTCTTTCATTTCCTACTGTTCTGAATTGTCACTGTTCTGCTTTGTTAATGTATGTTTTTGCTGTAAACTATACTCAATAAAGTATATAACACCATTTATAATAAAATCCGCAAAAAATGATTGCAGTAAGACAGCAAAAATACTTCCTATACTTCTCATACATATTACGTAATATACCATAGAATATATACACATATATATATACCACCACCAGCAAGGATGTTACCGGCACCCGCAGCGTGGTCAAATTCCAGGGTGTAAATTAAAGTGATGCTAAATACTGTTTAATTTATATTATCCCTCCTCTTTCTGTATATGGATGACGGCACTGTAATGATTTAAAAACAATAAAATCTAAGTACCCATTTCCTAATCAATATACAGCTTTCACATGACCCAGCTCTTTCCCAACCTGTCTGCAGGGAAACATAAGCAGGGGAAGCTTCTAGTCCTCTGCTATTGGTCACATGTGAAAAAGAACAGCCTTTGGAATACGGCGTAAAAATAAATAGGGTATACGTTATATATGCGATAGAAGATGGCTCATACCATGCACCACATCCCCTAAATTCGAACAGACATTGTACAGCTAGAATGGGATTTTTTAGGTAATCAAATATTGACAAAATTACAGATTACCAAATAATTTTTTTTTCCATTAAAATATTTGATAAAATCAATACACATGATGATTTCCTCTTACGTTAACCAATCCATTCAACTTGTGTGTAGTTACAAATATTATTCAGTCAACCCAATAATCATAGTATGATGTCATTCGATAATATTTGATCTGTATGGTTTAAGATCGATCAAGCTACAGATGTTACATTCTCTACATGTTTTGCCATAGACACAGCTTCTTCAGAAGTTACTGAAGCAAGATAACTGTGTACAAAACAAATCAGATAATAAAAATCCAAATATAATAAAGGTAACAAAAGAGCAATAGGACAAAATAATAGATTTAACAATAAACATTGTAACATTATTTTTAATTATTTATCTATTTAGAATAAGCCCTGGGGAATGTCAAGGACCTACCTTTTTTCTGAGGATGAAACAGTCATCCTCAGGATGTTTACTGTTAAATCTATTATTTATTCATATTGTTCTTGTTACCTTTATTATATCTGGATTCTTATTATCTGATTTGTTTTGTACACAGGTATCTTTCTACAATAACTCCTGAAGAAGCCATGTTTACGGCGAAACAAGTAGAGAATGTAACATCCGTAGCTTGATCAAATATTGTTTGGATCAAATATTGTTGTATGACATCATACTTGAATAGACTGAATAACATGAGAGGAAATCATATCATGTGTACTGACTTTATCAAATATTTTAATGGAAAAATCAATGATTTTGTAAATTTTATTTGTGTCAATATTTGAGCACCTAAAAAATCCTGTCCTACCAGTAAAAATAAATAATTAATATCAATGAACTGTTTTAAATTCATACAAATATACATTTGAACCCAAATCCTTATTATTATTGGCAATGATATGGTGTGAGTGGATTTCTGCCAATCATAGGCTGTGTCATGCCCCTTTACCTTATGTCTATTGTGTGTATGTGCTTAGAATAAGGGGGAGGTGACGCCTGTAATATCCTGCCCTCATGTGTACAGCTGTTTCATGTGTATGGAGGAGGAGAGAGGAAGTGGGCTGTCATTTATCAGAGTGTATACGCCCATATGTGTGACTCACATGGGCCCATCGTCACATGGGCTTCTCAGATGTGATCAAGGAGGAAATGCTCAGCATAGGAATACCTGAGCATGTGCACTAGCTGCCAACATCTCCGCTACAGAAACCCCAGCTGCATTGGGGACATGAACAGGAAAGTTTATAGATAACAGAAGGATCAACCAGATTTTTTTGCAGAATTTTTGGTATTTTTTGTATTTAATTAGGCAGATACAAACTGTGCAGCTTTGACTAAAGTTGCATAATGTCCTAATGTAGCGAGAGAGTTTTCACCGCACAGGTATGGATTCAAACCAGGTGTGAAGAGAATGGTTGTCTCCGAGAGTAAAGAGCCCCAGGTACTGGCTAATGCTGAATCATGCTGAAGGTAGATGAAAAAATCCAGACAGCCGCACACTGGGAAGATATTATCCAAAAATGTTTATTGTAAAATCAGGATCATACAGGATACCGTGGCAAAAAAGTACATGCAATCAGTCCTTTTGCATAATGTCCTAGTTTGAATGTAAGCCTTTTATGTACCTCCCAAAGCCTGGCTGAAAAACTCCCAGAGATGGTATACCCCCATCCTGCCATGTTGCTAGGACGCTGCTAATGCACTTCCAGCTGCTTCTGCTTATCCCCACCATCACAGGAGTTAGCACTCAAACCCCCGCTCATGCATGGTTTACCATCTCCTCCATCGCAGCATCGCTGAGCTCAGAGCTAGTGGGAGAGGGAAAGAGCAAGTGAGGGGGGTTGAATTGAAGAAGGAGCTTGCTCCTGCTATGGTAGGAGTGAGCGGTACTGGCTGGGACTGTCTTAGCAAGGTCAATAAAGCATGACAAGGGGATATCATCTCTGGAAGTTCTTCCCAGGTTTAGGTAGGTGTGTAAATGGCTAACATTCAACTTTAGTCAAAGCGACACAGTTTGTTTTTATCTACAGTCTTACCTGCATAGGCAGTTTTTTGGTATAAGTAGACTAACGCTTTAACCGCTTTCCGACCAGCCGCGGGACGGAGCTACGGAACCTGATGTCACCACACATCAGCTGGGCAAGCCTCACCGCAGCCAAGCTGTCCGTTGTGTAATTTCTGCTCTAACCTTGATGTCAGCCATCCATCAGTTTTAATAAAAGAGGTTTTTTATGAACTTCGCCATGGAGGATTTTTCTGTCTTATCCCCAACATGCTAACGAGGGATTACACAGGAGTACAGCTCATGATACGGCATCCCAGTGCTTGGGAGGAACCTAGGGCGGACTTCAATTTCAATCAGCTGTTCATGTCTGTAAGCCCCGGCACCGGTGAAGCTCTGAAGACCTCCATAATAGGGGTCCGTCATATCTGAGACATAGCGGCATCGGTCAAGTTAAGATCATCCCCGTGCTCGATAAGAAGCCAAGGTGGATCCGAAGCCGCAAGTAAAAGCAGCTGTTCCTGCCTATAAGATCTGGCACCTGTGAGGCTCTAAAGACCCCCGTAATAGGGGTCCAACATATCTGGTAAGCGCCCCCCCATGTTACTGCTTTGTCAGCATGTTCATATACCGCCTTGTCAGCATGTTCAGACACTAAAGGATCAGCAATCCCATTAGCTGAAAGAAGGACTATCTTTAGAGAAACACACATTTTTTGATACATTCATTTTTCAATTGAGTTTTTTAGGACTTCACATATGTTTATTTATTAGGATTGTTATTAAGTAATACAAAATTTCAAGAAGTTTGGGTTGAAGATTAACTTTAACCATTGTGACACTAGTAGCGCACCTGAATTTATTATATATGTTTTTATCTACAGTCTTACCTGCATAGGCAGTTTTTTGGTATAAGTAGATTAACACTTTAACCGCTTTCCGACCAGCCACCGTCATTACACTGCGGCAGGTCGGCACAAACCCGTGAACCCTCGTAGCTGTACGTCGGTCCCTTTAAGCGGGATAGCAGGTGCATGTACCCGCTGCACTGTGGGGTGCCGATGCGCGTGACCAGCGGTCGCGTTGACCGCCGGCCACGCACAATCGCGGGCACGAGAACCAGAACATGCCTGTTCTGTGAGGAGAGGAGAGACAGATCGTGAGTTCCTACTAGCTAGGAACAATGATCTGTCATTTCATCCAGTCACTCCCATCCCCCTACTGTTAGAACACAAACTAGGGAACACAGTTAACCCCTTGATCTCCCCCTAGTGTTAACCCCTTCCCTGCCAGTGACATTTACACAGTAATCAGTGCATTTTTGTAGCACCAATCACTGTACAATTGTCAATGTTCCCAAAAATGTGCCGAAAGTGTTCGATCTGCCCGCCATAATGTCGCGGTCCCGATAAAAAACGCTGATCACTGCCATTACTAGTAAAAAAAAAATAATAATAAAAATGCCATAAATCTTTCCCCTATTTTGTAGACGCTATAACTTTTGCGCAAACCAATCAACATTTGCTGATTTTTATTATCAAAAATATGTAGAAGAATACATATTGGCCTAAACTGAGAAAAAAATTTGCTTTGTTTAAAAAAAAATGGGGATATTTATTTTAGCAAAAAGTACAAAATATTGTGTTCTTTTCAAAACTGACGCTCTTTTTTTGTTTATAGCACAAAAAATATAGACCGCAGAGATGATTAACCTCCCTGGCGGTATGATTATTTTGGATTTTAGGTGCTGAAAGCGGTACCATTATTTTGCATGGAAATTTGGCGTAGGGCTGTAATTCTTAGGAATAACACATTTAAATCTGTCCACCAAGAGTCTAGTAGATATCCCGGGTATGATGAAGTTTGAAACACAAAAACATAAATTATAATATAATAAATAAATTAAAATAATTTAAAAAAAATAATAATATAATAATGATAAAATAAATTTCCCCACAATTCACTATCGCTCAATTCTGCAAGTGTTCTAATTTATTATTGCTGTTTTCTAGCTGGTCGAAAACCACTTTTGACATAAAGGGACACTTTTTGGTTGCTATGGACAATCTCAAGTTTCAAGGCAAAAAGAACAGTTTATATAATATAAAACTGCATGCAGGGCACTGGACAAAGCACTGGGGACAAAAGGGATGTGAAATTATTTCATACTGTACTGTAATCTGTAAGATTACAGTACTGTATGTGTTATGATTTTTACTTTTTTTTTTATTTGCCGCCAGGCTCCGCCCCCATGCGTCGCGATGCTCGCAGGGAACGGAGCCTAGTACAGAGAGGCTTCGGAGGAGACAGAGCCCGCAGACACAGCAGGGGACATCACAGGATCCTGGTAAGGTAAGTAACGCCGCACCAGGATCCTGCAATGTAATCCCGAGTGTGGCTCAGGGTTACCGCTAATGGTGCTGAAATTTAACCCCGAGCCACACTTGGGAAAACCATCAGGGAGGTTAAATACCACCAAAAGAAAGCTCTATTTATAGGAAAAAAAGGACGACAATTTTGTTTGGGTACAGCGCCGCACGTCCATGCAATTGTCAGTTAAAGACGCAGTGCCATATCGCAAATGGCCTGGTCATTGAGCAGCCAAATTTTCGGGGCTGAAGTGGTTAAGGAGTATCTAGGAGAAACAAGGTATTTTAGCATGAAGCTGCAGATGGAAGCTACCATTCTCTGACTCACACAGGTTCTTTTTTTTTAGCAAAATTTAAAGTTGCTCTAGATGAACAAAGAGCTGGGTTCTCTTAAAAATTCAACCCCGCCACGCAGTGATATTTAACTTCCATGCATTCCACAAAAGTTCTGTTTGCTTGTTAGAGTGATGAGTGTAATCCTTGTTTAAGCACAATGTTGGTTTGCGTTGGACCTTTTACAGTGTTAAGAGAGAACCTTTTCCACTCCCTCATGTGATAGTGTTTGGGCCTGGGGATCACCTGCTGAGCCATGCAACCTGGGAGGAAGGGGGGTCATATGCACTATATTTTCAAAAGTATTGTGACGCCTGACTTTACAGGCACATGAAGTTTAATGGCATCCCAGTCTTTGTCCGTGGGGTTCAATATTAAGTTTATCCACCCTTTGCAGCTATAACAGCTTCAACTCTTCTGGGAAGGCTATTCACAAGCTTTAGGAGTGTGTCTATGGGAATGTTTGACCATTCTTTCAGAAGCACATTTGTGAGGTCAGGCACTGATGTTGGAGAAGAAGGCCTAGCTTGCAGTCTCCGTTCTACTTCATCCCAAAGTTGTTCTATCTGGTTGACGTCAGGTGTGGAGGCCAGTCAAGTTCCTCCACCCCAAACTCGCTCATCCATGTCTTTATGGAAATTGCTTTGTGCACTGGTCCAAATCATTTGGTGGAGGGGGGATTATGGTGTGGGGTTGTTTTTCAGGGGTTGGGCTTGGCCCCTTAGTTCCATCAAGGCATCAGCGTACTAAGACATTTTGGACAATTTCATGCTTTCAACTTTGTGGGAACAGTTTGTGGATGGCCCCTTCCTGTTGCAACATGACTGCGCACCAGTGCACAAAGCAAGGTCCAAAAAGACATGGATGAGCGAGTTTGGGGTGGAGAAACTTGACTGGCCTGCACAGAGTCCTGACCTCAACCCGATAGAACATGGGAGTGGAGTGGAGACTGTGAGCCAGGCCTTCTCATCCATCATCAGTGCCTGACCTCACAAATGTGCTTCTGGAAGAATGGTCAAACATTCCCATACACACACTCCTAAACCTTGTGGACGGCCTTTCCAGAAGAGTTGAAGCTGTTGTTGCTGCAAAGGGTGGGCCAACTCAATATTGAACTCTACAGACTTAGACTGGGATGCCATTAAACTTCATGTGCGTACAATGGCAGGTTTCCCAATACTTTTGACAATATAATATACTCTCCATACTCAGAAGTATAGCAGGAGGGAGGAGCATGGTAAAGATATAATCGGGAATGGGGTCTTAATATGGGAACATATGGGCTCTAAAAGGACAAAGTGACAGATTCTCTGTAAAGTATCTGCAACATGTGATCTTTAATAAAATAAAACTGACCAAAAATCTATTATCTTTTATTTTAATCTGTATGCATCTGTACTTCTCCCAGGACCATTTTATTTCTAAAAGTGAGCCTATTCCTATTATAATTGCCTCTAGCCTACTTATGTCCTTAACAGTCCCTGATGCTGTAATGATTCTTCGCACAAGCAATGCACACGTTCTTGGAACCCTTAAATATATATACATGAATTACTGGTTGGCTGGGAATAAAAACACTGCTAGCATTATAACATTTATCCCTTCAGGCTTCACAATAGGGCAGCAAATACGGTACAAGTAGGATCTAAAATAAAGCACTCACAAAAAAATGAAATTGCTGAGTACAAATAATATGTGTTAGGTACACCACTGGAGCAGGAGGCTTGAATAGAAAACATCCATTATCTCATAGAAAGTACTTAGTGGTAAGTGCTCCATGAAACAGCTATGGTCTGGAATTACTACAGCATTTTCACATTGTTACACTAACTGCTAGATAATATAGCTGATTTAAAGTGCATTTTTCTCTACCCAGTGCTTGCATAAATGCTAACTCCAGAATATGTTCTGTATTAGCAACCCTATACAAACACTAGAGTCAGCATTCCATTTTTATGCATTATTATTTACAGAAATAGAGTCATATTTACATACCAACAGACCAGCTATATTACCTTCCTAAGAAGTATACTACCAGTACTGAAAAGCAAGTTTATCCCATGTGAAACAAATTTACACTATATGGCAATAATATTTAGGAGTTGAGGTGTTATCAATGATGTGTACACCAAATGACTGAGTTTAGGTGTTTCTATTGAAGAGTCCAGTTAATGCTAGAGAATAAAAAGTCGTTTTAGACCAGCCTTTCACAACCTTTTTACCCTAGAGAAGGAGTCTCCATACTTTATAAACAAAGGGCCAATTTACTATCCTACGGGCTTTAAAGGTGCCAGACTGTGGTCAGTGGGAGTGGGAAAATGTCCTGGCATCAGTAACAATGCCCCATTATTCAAGTGTGCCATTGATGGTTTCAGTGGGCAAAAATAAGCCCCCATAGTTGGTGTCAGTGGGAGCATTAATCCCCCATCATTGATGTCAGTGGGAGAATAATCCCCCATTGTTAGTGTCAGTGGGAGGAATAGCGCCCCACTGTTGGTGTCATTGGGCGGAATAGTGTCCCATCATTAGTGTTAGTGGGCAGAATAGTCCTCTATCATTGGTGTCAGTGGGTGGAAATGTCCTCCATCATTGATGTTAGTGGGAGGAATAGTGTCCCATCGTTGGTGTCAGTGGGAGAAATAGTGCCCCACTGATGGTGTCAGTGGCAAGAATTATGTCCCATTGTTAATGTCAGTGGGAGGACTAGTGCCCCAAGGGGAAGGTAAAGGCAAGCAAAGTGCTACATCCAGCCCCTGGACTGCAGTTTGGAGACCACTGCCCTAGAGGAACCCTTGCAATCATTTATAGTAATGAGGTGACCTGGATCATTAGCCAACAGGGAGGCTTAGGAGGTGGGGTGGGACAAAAAAAAAAAAAAAATATATATATATATATATATCCTGTAAAGAACAGCACCAGGTTTGGGGTGGGGCAGTAACTGGATCATGCATGCCTGTATGCTGTCACTGTCACTAATTTTGACATTGAGTAAAGATTAGGAATATTGTCACAATGGGGGTTATTTACTAAACTGCATGGTGCAAAATCTGCTGCAGCTGTGCTTAGAAACCAATCAGCTTCCAGGTTTAAGGTTGGGTTCATACTGGTACGACACGACTGTTGTAAGACTGACGATTCTGCTTTGCCTGCGACATCGGTCCAACTTCGGTTCTACTTTAATCTGACTTGTATGAACAGAAATCAATTTTGCTCTGACTTTGACATAGTCCAACTTGTCCTTTGACCAATAAAAACAATCCGGTGTAACATAAATTCCTTTTCCTGGTGCTGTAATCACCATGTCAGATGTCACAAGTCAGATGCTTAGGACGGGGATCCAACTTTGATCCGGCTTCAATGATATTGAATGGGCTGAAAATGGACAAAAATAGGACTAAAGTATTGCAGGAACCTTTTCTAAAGTCGGACTGACTTGTGTCGGACAAGTTAAGACTGCTCTCATAGGGAACCATTGATTTGTGCACATCATGCGACATGTGCTCCCAAAGTCGGAGCGTATGTCGCACCTGTGTGAACCCGGCCTTAGTCCTTAGGCCGGATTCACACTGGTACGATACGATAGACGTACCACTTTGCATCTGACTTTGCCCTGCGACTTGAAGTCCGACATGCATCCGACTTCAATGAACAGGGATCCGTCTAATCCCCGACAATACCAGGCACTGTGTCTGGTATGAATCTTTAGGGAGAACTCCACGCACAAAAAAATGTGAACACATGTAAAAAAAAAACAGCATGGGTTCCCCCTCAAGAAGCATACCAGCATACCCCCAAAATCCATACCAGACCCTTATCCGAGAACACAGCCCGGCAGGTCAGCAAAGGGGGTGGGGACGAGCAAGCGCCCCCCCCTCCGGAACCGTACCAGGCCGCATGCCCTCAACTTGGGGGGTGGGTGCTTTGGGGCAGGGGGCCCTTCACCCCCCACCCCAAAGCACCTTGTCCCCATGTTGATGAGGACAAGGGCCTCTTCCCAACAACCCTGGCCATTGGTTGTCGGGGTCTGCGGGCGGGAGGCTTATTGGAATCTGGAAGCCCTCTTTAACAAAGGGGCCCCCAGATCCCGGCCCCCCACCCTATGTGAATGAGTATGGGTTACAATGTACCCCTACCCATTCACCTAAAAAAAAGTGTCAAAAATAAAATGCAGTACACAGGTTTTTAAAGTAATTTATTATGGCAGCGCTGGCATCTCTTCCGACTTCTTCTCCCCTCTCCAGCTCTTCAGCCTCCTCCGCTGATGTCTTCTGCCTCTGCCGGTTCTTCTCCCCTCTCCGGGTCTTCTCCGCTCTCTTTCCGGTTCTTCTCCCTCTGTCCGCTGTGTTCTGCCTCTGCCGGGTCTTCTCCGCTGTCTTCTCACTCACTTGCTGGGTCTTCTCACCTGTCTTCTGCCTCTGTTCTTCATCTGATGTTGACTCGATGCTCTCTCCCGCTCTAATTCTGGATGCGCGATGTGCCACTACTTATATTGGCATGAGGCGTGGTCACCGGGTGATGTCATCTGGTGCCCCCGCCCCTTATGATGTCACCGCCCCATCATGCCCCGGGTGACGTCATAAGGGGCGGGGTCACCGGATGACATCACCCGGTGACCACGCCCCATGCCTATATAAGTCGTTTCGGACCGTGCACACGGCATTACAGTGGGAGAGAGCATCGTGTCAGCATCGGAAGAAGAGAAGAGGGAAGAAGACGGCGGAGAAGACCGGGACACCACTAGCAAAAGAGCGGGCAAAAGAGCAGAAGATAGCGGAGGAGCCCAAGAGAAGAACCGGAGAGCGCGGAGAAGAAGGAAGAGACCGTGGAGAAGAAGGAAGAGACCCTGAAGTCGGAAGAAGACCCCTGGAGCTGCCTAATAAATTACTTTAAAAACCTGTCTAGTGTGTTTTTTTATTGACACTTTTTCTTCCTAGGTGAATGGGTAGGGGTACGATGTACCCCATACTCATTCACATATGGTGTGGGGCCGGGATCTGGGGGCCCCCTTATTAAAGGGGGCTCCCCGATTCCGATAAGCCCCCCGCCCGCAGACCCCGACAACCAATGGCCAGGGTTGTCGGGAAGAGGCACTTGTCCTCATCAACATGGGGACAAGGTGCTTTGGGGTGGGGGGGGCCGCAGGGCGCCCCCCTGCCCCAAAGCACCCACCCCCCCATTTTGAGGGCACGGTTCAGGAGGGGGGGCGCTCACTCGTCCCCATCCCTTTTCCTGACCGGCCGGGCTGCGTGCTCGGATAAGCATCTGGTATAGATTTGGGGGGGACCCCCACGTAATTTTTTCTGTGTGGGGGGGTTCCCCTTAAAATCCATACCAGACCCAAGGGCCATGCTCTTGGAGGGGGAACTCATGCCGGCTTTTTATTTAAAATTAGGTGCGGAGTTCCCCCTCAAGATCATCTGAGCACAAGTCGCATGCCAAAGTCGGATCATGCAAGACGGCGATCCGACTTTGATCCAACTTCAATGAAAGTCAATGGGCTGAAGTGGGATCAAAGTCGGACCAAAGTAGTACAGGGAGCATTTTCAAAGTCGGACCGGCTTGTGTCGGACCAGTTGAGACGGCTCCCATAGGGAAACATTGATTTTCACACGTCATGCGACATGAGCTCCCAATGTCGGAGCGTTTGTCGTGCCAGTGTAAACCCGGACTGATTGTCAAAGCTTAATTGAACAAGCTGAAGTTAGAAACTTACCATGCACAGCTGCACCAGATTCTGAGTGCACGAGTTTGAGTAAATATCCCCCCAATGATACTTTAAATTTTTATGTCCACTGCTTCTTGTCCTGCTCTGTAGCACTGATTCTGTGACCTGTTCACATTGTAAATTGTACCTACCTTTCCCATGAATTCAGCAGACAAAGGAAGGGAAAACTGTGTGTATATATATATATATATATATATATATATATATATATATATATATAATTTTTTTTTTTTTTTTTGGTGCTTACATAAAATATAAAGACATGTAGCTTTCTTTGATTGTGCTCTAATAGATGTTAATATGTTTATCGTGCCCCAAAAACATGCATTTAGCAAGCCATGCTAATATTTTGTCATTGCAATACTCCATGATGTAGATTAGTCGGCCTCATAACAGACGCTTGCTTTACTTGCAACACTAACAAGGTCGTTTGGGCAGCTCAGCCATGTGTAACAACATTTCCAACTATATACTCAAGAGGCAACACTTGACACAATGAGAAACACCTAACAAACGGCTTGTCCTTAAGTGTACTTTGGACCTTGTCCACTTCGAGTTGTCTCCTGGCCAAAACTCAGCTGGTGAATGAGCAAATGTTTCATAAGATATTCGTCACTGGCCAGCTCACTGGGATGGAACACTGATGAAAATGATCTTAATGTTTCTGTGAATACGCCAAAGTACACAAAGTACAGTTGGGAGATTCTGCCAGAAGAAACATCGGAACATCCTACTTTGTCTTTCAGTCATGTGTATAGCTTTTATCAGGAACAATAACAGCCCCCGAGAGTTCCACATTAGTGATAATGGTGATGTATGAATGTTCTAGTAATTATGTCCATAACTAGTGTTATCAGATGAGATCCCTATTCTACCCTGCAAAATGGTCCCTAGATCATTGATTCAGTGGTTTAACTATTACTATTTTGTGTAGTCACTGCTGTACATAGGCGCACGTCCCCTGTAGCTACCTGTGACCCCATATCATGGAACTATACTAAGATGCCCACATCTGAGCAACTAAGGTGCTAATAACTCACCTATGAACTAACAACTCACACCGGCTTATTGAAATTGATCCTCCTGTCACTTTCTCTTAAAACTAAAATAAGATAGCAGCCAAATAGAGAATTCACTTTTTTCAATGAGTCAGCTGATTCATAGGAGTTGATTTACTAAAGGCAAATAGACTGTGCACTTTGCTCCAGATCTTAGTAAGTGAGGTAAAGCTTCACTTTGCAAAGAATACCCAATAATTATTATTATTATTATTATACAGGATTTATATAGCGCCAACAGTTTGCGCAGCGCTTTACAACATGGGGCAGACAGTACACTTACAATACAAATCAATACAGGAGGGATCAGAGGGCCCTGCTCGTTAGAGCTTACAATCTAGAAGGGAGGGTCAAGTGGAGACAAAAGGTAATAACTGTGGGGGATGAGCTGATGGGGAAAAAATTTATTGTGCAAGGAGAATAATGACGCAGCCAGGTAGGTGTGCTTTTTTTTTTAAAGTGACAGCGAGTGGGGGGAGAAGATCCCCTGCTTGCTGTCCTTAGAGGCAGCAGAGCGGGCAGCGGCTACAGGGGGTTAAATGTTCCACCCTAAAAATAGGTGGAATATGTAACATGTTCCCAAAGGTGGACTTTTCCTTTAAAAACATTAACACATATTGATAAGCTTATTTACATCAAGCAGATCCCTTATATATGGAAAAGGCAATGCATTCCCTTTAAAGTGAATCTGTAATTACAGGAAAATACAGGAAATGTTATTGCTGACTGCCTTCTAAAAATTCTACCAGGCTGCCATGCTGACCTCCTGGCTTGAAAACTTTGAGTCACTGACTCCGAATAAGAATGCAGGATTTGAATATTGGAGCAAAGGCATACTTGTTATGGGTCAGCGATTCAAAGACCTAACGTTCAAGAGTCAACATTACAAACAGGAAAAAAAAAATATTTATTTATTATTTATTACAGGTACTTATATAGCGCCGTCAATTTACGCAGCGCTTCACATATATATTGCACATTCACATCACTCCCTGCCCTCATCAGAAGGAATCGCCATCAGTGGTAGCCCTCATTCCTCTCATGACACATTTCCTTTAACTACGTGCCGACCAGCCGCCGTCATTATACGGCAGCAGGTATGCCCCCCTGTGCGAAGCCGCGTGACGTCTGAGCCAATGTGCGTCGCCAGCGGCTGCGATGTCTGCCGGCAACCTGCGATCGCTCCTGAGAGAGACAGAATGGGGAGAGAGAGAGATCGTCTGTTCTTAGTGTTCAGGAACAGCGATCTCTCTCTACTCCAAGTCAGTACACTCCCCCCACAGTTAGAAACACCTTCCTAGGGAACACTTAACCTCTTGATCGCCCCCTAGTGTTAACCCCTCCACTGCCAGTGACATTTATACAGTAATCAGTGGCTATTTTTAGCACTGATCGCTGTATAAATGTCAGTGGTGTCAAAAAAGTGTCAAAAGTGTCCGATCTGTGCACCGCAATGTCGCAGTCCCACTAAAAATCGCAGATCACCCCCATTACTAGTAAAAAAAAAAAATATTAATAAATATGCCATAAATCTATCCACTGTTTTGTAGACTAACTTTAGCGCAAAACAAGCAATATACGCTTATTGTGATTTTTTTTTACCAAAAAAATGTAGAAGAATACATATTGACCTAAACTGATGAAGAATTTTTTTTTTGGTTATTTATTATAGCAAAAAGTAAAAAATATTGTATTTTTTTTTCAAAATTGTCAATCTTTTTTTGTTTATAGCGCAAAAAATAAAAACCACAGGGGTGATCAAATACCACCAAAAGAAAGCTCTATTTGTGGGAAAAAAAGGACGTCAATTTTATTTTGGTACAGTGCTGCACAACCGCGCGATTATGATTTAAAGCAACGCAGTGCCGTATCGCAACAAATGGCATGGTCATTAAGGGGGCAACTCGTCCTTAAGTGGTTAAAGCCCAAATAAACCTCCGGTTTAATGCAGCTAAATACATTATAGGTACAATAAAACAAAATGTGCGTAATGCTTTACAGTTCAATTTTCACAGCCTGAATAGAAAGGCCTATCCCCTGCCAGCATGTTGTAGAGAGAGAGAACACTTTCTCGCTGTGGGAAAGCAGTTGTTTCTCTGTAGAATTCAGAAATGTCCCCTGCTGAGTCTGAGCTAGAGCTCGTCAATCGGCAGAAATAATGAGCCTAGCTGATTGTAGAGTTATAGGTCTAAGCCAGCTGGGAGTATGTTGGTCAACTACAAGGAGACCACTGCCTCCACACAGTGAGCAAGGGTGCTTCTCTGCAGCATGCTGGCCGGGGACAGGTTTTTCTTCTTGAGCTGGTGCTGCTGTGTAAAGAAAACAAACTGTAAGATGTTGGACTTTGTTGGACCTTAATCTCCCTGGCGGTATGATTATGTTGGATTTTAGGTGCTGAAAGCAGTACAATTATTTTGCATGGAAATTTGGCGTTTTATATTGTAGGCCTGTAATCCTTAACAATAACACACTTAAATCTGTCCAAACAAAAGTCTAGTAGATATCCCGGGTATGATGAAGTTTGAAACACAAAATCATAAATTATAATATAATAAATAAATATAAATAAAAAAAATAATAATATAATAATAATCAAATAAATTTCCCCACAATTCACTATCGCTCAATTCTGCAAGTGTTCTAATTTACTATCGCTGTTTTCTAGCTGGTCTAAAGCCACTTTTGACATAAAGGGACACTTTTTGGTTGCTATGGACAATCTCCAGTTTCCAGGCAGAAAGAACAGTATATATCATATAAAACTGCATGCAGGGCACTGGACAAAGCATTGGGGACAAAAGGGATGTGAAATAATTTCATACAGTACTGTAATCTGTAAGATTACAGTACTGTATGTATTATGATTTTTACATTTTTTGAATTTGCCGCTAGGCTCCGCCCCCGTGCGTCGCGACGCTCACAGGGAACGGAGCCTGGCACAGAGAGGCTTCGGCTTCGGGCGGAGGACAGGGCCTGCCAACACCACGAGGGGGGGGGGGGGGGGACATCGCAGGATCCTGGGAACAAGGTAAGTATACCGCACCAGGATCCTGCAATGCAATCCCGAGTGTGGCTCGGGGTTACCGCTAATGGTGCTGAAATTTAACCCCGAGCCACACTCGGGAAAACCGTCAGGGAGGTTAAAGGAGAAGTTTCACTTTATTTTACAGTATTTCGTTCCTGATGGTTCAGAGTAGATTTAGTACTTTGTCCCATCTTCCTAGGTTCCCTGTAACGATAACTGCGATGTTGAACAGGACACCTCCCCTTAGCACATGACCACCTGACATCACAGTAGGCAAAGAGACGGCTGCTTTGCTAGCGACTGTCTGTCTCTAGCTCCCAGCACTTGCCTGAGGCAGGTCTGACCCGCCTAGCTTTCCTCTGTATTCCTCTTGCCAGTGCTTGCCTTGGGGAAGGGCTGGGAGCTGGAGACAGATGCTCGCTAGCAAAGTAGCTGTCTACTTGCTAGCTGTGTTGGGTGGGGCACCCTCCCTAACATCAGATGGGATAAAGTAGTACATGTATGTTGTCCTTTGGTAACTAAATACTGTAAAAAAAATAATAAATTATATTATTTCTTTAAGTTTACATAGTATCATTTTATACTGTAGCTGTTTAAGTGCATCAAAACCGTCTAGGGTACTCAGATTAAAAAAAAAAAAAAAACTATATCTGTGAAAGCTGACAGCATCTGTGACACTATGTTAATTAGACTCCATATTTAATTAATTAACATGACAACTTTAATGAGAACTTTCTACATTTGTTGAATTAATTGTCATGTTTAAAGGGCTGTCACATTGGGAGCCTTGAAGAGAATGAATGACCAAATGTGCAGAAAAGTGTGAAATTCATTTGTGACTTGATGCAGTAAAGGAAAACTTATACCTACATCAATCACTCTGTGGCCTGAATGGAAGCGACTGCCTTGTGTTCTACAATTGTCCTCCTGCGGTTAACATGAATGGTTCAGGATAATTATTCATTCCAAGAGGCCATCATCTATAATACTTGAATATAGAGTACATGACGGTATTGTTTTGAATAGGTGGTGCATACTTTGTACCCAGTGCCAGCTAAGACCTCTACACGTCCTAGTCATCTGCTACTAAGTGGAAGTGTGTCTAGTCATTCACAGAAGTATAAACATCATGTAATTAAGTTAGGGCTGTTACTGATTAAAATTTTAGTGTTCGATTAATAGATTTTGTTAAATCGGTTAATCGACTAATTTCGATTAATTATAAAGCACATACAGATCCATACAGTGCACTAGA
This sequence comes from Aquarana catesbeiana, assembly GCF_042186555.1. Taxonomy (NCBI): domain Eukaryota; kingdom Metazoa; phylum Chordata; class Amphibia; order Anura; family Ranidae; genus Aquarana; species Aquarana catesbeiana. The sequence continues at coordinate 353,359,361 of NC_133329.1, read as the reverse complement.
CACTGCCTCTCTATAGACATCTGTGGAACTACAGCACCCAATATCCCTAGAAGGCAATACATGTGAAGGGGCTGTGTACTACAAATCCTCTCCTGAGGAGAGGAGACATGGAGTTTTACTGGGCAAATTACAGGAGAGCGGGGTCTTATCGACGCCACCGGACTCCTCCCCCCTTCCCTTCGTTAGCAGACGGAGGCACTTGGGGAAGGGGGGAGGAGTCCGGTGACGTCGATGTCCGTGATGTCACCGGATCTCCGACGGAACTCCCTGAAGACCCGGAAGCCGGCGGAGAGGTGAGTACCGATCAAAAGAATTTTGATCGTTCAAAAAAATTAACGATTAATCAAGGAATTCATTGTTAATTTCTGCAGCCCTAAATTAAATTTCAGTTTCCCATTGTTTCTTGCCTACATTAGATAGATCTGTGAAGAAATGAGGAAAAAAGTTATTTCATATGTGTGTAGCGCTACCCCCTGTAGGAGCCGCTAGATATATATTATCTGGTGGCCTGGTCAGGCAACGCAAAGACACCTTTGCAGCCATTGTGCTGTATGCTGAGTGTTCAGTGTGCCCCTGTACCTTTAGGAAGGGGTGGCTCCCCTTCAGTCCATCTGCTCTCACCTATCCATCAGAATGCACGTGCCTCCACTGTGGGGACACTTATACGTTAGTGTTAGGTACCACAGATACCGGGGTGCCTTGACGAGGCTCTGTGGCTTACGCATGTATTTGCAAATGTGTGCAGACTATACCCCTGCTTTTAACGCATACTGTTAGACAGGTTATTTGGTTGTCTGCGGGCTGGTGGTAAGTTAAGCTTGGTTTTTCCCTTGGATTTATCCTTAGCCTTGTTTAGATCTGAGATTAGCATGCAAAAAAAAAAAAAAACGGACGATCATTCATCCAATAACCTCATCGTGTGTAGCAGGCATTAGACGCAGTGGCTGCATAGACAGAGCCGCTGCTCCCGGTTTGACAGATGTGTGGGTGCACAACCCTGAATGTAGACAGTGTGCGCTCAGGGCCATGCACCAGCACAACTGTCATATTGGCAGTAGCAGCTGTGTCTGTGCAGCCACTGCATCTCAATTGACATGAATAGGACTGCCTGCGCGAGGATGCACAAAACACCTGTGTATCCCTATGTGGGCAAAAAATTGTCCTCGCACAGGTGTATTCTGTAGTGTCCCCGTGTGAACAAGGACAAGTTGAGAGCAGCAACTGTGGAGCCCTAGCAAGGTATTGGCAGTCCTATGATTATTAATATTAAATGATCAAAAAGTTTTGTAAAAACAAAGTTTATTAAAAAACATGGATTACTAATAGGGCTAATCTAAAGCCTCATACACATGAGCAGAATGTCCGACAGAAAAAGTTAGACGGAAGCTTTTCATCGTCTATTCCGATCGTGTGTATGCCTCATCGGACTTTTTTTTTTCGAAAAGTCTGACGGACCTAGAAATGGAACGTGTTCTAAATATTTCCGACGGAACCAATTCCTATTGGGAAAACATCTGTATGCTGTTCCGACAGACCAAAAACGACACATGCTCTGAAGCAAGTACGAGACGGAAACTATTGGTTTCTGGCTATTGAACTTCCTTTTTCTAGTCCCGTCGTACGTGTTGTACGTCTCCGCGTTCTAGACGGTCAGACTTTGGTGTGACTGTGTGTGTGCAAGACAGCTTGAGTGGAATTCCGTCGGAGTTCCATCGGAGAAACCTTCGGAGTTTATTTCGACGGCAAAAAACGGTCGTGTGTACAGGGCATTACAGTATTGCTTAATATGTGTTTTAGTGCTCACTTGCCTTATACTTTAATAACTGGGTTTAGATCTACTTTAAACCTTTTCCTCTGGTTTGATGTGTATGAATTGGCAAATAAAATGTATTGTCATTTATTTCTAAGATTTTTAAATGACCTCCCACTTTAAAACAAATGCCAGCCTAGCACTTAAAGGCTGGAATCAGGACTGGACCTAAAAAGGACACCACTCACCCCCAAGAACAAAATGCCCTCAGCAGGAATATACTCGTCAGCACTTGGCTTTTCTGTACCTTCAGTGCTCCAATAATTAGACATGTGCAGTTCGTTTCATCCCGAATAAATATTCTGACAATTTTTTTTCATTATTCGAAGAATCAGATATATCCGAATACCCGAATGCTCCGAATAACTAAACGAAATTTGTCAGAATTTCCGAAATTCGAATTCTTTGAAATTTACTTTGAATTCCAGTCAAATTCAAACTGTAAACATCTGAAATCAAAGACTGTGTGTGTTATTAGGGTACCATTTCGAAATAATGCTGTTTTAGTTAAGCCAAAGGTGTTTTAAAGAGTCACTGTAATCATTTGATGAAGATTTTTCTTTTGTTTGTTTACTCTGCCACATTTGAATCGGAAAAAAAAAATGTTTTTGATTCAGCTATTTCAAAATTTATCGATTCGAAGGCTTCGAATAGAAAAAAAATTTGGTAAATTTGAAAAAAGACAAACGAGTGCCGAATACGAAATCCAAATACGAATCCCGAATAGGAATTGAATGAATCAACCAAATTTAACAAAACTAAATAACTAGATTAACGAATCGAAACGAAACAAAACAAAACAATTTTTTTCGTCATGCACATGTCTACCAAAATTAAGATGTAGGAATATTGACAAGGTTTATGTGCAGTAACTACCTCATGAACTTTTAGCCCTGTATCCATTCAATAAACGCTACTTTCAAGGTATTATCATTTCTTCTTGGGGTTTTGGAAGAATACCATTTATTGGTGAGGTAAAATAGCATAAAATGTATAAGCTGCCGTTGCAGCAGGGCTCTTTTGATCAGAAAATAGGTGCAGGAACTCCCCCCTTCCAGGTCACCCCTTTGTCTCCACCCCCATCCACCCCTGAGTACCGTCCCTTTGCTTCACCCCCTACCCACCCCCAAGTACCACCTCTTTTAGAGAATACAGAACATTACGTTATAATTTTCTGCTGCTAAGTAATTTGTATGGAATTTGTTAATGATAACAAGAAAAGCAATAAAATAGATTCCCCCAGCAACAACAGATCTCCCCCAACAACAAAAGACCCCCCACAGCTAAATTCTTCTCCAGCAACAACAGATCCACCCCAGCAGTCAGCATTAATTGACTCTCCAGCAGCCAGCAACAACTGATCCCTCCCTCAAAAGTAGATTACTCCCAGCTACAATTGACCCCCCCAGCAACAAATGATCCACTCACCAACAGTAGATTCCCCCAGAAAAATTAAACACCCCAGCAACAATAGACCCCCTGCAACAAAAAACAAAAAAGTAACAATAGATCGACCAAAGCAACACCAGACCCTGCTGGCAACAATAGATCCCCACCAGCCAGCAGAACGAAACAATAGACCCCTCCCTCAACACTAGATCTCTCTGAGCAACAATAGACCTCCTCTGCAACAACAGACCCCCCCCCCACAACAATAGAACCTCCAGTTCACCCAAACACCCCTTGCTACTACATAAACTCAGTGATGAAGGTGCTGGAACTGCGTTCCCCTACGTTCCAGCTGAAAAAAAGCCCTGCATTACAGATTTGCTTTATAAAAGTGTAGACTGCTTTTTCTACCACATCACTAAGCAGGAACTTGCACACAGAAAGAGAGTTTGGATTCTTCAGACTTCAATGAACACAGACGTGTTCCAGGTTAGTGATTTGTTTATTAAGGGTTGATGAGATGTCGTACAATTCTGAATGGCACCCAACATACCTTGCTGAGGTGGTAATGCACTAATGTGCATTGTGCTGTCAATATGCATGTTTTTCGGGTGCACTGGGCAGCCCATTCAAATGAAAGCAAGTTAATGCACAACATGTGTTTAATGCACCACAGCAGAGCAGGCTGGTGTGAATGGGCTCTAAAGTACACACTTATACAGGAAGTAAACTAACAGGGAATTTACTGTGTCTGTGCATGCCTCCTGAATGTTTAGAAACTCCTTTTAAACTTAGATATAGCCTATACACCATGCAAATACAGACTCTGTGAAAGTCATTGTCATTGTGACTGGACAATTAAAGAGCAGCAGCACACTGGTGAGGTCACCACTTTGCTCTCACACTGTACAGCAGAGCCCGAGTGACAATCAGTGCTGCCCTTCCTTCTCCCAGTCCTGCAGAGCAGATTGCAGGTAGTGCAGCACTTTATTTTGTTACTTTATTATTAACTACTATTATGTTTTACAGGATCTAATAGTAGCATCAGTTTGCACAGCGCTTTACAAGATAAAGCATACCTCCCAACTTTTTGAGATGGGAATGAGGGACACCTATTAGCAAAAGTATGCAGGCATAGGACACACCCCTTGCCACGCCCCCTTAAAGGAGAATTGTACAAAAAAACAAGATTGATTAAACCCAGAAGTGCTTTTTTACCACTAATATTCCTTTATATTGGCTTTTGAAATTTACAAATGCAGCAATTTAGAAAAAAGGATGAAAGGTTTAGCTCTGGAAAACACTTTTTGATAGATAAAAATTGCATTTTATATACATCTATATAGATCAGACCAAAATGAGGGACAAATGAGGAGGAAAGAGGGACAGAGGGACATTGCTCCAAATCAGGGACAGTCCCTCGTAATCAGGGACAGTTGGGAGCTATGCTTTACAAGATAAAGGCAGACCATAGCTTTAATCCAGGTACAGTGTATAAGGGCACTCTGAGCATGAGGACCAAGCAGACAGTAGAGAGGCAAGGGTCCAATGATATAGATCCAACACTGAGGGATGCACTCAGAAAAGAGGAGCAAACTCTGAAACAAAATAAGACAGAGGAGAGAGGCGCCTCTAAGTGCAGAATTAGTAGCTGTTTATTTCCCCAAACAAGATTAAAAACACTTACAAAACCTGGCAAATTAAAAAGCGTGTAGTCATTGATAATGCAAATGGTCCTGCAGGCGGATGGGTCCCCGGCATGTAAAGACTCTCACAATTGTGTCCTGTGCTGTACATGCTGCTGAGCCAGCATGAACAGGATGTAGTCATCAGTAAGGGACGCGTTTCGGAACATTAGTAAGTTCCTTTTTCAACCTAATGACTGCAAGTGTACACACAGGTAAATTTATACTTTCTTGGGCGGGAACATAGGTGGGGACATGAACAAACACAAACAGGGAAGACAGGAAGTTATAATTGATATAATAATAATGAGAAACATTCTCTGAAAGATATATAATAATGGGTATACTGATAAAAATAATAATAATAATAATAATAATAATAATAATAATAATAATAAATGATAAATGATAAATAAAAAATATATAATAATATAAAAATAAAAATGAAAATAAAAATAAAAATATTAATATTAAGAATTAAAATGAAATGTAAAAATAGAGAATGCATATCCCATCCACACAAAACACGAAAAAACAAAAACACGCAAGAAATAGTAATAATAGTGACCAATCATTATGGGAAAAAGGACAATCTCAGATATTATAAAAATATTATAAAAACTATTTAGGAGTGTGCGTGAGCGTATGCACATTAGTGTGCATCCCAAAAAGGAACATGCAAACCACGTGCACACGATCTCTAACGCGCACACATACATGTGTCCCCATGAAACGCATACATGCATATATATGAGAATAGCACTGATTTCAAAATCCTTGTTCAACCCCCCAGGGGCCAATACATTTAATGAGAAAATCCAAAACATTTGGATTTGGACATCGTAAGCATTTTGTCGAACATCGCCGTTTCAACACTTATGGTTTGGACGTCCATATTGTCCCTAGGCATTTCCTCAATCGCCATGGAAAATCTACAGATGGCCTCAGGGTCTGGGTTATTGAGGCAATGCCTGGAGACCTTCCTCCAGCTGAGCGTTTCAGAAGACTCTGCCATAGAGAAATGTTTTGGATTTTCTCTTTAAATGTATTGGCCCCTGGGGGGTTGATTGAGGATTTTGAAATCAGTGCTATTCTCTAGCTCCCCCCCCCCCCCCCCGTTTAGCAATATAACAGTCTTTTTGCCAGTGTAGGCTTTTTGTGAGACATTTACATTTGTCCCATACATATATGCATGTATGCGTGTCATGGGGACACATGTATGTGTGCGCGTTAGAGATCGTGTGCACGTGGTTTGCATGTTCCTTTTTGGGATGCACAATAATGTGCATACGCTCACGCACAATCTTAAATAGTTTTTATAATATTTTTATAATATATGTCCTTTTTCCCATTATGATTGGTCGCTATTATTACTATTTGTTGTGTGTTTTAGTTTTTTCATGTTTTTTGTGGATGGGATATGCATTCTCTATTTTTACATTTCATTTTAATTTTTAATACTAATATTTTTAGTTTTAGTTTTATTTTCAGCTTTATTTTTATTTTATTTTTTATTTTTATATTATTTATATATTTTATATTTATCATTTTTTATTATTATTATTATTTTTATCAGTATACCCATTATTATATATCTTTCAGAGAATGTTTCTCATTATTATTATATCAATTATAACTTCCTGACTTCCCTGTTTATGTTTGTTCATGTCCCTGCCTATGTTCCCGCCCAAGAAAGTATAAATTTACCTGTGTGTACACTTGCAGTCATTAGGTTGAAAAAGGAACTTACTAATGTTCCGAAACGCGTCCCTTACTGATGACTACATCCTGTTCATGCTGGCTCCAGTCTCTCACTGCTGACATCACTTCCGGGATCTCCGTCCATCATGAACTCGGTGTGTGTACCCATTCATCAGCTTACCGGTAGCTCTATGTTTTTGGTACAGCACAGGACACAATTGTGAGAGTCTTTACATGCCGGGGACCCATCTGCCTGCAGGACCATTTGCATTATCAATGACTACACGCTTTTTAATTCGCCAGATTTTGTAAGTGTTTTTAATCTTGTTTGGGGAAATAAACAGCTACTAATTCTGCACTTAGAGGCGCCTCTCTCCTCTGTCTTAGACCATAGCTTTACAATACAATTCAAGACAAGGCGTGCATTACCACAATGTACACTATATGGGTTGATGCGATTCCATGCCATTCATTCTATATGGCATCCCTACAAACCATCCTGGCAAATTGTGTTGCTGTGTAACACACGACAATGCACTAGCTTTGAGCTGGTGATTATAAACAAAAAATAGTGTTGAAAATACCCATTTTACACTGACCTACATGAACAATGTGGTAATTTGTTATTATCCACTGTGCAACTACTGGAAGCATAAGCTTAAAGGTTACAAGGTGCTATAAAGACAAGTATTGTATGTACCAGTAGAATTTATAAAAACAGAAACATGAGCACATCCTGCCTATGGGGAATATAAAATGAGGTCATATTCATTCATAGGCACTTACAATCTGTACACAGTATACAGCCAATTAAAATATACCACTTCACTCAACACAACGAGCCCATAAAGCCAAAATAAAAGTTTTTAAATAAGATATTTACAGACATATCCAAAAGATTTTAGAAGCTTATCTATAGCTGAAGATATCCAAAATAAAAGCTGTGAGGACAGAGATTTTCTAACACACAACTGATATCTTGAGCTGTAATCTTATGGCAGAAGATGTTCCCATAGAACTCTATGAGGACTCAGCATGCAGGCACAAACAGAGGGGAGAGAATACGGTTTGTAGGATGTAAATAGCGGTGCGAGCTGAGGCTATAAGATTCAGGTAAGTATACAGTTGGTGGAGGTGGGGTGGGTACTTCAGGTCAATTCAGTAAGTATGCACAGCAAATATATTTTCTATTATTTTTTACTGAAAATATAACTACCTTTTTGAGGAAAAGTATAATGTATTTGTAGTAAGAAGGCATTTTAACCACTTCAGCCCCGGATTTTACCCCCTTCCTGACCAGAGCACTATTTACGATTCGGAACTGCATCGCTTTAAATGACAATTGCGCGGTCGTGCGGCGTTGCACCCAAGCAAAATTGACATCCTTTTTCCCCACAAATAGAGCTTTCTTTTGGTGGTATTTGATCACCACTGCAGTTTTTACTTTTTGCGCTATAAACAAAAAAAGACTGACAATTTTGAAAAAAAAGCTATATTTTTTACTTTTTGCTATAATAAATATACCTCAAAAATATATAAAAAAAACTAATTTTTTCCTCAGTTTAGGCCGGTATGTATTCTTCGACATATTTTTGGTAAAAAAAAATCGCAATAAGCGTATATTGATTGGTTTGCGCAAAAGTTATAGCGTATAGTTTTATGGCATTTTATTTTTTTTTTTTTTTTAAATTAGTTATAGCGGCGATCTGCGATTTTTATTATGACTGCGACATTATGGCGGACACATCAGACACTTTTGACACTATTTTGGGACCACTGTACAGCGATCAGTGCTATAAAAATGCACTGATTACTGTGTAAATGACACTGGCAGGGAAGGGGTTAAACACTAGGGGGCGATCAAGGGACAGAGAGCAGTGATCTCTGTTATGTCACTAGGCAGAACGGGGAAATGCCTTGTTTACATAGGCATCTCCCCGTTCTCCTGCTCCGTGACATGATCGCGGGCACCTCGCGGACATCGAGTCCGTGGGACAAATGGTCACGGAGCACGCGGTGGTCGTGCGCATGCCCACAATGCCGCATCTTAAAGGGGACGTACCTGTATGCCTATTTGTCCAGCCCTGCCAATGTGCCGATGTGTATCGTTGTGCGCTGGTCGGCATGTGGTTAAGCTACACTATTATTTTAAATTTGACCATAAAGGACCCTATCTAGCCTTAAAGTAGAACTATAGGCAAAACTTTTTTTTTCATTTTGGATAGAGCAGGGTAGGGTTATAACCCTTGTGGAGATTTTTTTTTCACCATCTGTGTCCAGTTGCAGAAATTTCCCTTTGCTTCCTGTCCCATAGCCAAACAGGAAGTAAGAGGAAATCCCTGCAAATTAAGGGAATTCATTGGGAACCCCCAGGTCACCAGAACTAGTGTCCCCATTGGAAGATTTCCCCTCTATTACTTTTCTGGGGACAACCCAAAATTTGTGATTTCAATGATAATGGTAAACAGGACTAATAGAGGGGGTACATTAAAACAGCAATAAAAATGTGACAGGTGTTCTAATCCATCTCCACTCTATCCAAAGCTTAAAAAAAAGGTTTTGCCTTTAGTTATACTTTAACATAGACGAATCTGGGAACCCCACCACCCAGGTGCTCTCTAACCTCAGTATGGCAGCCTCAGCCTCCTCTGCTGCCCATATCTTCTTCAGTACTAACTATGCCTATGCAGTGAACCCCACGTGGAGCACAGCCCCATTCAGGTCTATGGGGGCTCAAAGTGTGCAAAGTCTCATTGTAATATATGATGTTTAAAGTGGCAGTTATGTAGCTCTGATGGCTTCGGGGGGAGAGGGGGGAGAGTGGGGGGCAAAGCTGTGTCATTATTTGACTGTGCAGTGTGTTAAATAGTTACATAGTTAATCAGGCTGAAAAAAGACACCAAGTTTATCCAGTTCAACCAAAAAAATAAAAAAATAACATACACAAATTGAAACCCTCCATATACACTATTCTATACCCACAGTTGATCTAGAAGAATGCAAAAAAAACCCAATAAAGCATGATCTAATTTGCTCCAGCGGGGGAAAAATATTCTGTTCCCGATCCCCCAAGGGGCAACCAGATATTCCCTGGATGAACGTTACCTATAAACATTAGTATCCAGTTACATTTTGTGCATTTAGGAAAGAAACCATGCTACTGAGTTGGCCAGAACCAGCTCTTGAGGGAGTCTATTCCACATTTTCACAGCTCTTATTGTGAAGAAGCCTTTCCGTATTTGGAGGTTAAATCTCTTTTTCTCCAGACGTAAAAAGTGCACCCTATCTGTTGCCATAACCTTAAAGTGGTGTTCCGGCCGAAATGATACTTTTTAAATAAAAATACCCCTATAATACACAAGCTTAATGTATTCTAGTAAAGTTAGTCTGTAAACTAAGGTCTGTTTTGTTAGTTTATAGCAGTAGTTTGTTATTTTATAAATTTACAGCAGGCCGTGGCCATCTTAAGTCTGGGCATCTGAAGCCATACTGTATTTCTTCCTGGATCTCATCCTTGCAGATCTCGCACATGCTCAGTGCAGCACAAGCAGTGTAATAGGTTTCAGGTCAGGTTTCCATAGCAGCGGCAGTGTCAGAGGAAGTTTCCGCCCCTTCCCAGAAGGCATTGCAAACAGGAAATGATGCGATGGGCCACGGCCAGGGTGGAGGAAGTGAAAAATGAATACAGCAGATATACAGTAAGTGCTGAGAAAAAAAATAAAAAAATATCCAATTTGTTTACAGTGCACAGTTTAGTGAGGGATGCTGAAGAGTTGTAAAAGTGGGTGGAACTCCACTTTAAAGTGAATAAAATACTCTACCCCAAGTTGGACATGGACATGAATTTATACATATTGATTATATCCCCCTTTATTACTTCTTCTCAAGAGAGACAAATTTCAGTTCAACTAATCTTTCCTCATAGCTGAGCTCCTCCATGCCTCTTATCAGGTTGGTTGCCCTTCTCTGCACTTTCTCCAGATCCCCAATATCCTTTTTGAGAACTGGTGCCCAAAACTGAACTGCATATTCCAGATGACGTCTTAATAATGATTTGTACGGGGGTAAGATGATATCTCTCTTTGCAGTCCATACCTCTTTTAATACAAGTGAGGGGTTCCTGAATTCAGAGGTGAGGACAATCAGCAGTGAGTCCTACAAATAACGTTATGGGGAGAACTTCTGATCCCTGGATCTTTCCAACCAGTCTGCAAAGTTAAAGTTGTTTTCCTTATTCTCCATTCAGAACAAATGGGTGGTTCTCAATTATCTTATACATAGAATATATTGGGTTTACAGCTAACATTGTTCCCAATTTTAACTTGATTGCTGAACATAGAATGAAATGTAATATATTTATAGTAAATTATGAAGTGGTAATAATGAGGCAGTTAATTAGACTGATGATAAATACAGACATTTGCTATTTTAGGAGACCACATTTATAATTCATTGGCCCCGCAGATACTGCATTCAGTATGTGAACAAAGAATGACTTTCACATGACAGTAATCGCTATGGCCACGATTCAGGAAAGTGATTACTCTGCTTAGTTCTCCTGCTGTTGCTGTGACACGAGCACAATCTCAGAGGTAAGGAACGCAGCACATCTTAGCTGAATTACCTTGACAATTTGTGGCCGAAAGCCATTTTCCCTATACAGCACATTGTCATCTGGGGAAAAAATTGACTCTTCACAATTTAAAACATCATTGCTGGTCTAGTTTCGCGAGATATTAATTCCTCTTACAGGGGACTGCCAAGTGCAGTCATATAAGGCAAGCCATATAAGACAGCGTTCAAAGGAAAGATAAAAAGCACTATGGCTAGTAATAACCTGTTATACAGCTGCATGTACTGTATAAAATTCAAAGTTTCTTAAAAGAGAAGTATGGAATTCACTTTTTTTGTGAATTATAGTTACCTAGCTGGATGCAGCATTGGCCTGATGCTGCACCTGTCCCCCACTGGCTCTAAGACTGAGAACCGAGCGATCAAACACCGCCGATTGCTCAGTTTTCACAGCTCCGTGAACAGAGAGCTGCTGACTGTCAGTCACCGGCTCTCTGCTCTGCCCCCCCACGCACACTGGAGCGCTTGGCTGTGGAGGGGCGGGGGCAGCCGGCTCAGGCTCTCAGTGGCTTGCTGAGAGGATGAGCCGTGTGCCAGTCCAGGCATATGGGTGGATCCCGACCATATGGTGGCGATCTTCCCTCAGCCTGGACCAATTCTGTGACGTCATGCGACAGCGGGCTTAACCTTAGCTTTAGGGAAACATTTCCCTTGGTATCTTCTGCCCTCATATATGTAGAAGAGAGCAATACCATGTCAGAATTACCAAACTGCAGTATATATGTTGTTAAAAAAAAAATAATAATATATATACACACACACACACACACACACACACACACACACACAGTTAGATCCATATATATTTGGACACAGGCACATTTTTAGTTTTCAAGCTAGTCATATAATCACATTCAGGTTTAATTTGAGGGTATGTACATCCAAATCTGAGGAAGGGTTTAGGAATTACAGCTCTTAAGAATAGCCATCCCCCTTTTTCAAGAGACCAAAAGTAAACAGGCCATTGTAAGGCTTCAAAAATGAAACACATCCATCAGAGAGATAGCAGCAACATTAGGAGTAGCCAAATCAACAGTTTGGTGAAGGCAAAATTAAGGGCAGAAAGACCCACAAACAAAGAACAACTGAAGACTGCTGCAGTTAGAGCCTGGCAAAGCATCAGAAAGGAGGAAACCCAGTCAGTAATGTCCATGGGTTCCAGACTTCAGGCAGTCATTGCCAGTAAAGGATTCTCAACAAAATATTAAAAATGAACATTGTATTTATGATTATATTCATTTGTCCAATTACATTTGAGTCCCTGAAAATGGGGGGACTGTGTATGAAAATGGTTGCAGTTCCTAAAATTTGTACTTGACTTTTTGTTCAACCACTTGAATTGAAGCTGAAAGTCTGCACTTCAAATTAATTTGAATTGTTTTGTTTTAATTTTATTCTGGTGGCATACAGAGCCAAAAGTATGAAAATTGTGCCTGTGTCCAAATATATATGGACCTAACTTATATGTATATATATATATATATATATATATATATATACACACACACACACTATATTATCAAAAGTATTGGGACACCTGCCTTTACACACACATGAACTTTAATGGCATCCCAGTCTTAGTCCGTAGGGTTCAATATTGAGTTGCCCCACTCTTTGCAGCTATAACAACTTCAACTCTTCTGGGGAGGTTGTCCACAAGGTTTAGGAGTGTATCTATGGGAATGTTTGACCATTCTTCCCGAAGCATATTTGTGAGGTCAGGCACTGATGTTGGACAAGAAGGCCTGGCTTGCAGTCTCCACTCTAATCCATCCCAAAGGTGTTCTATCGGGTTTAGGTCAGAACTCTGTGTAGGCCAGTCAACTTCCTCCACCCAAAACTCGCTCATCGATGTCTTTATGGACCTTGCTTTGTGCACTGGTCTAAATTATTTGGCGGAGAGGGGATTATAGTGTGGGTTTTTTCAGGGGTTGGCTTGGTTCTTTAGTTCCAGAAAAAGGAACTCTTAAGGCTTCAGCATACAGTGCCTTGCAAAAGTATTCACCCCCTTGGCTTTTTACCTATTTTGTTTACATTACAGCCTTTAAAAAAAAACTTATGTTTTTTTTAATCTGAATTATATGTGATGGATCAGAACACAATAGTTTAAGTTGGTGAACTAAAATTAGAAAAATATATACAGAAATAAAATTAAAAAATGATAATTGGCATATGCGTATGTATTCACCCCCTTTGTTATGAAGCCCATAAAAAGCTCTGGTGCAACCAATTACCTTCAGAATCACATAATTAGTGAAATGATGTCCACCTGTGCACAATCTAAGTGTCACATGATCTGTCATTACATATACACACCTTTTTGAAAGGCCGTAGAGGCTGCAACACCTAAGCAAGAGGTACCACTAACCAAACACTGCCATGAAGACCAAGGAACTCTTCAAACAAGTAACGGATAATATGTTGAGAAGTACAAGTCAGGGTTAGGTTGTAAAAAAAATCAAAATCTTAAAGATGGCTGTTCACAAGCGCAAACCATTCAACTTGAAGGAGCTGGAGCAGTTTTGCAAGGAGGAATGGGGAAAAATCCCAGTTGTAAGATGTGGAAAGCTCATGGAGACTTATCCAAAGCGACATGGAGCTGTGATAGCCGCAAAAGGTGGCTCTACAAAGTATTGACTTTAGGGGGGTGAATAGTTATGCACATTGACTTTTTCTGTTATGTTGTCCTATTTGTTGTTTGCTTCACAATAAAACAAAAAAAAAAACATCTTCAAAGTTGTGGGCATGTTCTGTAAATTAAATTATGCAAATCCTCAAACAATCCATGTTAATTCCAGGTTGTGAGGCAACAAAACACAAAAAATGCCAAGGCGGGTGAATACTTTTGCAAGGCACTGTACCAAGACATTTTGGACAATTTCATGCTCCCAACTTTGTGGGAACAGTTTGGGGATGGCCCCTTCCTGTTCCAACATGACTGTGCACCAGTGCACAAAGCAAGGTCCATAAAGACATGGATGAGAGAGTTTGGAGTTCTGACCTCAACCCACTAAATCTTCTCGTCCACATCAGTGCCCGACCTCACAAATGCGCTTCTGGAAGAATGGTCAAACATTCCCATAGACAGATGTCTAAACCTTGTCGACAGCCTTCCCAGAAGAGTTGAAGCTGTTTTAGCTGCAAAGGGTGGACTAACTCAATATTGAACCTTACAGACTAAGACTGGGATACAATTAAAGTGTATGTGCGTGTAAAGGCAGGTGTCCTAATACTTTTGGTAATATAGTGTATATATTTATATAAATATATATATAAAATCATCCATAAACTTATGGCCACCAGTATGTTCAGCCCATACACATGTAGGGGGCCCGGGTGTCCTGAGCGCCCCGAGCCCCAACCAGGGCAAATTTTAATGTGGGACAAAAGGGGTAGCTGCCCTGAGCCTAGTCATTGTTGTGGGGCCCAAAGTAGCTGCTCTTTGAGCCCCACACTACCCGCATACTTGCCACGATTTTCATTAAGCTGTCTAGAGATCGCTGTGTCCCGTGTGGAAATAAGAGGTGCAGGTACAGGTACATCAGCAGCCCTGTCTGCTGCTGCACCTTCCCGCACCGCTCTGTCTCTCTCCTGGCCCTCTCCAACATCTCCTCCCTACCACAATTCTCTGCCCCCACAGCAGTCTGTCCAATTGCCACAGTCTGTCCTGGTGTATAGTGTGCCATCCAGATCATCTTCCTTTGATGAGTCGGGCCAATAGGTTCAGCTGGCTGAGAGATTTGCAGCAGGAAGTTTAAATATGGATTGTGATCAATCGGAGCTGTGTCCAGAGAGAGCAAGGTGAGCTTCCGGACCAAGGAGGGACCTTAACTGAGGTATCACCTGGGTCAGGGCTGTACTAAGGGTCCAGGAGGGATAGAAAGACTACATAGGGAGGACACTGTGAGAGAGTACTGACATAGTAAAGAGATGAGACTGGAGGAGGATGACATGGGATGGAGGAGGACATGAAAGGGAGGAGGAGGAGAACATGGAATGAAGGAGGACATGTGATGGGGGAAGCCTGGGACTGGAGGAGGACATGTGATGGGAGAGATGAGACTGGAAGAGGAGGATGTGGAATGGGGGAGATGGGACTTAAGGAGGAAGAGAAGGGCATGGGATGGAGGACATGGGACTGGAGGAGGAGGAGGAGGACATAGGATGGGGGGGGACTGGAGGAGGAGGAGAACATGGTATGGAGGAGATGGGACTGGTGGAGGAGGAGGACATAGGATGGAGGAGATGGGACCCGGAGGAGGACATGGGATAGGGGAGATGGGACGGGAGGAGGACATGGGATGGAGGAGGAGGCATGGGATGGAGGAGATGGGACTGGAGGAGGAGGACACAGAATAGAGGTAATGGGACTAGAGGAGGAGGACATAGGATGAAGACTGTGTCCCCCCCGTGTGTTGTGGTACTATCCGGTACAATCCCTGCTGTGTCCTGTAGTGATGTTGGGGTCATGGGATGGAACCACAGCATGGGCCTCTGTTAGGAATTGTTTAAAACAGCTGACATGCTCTGACAACTTTATTTTCACAATGCAATGTTCTAGGAGAAGTTAGGATCAGTAAAACAAAAGACAAAAAAAGGTTCTCTCAAAAAGAGCTGATCCTATCAGAACAGTTTTACTCTGGACCTGCCTACAACAATATTTGGTTTCAGAATTTTGTTCATTGGATTGTGCGTATGACATTTTAAACATTGGAAATTCTCTCCTAATTGTGTATTTTTAAAACCACATTTAGATGTAAAGCCATGAAAAGTAAATGTTAACACAATTTCTAATTAAATTATGAATACATTAGCAAGAGTTTTATGGTACACAGGAAATGAACAGCATCTTAAATTGCGTATTTATATTTTAATGAATATTTATTAGGATGTCTGTAGCTGTTAAAAAAATACAAAACAAAATGAGCTATTAAATTAAAACTATGATTAAAAGTAAAAGCAAACACCCTCTGGAGCCCCAACTTCTCACTCCCAGTCCTATCTTCAGCAGAATCTAAGCAATTTAAGTGCCAACAATACCCTCACTGTCATTGCCTTCTTACTGCTAGGCATGCTCCCTCCCCCATATGACGAGACTTACTGTATACCTTGCAACTGGGTACCTGGGCACCAAGCACATTCCCTTTTTCAAAAGAGGATTACTTTAAAGTGGTCCTAAAGCCTGAAGGTTTTTTTACCTTAATGCACTGAATGCATTAAGTTAAAAAACCTTCAATGTACTGCTCCCCTCAGAACTCCCCCTAATACTTACCCGAACCCAATCTCCATCCAGCAATAGGTATGAGAGCAGCGTCTCTCTCCCCGATAGAAAGGCGGCAGCAGGAGCCAATGGCTCCTGCTGCTGTCCAACACAACCAATGAGGAGAGAGAGGGGGCAGGGCCGTGCAGTGCCCTGTGTGTCAATGGACACATAGAGTCGGCTTGGGATCGACCACATGCAAGTGCCCCCAAAGCAAGTCGCTTGTTATGGGGGTACTCACGCTGGGCTCTTCAAACACACTGTCATGGATGCACTCTGGATTATAAGTTTACTTGAAAAATAACATATTATACAAGTAATGAAAAACAGCATAAAGATCAAATTATAATAAAAAAAAAAACACAAACGATTATAGTTGGACTCCCGCACAACTCCAGCTTCATCACTTTACCACTAAGCAGGATCCTTTATGCCCTTCTTGTGACAGCTCAGACACTGCTTTAATGCTCCTGCACTCTGCCAACTCCCAAATGCTTCATTTAGCTTTAGGGTGCCTCACGAATTCTGAGCTGAATAACTTCCAGCACCGTAAAATGTGGTGTTGCAAAACTGGCATTAAAAATATGACTTGTTTGCAGCTGGAGCAATGAGTCTAAGTTACCTATTCCACATAGAAAGGGTGGCCATATGTGGAGATACTTAATATTTTAGACATTGATCAAAGCAGAACCAGTCATCAACAGCTGCTGGGTATTATACAGCTACAGCTACTGGCTGCCCTTCAGACCTGCAATCTCAGTGAAGGAAAGTTTTGTAGTTTCAACCTCCTTTGCAACTCTGAGATGTCATGTTATCATCTATGCTAAGAGTTCCAACAGAAGCTGATGCTTGAAAACCTTTTACAATGCCTCCCAATCAATGAGGTGACATGGCTTACTTTGCATGGTACACTTTCTTTAAAGGAGAAGTAAGGCCAAAGCTTTTTTGGGGTTTACTTCTCCTATGGATCTCAGCAGTGCACTCCTGTGACCTGTTTTCAGTCGCTGTCCACTTTCATCACTCAGCCAGTCCAGGTGCTGGATCGATCCTGACTTTACAGTCGGGATCCACCCAGAAGCTTGATTCAGCAGCTGGCTCAGCCTCTCAGTGAGCCGCTGGGAGACCCACACCCTCCACAGCCCAGCGCTCCAGTGAGCACTGGAGGGGCAAAGCAAAGAAATGGTGACTGACAGTTGCGGCTCTCTGCTCAGAGCGGAGGGGAGAACTGAGTGATCAGCAGTGTTTAATTACTTAGTTCTCAGTGCAGAGGAGGCAGGGGACAGATGCAGCATCAGATCGATGCTGCATCCACCTAGGCGAGTATGGATTTTTTTTTTTAAACCCATACTTCTTTTTAAAACCACAGAAATATGTTCATCCATGAAAGGGCTAGATAGTTGTGTTTGTCACTCATGCCAAAGGTTCCCAGTCCTCATCTCCTAATGAGAAGCTATTCAGCCACTCATATGCCCATCCACATGTCCTGTCAGTTAGTGCCCTGGCAAACTTAAGTGAGTTTTACGAAGCAGTGATGATGTCACTAGGTGGGCTAATTGATCAATCTTCAAGAGGGAACAAAGTAAGTTACATGTTTTGGGCTGCACTGTTAGGAGCTAGAGGGATGTTTGGGGAGGGTTACATTGCTTGCCGAGAGTAGGGCTTTAAACCAGAAGCTGATGGGATCAGAGGAATGTGATTACTTTAATTAGCAAATTTCAGCAAACCCACGCGATCCTTCAAAAAGGTCAAAACAACTCAGACAGACCACATGCCATCCTCAGATTTTACTTTAAAACATTATCTATTCTTACAAACACACCTTTTTGATAGAACAATTTATCCTCCATTCTTACCTGCGTAACCTTCTCTGTAACATTGTGCGTTCGCTCCTTCACCTTGGGCGCTATGATCGCTTTTTCCGATGAAGGTGGAGAGGATGCCTTTTTTTCAGTTTTTACATCTGAAAAGTTCAGTGTGAGTTGAGGGATTTTGTTGATGGTGCTGTATTTGTTCAGGTTTGAATCAGAAGTCGATCCGAGAAGGCTTGATTTGATATGATTAAATGGGCCTGGAAGCAGTCAAAGACAAATATAACCAAGATATTAAAAAAGGCCATTGTAGAACAAAACACTGAATAACATGAAGCTCTGAACAGGTTTTCATGTGTTAAGATGCCAAGGAGAGATGAGTAACATCTATTTATGGTATATTAGTAATGAAGACTAAGCATTTGCTGAGAATTCAGCGGAAATGGAATCTTCAAGCCTGACGAAAGGTAAAGGTGAAAAGCAGAACTAAATGTAAAAATACTGTAACGAAGTTAGGTAACCAAAAACCACCAAACAGGATGTAACTTTAGAGATCAACTCTAGTTAAACATGAAAGGGTTGGGTTTGGACTCAGTCAAGGAACATGGTCTATCTGATGGGTGGTCCTAATCTTTATCCCAATATTTATCTTGTCCAGATGATAACCTCTCTTACTAAATGCTTAGGGTTGTCTCCATCTTTATTTTTAAAATCATACCTTGTGCAAATACAGGCCAAGCATGCCCAGGTTTTGAGAAACACCTTATCGTTAATTATTTGCAAGTATTTCTCAGCATTAAAAGAAAAAATCTTCAAAGCAACCCTGCCCCTTGCCGTGTATATTGATCCACTCTTCCACTTAGCTCTGGGAGCCATAATAAACAACAAGTATATCCATGGTATGAAGGAGAATGTGCATACCCTATGTGACAGCGCTGGGCCAATGAGGGGAGTCCATAGCCTTGTGTGAGCTCCCAGAGACTGAACGGAGCAGGAGTGAAATAAAGGTAGTTAATGAATCTGTGGATGTCTGCATGGATAGTTTCAATCTAAGTGTTTCTGACATTTACGTATTTCTAAGGCCCCAAACACACAATTAGATTTTCTGCTGATTTATGTCTTCAGATTTACCAAAACCATGTAGTGCACGGGCCTGCCTGATTGCATACAAATTGATACTCGAATGCCCCGTACACACGATAGGACTTTCCGACAACAAAAGCGTGGATTTTTGTACGAAGTTTGTTGGCTCCAACTTGTCTTGCATACACACGGTCACACAATGTTGGCCAACAATTACGAACCTAGGAACGCGGTGACGTACAAGACGTACGACGAGCCGAGAAAAAGGAAGTTCAATAGCCAGTGCGGTTCCTTCTGCGTGATTCCAAGCATGTGTGAACTTTTGTGCGACGGACTTGTGTACACACGTTCTGACTTTCCGACAACAAAGTTTTGTTGGCGGAAAATTTGAGAACCTGCTAGCCAACATTTGTTGGCAGAAAGTCCGACAGCAAATGTTCGATGGAGCATACACACGGTTGAACTTTCAGCCAACAAGCTCACATCCAACATTTCCAGTCGGAAAATCCGACCGTGTGTACGCGGCATTACACTGCTTTCACACTGAGGCGCTTTACAGGCGCTATAGCACTAAAAATAGCGCCTGCACAGTTCCTGTAAAGAGCCTCTCCTCTCACTGCAGTGTGAAAGCCCAAGTGCTTTCACACTGAGGCAATGCGCTTGCAGGATGGTAAAAAAAGTCCTGCAAGCAGCATCTTTGCAGCGCTGTAGGAGCGGTGTATACACCGCTCCTAAAGCGCCCCTGCCCATTGAAATCAATGGGCAGTGCCGCCGAACCGCCGGCAAAGCGCTTTGCGGGCAGTCTTAACCCTTTTTCGCCCGCTAGCGGGGGTTAAAAGCACCACACTAGCGTCCGAATAGTGCCACTAAAATTACGGTAAAGCACCGCTAAAAATAGCAGCGCTTTACTGACAATGCCCCAACGCCTCAGTGCGAAAGCAGCCTTAAGGTTTAACATCATATTATATGGTTTCGGTAAATCTAAATACAAAAATCTGCATAAAATCTAATAGTGTGTATGGGGTCTAATACTAAAGCATCTCTGAAACATACACAATTTATATCTGATGATCCTGCCAGAAATAAAGTGATCTTCTCATTTTCTGTACTGGGCTGACGATGCAGCCTCTGCTGCCTTGAAATCCCAAGCAGTGTTGTCAGCTTTACCTGAGCTCTAACCTGCTGTACTACAGAACCCCTCACCCTCTCCTTATTTCCATAGCATTAGGTGGATGTGTTCTGTAATCCAACAGGGGAGAACTCAGGCATGGCTGACACTGCTTGTAATTTCAGTCCAGCAGAACCAGCATTGTTGACTCACTATATAAAATAGATGCAGCATTGTGCTGGCTGCTCGATTGATTATTTTCAAATGTATACATAATTCATTTTTATTTAGCGCAGCAGACAATTATTTATTGTTGACTCACTACAGAACCATGGAAGTTCTAAGCAACTCCAGAAGCATTTAGGAAGATCTTGTAAAGCAGTAAAGACAAAACTTTTTTTTAGTTGTGGACAGAGCAGAGAGGGATTAGAACACCTCTCAGCTTTTATTGCTGCCTGTGTCCTCGCTAGAGAGATTCACCCTCTTTTTTTCTCCTGTTTACCATTATCATTGAAAGTGAAAGTAAAAGAAAATCTAAAATTTTGAGTTTTCCCCAGAAAAGTAATAGAGGGGAGATCTTCCAATAGGGACACTAGCTCTGGTGACCTGGGGGTCTCCAAGGGATTCCCTTAATTTGCAAGGATTTCCTCTCACTTCCTGACTATGGGACAGGAAGTGAAGGTAAATCTCCCCAATGGGGCACAGATGGCAAAAAATGAACACTCCGTTACTCTAAAATGAAAAAAAAAAAAGTGTTGCCTATAGTTTTACTTTAAAGACTGTTGTGCTAAAAAAACAAAAAACAAAAAAAACTAAATACCAAAGAGATTACACAGACTGCTGAATGACTCAGAGAAGAGATACCAGCCTTCCATGCTTCCTAGGAAAGGCAAAACTACCTGTTTTGGTAAATTACATACTTGCTTGTAAGCGATGACAATATGATTTGCAACCTCAGTGTCAAAGATGCTCCCTTTATAAACTTTTATTTTTAATTATCAAATAATTACAAAAATACTAAAAACTGTCAACAAACTTAAAAAAATGGATAAACTTTTTCATAGTCTAAGCTTAATCTAATTTTCTATGTTGTCTACTGAAGCAATAGAGCTATATTTTCTTAAAAGTACAATTAATTAAGAGGGGGATAAAAGAGTTGAATGGAATACTGGGTTCCAGTTGTTGACACTACCAACACCAACTGTCCGTCTACCACTGCCTGGTCATTGAACATTGGCTAGTCCTTAGATCCCTTTCACATTGGGGTGCTTTTCAGGTGTTTTATTGCTAAAAAATAGTGCATGTAAAGCGCCTGAAAAGTGCCTCTCAAGCCACCCCAATGTGAAAGCCCAAGTGCTTTCACACTGGGGCGGCGTGCTTGCAGAACAGGAAAAAAAGTCCTGCAAGCAGCATCTTTGGGGCAGTGCGAGAGCAGTGTATACACCGCTCCTGCATCGCCCTGTCCATTGAAATGAATGGGCAGCGCTGCCAAAGTGCCTGCAAAGCGCTTTGGCAGCACCGCAACATGGGCGCTATTAACCCTTTCTTCGGCCGATAGCGGGGGTTAAAAGTGCCCCGCTAACAGCTGAAAAGCGCCGCTATAACAGCAGTAAAGGTCTGCTAAAACTAGCGGCGCTTTACCGCTAATGCCTGCACAGCCCCAGTGTGAAAGGGTCCTTTAAACAGCATCATAGTCAGTCAAGCAGACCCAATGTGGATAAATTAATTAGTTCCTAGTGTCTAACTCTGGGACCCTTTCCCCAATTGTCCCCCTAACCCCTAAGAGGCATATGTGTTATTACCTGTCTTCCTGTCTATTTGCCTGTTGGCAGACAGAACAGGAAGTGAGGTGAATTCCAACACAGAAAGCAAAAATAACATGACTTGTAGAGCAAGGAGGGTTTGGAGGCTGTGTCAGGTTGTTGTTGCATTCTGCGTCTCCATGAGGGATATCTACCCTTACTTCTTGTCCAGGTGAGAGATGTCTGGCAGAACAGGAAAAAAACCTCCTATGCCGCGTACACACCAGCGGACTTGCAAACGGGCTAAACTCCATCGGCATTTCCGACGGAAAGATTTAGAACATGTTCTATATCTGAGTCCATTGGAAATGCCGACAGAAAAAGTCCGATGGGGCATACACACGGTCGAATGTATGTACAATAATTCTGCGCTACCCAAGAGGGGGGGGGGGGAAGCAGCTAACACAACCAACAAATGTGAATAACAAACAGGGATACAACTTAAGTGTAGCGCTCAAACAAAAAAGGGGGAAAAAATATATAAAGTTAAAGAGCTAGCAATTCAGAGTTCGAATGCTGATAACAATGTCTTTAAAGAAAATTGGAAGATGAAATATAATGTCCTCTGGAACAAATATTTGACCGTAGTACAAATCCTCTATGGAGAGAGCCCACACACCACCAATGACAATGGGGAAGCTTACCGGACTAGATGGACCCGACAAGGCATACGCCAGGTGGGGTCAAACAGGCTTGGGTGGTGCTGGGCTGGAACGGATGCTGAAGAGCAGGGATGGTGGAGTGGCTTCCACGTGACTGTACTCCTTGGAGGTAGTCCGGACGAAGGTCGTGATACTCAAATCCGTGTTGGAATGTATGGAAGGGAGAAAGAATGGGCCAAATAGTGTAAATCCGTATTGATTTAAAATTTATTAAAGTGATAATAAACACTTACATAGAAAATAGCTAAAAGCAGCGCTGTATAACAAAATGGCGACAGTGGGGTCCAATCAATACGGATTTACACTATTTGGCCCATTCTTTCTCCCTTCCATACATTCCAACACGGATTTGAGTATCACGACCTTCGTCCGGACTACCTCCAAGGAGTACAGTCACGTGGAAGCCACTCCACCATCCCTGCTCTTCAGCATCCGTTCCAGCCCAGCACCACCCAAGCCTGTTTGACCCCACCTGGCGTATGCCTTGTCGGGTCCATCTAGTCCGGTAAGCTTCCCCATTGTCATTGGTGGTGTGTGGGCTCTCTCCATAGAGGATTTGTACTACGGTCAAATATTTGTTCCAGAGGACATTATATTTCATCTTCCAATTTTCTTTAAAGACATTGTTATCAGCATTCGAACTCTGAATTGCTAGCTCTTTAACTTTATATATTTTTTCCCCCTTTTTTGTTTGAGCGCTACACTTAAGTTGTATCCCTGTTTGGCATACACACGGTCGGAATGTCCGATCAAAAGCTCCCATCGGACATTTTCTGTCGGGAAGTCTGGCCGTGTGTATGCGGCATAACAGAATTCAGGCCCATTCTACTTAATAGGGTCACAGACTTTACAGTTGTTCCAACTCCACTTCTCTTAGTGCCACCCAAATCTTTATTTAAAGTACTATATATAATGGGATAAAATTAGAACTTCTGTTAAGTTTTTGCTGCTGTGTACCCATTAGGTAGATATCAGGGTATCACTAAAACAGGACGTGAGGGGAACTCTCCTCATAGGTGACACAGACAGCAAAAAAGCAAACAGAAGGCACCTCTAAGTGCAGTAAACAAAAGACTTTAATTGCCCAAAAGATAAAATACACTTTCTATAATTAAAATTAAGCAAAGCTCATCATGGTAGATAAGGTAGGAAGTCCAGCGGCAGGTGGTCCCAGAGGTAGTCCAATATGAAGCTTGATGGAGTAAGTCCCAACCAACTAGCAGAGGGGGGCCGCAGGAAAAAGCACCAGGAAGGACGACCACACTGCCAGGATCAGCGTGAAACGCAGGACCCGAAATGTCAAATCAGCAGAAGGCACCCAGGGCCAGCATGGAACGCAGGTGCCCGGATGTGACGTCAAAGAGCGGGACGCGTTTTGGAGCATCAGTTGGCTCCTTGCTTGATGAGCCTTGCTTATTTTAATTCTAGTAAGTTTATATTATCCTTTGGGCAATTAAAGACTTTTGTTTACTGTACTTAGAGGCGCCTTCTGTTTGCTTTTTTCCTTACTAGAGTGATGCTTCCCTCTTGGAGTGCTGCCCAAGTGCTGTCTGAGACACCTGTTTGCCTGATCTGCATCCATCCCACAATGCAGACATCATCTATGGCCAGTCCTGTTATCCAGAGCACCTTACATTCCTTTACCCTGACACAGACAGCAGTACAACCCTTATGATCCAGGGACAGAAAGTAAGGGAAACATCCTCATCCATGCTTACAGAGCACTGTATGCAAAAAAAATGGCTCAAGCTATTAATTTAGTAGCCACCTCCTATAAAACATAGGGGTGCATTTAAAAAAAAAAAAATCACATGGGAATTTGACCAATGAATGTACATTTTTCATTCTCTGCAAATGAACTAAAATTGTTATAAGGCTATTTTCTGTGCTAAACAAATGTTTTTCATTGATTTAAAATTGAAAATACCACATTTGGCCACTAGAAGGTGTCAAGTATCAAAGGAATTTCCTATAATTCCAAGAGTTATCTAGTGGCCAAAAGCAGTATTTTCTAATTTAAACCAATGAAAAACATTTGTCCAACACAGGAAATATAGTAATAATAAGATAAATTTTTAGCCCCAGTCACACAGAACACATATACCAGCACTTTAACCTTTTTTTTTTTTTTAACAAATACACCCCTTGATGTATTTGAAGTGTTCAGTAAAGTTTAGTTTAATTCCACTAGAAAAACAAGGACTTAGCAACTATCTTGAACAAGTCTCTGAGTAATTCCATGACTCACTAAAATCGCTGATTCGATCTAAGTCTCTGTTTGATGAAGACATTGAATTGAGGGATACATTTCATTAGCTGTGAAGCGAAAAACTTTGTGTGATAAAAAAGCTGAGATAACTAGGGAAAATGTAAAACCATGAGCTAGAAAGCTCCATTGATCTCGGAGAAACTGAGATTAGTTTAATTGATCGATGCAGTTTAGGCACATTGTGTAAATTCTATATCAGTGGCATAAATTTGATTTATTAACTCGTTTCAGCAAAAAAAGGATAGAAACATTCAAGTATAATCTAAAGCCATTTTTTTCATCTGAGTAGACTAGGGCCCTGGTGTCCAACTCGCAACCCACATGTGGCCCTTTGGTATTTGATGATTAGCCATTTGCAAGTCCCCAGTAGTGGGAGCATTGATTTGCAAAGGAGTGGTAATGGCAGTGATCTCTAGCAGTCTCAAGTTACATGTCCCCGTTTTAAGGTTACCAGATATACAAAATAAAATCGGGGCCCCCCCCTCAGTTACCATGGCCAGTTTTAAACACACCTACAAAATTGTTCTCCAATCATAGTCACACGTTTCCATTTGTAACATGCTCTAAACATTTGTTCACCAAATTTTGGAACAAGAGGTATTTAAAGTATAAAGACAAAATGGCTTGGGTATCATGGGTAGAGCAATAATGGGGCACAATTAACTCCCCACTGCAAATTGTGGGAGTGGCAAAACTGCAGTAATAGTGGAAGGGACTTAAAGACGTAAAGTAAAAATAAACCTGAGCCCACTCTGCTATAAGTCTAGAGTCCATAACACACAAAGTATATAAGTAAGAAGTGTGTAACGCACGGAGTACAGAAGTCAGGAGTGCGGGAGTAAGTTGTGAACAGAGAGCAGAGGTTACAAATAGGTAATGCACAGAATGCAGGGATCAGATGTAAGTGATGCACTGAGTACAGGGTTCAGGCAGGGATCAGGTGTAAGTGACGCACTGAGCACAGGGTTCAGGCAGGGATCAGGTGTAAGTGACGCACTGAGTACAGGGTTCAGGCAGGGATCAGGTGTAAGTGACACACTGAGTACAGGGTTCAGGCAGGGATCAGGTGTAAGTGACGCACTGAGTACAGGGTTCAGGCAGGGATCAGGTGTAAGTGACGCACTGAGTACAGGGTTCAGGAGTGACACATATAGTGCAGAGGTCAGGAGTGATGCACAGAATACAGAGGTCAGAAGCAAGTATCACATGGAGAGCGGAGGTCAGGAATAAGTATGGCATGGAGGACAGGGATCAGGAGTAAGTATCACACAAAGAACAGAGGTCAGGAATAAGTAACACTAAAGAGCAGTGGCATTTTACCCATCTGATGGGTCATCAGTGTAGTAGGGATCCCTCCTCATGCTCCTCCTTCCCGGCTGTAAGGCAGTACAGTGTAAACATTACACTGCACAGGTGCCTCTGCCACCACAAAATAATCATTTACACTATATATACAGTGCTGACCTGTAACATCAATGTTCAAAGAGCAAACAAGAGTATTTCATTTATATATGCCAGTGCAAAGAATTATACTGCCATACAAAAAAGTCCATAGAAAGTGTCCAACCAGTCCTCAAAATTCTTAACAAAGAGACACCTCGCTATGCATATGAAGTATAGTACTAAAAAAGGTGTTGTAGTGCTGTGTTGAGTAATTCATGACCAATGTTCAAAATTTGAACAAAGAGATGTGCAAAACTTCTTTGGAAAGTGCCACCGTACTGTGTAAACAATTTTAAACATGTTCCCAATCCTCCAATCACATGCTTCAGTGCTCCACCACCTTTGCCACACAGAAGAACTCACCAGATTTCCATGAACACCCACTACAGGCAAGTCATGTAATGCCTGATGTTATAATAGGGCTCCCAATTGTTCCAGCCTTCCTCCTCTGTGTGATAGCCAGCAATCATCTCACCAGCATGGCCCATTTATGCGTTACATAAAAGAGCAAAGGGGGGCCAACATAGTGTAAAACCTTCAATGGTATGAGCAATGTAAATACTTTAAAATCTATTGCAGTGCAATCTTCAATTCATCACATATATAATGTGACATGCATTATCGCTCTCGCTTTCCTGGTTTCTCCCCGGTGTACCCTACCTCACTTCCGCACGTAGTGTGCGTGATGGCGTCACATCCGGTACTGCCAGATGCGTTTCGTCACACAGACGTTATCAAATAGGCACCTCTTGATAACGTCCGTGTGGTGAAACGCGTCCAGGTTGTTTTGCACATCTCTGTTCAAATTTTGAACATTGGTTATGAATTATTCAACACAGCACTACAGCACCTTTTTTTATTTCTATACTGCATATGCATAGCACTGTGTCACTTTGTTAAGAATTTTGAGGACTGGTTGGACACTTTCTATGGACTTTTTTCTATGGGAGTATAATTCTTTGCACTGGTATATATAAATTAAATATGCTTGTTTGCTCTTTGAACATTGATGTTACAGGTCAGCGCTGTATATATAGTATAAAGAGTATTGGGCTATTCCTTGATATAGGGAGTGATATACAGCTGCTCTACCTGCAATTTAGTCCTAGCGCTGGTATTATTTGTATTGCCACCATAAAATGATGTTGCTGGACTTCACAGCCAGAAGCCAGAAAAGAAAATCTCACCCATTGCATGAGTATTGCCATGCAAGTGTAACTGGTTGCAAAAGCAAACTGCACCATTTTGGAATAGCCAAGGTGCCTGTACAAGTAAGGTTTACACTATACCACCCTGTGGCTGGAGACATGCCAGGGACAGACCGCTTGGGGACAGACCCCTCATAATGGGGACTGTCTTCGGGAAAGGGGACGAATGGCAATCTTACCCTAGTCTCTGTCTCCTACAGCAGGTTTTCATTCTCTGACAACACCTGTAGCATGTCTGTAGCCTCTGACCATCTTCTGAAGTATGTCTGTAATCTTGGACAGTCTTAAAGGATACATTCACCTTTTGTAACATAATACACCTGTATTTAGGGTGTAACACGTAACGTGTTACTGTGGAGCAGCAAAGGAATCCTGCACACACATCTGCGCCATGCATTCACAGAGCTCCGTGAATGAATAAACTACAAGTCCCATCTGCCATTGCAGCAGACAGCTTGTAGTTCTCAATGAACTGTGGGGGCGTTGGTGAGTACTCTTGTAGTTCATTGATTTTTCCAGCACTTCTGTACTGAGTATCTGCAGGAGCCTGGCATTGCACCCACGATCACCAATGCTTTACAGGCTGTAAAAAAAATAATAAATGCATATTTTTTCCCTGCAAAATCATGTCAATTTATTTTCTTTTTCCAAAAGGTGAACTTATCCTTTAAATTAAAGGATTGCCTATTACCAATCAATTAGCATTTCTATTTTAACTGTCACCTAGAAATAACAGCTTATTAAATGTTTTCTTCAAGTAACACCTCTATGGTCTATAAAGGCAGTAAAATAATTTTTATTAACAGTGAAACATAACAGGCTAATAAAGAAATGTTGTTTTTTAACAAGAACAGTGAACTTGAAAGAAGCTTCTATTTCCCTCAGTATAGATTTCCTTTAATTTAGTAGAGATGGTTCATCAGCATCGCTCCCAACTATCCTTCAATCGGGGAGGACTGTCCCTCTTTCCTCCTTAATTGTCTAGACAGACTTCTTTTAAAAATGTACTATTTATCTACCAAAAGTGTTAAACTGAGTGAAGCGATTCATCCAACCTCCAAATTATTGTATTTGTCAATTTCAAAACCTGCAAAGAACAGGCAGCAGTGAAGAAGACATTTGTGAGGTTTGTTTTCTGTGCATTAACCACTTCAGCTCCGGAAAATTTACCCCCCTTTCATAACCAGGCCATTTTTTGCGATATGGCATTGCGTTAATTTAACTGACAATTGTGCGGTCGTGCGACACTGTACCCAAATAAAATCGATGTCCATTTTTTCCCACAAATAGAGATTTCTTTTGGTGGTATTTGATCGCCTCTGTGGTTTTTATTTTTTGCGTTATAAACAAAAAAGACAGATGGTTTTGAAAAAAAAAAAAGTATTACTTTATGCTATAAAACAGGGATATGCAATTAGCGGACCTCCAGCTGTTGCAGAACTACAAGTCCCATGAGGCATAACAAGACTCTGACAGCCACAAGCATGACAACCAGAGGCGGAGGCATGATGGGACTTGTAGTTTTGCAACAGCTGGAGGTCCGCTAATTGCATATCCCTGCTATAAAACATATCCAATAAAAAAATGTAAAAAATCTAATTTCTTCATCCTTTTAGGCCAATATGTATTCTGCTACATATTTTTGGTAAAACAAAAATCTCAATAAGCGTATATTGATTGGTTTGCACAAAAGTTATAGCGTCCACAAGATAGGGGATAGATTTCTGGAACTTTTAATTTTTTTTACTAGTAATGGCGCCAATCAGCGACTTATAGAGGGACTGCTGATGGACAAATCTGAAACTAAGTGACACTTTTTGGGGACCAGTGACACCAATACAATGATCAGTGCTAAGCAAAATGCACTGTCACTGTACTAATGACACTGGCAGGGAAGGAGTTAACATCAGGGGTGATCAAAGGGTTAAATGTGTTTAACCTGGGAGTGTTTCCTAACTTTGTTTTTACTGTTAGAAGACAGAGATCTGTGTTCCTGCTTAGCATAAACACAAGATCTCAGTCTACCCCTCTGACAGACCGCCGCTCTGCCTATGTTGGAAACGATCATCGGGTCCGCTGAACCCGCTGATTGGCTCTCACTGTGGCTGTGGTTGCCAGCAGCGTGTGTGCGCCCCCCAGAGCAGGAAGAGGCGATCACATACCTGTACGTGATTTTGCCTGTAGAAGCCGCCGCCCTGCAGTATATGTATGTGGGGCAGTTGGTAAGTGGTTAAAGTGGTTGTAAACCATTCCACGTACCCAGTGAAGTGATTAGCCTCAGGTGATACACAGAGATGAAAAAATTCCACCTGCATAAGTTGTACCTGTTAGAAGGAAGGGACACACCCCTTTCACACAGCACACAGGAACAGAGCTGAGGCTGTCAATCACATGCTGTGTGCTGGAGCTCCCTCCCTTGTCACCTTTTTATCTTCTGGTGTCAGGAAAACCTGTCAGACGACTCAGCAGAGAAATGAGGCAGCAAAAAGATGTGACACTTGTGCTCTGAATTAAGACAAGTACACACTATAGAAGGAAATGCTTTGTTCATATTTCATGTCAGAGGTTTTTACAACCACTTTAATACTTTATGGCCTCCAAACCAAAGGGGCGTGTCTACTGTCTATATGATTTGTAGTTAAAGATAAAGAGCTTTGTCAGCAGTAATGCCGCGTACAGACGATTGGAATTTCCGACAACAAATGTTCGATGTGAGCTTGTTGTCAGAAATTCCCACCGTGTGTAGGCTCCATCGGACATTTGCTGTCGGAATTTCCAACAACAACTGTTTGAGCGCTGGTTCTCAAATTTTGTCGGAAATTCTGAGCCTGTGTACACAATTCCGACGCACAAAAGTTCAGCTCGGAATCAAGCAGAAGAGCCGCACTGGCTATTGAACTTCATTTTTCTCAGCTCGTCGTACGTGTTGTACGTCACCGCGTTCTTGGCGAACGGAATTTCCGACAACATTTGTGTGACTGTGTGTATGCAAGACAAGTTTGAGCCAACATCCGTCGGAAAAAAATCCACGGTTTGGTTGTCGGAATGTGCGATCGTGTGTACGCGGCATAACAGTTGGGAGTGACCCTTAGCAACAAGGCAGGCCAGAATAATGTCATCCCAGGGAGTTTTTCAGTCAGGCTTCAGGAGGTATGTTAATGGCCTACACCTATAACAAGGGCATTATTTAAAGAGGAGCTTCAGTCAGATGTCCCAAAATTACAAGTCAGCAGCTACAAAAAAATTATTCTATAGGAAGAATTTCCTTTACTTTATCCAGGTTTTGCAAACACTGGCATAGGAGCCCCACCGGACTCAAATTCATATTTTAGATTGGGGGGAGGAGTTCCAAGGAACCAGCTGACTTTTGTTTCAAACTGAATTTTCTGTTTTAAATCCTCTAAATACATTCCAAATAGACCAACAACAAAAAAAATAAATAAACGTTGTGCAAAGTATTACATTTAAATATCTTTAGAAAGAGCAGAAAAGTCCTCTGTCCTCTGTCAGCATACTATTTGTGGGAAAGCAGTGGTCTCTCTGAAGAGGTCTGACATGCCTTCTGCTGAGTTTGAACTGAAGCTCTCCAATCAGCAGAAAGCATGAGCTGTGTCAGAACTCTGCAGAAAGGCTGCTGTTTACACCCAAAGGGCAAGGGTCCTTCTCTGAGGCATGCTGGCAGGGGACAGGCTTTTCTACTCAGACTGTGGCTACTTTATAAAGAAAATATGCTGTAAGACTTTGTGGGATTAATTTAATAAAACTGGAGCACTCACAATCTGGTACAGCTGCGCATGGTAGCCAATCACCTTCTAACTCCAGCTTGTTCAATTAAGCTTTGATAATAAAACCTGGAAGCTGATTGGATAGGTTTCTAAGAAGAGCTGTACCAGATTTTTCACTCTCCAGTTTTTGTAAATCTCCCCCTCTATGCCTTTTGTTTTGATGAACCTGGAATGTATTTAGCTGATTTAAACTGAAAGTTCAGTTGGACGTTAAGGCGCACCATTCATCTGAACCTCAATGTACAGTGCCTTGCAAAAGTATTCACCCCCTTGGCTTTTTACCTATTTTGTTACATTACAGCCTTTAGTTCAATGTTTTTTTTTAATATGAATTATATGTGATGGATCAGAACACAATAGGCTAAGTTGGTGAAATAAAATTTGAAAAATATATACATAAAACTATTTTTCAGAAATAAAAAATGATAATTGGCATGTGCGTATGTATTCACCCCCTTTGTTATGAAGCCCATAAAAAGCTCTGGTGCAACCAATTACCTTCAGAAGTCACATAATAAGTGAAATGATGTCCACCTGTGTGCAATCTAAGTGTCACATGATCTGTCATTACATAGACACACCTTTTTGAAAGGCCCCAGAAGCTGCAACACCTAAGCAAGAGGCACCACTAACCAAACTCTGCCACGAAGACCAAGGAACTCTCCAAACAAGTAAGGGACAATGTTGTTGAGAAACACAAGTCAGGGTTAGGTTATAAAAAAATATCCAAATCTTTGATGATCCCTAGGAGCACCATCAAATCTATCATAACCAAATGGAAAGAACATGGCACAACAGCAAACCTGCCAAGAGACGGCCGCACACCAAAACTCACGGAACGGGCAAGGAGGGCATTAATCAGAGAGGCAGCACAGAGACCTAAGGTAACCCTGGAGGAGCTGCAGAGTTCCACAGCAGAGACTGGAGTATCTGTACATAGGACAACAATAAGCCGTACGCTCCATAGAGTTGGGCTTTATGGCAGAGTGACCAGAAGAAAGCCATTACTTTCAGCAAAAAACAAAATGGCACAATTTGAGTTTGCGAAAAGGAATGTGGGAGACTCCCAAAATGTATGGAGGAAGGTGCTCTGGTCTGATGAGACTAAAATTGAACTTTTTGGCCATCATAGAAAATGCTATGTCTGGCGCAAACCCAACACATCACATCACCCAAAGAACACCATCCACCCACAGTGAAACATGGTGGTGGCAGCATCATGCTGTGGGGATGTTTTTCAGCAGTCGGGACTGGGAAACTGGTCAGAGTTAAGGGAAAGATGGATGGTGCTAAATACAGGGATATTCTTGAACAAAACCTGTACCACTCTGTGTGATTTGTGACCCAAACACACTGCTAAAGCAACACTTGATTGGTTTAAGGAGAAACATGTAAATGTGTTGGAATGGCCTTGTCAAAGCCCAGACCTCAATTCAATAGAAAATCTGTGGTCAGACTTAAAGATTACTGTTCACAAGCACAAACCATCCAACTTGAAGGAGGTGGAGCAGTTTTGCAAGGAGGAATGGGCAAAAAGCCCAGTGGTAAGATGTGGCAAGCTCATAGAGACTTATCCAAAGTGACTTGGAGCCGCAAAAGGTGGCTCTATTTGACTTTAGGGGGGTAAATAGTTATGCACATTGACGTTTTCTGTTATTTTGTCCTATTTGTTGTTTGTTTCACAATAAAAAAAAACAATCTTCAAAGTTGTGGGCATGTTCTGTAAGTTAAATGATGCAAATCCTCAAACAATCCATCTTAATTCCAGGTTGTAAGGCAACAAAACACGGAAAAAATGCCGAGGGGGGGTGAATACTTTTACAAGGCACTGTACATGGGATTCTGGGGTATATCATTTTCATAAGAACATGTTTTATATCCTTAAACATCCTTTTAGAAGATTAGTAACTCTATTAGAACAGTGACAACAAATATACACGACAGTTAATAACTATACACCATGTTATAATCACATAATCATACACAGCATGCAAGCTAGCAATTTCACAATCAAATGCCACATGGAATGGTTTGCCATGAATAATGATAGACAGGCGCACTGTACAAGAAATTACAAAAATATTCATAGCCTTATACTTGTAGGTTTTACTAGAGATTTTAATAAAATATAATTATTTACGCTGGGTTCTTTAAAAGGTCCCGCTGAGTTAGAGGTATAAAGTTATATAATATAGATAAACTTAGAAAACTGCTCAACTGAAACTTTATAATGCTACTATGCTACTCTATTTTGACATTATTAAATCACAATTAATTTAGAAATATCATCATGTTTTGTCCCTGACAATTTGCCCATTAATTATATATAAATATATACACTATATTCTCAAAAGTATTGGGACACCTGCCTTTACACGCACATGATATTTAATGGCCAGTCTTCCCATTAAAGTCTTAGTCCGTAGGGTTCAATATTGACTTGCCCCCCCCCCCCCCCCGCAGCTATAACAGCTTCAATTCTTCTGGGAAGGCTGTCCACAAGGTTTAGGAGTGTATCTATGAGAATGTTTGACCATTCTTCCAGAAGCGCATTTGCGAGGTCAGGCACTGATGTTGGATGAGAAGGCCTGGCTCGCAGTCTCCCCTCTAATTCATCCCAAAGGTGTTGAGGTCAAGACTCTGTGCAGACCAGTCAAGTTCCTCCACCCCAAACTTGCTAATCCATGTCTTTATGGACCTTGCTTTGTGCACTGGTGCGTAGTCATGTTGAAACAGGAAGGGGCCATCCCCAAACTGTTCCCACAAAGTTGGGAGCATGAAATTGTCCAAAATGTCTTGGCGTCTTAAGAGTTCCCCTTCACTGGAACCAAGCCCAACCCCATAAAAACAACCCCACACCATAATCTGCCCTCCACCAAATGATTTGGACCAGTCACAAAGCAAGGTCCATAAAGACATGGATCAGCGAGTTTGGGTCCTGACCTCAACCCAACAGAACAGCTTTGGGATGAATGAAAAAAAAATTTTTTTGCTGATGGCATTAAAAATTTGGTAAGATTTTCAGTAATGTAAAACCTCAATAAACAAGATTGGAAAAAAAAAAAGTTGGTAAGACGCTGGGAAATATGCATCACAAAGGAAGGTGACTATGTGGAAAAGTGATGTAATTTGTTTTTCAAATTCTTAATAAATAGAGTTAGAAAATATGTGGAAACTTTTTGAAGACCACTCGTACTTTAAATTGTCTTTCATTTGGCACAATATGTAGGAATGCGGTTATTTTTGTGGTTATGTCTGGGCAGCTTATAAACATTAGGCTGACACTGCAGCATTCCATGTGTATAAATCAGATCTTACTGTAAAAGGATGACTTCTCTGATCTAAGAATTCCTCCATACATCACAAAGGGTAGAAAACGGATACATAGGCTGAATCAATAAAAAGCTAATTATTGCTGTTTAAACGTAATTTGATGAGCTGTGAAACAAAATAAGCATAACACTTTGCAGGGTATAGTCCTCTGTTTGACCTCTGGGTGGTTCATAAGAACCAGTTATTTCTCAGTCCTTGACTATAAGGATTTGGGCTGAGCGGATTGATGGACCACAAAATTACCCATTTCAATATTGTACATTGAGCTGTTTAGGCAAAATTTGTGTGAAAATAATAGTTTCCTTTTCTCCCATGTATTTATAGTTTTATTTTGGTGGGTGCATTTAGAATAGTTTATTGTATTTGTTTGTGCTTTTCAGATTCAGATTCTGAACACTTTATTAATCCCAAAGGGAAATTATTGAATTATTATTGTTTCTCTTTTGTGTATTTAGTTGTATACTTTGTGGGTTTAAATTTACTTTTTAATTAATTTTATATTAATGTATGTATTTTTTATTTTTTCATTTTGTTATTTTTTACTGTCTGTAGTATCTTTATATGTGGAAAGAACTTAAATAATAAGGCTGATGGGCTGTTTTTGGCACAAAGAACAGTTAAAAGCAGCTTCTGTGACCTTTAGGGGCCGATAAAGGCCCTTTGTAGCCTCACCTTCTCTGTAGACCCTGTAGACTCACCAAAATGTCCACATTTTGCACAAATCTCCCATGATTCACTGAAATTTTTGGGAAATAAAAATGCTCAGTTGTGCTTAGCAGTTGTGCTTAGCCCTCAGTAAGAACTTTGGATGATCCACTCAAAATATATTTTAGTCCTGTGTGGATGCCATAAGATCAAATCAGTCACTGGTTTTGTATCCGATAGGGAGTACCTGTGGCAAAACCTTTTCTCCTAAATTCCCAGGTCTGCTACCTATAATGCCTGTTATGAGGAGGTCCCACATTCCAATAAATGTAGTTGGTATTATAAAATATACAGCACAAGGAGTTTGGGGGGAAGGGGTGGGGGGGTTGGACCTAAGATCTTACACCAGAGTTCTTGGCAACCCTCCTCTTACCACTGATTAAGAAACAACCATTAAAGGCAAGGTATCTGCAGGAGTTTGAAAGGAGTCTCAATGATGTTATTAAATCCTACGAGAAACCATTCGGTGAAGAGTCAATCAGAGTGGCTCTGTACCTTGTGAAAGCTGTGAACCAATCTCAGCAACCACAAATGTAAACACTACCTTTGTTTATAAACATTCAGCCCTCCTCTTCCTCTCACAACGTAGGAAGGGGAGGAGGGATTGCAGGAAAGAGGGGATTACCAGCAGCAGATTCAAGGTGTTTTTTTTTTAAGTACCACTGACCACCAATGGTTGTGGGATTTTTATTGCAGAGACTTTTAAAGATTGTGCAAACCTTAAACACCTCAGTACCAGCGTGTTTTATTGCCAAAAGATTGTGGCAAAAAAAGGAGATTAGCTTAGCGTGCCCGCTTTCCAAAAATAGGGCATTTTGGGGGGTGTTTGTACTGTCCTGGCATTTTTATTTGATATCTTATAGAAATCTTTTTTTTTTTCAAAGGTGTTTGTCTTTTTTTCTTGGATAATAAGAAATACCACCTAATGTAAGCTCTATCTGTTTAAAGACAATCATACCCAAATTCATTTGGGTACACTGTTGTATGAGTAATTGTCATTCAAACTATCAAAGATTTTAAGACTAAAAAATGGCCTGGCGTTGAAGGGGTATATACAGGCTGGTATTCTAATGGTTAAAGAGATGTGTATATGGCAAACCATTCCAGTAGGCTTAATAATTCAGACATACATGCATGAATAGTTAAACTTAAAAAACAAAAAAACAAAATAAGCCATACCCCCTGCCATCCAGGAATGTGAAACTAGTTTTAAGGAGACAAAAGAGGAGTGAATGAAGTAATTAGGCAAATTTTGCTTCTTTCAATTGACCTCTTTGCTACCAGAGGAACAATAAACCAATTAACAACGGGGGTCTGGCAGCAAAGGAGTTAACTAGAATACTGTACTTCCAACCCTGTAAATTCAAAAAATAAATAAACCAGTGGTTAGGAGTATAGTTACTTTGTGAACGTTAGAAGCATATGCAGTTTACTATAAATAATTTGAATAAGTAGCATTTAGCGCTGGTTTCTAGCCTGAAATACTGATTCAATAATGTGCATAGTCATTATTGGGCCAGCAGAGGGCACCAGATTCTATTGATCATGCAACAGGCAAGTTAACATGCCAAACAAAAGTGGTACTCTTAAAGAGTCAGATAAAAAAAAAACATTCGCCAAATCACACGTTACCTTTGATATCGCGACCATTATCTGATATTCAGCAGAACAAAGGAAATATAAAAGAGAACATTCTAAATGTGGTGGAAAACTATAAACATAACAAGAAAATCAAAACAAAGCAAATACATAGAACATTAAAACATCTTTACATGTTGGTTGTTGCAGCAATTCAGATTGGATAATTTACAGAATAATTACAGAATATAATCCAATCAATCACAAACAGTGCCTCGAAAAGTATTCCTACCACTTGAAATTGTCCACATTTTGTCATGTTACAACCAAAAACGTAAATGTATTTTATTGGGATTTTACGTGATAGACCAACACAAAGTGGCACATAATTGTGAAGTGGAAGGAAAATGATAAATCGTTTTCAAAAATAAATTATTTCCAAATAAATACCTGAAAAGTGTGGCGTGCATTTGTTTTCAGACAATACTTTGTAGAACCACCTTTTGCTGCAATTCCAGATGCAAGTCTTTTGGGGATGTCTCTACCAGCTTTACACATCTAGACAGGGCCGTCTTTAAGGCAGGGCAAAAGGGACAGCTGCCCTGGGCCCTGTTATTGTTGTGGGGCCCAGAGCAGCTGCCTCATACTTGCCAACTTTCCCAGTTTAAATTCCCTTGTCCCTTGAGGTTTTAGTCTCATGCTGTGTCCTAATATCTCAGTGTGAAGTTCTGTTATTAATGCTGCCCAGCTCTGTCTTGTTGTTGTCTACAGATGACTCACCTGCAGACCCTGTGTTTACATGTAAATACCGGCATTGATATGTAAATAGAAGGGGCATTCATATGTAAA
The DNA here is from genome assembly GCF_042186555.1 of Aquarana catesbeiana. NCBI lineage: Eukaryota > Metazoa > Chordata > Amphibia > Anura > Ranidae > Aquarana > Aquarana catesbeiana. The sequence goes on along the minus strand of NC_133329.1, from coordinate 353,321,251 downwards.
TAGTGGCAGACCGGCAGCAGTCTATGTAAACAGAGGTGGTATTCATATGTATATCATGCCCCCCTGAGGTCATATCCACCATAACCTATACTGAATGCTATCCACTGGGGAAATAAAGGGGCATGCTTGAAAGTTCTGCCTACAACTGTGGTCATTAAGCCTACCATCAGCCTGTTCTGCAAAGATAAGCAAATTAGTGGGGGGAGGGTAGTGTGTGGTGTGCAAAGGTAGGCAGAGAAGAAATTACAGTTTGGGGTGCACAGGTGAGCAAGGTCCAGTCCATGGTGTGCAGCCAGTGAGGAGATGATGTGCTGTAACCTCTAGCAACCGATCAGTAAGCAGTAATGATGTGCAGTAACCAATCAGTGAGCAGTATTGATGTACAGTAATCTCTAGCAACCAATCAACAAGCAGAAATCATGTGCTGTAACCTCTAGCAACTAATCAGTGAGCCAAAATGTTTGCTGTAACCTCTAGCAACCAGTTAGTGACCGGTAATGATACACTGTAACCTCTGGCAACCAATCGCAATCACTGTGTGATCTGATTCAGTAAACTGATTTTTAGTCTAGCTGCTATTTATTGTATGTCTCAGAGCAGGTGGAGAGCAAAACTGCATGGGGGGGCCCCAAGAAAATTTTTGCCCAGGGTCCAAATAATATTAAAGACGGCCCTGCATCTAGAGAGTGAAATTTTTGCCCATTCTTCTTTGCAGAATAGTTCATGCTCTGTCAGATTGGATGGAGAGCGTCTGTGAACAGCAATTTTCAAGTCTTGCCACAGATTCTCAATTGGATTTAGGTCTGCACTTTGACTTGGCCATTCTAACACATGACTATGCTTTGATCTAAACCAGTGGTCTCCAAACTATGGCCCAGGGGCCGGATGTGGCCCTTGGCTTTCCTTTATCCGGCCCTTGAGGCATTATTCCTGCGACTGACACCAACAATAGGGCACTATTCCTCCCACTGACAGCAATAATGGGACATAATTCCTTCCACTGACGCCAACAATCGGGCACTATTCCTCCCACAGACACCGAGGGTGGCACTAATCCTCCCCCTAATACCAAAGATTGGGCATTGTTTACTTCCACTGAGCACAGACCAGCCCCCCTAAAGTCTGAATGACAGTAAACTGGCCCTTTGTTTAGAAAGTTTGGAGACCCCTGATCTAAAACATTCCATTGTAGCTCTGGCTGTATGTTTAGGGCCGTTGCCCTGCTGGAGGGTGAACCTCCTCCCCAGTCTCAAGTCTTTTTCAGACTCTAACAGGTTTTCTTCTAAGATTGCCCTGTATTTGGCTCCATCCATCTTCCCATCAACTCTGACCAGCTTCCCTGTCCCATCTGAAGAAAAGCATCCCGACAACATGATGCTGCCACTACCATGGTGGGGATGGTGTGTTCAGGGGGATGTGCAGTGTTAGTTTTCTGCCACACATAGCGTTTTGCTTTTAGGCCAAAAAGTTCCATTTTGGTCTCACCTGACCAGAGCACCTTCTTCCACATGTTTGCTGTGTCCCCCCACATGGCTTCTCACAAACTTCTTATGGTTTTCTTTCAACAATGGCTTTCTTCTTGCCACTCTTCCATAAAGGCCAGATTTGTGGAGTGCACCACTAATAGTTGTCCTGTGGACAGATTCTCCCACCTGAGCTGTGGATCTCTGCAGCTCCTCCAGAGTTACCATGGGCCTCTTGGCTTCTTATCTGATTAATGCTCTCCTTGCCCGGCCTGTCAGTTTAGGTGGACGGCCATGTCTTGGTTTGCAGTTGTGCCATACTCTTTCCATTTTTGGATGATGGATTGAACAGTGCTCCATGAGATGTTTAAAGCTTGGGATACTTTTTTATAACCTAACCCTGCTTCACCGCTTCAGCCCCGGAAGAATTTACCCCCTTCCTGACAAGAGCACTTTTTGCGATTCGGCACTGCGTCGCTTTAACTGACAATTGCACGGTCGTGCGACGTGGCTCCCAAAAAAAATTGACGTCCTTTTTTTCCCACAAATAGAGCTTTCTTTTGGTGGTATTTGATCACCTCTGTGGTTTTTATTTTTTGCGTTATAAACAAAAAAATAGCGTCAATTTTGTAATAAACGCATGATTTTTTTACTTTTTGCTATAATAAATATCCCCAAAAAATAATTAAAAAAACATTTTTTTTCCTCAGTTTAGGCTGATACGTATTCTTCTACATATTTTTTGTAAAAAAAAATTGCAATAAGCGATTATTGATTGGTTTGCGCAAAAGTTATAGCGTTTACAAAATAGGGGATAGTTTTATGGTATTTTTAATAATAATTTTTTTTTTTTACTAGTAATGGCGGCGATCAGCAATTTTTATTGTGACTGCGACATTATGGCGGACACATCAGACATTTTTTACACATTTTTGGGACCATTGTTATTTATACAGCAATCAGTGCTATAAAAATGCACTGATTCCTGTGTACATGACACTGGCAGTGAAGGGGTTAACCACTAGGGGGCGGGGAGGGGTTAAGTCAGTACTAGGGAGTGTTTTCTAACTGTAGGGGGGATGGGCTAGCTGTGACACGTTATTGATCTCTGCTCCTGATGACAGGGAGCAGAGATCAGTGAGCCTGTCACTAGGCAGAATGGGGAGATGCTTGTTTACATCAGCATCTCCCTGTTCGTCCTCTCCGTGAGGCGATCACGGGTATCCCCACGGCGTTCGAGTCCGCGGGACCCGCGACCCGACTCACAGAGCTCCCAGCCGGCGGGCGCGAGGGCCGCCGGCGGGGCGCACGCAATGGCACGGCGGGGAATTCAAATGGGACTTACAGGTACGCTCATTTGCCCAGCCGTGCCATTCTGCCAACGTACATCGGTGTGCGCCGTTCGGGAAGTGGTTAAACTTCCCCTTATTTCTTGGCCTTAACGATGCTGTTTGTTCACCAAGGTTCTATAACAAACCTCTGAGGGCTTCACAGAACAGCTGTATTTATACTAAGAATAAATTACACGCAGGTGGAATCTATTTACTAGTTAGGTGACTTCTTAAGGCAATTGGTTCCAGTAGATTTTAGTTAGGGGTATCAGAGTAAAGGGGGCTGAATACAAATGCACGCCACACTTTTCAGATATTTATTTGTAAAAAATGTTGAAAACCATTTATCATTTACCTTCCACTTCACAATTACGTGTCACTTTGTGTTGATTTATCACATAACATCTCAATAAAATAAATTTACGTTTTTGGTTGTAACATGACAAAATGTGGAACATTTCAAGGGGTATGAATACTTTTTCAAGGCCCTGTACTAGACTAGTCCCTACTGAAGTAGAACTATAGGCAGTTAAAAAACAGCCACATCTTATTTACATATACACCCATCAAAAATAAAATTAACAAGTTTATTATTAAATAGTACTTTAACCTGTAATATCACGTACAGCACTGGGAGATGTAGACCAGAAATGTAATACAATCATGCTCTATTTAATTGCACAGCACTGTAAAAAATTAGAGCAGACTAATGACCTCAACAGTTAACTTCTGTTCTTTCAACAGCCAATCCCAGGCTGCAGCAAGTTTTTGACCAAGCTGGATTGCTTTAACTACCGTGGAAAAAAGTCAGGTCAGCAACCTGCCTATGCTGTCTTAAGATGCGTGCATCTTAAGAGTAGCAAAACAGAATTACAAATCTTTTGGCAGGTTACTCAGTCCACACATATGTTTTCTCTAGGATTTGGAAAAAAAATAATCATAAAATATTTGTTTTATCAGATCTAACACACAGGGGAAGGGCACCTATCATTTAATTAAAATTGATAACCCAGCAAAAAAAAGAAAAGTAATGCAATAATTTAACATTAAATGCATTTTAAAATACCGCTAGTATAGCTGCCTAAAATCTGTATTTTTATTATCTTCCCACAATTCCCCTCATGGCAGAGATCAGACTATAAATGGAATATAATTGACTGTATATTAGACCAGCTCAATTGAATTGCACAATGCTGCCAAACTAACATGTATTCAGGCACTGGAAGCAGGAATGGGAGGTGATTGGACACCTTACAGGAGGGGGGAAGCTGAGACAGACCCTCAGAGGTGGGATTATAATGTTTCATAGTCCACTGATCAGGGTGGAGGCAGGAAGGTAACACATACTAGGAAAGTGGTGACAACTAGGTAGGTGGTAGGGAAGTGTGAATCACAGGACTGGCTGAACAGAATTAACCAAATACAGTACACAATCACATGCATATTTCATCAGTGTATTTGAGATGATCCCATTAGTCATTGCTTACTCAGTTTTAGGTTGGCAGGCTTGGGGACTGCCACCATGATCCTGGCATTACAACCTAGCGAGCCACTGACTCACTGACCTGGAACAAGCATGCAACAAGCTGGGTGTGAGAAGTCTGATCTTCTGTACTGCACACATGTTTCAGGTCAGCTGCACACTAAGGGGAGTATTTATAAAAAAATGTGCATAGATGTTTGTCCATTGAAATTGCATGTTCATTTGTTCTGTGCAAATGGGGCAAAACCAAACGCTCTCAGGGTATATTCTCTGTAATTTGAATGTGTAAAAGTGAAAAATACCTAATTATGACCACTAGATGGAGCTGAGGAACATTCTTATTTCTAATGATAGTGCCATCTTTTGGCCATAATGCAGTATTTTCCCCTTTTACACATTCTTAAACTTTATGAGAACTCTTGATTTTGCCCCCTTTGCACTGAATGAATTCCCCATGATATTTCAGTGGACGAACAGCAATACACCTCTAAGTAATAAAGCATGAAGATGTGTGACAATGAGAATTTGACTTAAAAGCAGATCTAAACCTTAAAGTAGAAGTATATACCATACCTATGGGATCCCGTGGAAGCTGGAAATCACTGTAAAGGCACTACTACTACTACAATGATCTCCACTAGATTTTGGGTCCCATGCCAAGTGGCTGCCTTTCTGCAATGTGAACACAGTAGGTCATGGGTGCCATTCAGAGATTGCTTTGGTTTTTCTCAATAAATTCTCTGATTGGATGAGGTGGACAGGTGGGGAGGTGACGTCACAATCTCCACATGTCCAATCAGAGAACGCTTTGCATTCACTGAGAAAATCTCTGAATGGCGTCCGTGGTGACTGGACAACCTGCTGTGTTAAGTAAGCAGCAGGGCAGCTACTTGGCACAGGAACCAGGGCATTGTCACCCTACAGCATGAAGTGCTTGAACAAGGACCTTCATGTTAGGAACACACCAGGTTGTTTAAATGAAAGTTTCAGATTGAAAAAATTGAAAATGACTTTCAAAATTACATTAATATGTTAAAGATTTTATGAGATTTTTAGAGAGGCTTTACGTATAAAGTGGCACAAATAAAAAAACCCTATGACACCTGTAACAGCAGTGCCCACTAGTCATGTCACCACTATGTGGAAACAAAGGTGGTCCGTTAGTCCTCAACCAGAGGAACATTAGTGTTCAGTTATGTTCATGAGCTCAGGTCTCAGATAAATATTAAGGCTGGTTTCAAATCTATGCACTTGTATTTTTCCATGTGATTTTCAATTCACGTTTTAATTATAAGTCTTTTTGAAATGATGTGCTCAGCGCCTAGGTATGGGTAAGAATAGCCTGCCATTTTCCAAATGGAGCTATACCAAGAGCACATGACCTCTTACCAGGGTCTTAAGCTTAATTTTTTAAAATTAAAATAACAAACATGGTACACTGACCTGCTCTGTGCAATAGTTTTGCACAGAGCAGCCCTGATTCTCTTCTTCTGGGGTCCTTCGCTGGTGCTTCAGGCTCCCACTGCTATCAATCTGCCCAGGGAGCAGGAAGACAGCGGTGAGAGCCGCTGATCTCATGCACATCGCTGGATCGAATCAGGCTCAGGTAAGTATAATGTAGGATGGTGGGGATTTTGCAGCATAGAAGGATTTTCACCTTAAAGGGGTTGTAAAGACAGAAGATTTTTTTTATCTTAATACATTCTATGCATTAAGATAAAAAGTCTTCTGTGTGCAGCAGCACCCCTCAGCCCCCCTAATACTTTCCTGAGGTCCATCTCTGTCCAGCAATGTCCACGAGTGTCTCAACCATCCGAGATTCTCCCTCCCGATTGGCTGAGACACAGCAGCGGCGTCATTGGCTGTCACTGCTGTCAATCAAAGTCAGCAAGCCAATCAGGGGAGACGGTTGCGTGAGTGGGTCGGGGCTCTGTGTCTGAATGTGGGGACACCAAAAAGGAGGGAGGGGTCAGGAGCACAGAAGAGGGATCCGAGAAGAGGAGGATCCAGGCTGCTCTGTGCAAATCCACTGCAACAGAGCAGGTAAGTATAACATGTTATTTTTTTTATGGGAAAAATACGAGACTTTACAATCACTTTAACCCCTTCCCGACCGCGCTATAGCCTGTAACGCAGGCTTAACTTGCCCCCTGCATTGCGTGGTGGCACGCTCTGTGATCACTAAGTCCTTGAGACTCAGCTGATCACAGATCGGGGTAAATGGCCAATCACAGCAGCCCTTTACCATGTGATCTGCTGTGTTTAATGACAGCTGATCAAGGAAGGAAACACAAGCCAGTTATCGGCTTTTCTTTCCTCATGCTGACAGTCGATAACCGGCTTTTCTTATAGGGACATCGGCAATGATAATCAAGGCATTGATTATCAATGTCCTGATTATCACTGCAGTCCCAACAGTACCCACCAGTGCTGCCAATCAGTGCACATCAGTGCTGCCAATCAGTACCATCAGTGCCTCCTCATTAGTGTCACCTATTAGTACTGCCTATCAGTGCCACCTATCAGTGCCCATCAGTACCTCCTATCAGTGCCACCTATCAGTGCCCTTCAGTGCTGCCTATCAGAGCCCATCAGTGCCACCTTTCAGTCTCACCCATCAGTGCAGCCTCATTAGTGCCTCCTCATCAATGTCCATCAGTGCCACCTATCAGTGCCACCTATCAGTACCACCTATCAGTGGCATTCAGTGACACCTATCAGTGCCCATCAGTGCCACCTATCAGTGCCCATCAGTGCGGTCTCATCAGCCCACATCAGTGAAGGAGAAAAATTACCTGTTTGCAAAATTTTATAACAAACTATGAAATTTGTTTAGCAAAAAATAAAAAAAACCCCAGTGGTGATTAAATACCACCAAAATAAAGCTCCATTTGTGTGAAAAATAAATTATAACAATTTCATATGGGTACAGTGTTGTATGTCCTCACAATTGTCATTCAAAGTGTGACAACGCTGGAAGCTGAAAATTGGCCTGGGCAGGAAGGTGGTAAAAGTGGCCAGTAGGCAAGTGGTTAATGCATAGAATGCATTAGGTTGAAAACCTTAAGGCTTCAGAACCACTATAATAGCCATGCATTTTCATGCACTACCACTGATTTCTATGGGCCCTCCTACACACATTGACGGATGAAAAAACATATTTGAACTATTTTCACTTTCAATAGATTTTTATTGAAAAAATCCAATAAGGCTCAAAAGATACAAAACATATTAAATTAAAAAAGGTACAAAACAAGCGCAAGAAAACTTTTTGAAATTGCCAAGAAGATGTAAGACAGCAGGAACGTAGCTGCCGAGAATGTAAAAACACCCAATAGTATAAATAGCGTAATAATAAATAAAACTTGTAGCCTGCAAGTTGTACTAGGTATAATGAGCCAGGTAATTTTGCCGCAGACTGCAAAACAATAAGCAGATCAGGACATCAAGTCTGAATAAACAACATGATCGGCAAGTAATGCCCTGTACACACGACCGGTTTTGCCGTCGGAATAAACTCTGAAGGTTTTTACGATGGAGTTCCGACGGAAATCTGCTCAAGCTGTCTTGCACCACACGGTCACACCAAATTCCAACCATCCAGAACGCGGTGACATACAACACGTACGACGGGACTAGAAAACAGAAGTTCAATAGCCAGTAGCCAATAGCTTCCGTCTCGTACTTGCTTGAGAGCATGCGTCATTTTTGGTGTGTCAAAACAGCATACAGACGAGCGTTTTTACCGATAGTAATTTGTTCTGTCAGAAAAATATAGAACATGTTCTCTATCTGAGTCCGTCTGAATTTTTGACAGAAAAAGTCCAGTGGGGCATACACACGGTCTAAATATATGATGAAAAGCTCCCATCGGACTCTTTCTGTCGGATTTCTGCTCGTGCATACGCGGCATAAGAGTCGAGAATGCCCAAAACCAGCACCCAAAGCTGGACTGCTATAATGATATATAGCTCTCCATGAACAGTGATGGATGAGCATATTGTATCCATGATGTCCATATCTGGGAGAATTAATTTTGTGTCCAGCAGGATGCTGGTCAGTTTCTCATTGACGTAGACCCACTGATGAACTTCCTCAAAGGAAACAAATAGTTTCATCCAGGCTTTGGCAATAGTCAGTTTTGCCCCTAACAAAATGTAGGCCGGCAATTTGAATTGTAGTTGGCTGAAACCAAGGGGGGTTTGAGGTGTAAGAAGACATACCAAGGATCTTTGGGGGAAAGGACCTTGGAACATGGAATGTATGAGCTTCAAGACCTTGGTCCAAAACCATGTGAGCATGGGACATGTCCATCAGATATGTAAAATGTTGTCCAGCGTTGGGCAGCCACGAAAGCACAGACCAGAATAGAAAGCTGAAGATGGACTATGTGTGATGGGACCAAATACCATCTGGTAACTGTATTGAACACAGATTCGACAGTATTCACATTAATAAAGTAGGAGGCTCTTGTGGCCCAGATTTGCAACCAATTTGCTCTATCTCTGGTGCGCCGGAGGTCTGTCTCCCACTTGGAAATGTAAGCGTGATAGGTATGATGGTTGGAATTATTCAACTGAGAGTAGAAAATAGAGATAAGTTTAAGGGAGAAAGGCATATGGGGGACATGTGTTTTCAAATAGGCATAGCTGACTCATAAGGGCTTTAATAGTGAATACGTTGGAGAGCCAATGTTTTATTTGTAGGAATCGAAATAGTTTGCATATTTGAACTATTTTCTTTGATGCAATACAATGCATATATGTGAACAAGCCCCATTTAAGACAACGAGCTGCCAACTAGAAGGTGTTTTGTTGCATTGTAATGCACACATCGTGATGCAGAGGTGTGAACAGGTCCTAAAACACTAGACCAAAAATATTTATTAGCATGTTAAAAACAGGAGCAAAAGTGGTGTTGGCTTTAGGACCAGAGGGCTGATAATGAGCTCTTCTATAGCCTTGTAATCTCAAGATCTACAGCTTGCAAGTCTCTTAAAAGACTCTTGCAGACTTGGGGTAAATTTCTTTTTGTCCCTTTAGTTAAATGGCACATGAGCATTGTGTGAGCAAACTATTCTTATATCAGCTTCCCATTATCTTCTTTCACATTTCAAGGAATGATTAGACAGTGAGGCAGATGTAAGAAATGGTTGGATTGGATATTATGTCCCGCACTTTCCCTACGAAGCCTACAGAAATACATTAAGCGCCATGCACAATTTCATGTATGGTAATTCACTGCTCCATTATTACTGCCGAAGGTCAATGTAGTGTGTCACACAGCACAAAACCCTCTCCATTTTGATTGCTGGATTACGTGGATAGAAACTCTAGTTCACATCTCTATTATCAGTACTGGTTTCCATGCACTGCCCTAATCTGGCAACAAATGAGGATTTCCATGTACTCTGCCTGATAGTTCATCTAGTTACTGAGCTGTGCTGATCTTTGTCCAGAGATACATTATCAGTCATCTGTAACAGTAGAAATCTCTGCATTGAAGGGTCATGTTTGCCTGCGTATGGATAGCTTTAGCCTTTCTTAGATGAAAAATCTACCCCATATATATCTACTTGAGTCTTTCGCTAGAAGTCTCTTTTCAGTTTAAATTATATTGCAGTAACAAAATAAATATTATTTTCTGTACTATACATTTAGCTGGTCATAACTCCACAGGTAATCAACTGAAGCATTCAATAACAAAAATACCACGGGGGCTATAATTCATAAACAGATATTTAAATCAGATTTGCCAAGCCTAGCTCTACTATGCACTGTTCATAGCGTCTACTTATATATATACTGCTCAGCCATAACTTTATGACCACCCACCTAATATTTAATAGGTCCCCATTTGCCACAAAAACAGCCCTGACCCTCTGAAGGTATGTTGTGTTATCTGGTACCAAGCCGTCAGTAGCAGATCAGTTAAGTCCTGTAAATTGCATGATCATTGCAATTGCATGGTCCTGTAATTCCATGGATCAGACTTGTTTTTCCACCACATCCCACAGATGCTCGATTGGATTGAGATGTGGAGAATTTGGAGGCTAATTCAACACCTCAAACTCGTTATTGTGTTCCTCAAACCATTCTTGAACTATTTTGTGGCAGGGCGCATTATCCTACTGAAAGAGAACACTGCCACCAGGGAATACAGTTGCCATTAAGGGGTGTACTTGGCCAGCTACAATGTTTAGGTAGGTGGTACGCGGGGCTTTTTTTCAGGAGGAATGCAGGGGAACGCAGTTCCGGCACCTCTGGAACTGAATGTACTGTATGTAATGGCAAGGGGTGCTGGGGTGTGCTGGAGGGTCTATTAATGATGGCCGTTGGGGGATCTATTATTGCTGGAGAAGATCTATTTTTGCATAGTGGTCTATTGTTGCTGGGGTGGTCTATTGTTGTTGGTTGGCTGGGGGGGGGGGCTTATGTTGCTAGGGGGGGGTTCAATTGTTGCTGGAAAGGATCTGCTGTTGAGGGAGGAGGTCTATTGATGCTGGCTGCTGGAAGATCTGTTGTTGCTGCTCAAGGTCTTTTGTTGCCGGGGTGGTATTTTTTTGCATGGTTCCATTGTTGCTGGAGAAAATCAGTTGTTACTGGGCAAGGTCTATTGCTGCTGACTGCAGGGGATCTGTTTTACTGCTTTTCTTGCTATCATTAACAAATTCCATACAAATTACTTAGCACTACAAAATGATACTTGTTTCTGTATTCTCTAAAAGGGGCAGTACTGAGAGGTGGGTGGGGGATGGAATCAATAAACGCTGCTCAGAGATGGGTAGGGAGCGGAGACTTGACTCACAAAGGGGGAGTTCCTGCACCTATTTTCTGAGAAAAAAAGCCCTGGTGGTACGTGTCAAGTAACATCCACATGAATGGCAGGACCCAAGGTTTCCCAGCAGAACATTGCCCAAACCATCACACTGCCTCAGCCGGCTTGCCTTCTTCCCATACTACATCCTGGTGCCATCTCTTCCTCAGGTAAATGATGCACACTCACCAGTCCATCCACATGATTTAAAAGAAACCCTGATTCATCACACCAGGCCACCTTCTTACATTGCTCTGTGGTCTATTCTGATGCTCACATGCCCATTGTAGGTGCTTTTGGTTGTGGGCAAAGGTCAGCATGGACACCCTGACTGGTCGGCGGCTATGCAGCCCCATATGTAGCAGACCGCAATGCTCATTTTTTCTGCTTTCAACATGCTATTCAAGATTACATTTTCCATCTAAGTCTATCCTGTCCACATGGTGACAACGCTGCAGTGTGATTTCATTGTGTCTCATTCCCCCTATAACAGGAAGTGGAAAAATAACAGATTTACTAGCAAGGATCATAAGTCCCTAATGGAAGATTTCTTCTCTATTTCTGTTGACAACTCAGATTCTGGATATTCCTAGTCCCAGTGATAGTGGTCAAGAGTAAAAATAGAGAAAGTGAATCTTCCTAAAGAGAGCAAGACAGCAATAAAAATCTGACAGGAGTTCTAACCCCTTGACACTCTGTCCAAAAATTGTCTTGAGACACGCTTTAGTGAACAGAATAATTTTCTTTCCTTTTAGGGTATTGAGGTTGGGAACTGGCTTAATGCAATAATGGAAATAAGCCTTAAAGTGGTTGTAAGCCCTTACATATACCCAGTGAAGTGACTGGCCTGAAATGATATACATAGATGAAACAAATCCTCCTACATAAGTTGTATCTGTTTATCTGCAGTCATCTCTTCTCTACATCTGTTCAAAGTTCAGAATGTATAAAGCTTGTCTGAGTGTTCAGAATAAAGGGGGCGTAGATCTGAAATTACACTAGGCAGAGCTCGGTGAGGAGAGTTCTGAGAGCTGATTGGAGGGAAGGGACATGCCCCCTTCACACAGCTCACAGGGACAGAGCTGAGGCTGTCAATTAGCTAGAGGTCCCTTCCCCTGTCACCTTTTTTCTCTTGGTGTCAGGAAAATTTGTCAGACATGACTCAAGCTGAGAGTAGAGGCACAAGGCAGCAGAGAGAAATTACAATTAGTGCTCTGGATTGAGACAAGCATACACTATAGAGGGATATGCTTTGTTCATATTTCTGAGGTTTACAACCACTTTAATAATGTTGTTTTGCAATTATATACATGTTATAACAATTTATTAGATGCTGAATTAATGATGTACTAATGAAAAAGTGCACTCATTTAATTGTAATGTAGCACAGGGTGGAGCAAACCTACCTTATGTGGTATATTCACAAGTTCCGATGAACAGTCAACTACCCTCCCGATAGTTGTTGCATATGTAACCGCTATCAGGAAGGTCTATTTTGTTATCTTGTGATGTGTGTAGAAATAAGGGTTTAAAAAAGCCACAGGTGCCTCTGTACCTTTTTGGCAGCAAAGGAATGCTTTCACAATAGGACCCAACAGGGGTATATAACATCAGACATTTTCAATGACATGGCCTATTTTTCATGGAGGAGGTACACAAAAAACACACAAGCTGCTTCTTCCTTGGGCCACTGTTACCATCAAATGCCCCTTTATTGGTAATCACTGCAGTACTCTGCAAGACATTGGGGAAAATATACCTCTAGTAGTTCTGCCCTGAATAGAATACAAAGCCGAAGAGGCGATCAATATCAAACTCTGTGCCAAAAAAAGCATCTCTGTGGTCCTGACTCACAATATAATTAAATAATGAGACTGAGAGCAGAGCTGTATATATCTCATAGGTTGGTGCCAACCAAATAAAAATCCCCACAGAGCACGCTTCCTGCTAGGGATGGAGAGGAGAGAATTCTCTGCCATTAACCCACGAAACTCCATCTTACATCATTCTGTAATAACACTATAGGGAAATACTATTTACACAGTGTGCGTATATACTGTATATATCTATATATCTATATATATATCTATATATATCTATATATAGATATATATACATATATATCTATATGTAGATATATGTATAGATATATACCTATATATATCTATAGATATATATTTATATATATATACCTATATATAAATATATATCTATAGATATATATTTATACTGTATATACCTGTATATATATCTATACATATCTATATCTATATCTATCTATCTATATATATATATAGATAGATAGATAGATAGATAGATAGATAGATAGATAGATAGATAGATAGATAGATAGATAGATAGATAGATAGATATATCTATATACAAATCTATATATATATATATATAGATATATATAGATAGATATAGATATATATCTATCTATATATATACATATAGATATATCTATATATATAGATATATATAGATATATCTATATATATAGATATATCTATCTATATATATAGATATATATATCTATATATATCTATATATATATACACATATACGCACACTGTATCTATCTATCCATACATACACACACACATAATATTGTTTATCTTGTTACAATGGCATCTGTAATATTAGGCAGCAAGTAAACAGGTTGAAGTGTGGAATGGAGAAAAAAAAAAGCATTGCAGTCTGTTGTGTATGGCGCTGCATAGCCACAGACCAATCAGGGTGCCCATGCTGACCCGTGTCCACAGCCAAAAGAGCCTACAATGGGCACATGAGCATCAATACTGGACCACACACAGAGCAAAAGAAGAAGGTGTCCTGGTCTGAGGAATCACGTTTTATTATACATTATGTGGATGGCCAGGCATGTTTGCAACGCCTACCTGGGGAATAGATGGCACCAGGATACAGTATGGGAAGAAGGCACGTTGGCAGAGGCTTGTAATGCTTTGAGCAATGTTCTGTCCTGCCATTCATGTCGCTGTTGATTGACACGTATCATCTAGCTTAACATTGTTGGTGGCAAAGTACACCACTTCATTAAATCAGTATTCCCTGATGTCAGTGGCCTCTTTCAGCAGGACATTGCACCCTGCCACACTGCAAAAATGGTTCAAGAATGGTTTGAGGAATACAACGAAACAAGGTTTTGACTTGGCCTCCATATTCTCTAGATCTCAATCCAGTCAACCATCTGTGGGATGTGCTGGAAAAACAAGTCCGATCAACGGAGACCCCACTTGACAACTTACAGAACTTTAGGGATCTGCCACTGTTGGCTTGGTGCCAGATACCACATGAGATCTAGTGGAGTCCATGTTTTGACAGTACAGGGCTGTTTTCACGGCAAAAAGGAGACCAAATCAATATTATATATTATATAATATATATAATTGTATATAATATAAGTATATTATATATACTGTATAAACATTCTCTGGGTTCCAAACTGGACTTTTAACTATCTCTCAGCAATACTGTAGCTAAGATAAAGAAAGAGACATATGACCTGATACTGATTTGTTTTCTGGTGTTTTACAACCCCAGTTCCAAAAAAGTTGGGACGCTGTGTAAAATCTACATAAAAACAGAATGCAATAATTTGCAAGTCCCAAACCCATATTTTATTCACAGCAGAATAAAGGTAATTTTGAAACTGATGGCAGCAACACATCTTTAAAAAGTTTGGGATAGGGCAACAAAAAGCTGGCAAAGTAAGAGGTACTGACAAGGAAGAACTGAAAGAACATTTTGCAACTAATTAGGTTAATTGGCAACAGGTCAGTAATATGATTGGGTATAAAAAGGGCATCTTAGAGAGTCAGCATCTCAGAAGTACAGATGGGCAAAGGTTCACCAATCTGTGAAAAGCTACGTCTAAAAATTGTTGAACAATTTCAAAATAATGTTCCTCAAGGTAAAATTGTGATAATATCAAAAGATTCAGAGAATCTGGGGAAATCTCTGTGTGCAAGGGACAAGGCCAAAACGCATCTTCGGGCCTTCAGACGGCACTGCATGAAAAACAGGCATGATTCTTTGATGGACATCATTGCATGGGCTCAGCAATACTTTCATAAATCACTGTCTGTGAGCACAGTTCACTGTGCCATCCAAAAAAGCAAGCTAAAGCTCTATCCTGCAAAGAAGAAGCCATATCTGGACATTATCCATAAATGCAACCGTCTTCTCTGGGCCAAAGCGGATTTAAAATGGTCTCTTGCAAAGCAGAAAAATGTTCTGTAGTCAGATGAATCGAAATTTGACATTCTTTTTGGCAACCATGGGCACTGCGTCCTCCTGACTAAAGGGAGAAACCTTCCAGCTTATTATTATTACAAACGCCTGCATCTCTGATGGTATGGGGTGCATTAGTTCTAATGAAAAGACAGTATGGGGAACACCTCCCCTCTATGTTTCTACATTATGAAAATAAGAGGAAGGATGTGTTAAGTAGTATAAATCACAAATGAGCAGACTATAGTACAGAAAGTCTCATGGCCAATCAGCGCTTGGACATTGCCTTAAAAGCTGGGTGATGTTGGAGCAACATTTCACTACACAAGCCTCCAGTGACCCCTGCAGTCCTATGCCTCCATTCACTCCTGCTTTCATCTACCTCCAGCAACCCCTGCACTCTTGTGCCTCCAGAGTTTCTGTGACCCCCAGTGTCCCCAGTGACCAAAAACTTCCTGTGCCTTCAGTGAATCTTTGTCCCAGAGACACCTGTGTCTCCAGCAACTTCTGTGTCTTAGTGACCTCAGTGTCTGTAATTACCCCTGTGTCTCCAGAAACTTCTGTGTCTCCAGCAATCCCGGTGTCTCCAGCAAGCTCTGCATTTTTTCTTCTTTTATTAGTTGAACTAGATGGATTTGTGTCTTTTTTCAACCAGACTAACTATGTAATTATTTCCAGTGACACCTTTGTCTCCAATGATCTCTATGTCTCCAGGAAATCCCAGTGTCTCCAGTGACCTCTTTATTTCCAGTGACCCCAGTGTCTTCAGTGACCTCTGTGTCTCCGTTTTCAGTGATCTCATTGTCTCTAGTGACCTTTGTGTCTCCAGTGATCCCAGTGTCTTTTCAGTGACCTGTGGGTGTCCAGTGATGCCAGTGTCTCTACTGACCCCTGGGAATCCAGTGACCTCTGTGTCTCCAGTGACCCCAGTGTCTTCAGTGACCTCTATGTCTCCAGTGACCCCCAGCTTCTTCAGATGTCTGAAGAAGCTGACGCTTCAAAATGCATTACCGACTATCCACACGTCAGCAAGACAGCACACCCTCTGTAGTGACGTCACGTTCTGCCCGGTGCCATCTTGCATTCCACGCTGGTTACCACGGCGATCAGCTGCTTCCTGCTTCCATCCAGTGACACAGCCAGTGCTTGAGGCCGCTATAACACCCAGAAAGCTCAGAGAGGACTGGAACTGATGAGCCCTAATTACCTGAACCCTTTTTACTCATCTATCTTGTGAGTTGCTTTTTGTCTTGCTCTTATTAGATCATTAATTTTAATACTGCACTGAGTCTGGCACCCTTCTGTTCCTGTCTTTTCTGAGAAAAAAAAAGCCCTGGATACATTTACATAGTCTTACAGATACAACGGCACCTTTAAGGGCAATTATCATGCTGATGCGGCCTGCAATGAAATTGAATTTGACGAGGCTTGCAAGATGGCCGCATAGCCTGAGAGCTCCGCGCCATTCTGGCCAAACGAAACCAGTGACAGCTGACAGGACGCTCAGATCGGACCGTGTCTCACACCCTCCAGTCTGGGAATCGATAGAGACCCGCCAGATGACCTCAGGCACGGCGAGGAGGAACTTATACCGCCAGCTTGAAAATACCTCACAGCTGCCCGGGTCTCCCAAGATGGCGCCCTGTCCCAAAAGAAGCTGGAGAATCTATTGCTGACCAGGACACAGGACCAGCACCGGCCAGGGAGCAGGAATCAGGACTGGGAACAGTGAGTAACTCACTTCTATCCTCACTTTCCCCTACATCCACAGAATCCCTGATAGAAAGAACCCTGAGTGACATACACAGGACCCCCATGAGAGACTTCCTATCCTCTCCAGACAACTATGTCACTGGCCCACAACTTTCACCTCACACCCCAGTGAATCTGTCAGCCCTGATGTCTGCCTTCTTCACTATGCTGTCTAAAGGTATAGCACAAACAGCAACCCAGATTACCTCATCCATACATGCAGACCTGCAGCAGCTGGGAACATGGATTGAAGTAATTGAAAAGAAATCAGACCAGGCAGCAGGAAGGATTAACCAGAACACTGCCAGGATCCAGGATCTCCAGGACCAGTTGGAGACCGCCTTATACAAAATAGATGACCTTGAGAATAGGTCTAGAAGGTATAAATTTACTAGAATTAGGGGGCTCCCGGAAACTGTTAAAGATGTTCCCGCAGCAGTCAAAGATATGATACCTGACATCCCTGAGCACAGGATGGAACTAGACCAAGCACACAGGGCCCTACAACCGCCGCGCAAAGACGGACTACCCAGGGATATCATAGTAAAGCCCAATTTTTATGCGGTTAAGGAAGGGGTTATAAAAGCATCCAGGGCAGCAGAAAAAATCCTGATACAGGGGCAACCAGTCCAGATTTTTGTGGATTTGTCACCGTATACAGTACAGAAATGGCGTGCCCTGAAACCTCTGCTCCAGGCTCTCATGCAAAGAGAAATCACATACAGATGGGCCTTCCCCCTGTGCCTGAATTTCTCTTATCAGAATAAGCCCTATGGTTTCTCTACTTTTGGTGAGGGGGGAGCATCTGTGGATCCACTTGGAGATCATTACACAAGAAAACCCACAACCAGCTACCTCCAGAGGCCCCCCATCTGCAAAACGCCCTTCGCCACCCAGTCCACTGCTCCCTACCTGGCAAAAACAACAACCAAAGTGATCAAAAGATTCTGGCCCTCCAAGATGAGAGCCCACGTTCTATCCTGAATCTCTTAGCCTGCTGACACCCCCAGATTGGATCCCTGCACTCACAACCAAGACTCCCCAGGTCCACGTCACATCCAAACTGCTATCACTCTGAGGCTTTAATTCCCAGGGCTCTATTCTTCCTGCGAGTAACTAGGCCAGAACTATGTTGGCAATCACCCCATCGTACCCCCCTCCAACCCCCCTGCACGGACTGCCTATAAACAACTGTCCCCTCCGAAGCCTTGGAGTATCTTGAAAGGATTTTGGATATATCTTCTTCATCCCGGAACTTCAGACTAAATGATAACTTGGAGCCTACCAAGGACTGGGACACTGGGAGGGGGCTTGAGGGTGGGAGGTACAACACCAATGATTTCACATGACGGGTATTAGATATAAGGATTCCCCCCTCTTTTATTTTTTTATAGATACCCCTCTTTCTATACTACAGAAACCTGCAGGAAAACAATGGTGGTCACTTGGAAGAATTGCCCCTTTGGACACCAGGGGAGTGAATGCTCACAGGGGGAGGGTTACCAAGCAGATGGGACCCCTTGCTGGGCACAGGGATCACCGGGCTATAGGCTACTTCTGTTTCTCCCTTATCGTATTTACTTTAGGGGCTCTGTCTTATCCTAGAAATAAGTTATAGTACACGGCTGAAAGGCCGGAATGGTTACAATGCACCTCCCATGGTCACTGAAAGGATGAAGTTCTCCTACCAGGGACTACAGGTTTCATCCGGGATGAAGGTTCCATTTCCTTCCCTGGAAATGAGGGGATTGGGGGCAGATATGTCCCCCGCTCCACTCTTTGGTTCACCAACCATTATTTGTTATGTATTGACCATTGTTTCTATGTCTTCTTCCTTCTCCTTTTCTTCCTCTTCTATTCTCTTTCCCTACATATCGGGAGCAGGCGGGGGAGCCAGACCTTCACGGATATGGGGACCTGGACTGCAGGAGACCACTGGCTTATGAGCACCCGTCTGGACGACCTCCAGGCTGGGGTAAGATAGCTTTTCTTATAGCGTTCTTCCACCCCTCTGATCCATGACTGACCCACCACTACATACCCCAACCCTGTCCATTATATCACACAATGCCCAGGGACTGAATTCCATGATTAAAAGGAGAAAGATTTTTCAATTATACCACTCCATGAAGGCGGATATTGTCCTCCTCCAGGAGACACATTCTCTGGGTTCATACACTCCAACATTCCTCCACCACCGATTCCCACAATTCTATCTGGCTAACGGAGAGAATAAGACAAGAGGGGTAGCCATCTGCTTCTCGCGGAACATTAACTTTACGCTGACAAACCAGATTAGTGATCTGGAGGGGAGGTTCCTCCTGATCGAAGGGATCATTAACGGAGGGTTATACACTTTTGTGACATACTACACCCCCAATAAAGGCCAGGGAACCTTCTTTAATTCTATGATGTCCAAACTAACACCGCACCTGAAGGGGACCATCATTATGGGGGGGAGACACCAATTTGCCCTTCGATCTGGCCCTAGACAAGTCCAAGGGAACCTCCACTACTATAAAACGCCCACCAAAACAGAGCTTGTAAGTTGTACAATTACTGAACGACCTTCACCTAATTGACATATCGAGGGAACTGAACCCCCACACCAAAGATTTTACCCATTTTTCAGCCCCACACCAGACCTATGCCAGGATAGACCACATTTTTGTAAAAGCCTCCACAATCCCCCTAACCATCTCCTCGAAAATCAAAGATACACCACTTTCGGACCACTCTATGATGACTCTATCCATGCATTACGCAGGGAACACTGAGAGACCCTTTAAGTGGCGCTTCAGTGAATCCATCCTGACCAACCCAGTTCTCTGCAACATACTAAAGAAATCTTTACAGGACTACTTTGCAGACAATGACATTAACAATATCTCCCCATCCACACTGTGGGCAGCACACAAATCCGTCATGAGGGGCATACTTATCCAGATGTCTTCTCGATTAAAAAGGGGGCGCAAAGCTGATATCGTGCGCTTAAATAGAGAGTATCTGGAGCTGAGTAAAGCACACAAACGCAACCCCTACCTCTTTACAAGCCCTTGAGGCAGCCAAAATTCAACTTGACTTGATCCTCACCACAGACGCCAAGAAATTTCTCCGTTGTCAGGAGCAAAATTTTACCACCAATCTAATAAAATTGTTTCCAAACTGGCAGTGAAATTGAGCCCCAAGACCTGTACCCTAACCCTCCCTAAAATCAAGACCACCACGGGGGACCTGACTCAAAACCCCACCCGCATCATGGACACGTTCCAGGCATACTATTCCAAATTATACCGGGACCACAAGCCTCCTACCTCTACCAAACAGGACCCCTTTCTTGGCGACCTAATACTCCCTAAAATATCAGACGCTCATAGGAACCTTATGGATAGTCGTTCGCCACGGAAGAAGTCCTGGAAGTTATAAAATCCCCAAAACTGGGTTTAGGACCAGGCTTGGACGATTTCTCCGGTGGCTACTATAAAAAGTTCGGGACTACCTTAGCCCCGTACCTTACACGCCTTTTTAACTCTCTACAAGAGGGTAACCCGATAGAGAATGACTTGAATAGAGCATTTATCTCAGTTATCCCGAAACCAGGGAAAGATGGGAGTGATGTCGGCAATTATCACCCCATCTCTTTCATCAACAATGACATTAAAATCATGACTAAAATCCTGGCAAATAGAATGTCAGAGTTTATAGCGAAATATATCCATAAGGACCAAGCAGGGAGGCAAGGCCCGGACCAGGTCAGAAGGGCCATAAATATAATCTTATTACTGCACTCCAATTGGGATGGAGGGGCCCCACAAGAAGGTTTTATAGTGTCTATCGACCTGCAAAAGGCCTTCGATACAGTGTCCTGGCCTTACCCTTTTGATATATTAGGAAGATGGAGTTTCGGCCCCAACTTTCTGGGAATCATACACTCTCTATATTCCTCCCAGAGTGCACAAATACGCCTCATAGGATACTACTCTGACGGGTTTAATATACATAAAGGCACCAGACAGGGGGCTGCCCATTATCTCCACTCATATTTGCGATTGCTATTGAATCGCTGGCTATAGCCCTTAGATGCAACCCGAACATTAAGGGAGTACTATGTGGATCCCAGGAGCATAAGTGTGCACTGTTTGCGGATGACATGCCCCTTTTCCTTTCATCCCTCCTAATATCTCAAAAAATAATATAATAATAATAATATCTACTCCCAATTTATTGAGAACACTCGAGGAATTTGGTTCCCTCTCAGGTCTTAAAGTCAACCTATCCAAATCAATGTCTCTTTATATATACATCCCAGATCTCCAGGTGGACCAACTGAAAAAACACTTTCCCTTTCCTTGGGCTAGGGAATCTATCCCGTACCTGGGTATCACACTCCCCAGTAGGGTGGAAAGGCTATTTTCTGCAAACTACCCCCAGATCTTCAAGCGATTGGAGGGGGATCTCAGTACATGGACTAAATGTGGTCTATCCTGGCTGGGGAGGGTAAACCGCGGTAAAGATGACCCTGATGCCTCGTATTCTATATCTTTTCCAATCCCTCCCCATCACCGTCCCAAAGAATATACTGAGTAAATTTCAGTCCCATATCATACACTTTATCTGGGGGAAGAAAGGGCACCGATTCTCAAAGGATGTCCTATTTCGCCTTAAAACACAGGGAGGACACATAATCACACACATAGGTTGGACTTGATGGACTTGTGTCTTTTTTCAACCTCACCTACTATGTAACTATATATAGGATTAGGTCTCCCAAATTTATGGTGGTACTACCAGGCGGCACAACTAGCCCAAATTTCCTCGGTATATTCCAAAGGACCCAAACCGGACTGGTTATCCATGGAGAGACAGGCAGTTCCACTCCACACAATCGATTATCTAATGTGGTGTCCCCGGAAACATAGACCCTCCATAATGGCCCCAACCCTCTCACATTCGCTAACACTTTGCGACACACTCCACAAACAGAATTTGCTGGTTTCCTCCTTTAGACCACTGGCTCATATATTCCACAACAAGGATTTCATACCAGGTCTAAATATATCTGCCTTTAAGTAGTGGACAAACAAGGGCATGTTTAGAATAGGACACTTTTTCACAGCATCAGGTCCTCTTACGCTGACAGACTGTTACAACAAACTTGAAATGCCACATGCTGAGACATTTCGCCTTAACCAGATGAGGAGATTTCTAAACACCCTTTGGACAGACAACCCCCCCCCCAAACCGACAGCTTACGAACACTGGTGTGGTTCCTTTGTGGATCAGAGGGGTGGTATATCGCTGATTTACACCTTACTGTCGAGTAAACACAGCCTGCCTCCCTATGCCCAGGCTTGGGAGACGGACCTGGACCTGGCTTGGGACCAGAATAAATGGCATTGCCAATTCCAGAGATCTTTCAAGGGAGTTCTCAACACAAGCCTCATAGAAGCAAATGTAAAAATCTTCACAAGGTGGTATTATGTCCCCTCCAGACTGGCCAGAATATATCCAGACGCCTCTCCCCTCTGTTTTAGGGATTGTAAACAATTGGGTACTATGCACCATATATGGTGGACCTGCACACGTATCAGAGGCTTCTGGAATAGGTTCTTCCATCTGGTATGGAAGGTAACGGGTCTGGGAGTCTCACAAAACCCCACTATTGCTTTATTGAACCACAGAATAGAAGGTGTCCCCAAACACACCAATACTCTAATCTTCTTTATGCTCCTAGGAGCAAAACTCACCATCGCAAGGGCGTGGAAATCACATAAGGTCTCCCTAGCGGCCACAGAACGGAAAATTTCTTGGATTTTCACCCAGGAACAATTATCTGCAAAATTATTAGACAGGGTGGCCAGGTTTGAGGCAACCTGGGAACCATGGGCTAGTTATATTAAGGCTCCCCTATATCCAGGCCATCTGATTTACCTCAAGAACTGACCTGGGTCTCTGGCCCCCTCTCCTGCTCTTCGTTGTTTGACATATTACAGATCCACCCACTCTCTCTGGTTTCTTTCTTTCCTTTTTTCTTGCTTTGCCACCTAGTGTGGTTTCTAGGTTTCTAGGTTATTCCGCAGGGTCTATCCTGTGGAGCTCAGGACACCTACCCCCTGAAAGGCTGATATTATTGAAATGACTTGCACTTACAGTTGTCTTCCAATTGATAGCTGTCAGACAACGATGTATTAAATATGAACACAATCATCTTTTACTATGCACGCACCTCTACTCTTTACTCACTGACTCAATGCAATCCTATTATCTCTCTTAACAAAAAGATGGAGGCTAGGATGGGAGGGGGAGGAGGACGGATTCCACTCCCCGGAGGGGACTAGGGGAGCAACTACGGGCCACAGCATGATTCCTATAGGGGTGGTGGGTGGATGTCCCCTTAGTCCAACCGGAACAAAACACAGGTTGATCCTCTGCCTGCCTAGGCTAGGCCTCTAGGACATACGGCATACACAGACTTTATTTTCTTTATACAAAGCACAGTGTAATGGCACACATTAAACTTTCGGGGGGTCTGGTGTCACCAAGGTTATGTGTTATATTCAAAGTTATAATGATACACTGTTTTATTGTTATATTTTGTATATGTTGATCCCTAAGGAAGGGCTATGTTGGCTCTCGGATGAGGATAATTGTTATACTGACATTGTGCCTTACTGTAAAATTTTCAATAAAAATATTGAACGAGAAATTTAATTTGACACCCCTGTTCTAAACTGTGCCTAAGAGAGAGCAAGGTTAGGCCTCATGCCCATAGACGTTTTTACAGCCGCTTTTAGGAGCTTTTTTCCCAGCTTAAAAACGCCTCTCCATGTTAGCCTATGGCCTCATGCCCACCAAGGCATTTAGGAAATGTAAGTGGCATAGGCATGTTTAGGCTCCAAAAAAACCCAGGACCAGCGCGTTCTGAGGCTCCAGTGCTAGAGCTGTAAAAACGCCAGATGCCGGTAAAAGGTGTTAAACTTGATTTAACGAAACTTAACGCTGTATACACAGCGATAAGCCTCGTCCGGCGTTTCTGTCTCTATTCAAAATCAATGGTTCCCTATGGGCAAGCGCCCCCCCCCTCCTGGACCATACCAGGCCACATGCCCTTAACATGGGGGGTGGGTGCTTCGGGACAGGGGGACCCTGCGCCGCCCACCCCAAAGCTCCTTGCCCCATGTTGATGAGGACCCTGAAAAAGAGCAAGAAGATCACTGAGAGAGAGGACAGCGCAGAGAGGAGAAGAACCGGAGAGGGGAGAAGGACCGACAGAGGGAGAAGACGTCGCCAGAAGAGGGAGAAGAGCTGGAACTGCCTTAATAAAATACTTTAAAAACCTGTGTAGTGTGCTTCTTTTTGACACTTTCTTTTAGGTGAATGGGTAGGGGTACGATGTACCCCATACTCATTCACCTAGGGTGGGGGCCGGGATCTGGGGGCCCCCTTGTTAAAGGGGGCTTCCAGATTTCAGTTAGCCCCCACCCGCAGACCCCAACAACCACCGGGCAAGGGTTGTCAGGAAGAGGCCCTTGCTGCGTGCTTGGATAAAGGTCTGGTATGGATCTTGGGGGGGAACCTCACGCAAAATTTTGGCGGGGTTCCCTTTCAAGATTCTCAGCACACAATCATCTTGATCCGACTTCTAGTGCGACTTCTATTCAAATCAATGAGTTCCCATAGGGAACCACTGATTTTGAATAGAGACAGAGAAATGTGGCTGAAAGCTAGCGCAGTTAAACGTGCATTGACACCAATGCAAAACGCGAAAAAACGCGTTTTTATTGCGCCTTTTTTCCTGGCGTTGGTACTTACAGCTCGTTTTTTAAAACGCCCATGGGCATGAGGCCTAAAAGACAGGGTCTGCATACAACAGGCACTTTTATCTTCCAACACTGTCCTGTGAAGATTTGTGTCCTTATTTGTACACTGTTTCCTGTGCAAATGATGTATATGAAAACAAATTATTCAACGTGTTTAAGTCTTGGCCACAGTGACAAATCAGAATTCTTAGTTTGGCTACTGATTGAATAGTGAAACCTGATTGGCTGTTAATACATGAATCAGTCTCAAGGTTTCACAGCTGCTTTATCAGGCACAAATTTTTGTGCGAATAGCAGAACAATGTAAAGGAATGTGAAGAGAATGTTTTAATAGGACTACTGACTGATAACCACAATAATTTCACAGAAGACTTTCAGCTAATGAACATAAATTATTAAACCCCTTTGGAAAATTAACCACCATATACTGATAATCAGTGGCGGCCCATCGCCCCCCCCCCCCCATCCAAGTGCCCAGCCCCTAATCTACATGCAGGGCACCAGATGCATGGATTCCAATGTTTGTTTTTTTTTAAGCACATGATTAGAGCCTGAGGCTCTATTTTGCTTCAAAAAAGGGTGGACTCGGGGTGCAGAGCACTGCACCCTGAGCCCACCCAGTTGTGTGACAGTAGCGAATTAATATTCGCTATTCTCTTCCTGATTCTCCTCCTGGCCAATCAGGAGGCGGGTCCTGAAACCTGATTGGCCAGGGAGTCTTAGGACTCACTTCCTGTTTGGCTGGGAGGAGAAGCAACGGCCCCGAAGCTTGGAAGAGTCAGGGAGCAGCTCAGCCAGCGGTCCTCTCCAGCTGGGACTCGGCTCCCTCTTCCAGGGACGGGACACCCGCAGCCAAGGAGGAGGGGAGATCAGAGAGTCATACCGGGACTCGTCATCTGCCTAAAGTAAGGAGGCCTCTGATCGCCCCATCCCCGTCCATCTGTCTCCCGCCACTGCTGATAATGCTTTATTGAAAAAGAATTGGAGCAACTGGTCAAGTTATTATTATAGGCAGTCCACTAAAAACACAGTTAAAATACATATACATGTGACCTGTTATTTTGCCAGAGTAATTTGTGCCTCCAGTCTCATGATTGAGGCACCCAGAACTGACCCCACAGTTAGGTCATGGACCCCTTTTGCAGACTACACTTCATTTATCGGATATGTAAACCCAATAGCTGCATTTTAATATAATCTTTAGCTTGATAATGTAATTTCACAAGCCATTTACAATCTTTTGGAATCTACAGCTTTAAAGGGATAGTTCACCTTTACCAAAAAACTGCCTATGCAGATATGGGGCACCTGTAGAAAAAAAAAACCAACTGTGCAGCTTTTACTAAAATTTGATAATTCCCTTACTATGTGCAAGTTATTTACATACCTCACGAAGCCTGGCAGAAAAACTCCAAGAGACGGCGCCCCATCCTGCCTTGTTGCTAGGATGTTGCTAAGACACTTTGAGCAAATGCTGCTTATCCTTCCAATCACAGGAGTGAGCTCCCAAACCCCTACACATGTGTGGTCCACTATGTCCTCCGTCACAGCATCACTGAGCTCAGACCAATTGCGACAGGGGAGAGTGAGAGCTCATTCAAAGGGGTTTGAATCGACTGAGCAACATCCTATCAACAAAGCAGGATGGAGTGATGTCATCCATCTCTGAGAGTTTTTTTGGTCAGGCTTCGGGAGGTATGTATATGGTCTACACCTATAGCGAGGGCATTATTTAACTTTGGTCGGAACTGCACAATTTGTTTTATCTACTGGTGCCCCTTACCTGCATATGTAGTTTGTTTGCAAAGGTGAACTGACCCTTTAGTTAAAATATTCCCTGTGGATTCTGCCAAAAAGGTGCTCGTTCAGCCACTTCCCATTATCAGGTGACTGTGTTCTCCATGTCTCCTAAGCATTTTCACCATGTCACTTGCTCTACCAATAGAAACTACAGTGTAAGCATCCATATCTGCATACATTGCTAAGGCATGCTCCACTGTATCACCATCAGGAAACTGGTTCTAAGCTATGACAGGCAACTGCCACTGAAGGAGCGCATGTACTGTTTGTATACAGAAAGTGGCCTGGCTTAAGGAGATTTGTAGAACAGGGATGCAGAAAAGGATGCAAAACAAGTAAATGTAAATGTAGTACTTAAAAAAAAAAAAAAAAAAAACAGGATACTTTTCTGTGACTGGGCAGTCAACCACTTCAGTCCCAGGGTTTCTGCCATTACTAATCTAAAGCCTTGTACACACGATCTGATTTTCTGCAGACAAAGCGTCTGACTTTTGTCCGAAGGGCGTTGGCCAGGAACTTGTCTTGCATACAAACGGCACACAATTGTTGGCCAACAAACACGAACGTAGTGAAGTACTACGTGTTTTTTCATCTCTTTAGCGCCACCCTTTGGACACCTTATGCTAATGTTGTGTTTGGTGAGCATTGATTCCGAGCATGCGTGTTTGTACTTTGGACTTTTGTCCGACGGACTTGTGTACACACGCTCGGAAAATCTGACAACACACCGTTGTCCACGGAAAATTTATAAACCTGCCATCCAACATTTGTCCGCGGAAAGTTGGGCAACAATTGTCTGATGGAGCGTACAAACGGTCGGATTTTTCGACAACTGTCATCACACAATTGCCATCAGAAAGTCCGATCGTGTGTACGAGGCTTTAAAGTCCCAGAATGATTTTTTCATTTTGAAAATGTTTCGGTTCTGCAACTTTTACCTTTTAAAATTCATAGTCTACCCTAATATATTATGTATAATTTTCTGGGGACAGAAGGCTTTAGTTTGGTACCCAATATGTATATATATATTTTTTATTTCCTAGATTTTCTGGAAGCAATAATGAAAAAAAATAAAAATGCATTTTCTAGTGATGCACTGAAATTTTGTCCGCCGAAAACTATCGGCCAAATATTGTGCTGAAAGAAAAAAAGGTGCCGATAATGGCTGCTGAAAATAGTCACAATTTAGCATTGATTTTACAGTGATTTTGCCACAATTTTTCTACGAAAAAAAATGCATAAAAAACACAACACGATGCATTTTTGATCCGTTCTTGCTGCATTTTCAATGCATTTCAGTGGGGAGGTGCATTTTTTGATGCGCTTTTTTATACTGACCAAATATGTGCCAAAAATGCAGCAAGCAGGATTTTTAGCACCGCTTCAAAAAGTGCCGATAATGGCCGACAATAAATTCATATTCATTTAAATTCACGATATTACTTAAAAAGTCGAATATAATACAATTATTTTCAAAAATATATATATTTTTTTAAAAACATCAATTACGGTTTCGGCAAAGTGCATCCTGGATTTTTGGTTTCGGCACCAGAATTTGTTTCGGTGCACCACTTGCATTTTGCTGTACTTTTTTTCAGTTGCAACATTTATACAATTTGCACACCCTAGACCAGTGATGGCGAACCTTGGCACCTCAGATGTTTTGGAACTACATTCCCCATGATGCTCTGCACTACACTGCATGAGCATCATGGGAAAACCTTGGCACTCCAAAACATCTGGGATGCCAAGGTTCGTCATCACTGCCCTAGATATTTACCCCAAAACATAAGCTTCAAAATATGGTGATTAAAATGATGTCACATATGTGCAATTGGATTCTATCAAAGTAAAATGGTAAAGCTCAAAGTGAACATTTAGGCTTTAATACAGAAGATCTTTATTCCTCTGTTGGTGTTACATTGCCACAAATGTTACACACACAGTTGAAAAAAAAAATAATTTGTGTAAATTGGTAGCATAACATTAAAATTAGATCTGGGCTAGCGAGCGCACAAATTAGCATGACAACGACTTTTTCACAGGTTTGTGATCTCTAAAAATCAAAATGTCATGGTGTTAATTTGATGCTTGTGCAGTAAATGCAAACATACAAATGTCACCCAGCTCATTTAAAACTGGGGTCTCCAAACTTTCTAAACAAAGGGCCAAATTATTATCCTTCAGATTTTAGAAGGGCGGGACTTTGGCCAGTAGGAGTTGAAATGTCCTGATGTCAGTTAGTGGGAGGCATAGTGCCCCATCATTGGTGTCAGTGGGAGGAATAGTGTCTCATTGTTGGTGTCAGTGACAAGAATAGTGCCCATTATTGGTGTCAGTGACAAGAATAGTGCCCATTATTGGTGTCAGTGACAAGAATAGTGCCCATTATTGGTGTCAGTGACAAGAATAGTGCCCATTATTGGTGTCAGTGACGAGAATAGTGCCCATTATTGGTGTCAGTGACAAGAATAGTGCCCATTATTGGTGTCAGTGACAAGAATAGTGCCCATTATTGGTGTCAGTGACAAGAATAGTGCCCATTATTGGTGTCAGTGAGAGCAATAGAGCCCGGTCATTGGTGTCAGTGACAAGAATAGTGCCCATTATTGGTGTCAGTGACAAGAATAGTGCCCATTATTGGTGTCAGTGACAAGAATAGTGCCCATTATTGGTGTCAGTGACAAGAATAGTGCCCATTATTGGTGTCAGTGAGAGCAATAGAGCCCGGGCATTGGTGTCAGTGGCAAGAATAGTGCCCATTATTGGTGTCAGTGACAAGAATAGTGCCCATTATTGGTGTCAGGGAAAAGAATAGTGGCCATTATTGATGTCAGTGGGAGGAATAGTGCTCAATCATTGGTGTCAGCGGGAGGAATAGTGCCCCATCATTCATGCAAAAGTGTGCTGTCTACCTGGCTGTAGACAAGTTGCTATAGTGATGTGGGAAATGTCAATGCTGTTGGCTGCCATCCGCTGACTAGATGGCGCCTGTTACCTCTTGGGTATGACAATAAATGAAGATTGTACAAATATGCACTTTTTTTTACCACTGGAGCCCCTTTACTGCAAAAGCTTATTTCTTGGAAAAGTTGAACTTAGCCCTTGAAACAACCTGAGCCCTGACTAGCTCCAATTGTGGGCCATCCCTCTCCCAGGATTAATACGGAAAGCCTCCTGATTACAGGAAGTGGATATCACGACAAGGACAGTTATGTATGTTAGGCCTCATGCACACGAATACTTATTAGCTCCTAAATCCTCAAGCGTAAAAACCCTAATGTTTTCTTGCACATGGAGAGCTGCAGGTGCTGCAAAAGTAGGAAAATATGCAGATGCATGTGCAGGTAGGCACCAATGCAGAAGCAATCTGTGTTTACACAACTAAGGATGCCTACTGCTATCAACTTGTACTGAACAACAAGTGAAATTGTGGCGCACACAAATGCTAATGCACCATCCACATAAGACAACCTCTACCCCCCTAGATAAATCTGAAGATACGCTTGTGTAGAATAAAATGTTCATAAGGAGTTCATAAAAAAAACCCCAGGAGGGTGTTGTACTTCAGTAGGCAGCTCCACCTGAGACAGGAACGAATCTCTGAAATAACAAAATAGAACACAAGGGGGCACAAGCTTAGTTTCGCATCAGTTAGTTTATTACGATTAACCCCTTGGCGCCGGCCTGGTCCTTAGTGCTGAAGGGCTGCATATTTGCGTGAATTGCCCCCAATACACCTGTGCCGAGAGCGAGCGTGCTGCACACTCCCAGCACAGTTGCTGCCGTCTAAACGAAAGCTCCCGATCGCTTATCCGCAGCCATCCCACACTGGGTGGAAGCCGTCCACCTGAAGAGCCACTTGTGACACCAAGCAGCGTGTTGTCAGTGAGGAAACCAATTCCAACGCTCCAAGAAGCTAGGAGAGCCACTGTGGGACACAAGGCAGGACGTGATGTCACACCTGGGGTGGGCTGATTGCTATGGTAACGTGTTTCAGAACTCCTATTGGTGCCTTTCTAAAACCATTTAAGTGGCTCTTCTGACTTCCTGGAACATTGGACTTCCTCACTGACAACATGCTGTTTGCTATTAAAGGTGGATCTTCTAGTGGACAGCTTCCATCCAACGTGGCATGGCTGAAGACAAGCTCTTTGATTTTATATTTCTGTAAGTTTGCATTTGGCTTTTTAATCGTAATAAACCCTCTGATGCTGCACTTAGCTGACGTCCCCTTGTGTTCCTTTTTTGTAATTTACTTGTACTGGTAGCTGTTCACGGCTTTTGTGGCTCCTCAAGCGGGGGGGGGGGGGGGGGTGCTGGGGCTTTTATGTTTTAGGACTTTGAAGCTAATAAAGGTCTGGGTGCATGAGGCCTTAGTTGCATGTAAAAAATATATTGGGTTATTCTTTTATTCCACATATAACTGGTATTTTTTTTATTAGCCTCGAGTTTTAATTACTTCACTGTGTCGAGAGGACATTATTGTACATTTTATTTTAGAATACAGTGTGTAAAAAAATTGCTTAAAGTGTTACTAAACCCAGTAATATGAAAATCGTTAATCTGCCAATCACAGTGCTCACAGCTTATAAATCTTCTTTTTACATTAAAATACTGCCAATATATACCTTTTTGGATGATCTGTATACCACAGTTACATGATAAACTGCACAGTTTCTCCAGTGCTGAGAGTTCAGGTGGGAGGAGATTTCCACTTCAGCCTGTATACATGTCCACATGTGTGATGTCATTATCCTGTTACCTGGCTAGCTCTGGGAACAAGTAAATGTTCTCTCTAGCATAAAAGACACAACTGAGCATGTGCAGGTCGGCTACCCTGCCTGTGTTAGCTGGCCTTCCCCAGACAGAGAGTGCAGGAGGGAAGGATCTGTGCATACAGGATAAAACAGCCTTTTTACGCAATGCAGAGGATTAACCCCACAGTGAGTATAACAAGCATGCTATGCTGCATATACAAACTGATTTTACTGTTGTGGGTTTACATTAACTTGAAACAAATGTGTAAGATTTTGCAAAAGCATTTGACGCAGTTCCCCATTAACGTTTACGCTACAAAATAAGATCCATTGGCATGGACCATAGGGTGAGTACATGGATTGAAAACTGGCTACAAGGGCGAGTTCAAAGGGTGGTGATAAATGGGGAATACTCGGAATGATCAGGGGTGGGTAATGGGGTCCCCCAGGGTTCTGTGCTGGGACCAATCCTATTTAATTTATATATAAACGACCTGGAGGATGGGATCAACAGTTCCATCTCTGTATTTGCGGACGATACTTAGCTAAGCAGGGCAATAACTTTTCCACAGGATGTGGAAACCTTGCAAGAAGATCTGAACAAATTAATGGGGTGGGCAACTACATGGCAAATAAGTATGTAGAAACATGTAAAATAATGCATTTGGGTGGCAAAAATATGAATGCAATCTACTCACTGGGGGGGGGAGAACCTCTGGGGGAATCTAGGATGGAAAAGGACCTGGGAGTCCTA
Organism: Aquarana catesbeiana; assembly: GCF_042186555.1. Lineage (NCBI taxonomy): Eukaryota > Metazoa > Chordata > Amphibia > Anura > Ranidae > Aquarana > Aquarana catesbeiana. Next base: position 353,289,018 of record NC_133329.1, on the reverse strand, counting down.
GTAGATGACAGGCTCAGCAATGGCATGCAATGCCAAGCTGCTGCTAACAAAGCAAACAGAATATTGGCATGCATTAAAAAAGGGATTAACTCCAGAGATAAAACGATAATTCTCCCTCTCTACAAGACTCTGGTTCCGGCCGCACCTGGAGTATGCTGTCCAGTTCTGGGCAGATGTGCTGGAAATGGAGCGAGTACAAAGAAGGGCAACAAAGCTAATAAAGGGTCTGGAGGGTATTAGTTATGAGGAAAGGTTATGAGCACTGAACTTATTCTCTCTGGAGAAGAAACGCTTGAGAGGGGATATGATTTCAATTTACAAATACCGTACTGGTTACCCCACAATAGGAATAAAACTTTTTCACGCAAGGGAGTTTAACAAGACACGTAGCCACTCATTAAAATGAGAAGAAAAGAGGTTTAACCATAAACTATGTAGAGGGTTCTTTACTGTAAGAGCGGCCAGGATGTGGAATTCCCTTCCACAGGCGGTGGTCTCAGCGGGGAGCAGCGATAGTTTCAAAAAACTATTAGATAAGCACCTTAACGACCGCAACATACAGGGATATATAATGTAATACTGACACATAATCACACACATAGGTTGGACTTGATGGACTTGCGCCTTTTTTCAACCTCACCTACTATGTAACTATGTAAGATAACAAAACTGCATTTAAAAAAATGTTTCAGCTTATAGTTTAAATTGCAAATGGTGTATTTATTAAAAGAGTGCCAAACTGTTATATGTCCTTCACAAACAATGTAAACATTATTTAGGTGGGAAAATTAGATAACTAATTGTCAAATTAATAGACAAACACTGACGCTGCTAAACTTAGTCAAGGCATTTAGGCTTCAATGACCTCTGATCATTAACCACTTAAGGACCGAGCCTCTTTCTGAGATTTGTTAATTTCAAGTTAAAAACAGTTTTTTTTTTGCTAGAAAATTACTTAGAACCCCCAAACATTATATATTTTTTTCTAACACCCTAGAGAATAAAATGGCGATCGTTGAAATACTTTCTGTCACACTGTATTTGCACAGCGGTCTTACAAGCGCACTTTTTTTGGGAAAAAATTCAGTTTTTTGAATTAAAAAATAAGACAATAGAAAAGTTAGCCCAATTTTTTATTTATATTGTGAAAGATAATGTTACGCAGAGTAAATTGATACCCAACATGTCACGCTTCAACATTGCGCTCGCTCGTGGAATGGGGACAAACTTTTACCCTTAAAAATCTCCATAGGCGACGTTTAAAAAATACTACAGGTTGCATGTTTTAAGTTACACAGGAGCAAAAAGAGATAACCCCCTAGATGGGACTTTGACAGACCACCAACTTTCCATTTTCCAGTATTCAACATTCAGATACCTTCATCAGGGCATGAGAGTTGGATGTATTTACAAAAATATTGATTCCACTGGAATGACTCCATGTTGACGAAGCATCAGAGGCGAATGTATCCAATCAAATATTGTAAGGGCGCCAGACTCAGAAAATGAAGGACGAGGTATATGGGACAAAATGTTGTTGGAGCCTGAAATCTGGGCTCAGTGACAGACGGAGAAATATCCAAGTGTCCCAAGGTAGATGTATACTACATATATTGGAGGCGTCCCGATTCAGTATGTAGCGTGCTGTCCTCTTCACAGTGCCTAGCAGGCTCGTCAACATGGAGTAATTCCAGTGGAATCAATATTTTTGTAAATACATCCGACTCTCAGCCACTGATGAAGGTGTCTGAATGTTGAATACTGGAAACACGTCGGGCTTCAGGGCACACAACCCCTTGGAGAGTATTTAGGATGACTTGTATTTGTGCATATTCTTTTTTGTCTTTCATGTGACGCATTGTATGTACTCGTGTTATGTGTTAATGGCACATGTTTTTTACATTTTATACTATTAAAAGATATATTTTTTTATCATTTCAGTTGGTGGTCTGTCAAAGTCCCATCTAGGGGGTTAACTCTTTTTGCTCAATCATCAGGGATGGGACCACCATACTCCATACTTGACATGGTGGAAGTCTCTCTTTTTTCTAAGTTACACAGTAGGTCTAGGGCTATAATTATTGCTCTCGCTCTACCGATCGTGGCAATACCTCACATGTGTGGTTTGAAAACATGTTTATGTTTTCGTATGCGGGCGCTTCTGAACGCGAGCTCGTCAGGACGAGGCGTTTAAAATTTTTTTTTATTATTATTATTTATTTTACCTTTCATTTTTTATTTTTACACTGTTTTTTTTTTAAAAATTGTCACTTTTACTCCTATGACAAGGAATGTAAACATCCCTTGTAATAGAAAAAAGCATGACAGGACCTCTTAAAAATGAGATCTGGGGTCAAAAAGACCTCAGATCTCATATTTAGACTAAAATGCAATAAAAAAAAAAAAAATTGTCATTTAAAAAAGTTAATTTTAAAAAAATGGCCCTTTAAGAGCTGTGGGTGTAAGTGACGTTTTGACCTTGCTTCCGCCCAGCAATTGTATGTAGACGGGTGGGGGCCATCTTACCCTCACTTGTCTCCATGCACAGCTAACGACAGGACGCGATCACCTCCGCCGCTGCCGACGGCTCCGGTAAGCGGCGGAGGGCACCGGATCGTGGCAGGGCCCCTCTCCCACCACCGATAAAAGTGATCTCGCGGCAAATCCGCCGCAGAGAGCACTTTTATCTTGTAGCGGACCGCCCTACTATGGTTATGGCAGCTAGCTGCTGCCATAACAACGAAATCCTCCTTCAAATAGCCGATGTAAAACTGCGGCAGGCGGTCCGTAAGTGGTTAAGGGGTTCATATTATTTTTCAAAGTGTGTTAGAAAATTGACACAGCAAACATACGTCTAGCATGTTTATACTAAATCTTGGGTTCTGATTGGTCAGTGCTGAGTAGAAGGAAAGGCTAGAATAATGGACTTATTAATTGTGGACTCCCCACTATCTTATACTTGCTGATTAAAGTTTGAAGAAAATCTCAATCAATCGTAATAACTTTTTAAACTTTTCTTAAAAGTGGTCACGTGACCACAAAGCTCCGGTTGGTGTGTCTGTCAGTGCAGCTGGTGGGCATTATCTATTTCGGAGCCGACAACACTTTAGAGCAATGGACGCCAATGGAATGACGTCACTGCTCTAAGGATTTAGCGCAAAGACAAGCACACCTGCCGGAGCTTTGCGACTGATTTGTATTTGATCAGCATTTGCATTTTTGTGGGGAGAGAATCAGTTCTGAGAAAAACAAAAGCCCACTGACACTGGCCCTCAAGTGTTGTAGTATTTTTTTCCCACAGTTGTAAAAACTTTATACTTGTATACTCACCTTTCCGTAATTGTCCTTTCCTGTCACTCTTCATGGCAGCATACACTTTGGGTTGTGACTCCGCCCCCACAACCTGATAGGACTGAATAGCTATAAATCTTAGAGAGAACCACACCGCAGTATTCTCTGTATCTATCAACCTCAGAAGGGTGGGCATCTGTATGCTGCTATGAAGATGCGACAGGAAAGGAAAATTACAGAAAAAAAAGGAGAATACTGTGGTGGGGTCCTCTCTAAGATTTATAGCTATTCAGTCCTATCAGATTGTGGGGGCGGAGTCACAACCCAAAGTATAGTATGCTGCCATGATGCGACAGGAAACATTTTTTTCATCTTGAAAAAAAAAAAGCTCAACAGAGGATAATACAGCCAAGGGGAAGAGACAGTTATTAAACTTCCACAATCCCTGCTGCTGAGGTTTTCAGAAGGAATATAGCTAGAAAAAATAATGGTATTGGTGACAGGGCTCAGGAACTGACTTTGGGTGAATTTAGCCATGAAAGTAAAGTTATCAATGAAAACTTCAAGCATGCAGTTTTGGTGATCATACCTTCACTTGCGTGGCGGTCTCTAAAAACGCTTTTGGGATGAATAGTAAATCCTTCAATATCATGAACTGAAGATGCTCGTCTCATGCTACAAATACTTTCTTTTGACTGTGCATGAGACAAGCGTGAACCTGCATGCAGCATGTCTGGAAATAGCTGGTCCCATTGCCGTTTGGGTGACGAATGGTCTAGAGGTCCAGTTATATTCACCAGAGGAGAACATTTATTAGAGTCTATTAGTGCTTTTGTATCATCTGCTTCAGAGGGGCTGCAACTTTCCTTAGTGGGGGATTTAAAGTGCTTCATGGCCATAGAGTCATCGCTGTGCTTTGAGTCCACTATGACGGCATCAGGGTCTTCCTGCGGTAATGACTGTTTCCTGTAGTTCAGAAGTCTTAACGATGGTAACCGGAATCCAAACACTTTGCCTGGAAACAGAAGGATAACAATAAATGTTAGAACATTTCTGAAGCTTAGCAATCATTAAATTAGTAAGTGTGACCCTAATATCAATGGGTGAATTATAAAGATTATGGAGCCAAAGCTAATACCCCCAATGGCAACCACTAAGGGAGAGTCTATGGGTATTAAAAGAATATACAGCATATATATATATATATATATATATATATATATATATATATATATATATATATATATATATATAATTTCTTGTATTTATCACTTTTAATCTATCGTGCTCTCTCCGACCCTTCTCCCTAGAACACCCCGTGCTTGTTCCATAGAACATTCAATGTGTGCAAGCTTTTTCATATCTGCAGACTTCTGCATGTGTTTGTAGCGAGTATTTCCATCCCACTTATTGGAAGGACCTTTGTTGTTTCATAATACATCGTAATTACAATGTACTATTTATGGTTATTACTTTCATCTTTTTTTATAGAAATATTACATCTCCTTCTCTTCTGAAAAAGCGGGTCAAAGCCTGTAAAATAGAGATTTACAGGTTCTTCCCTTGGATACTCCATTAACACATACTGGGTAACACTATATCAAATGAGTTGATAAAACATCAGAAGTGATTGATTTGATGTACAGTGCCTTGCAAAAGTATTTACCCCCCCCCCCTTGGCTTTTTACCTATTTTATTACATTACAGCCTTTAGTTCAATGATTTTTTAATCTGAATTATATGTGATGGATTAGAACACAATAGCCTAAGTTGGTGAAGTAAAATTAGAAAAATAAATACATAAAACTATTTTTCAGAAATAAAAAAATGATAATTGGCATGTGCGTATGTATTCATCCCCTTTGTTATGAAGCTCATAAAAAGCTCTGGTGCAACCAATTACCTTCAGAAGTCACATAATTAGTGAAATGATGTCCACCTGTGTGCAAGCTAAGTGTCACATGATCTGTCATTACATATACACACCTTTTTGAAAGGCCCCAGAGGCTGCAACACCTAAGCAAGAGGCACCACTAACCAAACTCTGCCACGAAGACCAAGGAACTCTCCAAACAAGTAAGGGACAATGTTGTTGAGAAGTATAAGTCAGGGTTAGGTTATAAAAAAAAATATCCAAAACTTTGATGATCCCTAGGAGCACCATCAAATCTATCATAACCAAATGGAAAGAACATGGCACAACAGCAAACCTGCCAAGAGACGGAAGCACACCAAAACTCACAGACCAGGCAAGGAGGGCATAATCAGAGAGGCAGCACAGAGACCTAAGGTAACCCTGGAGGAGCTGCGGAATTCCACAGCAGAGACTGGAGTATCTGTACATAGGACGACAATAAGCCGTACGCTCCATAGAGTTGGGGTTTATGGCAGAGTGGCCAAAAAAAAGCCATTACTTTCAGCAAAAAACAAAATGACACATTTTGAGTTTTTGAAAAGGCATATGGGAGACTCCCAAAAACTATGGAGGAAGGTGCTCTGGTCTGATGAGACTAAAATTGAACTTTTTGGCCATCAAAGAAAATGCTATGTCTGGCACAAACCCAACACATCACATCACCCAAAAAACACCATCCCCACTGTGAAACATGGGGGTGCCAGCATCATGCTGTGGGGATGTTTTTCAGCAGTCGGTACTGGGAAACAGGGCAGTGTTGAGGGAAAGATGGATGGTGTTAAATACAGGGATATTCTTGAGCAAAACCTGTACCATTCTGTGTGTGATTTGAGGCTAGGAGGGAGGTTCACTCTTCAGCAGGACAATGACCCCAAGCACACTGCTAAAGCAACACTTGAGTGGTTTAAGAGGAAGCATGTAAATGTGTTGGAATGGCCTAGTCAAAGCCCAGACCTCAATCCCAATCCAATAGACTTAATCAGACTTAAAGATTACTGTTCACAAGCGCAAACCATCCAACTTGAAGGAGCTGGAGCAGTTTTACAAGGAGGAATGGGCAAAGATCCTATTGGTAAGATGTGGCAAGCTCATAGAAACTTATGCAAAGTGACTTGGAGCTGTGATAGCCACAAAAGGTGGCTCTACAAAGTATTGACTTTATGGGGTGAATAGTTAAATCTTCAAAGTTGTGGGCATGTTCTGTAAGTTAAATGATAAAAATCCTCAAACAATCCATGTTAATTCCAGGTTGTGAGGCAACAAAACATGAAAAATGCCAAGGGGGTGAATAATTTTGCAAGGCACTGTATATCGTATATATTGAGAGTATCTTTAAGGGAGTAGAGCAGTGTGAGAGTTATTCTTGTTAATACAAGCTACATACCTCCCAACTTTTTGAGATGAGAACGAGGGACACCTATCAGCAAAATTATGTAGAGGACAACCTCTCCCCCTCCCGTCACACCCCCTTAAAGGAGAATTATACAAAAAAAATGATGAGTTAAACATACAAGTGCTTTTTTTTACCACTACTATTCTTTTATACTCGCTTTTGAAGTTTACAAATGCAGCAATTTAGAAATTGGATAAAAGGTTTAGCACTGGGAAACACTTTTTGAAAGATAAAATGTGCATTTTATATACAACTATATAGATCAGACCAAAATGAGGGACAAATGAGGAGGAAAGAGGGACAGTGGGACTTTGTTCTAAATCACGGTTGTATACAGTTGTATACACTTTGGGTTGTAGCAGATCAGAACAGTCTGATTATTCTAAACCAGCCCTTTTTCAACGAGGGTGCCTTGGCAAAATGCCTAAAATTACCTAAAAATTGTAAACAAGCCAGCAGGTGGATCAAGCTTCTCTTTTAAAGTGGAGTTCCACCCACTTTTACAACTCTTCAGCATCCCTCACTAAACTGCGCACTGTAAACAAATTGGATATTTTTAATTTTTTTTTCTCAGAACCTACTGTATATCTGCTGTATTCATTTTTCACTTCCTCCTCCCTGGCCGCTGCCCATCGCATCATTTCCTGTTTGCAATGCCTTCTGGGAAGGGGCGGCAACTTCCTCTGAAACTGCCATTGCTATGGAAACCTGACCTGAAACCTATTACACTGCTTGTGCTGCACTGAGCATGTGCGAGATCTGCAAGGATGGGATCCAGGAAGAAACACAGTCTGGCTTCAGATGCCCACACTTAAGATGGCCACGGCCTGCTGTAAGTTCATAAAATAACAAACTACTGCTATAAACTAACAAAACAGACTTTAGTTTACAGACTAACTTTACTAGAATACATTAAGCTTGTGGATTATAGGGGTATTTTTATTTAAAAAGTATAATTTCGGCCGAAACACCACTTTAAATACACAAAGCCACAGATTTTAAATTCTGCACTGTTACATCCTTCTAGCTGCCGATGTCATAAAAACCAATGGTGTCATCAGTTGATAAAGTGGACATCGGCACCTGCACAACATCCTTAGCTGAATGAGAACTAAGAAACACTGGAATACTAGTCAGGATCAGGGTACAAAGGTGTATTTGCTTTGGAAGTATAAAGTACTTCTAATGTTGGGTTTCCCATGCTGCTGCAATATGAAAAACTATTAATTTAGTTTCTTACATTTTAGAATGGTGTGCCTCGAGATTGTACAGAGTTTTAAATGGTGCCTTGGCTAAAAAAGGTTGAGAAACATTGTTCTAAACAATTTGTATATACCGATTCTTAGGATGAGTTGCTAGGTTATATTCCCACCCTCTTCTTATGTTATAAATTGCTATTGGTTAAAATATTGTTGCTGGGCTTGCCCACAGAATGCATCATACAAAGGATAGTGCTATAATATTGCCTTGAATTGACCTGTAAGCCCCTGTTCACACTGCAACTTGAGTGTTCAAAGTCGCATGACAAGTCACAGCCCATTAACGGCAATGGGACCATTCTAACCAGTGTGACTCAAGTCGTGTATATACAGTTGTGCTCATAAGTTTACATACCCTGGCAGAAGTTATGATTTCTTGGCCATTTTTCAGAGAATATGAATAATAACACAAACACTTTTCTTTCACTCATGGTTAGTGTTTGGCTGAAGCCATTTATTATGAATCAACTGTGTTTATTCTTTTAAAATCATAATGGCAACAGAAACTACCCAAATGACCCAGATCAAAAGTTTACATATCCTGGTGATTTTGGCCTGATAACATGCACACAAGTTGACACCAAGTGGTTTGAATGGCTATTAAAGGTAACCATCCTCACCTGTGATCTGTTTGCTTGTAATTAGTTTGTGTGTATAAAGGGTCAGTGAGTTCCTGGACTCCTGATAGACCCTTGCATCTTTCATCCTGTGCTGCACTGACGTTTCTGGATTCTGAGTAATGGGGAAAGCAAAAGAATTGTCAAAGGATCTGCGGGAAAAGGTAGTTGAACTGTATAAAACAGGAAAGGGATATAAAAAGATATCCAAGGAATTGAAAATGCCAATCAGCAGTTCAAACTCTAATCAAGAAGTGGAAAATGAGGGGTTCTGTTGAAACCAAACCACGGTCAGGTAGACCAACTAAAATTTCAGTGACAACTGCCAGGAAAATTGTTCGGGATGCAAAGAAAAACCCACAAATAACTTCAGGTGAAATACAGAACTCTCTGAAAACATGTGGTGTGGCTGTTTCAAGATGCACAATAAGGACGCACGCCTCAAACCTTCTGGCACAAAGTCATTTGGAGTGATGAGACCAAAATTGAGCTTTTTGGCTACAACCATAAACACTTAATTTGGAGAGGAGTCAACAAGGCCTATGATGAAAGGTACACATTCCTACTGTGAAACACAGAGGTGGATCGCTGATGTTTTGGGGATATGTGAGCTACAAAGGCACATGAAACGTGGTCAAAATTGATGGCAAGATGAATGCAGTATGTTATCAAAAAATACTGGAGGAACATTTGCATTCATCAGTCAGGAAGCTGCGCATGGGACGTACTTGGACATTCCAACATGACAATGATCCAAAACACAAGGCCAAGTTGATCTGTCATTGACTACAGCAGAATAAAGTGAAGGCTCTGGAGTGGCCATCTCAGTTTCCTGACCTCAATATCATTGAGCCACTCTGGGGAGATCTCAAACGTGCAGTTTATGCAAAACAGCCCAGGAATTTACAAGAACTGGAGGCTTTTTGCCAAGAGGAATGGGCAGCTTTACCATCTGAAAAGATAAAGAGCCTCATCCACAAATACCACAAAAGACTTCAAGTTGTCATTGATGTTAAAAGGGGGCAATACATGGTATTAAGAACTGGGGCATGTAAGCTTTTGATCAGGGTCATTTGGGTAGTTTCTGTTGTGAAAGAGTAAACACAGTGGATTGATAATAAATGGCTTGAGCCAAACACTAACCATGAGTGAAAGAAAAGTTTTTGAGTTATCATTCATATTCTCTGAAAAATGGCCTGAAGAAATCATAAATTCTGCCAGGGTATGTAAACTTATGAGCACAACTGTATAATAATGTATATTTTCCTGCCTTTACACACACATGAACTTTAATGGCATCTCTGTCTTAGTCTGTAGGGTTCAATATTGGGTTGGCCCACCCTTTGCCGCTATAACCGCTTCAACTCTTCTGGGAAGGCTATCCACAAGGTTTAGGAGTGTGTCTATGGGAATGTTTGATCAGTCTTCCAGAAGCGCATTTGTGAGGTCAGGCACTGATGTGGATGAGAAGGCCTGGCTTGCAGTCTCCACTCTAATTCATCCCAAAGGAGTTCTATTGGTTTGAGGTCTGGACTTTGTGCAGGACAGTCAAGTTTCTTCACCCGAAACTCGCTCATCCATGTCTTTATGGAACTTGCTTTGCTTAATGTCCCAATACTTTTGGTCACATAGTGTATATTTGTATTGTGGCTGAAATGTTATTTACAAACAGAGAGACACATTTAATTATATTTAATTATCAATATCCTTGCCAGCAGGATATATACTGTATTTTCGTTTTTTCAAATTTTTGGATCCAAAACACTTCAAAGGATGCCAAAATAGGCAAATGTTTGTTGTCATATACCAATGGGAATGCAGTCATCAATAGCCGGAAAACAGAACAAGCACAAATAACCTCACCAAGCTGTCACATAAGACAAATCTAAAACAAGAGACAGAAGTGGAGGGCAGCAGCTTCAGCCAAGAAAGAACCCTGAGCGAGCCCAACACTTCTATGAATAAAGCCAACTAAACACATCCTGTCTGCTTTTGCCTAAAACCAACACCTTGCCCTATAATTGTGTCATCTTCCTATATGCAGTTAGAAGAACTTTCTTTACAAAAACACAACACATCTACATTTGGACCAGAGAAAGCTGGCACTAGCAGGGTTACCCCCCTTTTTTTTCCAGCATTTTGAGGTGAAGTTTTAGTCCAGGTGGCCAGAGTGTCTGGACTCACCTATCAGGTGTGTTGAGAGTATAATGTAAAATGTCAATCTGGTTTTTGAACCCAACTGCCATGCAAAAAGCATAGCAATGCAATATTGCTGTGCTGACCATATAGCTAAAGCTGGTCATAGATGGGTAGTTTTCTCGATCAGCCAGAGGACTGAAAGAAAAAAACAGATTCCTCCATTCACACAAGCGAGGTGGATGGAGGAATACCTGCCGGGACAATGTATTCTGATAGCAGGACTAGCCAATTGGCTGCAGGCCGTTGATCAACAAAAGTTTTCTAGCATGTCCAACAGATGTTGATGAAACAATCAACCTCTGTCAAATAGGGATGTCTAAAAACTGACCTACATTTTGATCAGTCTATGGCCAGCTTAAAAATAAGGAGAAGGTCTTAAAGGGCTAAAGAATGTCAGCACAAAGCACATGACAGAGCCTCTGTACCATCAATAGTCTATATTACAGTCTTTCTTAACATTTTCATTCCAGAGTAAACCTTGAAATACTCAGTTCTTTGGAACCCCTGCTAAGAACAGTCATCCAAGCTAAACAGGAAAATGCCCCTTACAATGGTGGTCAGTGGGAAGAATGCCCCATTACAGTAGCAGTTAGAATGCTACCCTTACAGTCAGCTAAAAAGATAACTGGTGTTGTGCTACTTGCTCTGCCAAATGGCAATAGACCTAGAATTATGAAGCTATCATTAGATGGGAGGTCAATTAGCCACAGATCTAGGAACCCATAGTAGCCTCTGGAGGAACCCTAGGGTTCCATGAAACGCTGGTTGAGAATGACTGCCATATCATGTACCTGGCATATACTGTATTCTGATTAGTACTTCCGTTTTAACATTCGACTATGGAATATGTTTTTCCAAGTCCTAGCTAAAATACATTTTCTTTTTTTTAATGGCCCAAAAGCAATTACCTCTCCGGTTTTATATATAGCTTATACAGAGAAACAGTTTTGTCATGTGCTATCCAAAATTCAGATCACTGTAAAATAATAGTCCTAGTGAAGCCAGCATGATTATACGTGATATGTTCCCATTTTCATTCTTCTCTTGCAGAAGCTCAATTTGTTTTATATCACTGCAAAAGGAGAGTGATATTTCTAATGTATAATTCACAGTGGAGTATTTGAAAACTGATGCAGACCTTTCCTTGTCTATGTACATTTAAATGAGCTGCAGATTCAAGTAATCTCATGTGAAAATTGCTTTATATCTTTAAACTAAAAGTAAGTGTTGGAACTGCAAAGAACTGGCCCCAGTAGGTGAAGACCTAAGCCCTCTGCACACTTTATTCTGATCTCCCACTACTATGCAGTTGACAGGAAAACTACAGTTCGTTTCAAATGAGTATTTTGAGTTATTAATGTGGTTTACTAAAAGTCATTTTTATTGATGTGACTTTCACATTTTGGTAGCCTGTCACTCAAAGCTTCATAATGACAGACAAAACAAAAAGTGACATTTGGAGCTCTGGTGGTTTTGGGTAAAACAAGAAACATTCTAATCAACAAAAGTTGAACATTAAAGTTGAACTCCAGGCAAAACTTATTTTGTTTAAATAAAAGAGCCATGTGCATTTTGATTTTGGCTATTTCTTCTAGAATTGTGTGGTAATCAAGCACAAACAACTTCTCCCTTTTGTCTCTTTGCAGAAACTTCCTGTAATGGAGACCAGGCACTGTTGTCCTCTATCCATTTGTGACTGACGGGTCTTTCCTCCGCCCCTTCCCGTAGTTTTCTTCAGAAAACCCGTAGTGGGTGGAGCTGCTGGGTCCCTCCCATATCTCTTCTCTCTGCACAGGTTATGTACAGCACAGTGACGATGACACTGCTACTTTTACATAACAATAGCTGCTTGTAACCACATCTCGCCCTATAGCAAATCGACAGCTGGGCGGTGGCTCTCCTGTTCTGACTGGACGTCATATCATTGGGATACAATGCTATAAGGTGCAATTACTATAAGTTGATTACCAAAGAGCTATACTCTTGTTCAGGATCATGTATGAAAACAAAACGGATAGCGTAAGGAAGGGTTAATTTTTTTGCTGCCTGTGTCCTGTTGGAGAGATTTTCCTTTACTTCCTGTCCCAGAAAAGCAACAGGAAGTTATAGAAAATCTCACATACGATTCAGTGTGGTGCGATTTGAGCCCATTCATTTTGAATGGGCTCAAATCTCACTGCATCACACCAAAGAAGTGTATGCACAACTTTTGGAAACTGTCAGGAGTGTGTAGCACTCTTGCGCCATCATAGCTGCTGGTAAGGAGGTCTCTGATCGCCGCCACATTCCCATCAGTCTCACGCACAGGGGGGGATCGCTGCATTCCCATTCGCACCAGTGTCAGCTGGTGCTCAATATTTTGGGGGGGGGGTTGGTTGGTGATGGTTTGCCCCCCCAAATATTGAGCACCAGCTGCCACTGTTTGTACCACATGCTCCAAGCTCCCTGTTTGTCTGCCCTGCCTGCTAGTTTGGATTCCCTTGTTGACGACCTCGGATCGGATATCGAATACACTCAGAACTCAGCCTGCCCTGAACCCGGACTGTCACTGACCACTCTGCCTGTCTGCCAACTGCAAGCCCCTGTTTGCTGAGCTCAGTCTGGGACCCCCGCCATGATAGCCAGGCACTGTGTATAAACCTGGGGGCAACCAAGCACCAGTAGGCCTGCTTGCCTTATGGGAAGAGGGGCTGCTATAGATAAAGAACACAGAAGCTAGCTATAGTGCCTGACCACCTGCATTAGAGGTAAGCGTGACAGCGTTTGGGGTGTTGTCAACATTGACTGACACTCACTGCAGATCGCAGGGGCAGTGCATTTTGAACGCGGTAAGGAAAAAGACGCACGGATCGCCTATTTCCCACACCATGTGTGAACCGGGGCCTAAGGTAGCCATATGTGGCTTTAATTACATCGATTCCTTCTCAACCACCCAAAATTGGAGCTGCGGGTGGCACAGATGGAACTGACCAGTGAGAATCTCTTCTGAGCCTTCCTTATTCTGTGCTCATCGATGACTGCTAGCTGTTGCAAGCATTATGATGCTACATATAGTCTCCAGGGCTGTGTAATGAAGTTTTCAATTCTCTCCCATTACACCTGTTGGCATGGGCGGGGGAAGATGGCATTTACAGCAGCTAAGTGCAGGGAGGACTGGGTGGTGAGGAGGGAGTGGTGAGTTAGTTTACTTTTTCATTTTTTTATGAAAAGGTGAACTTATCCTTTAAATGACAGTAATTGATTCACTATTTTTTTAAATGTGTGTGTTATTTTTATGTATGTATTTGTGTGCACATTTATTTTATTGTTATAATGTCTTTGGTATGGTTCATTTATTCCCCTAAAACCATTAGCATATACTTTAGCCGTTGGTCCGTGAGCTTGCCTTAACTATAGGATGTGTTTGCGTTCTGCATATGTTAAAGTGTTTACACATCATTAAATGAGCTCATGTCCTACCTTATACATTGTTATAATTGCCTTGTTCCACTGTAAAGTTGTATTCTATGTAGTATTGCTGTAATCAATCACTGTTCAGCCATAGCAACACAAATGGAAGACAGATTAGCCATAAGCTTTAGATGCATTTAATTCCCAAAGCAGGGCATTTAAAAAAAAAAAAGGACACCAGTGATGTAACACTCTCTGACTAGTCTTATTTGATAAATACTTTCCTTTATAACTTCCAACGATGATGTGAGAAGCATTTTGTGCATCTTTTCATTCTATAGACGGTTGAAGAGTAGCAATTTTCATTTAACTCACTAATTATACCTTTCGTTTAATCACAATCTTTAGATATTAGAACACAAATTAAAAACATAAAATACAAAATTGGTGCAGCACTAATTAAATTAGAAATATACAAGTGAAAAAAGGCTTAGAGTCCCAAATATACAGTCCATAGGTGAAAATAAAAACCTATATCCATGCTTCGTGTATATGAAAAGCTGTAGGTGAGGAGAAAGTGATAATCCTTCACATGAGATACATCCAGCTCCACACCCAGGTGAGAGTAAGTAGCCTGCTTACCAGCTCTCCATGACCACTAGAATAATGGTCTCACCAAGTACTGGTAAATAGGTCTCCCCAGGAATCTTAATAGTAGCTGGAATCCCCGCTTTACAGAAGGAACCAGAGTTTGGCGGTCTGGTCAAGTGACCAGGTTAGAAGTTTTATATCCTGGAAGCAGAAGTGACTGTACCTCACCACAACTCGGTGTCCTCTTAGGCTGGATTCAAACCTATGCAAATTGGATCCGGGTTTCCCTGCATCCAGTTCGCATAGCAGGAGAATGTGACTGGCTCTCTGAGGAGCCAGTTCACATATCTCTGGGGCAGCTGCAGAGCGCACTGCACAGAAACGCTGTGTGTCTTTGGCTCCGTTTCAGGGCCGAATTCAGGCAGAGATTCGGCCCTGATTCGTTCCTGTAATGGAGAACAGGGAAGCACAGCGTTCCTGTGCGATCCGTGACCCGTTTAGGTGTGAACCGAGCCTCAGGGTCTGGAAGGGAATCTGGGACAATCTATCACACCTCCACTCCTGGAGGAGAAGGAGTGGAGGAGTGGAGGTGGAGGTGTTCTAGGTCCCATGCCCAGGATGGGCACCATTAACAGAACACCTTGCATTTTTCTCAATAAATGCAAGGTATTCTCTGATTGGACTCAGTGGAGATTGTGATGTCACCACTTGTATGGCTATGGCTATTTTAGTGATTTTTATAGCATAAATTTGGAGGAACATTTTTTAAGACCATGTGTTGTTTAGAAGCTAAGTCTCCTCCTATTCATACACTAATGAACACGTTGGACTGCTTCATGAGCTTAGGACAGGAAATAATGCTACCGGATGTAGGAGAAGATAAAAGAGGACTTGAACAAGCCATGTGAAAGACAAAGGGACAGTAGTTCTGGAGGACTTTCGAGAGGGAACAGTGTGGAGATAACCCGTTTAAAAGGTAGAAGACTCCATCATCAGTAAGAACCAAGTTTAGTAACTGTTTAGAGTATGTCTACTACATACATTTTACATGCTTATTTGCTAGGAAGGATAGATAGCTTGTGCATGTTGTAAGCATATTTTTTAATGCTTTGTATGCTGTGAGTTTTTTTTCTTACAAGTGAGTACAGCAATTTTGTTTAGCAAAGCAAATTAATATATGCTACAGAGGTTTCATTGCTTCTTTGGGTTTACCGCAAAGAACCTTAAGACCTGGTTCACACCTATGCATTTTTCAGTGCGTTTTCAGTTTTGCAGAAACACACTACAGGCAATTTACAGTAACATGGTTTACTATGGATGTAGTTCAGATCTGTGCATTTTATGGAAAGGGCCAGGAACTTTTTTCTGGTTTTTGGTTCCATAGACTTCAATGGATCAAAAGTGTGTATTGAAAAATGCAAAATGCACCTGGAATATGCAAACTGCAACCTGCATAGGTGTGAGCCAGGCCTTAAAGCTGCAAAACAAAACACTGCCTTGCATCTCTACCTCAGTATTCAGAAGACAGCATCAATCACCACAGTAATGACACCTACTGCAGTGGTTTCCACTTCTACAGGGGTCCCACGGGTTTTAGACATGCACATTTACACTGGTGCAAGCTGGACATATATAAATATGCTATAAGGTGCATACCTAAAATTCAGCTTTAGAACTGTATACACAGGTCCCAGCATTGCTGAGAAATAATAATGCTTGACAGTCATTTGCTGATGACTTACCATCATTTCAACATTAGCAAGCATATTATGTGAAGCGCCCTGTTCAACATAGTGATAATGCTGTGTCCCTGCAGATGCTGCTTACACATAGACCTGCATGGGCTGCCCTTACACAGCACCTGGCAGCTCAAGCCGCATAAACAAATGGGCATTTCACAGTGACTAGTCCTTAGTACCCTTGTGAAGGAGGCCTTAGCAGTTCAGTTCCCCCTGTTCCCCCTCTCAGCAGTGGTTCAGCAGCTGAACTCACTCTCTTCCCCCTCCCGTAGCTGAACTCAAATTGCTTCCCGCTCCAGCAGTGACAAAGCAGCCTTTTAATCGCTAGTGGAAACACAGAGCAGATGTGAGCCAACCTGAAAGATTTATGTTCTGAACTTTGAAAATGAATCACTCCACAATGTCTGTGGCTACAGAGGTCAGCAAGGGCTTGTTTTATGCACCATTTACTGCTTGGTAAGACAATGTAAACATTTTGGCATTCATAACCTGGCCAGAGGTTCACTTAACCACCTTTGTGAAAAAAAAACATTCTCCTCTGGGTGAGCTATATACATTAAGGAGATTTTGACAAACTTTTTTGCAGATTTCTACCCTTTGTTTATCTAAAGAAATAGTTGTTTGTTTGTCTGTGTCCATGAGCAAAGTGAATCTGTATGGGAGTGAATTTATAATTATCAATCAGGTGCTGCACCTACAGGTCTGGTCTGTAATGAGGAAAGTGGCGGGATCTGTATCTCTTTAGACATGATTTCCCTTTGGAAGTATCCCAACAAAAATGACATATGGAGATGCTCAAAATCTGATTTGTATCTTAGTGCAGACTTCTGGGAAAATCAGTGAGCCAATCGCTCAAGCAGGAAATTACATTTCTGGGGGGCATTCTGTACACCATCTGTGTACAGAACGCCTCCAGGCAGCCATATTGCATTGCATTTTACTGAAAATTACAGCACTGCAGATTGAAAAGGAAAGGTCATATTTATTAACTTATTAACTTATAACTATTATTTAATTACAGTATGACTTGTGCCGCAATTGTATACGCTAGATTTTTTTTTTGCAAATTTTTTTCCAACGAAAGTGGAGTTAACCCTTAAGTAGGGTTGCACCGATACCACTTTTTTAAGACCGAGTACAAGTACCGAACCTTTTTTGCACATACTCGCCGATACCGATACTTTTTTAATGTCACGTGATCACTGACTCTGTACAATTGGAAAAGGATACATATTTACTGCGGGGACGTGCAGTCAGGGGACTGCCTCGCCTTCCATGATCATAAAAGAAAAGTATCAAGCTTCGAGGGTCGTATGGTTCCAGAGATACGGGGCTCCTGGCACAGCCTGTCAGAAGCTACATACAGAGCAGCCAGTTTAAATATAAGCTTGCACACTCTTATTGCAGCAGACTGAGAGTATGAGCTCACGGGGGCAGGAGGCGGAGCCTAGCGGAGCAGACATGCATTGTTAGAGCTCCACACCGCTGAGGAGAGAAGAGAAGGACAAAGCGGAGCCTGCAGGCTCAAAAGGTATCCATTTGAACCTTTTTGCCCCAGGGAACAAACTGTGAAAGCTTGGGCAGGAAATATGGTAATGGGAGGAAACCGTGGCAGAAATAAAAATCACCTCACAAAGAGCTCACAGGCACTCACTGCAGCTGAAGCAGCTCCAGTCACCTCACAATATAGAGCATCAGGGCGCTCTCACAGACAGAAAATATCACAGCAAGACTCTCCATTTGAGTCAGATACAGAACAAATCCTGTCACAAACTTCTCCACAAGCCTCCTCAGCATCCCCAGTAATATTATTACAATTTGAAAAGATGCTTCATAAGGCTTTAAAACAAACCTCAGACCAAATAACAAACAGCCTAACCAAAGAAATAAGAGAGCTGGGAAACCGCACCGCAGCCTTAGAAATAAAAATGGATGAAATTGAAATTACAACCCAAGAAAATATAACAGAATTGGAACAATTAAAAAAAGAGAATTTAATACTTCAAACTAAGCTTGAAGATTACGAAAATAGAGCCAGACGTTCAAACTTGCGCACAAGGGGAATACCTGAAACTGTGACAGACCTGCAATCTACTATTACTGCTCTATTACAAGAACTAAAGCCAGATATCCCTATTGAACGTTTAGAACTGGACAGAGTACACAGAGCCCTCACAGCCAAAAAGAAAGATGGACCCCCACGTGATATAATCACAAAATTTCATTATTACAGAAAGAAAGAACAAATACTAATTGCTGCAAGAGAAAAAAAAGGAACTTAATTTTCAAGGACACAATTATCAAATTTTTGCTGACCTATCCCAACTTACTATTACTAAAAGACGATCCATGAAATCCCAACTAATGGAACTGCAACGCCACAACATTATGTATCAATGGGGCTTCCCCTTTTCAGTCAGATTTAACTACCAAGGTACAATTTACAGAAGCAGATCAGCAGATGAACTACAACAAACCCTTTTAAAATTAAATCTGACAGAACCCACAAGCAGCAACACTCCCACACGCAGAAGAATGGCATCATCTTCACCTTCAGGCAGCACCCAGAAAATTTCAGAACAAAATGGGAATCATCATTCTCACAAAAGAGGCCGTTATGCCACATCATCCATGGACCAAGAAGATTCAATGGACTGACATCCTAATTCCTGATATCTCTTCATTTATTATACTAAGAGATGGTTCTCTATAAAAAACCTATATTTATAACTGAATGTAACTGCATTCTGATAGTCACACACTGTGTGGGATCATGTTACATTCCAGTTATATTTCTTATTACTTCTGATTCATATAGCCTTAGAATATATAAGTGAAATAAGGAAATTCTTGTTCAGTTATATATTATCAGGTAATAACAATAGATTTATTACTTTTTAGGACAAATATGTTCAATAATCCAGAAGTAATGGAAGCTTTTTCTTTCTTTTCTTAAAACAAATATATTATTACCTAACTAGTTCCTAGAATTATGTTTTTGTTTATTCTAATCTGAAGCAATACAACCTCAATTTTATGAGTTAACATATCTAAACAGTTGCATATGAATAAAATATGTAATTGTTTACTCTAAAAGGGTTAAAATCCCCAAATAATTCAAACTATCTTCATCAATACCAAAGTTATTAACGGTACCTTTCTAACTGAATTATTTGGCCTAGGGCAAGACTAACCATATACAACCACCCTGGAATAAATAATTTCAACAAAAACTATATTCTGCACTCCAATTAATGAAACATCATTTTGATGTCTTTTGACATAGCACTTCTCTCCTGTAAGCGGAAGATCCGTGTACCCCCATTAGCCCTCCTCATTCTCCCAACCATATTATGTGGGAGTGTGACGAAGGCACTTATTCCCCTGAGAGAGATATTTATTCTCTTTCACGGGTAAATTGTGATTACTTGCAAAAAATAATTTATACAATGTATCATCTAATCTCATATGTTTTTTGTTTACTCTTTACTCCAGAATTCACTGGTTTCTTTTCTATCTATTCATCTCTTCAGTCCACACAGGTTGATCTGCGCAGTCAGCTCTGCATAACAAAAAGTAAGTCAAAACTATTTGATCTATTGCCATGGCACCACTGAATATACTTTCCCTGAATGTTCAGGGAATAAATGTCCCTCAAAAAAGGACCAAAGCCTTCCGTACTTTCCATAACAAGAAGGCTCACATAGTATGCCTCCAAGAAACACACTTCACCAAAGATTCTACTCCAAAATATATTTCTCCTTTTTATCAACAAATTTACACGGCTTCTGCCTGTACCAAGCAAAGGGGAACTCTAATTGCATTTCACTGATCCACACCATTCACCTTATCATCAGAAATTAAAGACCCAGAAGGTAGATACCTGATACTCATGGGTTATATAATGGATACAGCAATCACGGTGATTTCCTACTACGCTCCTAACAAACAACCTACACCATTCCTCTCACATATATTACAAGTGATTAATACACACAAAATAGGAACAGTGATAATGTGTGGGGATTCGAACCAGGTCCTCCTCCCATTTCTAGATAAATCACCTTTTACACCATCCAAAATAACCTCTAGATTACCTTTTTCTCAACTTCTTTCCAAATACAATCTGGTAGATTCGTGGAGAGAAAGTAACCCAATGAAAAAGAAATTCACTTATTTCTCGCACCCCCATCAAACCTTCACCAGAATAGATCATATTTTTCTAACAATAGGAATGATACCAGAAATTATTGCATCAGATATAATTCCGATTCCGTGGTCTGACCATAATGCAGTATACACTACTATAGCCTCAGCCATACCAAAAGCGCATGACCCAACGTGGTACTTACCGGACATAATGCTCAAACACCCACTACATCAGATGGCCATTGAACAAGCTTTAAAGGAATACATATCAATTAATAATACAACAGACATCTCCCCAATAACACTGTGGGAAGCTCATAAGCCTGTCTTGCGTGGTACAATACAAAGACAAATGGCACTATTTAAACGGGAACGAAAAAATCTAGCAAAAAAACTAGAACTCAATTTTAATGCAGCCTACATATCATTTCAAGATAATCCATCTCAGAGTACAAAATCTCATCTGGAAAAATCTAGATTGGAATACGATCTATTTCTCACCGAGTCAGTTGATAAATCCCTCAAACGCTCCAAACACAATTTCTACATGAATACAAACAAACCAGGTACATATTTGGCTCGGGCATTAAATTAAACTAACAAATCTTTCAAACCAATACGTTTGAAATTATCAAAAAATGTTTACACTTGTAATCCAGTTAAAATAGTCCATAAATTTCACTCACATCTCGCAACTTTATACAAGACAAACAATGAATTTAATCCTACAGAGGCTGAATCCTTCTTCTCAAAAATAACCTTACCTGAGTTATCTCAGATTTAAAAAAGCAGTTTGGATGAGCCTATAGCTATAGATGAAGTTGCTAACGCCATAAAAGACCTAAAACTTAACAAAAGACCAGGCCCAGACGGCTACTCGGCTTTATACTATAAAACATTCTCAGAAATACTCTCTCCCATTCTCACTGAAACTTTTAACAAACTTCTAGATGGGCATTCTTTTCGGCAAGAAACACTAATGGCAATTGTTTGTATGATCCCAAAACCCCTTTCTGATGATACTTCCTGTGTGAATTATCGGCCTATCTCTCTGTTAAACCTCGATATTAAATTATTAGCAAAAATAATAGCAAAACGCCTCAATAGCATTATAGGAAAATTAATACATAGAGATCAAGTAGGCTTCATGCCAAATAGACAGGCAGGCGATAATATACGCAGGGCAGTGTTATTGGCACATATTGCTAAAAAACGGAAAATCCCTTTATGTTTTCTATCTCTCGATGTTAAGAGGGCATTTGACACAGTATCCTGGCAATATATGCAATATTCATTACAAAAATGGGGTTTTGGACCCCACTTTTTAACATGGATTAAAGCATTATATAATAAACCCAAAGCCTAAATAAAATATGCTGGATACAAATCTGAAGCCTTTAATATCGAAAGAGGTACCCGACAGGGTTGCCCATTATTTCCCTTATTATTTGCCCTTATACTCGAACCCATGGCCCAATACATCAGAACAAACCAAACTATAACTGGCATTGAAGTAGGAGGTATTACACACAAATTATGTATATTTGCAGACGATATATTACTTTTTCTATCATCACCACAGGTCTCTGGTCCTAACTTAATACCAGCTCTTGATGGATTTGCAGCCCTATCCGGCCTTATGATTAATCCTAAGAAATGCCTAGTGCTTAATATTTCACTCACAAACATGGAATTGATCCCGGCTAGGGCTGCACTCCCATTCACATGGGCAGAAAAATCAATCCCATATCTTGGAATTCATTTAACAGCATCTCATTCTGACTTATTCTCAACCAATTATCCTTCTGTATTAAGACAGATCACAAATCTAATAAAACAATGGTCGCAACTTCCTTTATCCTGGATAGGGAAGATTAATGCAATCAAAATGACTATTCTACCCAAATTGCTTTATCTATTCAGAGTCCTCCCTATTACAATTCCTTCCTATTTTTTGAGAATAGTACAAAAAAGAGCAACTTCGTTTATATGGGGCTCTTCTAAACCACGTATACCTATACACACACTACATCTTCCCAAAAATAAAGGAGGCCTGGGATACCCTAATTTTACTAACTACTACAGAGCAGCACATTTGGCCAGTCTGTCCAAATACCATGCAAAACAGGAAATCCCATTATGGATATTTATAGAGGCTTCAGAAAATGACCCTCTATTAATATCAAATTTATTATGGCTTGATCCTGAAGACCGCTTTAAAATTCATAATCCCATAACTAAACACTTCTTATCTCTCTGGGATAAACTAAAAACCAAATATCAGTTACAA
This sequence comes from Aquarana catesbeiana, assembly GCF_042186555.1. Classification (NCBI taxonomy): domain Eukaryota; kingdom Metazoa; phylum Chordata; class Amphibia; order Anura; family Ranidae; genus Aquarana; species Aquarana catesbeiana. The sequence goes on along the minus strand of NC_133329.1, from coordinate 353,266,185 downwards.
TCTCCACACAATCCTCTCCTTTCTTTTATCAGAAATCCGGCCTTTTATCCGGCATGGATCTACCCAAATTCTTTTAAAGCTTGGACAACATCAGGCATTCAGACACTAAATGACTTCATAGCATCTAAATCATTCCTTTCATTCCCATCGCTTAGAGAAAAATATGATCTACCAAACTCTGAGATATTTAGATATCTCCAAATCAAAAATTTCTATACACCATTCCTAAAGGGGGATACACCATTATCCCAATTATCCATTTTTGAATCAATCTGTACAAAAGATCCATTTGCTAAAGGTACAATTTCATCACTTTATAATCAATTATATGGAGTAGCAAATCTTAATAGACCCTCTTACGTTCAGAGGTGGGAGGAGGACCTGGGACGAACTTTAGAAGACACGGACTGGTCTAACATATGGCTCACATCTAAGTCATCTTCACCCAACATCTTAGCACTGGAGACAAATTATAAAGTCCTAACTCGCTGGTACCTTGTACCCGTTAGAGTGGCAAAATATTCACCTAATACCTCAGCTCTTTGTTTTCGAGGATGCCCAGAAATAGGCACATATTTACACATATGGTGGACGTGCCCAGTAATCCAAACCTTCTGGAAGGAAGTCTTCGTGATTGCATCTAAAATATTTTAAAAAATAATACAACCAGATCCATATTTAACTTTACTTAATCTAAAACCGGAATGGTTAACACTCAATTCAAACTTATGATCCAACTAATAACTGCTGCAAAACAAACAGTGGCCAAGGCATGGAAATCTCCTACATTGGTACTAGCAGAAACAATTCACAGAATGAATAATACAATGTCCCATGCTAAGATGGTAGCCATCGATCAAAATCAAATTCCAAAATTTGAAAAACTTTGGCATCCTTGGATAAAACAACAGTTCCTGTCAAACTTCAATGACTCTGTCCTGTTGCCATGGTAACAGATTAAATGACTTACAGAGACACCCATTCTAAGGCTTCAAAGAGAACTAAAAAGAATAATAAACTGACGAGCGGGACAACCTTGTGGACCATACCTCTACCTTTCAACCCTTTTTCTTCTTTCTCTTTCCTTTTCTCCACCTTACGATTAAAGCTCATTATCAGAATTTATTTGACCTATATACACTCTACTTGTAAACAATATGTATAGTAGGTATAAATCATTTAAATACCTACAAAAGTAACTAAGGAAATGATATATATCTTTAATTTAGGTTTACGTGAACCCAATGTTTAATATTTGAAATTTCATGATATTTACCTATATAAACCCTACTGTAAAACAATGAGCTTACTTTATAGATCCTTGTAAACTTACTTTATGTATCTTTATAACATTGTATACTCAATAAACTTTTTTTGACAAGGAGAGAATGAGCTCACAGTGCCTCTCCTCACTTCTTGTCAGAGGCACTGAGCTCAATGGACAGCTTGGAGCAAGCTTTCCAATAAAAATGCTGCAGTGGAGGCTGTCCTCTCACTGCAGTGTCATAGAAGGGGCATGTGTCTTAAAGACAAATGCTCCCTTCCAGCCCAGCCCTCTTAACTACAAGGAAAAAAACGTGTTTATGGGTATAAGATTTACTAATAATTTCATGTTTTTCTCACACAGTTAAGAGGGAGGATCTGCTGCTGTTGAAAAGGTACTGTTTTAATCAAGCTAAATAACATATTACTATGCTATATGTTATAAGATAATAATTTATTATTTACTGTGAAATTACTGGTTTGAAGTTATAACTTCAAACTAATAATAATTATTTGTATATTACTTACTTATGGTAATTAACCACTTGCCACCCAGGCCAATTCTGACACTTCTCTCCTACATGTAAACATCCTCATTTTTTTAATAGAAAATTACTTAGAACCCCCAAACATTATATATATTGTTTTAGCAGATACCCTAGGGCAGTGATGGCAAACCTCGGCACCCCAGATGTTTTGGAACAACATTTCCCATGATGCTCAACTACACTGCAGCGTGCATGAGCATCAGGGGAAATGTAGTTCAAAACATTTGGGATGCCAAGGTTCGCCATCACTGCCCTAGGAAATAAAATGATGGTCGTTGCAACTTTTTATGTCACACGGTATTTGCGCAGCAATTTTTCAAATGCGTTTTTTTTTTTTTTTTAAGAAACTGTTTCATGAATGAAAAAACAAAGGTTAGCCCGATTTTTTTGTATAATGTGAAAGATGATGTTACGCCGAGTAAGTTAATACCTAACATGTCACACTTTAAAATTGCGCACACTTGTAGAATGGCGCCAAACTTCGGTACTTAAAAATCTCCATAGACAATGCTTTAAAAATGTTTACAGGTTACATGTTTAGAGTTACAGAGGATGTCTAGTGCTAGAATTATTGTTCTCGCTCTAACGTTCACGGCCTATATATCCTGTGTGTATCTGGCTCTGATACTAGCCAGTGCCTCGCCAGCCACTGACCTCACCGCACGTTCCTGATTTACCGACTGCTTCCACCGCTCTCCATCCTGACAGATCCAGGACCAGGTGGGACTGGAGGAGGACCTGGGGAGCCGTGGAGGATGCAGGGGGCGATCGGGGATGATCGGTGTGGCAAGGGGGGAAGTTTACAAACACTGATCTCCCTGACAGCCGTGGGAGAGAGGAGGAGAAGTGGCTGTCAGAAAAGCTATTCAGGGAGATTAGTGCTTGTAACTGTCCCCACCACCGCACGCCAGGTGCACTGACCTCCTGCCAGGTATCAGGTCAAGCATCAGAGCATTTGCATGAGTACAAGTACAGGTATTGGTATCGTGCAACCCTGCTTTTAAGGCTACATTCACACAACTTTGGTTGCAGTGCAGTAAATTTATTATGCATTTTAACATGATCATACGTGTTGCAATCTCCAAGACCTACCAACAACTATAAAGTGCAAAGTTCTGCCTGACCAGATACAAATTCAGTGGATTGTTTAGTCAGGCCCTCACATTACTTTAATCTAGAAAATGTAAATCAGATTGTCATTGTAACATGTATGGCTTGTTTTACATATGATACCGATCAATCACACAGGTTTATTTTTTTGCACACATTGCTAAAATGCATATGGGATACTGTACTTTGTTCTTTTGCCTATCGAATAAGCCTGACAGTACATGAATCCTCAAGACTTTCCTATCTCTCTTCTTAGATGGCTTTAGGTCTGTGCTCTTTGCGCAGGAAAATGACAATTTGGAGCAGTGAAGATGACTCAGAGATTAATTCACCCCACTTTCTCTGCGCCCACTCCATACTACATACTTCCTGCTGAGCTCTATAACTCTACACTCTCAACCTCGCTAATATTAGAAGAAGAAGAAGAAGAAAATGAGGAAAAAAACATTTAATACTTCCTAACACTGGAAACAACACAGAAAAAAATATCTATAGGAATCATTCTATCTAGGAACGCTGAACTCCAGAGTACACAAGAATCAGGGGTCCAAAATCTAGGGGTATCAGAGATATCAGATCCTATAGATCTGTTACATTGTTTTACATACAAATTATGCACACCTTTGATATAGTCCACACACACACATATATATATATATACATATATATATACACACAAAGTAACAATATATGTGTATATATAGTATACTTGTTTTACATCAGTTAGGCACCATGGTTAGTACATATTGTGACCCTTGTCACTGTTAAAACGGAGGAGTATATGACACAGCATTAAGGGTTAATGCGAGGTTCCATACTATTGTTTCTGAGTGGAAAAACTGTATTTTTGGTTTTCCCCAGGATCTGTAGTTCTGGATCAGAACCTTCAATCCTGTGTCTGAATTTTACCAGGTGCCTGAGTACACAGGTTTGCAGGGTCATCATATAATCAAACCCGAGGATAGCTCAGAGCTCCCAGTTTGGAGAGCGGTGCCGCCAACAAGGGAGCCAGGAGGCTCGGTATTTTAATTTGACTGTTTACATTGAAGTGGAAGAACCCCTGCATGGTAAACTAATATCTATGTGAACTTTCTGCCCTAAAATACGGTTTAATTTGGTACAATTCAATAAAAAAAGCACCTACCACATGAGTATAATCTCTTCAATATCACAATATTTAGACCAGATACAGTTTGCCTAACAGCCTAGATTGGGAGCTGAGGATGCTATCCTCTTCCTGCTAAATTGCATATATGCACACCTGGATTAGCCGCCAAGCACAGTGAGGGGCATGTTTTTTTAATTCTCCAGTGCTTTTGATACCATCAGACTGCCTTTCCTGGATGGGAAGCTAACAGTAATGCAGGTTGATGTCTTCCTTGTGTCATGGATTGTTGACTACTTGACTGGAAGACCACAGTATGTGCATTTGCAAGACTGTGTGTTGGATAGGGTGGTCAGCAATATTGAGGTTCCATAGGGGAAAGTTCCCTCTCCCTTTCTCTTCATGGTCTATAACACTGACTTCAGCTACCGCCTACCAGACAGAGTCTTGCTATCTTTAAACGTTTCCTGATGATTCTGCGGTAGTGACAACGCTGTATCTTAGCCTAGGCCAACAAGGCCCAGGCCTAGGGTGGCACTTTGCAAGGGGGGCCTCAAAAAAGCTGCCCCACCACACAAAAAAAAAACAGCCTCCTCCTGGCTCCCGCACCAAAATAGTCCCCGTCGGATTGCGCTACACTTTTTAGTATAGTGCCGGCAGTGGTGTCACTATGGGGTACCGCACTGGGGTGACACCCACCAGAGGGGTGACCCTCGCCTGCTTGGCTGCATGTCCTAACCACTGGTTGTGGTGTGTGTCACCAGCGCTAAGGGGGCTGCCCGCATGCTGACAGGAAGGGCTAGACGGAATCTGATTGGCCAGCGCCGTCCATGTGACAGTTCTGACCAATCAGAATGCCTCTTCTGCTGAGTATTACAGATGTAGGTGATGCTGCTTGGTTTTCAAATCAAAGACTTGTGAAGTGGCCTCCTGACAACGGGGGATCGCAGGACACTGGAACAGCGGGACTGGGGGGGAATAGGGAGGGGGTCCAGTGAACTTACACTTTAATGTAATGCTGAGATCCAAGGATGGCAGAGGAGGGGAGGGCTGTGCTGTGTACACAGTGGATGATCCTCACTGCTCTCTACCTGGGACCCCCTCCATCAGTCCTCCTCATCTGACACTGACACCGTTGACATGGATCTCTGGGGGAAACATGCAGAAACACAAAGCATAAATCCGAAGAAGCTCGTATCTCCCGTGGGACGGGACAGGCACTCTATGTTGATTGGAGATACGAGCTTGCCGCTCGTCGGATTTATGCTTTGTGTTTCTGCTTTTATTTCCCATATGAGGCTAACGAGGATAGGACTAAAGATTGTCGCCCCCACTACTGGTTTGAAGTTGGTACCTCGCCATTCGGAAGATTTTCTCATCCCTGCACCATGAATAAGGGCCGCCATGCCTAAAATTGGCTAATGCTGTCACCCCATTACCTGCAGGTAAGGGGCTACTGCCCACTGACGTGTGGTGTGTTGCACGAAGAAGGAAAATATCACCATTTGTTCCAGTCACCCCTTTCCCAAAGAGGATCACTTTTTATGCACCTTTACTTGTGGACTTTTTTAGTCAGTTGTCACATTTTTTTAGTCAGCTGTCACTCATATCTTGTCCGTTTGCACCAGTCACTTTACCCTTTCTGCCTGTTTGTTGTGTGCCTGGTCTGCACATTATTTATATGAATTTTAATTGGAGCCATTTATTGCTACTATATTCATTTGTGATTACTGTGCACATGGTATTGGTCACATGTTGCTCTATCGCGTGTTTTATGTTGTATATAAGCACGTTAGCATAACACAGTCACTTTAGACTTTCAGGATATCTTGATTAATAGATATCAGCACTGCCACTTTCTTTATATTTTCGCATATTTATGTACCACTTTTGTCGAATGGATTAGCGCAGCACCATATTTCTATTCATTTACCTAACCAATAGGGGCAGGGTGTACCCTATCCGGTGTAGGCAGCTTTTCCCAGTTTTATATTTATTATTTCTATATTCTTTCTCTCCCTCCGCACATGGTAGCGCAGGAATAATTTTATTTACTTAAACTCCATACATCTGCCCCCCTAACCACCCTTCCCTCCTTCTATTCATTCATCCATCCCTCCTTCCATTCATTCCAAAATCCATAAATCTGTCCATCCTTTCATTCATTTACCCCCACTTCCATCCATCGATTCATTCATCCCTCTATCCATTCATTCCTCCTTCCCTTTCTGATGACCATACATTATACAATTAGACTGTACAATCTCCAAAAAACTGACCCAACACTAAAAAAAAATCAGATTGGACATTCTCCTTTAGATTTACAAAAACCATATAATATAAGGACATAGCTAAACATCTATTCACTCTGTATCCAATCAGGCAGACCCTTGTACTACACATTTGATGGTAGCTCAAAAGGAGATTGTACAATTAGATTGTATAGATTATGGCCAGCTTAAGGCTCACAATGCATGTTACAAAAGGTGGAGCCTTAAGAGGAAGAGGTGTGGTTTACAGATGACAGGGCTGGTCTTAAACAGGAAAGGATGTGGCCTTGACAGGAAGGGGTGGGTCATACTTAAATTAGGGGGTGCACAAATTTAGTCAGGCCTAGGGCAGCACAAAACCTAAATACACCACTGGGTAGGGGGATGTATCGGGGATGAGGAAGAGACTGAATATAGGACTGTGGTGGAGAATTTTGTCACATGGTGTGAGGATAACCATCTGTATCTAAACGTAACTAAGACAAAGGAGTTGGTTGTGAACCCATCTCCATCTGAGGAGTGGGTATGGATGTAGTAGAGAATTACAAGTATCTGGGGGTGCACATAGATTATAAATTGGACTGGAGTAGGAACACTGAAGTGCTCCATAGGAAGGGGCCAGAGCCACCTCTAATTTTTGAGAAGACTAAGGTTGATGATGGCGAAGATGTTTTATGAGTCTGTGGTGGCCAGTGATGTTGTTGATTAGAGTTGGGGTCTTTAACAGCAGTGTCACAGAGGAGGATGTTGTACAAGGTACCTGCAATCTTGGACAACTCTTCCCACCCTTTCCACAATATGCTTTTCAATCTGAGGAGTACCTTCAGTGATAGATTGTTACAAGCACAATGCACCACAGACCGACACAGGAAATAATTTTTGCCTGTGGCCATAAAATTATATAATTCCTCTCTGTGAGTGATGAATGCGAGGGTTTTAATCTAAACTTACTATCCAGATTTTATGTGGTATTAGTATTATGTTAGTATTAGGTTAATTTATGTGTGATTATTTTTAGTATGATATTTAGGGGAAGTGGTGCATTTATTGTAGTTTGACTTTTTTTGCTATTTCTTTTAACCGTGTTTATTCAGTGAGGTGTTTTAATAGGATGGAAAAGGATCTGGGGGGTGCTTGAAGGTTTATTAAAGTACAGTATTTAATTTGGCTTTTGTTTTATTTTCAATGCATGGTTATTGTAATGTATATATTAATTGCTGTTATTGGTGACTTATATTTAGTTTGGTTTTATGTCTTTAGATTTTATTTGTTATTGCATTCTTGTGAAGGATTGATAAAGAATATAGCGATAGAAAATATAAAGCAATCAACATATATACAATAAACAATAAACATTTTTTAGCGCTACATTCTTTATCAATCCTTCACATTGAATTTTTGGCACATTCTTATGTAGCAGCTGTCCTTTCTCTCTTACACACTGGGTCAGCGCAGTAATATCCCTTATCCACATTGCATTCCTGTATCTTTTTCGTTGAGTATAACTGTATTTTAATAATTTCCCTTTGGGATTAATAAAGAATTCCGAATCAGAATCAGAATCTGAATATGCAGGTATTGGTATATTTCTCTTCATTAATTTGCAATCTTTGTTTTTACTATCATTTTACCGGTCTGTCTACCTGCTAATGTTGAGTGGAAACACAACCACTGTATAGTATGTCTTTAGTAATCCATTAGATTTTATCAGAATTACATCAAAAACAGAAAGCTTCTATGATCATGTATCTTTGTTAAAGAATTTTATAGATTAGTGTTTTATCCCTTCTCAGACCTGGGTATTATTTACCTTTGTTCTTTCTTCTACATTCATTATATAGTTTATAAGGTTGAAAAAAAGACACAGATTCATCCAGTTCAACCTACTGTATGTGTGTGTACATGTGTGTGATTTTTATTCTCCAACAATTACTATAGCCCTGTATATTCTACTTTCTGAGGAATCTAAAAGGTTTATGAAGCTGTCGACACTCTCAGCTAGTACCACTTCCTAGGGGAGGGTTTACTGCTTTAACAGTAAAGAACCCTTTCCACAATCTAAGGTTAAGGCTCCTTTCTTCTAACCTTAAATTGTAGTCTCGTGTCCTCTTAAGGGACCTTAGAATAAACAATTTATTACTTTTAATGGAATCATCTATGATATATTTGTACTTTATAGCTGAGGTCCTCCACCCTCCTTATTAATTTTATTGCCCTTTGCTAAACTCTTCAGCAATGTCTTTCCTGAGGATTGGTGGCCAAAACTGAACTGCTTATTTAAGATGAGGCCATGCAAGTGTTTTGTAAAATGACAGAATTGATATTTCATCTCTTGAATGCATGCCCTTTTTAATGTATCGCATTTTGCTAGGCTTTGTTACCTACGGTTAGGCATTGCAAGTTATTGCTTAAGTCTGTGATCTTCTAGCATCCCCCAGATCCTTTCCCATTACTGATTCTCCCAAGGGAGCCCCTCCTACTTTGTAATCTCAATGTGTATTTTGACAGCCAAGTGCGTAACTTTACATTTCTCAATACTGCACCTCATCAGCCATGTAGCTGCCCAAACCCTTATTTTGTCAAAGTTTTCCTGTAACGATGCCATATCCTGTGTCGAAGTTATTTCCCCACATAATATGGTATCATTATCAAACACTTACTGAAGAGCATTACATCCCCGGAGCACATAAATTACAACTTTAGACCATTCAAATCATTACTCTCTAGACCCGTTCATGTAACCAGTTTCCTATCCATTTACATACAATTTCATCAATTTCAACAGATTTTATAGCTTAAACATTTATAAGGTACAATATCAAATGCCTTAGCAAAATCTAGATAAACTATATTCACTGGACTTCCGCCATCCAACCTCCTCATTGAATGATAACAGGAGCTGGTCTGACAAGAATGGTTTTTCATAAATCCATGTTGGTTGTCACTTATGACACCTTTATCGCAAAGTAATGTCTGTATAAAGTCCCTTTCCATTCCCTCAGTGTCAGGGCTGAGCTCAGCCCTTCCTTCTCTGAGCTGGCCGCTCAGCTGTCGGCTAATTGCCAGCTCCTATCTCTCTACAGTTACTCAGCTGTTGATGATATCCTGCTCGTCAGTCCTGCCTACTTAAGCCGTCCAGTCCAGAGGATCTCTGCCTTCGCCGTGGTCAATATCACAGAAACTATCTCCTGCGATCCTTTTCAAGACTTGCTTTGCTGACATCCCTTCTGGCTCCAGATCCTGCTTGCTGTTCCACTACATTGATCCCTGACTTCTGGCTTGGCTGACTATCCGTTCCGGTTACTGAACTTTGGCTATGTTTTGACTACGGTTGTTCTTTTTACTTTTATTATTAAACAAGTGTTATTTAACTGTACTTCTGTCTCGGCCTGATTTCATAGTTTCTGACATTCAAATATCTTACATACTATTGATGTTAGGCTGACTAGTCTGTAGTTTCCTGGTATACATCCTGATCCTTTTTGTAAATTAGTACCATATTTGCTCTACGTCAATCAGTTGATACCAATTCAGTCAGTAAGATATTTTGAAAAAATTTGAAATAGTGACTTTGCTATAGCTGAGCTAAGTTATTTAAGAACTGGTGGGTGCAAGCTGGACATGCTGATTTGTTCACATTAAGTTTCTCTAGTCTCTTTTTTTGCTGCTTTGATTTACCTCCACTACAAGACTCATGAGGACCTTGGTCATTTACCTCACACACAAGAGTTTGTGGCTTTCCTTGTAACTGATACAGTAAATATATACATATTTTTTGTCCTTTTACTATCTAATTTTTTTAGCCCTGTTGAAGGGTTTTTGGAGCCCCCAAAACACGTTGGCTTTCTAGGTTTGTATTGTGTTCAATAAAACTTTCTACTGGACTTATTCAACTTTTGTGGCACTCTCATCTATCCAAAAATCTACATAATTTAATGAGAAAGAAGTAAATAACTGGCATTGTTTTTAATCTGCAAAATGTGTTGTACAACCAAACATTATTTATCTTGGGCTGGTCTGAAGTTACTTCTGATTGGTTGCTATGGGTTGGTGCACTTTGCATTAAGCAATGTTCTTACCCATTTAAAAATAGGATCATATATCTTTCCTGGCACTGCTGATACAATTTTACAGAAACATTTGCTGCTGGCCTAATTTGTCAAAGATACAGAAGATAATTTATTATAAATGGAAAAAATAAAGTAGGCATATTCTGAATTACTGCCCAAAGCAACCAATCAGGTTTCATCTTTCAATGCACGGGAATTTTTTTTACAAATTCTAATCGTTTTGGCAACAACTCCATTTTGTTCTCATTCTCTTTAATAGGTTAACCTCATTGCAGGGCGCTATCTCTGACCAGCAGTCTTGGATTATCTCTGGACAGTACCAGTTTTCAGATGATGAGTGTGCTGGGCATGGGAAGACAGTGCAGACATGCAGAATGTATTCTAGTACTACCTACAGCGTCCATATTGGAAGGGCTGCCAGACATTATTTTTTAAATCCAGCCAAGCCTCTGTCATAATCTGCCAATGGCAACTTAGAAAGTCAAAGTAAACCAGTACAGCCAAAAGACTACTGTGTGCATGACTGGCAGTATTGACACCAGCAGACTTATGCCCTGTACACACGATCGGACATTGATCGGACATTCCGGCAACAAAATCCATCGTTTTTTTTCGACAGATTTTGGGCCAAACTTGTCTTGCATACACACGGTCACACAAAGTTCCGATCGTTCTAAATGCGGTGACGTAAAACACGTACGTCGGGACTATAAACGGGGCAGTAACCAATAGCTTTCGTCTCTTAATTTATTCTGAGCATGCATGGCACTTTGTGCGTCAGATTTGTGTACACACGATCGGAATTTAAACGATCGAATTTTGTTGTCGGAAAAATTTTATATCATGCTCTCAAATTTTGTGTGTCGGAAATTCCGATGGAAAAAGTCCGATGGAGCCCACACATGATCAGAATTTCCGACAACACAATCCGATCGCACTTTTTCCATTGGAAAATCCGACCGTGTGTACAGGGCATTACATGTAACATGGGTGGGTTAATATATGGGCAAAAAATACTTCTATCTTATGATCATACTGCCTATTAAATATTTGAAGCCAGGTCTTTGGACACATGTTATGTGTACAACTGTCAAAAAGCAGCCATGATCCCTTTCACAGACACAGTTGCACTATCTGTTGTTATGCTTTCATTTTGGGGTATGTGTTGACGGGTTTTGCATTCCTATTCAAGTTCATGGAAATTCAAAATCTGCTTAAAGAAAGTTAAATGCAGGTCAGAAGAAGGTCAACTACAAGTCAAATGCATCTGTCAATGATTTTGAAATGATCTCTGAAGAATCTCAAACTGATGTCAAACTGATGCCATGGACCCAAGACTAAAGGCCATTGACATAGGCCCTTACACTTTATCAATATACTGTTGATTTCAATAGGGAGCCCCCCCCAGCCTCCCCCTTATACTTACCTAAACCAAACTTGATCCAGCGATGTGCAAGAGAGCAGAGACTCTCTTGGCTCTCTTCCTCCTAATTGGCTCAGAGACAGCAGCAGGAGACATTGGTCAATCACAGCCAGTGAGGAGAAAGCAGGGAGCGGGGCCTAGCCACACTCTGTAAGTCAAAGGATACACAGAGCGGGGTTCGGAAGTGTGCATGTAGGAGTGTAGCTTGCCAAGGGGAACACTCAGGGGGAGGAGCCAGGAGCACTGGCAGAGGACCCCAGAGAAGAGGAGGATTGGGGCTGCTCTGTGCAAAATCACTGCACAGAGCAGGTAAGTATAACATGTTTTTAATTTTTTTTTAAATTGAATCTTTAATATCACTTTAAGCAGTACCCTAAAAGAAGGTAAAAATTACCTTTTGTCTTGACTTCCTTCTGAACAATAGCGGGGCACTTCCTGGTATGTGAGTGTGCCCAGACACGCCTTTGTTTATAGCCTCTTAACAGTATATATGCAGAGCGAACACTGTTGTCTATGACGTGTTAGTCTTACAAGACTGGAAGTGAGATTTGGTAATGACGCTACTGTGCTGCCTGCTGGAGAGGAATCTGCAATGCATGCATCTCCCTGTTTTGTTTATGTAGTGCAGGGGTCTTCAAACTGCGGCCCTCCAGGTGTTCAGGAACTACAATTCCCATCATGCCTAGTCATGTCTTTGAATGTCAGAGTTTTACAACGCCTCATGGGATGTGTAGTTCTGCAACAGCTGGAGGGCCGTAGTTTGAGGATCCCTGATGTAGTGGATCTGTGGTTTGTAAACCTACTATCCACTTCAATCCCGGACCATTTGGCTTCCCAAAGACCAGAGCGTTTTTTGCGATTCGGCACTGCGTTGCTTTAACTGACAATTGCGTGGACGTGCGACATGGCTCCCAAACAAAATTGACATCCCTTTTTCCCCACAAATAGAGCTTTCTTTTGGTGGTATTTGATCACCTCTGCGGTTTTTATTTTTTGCGCTATAAACAAAAAAAGAGCAAAAAATTTGAAAAAAACTCAATATTTTTTACTTTTTGCTGTAATAAATATCCCCAAAAAATATATAAAAAAACATTTTTTTTCCTCAGTTTAGGCCGATACGTATTCTTCTACATATTTTTGGCAAAAAAAAATCGCAATAAGCGTTTATTGATTGGTTTGCGCAAAAGTTATAGCGTCTACAAAATAGGGGATAGTTTCATGGCATTTTTATTAATAATTTTTTCTTTACTAGTAATGGCGGCGATCTACGATTTTTATCGTGACTGCGACATTATGGCGGACAGATTTTTGGGACCATTCACATTTATACAGCGATCACTGTGTATATGTGACTGGCAGTGAAGGGGTTAACCACTAGGGGGCGCTGCAGGGGTTAAGTGTGTCCTAGGGAGTGATTCTAACTGTGGGGGGGATGGGCTACGTGTGACATGACACTGATTACCACTCCCGATCACAGGGAGCTGTGATCAGTGTCCTGTCACTAGGAAGAATGGGGAAATGCTTGTTTACATCAGCATTTCCCCGTTCTTCCTCTCCGTGAGACAATCGCGGGTGTCCCCGCGGACATCAAGTCTGCGGGACCTGCAATCACACTCATGGAGCTCCCACAATGCCGCATCCTAAAGGGCAATGTACAGGTACGTTAACATGCCTGTGCGTGCCCTCCTGCCGACGTATATCGGCGTGAGCCAGTCGGCAAGGGGCTATAGAATTTTCAACAACCAGTCATTGGTTGCTTGGACATATAATAAACAGTAGGACACATCATCTCTACCAAACCACATCATTGTTTTGAGGGAAGAAAGTATCTCTATCTCACCATGAATGAAACAGCATTGCTTCCAAGCTCCTTTATATAACTTTATGTGTCCCAGGTCAATGCATTTTTGATTGAAAGATCCTTGGTAAGGGTAGCACAGGCATACACTCTACCATCTCCTACAACGCAATGCCATTTGGCTATTGCCAGGCTTGCCCATTGCTGTAGGGAAGTATGGGGGTGCCATTATAAAGCCAGTTTTTGAATGTCAGCGTTTAAAGGCTCTGGTGGTATTGCAGCTTCAGTTTACATGTGGGCACATTAATTTTTATAAAGGGATTCAAGACACAATGCAAGAAACTAATGGAAGAAGGTTCAGGCAGGGCTGAAGTTCTCGAACGTCTGGGACGAAACTCAGAGTAAAGTTTAACAGATCTGGTTTTGTAGCTCTACAAGTTAGGGAATGTCAGTTCCCGTTGGATGCTTCTCATACAGGCCTCGAAGCACATTTGGCAATATTCCCACTAGCTATTGTAATTCAACAGCAGTTCCTGTGCTGCAAGCAGCCTAAGCTGGCTTTATAGTATACAATACACCCAAAGGCATTCCAGTGTAATGGAAATATTCTCTCCAGGATCTCGCTCCATTTGTCGCTCTGTTCTCAGCAATTTTCAATAGATTTGAAGAGGTATCTGGCGATTGTATGAAGAACTGAAATAGAAGGTTTGTAAAAGCAAGCACAGTGAAACTCGGCAACAAGGCAAGTCAGTCATCTTACATAAATGGTTGCCATAGAAACACTAAAAATCTTTCACTAGAGACCTTTCTGAGCCATCAAGCAAGGCTAAAATGGCTCAGGTATACTGATGAAACTTTTCCAAACAGTTTTACTGGGTCATCATGTTACTGGAAGTGACAGTGAGCTCAACTTTTTCCACCCCAAGCCAACAGTTTAATTTTTTATATAAGGCCACAAAATGTGGGCAATTAGAGGGCTTTCATTGTATAATGATAACAGTTGTTTATGTAAGGACATTATTTCCTTTTTTTTTCACACGCCTTTATTTATTTATTCTCTACATTTACTTTACATCATGGGTGGCGTGTGAAAAAAAAGAAAAAAATAATATCCATACATAAACAACTGTTATCATTATACAATGAGAGCCCTCTAATTGCCCACATTTTGTGGCCTTATATAAAAAAATTTAACCGTTGGCTTGGCATGGAAAAAGTTAAGCTCGCTGTCACTTCCAGTAATGCCCTGTACACACGGGTGGACTTTTCGGCAACAAAGGTTCGACAGTCTTTCCGACGGACTTTTGACGGACTTCCGACGGACTTTCTAACGAACAGACTTGCCTACACACGATCACACCAAAGTCCGACGGATTTGTACGTGATGACGTATGACCGGACTAAAATAAGGAAGTTGATAGCCAGTAGCCAATAGCTGCCCTAGCGTCGGTTTTCGTTCGTCGGACAAGCATACATACATGTTCCAAATCTAAAGTCCATCAGATTTTTGACCGAAAAAGTCCGCTGCAGGTCTGATGGAGCCCACACACGGTCGGATTGTCCGCTGGATTCGGTCCGTCGGACGAGTCTGGTCGAAAGGTCCGCTTGTGTGTATGCGGCATAACACATGCAGACCAAACTATTCATCTAAAAGTGACAGTGGAAAAGGTTTGGACTAACTAAGACCAGAGTGGCTTACAATGGTTACCTTTTATTCATATGGTTTAAATTGTCTTAAAGCGGAACTTCAATTAATATAAAAATTGTGAGCAGGCAGGATTTTTGTAATGCAGAATAGACACATGTATCTTTTGCATAAAGTTTCTGCACATGCGCAGAAGTAATGTCATCTTGGCCAGCCAATCAAGACAAAGGAAGATCGGAAGAAGTCTGGTCAGAGATGATTCCCTCATGCCAAGGAGGTAGCTTCAGGACATCTCACCACTGGAGCGAAGAATAATTCCACTTTAAAAATAACTATTGCTGCCATTACTCAATCACCCCTGGCAGTGTTAAAGTTTGTCTCCAAACCTGTCACTTTCTCTAGACACCTTGGGCTGCATGTAAAACAACAAATAGATAAGGCATAATACTTAAAGTGTTAGTTTACCTTTAAAGAAAAAAATGCAAAGGTGAACTAACGTTGTACTCCCTCCCTCACCCTCGTCCCTGCTGTACTTGGCTACAGCGATGCTGAGCTGTAAGTGCCTACGCAGCAAGTCCGAAAATCCTTGTTTTTCTTCCTCTTCTCTGTACAATGTTTCCAGGATGGACCAGCACGATTCACCATGCAGGCGCTGACCAATCAGAATTGATCTGGTCTGTCCAGGAAGCGCTGCACAGAGAAGAGGGAGAAGAGTGGGGATTTCAAACCTCAGGAATGCTGGACTGATTGCATGGGCACTGACAGTTTTGGAATTGCTAGAGGTAAATACAGTGGAAACCAGGGGGTGGGGAGGGTGTATGACGTTAGTTCACCGTTGCACTTTTTTCTGTAAAGGTGAATTAACACTTTAAAGCTGAGCTCCAGGATAAGCAAATGCTGTCTAAATACAAGAGGAGTGTGTACTTGAATCTCGGCGTGCTTTGTGAATTTCTTGCAAATCTCTGCAGGTATCTAGTGTGAAACGTGGTCTGTGCAGAAACTTCCTGTAATAAAGACCGGTTATTGCTGCTCCTTTTCCATGTGCAGTGTCACTGGTCTTGTCTCCGCCCCTCCTGAAGTTTTCTGCAAGTAGCCTGTAGTGGGTGGGACCTGCTATATCCCTCCCACAGCTCTGTTTTCTGCATAAACTATGCGGAGCAGAGCGATGATGGCACTACTATTTCTATATGGTAATATCTGGATTTACAAAGGCTTGTGGTATACACAAAGTGGATTAATATTCTTATTCTTAATATTCTTATAGATATTGAGAAATATATTTAAATTAAATATTTTGTGCCCCAAATTCAGTTTTAATGCTGCAATTTCATGTATGAACCCCTTACAGCTAACAGAATCAAACATATTTGTGTTGGTCCAAGAAATTTAATAACCAAGCAGCAAGCCACTATCAAGTCCATCTGTTTACAATCTGCAGTATTTGTTAGGAACATCTCACATCACTGCAGTTTGGATTGACACATTTAGGCTCAAGCAGGGTGCCTAATCATAGATATAATATGGAACCTGTGGGGTGTGAAAGGCATCCTGCATGGTATGAAACGTGAAGACCTGAAATACACTTATGTAAGACGTTTATATTAGAAGGATTCTATAGGATTGGAGGTAGCAGGCTTGCTGCTTGGTTGCAATTACCCAAAGGAATAGGTATACTTTGCCTTACACTGCCATTTGTACAAATTGCAGGGAAGCTTGAAAGGTTGAGCAAACATTCTTTTCATATTGTTACTGAAGCAATTGACTGCATTCTAGCCAGTTCTAGAGTTTTCTAGAAAAAACTGCTGCTGTGTAAATCACTCAATACAAATATTTTTTAAAACAGGTTTTAGAAGTCTAAACGGACTGATGTAATTCAAAAGGGATATTTCTGGCAAAGCTAAATGTAGCATCCCCATACCCCTAGGATGTGGTTGAGGACTCCCAGTTGGCTGAGAAGGCTAGCATATCAAACCTTAGGTTGGAATTCTTAACTGTGTGTGGGGCCATCACACCACAGTTACTTTAGAATGTATAAAGAGTCTATTAGGCACAATAAACTCAACGAAGGAGGGTTGGGGCACAGAATACTCAAAAACCATAAAAAATGCAACCCCAGGCTTCTAGCAACAGTCAATACAGCCTATGCGCCTTTAAGCCAAAACTGGCAGTTTGTACTCTTCAGATTTTTGAGCAACTTCCAACTATACAAATACCTTCTGGAACAAGGAGACAGGCCTTCCTGCAATGTCCACCAGCAGCAGCTTGTTCTCTCCATGACACTGTTCAGCAGGACACTTCTTCCTCAGATGCTCCAGCGAGGCAGAACAAACTGCTCCAGGCCAGAGACCCAAGCATCTATTCTGGCAACCCCCCCCCCCCCCCCATAGCTGGCCTCTGACACTGCCTCCTCTTCTGGCAACAGCCAAGGAGGCAAGGGCCTTTCTGGAAGGAAACACCAAATATTTATTTCCTTCCCCGGGGTGCATGACTGGCAATAAACCTCTTAGTGCTTGGCCAGGGAGACATACATAATCATAACCCAGCAATATTGTTTCTTATTAGACTATCTGCTGTGTAACACTTCCGTATAACAGGCATGAGCAAAAAAAAAAAAAAAAAGCTGGAGCTTAGGGAAGACCCAATGAAAGCAGAATTGGAACAATTCAGAGTTCAGCTGACCACAGCCTAGCAGCAACTTTATAGTACATGTAAGCTAGGGACTACAGTTCAGGTCAGGGTTTCTATTTAGAATGCCACAAAGTTCACATTGCCAGTAGGCTGGATGCTGTTGAGAGTGACTAGTTCTTATACTAGCCACTCATCTATGGCAACTGTGAATAGAACATGTGATAGGCTAAGACAGCTGTTAGTGACATGTGTTTACTTCTCTAGTTAGACAGTACCATGACATAACTGATAACATTCCCATCCAATTTTGTTAAGACACTTTTCTGCAGTGGAAATGACAGCCTCATTTTCTGAACTGTTGGAGAGCTTCTATTTAGTTGTGGTTGGGTCGTTAAGCATCTGAGGTCTAATTGGAGATCATATAAAACAGTTTTATGAACCATAGAACCACCAGCATTTAAAATATTTACATCTGCCTGGGGTGGTGGTTGGACAAATTTCAAAATGAAGGGATTGTTTTACAAAGATCAGGATGGTTGGCAACTATGAATGGAAAAGCTATAGCCTCAGCTAAAGAGTATTTTCCAGCCAAAACCTTTGTTTCAGATAGAGTGTGGAATGATTAGAATCCACTGGCCAGGTTTTTACTGTGGTCTGGGACATCGCCCTTTACATCCTGTCCTGTGGCACTGTCATTGGGACAGAAAATTAGAAAAAAATCTCAAGCAGAGACACAGCAGCACGAAAGACACTATTTTAGTAGGTTATGGGAAGATCAAAACCCATGTCAACGTATTGACTGTGGTCTATGCTTCCCCTGCAGATTTAGCTTCAGGGCCTCTTCTCAACATTATGGTTTGTTGGGGTGCTGCATGCACATACATTCTGTAATGAACAATGGGGTGCCATAAAAAATGTGCAAATTATGTTATGCCATTTAAAATGAATCCTAATGCAATTCACCAAATAGCTAATTGTACATTATCACCCTTAAAATAAAATAAAATGTCTAGAGTTACACTTTAACTGTAGAGAAGCATCAATTTCTTCCTCTCTACAACATGTTTCTAAGGGCCACTACTCCAATCCAAAGAATATTTCACTCCATTTACTTCAATGGAAAGCCCATCCATCAGCCTGTCAGATTTCCAACTGTTGTGTGTAAGCCACAATGCACATGCACCAGCACAGACTGAAGCATATCTGAATATGTCTTTGAAGGGTCTCATTCATCCTGGTCATGATATAACTAGTAGTAGTCAGTCATATTCAACTGGTTGCTCAGCTTGTTCTGTAATGTTGAAGACACACACTAGAAGTCTCCAGCTGCTTTGTAAAGACAATGGCTGGTGTGTTGTACCTTTACAGAGGAGAAGGATGCCTACAGGTAAGCCTATGCTCTGTTTGTGCAATGTTAAATATGTTCTTATGGTTGGGAAATGCATTAGGGACTCATTAGGAACGACATTTATCAGAAGTGCCTTAATGCAGCAATTTTGCTTCCATGGATAATTGCAAATGTATGAAATTAATACCTCTGTTTTTAACCTGAGCAGTTTAAAACTTTTTTTTTCCTGGTTGGCTTGAAAGTGTGCTATGACCGTCTTTGTACTGTTTTAAATACTGCTCTGACCATGTATACCTTTCCCTGTTTGATCATTTCAAACAGATCAGAGGGACTGCCATCTTTGCCCTTTTAGGTTTCTATAGCTGTCTTGTACAACATTAGGATGATCACCCCTTACCTCCTGTCCTTTTGACACTATCTTTCACTATCACTAAACAAACCTCAATGTGTAAAGATTCTCCAGTGATGTATCCAAGCCATACTGTAGTATAGCTAGTAGTAGTTAATCAAAACTCACCTAGATATGTTCTGCAATGTTGAAGACGATTTTAGATTATCCAATCCAATTTGTCAGTTCTAATAAGTGTTAGGAACATATCCCAGCATTTATATCCACACAGGTAGCTCAGACACCTTAGCAGCTGCACTGGGCCCTAGCCTCTGATGAAGTATCAGAAAGACAAGACAATAATATATTATTTATAATGATGCCAGTTTTAGCGCTCAAGGACCCACCTTGTTTTTTTTAAGCTGACACCCTAATCCAGGGGTAGGCAATTAATTTTCCAAAGGGGCCACGTGAGAAAATAGGACAGTTGTGGAGGGTCAAAATAAAATCTACTCAATATTAATTTGGGACCTGGGAAGGTCCATAGGTTTATAAACATATAGAAAACAAATACCTGGCACTAGGAATAAAAGGTACAACTGATCATAAAATAGGTATTTTACAGATGGGTGGTCAGGGGGTGGTAAAAATGGATGGCTGAGTTTTTCTTTTCCCTGGATACCCACCCAAACTATAAAATAACAGCTGGATGGAGCTGTTTGCATACTCCATACCATGGCATTTTTAACTTAGGCTGCAGAGTTTGACAAGTGGCATCCCTTGTCAAACTCGGCCATTGAGTGTAATGGGGCAATGCCACAACCACATGCATGCACATGACTGCAGCAAAGTAGTGTGGCACTAAAGGGTACATCAGGTGGTGAGGCGATTTAACACCTCCCCACTGCCTGTCAAATGCCCTCTGGAAAGCACTGCGAATGGAAGGAGAGAGCCTAAGATCGGTATAGCGGAGATCTCTGCAGATCCTGACCTGAAGTGAAAAACAGGTGCAGGTCACCTGGGATTTGCAGTGCACAGGCGCTAACACAGGAACAACTTGACCGGGTAGCATGGTGGCGGGAGAGTTGTCTCCTAGGCAATAGGGATTGGCCAAATGGACCCCTGTTCGGTTCGCCCCAAAACTTTCGAACACCACGAAATTTCGAACCCGAATAACGAACCCCCATTGAAGTCAATGGGACCTGAACGTCAAAAAACAAAAGTGCCCATTTTGAAGGCTTGGCTTATATGCAAGTAATTGGGTATACAATGGTTATAGAGGTCCGGGTCCTGCCCTGGGGGACATGTATCAATAAAAAAAAGTTTTGAAAAACGTCATCTTTAAATGATGAGTGATTTTTAGATTATTAAAGTGAAAGCATAAAAATCAAAAAATCCTTTCAATATAGTGTCTGGGGGGTCACCTTAGTCTACCTGCAAAGTGGCAGATCTGTATCATGTCTAGAATCTGCTGCAGCAATAATTGCATTTATAAAGCTAAAAAAATTGCATTTTCCCTGCAAGCTGTCTTTATTTTGCTCAGCAACAGCTGAGGATCCAGTGTGTATGATGGGGCCACAATGTAGTGCACTGGGAACAAGTATAGATATTTTTTTGGATACATTCTGGTGTTACTTTGACTTTGAATAGAAGTAACAGGTGCGGAAAAATTGGTCTTTGGGTGTCTGTGGCGCCTTCCCACCGTAACCCTATAGAGGTACTCTTGATGAAAGCAAGAATTGGCCTTGCTGTAAAAAATTGCAATGATATGCCGCTGTCAAACAGGTGCTGAAAACTTTGAGTGTTAATTGTGCCCGTGAAACCTATACCAAAAACATTCTTCCAAATGAAATGATTGAACACCCTCAAAGCTAGGCAGCCTCGAAGTCCTGCAGAGATTCCACATCCCAAAAAAACTTAATCAGTGACATCGGTATCATGGGCTTTATAGCTGGTAATCCAGGACTAATTCATTTTATAAAAGTCAGACGTGTTTTATGATCAGTAACAAAACCTCCTGCAGCACTGAATGCCCCTTCTGAAAGCACGCTGGATAGCACGGGCAAACTCACTAAAGAGAAGAAATGATGCCCTGCCTGTGGACTGACCACCACGTCCACCTTTGCCTGTGGACACATTTGTTGCTGTCTCCCTTACAGTGCCAAGGGAACGTCTGCCTCTCCTTGTTGTCCTCCCAGACATTATTGGGAGGGAGGGGGCAGTGCTTATAGGAAAATGTAAAGAAGAAGTTGAAATCTGCACATAGATGCACTTTAATCAATGTAAAGAAGTGTTTGGTGCACTTTAATTTCAGTGCTCACACTATCACACTACACAGACACACTTCACGGATACACTATAACATACTGCAATATAATACGCCAAACGTACAGTGACGCACAGATCTATGTGACGTTAAACTGGCAGTAAGGCACACAGAACTATATGGCGTTAAACTGGCAGTAAGGCACACAAAACTATATGGAGTTAAACTGGCAGTAATGCACACAGAACTATATGGAGTTAAACTGGCAGTAATGCACACAAAACGATATGGCGTTAAACTGGTTGTAATGCGCACAGAACTATATGGCGTTAAACGGGCAGTAACGCACGCAAAACTACAGTATCTCACAAAAGTGAGTTCACCACTCACATTTTTGTAAATATTTTATTATATCTTTTCATGTGACAACGCTAAAGAAATGACACTTTGCTACAGTGTAAAGTATTGAGTGTACAGATTGTATAACAGTGTAAATTTGCTGTCCCTTCAATATAACTCAACACAAAGCCATTAATGTCTAAACTGCTAGCAACAAAAGTGAGTACACCCCTAAGTGAAAATGTCCGAATTGGACCCAATTAGCTATTTTCCCTCCCCAGTGTCATATGACTCATTAGTGTTACATGGTCTCAGGAGTGAATGGGGAGCAGGTGTGTTAAATTTAGTGTTATCGCTCTCAGTCTCTCATACTGGTCACTGGAAGTTCAACATGGCACCTCATGGCAAAGAATTCTCTGAGGATCTGAAAAAAAAGACTTGTTGTTCTACATAAAGATGGCCTAGGCTACAAGAAGATTGCCAAGACACTGAAACCAAGCTGCAGCACGGTGGCCAAGACCATAGAGTGGTATAACAGGACAGGTTCTACTCAGAACAGGCCTCGCCATGGTCGACCAAAGAAGTTGAGTGCATGTGCTCAGCGTCATATCCAGAGGTTGTCTTTGGGAAATAGACATATGAGTGCTGCCAGCACCTGCAGAGGTTGAAGGG
The DNA here is from genome assembly GCF_042186555.1 of Aquarana catesbeiana. Classification (NCBI taxonomy): domain Eukaryota; kingdom Metazoa; phylum Chordata; class Amphibia; order Anura; family Ranidae; genus Aquarana; species Aquarana catesbeiana. The sequence goes on along the minus strand of NC_133329.1, from coordinate 353,243,372 downwards.
GTGGGGGGCCAGCCTATAAGTGCTCAGACTATATGCCGCACACTGCATCACATTGGTCTGCATGGCTGTTGTCCCGGAAGGAAGCTTCTTCTAAAGATGATGCACAAGAAAGCCCACAAACAGTTTGCTGAAGACAAGCAAACTAAGGACATGGATTACTGGAACAATGTCCTGTAGTCTGATGAGACCAAGTTAAACTTATATGGTTCAGATGGTGTCAAGCGTGTGTGGCGGCAACCAGGTGAGGAGTACAAAGACAAGTGTGTCTTGCCTACAGTCAAGCATGGTGGTGGAGTGTCATGGTCTGGGGCTGCAAGAGTGTTGCCGGCACTGGGGAGCTACAGTTCATTGCGGGAACCATGAATGTCAACATGTACTGTGACATACTGAAACAGAGCATGATCCCCTCCCTTTGGAGACTGCGCCACAGGGCAGTATTCCAACATAACAACCCCAAACCACACCTCCAAGACAACCACTGCCTTGCTAAAGAAGCTGAGGGTAAAGGTGATGGACTGGCCAAGCATGTCTCCAGACCTAAACCCTATTGCACATATGTGGGGCATCCTCAAATGGAAGGTGGAGGAGCGCAAGGTCTTTAACATTCACCAGCTCCATAATGTTGTCATGGAGGAGTGGAAGAGGACTCCAGTGGCAACCTGTGAAGCTTTGGTGAACGCCATGCCCAAGAGGGTTAAGGAAGTGCTGGAAAATATTGGTGGTCACACAAAATATTGACACTTTTGGCCCAATTTGGACATTTTCACTTAGGGATGTACTCACTTTTGTTGCCTTCGGTTTAGACATTAATGGCTGTGTGTTGAGTTATTTTGAGGGGACAGCAAATATACACTGTTATTCAAGCTGTACACTCACTGCTTTTCATTGTAGCAAAGTGTCATTTCTTCAGTGTTGTCACATGAAAAGATATATTAAAATATTTTCAAAAATGTGAGGGGTGTACTCACTTTTGTGAGATACTGTATATGGCGTTAAACTGGCAGTAATGCACACAAAATGATATGGTGTTAAACTGGCAGTAACGCACACAGAAGTAAATGGTGTTAAATTGGTAGTAACGCAATCAAATAGACGGTGTTCAACCGTCACCACACTGACACTATCTGAACTGTCCCTACTCTAGCTATACACTAATGTCAAGATTACTGACATTGCCTCACTACACTACACTGAAACTATCTGAGCTGTCCCTACTCTAGCTGCACACTATGCAAAGCTCAATTATGGTCCTCCTCACTACACTCACACTATCCCTAGACTGACACTAAACTAATATTCTGCACTGACAATTGAAGCAAAATAGCACTGTATAGTACACTAACTAATAGCACTAAACAGAGCCCTGTTCTATTTCTCTCCACGCCAAAATCACATTGAAAATGGCTGCCATTGAAAGAACACTTTTATACTGTGGGGCGGGAATGAGCCATGACTGGATAAAGTCATGATGACAGTGTCCAATCATGACTCTGGCAGTGCTCTGTGCCCTGATTGGCTGAAGCTTTCACTGCTTCAGCCAATCAGGGCTTGCAATGCACTGTTCAGCGCCGCAATGCATTCTGGTCGGTTCGGGGGGCCGAACAAATGGTCAAACGACCTGTTTGTTTGGCTGTTTGGTGAACGTCCGAACAGCAAAAGTTCGGGCCGAATTTATGCTCAGCCCAAACCGTTCACCCATCGCTACTAGACAATTCTCTCTCACAAGAACCGAGCCTCCCCACTGTCTTGATCAGCTTCTCAGGCTCTCTCCTTCCAGTTCTTGCAGCTCTCTGCACAAACAGAGGAAGATGATAGGCTCAGAGAGGTATGCTGACGGTAGAGGCATTGACAACCAGATAAGGGCAGCCAAAGGGCTGGATGTGGCCCTGGGGCCACAGTTTGCTTAGGTCTGTCTTAATCCAATCACCATGGTAAGGCAGATGTTATTGTCTAAGAACAGGATGGAATGTGTGAAAGTTGTGGAACCCCCTGTTCTAGTTATATAATTCCATCCTTGTTGTAAGACTTCCGGACATCAAGGATGGGATTATGTAACTAAACCAGTTTGATTGTTAGCAGGACAGAAAATGAGGGAAAATCTCCAGTACCCTGGATAACAGTAAAAAGCAGAAAGGGATTCTAACCCTTTTCTATTTTATCCAAAACAATAACAGAAGTTTTGGCTGGACATACTCTTTAAACACTTCACCTCTGGAAGATTTCCCCCCCTTCCTGACCAGCCCATTTTTGCGATATGGCACTGCGTTACTTTAACTGACAATTGTGCAGTTGTGCAAAGCTGTACCCAAACGAAATGTATGTCCTTTTTTTTCATACAAATGGAGCTTTCTTTTGGTGGTATTTGATCACCTCTGCGTTTTTTATTTTTGCGTTAAAAAAAAATGACAATTTTGAAAAAAACACAATATTTTTTACTTTCTGCTATAAAACATACCTAATAAAAAAAAAATAATTTCTTCATAAATTTAGGCCAATATGTATTCTGCTACATATTTTTGGTAAAAAAAATCCCAACAAGTGAATATTGATTTAGTTGATTTGGTTTATGCCAACATTATAGCGTCCACAAACTATGGCATATATTTATGGATTTTTTTTTTTATATACTAGTATTGGTAGCGATCAGCAACTTATATCGGGACTGCGATATTGCAGCGGACAATCAGGCACTAACTAACACTTTTTTGGGAACCAGTGACACAAATACAGTGATCAGTGCTATATGCACTGTCACTGTACCAATGACGCTTGCTGGGAAGGAGTTAAACATCAGGAGCAATCAAGGGTTAAATGTGTGCCTAGCTGGTGTTTTCTTACTGTGGGGGCGGTGCTTTTACTAGGGGAAGACATGGATCGATGCCCTGCTTTGCAGGAACACAGGATCAATGTCTTTCCTACTGATAGAACAGCAATCTGCCTTGTTTACCTGGCAGACTGCTGTTCTGCCTGTGTAATGAATGATTGATTGGTGCCAGCTGACATTGAATCTGCGGTACCCACACAGCGGCTCCCGCTGGATAATCACAGCTGGAAGTGAGCCGTAGGTGGTGCGCACTTGTGCCCCCTACCTGGAAGTGTGGGATCACGTAAAACATACGTGATCCTGCGCACAGCGGTCTCTCTGTAGCAGTAAAACTTCTATAGGGCGGTCGGCAAGCGATTAAAGCAAATCTCAGGGAACAAAAATTTCCTTTCAATTGAATCCTCAATGTCTAAAAATCCCATATAAATCCTATAATTTTTGTACAAAATGCCAAACTGAGTCACCACTATATAGGATTTGCAGTGACATCATTACTGTGCTGTACATAGCCTGTGCTATGTACAGAGCTCTGTGAGAAGGACCCAGAAGCAGCACCCACTACAGGCTGCTTGCAGAAAAGTACATGGAAAGAGAAGTTGGGAATGGTCTGTATTACAGGAAGCTCCTTCACAGAGACAAAGGTCACACTGGATTACTGCACAGATCTGGACGAAACGCACAAAGCACACCGAGATTTGAATAGGAATGCACACACCTCTTGTAGTTAGACCATATTTGCTTTTCCTGGAGTTCGGCTTTAAAAATATTACATTTAATAGCTGCAAAAGCTTTACATGCCTGATTGGGTTATTTCATTTTTTTGTCTACACCTAGAGCTATACAATAAATCAAGCATTTCTCCGATAAAATGCATTACATTCATAAGGATTGTTCCCAATTGATTTGCTTACAAACAAGATTTAAGTTACTGTATGTTTGCTTCCATTTAACTTCAAAGTAACGACTGCTCAGTCCATCTAATTTATGGATTTAGTGGTTTAGGTGATTTGTATTGAAAACATATTAAGCATGTATTAAAAAACAGATAAAGGAAAAACACAGTTATACAGATTAAAAATGGATGGATACACTGAATGGATAAGGTCACTTCAATTGATGAATAATGACCCTCGAACACAAACTGGGGACTGAAAGTTGCTTATGCAAAGCCAATGGCATTATTTCTTAAAGTGACCATGTTATTTTCCCATTTGTGGCAAAGAAATAGGCTCCTGAAAAGAAGTTATAGTAAGCAGCCCCACCACCCCTCTTTAGCTTCTGGAGCTCTGAGAAAAACCCGGTACTTCACAAGGAAGCAGGTCACTCTCTTCCCTACCTACTATAAGTAGTATGTATCTGTACCCAGAGTTCTGAGACCAGACCAGCATTAACACTCAGACTAATGAGAACCAATCAGCTTGATTTTCAATCATGTGATCCCCATGACATCCAATCATGGGAATTACATGCAGGTTGGAGAAATTTGCTTACATCTTCCATTGACTTTAGGTATTTGCAACTCCCAGAGTGCTGTAGAAGAACGGCCCCCTACAGCAGTCCCCAACATTTTTAACATGAAGGGCTGGTCTCGTGGAAGATAATTTTTCCATGAAACCAGGGAGGGTGGTGGGGCTGGGTAATATAGCCTGCCACCAGATAAAGATACACAGTATGCGGTAACAATAATGTTTTCTGCATTGTAAAACATCTGTCACTGCAAGGACACACAGGAAGCAATTGTTTCCTACGTATCCCATTTACAATACATGCCAAATTGCATGGCAATATCCAGCTCAGCACACTGCTGGACATTGCCATGAATGAAGTTCAAGTAAAAAAAACAAAAAAAAAAGGAGCTGCATGATGTGCTGAATTGCACACAACACTGCCCCCTAGAACAGATAGCTGCCAGAGTGGTTAGGTGCTCTGGTAGCTCTCCATTCCCATGTGAATGTGTGTAACCTGGTTCCTAATAGACCACAGACCAGTACTGGTCCATGGCCCCGGGGTTGGAGACCTCTGCTGTAGAAGATGGTAAAAGGGACAGGCACTTGAAACTCATTATTTACAGAGCATTTGGAACGGAAAGGATTACTTTAAAGAATTCTGTCCCAATTATTTTTTTCAAATAACAGTGAAATCACATATGAGCTTCAACCACCCTCTGGTACCCCCCCCCCCCTTTATTATTCCTGTACCCCCCTCCTCACCCTTCCTGAGCTGCAAAAGTCTCCTAAAAAGAACTTAACTTCTAGGTATGGTGCTAAATACTCACTCTTCATTGATCCTTCCACAATGCAGTGACCCATACCTATGCAACCTTTCCCAGGCTGTAATACTGTCATGTAGGCAAGGCCGAGCTTATCCATAGGCAAATACAGATAATTAGAAAAGTCAGTATTGGCAACCCTGTCCTTAATAAAACATTAGGGTTGGTTTACTGAGGAAATTAGAAAATTCCCTCAAAAGTTTGTAACTGCTTTTTCTTTAAATACCCAGTTACATGCAGATCAATTAAACAGGAGTTTGCTTTTCACATGGATGGATAACTGAAGTAAATATTTTCTCAATTTATTGGGTGAAGATTCTCAAATCCCTTAGTTACTCATCCTCATTGTATTAAAGTGGAAAATGTGGTGCTAGTTGCCTACATGATTATGGATGGTCTACAGGCCCTTAGAGTGGCATCTGGTCATAGCAACCTCTGTAAGTCCATTGTCATGTCCCTGATTCTCTAGTATAGTAGGTTTGATATGTGAGTTACAGCTGAAAATGAGAAGGAAAAATCTCTGCCAGTTATAAGCTGACAATGAATCTTCCATAGACATTTATGTTCTGTTAGATTTAATGTGGGTTTATGTGCTGTCAAAGCTTTCCCCTGCCAAGTTGCCGTGACATGTTGAGTACCAAAATGAACTGACTGCACTGATGATTTTTGCGCTCTCACCAAGCCTACAGTCCTTGACCACAGCTTGCTTAAAATAGCTGTGGTGACAACATCATGGTCTTCATGTTGCAGCATGTAACAGGCCAGCTGAGACAGATTTACTCTGCAGTGCCCCCTCAAAGGTAAATCATATATATCAGAGAGAAAAATCAAGAGGTTTAACGATAATGCTCAATAATAATCCATAGCAAAGATTATACTACAGAATAGTTGTAAATGGTAACTCCACTTTGCACCATTTGCTTTCTTAAAGTAAATTTGTTAAAAACCTGATGAAAGCAGCTATTCCCCAATATCTGTTTTGGTTGGACCTATTCTTTAAGCAATGGATTCATATGGCATGGCCCTCAAACTAATAAGAGTGTGGTGTTATTTTTATATAATCAATAAATCTCAATAGCAGGTTTAAAAAAAAAAGAAGTACAGCTGTCCACCTGTCTATCCATTCATCCAACCAATAAGCATGTATAAATAAATGGGAAGTACATCCATTTAAACCAACCATCTATCCATCCACAGAAGATGTATTGATCTATCCATTCATCCATCTATAAATGGAAAGTCCATCTATCCATTTAAGCATCCATTCATCCATCCATCCATCTACTTATCCACCCATCCAACCATAGAAGATAATGAACACAGCTAACATATTGAAATGTCTTTGTGACTGGCAAAGCACCTGCTACTGCATCAGAGAAAAACAAACATCTATCCATTTGTCCATCTATCCAACTAACCATCCATTCATCCATCCATATGAATAAATAGAATGCCTGCCCATTCAATCAACAATATATTCATCCATCCAGCCATCCATTCATCTACTCGTCCAACCATTATCCATCCAGCCATCCATTCATCCATCCAATGAGGATAATGAAAAGAAAACTCTGTGCATATTGAAATATCTGTGTGACTGGTGAAGCACCTGCTACTGCACCAGAGAAAAACAAACAGTCATTTTCAGATATACAGATATTGCAAATTACATGCCAGAATAAACAGAAATCACTCCCAGTTCAAACAAAGCTTTTATGTGCGTCATAATATCCAGCAGCTGTCATTCAAAGCTAAATGCAGGATAGATTTTCCCTCATTTACAAAGACAGTGTAAAAACTTAAAGTGAACCTGTTAAACACCTACACTATGGCCAGTCAATAGGGGGCTTTAAGAATGTGTTTTTGATACAAAAATGTATAATATGTGTACACACCATATCATTTAATTGTGTACAACCTCTACGTTTTTCTTTAGATTTAACAATAGCTTTGTAGCTTGAGGGTTTACCTAAAACAACCCATTCACAGAGATGTCAACCTGGGACATCAATTTACTTATTCAGGATTGAGATATGCACAGTATATTTACTTTGGTTCAAGCTTCACCAGTGTAAGTATACAATAAAGATCATACCTTGAGATCGGGATTGCAAACAGACAGGTAGGTATATTTTATTGCAGTACAGTTCTGCTTTAAGTTTTTACATTGTCGTTTTACATCAGTTTTTTTTTGCCTACACGGTTTACACAATCTTTGTTTCACCAATAAACAATACATGACAAAGCATTCCTAGAGCACCATGGGTTATCCAAAATGACAGTAAAGCTCACCATGCAGTTTCCTTTGTCTGACAAAGGCCCAAAACTCAAGTAACACATTAGTTCTGTACACAAGAGGCTTCTTTTAGCAAAGCTGAAAAGTGAGACAACATACAGTATGTATGGAGACTACTTATGTATGGAGACCAAATACTGTATGTATGGACAGAAGACTGCAATAAAGTTTACCTTTAGATTTACCAATAGTTTTGTAGAATGAGGGTCTACCTAAAACCTGAGACATCATTTTACTTTTTTTTTTTTTTTTTTTTTTTTGTAAGCCTATGGCGTGCAAAACACACCCAAAAACTTCACCCGGTGCATAAAAAATGTGCACACACATAAAGAGTGTTCACAAAAAAGTGCCACGGGTACACAAGACGTGCCAATTCCCTGATCCCCCGGGGCGTTAGGCTCCTGCGGGGACAAAGGTACTTACAATGGTCTATCTGGCCGAAACCAGACAGACCCCGTTCTCTGGAGGGCCTGCCGAAACAGGACCCACCCAAGTACTAGGTGGGGCTCCCCCGAAGGGAGACCCCATGAGAGAGGGCGAACTAAGCCAAAAGGCCATGTCCACCCCTTCCCAAGACTTTCAGGGCTGGCCCGAGGACCCGCATCCTTACTCATCACACAGTGAGACAAACGTGACAAAAACAAGACGTGACCAGACTACATAGGTTCAATCAAAATAAATAAAAAGTGGGGGAAGGGATAGTGGAGAGGAGAGTGAAAAGAAGTGGCCATTGTGTAACACAATGACCAGGCCCTCCGGCCAGGAATAAAAAATTCCTCTGGTCCTAGCCAAAAGGCCCGGCCCAAGAGGCAGGTGCAAAAAAAGCGTGTTATGGTGCAGTGACCGTGGTGCCTCAAATCAAAGTGACTGCCACTCACAGTGATTTTATGGCACCCCTGGACTGCCACTCCAGGGGCACTACTCCATAGGCTTTCAAGACCTACCCTGGCCCACAGCCTAGACCACGGCAGCCCCCACCGCAGACAGAAAAGGCATGAGGTTCAGGAAGCTTGGTGAGAGCCCTTGCCCCGAAGGCTCCACCGTCACTCCCATCACCCCTTCCAGTTTCACATTTGGGTAAATGGATACTAGCCACTCCCCCCCTCCAGCAAAAGGGGAGTAAGCGTTCTCCTACCCAAATAACTGTCAGCAGCTAGAGCTACCACAATCCAGGCCAGAAGGCCAGGGACCCGACCCTTCGGCCAGACCAAAATGCAGCACCCATCCCTACCAGGAGCACCCTTCCAGACGGCTCAGACTCAACCATTGGCCGGTCCCCAGTATACTGTCGGGCAACACGGCGTAGTCCCTGCTGAGTATCGCCTTTCCAGGTACTATGACACCATTGGATTTGCTGGCCCTCCCCAACGAGAGTGACACAGCGCCTCCTCTGGAAACTGATAAGAACAGATACTACACTTGATCTTAGCCAAAAGGCAGAGATACCTCATCTCCAGATATGATCTTTATTGCATACTTACACTGGTGAAGCTTGAACCAAAGTAACAATGCATATTTCATACCTGAATAAGTACATCCACTTTAAAGTTCTGCTTTAACTTGGTTATTTTGGAGGTGGTAGCAGAGTATATTGTACACCTGTTATCACCAGCTCTTTTTATTATAATACCAATGATGGAGCACTATTCCCCTCCTCTTATTGACCAGAGGCACTATGTAAATTTTAATTTTTTTTTAACGATCACCAAGCTGCAGGCATTTTCTACTCCCACTGGCACCACTGATGGCATACTATTTTTTCTACTGACACCAATAATGAAGCACTTTTCCTCCCACTAATACCAATGATGGGGCACTATTTCTCCTCCTATTAACTAGAGGCACTTAATTTTTATTTTTTACTTTCACTGATCACTAAGCCCCAAGCATTTTGTACAGCCACTTGCACCACTGATGGCGTACTATTTCTTCCACTGACACCAATGGTGGGGCACGATTCCTTTCACTGACACCAACGATGGGGCAGTATCCCTCCCACCGACACCAATAATGGGGCACTATTCCTCCCACTAGTACCAATGATGGGGCACTATTCCTAATCCTATCGACCAGAGGCAATGGTAATTGCACATGTAATTTTTTTTTTTTTACTTTCACCGATCACCAAGCCCCAGGCTTTTTCTACTCCCACTGGCCACAGTCCCGCCCTCATATATCCCAAAGGACAATAAACTGGCCTTTTATTTATAAGGTTTGAAGATCTGCTGCATAGACTGACCACTGGCATCCACAGATAGCAAACTGTTACAGTGTAGATATCAAAACCAAAATAAAGCATGGTACACACTATAGGTTTTATCCACTAAACCCAGTGGGCCGAACAAAAAAAAACGTCAGCTCGGGTCGGAGCTGACGTTTACTATGCGAAGCAAGTACATCGATCTCCCCCGCTGAGCTATTCCCCCACCCCCCGCCAGAACACTCTGATCAGCAGTCTCTGCCATTGGCTGAGAGCACTGATTGAGTGTCCTTCAGCTGCTGGTTTTCCAGCATACATGTCCGACAGATCAGAAGCCGGCCAAACAAATGTCGGATGTTTTTTTTGGAACTGGCAAATGTCTCCCAACATTCGGACCATGTGTACATGGCTTAGAGAAGACTGCAGACAAAAGGACAAAGGATTCCAGGTACACCTCTAATCGTTTTACAGATACATGTATACACATTTACAAAATGTAACCCACCCATTAGCTTTAGCCTTCTCTAATATCGTAGATATAATAAAGATTCTATTTGATACACCAACTGCTGGTGAAACCAAGAAACCTGAAACCTTGCAAACGCAGCAGTTTAAAGTTACAATAATATTAAAATGTAATATTTCTGATTTGGGAAAGCTTTACCTCTGCAAGAAGTGCCATCTGAGAGTTGAGGGCTTTGCTCTATGTTGAAGTACCATGGAGGGGTCACAAGCAGACAGTAGAATGTCTCTTAAATTAGGATTGAAAAACCTCTTTCATGTCAGGAGTACATTTCAATATTGAACCTTCAGTTAACACAAAATGTGTCACTATTTGTATGATCCTGACAATCTGAGCTGTAGGCAAAAGCTGTTTGTAATACGTGAAAAGCCGTCTTCAGGGATGTCATTTTTGCTATTTAGAAGGTAGTGTCAAAACCTGATACACTGGGAGCAATTTAGCAGATCCTTGAAAAGAAAACATTTTAGTGATCCTGAGGGCACACTTTACCAGCTCTACATGACCAGATGGTACTCACTGAGGCTTTAAAAGGAAAACTCTTGGAAATCGCACTACATCTGAAAGACAACAACTAAAGCCCAACATAGATAAAGACTCCCACAAAAAGAGATAAATGACGCCCCTGATAAAATCTTAGTGTTCCTTGGGAAATCATCACACAAGTCAGCAGATGAGAACGAACTGTAATATCCTTCCACTGCTGCTGTGACTTTCAAATACTTTATTATAAGATAGATGTTGATATTTGAATTGATATTAGAGGCCACCTAAAATCGGGTGGTTAAAGTTCCCACATAAAATTGAGTGAAGCTGGCTGCGAAAGACAGTTGAATCAGCAGAAAAAAATTCAACCACTGGAGAAGTTCTTTTTTCACATGATAGCAACAAAAACCTGCATGCTTGGACAACATGTAGGCATGTAAAGGCCAATTATTCCGCGCTTAGGAAAAAAGGAACTGCAGCCCCCCCAGCAAAGAATATCACCTCAGTGAAGTTCAGACAAAAGAGATCCTATTATGGGGGAATTGGCGCTGTTCAAAAGTGTTCAACATATATTCAAATAAAAAGAATAATGCAAATCAATTAAAAAATAAATAAAGGTAAATACAAATCAATACAAATAAAAATAAAAATAAATACTCCAGATAATATGAACCCAAACACATCAGTGTGTTTGGGTTCATATTATCTGGAGTATTTATTTTTATTTTTATTTGTATTGATTTGTATTTACCTTTATTTATTTATTTTTTTATTGATTTGCATTATTCTTTTTATTTTAATATATGTTGAACACTTTTGAACAGCGCCAATTCCCCCATAATAGGATCTCAACATGTAGGCATGTGCAATTGTTTCGTTCCAAATTAGTTTTTTTAACGAATTTCGACAAATTCGTTAATTCGGAAATATCCGAATCAACGAAAACCCGTTTAACCAATTTTTCCGAATATTCGTAAATTCGAAAAATTTGTAAATTCGTAAATTCATACATTCGTAAATACGTACATTCGTAATTTACGAATGTACATTCGTACATTCGTAAATTAGTGAATTCGTAAATTTGTAAATTCGTAAATCTGAAATAATAATTAACTAATAATAACTTAACTACTATTATTAGTAACTATTAAATTATAGGTATTGTAGTTTCCTTTCAAATTTGGCTGTTAGTGAACGTAACACGTACAAATTTATCCGAAGGTTACGAATGATCCGAAATAACGAATGCCCTATCCAAACGAATGGAACGCAATGAATTAATAATAATAAATAATAATAATAATAAAAACTTTTGATTATTATTATTTATTATTAATTTGTTCCGTTCCATTTGTTTAGATGCAGCATTCGTTATTTCGGATAATGCGTAACTTCGGATAAATTCGTATTTGTTACGTACACTGACAGCCAAATTTGAAAGGAAATTACAATACCTATAATTTAATAGTTAGTTACTATTTCAGATTTTCGAATTTTTGGGTTTTTGGATTTTCAAATTTCGAATTTACAAATGTACGAATTCACGAATGTATGAATGTAGGAATGTAGGAATGTACGAATTTACGAATGTACGAATTTACGAATTTACGAATGTACGAATGTACGAATTGCGATCATAAAACGAATGACCTGAAAAATGAAAAAAAAAAAAAATAAACTAATGAAACGAAAACTAAAATGAACTAATTTTTTGGCTGTGCACATGTCTAATAACATGGATGTCTATGTTTATGTCCTTGCAGGTGAATGGAGGCAGCAAGGCATGACATTCCCTGCACTTGACTATCAAAAAGTAGCAACTGACCAAAATATTTAGCAAGGCTTTTAACATGCGAATGCCAGCTAGAAATGCCTGGTTATCGTAAAGCATATGTAAAGGCTATGTTTAACCACTTGAGCCCCGGACCATTATGCTGCCTAAGGACCAGAGGTCTTTTTCCAATTTGGCACTGCGTCGCTTTAACTGCTAATTGCGCGGTTATGCAATGCTGTACCCAAACGAAATTTGCGTCCTTTTCTTCCCACAAATAGAGCTTTCTTTTGATGGTATTTGATCACTTCTGCAGTTTTTATTTTTTGCGCTATAAACGGAAAAAGACCGAAAATTTTGAAAAAAAATGATATTTTCTACTTTTTGTTATAAAAAAAATCCAATAAACTCAATTTTAGTCATACATTTAGGCCAAAATGTATTCGGCCACATGTCTTTGGTAAAAAAAATGTCAATAAGCGTATATTTATTGGTTTGCGCAAAAGTTATAGCGTCTACAAACTAGGGTACATTTTCTGGAATTTACACAGCTTTTAGTTTATGACTGCCTATGTCATTTCTTGAGGTGCTAAAATGGCAGGGCAGTACAAAACCCCCCCAAATGACCCCATTTTGGAAAGTAGACACCCCAAGGAAATTGCTGATAGGCATGTTGAACCCATTGAATATTTATTTTTTTTGTCCCAAGTGATTGAATAATGACAAAAAAAAAAAAAAAAAAAAATATTTACAAAAAGTTGTCACTAAATGATATATTGCTCACACAGGCCATGGGCCTATGTGGAATTGCACCCCAAAATATATTCAGCTACTTCTCCTGAGTACGGGGATACCACATGTGTGGGACTTTTTGGGAGCCTAGCCGCGTATGGGACCCCGAAAACCAATCACCGCCTTCAGGATTTCTAAGGGTGTAACTTTTTGATTTCACTCTTCACTGCCTATCACAGTTTCGGAGGCCATGGAATGCCCAGGTGGCACAACCCCCCCCCAAATGACCCCATTTTGGAAAGTAGACACCCCAAGCTATTTGCTGAGAGGCATATTGAGTCCATGGAATATTTTATATTTTGACACAAGTTGCGGGAAAGTGACACTTTTTTTTTTTTTTTTTTTTTTTTTTGCACAAAGTTGTCACTAAATGATATATTGCTCACACAGGCCATGGGCCTATGTGGAATTGCACCCCAAAATACATTTAGCTGCTTCTCCTGAGTATGGGGATACCACATGTGTGGGACTTTTTGGGAGCCTAGCCGCGTACGGGGCCCCGAAATCCAATCACCGCCTTCAGCGTTTTTAAGGGCGTGAATTTTTGATTTTACTCTTCACTGCCTAACACCGTTTCGGAGGCCATGGAATGCCCAGGTGGCACAAACCCCCCCCAAATGACCCCATTTTGGAAAGTAGACACCCCAAGCTATTTGCTGAGAGGCATGGTGAGTATTTTGAAGCTCTCATTTGTTTTTGAAAATGAAGAAAGACAAGAAAAAACTTTTTTTTTTTTTTCTTTTTTCAAATTTCAAAACTTTGTGACAAAAAGTGAGGTCTGCAAAATACTCACTATACCTCTCAGCAAATAGCTTGGGGTGTCTACTTTCCAAAATGGGGTCATTTGGGGGGGTTTTGTGCCACCTGGGCATTCCATGGCCTCCGAAACTGTGATAGGCAGTGAAGAGTGAAATCAAAAATTCACGCCCCTTAGAAAGCCTGAAGGCGGTGCTTGGTTTTTGGGGTCCCGTACACGGCTAGGCTCCCAAAAAGTCTCACACATGTGGTATCCCCGTACTCAGGAGAAGCAGCAGAATGTATTTTGGGGTGTAATTTCACATATTCCCATGGCATGTTTGAGCAATATATCATTTAGTGACAACTTTGTGCAAAAAAAAAAAAAAAAAAAAAAAATTTGTCTCTTTCCCGCAACTTGTGTCGCAATATAAAATATTCCATGGACTCGACATGCCTCTCAGCAAATAGCTTGGGGTGTCTACTTTCCAAAATGGGGTCATTTGGGGGGGTTTTGAACTGTCCTGGCATTTTATGCACAACATTTAGAAGCTTATGTCACACATCACCCACTCTTCTAACCACTTGAAGACAAAGCCCTTTCTGACACTTATTTTTTACATGAAAAAGTTTTTTTTTTTTTGCAAGAAAATTACTTTGAACCCCCAAACATTATATATTTTTTTAAAGCAAATGCCCTACAGATTAAAATGGTGGGTGTTTCATTTTTTTTTTTCACACAGTATTTGCGCAGCGATTTTTCAAACGCATTTTTTGGGGAAAAAACACACTTTTTTAAATTTTAATGCACTAAAACACACTATATTGCCCAAATGTTTGATGAAATAAAAAAGATGATCTTAGACCGAGTACATGGATACCAAACATGACATGCTTTACAATTGCGCACAAACGTGCAGTGGCAACAAAATAAATACATTTTTAAAAGCCTTTAAAAGCCTTTACAGGTTACCACTTTAGATCTACAGAGGAGGTCTACTGCAAAAATTACTGCCCTCGATCTGACCTTCGCGGCGATACCTCACATGCATGGTGCAATTGCTGTTTACGTTTGACGACAGACCGCCGCTTGCGTTCGCCTTAGCGCAAGAGCAGGGGGCGACAGGGGTGCTTTTTTTTTTTTTTTTTTTTTTTCTTTATTATTTTTTTGCTTTTTTATCTTATTTTTAAACTGTTCCTTTCATTTTTTTTTTTTTTAAATCATTTTTATTGTTATCTCGGGGAATGTAAATATCCCCTATGATAGCAATAGGTAGTGACAGGTACTCTTTTTTGAAAAAATTGGGGTCTATTAGACCCTAGATCTCTCCTCTGCCCTCAAAGCATCTGACCACACCAAGATCGGTGTGATAAAATGCTTCCCCAATTTCCCAATGGCGCTATTTACATCCGGCGAAATCTAAGTCATAAAATGCTCGTAGCTTCCGGTTTCTTAGGCCATAGAGATGTTTGGAGCCACTCTTGTCTCTGATCAGCTCTATGGTCAGCTGGCTGAATCACCGGCTGCATTCTCAGGTTCCCTGTTGAGACAGGAGAGCCAGAGAAAAACACGGAAGACGGTGGGGGGGGGGGGGGGCATTCCCTCCCACGGCTTGTAAAGGCAGTCTAGAGGCTAATTAGCCGCTAGGATTGCTTTTACATGAAAGCCGACCGCTGGCTGAAAAGAATGATACCAAGATGATACCTAAACCTGCAGGCATCATTCTGGTATAACCACTCAAATTTGTGAATGGCGTACCTGAAGACAAAAAAATGGTTAACAATAAAGCACAGTAAACAATAAAGTATAAATAATTACATACCTGAAAAACAAACATGATAAAACATAATAACAATAACAATAACAATAACAATAAAACACTGCAGAATAGAATACAGTAAAAAAAGAGCAGAACAATAGAGAGAGAGAATAGAGAGAGAGAACAATAAAACGACAACTATTTTTTTTTATTTTATATATATATATTTTTTTTTTTACACTTTTTTTGTAACTAACTTTTATAACTGTAACCGGTTCCAGGTTCGGGTCTCTCAAAATGCGATGGCATCTTGGGAGACCCTGTGAAAGTGTGCCTAGTCTGTGCAATGCTGTACCCTACGCTAATACTCAACTAGTGAATGGTAGTGTTCAAAACATTCACCAATGCAAAGACCAGGATTGTCAGGACAGGAGGGACAATAATAGCGGGTGTCACGCCTATATCCGCGTTTGCTGCAGACACAACATCTTTTTGGGGGGGGTTCGTTGGGTAGGGGTACTCGGGAGCACATAAAAATGCCTCTCATGCAGCCGACTGCATTTCGTTGGGGGATGTGAATGGGGGAAGTACGGGCGCTGCAGAAGTGGTGGGTTCCCAATTAGGATTGGCGAATGCAGCAGGAAGGGCACTATGGGCACGACGGGCCTGTGTTTGTCTTTTTGGTGGCAGCGGGACACTACTTGTGCTTGTCACCTCACCAGCTTGAACTGCACTTATGGGACTCGCCACGTCACCAAGTGTTACTGCAGTGCTGGTTTGACTACGACCGGGGTGTACTAGGCCGCTGGTGCTTGCCAGTTCAATAAAAAGCTTCCAAAAAAACTGTTAGCGATCGCAGGGATCAGGCCTGACTCTGCGAACGCTGCAGTTATGCGTTTAGTGTTTTGTAAGTGACAGTGATCGATCGATACTGCACTTGGGTGGGCTGGACTGGGCCGGGCGGAGGGGCAAAACGCAGGTGCTAGCAGGTATCTGGGTTGATCCCGCTAACACTGCGTTTTTGGGAACCCTAAACTGCTGGGGACGCTAGTATAGATCTGATCTGATCGGATCAGATATTGATCCGTTCAGATACTATACCACTAAAGGAGGCGTATGCTGCGTGCGTGGGTGTTAGCGGTACTGGCGCTAACCTGACGCTGCCTGGGGCCGGTGCTTGCTAGTTCACCAAAATGCTACCAAAAAAACTGTTAGCGATCGCAGGGATCAGGCCTGACTCTGCGAACGCTGCAGTTATGCGTTTAGTGCCTTGTAAGTGTCAGTGATCGATCGATACTGCACTTGGGTGGGCTGGGCTGGGCCGGGCGGAGGGGCACAACGCAGGTGCTAGCAGGTATCTGGGCTGATCCCGCTAACACTGCGTTTTTGGGAACCCTAAACTGCTGGGGACGCTAGTATAGATCTGATCGGATCAGATATTGATCCGATCAGATACTATACCACTAAGGGAGGTGTACGGTGCGTGCGTGGGTGTTAGCGGTACTGGCGCTAACCTGACGCTGCCTGGTGCTTGCTTGCCAGTTCACCAAAATGCTACCAAAAAAACTGTTAGCGATCGCAGGGATCAGGCCTGACTCTGCGAACGCTGCAGTTATGCGTTTAGTGTTTTGTAAGTGACAGTGATCGATCGATACTGCACTTGGGTGGGCTGGGCGGAGGCACAAAACGCAGGTGCTAGCGGGTATCTGGGCTGATCCCGCTAACACTGTGTTTTTGGGAACCCTAAACTGCTGGGGACGCTAGTATAGATCTGATCAGATCAGATATTGATCCGATCAGATACTATACCACTAAGGGAGGCGCATGCTGCGTGCGTGGGTGTTAGCGGTACTGGCGCTAATCTGACGCTGCCTGGGGCGACGCATATCACCGCCGGGCGATCAGGGGGCTAAACCTTTATTAGGTAATAAACGGCGGGTGCCCTGACACTATAAAAAATAAACGAACTAACCTGCGTCACCCGTAACGGTTATACGGTGATCAGTGGTGAAAGGGTTAACTAGGGGGCAATCAAGGGGTTAAAACATTTATTAGGTAGTATATGGGGGTCCCTGTCACTATAAAACGCTGACGGCGAACCTAAATATTTACCTCACTAACTAGCGTCACCAGCGACACTAATACAGCGATCAGAAAAATGATCGCTTAGCAACACTGGTGACAGGGGGTGATCAAGGGGTTAAAACTTTATTAGGGGGGGTTAGGGGGGTACCCTAGACCTAAAGGGGGGTAATACTCACTGTTCCAACACTGTAACTGTCACAAACTGACACCATGCAGTAATCAGAAAAAAAAAAAAAAAAAAAAAACCTGCTGGTGTCAGTTTGTGACAGGGGGGGGGGGGTGATTGGGGGGGGATCGGGGGGCGATCGGGGGGGGGATCGGGGTGTTTTGTATGCCTGGCATGTTCTACTGTGTGTGTGTGTGTTGTGCACTCACATTGATGTCTTCTCCCCTCGGCGCTGGAACGGAAAATACCGAGCCGAGGGGAGATGACATCACTTCCTTTGCTGCTGTTTAGCATACAGCAGCAAAGGAGTGTTCCCATTGGCCGGCGGCGATCGCGAGGGGGGGGCCACGAACGGATGGCCTCCCCCTCATCTCGGATCGCCGGGGAACAGAACGGGACCGCTTCGGGCACCGGGGGGGGGGGTCCGATCGGACCCCCCACCCGCGAGAGGCAAATCACGTACATGTACGTGATTTTGCCTGCCCGTGCCGCCTTGCCGACGTAAATCGGCGTTAGGCGGTCCTTAAGTGGTTAAACATTTTTTAAAAAATAAACATGTTATACTTTCTTTCTCTGTGCAACTAAATTTTGCAGAGCGCCCCTCTACTTCCTCTTCTGGGATCCCCTGTCGGCAGTCTCGGCTCCTCCTCTGTTTGTGCCATCACAGGAAGCCGCTTACAAAGGCTTTCAAAAGCCACACAGTGTGGCTCGCCCCCCCACCCCCACCCCCGCCCTGTTCACTGGATTTGATTGACAGCCTTTCTGTGAGGCCAGTGTGGCTGCAGACAAGTACAGAGCTGGATCGAGATATAACAAAGCAGGGACATGGATCCATGTCTTCTGCTAGTAAAAGCATCTCCTACACTGTAGTAAAGGACTAGCTAGTCACACAGGTAACCCTTTGATCGCCCCTGATGTTAACCTCTTCCCACCCAGTGTCATTAGTACAGTGGCAGTGCATATTTTTAGCACTGATTGCTGTATTAGTGTCACTGGTCACCAAAAAGTGACAAAAGTGTCAGTTAGTGTCCGAACGCAATATCACAGTCCTGCTATAAGTCGCTGATCACCACCATTACTAGTAAAATAAATACATTAATAAAATAACATGAATAAAAATATCCCATAGTTTGTAGACGCTATAACTTTTTGCGCAAATCAATCAATATATGCTTATATATTGGGCTAAAGTTTTGAAGAAATTGGATTTTTACATTTTTTTTATTTGATATGTTTTCTAGCAAAAATTTAAAAAAAAATGTTTTTTTTCAAAATTGTCAGTCTTTTTTTGTTCATAGTGCAAAAAATTTAAACCACAGAGGTGATCAAATACCCCCAAAAGAAAACTATTTGTGGGGGAAAAAAAGGACACACATTTTATTAGGGTACAGCGTGGCACAACCGTCAATTGTCAGGTAAATTAACGCAGTGCCGTATTGCAAAAAATGGCCTGGTCATAAAGGGGGGGGGGGTAAATCTTCCGAAGCTGAAGTGGTTAAGATAAGAAATGTTCTGCCTTTAGAACCGCTTTAAGGGAACAACTATAATTCTATGTGTGGTATTTTAATTAAAGTCCTGGGATTCTGCACCATCACTGACACACCTCATGGGGGTACTTCACCAAACCGACCAAGGCTCACAGTACAATACTGCAGAGAGCAGAGCTGACGTCATATAACTTTAATGCCTTTCTCTACAGTATGAAAGACTGCATTTGTTACAATAAATTAAGTATGTCTGTAGCTGAACTTTTTCCAAAATTTTTATTTTTTTTGTTCTTTCAAGAAAGTGAAGATATAGTTAGAGTTCTGATCTAAAGCAGAGTTAAAGGCACCTCTACTCCAATTTTCTGACACCTGTGAGGTCTCCTGCTGGTGCTGGCATCTTCTCCTTGGCTTCGTCCGGTGGTGGTCTTCGGCTAGCAAGAATGGCCGGCACAGGATGACGTCACTCTAGCACATATGCAGGAGTCGTTAATCCTGACACAGGCAGGTAAGGGCATTTTATTACAGACGAGACATGGCATGTCTTTTTTGCAATTAAGAGTCTGCCTGTTCACTTTTTATTTTTTAGAGTTCAGTTCTGCTTTAAGTATTTACACTGCTGTTTTATATCTGTTTTTTGCATACACAATCTTTGTTTCACAAATAAACAATACATGACAAAGGGTTCCTGGAGCACCATGGGTTAGCCAAAATGACAGCAAAGCAGAACAGATAACCAGCTAACCTTTGTATGACAGAGGCCTAAAACTCAAATAACACCTTAGAGTTCCGTACATGACTAGGGTATTAAATATGGCTTGTCTTTTCTGCTCAAACCATCACCCCATAATATTTCCAAAAAATTAACAACACCACAACAAGTTGGAGTTAAATTGCCATAGCAGGCTTCTATTAACCAAAATATCAATAACATTTTAATAACTTATATAACACTTAACACCACAGTGTAACAAAAAACATGGAGCTCCAAGGTCCTATTAGGCATCACGAGAAGGAAAGGTAACTGCGTATCTCCAGCTCCAAGACCACCGACTCGGAGACAACACGCAGATAGGCATCCCACCAACTTGGAGCCGTACCTCAGACGGGTCCCTACAACGTACCTTTTTATCCACCCTAACCTAAAAGGACCTTGTACCCCACCTGCTGCACGACAGAGAAAAAAACTAAATTCCCCACACTGCAAAACCACAATTACAGGGCGGGAGGGAAGATTTCCCCCGACTCTTCAGACCTATGAATGAAGACCTTCCCAGACCAACCCTCTGCAATTCCAGGCAACCCCAACCTTGACCCAATCAGCTAAGTTCTGCCGCCTATATTGTTTCAAACTGCAACTGAAACCCTCACCTAGACCCAAGCCCCTTTAACCCCTGTCCTGCCAGCCCTCTGTACATTTCCTTGTGCATTTTACTCCGGGCCTCCCTCAAGAGGCTTCTTTTAGCACAGCTGAAAAGTGATGTTAATGATGTGAAAAGAAAACTAAAGCCCATCCTGCTGGTTGGATAGAAGACTTAATTTGTATGGATAGAAGATTACATATAGTATGTATGTAGACTACCTATGTTTGTATATCAAATATGCATGGGAAGAAGACTTAAAGGGTATGTAAACATAAAATTAAAAAAAAATGGGGACTATTTTTTGTTGTCCCTCTGTAAACTCAGCTCAATCTGTACATTGTGTATGAGATCCAGGAAAGTTCTAAAGTACCTGTTTATCCTGCCATTTCCTTTAGCAAAGAACCCCTTTCTCTTTGTTATTGACCAAATTAGGCATGGAAGCACATTCGTACATGTGTAGCCAGTCTGCATGTCTTTTTTTGGCTTGGGAATTACAAGACCTCATGCCTATAGTCACCAAGACAGGTAAAAGCCGCCACACTAATTCCCATCCCATTCCGCCCTCCACAGTTTGAGTGACAGTGCCTTTTTATCACCAAGCATCGTTTGCAGTCCAACGCCCAGCCGAGCTGTCATTAAAAATAGGGGACATAGGGATGACATGACCACAGTTAAAAAGACAAAAAAAAAAATCACAGCATGTTTTGATGGCTGTAAATAGTGCAATGTGATGGTTTCAGATGTGTTTGTTTTAGTTTTATTGTACCTTAATTTACACTTTACTATGCCTTATCTCATATTAACTCAGCTAGCAATAAAGAAAATTATTTTCTAATATAATATTTTTGTAGTGTTTGACCATAATATAAAAGAACAAAAATATTCTTTAAGCAGTGAATAACAACCTGAATAAGATCATCGAAGCAGCACCTGACAAACATGCCTGCTCTGTGAAATTCCATAAGGTCACAAAGAAATAGACTCATCCAAAGGACTAAACAACAAAAAGGCCGCCTAATAGATGAGCAGGTCTACGCTAAGTGCAGCGGATGGTGAGAGTTCTGTCTATCCTCATCAAGATCACCGACCCACTGAAACCTTTTCTCCTAGGTACATATATAGGAAATGTTTCTTACCCTTTTCTACACATTATCATTGGTATGATCTCTCTCCTGTGTTTATACAGAAACAACACAAATACACAATCATGGCCATTTTATGACACTGATGAACCCATGGAAAATGACTCAGATCATGTAGCTATGTATTTAAAGTGTTACTAAACCCACAACAGTAAAATCAGTCTGTATATGCAGTAAAGCATGCTTGTTATACTCACTGTGTAACCTAAGGGGATATTTCTCTGCATTATGTAAAAAAGGCTGTTTGATCCTGTCTTATTTGATTCTCCCCTTTTTTACTGTCCCCAATCCATCTCATGATAGTACAGAGCCTTAGGGCATTCTGCACATGCTCAGTTTGGTGTGTATTGCCTAGAGAGTTTTTTTTTTCTTTTCTTGGGAGGGTGCATGTGATCAGCACAGGGCCAATCAGCACTTTCCAGACAAAGGGTCAGGGGTCCTGCAGCCTCAAAAAACAGTCAGAGGAGAATGAAAACTTCTCCTACAAGCTTTGACCAGTGCTCAGCCGCACACTGATAGAAATCACAAGACTGCTATATACTGCTGATGAGAAAGGGTATTTAGCCGTTTATATTTACTAAAATAATTGCATTTCCATTTTCTGTGTACTGTGGGAGACCAGATATAGTGAATGCAGGGTCCTGGGTTTAGTAACACTTTAACATCTGCCAAGAATTCAAACAATGGACCACCAGTATATTAAATAAAGGCTTTTACAAACTGTTCATAAAAAATGATAAATTACAGAGATTGGGACAAAATACTGCCACTTTTTTCTTTTTTTTATACGGTCGTCTATAAGCCACATGGAGCTTCTGTCAATGGACAAAGGTAGCCTGTTTCCAGGTGCATTCAGCCTGCATTTGAGATCAGTTTGGGATGCTTCCATGATAATACAAAGTTCATTAGTCCAGTGCAGCTACCCCTTCTGCCCCTCCCCTGTGTCTCAGCCCTGAACAGTAACCTGAAGGTGCACATTTGTAAATAAGAGGAAAAGTTGCCCACAGCTCCCGGGTCAGACATTCCTGGTGGTCAACCATGGAACATGATCATGTGCTTTCATTTTTAGCAGATTTGTAAGTATGGGTCCCCTACCGAGAGTCATAGCTTTAAAAAAATGTTTATTTTTTTACCAACTTTGTCATGTATTTCAAAATTGTTTTACTTTACAGATATTTGTGTATGCATAAACCCCTGAGGAAGTGAACATTGATTCTTGAAACGCATCAGGTCTTAAAGATCCAATCTTAAACTAATTATGTACTGATTTTTGGAATACTGTATTATGTTATGAACTATATCATGTCAATTACTTCAAATCTGCCCATTAGCATGGTATTTGTTTTATATGGTATGTTACTATTATTGTACCTATCAATACATCTGCATACCATTTATTTATTTATTGGGTGTGTTATGCCTTGTTCAAAGTCCCAAGGGCAAATCTATGTTTTTATACCTTCCTCAGTAAGGGCTGGTCCATACAAAAGAACTCCCTGCTCCAGGTGAGACAGGAAGCCTAATGATAACACAGGTGCACGCCTCGGCTTGCCTCCGCATACGATCAACACTGAAGAAATGGCTGCACTCCAAGATCCATCAAAATTCTTATTCAATGAAAGAACATCCCAAGGGTTACAGACAGTTCAAATGGTAGACGTGTTTCACACACTAACAGGTGCGCTTATAAGCGCACCTGTTAGTGTGTGAAACGCGTCTACCATTTGAACTGTCTGTAACACTTGGGATGTTCGTTCATTAAATAAGAATATTGATGGATCTTGGAGTGCAGCCATTTCTTCAGTGTTGAAGGGCTGGTCCATACCAGTGTTCCCCTGCAGTGCAATTTGGCAGCCCACTCATTTGAATGGGATGCAAATCTCACCGGACTACACAAAAAGTAGGGCATGCTCTACTTTTGAAAAACGTGCCGTACTAAAATTGCACGGTACTATGGTAACATGCAATCTGGGACCCAAAAATACACTGCCTGCTGACGTTTTTATATAAAATTCTAAGTTCGGTTTTGGATAGATTGAGATAGATTAAGCTTTATTTTCGACTGCTGATAATCACAAAATATAAAAAAACAACCTCCACTTCAAGAAGTCACTTTATCAAATGTCTATAATGTTGTTTATATAAAGATAAAATCAGTAATATGTGGTTCATATGAGGACAGAATCAATAATATATTTCAGCAAAATCTTTTGGACAGAAATAAGGAAGCTGCCAATGCTGATGTATTTTGAAGGCACAATCTCCTGGGCTTTTCCCTGACTAATCTTTCACAGTTTAGTGAGCCACTTACCTGAAACAAGCATGGCACCAGTGAAGTGTCAATACATCTAATGCACACATCCTTGTTCCAGGACAGTGACTTTCTAAGGCAGGGATTAGAATGTTGGCCTGGAAGCACTATTAGTATTCAATGTTCCATCCTAACAAGTATGTTTTATGATATAATAAGGCTGAAGTCAAGGCAAACAGCTAAATACACAGAAAGAAAGAAAGAAATACATATATGAGGCCAGTTTTACCTACCAAAACAAACCAAATCTGTAGTTCTGTCTATCCAGTCCTGAGATTTACACACCTCTGCCACAAAGCACAGCCCTGCCTGAGGTTTCTCTGCTAGAACTTCACTTTCACTTACAGGTCTATTCTACAACCACACCCTTTGAATGGCCAGTAAAGGGAGAATCAGCAACATTGATGAACTTGTTGCTTCCACCGTCAGTGTGTCACTTTCGGTTTCGGTCTATGGAGCACATATTCATCCCAGACTTCCTGATTTTAAACATTGTAATATTCTTATACATAATGTAAGTGCATTTCTAAACCAATTTTGAAATAAATGGTAAAACGGATTTACACTATGGACATACCTCCCAACTTTTTGAGATGGGAATGAGGGACACCTATCAGCAAAAATATGCAGGCATAGGACACACCCCTTGCCACACCCCCTTAAAGGAGACTTGTACAAAAAACAAGATTGGTTAAACCCACAAGTGCTTTTTTTTTACCACTAATATTCCTTTATATTGGCTTTTGGAATTTACAAATGCAGCAATTTAGGAATCAGATGAAAGATTTAGTGCTGGAAAACACTTTTGATAGATAAAAAGTGCATTTTATATACATCTATATAGATCAGACCAAAATGAGGAACAAATGGGGAGGAATGAGGGACAGAGGGACATTGCTCCAAATCAGGGACAGTCCCTTGAAATCAGGGACAGTTGGGAGCTATGCTATGGGGCCTGTTTGTTGTTGTCTCTGCACGTGGAGGCATAGGAGATCGTAGGAGAAGCCGAGGCAGCTCTGTATCTGGGAATTGTGTACAGCCACAAAGTGCTGTAATTGCTGTTTTACCCCTTAACAAGGGAGAAATTCTGGTGAGTGAGGTGGAGAAGGGGGAGCATGTATTAAAACCACCAACACACCACAAGATTTATGTAATTTAAACAATATCGCATTATAGATTTATCATTTTTTGTTTTTTAGCACATCACTTTATGGACTTTTTATTGTATTACAGCACATGTCACTTTTCACAGATACTAAGGAATATTGTAAAGCACAACACAGTCACTTTATTATATATTGTGTGTGATTCATAGTTTGATAATCTAAGTGATTTATTAATTTTTACCGCAACCATACATTTATTAGGATATTTTTGACCTATTTCTGTGCAATCACATTATAATTGCCAAATTGCACACCTAAACACTTCACCTAGCACACTAATTGCAGGTACACTTAAAGGGATACACACTACAAGCAGCACCATACCCACTCCCCTTAAAGAATATTTTGCTCTTTATCACTTTTTTTTGGGGGGGGGGGTAAAAAATACACCCAACGCCAAATCCCCCCCCAGTCAGTTGGGTCACAGGTAAACCCCCCCTAATCGGTCAGCCAGTCACCAGCACCACACATCTAGGTCGCAGGCAGCGCTTCCCCTGGGAGGCGGGTATCGTCTCCTCCTCCTGGTGCTTCATGGCGGCTTCCCCTGTGTCTCCTCTCTCCTCTTCCTGAGTGGGCAATAGGATCGCTTCTCCTCTCGGCCAATCAGGTGATTGGCTGGGAGGAGAATCAGGAAAACAATAGTGAATATTAATTTGCTATTGCTTTTGGATTAGGGGGGCGGTGCTCCTGCGTCCCACATTATGGGGCTCGGTGGTAGTTTCAGTGGGGGCAGCAGCTTAATAACTATTTTCACAATTTTGTCCATGATGCGGAACATTTACCTTTGGTTTTAAATGTCAGAATTGGCCCAGACTGGAGGTGGTAAAATAAGACATTCAAGCAATTATCATTTTTGGGAGATTAGCATTGGCACCTCTGTATAATCATGTTATCTTTATTTTGTCTATTAAATCTGTAAAGATTTCCAGAATGAAAACCCACATGAGAAATTAACATTTAGAGATCTACTTACGGTTTTCTGATTTCAGTGGAAGAATTTGGCTTAACTTATCCGGTGAGCTAGGACTATCAAGCTTTGAGACACAGTCGAAATTAATGATGAACATCATGGCTACACCTTCCTGGTTCTTTACAGGAATAATATGGGTACTGCAAACAAATGTTGAACCTGAAAGAGAAGATAAATTACAGTTAGCTCCAAGATATTTCAGTTTTCTTCTTCTAACTTTTAGGGAAAGCAGTAATGAAATGTTTCTTCCAGAGCTGCCCCTTCTGCCTCCACTATTACACAGCCAAGTGAAGGAGTCACTATTTTGAGATTATTCATAACGTATTTTAAAGACTGTACAAGGATAGTCCAGCTGCAAGAATACAACTATAGCCTTGTAGGAGGGCATAGGGGTGCAAATTATCACAGAAGTAATTTACAAAAGGAGTCCCAAGAGAGATTTGTGAGAACCTCAGCAGCAACAAATGAAACTCTGATTGGGTGTTGAGAAAGTAGGAAGAAGGAGCTTAGGTCTAGGGTGGGACATATCACCCAAGTTAGTGCAGAATATTTGTACAGAGAAAGAGTATGTATGGCTCAAAGTAATCTGAGTGACCTTTACATTTAAAGTAAAAGAAAAGCCTAACTTTTCTTAAAAATGTTCACTCTCCCCTCTCCCTACCTATCCTACACACCCTGAAAAAAAAGATCTGCATACTTAAAGTAGAAGTCCATGCTAAAACTAAAATCTCCGCATCTATAGACACCCACGATCTAACACTAACCTATCTAACCCTGTCAAGAAAAAAATCAGTATACATACCTTTTTTGAAGCTGATCCAACCCGATTCCATGCCGAGCTGTCAGCCGCGTCTTCACTGTGGAGGCGGGCGCAGAGAACACGTCCGACAACAGAAGCCCCATAGTAAGTCTATGGGTGACGTAACTTCCCATTCATTTCACTTCTGCCGCTGGAGATCAGGTCGGATCGGCTTCAGAAACATTATGTATACTCATTTTTTCTTTACAGGGCTAGATAGGTTAGTGTTAGATAGATCGTGGGTGTCTATAGATGTAGGGATTTTAGTTTTAGCATGGACTTCTACTTTAAGTTTTTTAAACCCGGTCCAGTCACTTGATTCAGCAGCTCCAGCTCATTTGTGTCAGCTGACAACAGATGGGCCATGGAAGACTATGGGTGATGTCATGGTTCCAGGAACTCACAGCGATTGTCGAGCACTACCTTACACAGGGAAGCTGAAGCTGCTAAATTACATGAACGAACTGGATTAAAAAAAGGTAAATACACAGATCATTTTCATAAGGGATATGCAGGATAAGTAGGAGGAGGGGCAAAAGAGCATTTTTAAGAATAGTTAAAGTGGACCTTTAATATCACTTTAAGGGATTTGTGGGTTTTTTCTGTACCTGTTTTTAATGATGTTGATTGCTTGTAATGCAAGGAAATCTTTTTGCACATTAAAGTAGAACTATAGGCAAAACTATTTTTTTCCATTTTGAAAAGAAAAAGGAAGGGTTGTAACCCGTGTCAGATTTTTGTTCGCCATCTATGTCCCATTGCAGAGATTTCTCTTCACTTCCTGTCCCATAGTCAAACAGGAAGTGAGAAAAAAATCCCTGCAAATTCAAGGAATCCCTTGGGGACCCCCAGGCCACCATAACTAGTGTCCCCATTGGAAGATTTCCCTTCTGTTACTTTTCAGGGGACAACCCAAAATTTGGGATCTTCTTTTACCTTCACTTTCAATCATAACAGTAAACAGGACAAATAGAGATGGTGAATCTCCTTAACAGGGGCACAGACAGCAATAAAAACTGACAGGTATTCTAATCCCTCTCCACTCTATCCAAAAAAGTTTTACCTTTCGTTATACTTTAAGTCATCAATAGTGATTTTTCCTTAGAAGCAGGAAACTATGGTCAGAAATGTGACAATGCCAAGTCATTTGACTTGACAGTCAATATATATTTTGGTATCAAGCATCCTTTCCCCACCTCAAGGTTGGGGGATACAACCACAAGTGTTAGGCTGGCCATATACAGTTTGAAGCTCGACCGGTTCAGCAGGAAACAACTGGGATTCGAACCGTTAAAGAGCAGGCTGAATCTACCAAATTGATGTATCAATCAACTTGGGTACAACCAGCCTGCTGGATTCTGTTGTGATTATCGGTATATAGCGGGGTCAGGGAAGCCATCCCCATGGTCTTCTCCCAGTGGGTATGGCTTCCCTGACCCCGCCACCATGCTGGGAGAAGACAATGGCCTGGGATTTCCGCATAAACACTATCTGTGTTGATGGAGGAATTGAGCGAATTTTCTTTCCTGTAACCCGTGGTTGCAACGAAGAAAATTCCATGTATGGCCGGCCTTAGCTACCTCTGCCCCAACCTAATTCTGCTTTAGAATAATCCAGATAGTCAAGAAAAAAAGGAATTGCTGCTGTATTTTTCATCAAAGTATTTTTTTTTTACAGCTGAGAGAACAAAAACATTAGAGAGTTACCGTATTTATCGGCGTATAACACGCACTTTTTTCCCCTTAAAATCAGGGGAAAATCGTGGGTGCGTGTTATACGCCGATCCCCTGCGATCCTGACCTGTCAGAACGAAAAAATCGCTGACCGCGATTTGAAAATGGCGCCGCCGGCGCCGAAATACACAGTGCCAGCCCTCGGCTCTTCTCGGTCACTTTTGGTTTCACTTGAACGCCGACGGAACCTAGCCGAGTATACTCGGCTAGTTTCGGATAGCTCCGCTCACCGTCCGAGTGGAGCCGAAAGTGAACGAGAGCCGCCGAGAAGAGCCGAGGACCGGCTCTGTGTATTTCGGCGCCGGCGGCGCCATTTTCAAATCGCGGTCGGCGATTTTGAAGCTCAGAGGCTTCAGCAAGACTGCACTGGGGCAAGGCTGGACTGGGGCAAGGCTGGACTGGGGCAAGGCTGCAATGGACACTGGGGAAGGCTGCACTGACATGGCTGCACTGACATGGCTGCACTGACATGGCTGCACTAGCAAGGCTGCACTGACATGGCTGCACTGACATGGCTGCACTGACATGGCTGCACTGGGGCAAGGCTTTACTGAGAAGGCTGCAATGATGGGCATTTAAATGTAAGTTTTTTTCCCTTCAAGTTCCCTCCTAAAAGTTTTTTTCCTTAAAATTCCCTCCTAAATTGGTGTGCGTGTTATACGCCGGTGCGTGTTATACGCCGATAAATACGGTATTTAAAGAATATTAAAAGTGGAATTACTTAAAAAGTTTTCAACAAAGAGAAATCAACGCAAAATAGGCCATTTATGTGCGGTAAAACCTTACAAATAATGTACCTTTAATTATTATAGTCCTCAATTTAGCTGACAGATTTGCTGGAGACTTTCAAATTTGCATGGATCATTACTGGAAAGTTAAAATAATTTATCAAAAGTTATCCTTGATTAAAGCTTCTTTAGCTTACTTCAGTCTTTTCATGTACAACGCTTAATCCCCTCATATTGATTAGTGTATTATATGTACATTTGATGTCCCAGTTTTGAGTGTAGGAATTTTACACATTTTATCATCCAGAAATTCTCTAGTAGCAGCTATTGTGAAATTTTCTGGTGGGAACAGAAAGATTCTTAGAGAACACCAAAGTGCAGATTTGAGTAGCAAATAATCTGTGTGACTAGTCATGTACTACTTGTGTCACAGTTCTGGATAGATAATGTTGAAATGTAACCATTTTGGTAAAATGCATTGTGGTCAAAAAGTAAAGTGAAGTTAAAAGAGAAGTTCGGGATTAAAAGAAAAAAAAACATTTATATTTACCTAGGTGGATGCAGTGTGATCCCATGCTGCATCTGTCCCCAGCTGCCTCTGCAGTGATAACTGAGCGATCAAACACAGCTGATTGCTCAGTTCTCCCCCTCTGCTCTGAACAGAGAGCCATGAGTGTCAGTCAGCGACTCTCTCCTCTCCCCTCCAGTGCTCACTGGAGCGCTGGGCTGTGGAGGAGGCCAGTGGGGCTGGCTCGGGCTCTTGGCAGATCGCTGAGAGGCTAAGTCAGGTGTCAGTCCAGGTATCTGGGTGAATCCTGGCCATGAGGTCGGGATCTTTACCGAGCATGGACCGGATGAGTGATGTCAGCCAACAGCGGTCTTTAGCCTGCTGTCGGCTGAAAATGGGTCACAGGAGTGTAGAACGAACTGCAGTCCTGTGATCCATAGAAGATGTATGGCCAAAAAAGCTTTGGCCATACTTCTCCTTTAAGATGATTTTGGGTTGTTTTGAAAGAGACTGCTGCCAAACTGAGCAATACACAGTAATGACATTGGGATTGGTGTGAGGTATTACTAAGCGCAGTGGAGGACCAGGAGATTGACACTACCAGAAGTGTTGTTTTGAAGAAATAGGCTCCAAATTTCTCTTCACTGGAGCAGAGTTTGGTTGTGTGTGCGGCAGAAGGGCTAAGTATATATATTTGCTTTAAGGGACAGCTTTTATTGACAAGTTCAGATTGGCAACTGAGTTGCTCTTGGGCAGGGGTGTCCAACCTTTTGGATCTTCCTGAACAACCATTGGAAGAAGAGGAATTGTCTTGGGCCACACATAAAATACATTAACAATAAGGAGGGCTGATGAACAGAAAAAGTCAAGCAGATCACAAAGTAACGATCACTGATATAGATTATTGTACCTATCTGAAACGTTCTTTCTTTTTTTTTTTTGTAATATGTTTTATACTAAAAGTAAAAGAGGGGACAAAAAACTAGTGCAATATTTGACACTGTTTTTGGTTAACTAACGCATCAATATCTACTTCAATGGATCACCCTTGAAAATAGTTGCTCACAAATATAGTTGTTGCTGAAAACTGATAAATTAAATAAGGTGTGATTGTGAAGAGTGGGAGATTTTTCTTTGAGAAGATAAAACTTATAAAAGTCCAGTAAAGACAGTGTCAATTTTTTCTTCATCCACATGTGTTCACCAAGTCTAAGACCCCTTTCACACAGTCGGACCGTTCAGGTCTGCCTGTCAGTTTTGACGGTGGAACTGAACGGGCGCTCCATGCTAGTCTATGGAGCGACGGATGTCAGCGGTGACATGTCCGCTGATATCCGACCCGGTCCAATCCACTAAAAGCAGACAGATGCCTCTAAGTTCAGATCCGTCGCTGGCAAATCAGATCAGGTGAGATCTGATAAAAACAGACATGCTGTCCGTTTTCGTCTGATCTCTCCATAGAAACCAGCGGCGCTCGACAAGCCCCTCCCCGCTCAGTGAGCAGAGAGGGACCTGTCATCCACTGGCTCAGCGGAGATCAACGAAGAGATCTCTCGCTGAGCCGGAGGACCGAGGCGGACTCCGTGGAAGCGGATCTGCCTCGTGAGAATGAGGCAGATCTGCTTCTTGGACACCTATGTGCTATGTGACACCTATGTGTTTCTGTAACCATTGGAAGTAATTTAAAGCCCATTGAATCCCTATTCAATAGGCTTTAAATTACTTCCAATGGTTACAGAAACTCCATTCATTTACCCTGGACTTGTTCTGGTGCCAAAAAACAGCCCCTCTTTCGCCTTATTTTTTTAATATATTTTTCACAGAAAAAAAAAGTAAAAAGTAAAAAACTGTACCCTAAAACATTTAAAGCAACAGTACACAGGAAAGGGGGAAAAATGCAAATAAAAAAGAATACAAAATGAAACAAAAATTCCCTCCTATTCCTGTTGTGTCTACAAGACCGGAAGTGAAGGAATATCCCTACAACTAGACACAGATGACAACAAATAAAAAAATTAACAGGGGTTTAACTAATTTCTACTCTTATCCAAAAAGAAAAAAAAACACAATTGGCATGTGGCTGTCCATAAAAGTCAACAAGTATTTTCAAAAAGAGAGCTTAACAATTAAAGGAATATTTTTCTAATGTCCATGCATTTCTAATTCATTTTCCTCATAGTGGTTGTAAACCTCAGTCACAAAATTTGAACTAACCACATACACTATATTGCCAAAAGTCTTGGCACGCCTGCCTTTACACGCACATGAAATTCAATGGCATCCCATTCTTAGTCCATAGGGTTCAATATTAGGTTGGCCCACCCTTTGCCACTATAACAGCTTCAACTCTTCTGGGAAGGCTGTCCACAAGGTTTAGGAGTGTGTCTATGGGAATGTTTGACCATTCTTCCAGAAGTGCATTCGTGAGGTCAGGCACTGATGTTGGACGAGAAAGTCTGGCTCGCAGTCTCCTCTCTAATTCATCCCAAATGTGTTCTATTGGGTTGTGGTCAGGACGCACTGCAGGCCGGTCAAGTTCCTCCACCCCAACCTCGCTCATTCACACTATATTGGCAAAAGCATTGGGCCACCCCTCCAAATTATTTGGTGGAGGGGAGATTATGGTGTGGGGTTGTTTTTCAGGGGTTGTGCTTGGCCCTTTAGTTCCAGTGAAGGGAATTCTTAAGACGTCAGCATACCAACTAATTTTGGACAATTTCATGCTCCCAACTTTGTGGGAACAGTTTGGGGATGGCCCCTTCCTGTTCCAACATGACTGCGCACCAGTGCATTCATGTTGGAACAGGAAGGAGCCTGATCCAACGGGAAGAGTGAATTTGAGGTGGAGGAATCTGACAGCAATCTAGAGCTACATAGGAAAGTATCAGGATGCATAGGAAAGTATCAGCTAATACTATTAAAAGTTCCTAATGTGGACTACAGAACATCTCACTCAATGTTATTGAGATGAGGATGGGGGTGGAGATGGGGGGGGGGGTGCTGAATAGTCCTAAAAAGTTCCTGTCCTTGGGTGACAACACTGCTCCTCCAGTGATAAAGCATTGTCACCCTGGGGAAGGAAGTATGCTACTGGTAGGATCATAGGTGCAAAACCTAAAAGAAAAAATGCAGCCATCCTCTCTAAAGACTGGTAAATTTCAATATATTACATTGTTGTATTTGGATTTAGATACACTTTAAGACTAGGCTCACGCTGTCGCATTTTGTGTGGCTTGCATTTGCGTAGGCACCGTAGTCCATTAATTTGAGTAGGCTGCTCTGCCTGCAGGAAAACACAGCAAAAAGTCCCTGCACCTTTTTAAAATTGCTGCCAAACAGAAAGTGCATGGTGCTTTTACAATTTCCTGCACCTGAAAGTGCATTGTGTTTTCGGATGCATGGGGTTGCCATTAAGAATGTGTGGCACCCCCACGTGTCTGCAAAAGAGCAGCTTGTTTTGGCTTCGGGTGTGGGAATACGTACACTTTACATGCTGTCTTCCACCCGCAGCAACCCGCCACAGTGTGAATCTGGCCTAAATTCTTTCCTTCATCAGACCTAAATAGATACATTTGTTGCAATTATTTTTGTGAAATAAATATTTTGGCAGCAATCCTGCTTCATTATATAATACAATAAAACTTACATTGCACAAATGAACATAATAAATTCAGTTTGTTAGATTTTAAGCAGTTTATGCCACTCATTGCACTTTTTTATAGAAAAAAATATAGAAAAAAGTTTCATAAAGTATGCTTGATCTTTGCAGACTTCCCTAAGTGCCTGAATCAGCAATTCTGTCTGTTTCAGACTAATGCAATGTGACTTAACACAGTAAAACTAGAAACTTTACTTCCTTGGCCACAGCAAACTGATCTTGTATTATATTCTATAAAAACTCAGCTCTATAATGAGGTTAGTGCTGATGCTGGGAAACAATCTGCAAAACAGAACAGTGCCTTAATTATCAGAAGAAACTAAGACAATGACAATTGCTGCTGGGATAGCAAAAAAAAAAGCCTAAAGTAGACCTGACATTCTATAATAAACTTAGAGAGGCTGGTGTACCAAAAGCAAATAGGCAGTTCACTTTGCAAGGAAATTTTAATTTAGTGAAAATGGTGCAAATTCACTTTGAAAAGAATAGCCGATCACGTGCAAGAAAAAAAATAAAATAAAATAAGGAAAATATACAAAACATTTTGTTTTGAACATTTGCTTACACATGATTGGATGATGTAATTCAGCAGAGTTCCCTTGCAAAGTGAACATCCTATTGCCTTTAGTAAACCAACCTTATTCACTCAAAGGAAAAGGGCCTCAAAGTCCATAAATAGGGAGCTGCACTAGGAATTTACCTTATAATATGCCATTTCAGTAGTAGCAGAGTTTTGTACTGTCTTATTAATAATTGTATGTTATGCCTCCTTCTTGTAACTGTGTATAATACCCGGGTTTCAGAACCATTTTCAAAATGTATTATGGCCCATATACAAGGGTAGCCACTGCTAAGAATCAGCCATTCTTGCCGGCATAGATAGGTACACAGTGTGGTTGATTTATTAAAGAAAAATAGACTGTTCACTTTGCAAGGGAAGTTGAACTTTGCAAGGGAATTTTTCCCAGAGCTTAGTGAATCAGGTTAAGCTGTGCTGACATCCATCATTCACTCATATTTTGCAATGTTTTTATTGCCATTTATTGGGTTACTGCATACAATTTAGAAGAAGTAGTATGTATTACACATATAAAAGTGATTGTGGAATGAGCCGCATCCTATCCATCCCTTAAGACGCCGGAACGGCGAAATACATAGGTTGGAGCTTGTTTTGGAGTTATGTCGTCCTGCACGGAGTGTGTGCCTGCCCACAGTCTGTTATTTTGTGGTTGTAGCTGACGGTATCAGTGATTTGTATACGTTAAGTGTTGAGGTAGACACTTCTTCATTTAAGTGCATTGTTGTTCTTAATAGTTTTTTATAAAAAAGGTTTTACATGATGCAGTGCCTTTTGTTTCCTATGTACAGTCTCAAGCAGCGATGATGGTGGTCTTTGAGAGGAGAGTGGATTGTTTAACCCCATAGTGACTGGAAAAGAGTTGAATTGGATTTATTACATTATGGAGAAAGCATTGATGTTTATTGATTTTGGTAGTTAGTGAAGAATGTGGAGGAAGCACGGTGTGGACATTGGACATGGAGAAGAGGATAAAGCTTGAAGCAATAGCACTTTCTTATAGGAACTTTGTTTTGCACATGAATTTTGCACTGGGTATTTTTATTGCATGGGACGGTTTATTTAGAATATGGCGGGGGAAACCAGTGCCATTAACCTTTCCTGCAAGAGATATCTCATACTCCACTTGGGGTTCTTTGGCTATGGCTTTATAATTTTAAGCCCCTCTAAATATGAGAACGCCCTGGATACATGAAAAAAGGCTCTATTTATGAATTAATTAGATGACTGGGATGACACTCGGGTGGACTTATCAAGGCTACAGTTGTGCCTCCCCCCTTCAGGGGTGATTACACAAAAAAAAACACATTTTTTCGATATTTATGTCTGATATACAATCCTTCTTACTTATATAATCCACTCTGAGTGAATCAACCCATCCCTCATTAATAGAATTACCAGCGACCTTGGCTATATTAGAGGTGAGATTTTCTCTTTCTCAACCCAATTGTCACAAATAATTGTTTTATTCTTTACTTTTGCCAATTTTGTTCGGCGGAAAGGATTGTTCCTGGTCCTAAACTTGTTCTGTGTGGTGCCCCCCTGTATCTGGTCTTGCGATTCTTCAGCACCTACCCAGTATTGTCCTGAGGAAGCTACTACAGTTGCGAAACGTGTTGACAAGAAGGCATGGAGAAGTCTATGGATTCTACCCATTGAGATTTCTATACAGCAATTTGTGTTCATTATGGATTTTACTAATATATTTCAGATCCATACTTCCATTTCTATCCTATTGACCCTGTCAGTTAGTAGGGTGTCTTTGTTGAATGTTATTTTAATTAAATTGTAATAAAGACTTTATATTTTATAAATTATTACCTCATGTTATGCCCACAAAGTCCACCTTAGTTTGATAGAGTTGTCACAACTCATTCAATTCTTTCCTACAATCATTGGATGTTTGCATAGTGGGGGTCTTTCTTTTCTATTTAGAATATATATTTGAATGAACAGTACACTTATTTGAGAAGATACATTTATTGACACTGGGCAATTTATGAATCATATGGATTTGTACCTTATTTAATTTTACACATTCGTTGATATGTTGTATTATATGAAATATATATTTTTTTGGTGTATATATATTTAAAAGGAAAATAAGTAATTTATGAATAATAAAAAACATTTTGATTTTGGTTTTGCTCTGTTTTACCATGGTGGCTAATGCACTGACCCAGAGCAGTATTGGAACAATTCAGTAAAAAAAAACATAATGGCTTACTACATAGCAAAATACAAACAAGCTGGCAGTAGAAGTGATCCTCCAAGATAACCTTTATTGACAGCTATGACTAAAGCCCTCTTGGGATGAAATGCATAAGCTGTATCTGTTTTTTGGGTGACTTGACTCTTCAATAAAGTTTATCTCATTGTAAAACTATAAACAAAATATAAATGAGACGAGGCCTATTGTCGCATTGTAAAACAAGCGCTTTAGGAGAAATGAACTATCTAAGACAAATAATTTCTACCAGACAAAATGAATGGCAACAGCTGCTGCCTAAAAAATCTTTCCTGAATGGAAAAAAATAAGCAATAAACATCAAAAAGGGGGTCCAATCGACTCGGGCAGCGCTTATGAGTATGATTAATCATAAACCATGAGCAATCAATATGATAAGAGTTCATTCATTGAAGTCCGTACATCAATATGATCAGCACATTAATTAATACTGAGAAACGACAAGTCCTTTTGAAAACAGTCTTCTAGAGCAAACTTCTCAGACAGAGCCGCTGTCACCAAAAAGAAGTCCAACGCACACATGCTCGAATAAAGAGGGGGGGGGGTGTGCAAGAGAACCCCCTCCTAATAAAACTCTTACCAGATAAGAGCTTGATCTTAGCGTGTATGTCATCCAAATCGGTGGAGATCCAAGCTGATATCCTCCTTCCTTTATCCAAAACGGAACCGCACTCATATCATTCAGTTATACAGGCAATGAAAGAGGAGGATCAGACATAGCGTAATCTCATTTATATTAATTTTATTGTAAAAAACAGAAGAAAGAGGGGAGAGAACCCCCCTTCAAGATGTACACTTACAAGAATGTGCAAATAAATAAGCGGTGTTCACAAAAGTGCATCAGATAACCACAGGTTCCACAGCATCTCCTACTATCCCTCAGATGATGTCATGAGTGACGAAACGCGTTAGAGTGGAGCCATACGATGTACGTAGACCCATCAGTGAGCTCAGGGAAAGACAGCTCTGATCCCCGTGGAAGTTATCTGCTGAGGACAGTGGGAGACGCTGTGGAACCTGTGGTTATCTGATGAGAAGTTTGCTCTAGAAGACTGTTTTCAAAAGGACTTGTCGTTTCTCAGTATTAACTAATGTGCTGATCATATTGATGTATGGACTTCAATGAATGATCACTGAATCACTTTGAATGTTATCTTGTTTTTATTCTTGGCATGGAAACAGTGTGCAGAAAGGACTGTTGCTGGTCACCTACAGAGTAGAGCGTGGGTGGAAGTAGAATGAAGAACCTGTCCTTCTGTGATTGCTTCTACATGGGCTTTGGGATGATGATGTGAGAAACTCTGCGTCTATCCCTTGTTCTTCAGTAAGAACATCAGCAGCTGAATGTAGAAATATGTATGGCATTTGGGCATGTGATGATAGCATCAGTTTGAGAACCAATGGAGATTATAATTTATTGACAGATGCATCTTATCTGCAGTTGACCTTCTTCTGACCTGCTTCACCATAGACTTGTAAGGAAATCCATAACCCGTCTGCGGCAAACAAACAACTGTTGATGCATGCCCATTGAACTTCTGACAATGTTTTTATCACTGTCTCTGCCTTCACACGGGCATACTTAATGTACAATGGGCCCAAATTGCCCACAAGGGATGCACTGGTGCTCCGTACATCTACGTGCAGGCAGTCCCAATCATGTCAATTTGGACACAGTGGCTGTACGGACACAGACGCTGTTCTCATTTTGATAGCCATCTGGGTGCATTCCCCAGACTCACACGGGGAAACACGCTCCTCTCACACATCTGTCATGTTGAAAGAACTATCAATCCTCAAGAGAAAATAGCCTAAAACCCAGAGGGCTAAATGAAAAAAAAATGTAGGAGCTCGAGACAAGCTCCCTGTACTAACTATGCAATGTTAGTACAGCGTTCTTCCTACTGAGCTATTATGTTTTGACAGGGGGCTGCACTCGCAAGAACACAAGGGTGAGTGATCGCAGCCATTGGCCGCAAGGCTAGTAGGCTACTGGTTTTCTTGCATGCCCGTTCAACAGAAGCTGGACGTTGGGCCAGCTCCTGTCGGACAGGCTACTGTACACACTGGCCACATGTCGGCCGGTTTAACAGAAACCAGCCAATATCCAGCCAATATCCATCCCGTGTGTACCAGCCTTAAAAACATTCAACAAAAAGTGAAAATTATTTGAAAGGTTAGCCCAAGAAGCTTTGACCAGCTTTGACCAGAAGATAAACTAGCCTAAGACAATAGACTAACAACATTCATTCTGGCACATCAACAGTTATTTTTCTGTACATGAAGCGTGTTTAAATGGATAAAACATGAGAAAATGTGCATGTATTGCAGATTATTACTATTATTTTTTTTTCTTTTTGCTTTAACATACGCTTTAAAACTCCTCCCTACCCTGAACAACCAAAAAAATATGCTATTTCCAGTTTTTTTTTTTTTTTTTTTCAGTTCCTTTAACATTGTCATTACTTCACATGGGCCAATCTGTGATCAAATAGCTCAAGTTTTAGCCATTGTGCCTTCAAACCGTCTCTCCAAACTGTTACACCAAGACACTTGCCTCTGTTCCCATGGAAACAAACAAAATTACTTTAGTAAACAGAAAATAAGCAATTTAGGACCGTTTCACAACTTCTAAAAATAGCTTTGCTGAAGGATAGGCTGTGCGGCTCAGACTGATTAAATAAACACTATAGCTTTCTCCATCTGAGAATAGCAGTCTTTAAGCGAGTGAATAACATTCTATAGAGCTGTCTTGTCTGATCGAAGGTTATTCAATGCATCATACAAACTTTTTTCATTTTGCATTCCTCAGCATTTTATTCATATTTTTGTTAGGTTCCTGACTAGAAAATGAAACGTATATTGATAGAGAAAACATTTGGCTAACGAATAGTAGTAAAATTCAAATGTAGATTTGCCAGCAAACTTTAGGAGCCTTTGAAGGAGTGAAGCTCAGAAACCACAGCGATGCAAAAAAGTATGTATTGAGTTTTGTATACGTACAGTATATACTAATCAGGGAATAGTTTTGAATATATACAGTTAGGTCCATATATATTTGGACACAGGCACAATTTTAGTTTTTTTCAGGTATTTACCAAAACATATTTAACCTCTAATGGATATGGGCTGAAAGTGCATACTCTCAGATTTAATTTCAGGGTATGTACTTCCAAATCGGAGGAAGGGTTCAGGAATTACAGCTCTTAAGAATAGCCACCCCCCCCCCCCCTTTTTCAAGGGACCAAAAGTAATTGGACAATTGAATCAAAAGCTGTTTTATGGCATGGTGTTTTTTTTTCATCAACTAAGCAGGCAAAAGGTCTGGAGTTGATTCTTAGTGTGGTATTTGCATTTGGAATCTATTGCTGTGAACCTACATCATGTGTTCAAAGTAGCTGTCCATGCAAGTGAAACAGGCCATTGTAAAGCTTCAAAAACGAAACAAATCTATCAAAGAGATAGCAGCAATATTAGGAGTGGCCAAATCAACAGTTTGGTACATTCTGAGGAAAGAAGAACGCACTGGTGAGCTCAGCAACCTAAAAAGGTCTGGACGTCCACGGAAGACAACAGTGGTGGATGATTGCCGGATCCTCTCTATGGTAAAGAAAAACCCATTCTCAAGATCTAGACAAGTGAAGGACACTCTCCAGGAGCTAGGCGTATCATTGTCAAGGTCTACAATCAAGAGAAGACTTCACGAGAGCAAATACAGAGGGTTCACCACAAGGTGCAAACCATTCATAAGCCTGAAGAATTGAAAAGCCAGATTAGACTTTGCCAAAAAACATAAAAAAACAAACCAGTTCTGAAAAAGCATTCTTTGAACCGATGAAACTAAGATTAAACTGTACCAGAATGACGGGAAGAAAAAAGTGTGGAGAAAGCTTGGAACAGCTCATGATCCAAAGCACACAACATCATCTGTAAAACATGGCAGAGGCAGTGTGATGACATGGGCATGCATGGCTTTCAGTGGCACTGGGTCATTGGTGTTTATTGATGATGTGACAGAAGACAGAAGCAGCCGGATGAATTCTGCAGTGTTTAGAGATATACTGTCAGCCCAGATTCAGCCAAATGCAGTAAAGTTGATTGGACAACGCTTCACAGTACAGATGGACAATGATCCAAAACACTGCAAAAGCAACCTAGGAGCTTTTGAAGGAAAAGAAGTAGAATATTCTGCAATGGCCGAGTCAATCACCTGATCTCAAAGCAAATTGAGCATGCATTTCACTTGCTGAAGGCAAACCTAAAGGCAGAAAGTCTCACAAACAAAGAGCAACTGAAGACGGCTGCAGTTAGAGCTTGGCAAAGCATCAGAGAGGAAACCCAGTCTTCAGTAATGTCCATGGGTTCCAGACTTCAGGCAGTCATTGCCAGTAAAGGATTCTCAACAAAATATAAAAAATTAACATTTTATTTATGATTATATTCATTTGTCCAATTACATTTGAACCACCCCTGAAAATGGGGGGACTGTGTATAAAAATGGTTGCAGTTCCTAAAATTTGAACTTGATTTTTAGGTTCAACCCCTTGAATTAAAGCTGAAAGTCTGCACTTCAAATTCATTTGGATTGTTTCGTTTTAATTTTATTCTGCTGGCATACAGAGCCAAAAGTATGAAAATTGTGCTTATGTCCAAGTATATATGGACCTAACTCTATGTATATTAACCACTTAAGGTCCACCCTATAGCAGTTTTACTGCTACAGGGCAGCACCTCTGTTTCAGATCACGTATTGTATATATACGTGATCCAACTCTTCCGGGTAGGGGCGTGCATGCGCACCACCAGCAGTTTGCTCATGCTGTGAGCGTCTGCCAGCGCCCACCGATCATCAGGCAGAGAGGCAGAACGGCTGTCTGACAGGAGGAATAGGATAGAATTTATGTCCCTACGAAGCAGGGAACAAATTCCATGTCCTTCCCATGTGAAAGCAACACACACAGTGTAGTAAAACACTGGCTAGGCACACAGTTAACCTTTTGATCGCCCCTGGTGTTAACCCCTTCCCAGACAGTGTCATTAGTACAGTGACAGTGCATATTTTTTAGCACTGATCACTGTAAGGCTCCATGCACACTAGTGTTTTTTTTAAGCTCCAAGTAGCTGTTTTTTTTTGCTCCTAGAAGCTAAATAGTGTTATCCTATGTGTCCATGCACACTATTTTAGGCAATTAGTGTTTTGTGAGCTTCAGCGTCTAGGAGCAGAAAAAAACATGTTTTTGTAGAGTTTCCTGAAGCATTTTTCCAGCAGAAACGCTCCTAATAGCGTTTTCTGAGCTTTTATTTTCATTTTACTGCAAAAATGCCAATAAAATGCTGATGCTCCTAAATGCTCTTAAATGCTCCTAAACGCTGCTAAAACGCTACTACAAAAAGCTGTTACCAGCGTTTTTTATCCAGTGATTATTCCAGTGTTTTTTAAGCTTAAAAAAAAACGGTAGTGTGCATGGAGCCTAATAGTGTTACTGGTCCCCAAAAAGTGTCAGTGTCTGAATGTCTGCCGCAATATCGCAGTTCCATTATAAGTTGCTGATCGCCGCCAATACTAGTAAAAAAATATAAAAATAAATAATAATATCCCATAATTTGTAGACACTATGGGGATTATTTACTAAAGGAAAATCCACTTTGCACTGCAAATGCACTTGGAAGTAAAGTTGCTGTAGATCCGAGGGGACATGCAAGGTAAATAAAAAAACAGCATTTTAGCTTGCACATGATTGGATGATAAAATCAGCAGAGCTTCCACTCATTTCAGATCTACGCCTTAGATTTAGAGCGACTGCACTTCCAAGTGCACTTGCAGTGCAAAGTGGATTTGCCTTTCGTAAATAACCCCCTATAACTTTTACGCAAACCAATCACAAATCAAATATACACTTATTGGGATTTTTTTTTTAAATATGTAGCAGAATACATATTGACCTAATTTATGAAGAAATTTGATTTTTTAAATTCTTTTATTGGTTATGTTTTATAGAAAGTAAAACATTTTTTTTTCAAAATTTTCGGTCTTTTTAGTGCAAAAAAGTTTATAGCACAAAAAAAACAAAAATAAGTAATCAAATACCACCAAAAGAAATCTCTATCTGTGGGGAAAATTGAGGCCCCAACCACCAGTGCAAATCCAATTCACAACACACCACCAATATTCCATCTGCTACTAATGCAAGGGAAAGATCCAAGGTGTGTAAATGATACATTGCTGCACCTTTTCATCTGAGCCTCCAAGAAGCACTATGTACAGTATAATGGGAGGGTGCAGCTGATAAGGTCATTTCTGATGAAACGCGTAGGAAGGCGCCAAGCACACACGCTACAGCGCATGTGCAATTGGTGTTCGGCCATCTTTGGTGTTGGTAACTGACCTGTTTTGATGTTACCCACACTGTTTATTACTGTTTGAAATTATTATTATTATACACGAGTTATATAGCGCCAACAGTTTAAGCAGCGATTTACAATGTATAGGGGGGACAGCACAATTACAGTACAGTTCAATACAGAAGGGACAGGAGGGCCCTGCTCGTAGAGCTTACATTCTAAAGGGAGGGGGTGGTGGTACAAAAGGTAATAGATGCAGGCAATGATTTGATGGGAGGTAGCTCGGGGACAGTTGTTAGGTGGGTGTGGGATAGGCTGAATAAGTGAGTTTTCAGGGATCTCCTAAAGGTGGACAGGTTAGGGGCTGATCAGATATCCTGGGGCAGGGAGTTCCAGAGGATGAGAGAGGCTCTGGAGAAGTCCTGAAGGCAAGCATGAGAGGAGGTAACATGGGAGCTAGAGAGCAGGAGGTCCTGGGAGGAGCAGAGGGGATGATTTGGACGATATCTGCAGATGAGGATGGTGATGTAGCTGGGGGCCATGTTGTGGATGGCCTTGTATGTTGTGGTTAGCATTTTGAATTTTATATGGTGGGGTAGGGGAAGCCAGTGAAGGTATTGGCTGAGAGGGGCAGCAGTCACGGATCGATTAGTGAGGTGTATTAGTCTAGCACAGTGTTTCTCAACTCCAGTCCTCAAGGCGCACCAACAGGTCATGTTTTCAGGATTTCCCTCAGGTTCAAACAACTGTGGTAATTACTAAGGCAGTGAAACTGATTAAATCCCCTGTGCAAAATAATGGAAAGCCTGAAAACATGACCTGTTGGGGCGCCTTGAGGACTGGAGTTGAGAAACACTGGTCTAGCAGCAGCATTCATAATAGACTGAAGGGGGGTAGTCTGCGTAAGGGTAGGCCATTAAGGAGAGAGTTGCAGTAGTCAAGGCGGTAAATAATCAAGGAGTGAATAAGTTGCTTTGTGGTGTCATTAGTCAGGAAGGGTATTTGAAATGTGTTTTGAAGGGTGTTTGAAATGTAAGTGCAATACTTTTTTAAATAAATGGAGATTCTTTTACAATATTGTACTATGTGGAGCCTTTGTCGTGCATACGTACGACCGTGTGGTGCAGGTGAGGACTCGAGTGGATTGACTTTTTGGAGTCTCTCGATTGCCTATGTCTGTGAATTGGCTGCCTGGTGTCACTGGAGCTGATGCTTAAGTTCCTGCCATTGGATCTATTTGATAAAGCGCTCACTGGCCTCCCTGAATAAGGGGGGTCACTGGCTGTCTTGTAAGCCCCTTGTGTGGATATCTTCTAAGTGTCACATCCACTGTGCCTGGATTCCTTTCTCACTTGGCACAGAATCTCATATGGGACTTTTTCATTTACATTTATTTGCTTGTTTATTTTAGTCACAACTGTTATTTAAGAGAACTTTGTGAATTTAATTCACTAATTTAAATTGATGTCATTTACATTCATTTTTCACATTTACTTAATATAGCGCTGCACTTTTTTCACTTGTACATACATGCCTAGTATCAAAGGTATAGTGTTCAACAGCTGATTGCTTTGGTTCGAGCGCAGATATCTTCTCTCTTCATAATGGGAGGAATGACTGAAGCTGTATTTAGGCATCATGCTGCTCTAGGCAAACTTGAACAAAGATGGCCTTTTGTACAAGTTCTGCCCCTTGCGTCTCGTTTAGTAAAAGCTAATGCTAAAATTTGATACTGCTGGCAACATGAAGTCTAATTTACAGTGGGGACGGAAAGTATTCAGAACCCCTTAAATTTTTCACTCTTTGTTATATTGCAGCCATTTGTTAAAATCATTTAAGTTCATTTTTT
Source organism: Aquarana catesbeiana (assembly GCF_042186555.1). Taxonomy (NCBI): domain Eukaryota; kingdom Metazoa; phylum Chordata; class Amphibia; order Anura; family Ranidae; genus Aquarana; species Aquarana catesbeiana. Next base: position 353,198,589 of record NC_133329.1, on the reverse strand, counting down.
TCCATCATTAATGTACACACAGCACCCCATATTGACAGAAAAACACAGAATTGTTGAAATTTTTGCAGATTTATTAAAAAAGAAAATCTGAAATATCACATGGTCCTAAGTATTCAGACCCTTTGCTCAGTATTTAGTAGAAGCCCCCTTTTTATCTAATACAGCCATAAGTCTTTTTGGGAAAGATGCAACAAGTTTTTCACACCTGGATTTGGGGATCCTCTGCCATTCCTCCTTTACAGATCCTCTCCAGTTCTGTCAGGTTGGATGGTAAACGTTGGTGGACAGCCATTTTTAGGTCTCTCCAGAGATGCTCAATTGGGTTTAAGTCAGGGCTCTTTTGTGCCTTCGCCCAGCCCCCTTTAATCCTAATGCCCCCAAGAATTGCCCCCCCCCCCCACAATCCCTTATGGCAAAAACAACCCAAAGAGCAGCCCCTGCCTAGGAACAATACCTGCTAGATCAGGGGTGTCTAACATTTTGACCTTTCTGGGCCACATTGGAAGAAGATGAATTGTCTTGGGCCACAAATAAAATACACTAATGCCGTGTACACACGGGCGGACTTTTCAGCATCAAACGTCCGACAGTCTTTCCGGCGGACTTTCGACTGAGTTACGACGGATTTGCGAACGATCGGACTTGCGCACACATGAACGGACTAAAGTCCATTCGAAAGTCCGGTCGTTTGAACGTGATGACGTATGACTGGACTAGAATAAGGAAGTTCCTAGCCAGTAGCCAATAGCTGCCCTAGCGTCATTTTTTCACTAAAACAAATAAACTGGCGCTCAGAGGCTATAAGGCAAATGACTATAAAAGTTAATGAAATTATAAAGTCTAAAGCTGGATCAATCACGGTGCAATCAGGACGGTGTTGGAAGTCTTGGACAGAAGCCAGGAAACAGTCTATAAAGCAGGAGAGGATCCCTGGAGGATAAGTCATAGGTAAAACAAACACTGGAATAAAACTTTTCTTTTCCTGTAGGAATTTTTGTGGCCAGATTCACGAAAGGCAGCTCTTCTTGTTGAGAGAAGTCAAACTCAGATCCATCCAGGTAAAAAAGAGAGAGAGGAGCGCCACTAAGTAAAATCATTTATTCACCAATATAAAAACAAAGTATCAACTTACATTTAGGAGCGGTATATAGAACAGACAGACGTGATTCCTGATAGAAGAGGGGGAAGGGAACAGTCAGTGATTCCCCGGGGACACTTGATAAAGGAGCGCGCATGTGCCGTAGAGACCCTGCGCATGTTTAGAAACGCGTTGTGTTTTTTCTCCTCATTGACAACATTGCCAGCGGCTTCCTGGGCTACCGCTCCGTCCTCCCGCAGAGACAGGCTATGTACCGTCCTGGCCTCCCCTCCAGACTGCGTCGTGTTTGGAGGCATCCCCGGGGAATCACTGACTGTTCCCTTCCCCCTCTTCTATCAGGAATCACATCTGTCTGTTCTATATACCGCTCCTAAATGTATGTTGATACTTTGTTTTTATATTGGTGAATAAATGATTTTACTTAGTGGCGCTCCTCTCTCTCTTTTTTACCTAGCGTCATTTTTTGTCCGTCGCACTAGCATACAGACGAACGGATTGTTCGATCAGACTCGAGTCCGTCGGAAAGATTTGAAACATGTTCCAATTCTAAAGTCCATCTGATTTTCGACAGAAAAGGTCCGATGAAGGTCCGATGAAGCCCACACATGGCCGGACTGTCCGACGGATTCGTTCTGTTGGACCAGTCCGGTTGAAAAGTCCGACCGTGTGTACACGGCATAACATTAAGGATAGCTGATAGGCAGAAAAAGTCGGGCAGATCACAAGTTACCGATCATTGATATAGATAATGTATCTATCTTAACAATAAAACTTCTATTTTTTGTAATATTTTTTATCATAAAAGTGAAAGAGGGCAACCTAAAACGAGTGCCGAATTTGACAGTGTTTTCGAAAAACGAACGCATCAATATCTGGTTGGATGATTGTAGTAGCAATTCTTAATGAACTCTCAAGGTGCTCCTATGATACTTTGATCCTAATTTTGCCGTTCCTGTGCTTCATCCTTGAAAATAGTTGCTCACAAATATAGGTGGTGCTGAAAACTGATGACATGAATGAGGTGTGATTGCGCAAAGTGGGATATTTTTCTTTGGGAAGATAAAACACAGGAATAAACACTGTCGGGTTTTTCTTTGCTTGCATGTGTTCACTAAGTGTAAATGCATTTTTTTAAAATCCCCCAAAAGAATCAATATTTTTAATTAAGTTTATGATTTTGTGTTGAGCCGCTTTCATAGCCGTCTTGAGCAGCATGCGACCCGTGGGTCACGGGTTGGACACCCCAGTACTAAAACATCAACTGTAAATACACAATAGCCTACAGTTTACTGCGCTCAAAGACATCTGATAGATAAGCAACAACAGTTCTGCTTCCTTCACTGGGGATACACTGCAAGGTGCAGCATGAAAACTTTATACTTTAGCTTGATTAGCATCTGTCAGAAAGGTAATGGAAGCCATGTAAGACAGCCAACGTATCTTATCTTCCCCCAAACATATGTAAATGGTCAACTACCTGCCGTGATGCTGTTCTTTCCTGACCTTTTACACAAATGAACTTTGCAAAACCATTAAAAAAATATAAGTCAGTGGATTCAGTTAACACGTTAAAGCTACCAGGGATGTGCCTGAGTGGCCAAGCTGGAGTGGCTTATGTTTTCTTTGATTGTCTTATAGTTAATAATTTAAAGGCCTTCTCAGGTGGTACCAGACAACATTCACCTAAAGCTACCGCCTCGTCTATTAATGGAAAGGGGAATGCAGATACTAACACTGTTGATCAGTCTATTTAAAGAGCACAACAGATCTAGAAGTAGGACATGTTTTGTAATCAATAATTGTAAAAGAAAAGGGGTTTTGCAAATTCCATAGGACACATGTTTGAACAGGAACAGAAGCATGCTAGGAACTCTAGTTCTTATACTCCCTCCATATGTATGACAATAATTTTACAACCACAAGGGATTTGAAGTTCTGCCCACTGACCATTCCACTATCCAATGACAGCACCTTAATGAACGCTTAGGCCCAGTTCACACCTCAGCGTTTTGTAGCTTGAAGCTCCTAAACGCTGGAGGAGAAAATATAAATTATTCTCTATGGAGAAGGTTCACATCTCGACTCCAAGTTGCCTGAAGCCAAACGCCTGAAGCTCAAAAAAGTTCTGGAGCTTTTTTGTGTAGCTTGAATCGAGCAGATAGGAGCGGTTTTATTCCAATAGAAATGTATGAAAACGTGCCATTCGCGCAGTTTGTGTATATTTGCACAATTTTCTGCTTAAATGAAAAGATAAAATAGTAATAATACATGAATAAATAAATGTCAAATAAATGTTCAAAAAACTAAAAATCATCATACATAAATAAAATAAATTAATAATATGTAATAATATATAAATAAATAATAATTAACCCCTAGCCTTAAAAATACTAAATAAATTATTATTATTATTAGTAGTAGTAGTATTAATAATAATAATAATAATAATAATAATAATAATAATAATAATTAATAGTAATAATATTAATAATAATAAAATAATAATAAATACACACTCAAACCCAAAAATAATAATAATAATAATAATAATAATAATAATAATGTATTTATATACATAAATAAATAATAATTAACCCCTAGCCTTAAACATACTAAATAAATTATTATTATTATTATTAGTAGTAGTAGTATTAATAATAAAATAATAATAAATAAACACCCAAACCCGAAAAAAAAAAATAATAATGTATTTATTTATTTTGTGTTAGGGTGTTAAGCTATTTATTATTGATATTATTTAATTTTTTTAAGGGTTAGGGGTTAAGGTTAGGGGTTATATATTTATCATTACCTAGTATTAATTTATTAAATTTATTTATTATTTATTTATACATAGCTAGTCAGGTTGAAAAAAGACACGAGTTCATCCGGTTCAACCAATAATAAGAAAGAAAATTTATATTTTTATTTATTTGTGTATTTATTTTACATGTATTTATTTATCATTATTATTAGTAGTAGTAGTAGTAGTAGTAGTAGTAGTAGTAGCAGTAGTAGTAGTAGTATTAATACCCATAACAAACAAAAAAAACGTCATAAATAATTCTAACTTCAACTCTAACCCCTTACCCCAACAAAAATAAAATAATAATAAATGAATAATAATAAAAAAAAGAAAGAAAAGCTAATGGAAAAGCTACAATATCTAACAACAAATGATACAACAGATGATAGTTTTCTATTGGCTAATAAAAAAATGCCAAAGCTCAAAATTGTGCATAAAAACATGCAAGTCACGCATAAAATTGTGCAAGTCACGCATAAAATTGTGCCAAAATCGCACAAGTGCAAAAAACACCTGAAAAATGCTCAAAGACACTACGCTCAGGTGTGAATGCAGCCTAAAAGCGCTTTGACCTGCAGAGTGACAGTGATTGAGGCTTAGTGCCCAAGCTGGAGAATTCAAGGGCCTTAAAGTGGAGTTCCACCCACTTTTACAACTCTTCAGCATCCCTCACTAAACTGTGCACTGTAAACAAATTGGATATTTTTTTATTTTTTTTCTCAGCACTTACTGTATATCTGCTGTATTCATTTTTCACTTCCTCCTCCCTGGCCGTGGCCCATCGCATCATTTCCTGTTTGCAATGCCTTCTGGGAAGGGGCGACAACTTCCTCTGACACTGCCGTTGCTATGGAAACCTGACCTGAAACCTATTACACTGCTTGTGCTGCACTGAGCATGTGTGAGATCTGCAAGGATGGGATCCAGGAAGAAATACAGTCTGGCTTCAGATGCCCACACTTAAGATGGCCATGGCCTGCTGTAAGTTTATAAAATAACAAACTACTGCTAAAAACTAACAAAACAGACCTTAGTTTACAGACTAACTTTACTAGAATACATTAAGCTTGTGTATTATAGGGGTATTTTTATTCAAAATGTATAATTTCGGCCGGAATACCACTTTAATGATAGACTGAAGGACACATAGAAGAGGCTTATCAAGGTGCCTGTTCTTAGACAAGACATTTTGGCCCATGTGCCCTGTAGGAACATAGGTTGTAGACCCTTATGCGGTTGCAGGGCACATGTGTCAAGCTGAAGAGGACACCTCAGGGCTTTACCAATAACTGTAAAACCATTTTAGGAAAATAAGGCTTTTAAAATAACCCATACATTTCCCAAACACCCTTGGAATCATGGAAAGCCTTCACAGAAGATTGGAGTCTGTTATAAACACAAAGAAAGACATGTTTTTGGAATGAGATAAAATGGATTTGAGATTAGATGCTCATATAGGTGTGATGGTTAGGTGCACTAACGCCTTACCATATATCGGTATCAATAGGCAATCTAAACTGTTGGGCAACAGTTAAAAATGCAAGGTGCTGCAGAAAATGGTCAACCCTATCATTTTGCTTTAGGTCTCTGCAATTTTTACTCTCTGAAAATACACTATAGCAAGCAGCTAACATTTGAGCTGCATTTTTTAAGCCATTTATGTATTGTAGATGGTTTGAAATTTTTACTCACTAACTACATAACAGTTGGCACAATTATGGTAAATCTCTGGTAATCCCGTTGCTAGCAAGTGTTCTGCACACAGGCAGAGCGAGATAGAAATGTTTCACTCAGGTTTTCTGAACAAGCCCAATGATATTTTCCACTTCACAAATTTCCACACTTAAGTGGCTTTACCTTCTCAAGCGTTTCGCTTTTTCTGCGCCTGCCGTATGACATTTCATTTCTCTACATATTCAGCTTCTTTGTATTGTCAGCATTTTCGAGCCATCTGTTTATAGATTGCTGGCTCTGTTTCATGACTCACTGTCAAAATCTCTTATGTCCCACGGTGCCAGCCTGCATGTTCATGACCTTTTTAACCCGAAAAGGGAGAAGCAAGCCAATCGAGGGAAACCCCACAGTCTTTATTACTGTGCCGCCTTAGCCAGGATGCCAGGATGTAGTCACACCACAGCTGACTGGGTAAAGCATCTGTTCATTAAAATACAAATCAGCCCAGGGTAGTCTGCATTTAAAAGCATGTGTTCTTCCCTTGCTGTTTTGTAGTAAAACTGAGGTGGCAGATGACTCCCGGAGTTTATCATATAATTTTTAGCTGCCATTGCTGACCACCTTCTGAAGATGCTATTTACCTGATTGTCTCTGGCTTCAAATGGCAACAAACAAAAAATAAAAACATTATGCATGTGTAAAGCCGGTCATAGATGGTTCAAAACCAGTCCCTGCTGAACCAGCAGAGATCCAAACCATGTATGGGCAGGCTAATATTACTCAAGTTGATCAGTCGATCAACATGGGTACAACCAGACTGTCAGATATTTCATTCAATTATTGCCAGTGGCTATAGCCGCTAGCAATAATCACTGTGTGTTCTCCCAGCTGGGACGGCTCCCCCTGCTGGGAAAACATAATAGCTCCACGGGAGGGATTTCCCCATCAACACTATCAACACTCACTGCGTTGATGGGGGAATCAAGCAATTTTCTTTCCTGCAACCAAGAAAATTGCACCATCTATGGCTTACCTAAATCAGAAAAAAATAAAACATGAAATAATAGTCAGTATCCATATGTACAATCCTGAATTGTAAATAAATCCACAGTTGTGTATCTCTCAGCCTCCCGCCCTCATTTTGGTCTGTAGGAGCTTCCTGCCTTTTTGAGGTGCTGGACTATATTTTGTGCGTTCTTTGGTCTTACATTTTAGCTTGTTCTTCTGTTTTTTGGTCTTTTCTTGTATCTTGTCATAGCAGCTGTCTATTGAGTCTTCGAAGGCAGTACTGGTTAAAAAATTGTGGAGAATTATGGGTTGAGCCCATCTTAGGTATGGGTTGTTCCTTCCTTCCAACAATACGTTAGTAACATTAGGGTTTAATTCGGTTGTATCTGGTAGTACATAAGTGGATATTTTTTACCATGGTGTAGTAGTGGCTAAGGGCCTATTTATTGGGTAGAAGATACAACTGGTTTTGTTGTGATTATATCAGCCTTTAACCTCCCTGGCGGTATGATTATTTCGGATTTTAGGTGCTGAAAGCGGTACAATTATTTTGCATGGAAATTTGGCGTTTTATATTGTAGGTCTGTAAATCTTAACAATAACACACTTAAATCTGTCCAAACCAGAGTCTAGTAGATATCCCGGGTATGATAAAGTTTGAAACACAAAAACATAAATTATAATATAATAAATAAAAATAAATAATTAAAAAAAAAAAAAAAAAAATAGTAATAAAATAAATTTCCCCACAATTCACTATCGCTCAATTCTGCAAGTATTCTAATTTACTATCGCTGCTTTCTAGCTGGTCTAAAGCCACTTTTGACGTAAAGGGACACTTTTTGGTTGCTATGGACAATCTCCAGTTTCCAGGCAGAAAGAACAGTGTATATCATGTAAAACTGCATGCAGGGCATGGGCCAAAGCACTGGGGACAAAAGGGATGTGAAATCATTTCATACAGTACTGTAATCTGTAAGATTACAGTACTGTATGTGTTATGATTTTTACTTTTTTTTTAATTTGCCGCCAGGCTCCGCCCCCGTGCGTTGCCTGGCACGGAGAGGCTTCAGAGGAGGACGGAGCCCTCGGACACTGCGGGGGACATCGCAGGATCCCGGGGACAAGGTAAGTAAAGCCGCCCCAGGATCCTGCAATGCGATCCCGAGTGTGGCTCGGGGTTACCGCTAATGGTACTGAATTTTAACCCCGAGCCACACTCGGGAATACCGCCAGGGAGGTTAAAGACCTTAGACCTGGCAGGATCAATTCTGATGTTTGTTTATTTGTTTTGAATTGACTGTATTCTATGCATTCGATTTTTTTCTCTTTTAATGTTATATTTATTTTGCTTCATAAAATAAATGGGCTGCTATGGCCATTCGACTCCAAATAAATGTTGTCATCTGGTCATTTTGGGTACATAATCTGAGCCTTGGCACTCTACAAGCCCCTCTGTCAAGACGTATATCCCACTGACAAATCAGCATGAGGCTTTGCATAGTGTAATAGGCTTACTATACAGAACCAGGGTAAAACACCAGGCAGAACTCACATGACATAAGTGCCCCCAACACTATTGGGTAATTGTGTATACAGAGCTTCACTTAGCTAATATAATATCATAGCCAAGATGTCTGGTTCATGATGCCTCACTCAGGTGTGTATCAGGTGTGTACTAACGTGTCTCTATGCGCTGACTGATGCGTTTCGTCACCTGGACTTGGATTCTACCTATATCTGCCTTCACTACATGTAATGTATAAGTAGCAGAGTCTGATTTCATGTTTTCCCACCCCTTCCCGGTCTGAGTACTGTTCTGTAGGAGATGGAAGAGGCTGGTACCCAGCTCTCTCTTACACCATCCCAATGTCTATTATTTGATCCAATCGCAGAAGTTACCACATCACAGATGAAAGAAAAATTGCAGCTCAAAAAGCTCCAGACCTGTTAAAGACACCCGCCCTATTACGATCCAGCAGGTGCTGGCTCTGCTCAAATTTGGAAGAAAGGAAAAATCCTGGACAGCCGCACACCGCTAAAAGCATCTTTATTTAAACGATTAAAATCCAAAAACAGTCAAATCTTGTGCATAGAAGACAGGGAAAACCAGCTAACGCATTTCACATCATGGATAGATGCTTAGTCATAGCAGGTACACATGATGTGAAACGCGTTAGCTGGTTTTTCCTGTCTTCTATGCACAAGATTTGACTGTTTTTGGATTTTAAATAAAGATGCCTTTAGCGGTGTGCGGCCATCCAGGATTTTTTACTATCTACCACATCACAGATGAGAATAATTCACACAATCTTTGTTGCTATCCATTGGGTAGTCGCTTTACAGAGAATTCAGTAGGTGCCACCCTCTCAGGGTAAACTTAGGGTAGAGTCCATAAGTAGAGTGGAAAAACAATTTTACACCTTATACCACACTATGCCTTATTATGAGCATAAATGGTCTCCTTGGTTCGACCATTGCAATTGAATGATTTATTCTTGATGTTTAGAACTGCATACAGTATACTGTATATTAGTATGTTAATGTTGATGTCTTCTCATTTTCCTTTTTTGGTAATACTTGCATCATTAGTATCTGTATTCACATTTGCGCATTGATAATTGCGCACCTTTATAGACTGGACTATCCTGGTTATATTTTGTAGATTTTTGTCATTTTCTGTACCGATATGATATTTTGATGTTACAAAATGCTAATTTCTCTGTACTACCTTCTAATAAAAAAAAAAGTTTGTAAACAAAAAAAGAAGGACACTGTGATGTAAAGGGGGCTATATTGTAAAGGCTACATTGTGATGTAAAGGGACTGTGATGTGTGTGTGTGTGGGGGGGGGGGGTTGTGATGCAAAGGAGGGCTGCAATGTGAAGGAAGGGCTGTGATGTGAAGGGGGACTGTGATGTAAAGGGGTGGCGATGATGTTAACTGGGGACTGCAATGTAAAGACAGGCCACTGCAATGTAAAGTGGGGGGCTTTGTGATGTAAAGGGGGGGCTGTGATTTGAAGGAGGGAATGAGGACACTGATGTAAAGGGGGGGGGGGTGTAATGAAAATGATCTTAGTCATAGAAAAAAACATGAAAATTGGACCTCTCCTGGAGGAAAATTTTACTGACCAGATTTTAATTCCTAACCCCTCCTGTACATGTTGTGGTTGACTGAGGACATGCTACAGGAGACAGTTTTAGACTGAAGACACACTGCCAGAGACTGCTCTAGAAATCACAGTCACTTTCAAAATCAGTGCTTCCACATTTGTGCTCCATACACCCCCCTATAATTTACTTGTGCCACATTTGATTTTTCTTACAGCAAGATCCATTATAAAGGATCTGAGGGTAAAAAAAAAAAAAAAAAAAAGAAAGAAAAAAAAGACAATTAAAATGAGAAAAGAGATGAACAGCAGAGGAAATAGAAAATAGTAAGATAGTGTGTAAAAATAAAACAAGCCATTTAACTATTAGAACCCAGTCTAACAAATATTTTTCCTTCACTGGCCTGTGTAGGTACCTAGATGAGGTAAACAAAGACTACCGTCTGCAGGATCCCACAGGGGCACACAATAAATGCCAAAGGGCACCAGAGCAAATTGGGCACCAGAGCAAAAGAGCATAATGCACATGTGTTGGCTTGCGGTTTTGATAATGTTTTGCACTGCAATGCTTTTATTTTTTACAAGTGGTAGAGTGATTTTTTTTAACCTTTTTTTTTTTTACTTAGATATTTCCAAATGCATACTGTAGCCTGCCCTATTTTTTTCAATACATTCCAATGCCGGGCATTTGTGTAAACTGGCAGCATTGAAAACAATGATACTCTGTTTGATCTTGTGCTGTAAATGCTTAGAGCGATGCAGCTATGCACTCCTGATGTAATGAGTCCTAAGGGTCAGGTACCTTGTTTAATGCATTGACATGTGTTGGGAGCAAATTAGAAATTAATGCCAAGATCCCAAAGCACATGTTACAAACACACATACGTGTGAATGCAGCCTAAATGTTATTGATTTCGATCACTGAAATCTCCCTGAAGCAATGTAATGTGACCCTTTATCTGGGTGGACACGTTTCTGAAATATCCCATTGGGAAGTTATGCATTACAAATTTTCCCCCAAAGATGAACCCCAACTTCACATTAAGGCCAGTTGCACACGAATGTAAGAATTTACTGACTGATTAACTCAGGATCTTGTAGTAAACTGATCAGAAGTAAACTGTTCTGTAAAGACCTGATGCATAGAGCATAGGTGTATACAAGTGTAAATGTCTTCTTTATTGCCAGTATTGCAATATTTGCGTATATACACACACACGTAAAGACATATATACGTAAATTACTGCACTCAAACGTAAAATTTTCTATTTTTGTTTTACCGCTTTGTACTCATCGCTCTATTACTCATCTTTATGCAGCTGTGTGTATGATTCCAACAATTCATCTATGCCTAGATCAGTAATATAAAATGTGGCGTTATGTACTCCCATGTGCAGGAGGCCTTATAAAGAAAAAACAGAGCAAAATCCTTTCTCTCTAGCCTTATATGTTTGAATGACACGAGTAAACACAATATTGTATATAGGTCAGTATAGAGCTGAAGGCATTATTTATGCCATGCTGGGAACAGCTAGACAGCCTACAGAAAACAGCAAGCAGAACATATGAAAAAAAAAGTTAACCAAATACTATATTAATAAAAGTGTTTAACAATGAATGGAAGCTCAGAAACATTCAGGACTTAATTTAAAGGAAACCTCAACTGAGTAAAATAGGGATACTGGCTTCATTTGTTTAAATTGCATGTTGCCTGGATATCATGCTACTTGTGTCAATCTTGTGTCTCTAGGACAGAAAGTGAAGTGAAATCTTTCCAAGGTTACACAAAAAAAAAACTCAAACCCACTTCAGTCCTACATATTCACAGAAAAAAAAAATCTTCTACTGCTGCGTACACACGATCGGAAATGCCACCAGCAAAACTCCGATGAGAGCTTTTTGTCGGAAAATTTGACTGCGTGTATGCTCCATCGGTCTTTTGCTGGTGGAATTCCAGCCAGCAAAAGACTGAGAGCAGGTTCTCTATTTTTCGGTCGGGAAAAGTTCCTATCCGAAAATGCGCTCATCTGTATGCAATTCGGAAATCACGCATGCTCGGAAATAATTTGACTCATGCTCGGAAGCATTGAACTTCATTTTCTTGGCTTGTCATAGTGTTGTACGTCACCGCGTTTTTGACAGTCGAAAGTTCAGAGAACTTTTGTGTGACCGTGTGTATGCAAGGCAAGCTTGCGCGGAATTCCGTCGGAAAAACCATCCAAGTTTTTTCTGACGGAAATTCCGATCGTGTGTACGCACCATTACACTCTTTTTTACATACCACTATCACGTGACCTTCCATGGTAGTTGAGGTGGGTGGTCTACCACTGCAGTTCAGCTCTGCTGATTGGTCTTATAGCTGCCCCTTGAATTTTGATCTCATAAGGCCACTATTTGAAATCCTCAGGGCTCAATAAAAAAAACTACACTTATGGCTGTGACAGCCAATGGCAAGTTTACACATCACTATTACATAACGTGGCCACCTGAAGAAGAAACATCCCAGACCTCAAGAAAGAAGAACCAGAACCCAGCCTGTAACATGACCAAGGATTTAGGAAAGAATTTGTGAAATTCCGGTAGATTTTTTTTTTATAAGTAAAATGGTGTAGATTAAACATGGGGGGTGGGTTATTTTTTTTATACCCCATGACCTAAGATGCTGGAAGGCCAGCATGGTTTTTCAAAAATGTATAAAAAATGGGTTGACTTTTGGAATTAAAGTATAACTAACTATAATTAACTTTTGTTTTTTTTTAGATTTGAATGCAGAGGTGAAGGTTTAGAATGCCTGTCAGACTTTCATTGGTGTTTGTGTCCTCATTGAGGGGAGATTTACTATCTCTGAAATGAAAAAAAGTTTTGGATTTGGATATACTTCGAGTAAAGTTTTTTTTCTGTCTCTGGCTCTGACTTGCAGCTTTTTCACTAATGAGACAATATAATATGTATTACCTCAATATGTCAGCAGACGGAATTGTTTTTTTAGGTAAATTTGATAGAACTGTCACCATGTTTAACTATTTATTTCCAGTGTCAACATGCAGATCACATCGACAGCTTTCAAATTCATGTATCTTTCTGCTATAAAACTTGAAAGGCTTGAAATAGGCGACTTTCCTTTCCCTCTCCTATTACCTGGCAGCAGCAGCACGGATTTCTAGAGTAAGAATGATTTCTTCATTCTCTGTGTGTTTTACGGTACTATGATCTAGCGTGACGTTTGCCACTTTTTTCATGTCATATCTAGGGAAAAATATATACCTGTGCCTGATTCACAAAGCTATGATAGCACTTAAAGCGTAACTCCACTTTTGTTGAGAAAAAACATTCCACTCTGGGTGATCAATGTACATTGCAGAGATTTTAACAAACTTTGTTGAAGATTCCTACCTTTTGTTATTGTGAAAAAATAGCCATTGGTTTGTCTGCGTCCATGTGTACTGTGAATGTAAATGGGAGTGGCTTAATAATTATCAATCAGCTGCTGTACTTGCAGGGCTCTAATGAGGAAAGTGGCAGGGTCTGAATCTCTTTTCCTTTGAAAAAATGTTATAAAAGCTGCGTTATCCTTTCCATGAAGCCAGTGCAAACCCTATATCATATATAAAATACACATAAAGTGCCATCAGTACAATAGTGCTGTATAATTAATCATCAATCAAAAAATAAATAAAATAAAGTGCATTCAAAAAGTGTAATAAATAAAGTGCCATCAGTGCAGACGGGCTATATGATCAATAATCAATCAAAAAGTAAAGTGCATAAAAGTCTGTGCAAAAACGAAAGTGCATAAAAATCCATCCGAAAAAGTTATGGGCCCAATAATATCTCTGCAACTACAAAATAATCTTCAAATACGTACTCTGTGCATCCACTAGTGCTCCACTGCAATACAACTTCTGTGCCCCTACCAGGGTGTGCACTCACCCGCCAGTATAGACCGCCCTAAGTGTACACCAAGGAAGGTCAATCAGGCTTCTATGTACTGCTGTATCTCCAATATAATACAACGGATCTGTATCCCAAAAGTCGCTCAGGGAGAGGAAAAGATCATAGAGAGTATCATAGCATAATACTGTTTTGTTAATAAAAGTCAAAATACATAAACTTCTGTCCACTCACAAAGCGTGTGCCCTTGTCCTGGCACCTGGAATGATCTGCCGATATCTCAAGATGGCTGCTCTGCAGCTCCCTAGAGCCCATGTGCGCTCCACCAGGCGGAAGTAACATGGTACTCTCTTTGGGAGTATTCAACAAAAATGACATTTTTGTTGCCGGGGATGCCCAAAATCTGACTTGTATCCTAGTGCAGACCTCTGGGAAAATCAGTAAGCCAATCACACAAGCAGGAAATGACATTACTGGGGGGGGCGTTTAGTACACCATCTGTGAATGGAATGCCCCCAGGTTGCCATATTGCATTGCATTTTACAGAAAACAACAGCACTGAAAAAGAAATTTATCATTCACAGCATTAACCAATCGCTTGCCGACCAGCCGCCGCAGTTGTACTACTGAAACATGGCTCGGCTGTGCAAATCGCCTTTACCTTACGTCACTTCCTTTTTTGGCCACTAGGGGCGCCTCCGGCGGTGCGCATGCACCCCCTGCTCGCCCACGGAGCCGATGAGAGTGCCCGGCGGTCGCGATCACTGCCGGGCTCCCGCGATCGCTCGGGGCACACCGAGAACCGGGGTGTGTGTGTGTGTGTAAACACACAGTTTCCGGTTCTCTGAGGGGAGAACAGACAGATCGTCTGTTCATACAGAGTATGAACAGACGATCTGTCATCTCCCCTACACAGTCCCCTCCCCCCTTCAGTTAGAACACACACTAGGGAACACAATTAACCCCTTGATCGCCCCCTTCCCTGCCAGTGACATTTTTACAGAAATCAATGCATTTTTATAGCACGGATCGCTGCATAAATGCCAATGGTACTAAAAATGTGTCAAAATTGTCCAACTTGTCCGCCATAATGTCGCGGTCCCAATAAAAATCGCAGATCGCTGCCATTACTAGTAAAAAAAAAAAATAATAATAAAAATGTCATAAAACTATCCCCTATTTTGTAGACGCTATAACTTTTGCGCAAACCAATCAATATACGCTTATTGCGTTTTTTTTTACCAAAAATATGTAGAAGAATACATATTGGCCTAAACTGAGGAAAAAAATTGTTTTTTATATATTTTTGGGGGATATTTATTATAGCAGAAAGTAAAAAAATATTGTTTTTTTTTTCAAAATTGACGCTCTTTTTTTGTTTATAGCGCAAAAAATAAAAACGGCAGAGGTGATCAAATACCACCAAAAGAAAGTTCTATTTGTGGAAAATAAAGGACGTCAATTTTGTTTGGGTGCAACATCGCATGATGCAGCGCTGAATCGCAAAAAGTGCTCTGGTCAGGAAGGGGGTAAATTTTTCCGGGGCTGAAGCAGTTAAGGTAGACTACCTTAGTGGCCATTTCAACATACATAATGCAGACATGGTCCACTCTTGCCACCATCAATAAAGCCACGCTGAGAAGTGCCAAGTAGCTTTGCATGAGTACATGCAGGCAGCAAGTGGCTGCAAAGAGGCTGCAAGAGATGCAACAAAAGATGAAAAAAAAGGTACAAAAAGGTGTTTTTTCCATGTAAATAAGACATCTGTTGATGAAACTGGGCTTTAGGAAATGCAATTCCGTGAGGAATTACATCTACTTTAACATTAACCCATTAAAATGTTTAATTGAATTTCTCTGTTTATTTGTTGTGCATTGTTTATGGAATTTCTACGCCAAGCTATAATGCTGTCATTTTGTGATGTGATTTTCTTGGCAATTGTATTAGTGAACTAATCCTATGAGTCACAGGCTAGGACTAGTTCTGTCTAATAAATGTCAATAAACATTAATTTGAAAAGTTGCCAGGAATACGTACCGTAGGTCAAAGGACGATTCCAGGCAATTATATAAAAGCACCTGACCACCTGCCAACGTTCATAGCAAACCAATCAGTGTGGCATTTGAATGTGAATTGCTAGCTTGCACCAATCCAGTACTGGATGATTCTTTCATTCTTCCTACCCCTTTCACACTACAAACTACAGTGGCCTGTATGTTACACATGTGCAATTTTTCTCGGTTCGGATTAATTTTTGGTTATTCAGAGATTCTGGGGACTTGCCAAAAACCTGTGTTGTGTCATTACTGACTTTTTACACTTTTTTGGTGAATGGGCAGGGGGGGGATCGGGTGGCAGCGCTCTATGGAGCCGGTTCACATATCTCCACTGCGGCTTCGGTGCGAATTTGCACAGGGGTCCTGTGCGTCTTTTGGTCCCTTTCGGGTCCGAATGCAGCCCAAAAATTCAAGCTGAAATCGGACCTAAAACGGTGAACCGGAACGCACCGGACCCCTGCTGTGAGCCGCATGCGGAAATAGTGTGAACCCAGCCTTAAGCAGTATTAAACCCAGGAGAAAACATTATATTGCAGCTTACTGATTCTTACATTCCAAAGCCTCGTACACACGATCGGACTTCAAACAAACTTTTCTGTGGATTTCTGTCCAAAAGGCGTTGGCCATGAACTTGGTATGCATACACACGGCAGGACTTTTTCAGCCAACTTTCACCAAATCACGTGGTTTTTCAGCTCTTTACCGCCACCCTTTAGTCAACTTCTGTATTGTTGTCTGATCTTTTGCATTGGTTCTGAGCATGCGTGTTTGTACTTTGGACTAAAGTTGGATGGATTTGTGTACACACGATCGGACTAGCCAACCTAGGACTTTTGTTGCAGGAAAGTTTGTCTGTTTGCACAACATTTGTCCAATGAAAACTGAAAAAGTTTGTCCGATGGAGCGTACACGCGGTCGGATGTTGCCTTAAAACAGGTAATTTGCATGTTTGTTGTCAAAAAGTCCGCTCGTGTTTATGGGCCTTTAGACTAATTCGTTCTTCTATTTTCATCTAGCGATCCAGTCAGCATTTCTGTTTTTCACAAGCTCAAGTTCTGCAGCAAAGAGAACATTAGCAGGGGTGAAAAAAAATGATCAGCTTTTATTTATGTATGCAAACCTTTATCCCAAAAGGAAAATAAAACAGTTTGCTGTAACTGATTATAAAGTGTGAACTGAAGCTTGGTTTTAATTTGTTAGTGTATCTAAATCTGCTAATACATTTAACACTACCCTCCCACTCTGACTGACAATGCTGCTGTCTGCTGCGCCTCCTGTGCTCATTCATCCAAGGGTGTGTCTCACTAATACAGGAGGTGTGTGAGGCTCGGTTCACACAAGGGCGGCACGACTTGCAGATCGCCTCACCGAGGCGACCTGCACACGACTGCCAGGGCGACTTGCAAAACGACTTCTGTATAGAAGTCTATGCAAGTCGCCCCCAAAGTAGTACAGGAACCTTTTTCTAAGTCGGAGCGACTTGAGTCGCTCCGATTAGAACGGTTCCATTGTACAGAATGGGAGGCAACTTTTCAGGCGACTAGGTCGCCTGACAAGTCGCCCCCGTGTGAACCGGCACTTACTAGCCAGATCCCTAGGTGAAAACAGAGGGGAAAAAAGCCAAAGCAAAAAAACACTAATGCAGCCACCACATCTAATGATTAGTAAGCTGCAATATCATACACTTTTGGTTTTGGATTTCTTGCCACAAAGTAATTTTTGATGTGATATTTTTTGATACTTGCTCTTCCATATTTTTTGGTATAGTATGAAATGTATTAGTTATATGAGTTATGAGTTATAAATTGACCACCAGAAAAAACTCTATACTGCGCTCATCCTAATGCCCCGTACACACGGTCGGATTTTCCGATGGAAAATATCCGATCGGAGCGTGTTGTCGGAAATTCCGACCGTGTGTGGGCTCCATCGGACATTTTCCATCGGATTTTCCGACACACAAAGTTGGAGAGCAGGAGATAAAATTTTCCGACAACAAAATCCGTTGTCGGAAATTCCGATCGTGTGTACACAAATCCGACGGACAAAGTGCCATGCATGCTCAGAATAAATAAAGAGATGAAAGCTATTGGCCACTGCCCCGTTTATAGTCCCGACGTACGTGTTTTACGTCACCGCGTTTAGAACGATCGGATTTTCCGACAACTTTGTGCGACCGTGTGTAGACAAAACAAGTTTGAGCCAACATCCGTCGGAAAAAATCCTAGGATTTTGTTGTCGGAATGTCCGACCAAAGTCCGACCGTGTGTACGCCCTATTAGTCAACCTCCCTGCTTTAGGCTGGGTTCACACAATTGCGAATTGGTTGCGGCTTTCACTGCATCCAATTCGCATGACAGGAGATTGTGACCAGCTCTCTATGGAGCCAGTTCACATATCTCCGTTGCGGCTGCAGAAAGACTTGCACTGTGTGTCTTTGGCTCAGTTTCCGGGCCAAATTCAGGCAAAAATGAAGGCCTGATTCATCCCTGAAACGGAGAACAGGGACGCACCAGAGCCCTGCTGCGAGCTGCATCCATCGGAGGTGTGAACCCAGCCTAAAAGAGAAGTACGGGTTTTATTTTTTTCTTAAGAATCATACTTACCTAGCTGGATGCAGCATCTTTCCCCCGCTGGCCCTAACACTGAGAACCGAGCGATCAAACACTGCTGATCACTCAGCTCTCAGAGCCACCTGAACAGAGAGAGCTGTCAGTCACCACTCTCTGCTCTGCCCCCCCCCCACGCTCACTAGAGCGCTGGGCTGTGGAGGGGGTGGGAGCAGCTGGCTCAGGGTCTCAGCGGCGCGCAGAGACTGGTTTGTGATATTTCAGTTTTTCTTTTTTAATAAATCTGCAAAAATGTCAACAATTCTGTGTTTTTCTGTTAATATGGGGTGCTGTGTGTACATTAATGAGGAAAAAAATGAACTTAAATGATTTTAGCAAATGGCCGCAATATAACAAAGAGTGAAAAATTTAAGAGGGTCTGAATACTTTCAGTCCCCACTGTATATATACATAAAAATGGCGAAAGAAAATAAAAAGACTTAAAACATTGATAACCTTTTCACTTCATCACTTTCACATGCACTTCCAATAAACCTTTTTACAACGGCTTTATTTCACCATAACCCTGTTCTTCACTCACACAAACATGTACAAAACAATCAGCATTCCATTTCAATATTTCTATTCTCATTCATAGCAATGGAAGAGAGCGATTCACAATGGGATACACATTGCTATGACTCATCTCTCCTGGTCCCTCTGCATTTATGACATTGCACGCTGCTAGGCTCAGAAAAACTTTCCATCCGCTGCCTCATTTATTTCTATAGTAAGAGCTGCACATTAGCACTTCAACTGCAAAAACTTCTGTTGAAGCAACAGCTCTTATCCACCCCGTAAAAGACAAATATGAGCAGGCTGTGCAATTATAGTGGAGCCTTAAAGCGGCTTTCCCTCTCGATTGTACAATGTACCATAGAGAATGGATATGACAGAAAATTGTAGGCTTCAGAAAATACAATAAAAATTAGTGCTGGTAGACTCCTAATACATTAGACTGACTGGTATATTTCACCTATAGCAACCAATAAGGTACTGATTTGCACAACTGTGCAGAAAACTGATGTAAAACGATTTATAAAAGCTAAGTACATAGACAGGTAAATAAAAAGAATATTAGAACATGTATTATAAATATCGTATAAATATAAAAAGAATATGCTACTTCCTTTAAGAAAAAACGTATTCAGTCTTTAGATTCCCCCACCGAACATAATGCACTATGCCAGATAACATTTATAGCCTATACCAGGGGTCTCCAAACTGCAGCCCGGGGGCCTGATGTGGCCCTTTGCTTGCCTTCATCTGGCCCTTGTGGCACTGACATGAGCTGCTATTCCTTCTACTAATACCAATTATGGGGCACTATACCTCCCACTGACACCAATGATGGGGCATTATTCCTCCCACTGACACCAATGATGGGACATTATAACTCCCACTGACACCAATGATGGGACATTATTCCTCCCACTGACACCAATGATGGGACATTATTCCTCTCACTGACACCAATGATGGGACATTATTCCTCCCACTGACACCAATGATGGGACATTATACCTCCCACTGACACCAATGATGGAACATTATTCCTCCCACTGACACCAATGATGGGACATTATTCCTCCCACTGACACCAATGATGGGACATTATTCCTCCCACTGACACCAATGATGGGACATTATACCTCCCACTGACACCAATGATGGAACATTATTCCTCCCACTGACACCAATGATGGGACATTATTCCTCCCACTGACACCAATGATGGGACATTATTCCTCCCACTGACACCAATGATGGGACATTATTCCTCCCACTGACACCAATGATGGGACATTATACCTCCCACTGACACCAATGATGGGACATTATTCCTCCCACTGACACCAATAAAGTAATTTTTTTTTAACTCCCACTGACCAAGCCTATGGCATTGTTTACTCTTAAAGTGTGAGGGGGAGTAAACTGGCCCTGGGTTTTGAAAGTTTGGAGACCCCTGGCCTATACTATTCCCTTATAAAAAGTAAATATTGGATGTGTATTGAGTGCATGGTACAAAAGTTCATCGCAGGATTCTTTAAAACATTTAATTGTTAAAGGAGTTGTAAAGGCAGACATTTTTTTTTTTATTTTACTGCATTCTATGCAGTAAGATAAGAAACCTTTTGTGTCTAGCAGCCTCCCCAGCACTCCCCTAATTACTTACCTGAGCCTCCTCTCTCTCCAGCAATGTCCACAAATGTCTAAGTCGTCCCAGACACTCAACCTGATTGGCTGAGATACAGCAGTGACACCATTGGCTCCTGCGGCTGTCAATCACAGTCAGTCAGCCAATCAGGGCTGAGAGGGGGCGGGGCCAGGTCGGGGCTTCGTGTCTGAATGGACACAAGGAGCTCTGACTCGGCTCCAGTGCCCCCATAGATAGCTGATGGCTGCGTGGGGCACTCGATAGGAGGGAGGGGCCAGGAGCAGCAAAGAGGGACCCGAGAAGAGGAGGAACCAGGCTGCTCTGTGCAAAACCAACTGTACAGTGGAAGTAAGTATAACATGTTTGTTAGTTTTATTTTTTTAAACAAGCCTTTAATATGACTTTACGAGCATCAAATACAAAAAAAACATTTCAGGGGAGAAAAAAGCCTCCCACCTTCTTCAGGGCTTGAGTAATGTTGGCAGAATCATGATATGATGCACTAAGGGACCTTTGTTAGGGCTTGATTTAGTGTCACCTGGACATGCTAGTATTTACCAAGTCTTAGGGCACTTTCACACTGAGGCGCTGCGGCATTGGGGGGTGCTTTTACACCCCTGCTAATGGCTGAAAAATGGTTCAAAGCGGCGCTTTGCCGGTGCTTCGGCGGCGCTGCCCATTGATTTCAATGGGCAGGGGCGCTTTAGGAACGATGTATACACCACTCCTAAAGCGCCTCAAAGATGCTGCTTGGATGAATTTTTTAAGCGTCCTGTAAACTTGGGCTTTCACACTGGAGTGAGAGGAGAGGCTCTTTACAGAAGCTATTTTTAGCGATATAGTGCCTGTAAAGTGCCTCCGTGTGAAAGTAGCCTAAACATTAAAGCCCCTAAAGGCACTAAAGTGCATTCTGTTGTGATTCTGTTAAAACATTGACTGCTCAATCCCTGATAAAGGGGGAGACTTTTTCTCTGCCAGTGATATAAACACAACCCAAGTGGCAAGGTGATCCTGTTAGAGGTGAAGGTTTCACCTCTAACCGGACCAACCTAGTCACTTGGGTTGTGCTTATATCGCTAGCAAAAGAATATACTGCGGCAGGGCAGCCGCTCTGTGCCAATTCATGTACCTAGTACGTGATCTGACACGTCTGGGTCTGTGGCACATGTGCACGCCACTGGCGAACCCGCTCCCACTGTGATTGGACACAACGGGAGCCAATCAGCGGGTCCAGCAGATGCGATACCTGCCAGGACCCGCCGAGCATTCGGGAGACAAGCAGAACGGAGGTCTGCCTGAACGAAGGTCAATTTTTTTTTGGGGTACAACGTCGCATGACCTCGCAATTGTCAGCTAAATTAACGCAGTGCTGTATCGCAAAAAATGGCCTGGTCATAAAGGGGGGTAAACCTTCTGGAGCTGAAGTGGTTAAAGGGGTGTTTTTGGACCCCTGAAACATGTTGGCTACTCTTTGGATTGTCCCCCTGACTTTTATTGAAATAAAGTTGTATCTAGACCTTTTAGCAGTGGTTTGGCGCTTCCATTTCAATTTTTGCATAACATGGAGATCCTCTGGGGTGTAGAAGCTGCCTGTCCGCAATCTAGGTTATTTATATCAGCATCAATACTTTAGGAAAGCAATACCAATAAGATAATCTACATGTCCAGCACTACATGTCTACATGTCCACATCAATTCCCTCCATGCGTTCATAAACGAACTTAACATAAATGAACGTAATATACATCTAACCTATGCGTATGATCGGCTCCAATTACCCTTTCTGGATTTGATGATCAAACTAGAAAACGGTAAGATCAGCACTTGCACCGACCGAAAACAGACAGCGGCTAACACTTTGTTACAAGCTGACAGTCACCACCCTCTTTGGTCAAAGAATGGAATCCCGACAGGACAATTTATAAGAATTAAACGTAACTGCTCTAATACTATTGATTACCGGAAGGAATCAAAAGATTTATATTTGAGATTCCGTGAAAGGGGATATTCACACAAGCAGATTAGAAAAGCCAAACGTAAAGCTGCAATACGAACTAGAGAAAGCCTGCTCCTTATAGACCAGAAATCTAAGACACAAAAAACAAAAGAATCGGAACCAATAAGACTCATTACTACATACGGTGCTCAATGGGATTCAGTCCGTAAAGTCCTCGAGAAAAATTGGACTATATTGATAAACAACAAAAGCCTGGCCAACATAGTGGGCGACAGGCCCAAGATGGTGGCACGGAGATCTAAAAATTTGGGGGACCTCCTTATACACTCGGAGTATACCAGGCGACAAGATTCCACCTGGTTGTCTGGATACCCGCGGAGTGTTGGGATGTTCCCATGTACAAAATGTCACATCTGCCCGTTTGTTGAGAGGACGAATGTCTTTAGAGACGCGATGGGGACAAAGGAGTATCAAATTAGGGACCTAATCAATTGTTCCACCATGAAGGTGGTCTATATGATTAGTTGCCCTTGTCCAAAAATCTACATCGGCAAAACAAAAAGGTCCCTTAAAATCAGGATAGGTGAACACCTAAGAGACATTAAAAAAGAAGCAGAAAAATGATTTGAAAAAAAGGAAAAAAGGGAAGAAAGACCGGTAACTAAACATTTCGTACAATATCATCAGGGTAAAACGGATGGATTAAAAGTTAAAGGCATTTATACCCTAAAACTACCCGCCAGGAGGGGGGACTTTGACCACATTCTTTTACAGAAAGAGAAATGGTGGATATATACCCTGGGATCTCTTGTACCTCAAGGTATGAACACTGAGTTGAATATGCAACCATTCCTGTATCAATAGTAAGGAATTGCCCCTCTCAAGATAAAATTTGGTCCTTTTCCCATCTACCCTTCTTTCTCTTCCTCTCCCCCCCCCCCCTTTTTTCCATCTTTCCATATTCCCTTTACCTTTTTCCATATTCCTTTCACTTTTACTGATGCTTGAAAAATGTCTTCTCTGGTTGTTTCCCTCCTATTCTTCTGTTTCCTTTCCTCTATCTGCTCTCCTTTATTTCCTTCCTTCCTGATCCTCTCCATATTGTCATCTCATCCCTCTCAAAATGGTCCCCTGTTCTGGTATATTTAAAGTTTTTAAATAATAAAAAAAACACCTAAATATAATAGAACACAAAACCTTTAGAGATCTTAGCCCCTACTTTAACATTTATGTCTATAAGTTTTATGTTTCTTAGAGACAGAAAGGGGTTAAAACACCAATAAAACAAAAGTGACCTTTTTTACCAAACAAAAATATGCTATTAGCATGTATGATCAATGTATGGCAAGCATTGTGACATTACAGATAGCTGAAGGACACTTATCCAAGCTTTTTCTATCTTTGCTAGTCCCATTTACACTCAAAAATAAAAGCAACAACAAGAGGAGGGGCGAGCGCACCTAGAGGAACTATAAGGGAGAGGTGTAAGCTCGCATCTTGAATGTCCAGTTGAAGCTACGTAACGATACGTTGCGAAATGCGTCGATGTAACTGCGGTGCTGTGATGCCGATGCAGTGAATCCCTATACTATCCAGGAAGCAGTGGAGCGGAGTACCTTCCATTGAAGTTCTTACCCATACCGCCGAAGCCGCCACGAGCAGGATTACTAGCAGCCGCTGGACTTGTCTGCAGTGCCGCGGCTTCTTGGATTGGCGGTGTGTGAATGCCAGAGCCTGTGGCATCCGCCGACGTTGATCCATCCACTCTAAACAGACGGATGGATATATGAGAAGCCAGATACCATCCCGAAACAACTCCTATATCGGCACGGAAGGCAGTAATGTTATTTGACGGTGTGGACATACACCTCTCTTTACTTTCACATAGGAAGGTTACTAGCACCTATACCTACACTATGGGGATTTAAGTAAGTCCCGTGACAGCTTGCTTTGTTGGTCGTACAATCAGGGTACAATACCAGGTGATGATGGCTGAAAAATGAGCAATAAGATACCACCTATACCCCAGTAACTCTACCAATCAACCCAACAACTACTGTCATATTGGTATAGACTGCCTAATTACTGACGGGAACCATGATCTAGTTGGAGTGGACACTACAACGACAAAGTGGTCATTTTTTGATCTTGTCTATTCATAGGATGTGCATCTTTATCACTTCTATCCTGTGACTTATTGAAATTGCAATACATATTGAATAGATGTTTAATCGGTGACAGCAACTATACCCACAATATTCCATCCATTTGGCCTTACATGGTGTCACCATAATAGTCAGTTGTAGTTCCATTGCTATCCCCGGGGACCACACCCGCATGGTCACCCCTGTATATGCTTGATTTTTTGACATTTATTGTTATTTATTGGCCTTTTGCCTAAGGGGTTTCCAAGTGTGTGTGGATACTGCAGGCGCCTGCACTGCATGCTCATCTTGTGTGTTATTTATTGTGGTTGGTTTGTCCTGTTTGTCCTTGTTAGTCTGTCTGTTTTGTCGGGACACTATCAGAAGGGGTTGCACCCCTCCCTGTGGTGTACCATTTCATGGTTGGTGACAGGGGACCATTGATGCCTCCTTGACTTCATTGAGAAGCAATTAATATGTGTGTTGTTTTGGTAAATTAATAATAAAATTTGGTACTGGTTTTTACATAACTTTCTCTTATTGCCCTCTCTGACCAATAGTAGCTGTCTATATCCCTGGATTGCCCACCTTGGTGTCAATTCTCAGGAATAGGTTTTTGTATGCATCATATGGGCTATGGTTAGAGCCTCCTAATTTGAGGAGTGGCAGGGAGTGAGCAACCACTACCTTTCAGAGGTGAGCATTATAAGGTGTGGTCATTTTTGCAGTATACGTTTTCACTTTCCCCAACTACTTAGATACTGTACAGTTGTGCTCATAAGTTTACATACCCTGGCAGAATTTATGATTTCTTGGCCATTTTTCAGAGAATTTGAATGATAAACACAAAAACATTTCTTTCACTCATGGTTCGTGTTTGGCTGAAGCCATTTATTATCAATCAAATGTGTTTACTCTTTTTAAATCATAATGGCAACAGAAACTACCCAAACGACCCTAATCAAAAGTTTACATACCCCAGTTCTTAATACCATGTATTGCCCCCTTTAAAATCAATGACAGCTTGAAGTATTTTGTGGTATTTGTGGATGAGGCTCTTTATCTTCTCAGATGGTAAAGCTGCCCATTCCTCTTGGCAAAAAGCTTCCGGTTCCTGTAAATTCTTGGGCTGTCTTGCATGAACTGCACATTTGAGATCTCCCCAGAGTGGCTCAATGATATTGAGGTCAGGAGACTGAGATGGCCACTCCAGAACCTTCACTTTATTCTGCTGTAGCCAATGACAGGTTGACTTGGCCTTGTGTTTTGGATGATTGTCATGTTGGAATGTCCAAGTACGGCCCATGCGCATGTTCCTGACTGATGAATGCAAATGTTCCTCCAGTATTTTTTGATAACATACTGCATTCATCCTGCCAACAATTTTGACCAAATTTAATGTGCCTTTGTAGCTCACACATCCCCAAAACATCAGCGATCCACCTCCGTACCTTTCATCATAGGCCTTGTTGACTCCTCTCCAAATGTAGCGTTTATGGTTGTGGTCAAAAAGCTCAATTTTGGTCTCATCACTCCAAATGACTTTGTGCCAGATAGTTTGAGGCTTGTCTCTGTGCTGTCTGGCGTATTGTAGGCAGGATACTTTGTGGCATTTGCGTAGTAATGGCTTTCTTCTGGCGACTCGACCATGCAGCACATCTTTCTTCAAGTGCTTCCCTATTGTGCATCTTGAAACAGCCACACCACATGTTTTCAGAAAGTCCTGTATTTCACCTGAAGTTATTTGTGGGTTTTTCTTTGCATCCCGAACAATTTTCCTGGCAGTTGTGGCTGAAATTTTAGTTTGTCTACCTGACCGTAGTTTGGTTTAAAGAGAACCCCTCATTTTCCACTTCTTGATTAGAGTGTGAACACTGCTGATTGGCATTCTCAATTCCTTGGATATCTTTTTTATATCCCTTTTCTGTTTTATACAGTTCAACTACCTTTTCCTGCAGAACCTTTGACAATTCTTTTGCTTTCCCCATGACTCAGAATCCAGAAACATCAGTGCAGCACTGGATGAAAGATGCAAGGGTCTGTCAGGAGTCTAGAAACTCATTGACCTTTTATACACACACACACACTAATTACAAGCAAACAGATCACAGGTGAGGATGATTACCTTTAATAGCCATTGAAACCCCTTTGTGTCAACTTGTGTGCATGTTATCAGGCCAAAATCACCAGGCTAAAACTTTTGAACAGGGTCTTTTGGGTAGTTTCTGTTGCCATTACCATTTATAAAAAGTAAACGCAGTTGATTTATAATAAATGGCTTCAGCCAAACACTAACCACGAGTGAAAGAAATGTTTTTGTTTTATCATTCATATTCTCTGAAAAAAGGCCAAGAAATCATAAATTCTGCCAGGATATGTAAACTTATGAGCACAACTGTATATATGAGAAAGGAAACTACTTGAAACTCATCATCACATTTGTGGGAGCAATATTTTAGAGACACATAAAATGTTGCTGAAACAACTTTTGTGAGAGACCATTACAAGGAACCAGTTGTTTCACAAAGTGCTGAAGTCTACAAAAATGTTTGTGGCTTATTAGTAAAATAAAACAATAATTCCCTTATCTGTTAATAAAAACACAAGCTTTGGATACTTTTTTATTACCGCACTGCTGAACTGCTGAGACAGGAGCCAACAGGAAATAATGTCGTAGGAATAAACTTAGAACATATTCAAAGTAAATGCACTTTGTCTACAGCAGTGTTTCCCAACATAAGACGCTTTGACTGAGAGCCTTAGTTGTTTATAATTCTCCTAGCTATAGAGATATGCTGTATGAAGACATTATGCACTCACCAAAGCTCTGAGTTAGGCCAGCCATACACGGTTCAAATCTTGGCCCCGTATCAGCAGGAACCGGTTGAGATTCAAACCGTTAATGGGCAGGTTGAAAGTACCAAGTTGGTCAATCAACTTGGGTACAACCAGCCTGCCAGATTCTCTGTGATTATTGCTAGTGGCTGCGATCGCCCAGCAGGGACGGCTTCCCCGCCCGCCGCAGGAAGCAGGCAATTGCTCAGCAGGAGGGATTCTCTGTGAACACTGTCTGTGCTGATGGGGGAGTCATGCAAATTTCTTTCCTGCAACCAGAAATTTGCACCGTGTATGGCTGGCCTTAGTCTGCAAGGTCAAACAATTGACAAAGCAGCAACTTTCAGACTTAAGGTAACATCTGACTCCCTAATAATGATGACACTACTAACACCTGTCAAGCACTGAAAGGATAATGGTGAAAGGGCCATATGCAGCAGTCATGTTTCACAAAGATAAAAGAGGTCCACTACATGACTCACCAGCTACTTGTATCTCTTGAGTATTTCTTCTGTTAGACTTTTGCAACTAAGTTCACACTTCTCTTTAATCTTTAGAGTGTCATGGAAAACAGATTTTTCATTTGCAGTATGGAAAATGCAGCAAGACAAATAAGACTTGATGTGGAGGTGACAGAACTACGAGATGTGGCAGGAGATCTTGCCAGTGGAGTCCACAAGAGAATCAAGAAACTCCAGCTCATCAGGATTTATTTATAAATAGATTACATTTTTGGATGAAATGATAAGCTAAGTTTACTGATCTTGGGAGCTACACATGGGCATTGATTTACTAAAGGCAAATAGGCTCTTCACTTTGTAGGGGAGGTTTCTCTTTGCAAAGGAATTTTCCCCAGAGCTTAGTGAATGAGGTGAAGCTCTGCTAACTTCCATCGCCAAAACTTGTGCAAGCAAAAATGCTGTTTTTTTTTTACTTTCCTTGCACGTGATTGGGTATTCTTTGCAAACTGAAATTTCACAGCATTTACTAAGCTCTGGGGCAGATTTCCTTGCAAAGTGAAGAGCCTATTTGCCTTTAATAAGTCAATCTCATTGATTAAGGGTGCTACTTGGAATCCCAACTAATGGCCAAGTCTGTTGTGGAGAAACCAAACACTCACGACAGGGCTCTAAACAGGATTTTATAATTAATTATAAAGAAAAACAGAAAATTAATCATTTTAACCTCTTCTGAAACGCCCGCAATGTACTGCGGATGGGTGGCTTGTGCAGGCAAAGCGATGTACTGGTACCTCGCTGCCTGCTTCCAGTTTTGGAGCAAGTGTGTGCGCCCATCTCCTGCCAACACCTGCTGTGATTGTACTCAGTGGGAGTCTGTCAGCAAGTTCCGGCCAATAATTCATGGCTGGGACCTACTGATTGGCTGTGTGCAATCACAGCCCAGAGCCCTATGTTGACAATAAACACAGGGCTCTGTACAGATGGAACAATCTCTTTGTTTCTTATCCATTTTTTGTTTATTTTGCAAAAAATAAAAAACCCAGAGGCAATCAAATACCACCAAAAGAAAGCTCCATTTGTGTGAAAAAAATTGTATAAATTTTATTTGGGTACAGTGTTGCATGATCACGCAAAGTACCAAAGTAGCCCAGTGCTGAATAGCAAAAAAATGCCTGGTCATGAAGGGGGTAAAACCTTGTGGAGCTGAAGTGGTTAAACAATGTGGGTACTATCAGACTTGACTTTCATTATGGTACACATCTAAGGTGCATCTGTAGGCACAGGACCCCATACAACTGCCACAGGGCCCAGAAGCAAAGGGGGTGCAGAATTGTCTGGCTACACAGTGATTTATATTGTGTTCAGGTCGGCGGAACTTTGCAAAGTGCAGTTGCTCCGGAGCTTAGTAAATGAGGTAAGGCTTCACTTTGCAAACAATACCCAATCACGTGCAGGGTAAATAAAAAAAACAGCATTTTTGCTTGCATATGATTGGATTATAGAAGCCAACAGAGCTTCTACTCATTTACTAAGCTTTGTAGCAACTGCTCTTGCAGAGTGCAACTGCACTTTGCGAAGTGCACAGTCTATTTGCCAACCCCAAAGTCCAAACCTCCCTAAACACTATTCTGAGGCTGAAATACACCACTCCAGGTAACACAATCCCTCTACTCTACTACCTCTGCACATGGAAAGGGTGGTGGCCCTGCATGCAATTCTGAGGCTGCTGTCACCTACACCAAGCATACAAGGCAGTTGCAATCATGTTATATCAATTTAGGCATCTATATTGCTCAATGCAGATAAGAATACAGACTACCCATAACAATTAGTAACATTTTAACAAAGCAGTTATGACACGGAAACACAGAAAAATGAAAATTAAGGAGAGAAAGGTAATTAAATATAGCTTAAAAAATGTCACAGGAAAATCGCAGGTGGAAAATTGTAAGTGGTAAACTAGAGCTTTATTTTTTCATGATTAGAGAAATTGTAATAGGGGGATGATCAGGACTCTTTATAACATATCTAAACCGAACCGCGAAAATGTTATATATTGTAGTTTACCATTCCTTAGCACCTCATGCAGACTAGGCTTAAAAAATGCCGCTTTTACAGGTGTTTGGGGTAAAAGCACTCTTATGTTAGCCTATGTGTCCATGCACTCACAGGTGTTTATAGGGGTATTAAGAGTACAGTATCTACAGCCTAAAAACAAAAACATCTAAAGTGCGTTCAAGAGAGGAGCTGAAGAGCAGAAACATTGGGCAATGTGCCTAAACGCACCTAAAAGCTAGACCCATTTAGGCGCGTTTGAGCATTAACCTCCCTGGTGGTATTCCCGAGTCTGGCTCGGGGTGGACATTCAGTACCAAAAGCGGTAACCCCGAGCCAGACTCGGGATTCCATCGCAGGATCCAGGTACAGCTTACTTACCTTGTCCCCTGGATCCTGCGATGTCTCCCCGCAGTGTGATCGAGCCATCCTCTGCTCAATCTATCACTGTGCCCAAGCTCCGTTCCTTGCGAGCGTTTCGACACACGGGGACGGAGAACGGCGCCAAATTCAAAAAGTAAAACACACAATACATATACAGTACACTGTAATCTTATAGATTACATTACTGTATCAATTTTTTTTCAACTCCCTTTTGTCCCTAGTGGACAATTCTGCAACTGAGCACATTTCAGTGTTTTTGACTTGATTACATTATTGAATATTTTTCATTATTATTATATTATTATTTCTTATAATTATTTATAGTTATTTATTATATTATAATTTATGATTTAGTGTTTCAAACTTTATCATACCCGGGATGTCTACTAGACTCTTGTTTGGACAGATTTAAGTGTGTTATTCCTAAGAATTACAGGCCTACAATATAAAAAACAGAAATTCCATGCAAAATAATTGTACCACTTTCAGCACTAAAAACCTGAAATAATCATACCGCCATGGAGGTTAATGCATTCCAATGGCCAGAATAAATTAAGATTCTGGCCAATGGAACCCATTACACATTACACTTGATGCGCTCAAACGAGTGTGCAATATGTGGCTTTAGGCACATTTTTTAAGCAGCTTTTCTCCTGCTAGGAGAAAAGTGTTCAGAGGGGCTAAAGAGACGCCCTGTGTGTCTGAGGCTTAAATGAGATGGCTGTATTGGTTTTCTTTTTTAGCTCTTTTTCTTTTTGTTTCACAGTGAATCTGTTTTTTCAACTTCCTTTAACAGACCATGCTATAAGTGGCATTTAGAGTGTTGAGATAAACCATTTCCCACTGGCAGGGGTGCTTACAATGGTCAGCTTTTATTCATTTATGTCAGGGGTATTGAATTCAAATTCACTGCGGTCCGCATATTGTGCGAAGACTTTCCCATCACAGCCCTCTCCTCTGATATCATAATCCCCCCTCCACAGCAGTGTCCTCCATCACAGCCCCCCTGCAGCTCTGCCCCTGACTTCACAGTCACCAAAGCTTGCCAATTCACACCCCAGCCCCCCCCCCCCCCCCAGCAGCTGCAGCCGGAATCAGCTTTTCATATCAATAAACTTTTGATTGGTTGCTAGAAGCACCCTACATCCTAGCAACCAATCACCGGCTGGTTAACTTGAAAAGTTAACTCTGGCAGCTCCTGCTCCCAATCTCGGTCCACAATTGTTCTACCTCCAGCTCTCCACTCTATGATAGTGACAACGGCAGAGAATGGGGGGAGAACCAGCTGCTAAATGGCGGGACCGCAGCGGTCCAGATGGGACAGTGACCTGGTCCGGATTGGAACCGCGGTCCGCCATTTAGTGATGCGTGATTTATGTAAAACCTTTACCTCAAAATCTGTTTCTACAACTGATTAAAAAGTGTTAGTGAGAGTTCAGCCCTAGATAGCTAAACAAATCCATCTAAATTTAACATTACCTTCTCTTCAGCTAAACAATGCTGCTGTCCAAAGGTGTCTCCACTGTCCCGCCATCCAGAGTGGAGACAGAAAATGCGGGCAGATTACCAGTTAAATATAAGGGGAAAAGAGCTTAAAAAAGGCAGCCACCACATTTAAGGATTGGTAAGTTGCAATACAGGCATACCCCACTTTTAAGTACACAATGGGGTTTATTTACTAAAGCTGGAAAGTGCAAAACCAGGCTCACTTCTGCATAGAAACCAATGAGCTTCCAGGTTTTATTACCAAAGCTTAATTGAACAAGCTGGGGTTAGAAGCTCATTGGTTTCTATGCGGAACTGAGCCTGATTTTGCACTTTCCAGCTTTAGTAAATAAACCCCATTGTGTACTTAAAAGTGGGGTATGCCTGTATATAAAATTTTTGCTTTTGTGTTTAGATACGCTTTAAGATCTTGGAGTGTGGCTCCGTAACTTGCACGTTTTGGGCTGCCAAAGAACTAGAAGCCCCGCTATGCCCTACCCTGCCAGTTATTGTCTGCCAAGGCATATTGTATTTTTTCCCAAATACAAAAAAGCAACTAGGGAAATATTGCTTCCATGCAGAACAGAGTTCATTACATTGCATAAAATTGCAGCAGTGAGGCAAAGTTATCCCAATCAGAGAAAATACCATACACACGCTTTAATAAGATAGAGCCTAGATGAGGAATAAGACCTAATTATATGAGGGTCTTTCTAGCCTGCTACCAGCATTCTAATTTAAGGTTTAATGACAAACCTCAGTAAGGCGTACAATATTGTTTTAAAGCTCTCAGATACAAAGGGCTTCTGAAGATGACAGAGACATTAAACGGAATGTATATGTATTTCCATAGAATCTCTTTGTTTATGCATTTTGTTAAAAAAATACTTTTTTTGAAACTATTATAAAAGTTTTATTGGACTGGTAATTATGAAACGTTGCATTATTTATGCTATAATTTAATATGTTTGCTTTTTTTTTGCCAGCAGGTGGCTAGTATAAGTCTGGTACACTGAGGTTTCAGATAGCTGGCTTAGTGTTGAGCTGAAAATTCAGACCAGAATATTAGATTGTCAGGTTACACACAGCCTAATGAATCAACTGAATAAATTAGAACCGTGTTTTTTTTCAGTCTCAAAGCACCCTATTCTTAAATTTTAAAAACTAAACTAATAGTTTTGCATAATGTAGCAACATCCACATGTGTAGGACACCCAACATTTGAGGTGATTTACTCTTCCAAAGCAAATACACCTTTGCACACCAGTACTGATTAGTATTCCCATGTTTCTCTTCTCCCTCGGTTTCATTTCCTCACTCAGCTAACGTAACTCTGGTGCTAAAAGAGAGGGGCAGGTGCCCAAATCCTCCTTATTAACCAATGACATCATTGGTTGTTAGGACACTGGCGGCTAGAAGGTTGTAATGGTGCACAATGAAAACCTGTGGCTCTGTGTAACTAATAGGCAGGCTTGATCCACCTGCTGGCTTGTATACAGTTTTTGAGCCATTTCTAGGTATTTTGCAAAGGCACCCCTGAAGACACCTGAAGGCACCCTGATTGAAAAAGGCTGACTTATGCCGTGTACACACGTGCGGACTTTCCGGCAGAAAAGGTCAGACGGAATAATTCTGTCGGACATTCCGATCGTGTGCTTCATTGGACCTTCATCGGACCTTCTCTTTCGAAAATCCTGACGGACCTAGAAATAGAACATGTTTCAAATTTTGGACTCGATTCCTATCGAGAAAACCGTTCGTCTGTATGCTAGTCCGACGGACCAAAAACGACGCAAGGGCAGCTATTGGCTACTGGCTATTGAACTTCCTTTTTCTAGTCCGGTCGTACGTCATCGCGTTCTAAACGGTCAGACTTTGGTGTGATCGTGTAGGCAAGTCCGTTTTAGCGGAACTCCGTCAGAAAGACCGTCAGACTCTACTCTGACGAAATGTCCGCTCGTGTGTACGCGGCATTAGAGGGAGAACATACCACTCTCCTTCACAATTGCAGAGGATGCTTTCTAGATCTTCAGTGCAAACCTAGTGATGGGCTTTCTTATAAGAAAGTTTGATCCGTATTAACACCCTGAAAAGTGTTCCCCCATTTTAAATGTTTATTTGTAAAACAGGGATTCTACATAAATAATGAAAATAAAATACCACTTTATATTTAAAAAAAATACAATAAAAGTTGACCTAAATCACTTCCCTTTAAAACTGATCTTATAGTTGGCAAAAAACCAAACTGTCTATGATTTAAAGGTCAGGTGTTGATGGGTGAGGAGCACCAAAATGATAGTCACAAGACATTCAGTTGTAAGAATCCAAAATTGTATTTGTCAGAACCTTCAAATAAAAACACATTTCTGTGGTTTGTAGACCTAAATCTTTTTAAGGGCTCTGGGATTTGGCTGTCACACAGCCTCAGATTGGAGTGCAGAATAGCTTGATATTTAGAGAGTAACTCCACTTTTATTGAGGGAAAAAAAAACAATCCTATCTAGGTGATCGATGAACATTGCATTCATTTTATCAATTTTTGTTGCACATTCTTACCTGTTTCTGCTCTGAAGAAATACAGTAGCTGTTTTTTACATCTAGCCTGAATCTAATTGGAAGTATCTTTTTCATTATTAATCAGCTTGTGCACTTGCAATGTTCTACTTTGTAATTAGGAAAGTTGTAGTGTCTGCATCCCTTAAGAAGTAATTAGCCCTGTGGGAGTGTTTCACCAAAAATGACATTTTTGCTGCAGAGGATGCCTAAAATCTGACTTGTATCTTGATGCAGACTCAATCACACAAGCAGGAAATTACATGTCTGGGGATGTCCTGTACAAAAACTGTGTACAAAAGGCCTCCAGGCTGCCATATTGCATTGGACTTTACAGAAAATTACAGCACTGCAAATTGAAAATAAAAGGTGTTTTTTAAGAAAATTCAATTACAACATGGCTTGCGCAGCAATTGTATATGTTCTATTGTTTTGGTTTTTTTTTAGTTGAGTTGCATCTCGATATAGCACAGTCATTTACCCCAAAGGATCTCGATGCGCTTACAGACACATACACATACGAGGGCCAATTTTATAGACAGGATCTGATTAACCTACCAGCATGTCTTTGGAGTGTGGGAGGAAACTGGAGAACCCGGAGGAAATCCACGCAGGCACAGGGAGAACATGCAAACCCCAGGCAGATGGAGTCGTGGTCGGGATTTGAACCAGCAACCCCATTGCTGCTAGGTGAAAATGCTAACCACTACACCACAGTTGTTATATTTTTTTCTCATGAAAGTGGAGTTACTCTTTAAATGTAATAAATAAAAAAAAGGTAAATAGCGCTGCTAATAATTATGTAAATGTCACCTAATCAGGGCAAGTATTGATCAGCAATAGGAAGCAATAATGTCCAATGAAAATCCCTATATAGTATTACAATTAGTTAGAAACCAAAAAATGCTGGTTTGTTGGTTTCTAACTAATTGTAATACTATATAGGGATTTTCGTTGCACATGATTGCTTCCTATTGCTGGTCAATACTTGCCCTGATTAGGTGACATTTACATAATTATTAGCAGGGCCATTTCCCTTTTTTGATTTATAACATTTTGGGCACCACTTTCTGGTGTTTTTTTCGGGAGGCTGCAGCTATACATCTTTATCCTAAGCGTGGAATCCTCTGTTTAGAGACCCTTTAAATGTAATTAAGTCTATATTTTTTTCAAACAAATAAAAAAAGTTTTTCTGACTTTCCATAGACTTTTATAAGTTTAGTACCTAATGATGTTAGAAAATGATTCTGACCACGGCTTCCTAATTTGATCTGCCTGTCACTGTGCCACATCGAAAGCTTTGATTATTGTCAACATTCAACAAATTCAAATCACATAAAAAGTGTCCCAGGTGTAGAATTGCTAACCACACCGGACTGCTAAACAGCGGTCTCTGATTGACATGTGACACATCACATCACTGCTGTTTTCATTATGTTATCAGACAGCACCCCATGTCATGCTGGCTGCATAAAGCATTAGTCTCCTCTCTGTAAATACAGAATTTTAAGTGACACTAAATACAGACATCAAATGTGGTGTTTGGCACTGTTCAGTGTTTCCACATATACTGTATTGATTGGTTCATCTAGCCTGATGTTCATAAGCAAATTGATTTAAAGATGATCTGTGATGTTTTTACAGCATTCGTTGACAGAGCGAAAGTTTGAAGGATATTGAAAATGCATCCATTCAATAGAGTGACCTTTATAAAACTGAAATATCTGGTCTTGGATTCATCCTCTTCTGTTACATTTTTAACTCTTCTTCAAGTTTGTGATGGTAATCAACAAATGCACTAATGAATGATTGCCTAGATAAAGGTACATTATTAATTCTCCTAGAATGGAGACCATACTGTGCCATATTATAATTCTAGAGATATTAATAGACATAAAAGAAACTGCACAAAGTTCTACTTACATTAAAACTGACCGTACAGAAACATAATTTCAGAAAAATCCATTCTGCATAAAAAAAGTATTAGTTATACACAATCGAGTGTGGGAGCTGTGGGTTATGTTGGAGACCCCTACAACCTGATATCCTGTTAACCTTGACCTTGCAGAGGTCACTTGCACTCATGGTAGGTACCCCCCCCCAAGTGGTGCGGAGCTTCTAGGGTGGGTGGTTGTCCTCTCTTATCCTCTCTTCCTCACTACTCTCTATCTCGTTTCTCTCCCCCTTTCTCTGACTCTCCCTATTCTTCTCACTATACTCTTCCTCTCCCCATAACGTCACACACAGTCCCGCAAGAAAGAAAGAGGCTTCCATCATGTCAAATGTAGAGTGTGGTGGTCCCATCCCTCACGTATTAGACCAAAGAAGAATGCCCCCCTTAGTGGGACTTTAATAGACCACCAACTTTTATGATAAAAAAAATATACGTTTTTAATGGTATACTATAAAAAGATGTGAAGACGTCTACAACATACAAAAATACAAAAATACATTCCATACAGAATCAGAGCAAGAGATATACAGATGAAAATGATAATGTTAGATGTACTCTCCTAGGGGTGATGTACCCCGATGCCCGACGCGTTTCCAGTATTCTGATACCTTCATCAGGGGTTTGAGAGTTGCAAATGTTTTACAAATGTTCAGGTTCAGAATGTATTGAACAAGTCTAATTGGGACAGATGATCATTAGAGCCTGTGTAATAGAGGCTGCATAACAGATGGATAAGTATCCAAACGGTCCCAAAGTAGATGTACTCTCCAAATGTCCAGGTCCGATATGGGGTGCCTTCCAAATGTCAGTGCTCACTCGATTATACACAATAGAGTGTGGGAGCCGTGGATTATGTTGGAGACCCCTACAACCTCATATCCTGTGAACCTTGACCTTGCGGAGGTCATCTGCACTCATGGTTTGTACCCCCCCTCAAGTGGTGCGGAGCTTCTAGGGTGGGTGGTTGTCCTCTCTTATCCTCTCTTCCTCACTACTCTCTATCTCGTTTCTCTCCCCCTTTCTCTGACTCTCCCTATTCTTCTCACTATACTCTTCCTCTCCCCCATAACGTCATACACAGTCCCGCAGGTTAGACTCTGTTGTACTACAAAAATTCAGAATCTTACTTAACTAATCTTATAATTCCACATATTGTCACTGGATGTATGCTTTGCATGTCTCTACCGAATTTTACCATTGGCCAAAATGTATGATGACTACCTGACAGATATATTCTTTCTACAATAATGCATGTCCTCTTACATTT
Source organism: Aquarana catesbeiana (assembly GCF_042186555.1). Lineage (NCBI taxonomy): Eukaryota > Metazoa > Chordata > Amphibia > Anura > Ranidae > Aquarana > Aquarana catesbeiana. Next base: position 353,161,080 of record NC_133329.1, on the reverse strand, counting down.
TAAGTTGAAATAATTTTTTTGAAAATCAATAAAAATTATCAGTTTTCAAAAAAAAAGTATTAGTTATGGGTTCCCTATGCCAGTGTAATTCATATATGAGGGTAGGTTCAAAAATAAATATTGTTCAACAAGATTAAAGTGGATGTAAACCCAATGTCATCCTTTCTAAACTACCGCCATAGTGGTTATCTATAAGGATATACACTCCTCCTGCATGTATCTTTACCTGTCAAATGTCTCCCCTCTGTCTGTTATGAGACCCGAAAAACTGCAGATTCTGTGGGTGGGTCTGTTGTCTGGAGCTCGGTGGGTGGAGTCGTGATGTCAGTAGACTCCCCGCCCACCTCTACACTCCCCTTGTCAATATGCATTTTCTCTGTGTATTTCCTACACTGAACTTCTGCTATGATCTCTAACATCCAGTGAAAAGACAGGAAAGTAACCACATGACTTCAGCATGCCAAATCATGCTGAGGTGTGGAACAGCCAATCCTTGCAAAGCTGCTGAAGAAAGGAGTGGGGGAGGGAATTAAAAAAACTATGCATGTCTTAGGCTAGTGCACGAGATATGTAAATCACCTGTCACTCACAGCAAGGGGGAGGATTTGACAAAGTTTTTCTCTGTTTGTCAAGTTTTATCTCACTGAACAATAAAAGACGATTGCTCAGAGCTGGATTAACTCTTTGTGGCAAGACTGGGCTCAAATGATGGGAAATCTTATACTCTACAGTATGACATAAAAAAAAAAAATTCGGGTTTACATCCACTTTAAGGGGACGTACTAAACTGCATATTGGGATGATGGGATGATTGGATTATTGGCTGCAATACTGGTACAGCTGCATATATATCAGCAAGTGAAGAGTTAAACATTAGCAACTGCTTCTTGCAACATTGTATCAAGCACTGCAAGAAAGAATAACATATTTTGAGAAACAACAGAGTCATTACCATATAAATGTGTATATAGTACACTGACATCTAGTGAGAGTTCTCAGTATTGCAGCCAATAATCCAATCATCCCATCATCCCAATATGCAGTTTAGTACCTCCCCACTTTAAGAGCTTTGAGTGTCAAATCATTTTGACACCCAAAGCTCCCACAATATTTATCAATTTTCCTGGAGTCAGTATGTCTATCCTCTTCTTTTTTTTTCCCCATACAGATGCCTTTTGCCTCTCATTGGAATAGCAAGAAAAACAGAAATGGAAGGCACGCACACCTAGTGCATTACCAAAGATAATTTAATAATAAGACATTTTTATATAAAAGTGGGTACTCACAAAATGCAACTGACAAAAGGCCATAAAAACAGTGCATGGACATGAACAGAACACGGGGTACAGCTAACGCGTTTCGGGGGCGCACCCCCTTCCTCAGAGGTCTCATTGGAATAGGTTAAACCAGTGGTCTCCAAACTGCGGCCCAAGGGCCAAATGTGGCTATTTGCTTATCTTTATCTGCTCCTTGAGTCTCTATTACTTGGCCTCACATCAACAATGGGGCACTATTACTACCACTGAACCTAGCAATGAGCCACTATTCTTCCCACTGACACCAATGATGGGGCCCTATTCCTCCCACTGACACCAATGATGGGGCACAGTGGGGATCGGGAAGGTGCGGGGGTCGATGCATTCATAACATGTTACACCCCAAATATGGGTGTAGCATGTTATGAAAGGTGAACTTATCCTTTAAAACAGAGGAAAAAGACGCCATGATTTAAAGTGGTTCTAAAGCCAACATTTTTTTTTTTACAAATAATGCACATGTAAACTGTGTATATGCAGGAGCAGTTGCTCCAGAGCTTAGTAAATGAGCAGAAGCTCTGTTGACCTCCATCATCAAATCATGTTCAAGCAAAAATGCATTTTTTTTTATTTTTCTGCAAGTGATTGGGTATTTTTTTTTAGTATATTAACCCCAGTGTCTTTGGTTGCTAGGATGCTGTCAACTACACAGTGTCATTGGTTGCTAGAACACTGTCAGCACAGCATCCTTGGTTGTGTGAATGCTGTTGGCTGCCAAGTGTGATTGGTTGCTAGGAAACTGTCAAAACAGGGGTTGATTTACTAAAGGCAATAGGAAATACTATTACAGGGGAATTGGCGCTGTTCAAAAAGTGGTGAAAATATATTAAATAAAAAATAAATGATAAATAAATAAATGAAAAATATTCTCTGTGTTATAATTCTAAACCATACACACTAAAGTGCAATAAAGTGCAATGTGCTAAAGAAATTGTATCTGAAATATATAAAAAATAAATAATATATATATATATATATATATATATATATATATATATATATATATATATATATATATATATATACACATATCCAGTTGAACTTTTTTTTCATCACCATTTTTTATATACAGGCATACCCCACTTTTAAGTACACAATGGGGTTTATTTGCTAAAGCTGGAAATTGCAAAATCAGGCTCACTTCTGCATTGAAACCAATGAGCTTCCAGGTTTTATTACCAAAGCTTAATTGAACAAGCTGGGGTTAGAGGCTCATTGGTTTCTATGCAGAAGTGAGCCTGATTTTGCACTTTCCAGCTTTAGAAAATAAACCCCATTGTGTACTTAAAAGTGGGGTATGCCTGTATATATTTTTTATATATATATTTTTTACATCATACATCAATTTTTTCAATTCAATTTTTTTATATATCAATTTTTGCTATTTATTCACTTGAAGCAATTTGCTGTGGACTCACATGGGGACATTGTTTAATTTTAAAATTAGCTCTTTTAGCTATCCAGCCATTCAGCACGTTATTTGGTGTTATTAATATCACTGTTATCCATTGTTCATGAATTTTATTTATTTTTTATATATTTCAGATACAATTTCTTTAGCACTTTGCACTTTATTGCACTTTAGTGTGTATGGTTTACAATTATAACACAGAGAATATTTTTCATTTATTTATTTATCATTTAATTTTTATTTAATATATTTTCACCACTTTTTGAACAGCGCCAATTCCCCTGTAATAGTATTTCCTTGTCTTTTGAACCTCAATGAGGTGATGTTCTTTGCTGGGGGGGCTGCAGTTCCTTTTCCTAAGCACGGAAATTTGGTTTTTATGTTACTAAAGGCAATAGACTGTGCACTTTGCAAGGTGCAGTTGCATTCTGCAAGTGCAATTGTTCCAGAGCTGAGTACCCAATCACGTGTAAGGAAAATAAAAAAAACAGCATTTTTGCTTGCACATGATTGGATGATAGAAGTCAGCAGAGCTTTTCCTCATTTACCAAGCTCTGGAGAAACTGCAGTTTATTTGACTTCAGTAATTCAACCCCACAGTGTCCTTGGTTGCTACTAAACTGTCGTTCGCACAGCACCATAACAACCAATGACAAAGTACCCCCCCCCCCCCACCATGCCTCCATGTGAAACTTGCCTGTACATGTTTCTGACATGTACAAAAATGTGTTAAAAGTAGTATCCTCTGTTGCATAAATGGGAGACATTTTTCGTAGGATTTTCTATGACACTCTTTATGAATTCAAGGCTATGTCCTGACCTGTTTGGATGTTAGTGAATGATACCCTGCGTACCCCTAAAGGACAGGGTCATTGCACAAGACGTAATATAAGGAGTGGGGGGAGCAATCTTTCTGTTTGGGTATTGGCTTGTTCTCTCCTAGGCAGGGAGAGGGGGAAGTTCCACAACACAGAGTTATATTAGGAGAGGCTGCAGCCCATCATGGAGAACATACTGTATAAATAATGTGCAAGTTCTATCTTTAACAGATTACATACAATTTAGACCAAACCAACCAAGACACACTTTTTCAACACAGTTGTAAATTATCTGAACTGTGAACATTTTTCTTTTTATATATAGATTGTTACTTTATTTATACTAACTCAGTATCTTCATGGTATTCATTACAGTCATCCAGCAGTTGAAATCAGCATAACAACAAGGGGTTATTCTCCTCTATGTCTGTTTCATAAGACCGATGACTGGTATGCTCTTCTCAGAGTCAGTTGATAGGTGACTCAGAGGTGATATGTCACCTGGATGCCAGTGTTAGGGGGGGCAACCCCACCCTGTGCATTGGATATGACTGCATCACGTTTGTGACGCAGTCACGTTCACCTGAATGGTGAGTATTTTGTGGTGGCACTGCCGGCCAAAAGCAACTTGCTGTACGAAATTTGGCAAACTGTTACTGCGTCTGCCAGTGGGTGGTCAGGCGGCAATAATGACAGAGATCAACCGCCTGTTTTCACATGTAAATAAGACCTCAAACTTAAAGGGTAACTCCACTTTCGTGGGAAAAAAAAAATAGCAAATAAAGAAAAAATAATATAACGCATATCATTTTGACACTAATCATATTATTATTGAACATTACTAAAAATGACCTTTCCTTTTCTATCTGCAGCCACTGTAATTTTCTGAGGATGCATTGCAATATAGCTATCTGCAGTTGTTCTGTACACACAATGTGTACTGACCACTCCCCAGAAACATCATTTGCTGCTTGTGTGATTGGCTCGCCAATTTTCCCAGAAGTCTGCCTAAGACACAAGTCAGATTTCAGGCATCCTCTGCAACAAACATTTCATTTTTGGAGAGATGCTTTCAATAGGAACACATCTAAAGGGATGCAAGCCCAGCAGATTTCCGCATTACTGCTCTGCAGCTGCACACCTGACAGTTAATTATGAAACCACTCCCATTAGACCCACTCAGAACAGAGGCTCAGAGAAACTCAGAGGGATTTCTTCAGAATACAGTAACAAAAGGTTGGAATCTGTAACAAAGTTTGTTATAATCCTTGTAATGTACAGAGATCACCCAGAATGTTTTTTTACCGAAAAAAAGTGGAGTTACGCTTTAAGTTTCGACTGGGCTTTAATTTTTGTTTTTGGGTTTAGATGAGTGTTTAGTTTAAGTTTAAGCTGGACCACTGAATGATGCCTTTAAAAAAAACAAACGACACATTCTACAACGTAAAAACCCTTAGCCGAGATGATTGCTAGATCATAAACATTTCTAGATTTGGTCAGAGATGGGTAAATCAGTGTAATACACAGGTATTGGTTTGTGTAGGTTTAAGTACTTACATGGCTTTAAAATTATAGTATGTGGTCATAGTGGTTGCTCGGTACTCAGCATATGTCACACAATATAATTAAATGCAGTTGCTATAAGTAAATCTAATACAAAATCGATATTATAATTAGGCTTCTAGCGCTTACAAACAAGCATGCAGGAAGTCTGAATAAGAAAACACTGTTATACTTACATGCTATAATGAGCTAATTGACTGTGTCTGGTCTATTTCTGTGGGGCATGTTCATATTACAACATATTAGTGTAGCGTATTTTATGAAAGAACTCTGCTGAATTGGTGAAGGGTAGCTAACAAGAAATGATCCATCTGTTTTTTTTCTTCTGTAGCTAATGTGATGTTTCTTTACAGACACAGCACATGCTTTCACATTTTAATGACAAGTAATGGGTGATGTCATTTGTTGGGAAGGAGTATGAGTGAAGTACAGTGCCTACAGCTTCTGGCGCCCCTCTTAACATTAATCAGAGCAATAGCAGCTTCTGGACCATCTGTGATTTACCAATGGCAATCTCTGTACATCATTATGTACACATTCTTAATGAAGAGGGTAATTCAGGAACTGATTGTCTAAATTTTATAGCCTTTTCATACTGACATTATAGCTCATTTGCCTTGGAAAAGCTACCAGTACAGTACATTTCACAATGTTGTGTGTGGGTGCCACCATGTTCTCTGGATAGATCTGGAGGAGTGGTACTTGTATAATACCTGTCAATCTCCCGCAGGACAGACAAGAAATCCTGAGCACGTGGGCAACATTTAAGTGATCCTTCACTCTGCCAACGCAGGTCATACAAGTAGGTTCTCCTTTTAAAGTCCCGCAAGAGGAACAAATTTCCATTTGCCAACGCAGGTCAAGTCACTTAACACCACCCCATCCCCAGCTGTACACACTGAGGGCGACTCTCTTCCACCCCCCCATGTGACAGCGCCAGGCCAATCACCAGGAACGAGAACTGCCACATGGAGCAATATAGTGAGCCACATGCTACCCAGGCCCCCCATGTTCTTACATGGGGGAAGTCAAGAGCCACTTTAAAGTCGTATGTTAGCCTGAATATTTTTTTTTGCCATGTGTGTTCACATATGTGTATTTTATAAATCATAGTCTCTTTTATTCTAATGTACTTCTTCTATCTGAAGTACTTGGTCAATTTTGCCAGTCACCTGTCTTCTTTGTTCTAAACTGTCCACACAAACAGGGCCAGGACAAGGGGTGGGCAGGAGGAGCAGCCGCCCTGGGCACAGCAGTAGGGAGAGAACCCTTACTGCACCCAAGCTCTAGAACAGTGGTTCATAAACAGGGCCAGACTGTAGCTTCATGTCTGCTTTGATATCTACTGCTGTAAAAATCAAGAAAATGGCCATGAATATGCAGTGCACACTCAATGCCAACCATGGACAGCTAGTGCAAGGGGGTATTGAATGCACTAGGATTGGGGGAGAGGATGCAGTTCTGCATCCTTGCCCAATGTCCCGGTACTGCACACAAAGCACAGAAACTGAACTTTGCTTGTGTGGTTAGTCTTCATCCTTCTTCTAGCCATTCAGAGATACAGGACACTGTGCAGTTTTCTCAGCCAACACACCCCTGACCAATCACATCCTGCCTCTGGTGCACACCACCTCCCAATCACAGCCTGCCACTAGCACACACCCCCTCCCAATCACAGCCTGCCACTAGCACACACCCCCTCCCAATCACAGCCTGCCACTAGCACACACCCCCTCCCAATCACAGCCTGCCACTAGCACACACCCCCTCCCAATCACAGCCTGCCACTAGCACACACCCCCTCCCAATCACAGCCTGCCAATAGCACACAACCCCTCCCAATCACAGCCTGCCTCTGGCAAAACCCACCCTCAGTCAAGCACAGCCTGCATCTTGCCTCAGGCTAAACAGACTATATACAGGCATACCATGTGTCTACACAGTGTTCTGTAACCCTGCCTCCCACTATCAGGAAGATAATGGGAGGCGGTCACATGTGCCAATGGTCATATGACAGAGCTTGTTAACCTTGTAAAAAAGGTAAGAAAGATCATTTCTAAAAAGTAGTTATAATTGCCTTGATAATTAGTTATTAGAAAGGGTCTCTAACATAGTATGATCAGATCAACGTTAACATTAAATCTGCACAATACATGAGCTGTATCACAGTTTTTACATCTTTTATCTATCCATTTATACAAAAAAATTGAAATTGATGAGATTCACTCACATTTGCACTTAAATTTTTATTTTTTTTGGTTGTTGGGTGTTTTCTTGGTTAAAGTAGACGCAAACCATAGCTGTCTTATACATAGTTTACTAAAGCACGTATCATAAACAATTAGTGCTTTTTTTTGTTACATTCTGTTTTTATATTTTTTTCTTCTTTTTGTCCATCTCAGTGCTGCTGATCTCCTCCAGTCTTTTTTTCAGTCACTTCATGTACTTGCTGTCTACATGCACTTGCTCCAGTAATGGCTACACATCATTGCTCTTGACCGGCTGCCTGATACGGTGGACCATGCCCTTGCAATATGTGTTGCCATTGATGACTGTAAACACATGTAAGCGGATGACAATGCAGGAACACAATTTGAACACAGTGAACACAGTGAAAGAGAGTTGGCACTCTATAACAGTTACTGTCTGCACAAGGACCTTCATGGAAGGGTCAGCTGGTGTATTTCAAGGAAAGAGACAGATTTAAAGGTTAAGTTCACCTTTATTCACTTTTATTTTTTATTTTTTTCTAAATTCTAACTCCCCTATGTACCACTATAGCATTAAAGTACTTATTTAACAAAAAAAAGAACAGCTTTCCATTAATTCTACACAGGCTTACCTCATAGCTGTTTAAACACACTGCTCAATTACTTTTGCCTTACTTCCTGGTCAGACTTTAGGTCCTGACACAGGAGGGAGTTCACCAGCTGAAGGTAGATGATACAGGGTGTGTGCTGAGATCAGCTGGTCAACTCCTTCCTGTGTCATGACCTAAAGTTGGACCAGGAAGTAAGGCAGAAGTAATCGAGCAGTGTGTTTAAAATTCTATGAGAAGAGTGAGGTAAGTGTGTGTAGAATTAATGGAAAGCTGTTTTATTTTTTCCAAAATAAATATAATAATGCTATATTGGTACATTGAGGAGCTGGAATTTAGAAAAAAAAGTGAACAAAGGTGAACTTAGCCTTTAAAATATTGAAAACTACATTAACATAATACTGTTTATTTGAGATTTTGGTAAATGTGTTTATATCTACAAAAATGGTTGTAAAGGCTCAAGGTTTTTTTTTACCTTCATGCATTCTAAAGAACCTTCTGTGTGCAGCAGCCGCCCCCCCCCCCCCATACTTACCTGAGCCCCATCTCAATCCAGCGATGTGCAGCAGCAAGCTCACCATTACTGTTAATGACAGCCAGTGAGCCAATGAGGAGAGAGTGGGGTTTGGGCCGAGCCGCGCTCCATGTGTGAACAGACAAACAGCAAAGTGAGCCTGCTCGGGTGCCCCCAGAGCAAGCTGTTTGCTCTGGGGGCACTAGGCAGGTGGGAGGGGCCTGGAGTGCCGGACGGGGGACCCAAGAAGAGGAGGATCTGAGCTGCTCTGGTAAGGTAAGAATCAAAAGTTTGCGATTTAAAATAAAGAAATGTGCTTTTAATATCACTTTAATAAAAAGTACTTGCAGTTTGTAGAGGCGACACTATAAAACTAAAAATTTAATCAGTTGATAGAAAATATTCTATTCAATAGCCACAGGCTTGTGAGCAATTTTAACCTTTGAAAAAAGGGAAGGCCTATCTATACATGGGTGCCATAAATAAACTGTTAAAATAATAGTAAAGTTGTCAAGCAAAGACAGCATTTCCCACCAGATTTATCTCTGTACCTGAAACACATTCAGCTTCCTTCAGAATTGTTTATTGTGCTCTCCAGATATACGGATGCCTTAGCCAGGGTTTGTTCACTTGTCTCAGTTACGTCTTCATTGATTTGTGCCTCCTCCATTGTCTCCAATAACCCCATAGGAGCTGCTCTTACAATGCCTCCATTGTTATCTTCTTAAACGGTGCATGGAAGTGATTGCACTGCTAATAGGGAACATGGCAGGGCAGGTTAGGAACAATTCTGATGGCAGGCATTAAGGGTAAAATTAGCAGCATGTCTTGTAAGGTCCTAGAGCAGTTTTTTCCTCCTCCTTAGGCATCCTGCTTCCCTGTACACTTCACTCTCTTTGGTTCCTAAGGGATTAGAGTTTGACTATGGCAAGAAAGAGGCTAGTGTTTTCTTTAATTTCAACACTTGCAATATATAAAAATATACATCTATATCTATATACAGTGGGGACGGAAAGTATTCAGACCCCCTTAAATTTTTCGCTCTTTGTTATATTGCAGCCATTTGCTAAAATCATTTAAGTTAATTTTTTTCCTCATTAATGTACACACAGCACCCCATATTGACAGAAAAACACAGAATTGTTGACATTTTTGCAGATTTATTAAAAAAGAAAAATTGAAATATCACATGGTCCTAAGTATTCAGACCCTTTGCTGTGACACTCATATATTTAACTCAGGTGCTGTCCATTTCTTCTGATCACCCTTGAGATGGTTCTACACCTTCATTTGAGTCCAGCTGTGTTTGATTATACTGATTGGACTTGATTGGGAAAGCCACACACCTGTCTATATAAGACCTTACAGCTCACAGTGCATGTCAGAGCAAATGAGAATCATGAGGATAAAGGAACCGCCTGAAGAGCTCAGAGACAGAATTGTGGCAAGGCACAGATCTGGCCAAAGTTACAAAAAAATTTCTGCTGCACTTAAGGTTTCTAAAAGCACAGTGGCCTCCATAATCCTTAAATGGAAGACGTTTGGGGCGACCAGAACCCTTCCTAGAGCTGGCCGTCCGGCCAAACTGAGCTATCGGGGGAGAAGAGCCTTGGTGAGAGAGGTAAAGAAGAACCCAAAGATCACTGTGGCTGAATTCCAGAGAGGCAGTCGGGAGATGGGAGAAAGTTGTAGAAAGTCAACCATCACTGCAGCCCTCCACCAGTCGGGGCTTTATGGCAGAGTGGCCCAATGGAAGCCTCTCCTCGGTGCAAGACACATGAGAGCCACACACACACCAATCAGCCATAACATTTTGCACCACCCACTATACCCATCTAATATTGAGCAGGTTCCCCTTCTGATACCAAAATAGCCCTGACCCATTGAGGCATGGACGCCACTAGACCTCTCAAGGTAGGCTGTGGTACAGTGGCGGCCCCCTAATCCATGCGTCTGGCCCCCTAATCTACATGTGGGGCACTGGACGCATGGATTCCAATGGGGCTTTTTTTTTTTTGAAGCACGTGATTAGAGCCAGAGGCTCTAATAGGCTTCAAAAAAGGATGGGCTGCGCCCCAAAACCACCCAGTTGTGTGACAATAGCGAATTAATATTCGCTATCGTCGTCTTCCTGATTCTCTTCCTGGGCAATCAGGAAGCGTGTCCTGAGACTCCTGAGAGGAGAAGCGATCTTATTGACCTCCAAGGAGAAGGAGGGAGGAGACCCAGGGGAAGCCGCCGTAAAGCACCAGGAGGAGGAGACGCAGGGTGAAGCCGCCACCCGGAGGAAGCGCTGCCCGCGACCTAGATGGGGTAAGTGTGGGGATGGTGACCGACCGGGGAGGGGGGGCAGTCGGATTGTTTGCTCCCCCCCCAGAAAATATACCACCAGCCGCCAATGCTGTGGTACCTGGCACTACGCCGTCAGTAGCAGATCCTCTAAGTCCTGTAAGTTGTGAGTAGGGGCCTCCCACAGAGGTTTGACTGGATTGATTACTAAAGAGAGCTTGGAGGCCAAATCAACATCTTGAACTCGTTGTGTTCCTCAAACCATTCTTGAACCATTTTTGCAGTCTAACAGGGTGCATTATCCTGCTGAAAGAGGCCACTGCCATCAGTACTTGCTCAGCAACAACATTTAGGTAGGTGGTATGTGTTAAAGTAACATCTACATGAATGGCGGGACTCAAGGTTTTTGCAGCAGAACATTGTCCAAAGCATCAGGCTGTCTTCAACTGGCTTGCCTTCTTCATTCTGGTGCCATCCCTTCCCCAGGTGAGCGACGCACATGCTCTCCCTGGTCCACTTCTGATGTTCATGTGTCCATTGTAGGTGTTTTTGGCTGTGTACAAAGGTCAGCATGGACACCCTGACTGGTCTGTGGCTACACAGCCCCATAATAACACAGAAACCCTTGAAAATAACTTTCCAGTGCCAAGGAACCCCTGCTTATTATAACTCGACTATAATATCTACAGTTCACCGCACATTAGCATGATGGTCAGTGGGAAGAGTGCTCCTTACATTTGTGGTCAGAATCCCTCTCATCATCTAAAAAAATAATTTTTGTCAGTAAATTGCTCATGGCTCAAGGAAACTCTGACTCTGGTTGAGAAAGGCAGCTGTAGATGCTCTTAAAGGGATTGTAAAGTCACAAGGTTTTCTATCTTAATGCATTCTATGCATTAAGATACAAAGCCTTCTATGTGCAGCAGCCCCCCTCAGTCCCCCTAATACTTACCAGAGCTCAATCTCTGTCCAGCGATGTCCACAAGTGTTTCTCAGCCGTCTGAGATTCTCCCTCCTGATTGGCTGAGACACAGCAGCGGCACCATTGGCTCCCACTGCTGTCAAAGTCAGCTATCCAATCAGGAGAGAGAGGGGGTGGAGCCGGGCTCTGTGTCTGAATGTACATAGGGAGCTGTGACTTGGATCGGGTGCCACCATAACAAGCTGCTTCCTGTGGGGGCACTGAACAGGAGGGAGGGGCCAGGATCACAGAAGAGGGACCTGAGAAGAAGAGGATCCGGGCTGCTCTGTGCAAATCCACTGCAACAGAGTAGGTAAGTATAACATGTTTTTTATTTTTATAGAGAAAAAATAAACAAGACTTTACAATCACTTTAAAAGAGGCATATTCAATACTGGTACTCTTCACTTAACGACCAGGTTCCGTTCCGAATTGGGCGTTAAACAAGGAACCACAAGTAATCAATATTTTAAGCATTCCTAACTACTGTACTGTACTGAATTGTGAAAAAAAGGTCTAAACACAAAACACCAGCTCAATAATGTTGTTTTAATTTGCATAAGTACAGAACACAAATGAAAATTCTGTACTGTACTGTACAATACAATCATGTATAGCGCACCGCTTGGGTTGGGAGAGCTGGTCGTAAGTCCAAGTGGTTGTTAACTGGTTCCCGACTGGCTCACGCAGATATACTACAGCAGAATGGCACCCCTGGGTGAAATCCCGTACAGGTACGTCCTACCTTTTTTCGGCGACCAGAGGACATGCGCCCGCTGCACGGCGGTGGACCCGATGCGCATGGCCGGCGGCCACGCTCGATCATGTGTACGAGCGCCAGCACAAGGATTTGTGTGTGTAAACACACAAATCCCTGTACTATCAGGGAAGAGGAAACATATTGTTTGTTCCTACTAAGTAGGAAAAACAATATGTCTCCTCTACTTGTCGCTCCCATCTCCACACAGTTAACCTCTTCCCTGTCAGTGACATATACACAGTAATCAGTGCATTTTTATAGCACTGATCGCTGTATAATTGTCATTGGTCCCAAAAAAGTGTCAAAAGTGTCCGATCTGCCCATCGAAATGATGCAGTACCACTAAAAATTGCAGATCACCGCCATTACTAGTAAAAAAAAAAAAAATAGTAAAAATGCCATAAAAATGCCATAAATCTTTCCCAAAGTTTGTAGACGCTGTAACTTTTGTGCAAACCAATCAATATACACTTATTGTGATTTTTTTTACCAAACATATGTAGAAGAATATATATTGGCCCAAACTGATGAAGAAATTTGTTTTTATTTTTTTAAATTCTGGGTATTTTTATTATAGCAAAAAAAATATTGTTTTTTTTTTTAAATTGGCGCTTTTTTTTTTGTTTATAGTGCAAAAAATAAAAACCACAGAGGTGATCAAATACCACCAAAAGAAATCTCTATTTGTGCGAAAAAAAGGCCCCAAATTTCGTTTGGGTACAGCACTGCATGATCGCGCAATTGTCCGTTAAAGCGACGCAGTGCCAAATTGTAAAAAGTGCTCTGGTCAGGAAGGGGGTAAAATTTTCCGTCGCTGAAGTGGTTAAACAGGGAGTATCTGTATATATCAATCTAAAAAATGTGAGACAAGTCTTTAAATCAGTCAAAGCTGATTTATTAATATTTTATTATGCTTACTCAGCGCCATCAGGAAACTTAAGTAAATTGAAAGCAAGATGCTTTTGCCAACATATACAGTAGCTTTGTGAGGGAGAGTGAGACATTTGTTTTATCAGAAACAGGCATAGAGCCTAAGATGTGTTCAGTCTGCACCAAAAACCCACACAAACAAAAAAATGTAGCTGAAAGATACTCTTAGGATATACAGTAGCTTTGGACTTGCTTTTCACTGACTGCAGACAATGAATTAAATACAACACTGACCAAAAAAGGTGAACTCAATACAACAAGCAATGGGAGCAGGTGGCGTGAAGGCAGAAATGGTTGGTGGCACACAACAAGGCCTCATTGCAATTAATTGCACTATCAGGCATTTTGCTACATTTTCCATCCCAGACAGAAAGCATAGGGAGAATAAATAGAGTGTTTTCAATAGGGCGTGTTCACACTACTGAGCTACATTGCATCCAGCATTATGGTTTTAATTAACTTGAATGATGTCATTTAGGTAAACAAAAAAAAAATTGAATTATATATCAAAGCAACTCCTGTGTTTTGATGTGAACAAGGTCTCAGAGAACAGGCTGAAGTCAGGACAGGTGGAAAACACGCAGATGAAATGCAGACGACTAGCCATAGTCTAAACCACATGACTTGACAGTCAAAAAGAGGAAAGAGATTTTTCAGAACTCTACAAAAGGACCAAAGAAACATCTTGTTCACATATTGACAATCCTTGGCTGTGCTACACTCTCAAAAAAAGACAAGTGGCCTGGACAGAAGAAAAAAATCCTACCCGAATATGTCCAACTTTTAGAATTTTTAGCTACCAGCTGCTGTAGGTGCTGGTTGTTTACAATAGGTCTAAAGCAACTCCTTAGAATTGTCTAAACATGGAACTTGCATAGAAACTGACATTTTAACAGTACAATCTCTATTTTCTATGGACTGTAAAGTGAAATATGGAAAAAAAAAAACTTAAATTATGTTCGTGTCAAGTTGTCCTTGGGAATGCTCAACTGATACAACAGCCCAGAATATCTTGTCTGCTAGTCATGCAATATGCAAGATCAGCAAATTTCAAACCCCTAAATGTGGTTAAGATGGCATTTACACATTTAGACCAGTGGCATTCCATCCATAGGGTGCGCCCAGGCGCTGCCCCCCCATCCATGCTGGAAGCATATGATTAGAGCCAGAGGCACTAATAGGCTTCAAAAAAGGGTGGGCTCAGGGCACAGTTGTGTGACAATAGCGAATGGAAATTCGCTATTGTCACACTGATTCTGCCTCCCAGACAATCAGGACCTAAAACCCGTTTCCTGATTGGCCTAAAGGAGAAGCTACCCTATTGGCTGAGGGAGGAGGAGCGAGGACACCAGCATGATGCCGAGGAGGAGATGCACGGCGAGGATACCGCTGTGATGCAGAGGAGGAGCACAGTGAGGACACTGCCGTGATGCCAAGGAGGAGACGCAGGGGAAGTCATCCTCCCATCGCTCAGAGGGAAGCGCTGCCCTGAGTAAGTGTTGCGGGTGACCGACCGACTAGGGGGGGTGCAGGTGACCTGACCGGGCCACCACTGGTTTAGACCAACCCACTGTAAGATACCACAGAGTATATTGGCCATTTATTAAATCAAGGATATCCAACCTTTTGATTTCCTGGGCCACATTGGAAGAAGGGTCACACATAAAATATATCAACAATAAGGATAGATGATGAGAAGAAAGATTCAAGCAGATCACAAGTTATTCATTGATATAATGTAACTATCTGAGTAATAAAACTTCATTTTTTTGTAATATTTTTTATAGTAAAAGAGGGCAACATAAAACTAGTGCAATATTTCACACTATTCTTGATAAATGAACACATCAATATCTGGTTTGATGGTCGTAGTAGCAATTCTCAATGAATTCTCAAGGTTCTCATCAGATATTTTGGTTGTAATGTTGCCCTTTGTGTGCTTGATCCTTGAAAACAGTTGCTCACAAATATAGGTGCTACCGAAAAATGACAACATGAATAAGACGTGATTGTGAAGAGTGGGATTTTTTCTTTGGGAAGATAAAACTTATAACTATTTATAATTATATTGCTTATTATTTTTCTTTGACCCTATGTGTTTGCTAAGTGTAAAGAAACCCCCCCCCCCCCGCAAAAAAATAAATCAACATTTAACATTAAGTAGGTTTATGATTTTCTGTTGGGCCGCATTCATAGCAGTCTTGGGCAGCATGCGGCCCGTGGGCCTCGGGTTGGACACCCCTGTATTAAATAGTTAGAAAAGAAGTTCACCAATGATCTCTAACCAAACAACATAACAATAGCTGACTATTTTTGAGACTTGCATTTCCCAGAATTTATGATTTCCATTGAAGTTTTGTCACATTGAAATAACATGACATACAATCCTTTACATATCCAGGAACAAACATATTTCCATGAAGACCTACACAAGGACTCTTTCCATTGTGCTGTGAGATGAAGATAAGTCTTTTGAAATGTAAAGCTTGGCTATTAATAACACAGCTCATCGTTACACTGATGACTTTCAAAGTCCTCTACAAGGCAGAATAACTGATGATCATAAGGTTCCATTATTGCTTTAAATTTTTAAAGCACCCAGATAGAAATTGAATATGACCTTATTATAATGCACTTCATTATTCACATATAGGGTTGAGTAGTAGGGTCTTCAATGTCAATTTAAATTTATAAAGGCTCCATGAGTTCCGTGATCCTCATTCCTTGCTGTAATTTGGACCTCACAGCCAAGTGTGCTCTTTTAGCTGGTGGTGACACGGACCAATTGCTCCCTTGGCCGGCATGAATTTAATGATTTGTCCCTTTCTCTCTATTATTTGGAAAGCCTCAGTAGAGCAGTTGTCAGCACTGATGCCTCATGGGATACAGCTCAGCATATCTGTGGAAGAGGTCATTCATTTCCACTAGCCTATATGGAATGTATGACACGTGTAATATATGTATATGTTCGACAGTGTCAAACTGCCAAAGACAGACCTGAGATACCAAACCTGAAACCTTTACAAAATGTAATGTTTAGTCAAATATAATGCAGGCACTTTCACAGAAGCAGGTAGGAGTAAATAACCCTCCTCCCCCCCAACAAAATCCACAAAATTCGGTCAAATGCCTAATTAGAAAACTCTATTTACCAGTGTTTGCTCTTTGGCTCTGGAGGCATATTCAGAATTAAAAAAATGTTCCTTAAAATGTTTTGAATTAGCAGGCAAGAAATTTTTTCTTAGATAAGATCCCCCGTTTCTAGACCAGCCTTTTTCAACCAAGGTGCCCAGGCACCCTGGGGTACCCTAAGGTTTCCTCAGGGTTGCCTTGGCAAAATGCCTATAAATTGCCCAAAAATGTATACAAGCCAGCAGGATAACGCCTGCCTTTTAGTTGCACAAAGCCACAGGTTTTTATTCTGCACTATTTCAACCTTCCAGCCACCAGCGTCCTAACAACCAGTGATGTCATCAGTGTTGAAAAGGCTGTTGATCGCCTGCACAGCATCCTTGTTTGACCCTCCCCTGCTCCACTCTGTCAACTCCACTCTACTAGCTGAGTAATGGGGAGAAACTGAGGGAGAGGAGAAACACTGGAATACTAGTCAGTACCAGTGTGCAAAAGTGTATTTATTTTGGAAGAATAAATCACCTCTAACGTTGGGTGTCCTACGTGTGCCGATGCTGCCACATTATGTAAAACCATTAGAATAGTTTTTTACATTTTAGAATAGGGCATCTTGAGACTGTCCATAGGGTGTCTTGAGACTGTCCACAATTTTAAACGGTGTCTTGAGACTGTTCACAATTTTAAAGGGTGTCTTGAGACTGTCCACAATTTTAAAGGGTGTCTTGAGACTGTCCACAATTTTAAAGGGTGTCTTGAGACTGTCCACAATTTTAAAAGGTGCCTTGGCCGAAAAAAGGTTGAAAAATACTGTTTAGACAACAACCTAGCCATAGTTCAACACTGACAATCCTCATACACATATAAAAAAATGTCCTCTTTGTAAATTGCAACTAATAGTGTGAACAGATGTCAAGTTTATGTTAAGAAATTATGTAACACATTACTAACCAATTAAAAAGATAAAAAAAAAATCAAGAAGTCGAAAAGGTCTGTAATGTGGCCATCAGGGGATCTGTTAGATCAGGGGTGTCAAACTCAATTTTATCACAGGCAGCATTATTGTTGCCCTCAAAGGGCCAGTTGTATCTGCAAGACTATATAAATTTATCAACTCTTAATCATATTAAATAATTGCCTCTGCATTTGATTATGTTTTTAATAATAACTTAGGACTAAAAAGGGGTTGTAAATCCTCACTGTTTTTCACCTTAAGTCATTCTATGCATTAAGGTGAAAACCCTTTTGTGCTGCAGCAGCACCCCAGAGCCCCCCTTTTGCTTACCTGAACCCAATCGTTCCAGCAACGGGGATGAGCACAGCAGCTCCAGCCGCTGTCTCGGGTTCTCACTGAATAGCTTGATAGCAGCAGGAGCCATTGGCTCCCGCTGCTGTCAATCAAATCCAGAAACACTGGAGGCGGGGGGTGGGGGGCGAGTCTGTGTCAATGGACGCAGCAGCAGGACTCGAGAGCACACCCGCACGAGTGCCGCTCTCCCTGGGGGCACTCGGGAAGAGGAGCGCCGCAGGGGGATCCCAGAAGAGGAGGATCGCGGCCACTCTGTGCAAAATCACTGCACAGAGGAGGTAAGTATAGGCATGTTTGTTATTAAAAAAAAACAAAAAAAAAAACGAAGCTTTACAATCACTTTAAGCTGTGCAGGTGTAGATCAGCACAGAACCCACTCACATTCCTGTAGCAGATGATGCAAGTCTGAAAAGGAGGGTCGCACACTGCTGGTATAATCCACAATAAACTTTACTGAAGACTGCTGAGACAGAACATGGTTCTGCAATGGTGTTCTGTCTGAGCCGTCTCCAAGAAAGTTTCTTCTGGATAATACCAGCGATATGCAGCAATCCTTTTCAACTGGCATATATATATATATATATATATATATATATATATATATATATAATATATAATATATTGTACTATTCTCATAATAATTATAAGCAGATGTCAAGAGCCTCTCCACCATCAGAAGTCAAATGTCCCCCACCCTCCCATACACCACGGTGCACCACCCTTACCCTGTACTGCTGCCAGAAAGAAGCTGGGGATAGAATTAGGAAGCAGAACAGAGCAGGGTCTGGAGGAGGACCAGAGGAGGGCTGGAGTCAACTGCTGAAATCTGCTGAATGCTAAGACCAGGGGAGGTGGGGATGAGGGGGTGTTGGGTCTGCACAGAGAGGCGCAGGAACTGTGGGGGGAGTTCTGTCCTTTTCTCTGCTGCCGACTGCTAAGCCGGGGGGCAGAGCTGAGTTTCTCTGTCCATTGTTAACATTGCTAAGTTTCTCTGCAGCTGCATGAAGAAAAGCAGGATTTGGTGGAAAAGTTCTCTCTTTCTCTTTGCTGCCAACTGCTGAAACAAGTTGAGGGCGGAGATGAGGGAGGTGCTGTAGCTGTAGGAGAGGTGCGAGGGCCAAATGAAATGGCCTAGCAGGCTGAATTCAGCCCTGGACCTTGTGTTTGACACATGTGTGTTAGATATTCATTTGTAAATCTGAATATTTCATTAAAAAACATGCGATATTAAACAAATCAAAATAACCAACCGAAACTCATCCAAGAAATTGAGCATGAAACAATGGAACGCTGGATATCTGCACTCCAAAAATTCACCTTTATTATATAAATAGATATCAAGGCATCATAGGTTAATACAGACTAGCTGCACAGCTGCTGACGTGTTTCACACCAGATATGGTGCTTAGTCAGATATGGTGCTTAGTAGAGGGTTATTTACAAGGTGAATTTTTGGAGTGCGGCTATCCAGCGTTTTATTCTTCCATTATCTTCCATTATCTCTGTTGTAAACAGAGCCAACGCCCTGTTTGATTGCGGAGACAGCTGTCCTTAGAAGAAGTGATTACTCTGGAGCGGTAGACTCCTATAAGAAATTGAGCATGTCGAATAAAGACACTTTCCTTTTGGCCAACTTAATTATTCTTTAAAGCAGGGGTCCACCTATCTATCGTTTTTTTTTTTTGGAGTTCATTCACAAACTTTTCTTCTCATGATTATCTACTCACATGTTCTGTGTAATAAGTCCACCTGTGTCCGATTTCGTTGTAAAGAATAACTTATAAAATTCACTGAAGGCGGTTTCCATCTTCATTGTGGGCATTTGAAGCCCACAAGCATGTATTTCCTGGATGCGGTGAATGCTGTGCTCCCAGCATTCACCGAGATGTTGTGATGACGCTGTTGCACAATGCATGCTGGGAAGCCTGAGACTAGCTCCCAGGGGACTGTGGGAGGTCTGGGAGAGGCTAGAAACACGCCTACTCCCATGGGAGGAAAACCAGGAAGTGCTAAGAAGATTAGAAAAAAAAAGGTAATTACGGCGATTTAAATTTTTTTACACAGCATGTCAGCATCTAGGCAAGGAAGAGAATGCATAGAGATAATGTTCAAAATTTGGGTGGAACCCCGCTTTAAGATACATCAACTTTGAGTGCCAGGGGACAGGCATGGGTAGTTTTTGGGACAGAGCAATGCCCTACACTAAGATTCCCCAAACCCACTGTGTAACCCTACTAAGCCTTATGCTATCCCTCCCTATTACCAAACCCTCTCTCCAACCCAAACACAAAGCCTCACACTTACCTTACCTATAACCCTTACCCAAAGCCATACACTAACCTTCCGTGTAACCCCAACTTGCCCTGTGACTTTTCCTTTTGGGTTTGGTCAATTGTCCACCCAAGATCAGGAAATCAGGGAGTGGACCTCCCACTAACACCTGCTTATTTTCTTATCCAAATATATTTTGCTGGATATTTTGCTAGAATGAAATCTTACAAAAAAAATACCCAGGGGCTCATTCAGCCAGTGAGCTATTAGTTTGTATAAAAAATGCCATACAATGGTTCTGTAATTCACAAATTATAGGTCTAGTCTGTTGTTTAGGTTACCTCCTGCTGCGGAGAACTGAGAAACCTGCCATCTTACATCATTAGCTGAATTGACAAACATGGGTAAGCAGACATAATCATTAACTCAAATAAAAAAACCCTAAGTCACAAGTTACTATTTAGTGTGTATTTATATTTTACAGCTAAAATCCTGGAGTAATCCTGTGGCATATGTATTACTTGCGAAGCATTTCCACATTGATGTCAATAACTGTTGCCGTAGCAACCTCTCCTGTTTTTTATGTGTGTATGTGTGGATGACAGTGGAGACTCTAATTTCCCTAGAGGGGACTTGTGTTATCAATTGTTGTTCCTCTAATGCAAATCCAAAATATGGCAACAGCAAAGCTTGTAAATAAAGATGGACATTATTGCTAAATTAGGTCAGTAGTATGTGTACGTTATAATGGGATTAAATTATATTTGAAAGAAATTACACAGGAATATTACTTAATTTAAAGAAGAACTCTACTAAGCACTATCTGCATATAAATTGCCACATACCCAGACCTTATATCAACTTTAGGGAAAATACAACCCTTTCTATGTTAAATTTAGGGTGCATACACCAAAATGCCTAAGGGAAGTTCTCATCCTTGGTCCAATCTGCAAACGTTTTGTACAGATGAATTACAGTAAACCCAAAGGCCCTAGGCAGATATAAAATACACAAACTAATGCATCTAATCCTAAATACCGGTACATCATGAATGTATTTGTTATATGTAAACAGTGTATGCACCTGAATTTGACCTGATATCATCCACTTTCAGTCCCTATATATACAAGTTGGGAGTGTTAAGCACAAGGAACCAATCAGTTCATGTGCTGACAAATAGCATGCCGATAGGAAGAGACAGCAGAGTGACAGAGAGATGAGCTCATCACTGACTACTTCTCCTTTCACTGTCCAATCACTGTTTGGAGTGGGTCCAGGATGACCTGGACTCAGAGGAAGGGGGTTAAAGTATTCTGGCCATCAGACTGAGATCATGTAGTGTCAAAAAAACTGATGCTGAATATTGCAGCAAAAGCTGGTTTTCCTATTTTATGTTTTAATGGGCTATTCATTTTTATATCAAAGTCATCAGAGGCTTTTCCAGATCACCTTATTCACCCTTCTACAGCTTCTTTTACAGCTAAAGCTTCAACAAGAAGATCAACATGGGTATTGGCACTTCACTTCCTGTCATCACTCGCTATATACAAAGTTTTATCTTTAGGTTAGGTAGGCCTGTAACCTAAATATTGTGAACAGGCCTGCTTGCACTCCAATACAGAATGATTACAGATCTTCACATGAGCAGTTCCAGCTACATTTTAGGCACAATAGTAGTGTGCCAGGATGAATGACTCCTGCACCTGCACGGGAGTTATTTCATCCCACACTGGCCAATCAAGATGGCCAAAGACCAGCACCTGGAAAAAGCTGGTGAAAAGATGGTGGTTTTGGCAAGGGACATAGTAGGCATAGAGGCAGAGGCAGTGAGACAGCTCTTCCCTGCATCAAAATTACAGTGTCTTGTCCCTAGTTCAGAACCACCTACAAACCATGTTTCATAATATGATATCATAATTAACCAAAAAAATAAGGGATTTAAAGGTGTTAGTATGTCACATAAAGAAGAGAACCAATAAAATATATAAACTATGTATATACCTTTTACCTAATGATATTTTACAACATGGGGTATGAGTCAGCAGACAACGATACATAGAATGCATTGATAATTGATGGCAAGATGGCAGCAAAAATGTGTTTCACAGACAGATTTTGCTTCCTCAGACAATATGGGAATAACCTCTATATTCATATAAATCAAATTATTTCAGCGCTCAATAATCTGTCACAATTTCAGAACACATTTTAATTTGTGTAGCACTTACTGTAATAACTTCTTATATACACGTATGATATCATATATACAGACAATATTGATCCCCAGTGGACTGCAGGGGATACATTGAACAGAACGTGAAGGGCCTTTAACTCTGCCCAACAATGTGAGCTAAGGAAGAAAACAGTCAAGGTAAGTGTAGCAGGCCGTATTTTTAAGCATTAACCCAGTGCTCATGGCTACACTACATACCTTAGGCTATCGTATTGGGTCCAAATGTTATCCTATGTTGATGTGCTCAATAAAGTAACCATAGAAGACTACTGCCAGGCAGATAGCTGGATATTATCACCTTAAGAACAAAACATAGTTCAAACATTGTGGGTTATTTACGAAAGGCAAATCCACTTTGCACTGCAAGTGCATTTGGAAGTGCAGTCGCTCTAAATCTAAGGGGTAGATCTGAAATGAGTGGAAGCTCTGCTGATTTTATCATCCAATCATGTGCAAGCTAAAATGCTGTATTTTTATTTTCCTTGCATGCCCCCCCCGGCTCTACAGCGACTTTACTTCACTTTCAAGTGCACTTGCAGTGCAAAGTGGATTTTCCTTTAGTGAATAACCCCCTCAGTCTTTTCCTGCAAAGCTATCAGCCATGTTTTTTCTAAAGAACTGAGGGAATTTTATAAAACTTTATTTAAATAATCGAAGCCAGGTTAGGACCAGTAAAATTAATAATATTCTGTGTACAAGAGGCAATAGTGACAGAGGGCTGTTGCTTTGAGAGCCAATGGTTGTATGCTTATACACAGCAGTAATGGAAATCAAGCCCTTGGTAGATATGCAGTTTCTTCTAAGGGTGCACAAAGAGAAAATGGCTAACTGTGACATCAGGAACATGTATCTCTTTTCTCGTTCCTTTACCCAAATCAACTTTAACCCCAATTCCAGTTTATATTGATTGAAGGAGCACTAGAAAGCCAACATTGCAGCTTCCTCAGGCACAAGACAAGCCTAATGGTTTACTCAGTTGCCCACAGCCTCCTGGGGTAGCACATCACGCATGCTAGGAGGCCTTAGGGTATTCTACAGTGCATGCACTGCAGTGTATCATTGGGAGGCAGCTGTGGTAGCTGTAAGAACCCGGGAGACACTGATGGCTCACCTGATGATGTTTCTTTGTGGAAACCCAATGAAAAAGGTAATGGAGGAAAAAAAAATGGAGGGGTGTGGGATGAAATTCTGCTTTAACATGGTAATGTCATTTCAAAAGTGTTGCACCTTTCCTCACCTTTCTAGGCTTTGCTGTGTTTTAGATAAAATAGGGCATTGTGACAGAATTAATGTCAGCAGGCAGGTAAAGATGTATCCCTTTGTGGCGTCATTGGGAGTAAAATAAGCCCCATTGAAGGTGTCAGTGGAATAAAAATAAATCCTCATCAGTGGTGCCAGCAGGGGCTAAAATAAGCCCTATTGATGTCAGTGGGATGAAATGCGTAAGTCGCTGGGGTCACACAGCAACCTGCAGCCACACTGCACAGTTTCTCGGATCCTGCAAGACAGTCTGTGGGCAGTGTGGGACAGTGTGGGAGAGTGTGGGAGAGCGCCTAAAATTCTGATACTATCCCACATACTGTAAAATGACTATTCTTTGATTAAAATAATACCTGATAATCCAGCTATAGAAGTCTTTGTTTAGGGGCTTTCTGTTATAGGGAGGAACCTGTCTCTCAATTGTCTTTCTGCATTGTCACACATACCCTTGCTGGAGACTACAAGTGACCATGCCACTACATAGTGCTTAAACATGGTCCACAATCGTCAGGAAAAAGGTCACGGGTAGGGATGAGTTTAGGCCTGTTCGGATACAAGTCCAAACCCGCCTGAGCTATCCCGCTAGGAAGCTGTCAGAGCCAACAGCCATTCACAGGTGATGGAGACATTCTCTGCCCCGCACGCACGCTCATGCAAGGGGCATGTATATATACGGCTGCAGGGCAGGGAATGCCTCTGCTGCCTATGATTGGCTGTTGGCCTTAAAAGCTTTCCAGTGGGACAGCTCAGGCAGGTTCAGACTCATGTCCAAACCCGCCTGAGCTCATCACTGGTCAAAAGCAATGATGTGCAGCTGACAATGGAGCAAGTACATGTAGACAGGAAGTGATGAAGGAAGCTGCAGGTAATCTGCAGCACTATTATGTAAGAAAGGCAAAAAACAAACAAAGAATAAAAAACGATTAAACTGGGTGCAGGTGAACTACAGATGCCTACAAGTCCCTGCATATATCTCCCTCATGACCCACAAGCTTCCATACCTGGACACTGTTATGTTATTTACTGTAGACAGAAGGAGGCAAAGATGACAAATCCTTTACAAAAAGCATTGATCTACACTGCATTCACAATGGAGAGGTGCTCTATCTTTGTGGCAAAAATACAATTGGAAATGACTTAGCGTCAGCAGAGACTTTACAGCATAACTAAGGGAAGGGATTAACAAAAGGGATTAGGGTCTCATTAGTCACAGCTGTTTCACATGGGGAGAATAATGGCCAATAGAGAGAAGAATTCCCCATTATGCAACTGCCACTAAGAAATTCACTGAACAGTCACCAACTTTAATAGCAATTAGTTAAAGTGCTGAGAGGTGCAGTAAACTGAACCAATGAAGTCACCAAAAAACTGAACTAAAGTACACTAAAGAATGGGATCACGCAGAGGTATTCTCAATATGAAGAGTTGTGGATTTGGACCCCTCTATTCATCCCAGTAACCATTGTTAATGAGACAGGAAGTGAGGGGAAATTAAAAAAAAAAATTCAGTTGTCACCAGAGCAAGAGATGAGGGAAAATCCTACAATATAAAACGCCAAATTTCTATGCAAAATAATTGTATCACTTTGAGACGCAAAAATCTCAAATAATCATACTGCAAGGGAGGTTAAATGTTATAGAACCCTTATGTTTCTCTACTATTATAGGAAGGATGCATTGTAAATTTTGTTTAGTTTAATCAACTTGTTTTTTAAACCTCTAAATTTTTTTGCATTAGTGGAGTTCTTTATTAAAGCGGACCTTCAGTCATTGTTTCAACTTTCCATCTATTAAATCTTCTGCCCTTGTTGTTTTAACCTCCCTGGTGGTATGATTATTTCGGATTTTAGGTGCTGAAAGCGGTACCATTATTTTGCATGGAAATTTGGCGTTTTATATTGTAGGTCTGTAAATCTTAACAATAACACACTTAAATCTGTCCAAACCAGAGTCTAGTAGATATCCCGGGTATGATAAAGTTTGAAACACAAAAACATAAATTATAATATAATAATTAAAAATAAATAATTAAAAAAAAAAAAAAAATAGTAATAAAATAAATTTCCCCACAATTCACTATCGCTCAATTCTGCAAGTGTTCTAATTTACTATCGCTGTTTTCTAGCTGGTCTAAAGCCACTTTTGACGTAAAGGGACACTTTTTGGTTGCTATGGACAATCTCCAGTTTCCAGGCAGAAAGAACAGTGTATATCATGTAAAATTGCATGCAGGGCATGGGACAAAGCACTGGGGACAAAAGGGATGTGAAATCATTTCATACAGTACTGTAATCTGTAAGATTACAGTACTGTATGTGTTATGCTTTTGACATTTTTTTGAATTTGCCGCCAGGCTCCGCCCCCGTGCGTCGCGCCGCTCGCAGGGAACGGAGCCTGGCACGGAGAGGCTTCGGAGGAGGACGGAGCCCTCGGACACTGCGGGTGACATCGCAGGATCCCGGGGACAAGGTAAGTAACGCCGCCCCAGGATCCTGCAATGCGATCCCGAGTGTGGCTCGGGGTTACCGCTAATGGTACTGAATTTTAACCCCGAGCCACACTCGGGAAAACCGCCAGGGAGGCTACCTTTGGATAGTCAAACATTTTTTTTTCTGCCAGTAAATACTTTATACAGCCCACTTCCTGTTTCTTGACTGGTAAAAAGCCTAGGCTTATGACATTATGCACAGCTCTCTCTTTCACGCTTGTGAGAGTCTGCCAGGAAGGGAGGGGGGATGAGTCATAAGAGGGCCAATGAGAGCTGCAGGGCTGCAGAGCTGGAGGTGTGCCTCTGTGTGTCTGTGTAAATCCAGGAAGTGAACAGGCAGCAGCTCCAGCTGCCCACAGTTAAAATGGTTGCAGCCAGACTCAGTGGAGGGAGACTTCTGCAGCATATTTGGCAAGTAAAAAAATCACAGTATATATAAAATAATATGCAAAGTGGTTGGAAGGAAGCTTCAGAATGGTTGTTTTTATTACAAATGATGTGAGCAGAGTGTAGTTCCTCTTTAAAAATGGTTAATTTATTTATATAGCCAAAAATTGCACTGTAATTAGCAACAACTAGATATAAGCCTTCTAAATTCCTATGTAATTATTGTGAGGATGTTTTTTTTAAATGCTAGACTACAGCTCCTTGTTAGAATTATTAGAGTTGCTATGCAGACCCCCAGAGATATGGCAACTATAGCAGCCTGCCCCCCCCCCCCCCCCCACTCTAGAACCCCAGAATGAAGCTCCTTCACACACCAATCAGTGGGAAAAGTATTCTGATAGTCACTCTGAGGGACCTCATTCATGCCATCTACAGCCATGCATTTTGGCAATGCGGGATTATGATTCCCAAAAAACACATTCTGCTTTTTCATGGAGCTACTTTGCCACAGTAGAATTCTCTTTTCTTAACATGTTCTCACTTCTTTCTCTTCTTTACATTATCCTTGTTACACTTGCATCCAGACTCTAGACCACTGCCAAATATGAGGCGATCTCATTAGTCATCTCTGCTTGATACCTTCTACCAGACATTGTCAAACTGTGAGCTTAAAATCTTCTGTATCTATTAGTTTCTTTACTTTCTAATCATTTAAAGACTGATTTTTCTTTAAAATGACAAATAAATGAAAGCATAATTTGTATAGCAGTTTAATTAAGTTCTTCTCTTCCATCAGTTTTACTTTAGTAAAGCCTGAGAACCATCTTAAACAACTGGAAAGAATCTGGAGAACAATGTGAATGGGAATGACAGCAGGCAGTATATTTAGTAGAGGAGTACAGAAGGTTTTCTAGTAGGCATTATGTACAGGAAAGAAGTACAGAAGGTATGATAGATTATGTGTAAAGAAGAGTGCAGTAGGTATAACAGCAGGCAACATGTGCAGGAGAAGCATGGAGGGGGGCGTGACAGGTGGTGGTATGTGTAGGAGCAGAGTATGGGGGGTATGACAGTGGGCAGTATAAATAGGATAGCAGTGTGACGGGTATGATGGGTGGAGGTATGTTCAGGAGAGGAGTGCATAGGGTATAACAGTGGACAGTGAATGCAGTAGAGAAGTACAGAGAGTATAGCAGGAGGAAGTATGTGCAGGAGAGGAGTGCAGAGAGTACGACAGTAGGCATTATGTGCAGGAAAGAAGTACAGCAGGTATAACAGCAGACAGTGAGGTTGATTTACTAAAAAGAGAGTGTGTAAAATCTGGTGCAGTTCTGCATAGAAACCAATCAGCTTCCAGGTTTTATTGTCAAAGCTTAATTGAACAAGCTGAAGTTGGAAGCTGATTGGATACTATGCACAGCTGCACCAGATTCTGAGTGCTCCAGTTTAGTAAATTAACCTCATTATGTCTTTCCCTAAAAATGCTGCTAAACTCCTGTAGGAGAAAAAACATCTTTAAGCTTACAATGTGCATAAGGCCTTAAGAGGAATGCAGTGGGTATGGCAGCAGGCAGCATGTGCAAGAGGTGTGGCAGGCAGCAGTATTTTCAGGAGAGTGTGGAGGATATGATAGTGTGCAGTATGTAGCGGACAGGATTGTGAACAGTAAGATGGGTGGAGGTATATGCATGAGAGGAGTGTGTAGGGTATGGCAGTGGGCAGTGAACGCAAAAGACAAGCACAGAGAGTGTAGAAGGAGGAGGTATGTGCAGGAGAGCAGTGTAGAGAGTATGACCAAAGGCAGCCTGTGCAGGATAGGAGAGTAGAGGGTATGATAGTGGGCAGTATGTGCAGGAGAGAAGAGTGGAGGGTATTGCAGTTGGCAGTATGTGCAGGAGAGAAGAGTGGAGGGTATTGCAGTTGGCAGTATGTGCAGGAAAGAAGAGTGGGGGGTATTACAGTAGGCAGTATGTGCAGGAGAGAAGAGTGGAGGGTACTGCTGTTGGCAGTATGTGCAGAAGAGAAGAGTGGAGGGTATTACAGTGGGCAGTATGTGCAGGAGAGAAGAGTGGAGGGTATTACAGTGGGCAGTAAGTGCAGGAGAGAAGAGTGGAGGGTATTACAGTAGGCAGTATGTGCAGGAGAGAAGAGTGGAGAGTATTGCAGTTGGCAGTATGTGCAGGATAGAAGAGTGGAGGGTATTGCAGTTGGCAGTATGTGCAGGAGAGAAGAGTGGAGGGTATTACAGTGGGCAGTATGTGCAGGAGAGAAGAGTGGAGAGTATTGCAGTAGGCAGTATGTGCAGGAGAGAAGAGTGGAGAGTATTGCAGTTGGCAGTATGTGCAGGAGAGAAGAGTGGAGGGTATTACAGTGGGCAGTATGTGCAGGAGAGAAGTGTGGAGGGTTTTACAGTGGGCAGTATGAGCAAAAGAGAAGAGTGGAGGGTATTACAGTAGGCAGTATGTGCAGGAGAGAAGAGTGGAGGGTATTGCAGTTGGCAGTATGCGCAGGAGAGAAGAGTGGAGGGTTTTACAGTGGGCAGTATGTGCAAAAGAGAAGAGTGGAGGGTATTACAGTGGGTAATATGCACAGGAGAAAAGTACAGCAGGTATGGCAGCAAACAGTATGTGTGAAGAGGAGTGCAGTTTGTATGACAGCAGGCAGTATTTTCAAGGAGTGTGACAGGTGGCGGTATGTGCAAGAGAGTGGGGAGGATATGATAGTGGGCAGTATGTACAGGATAGGAGTATGCAGGGTACGATGGGTGGAGGTATGTGCAGGAGAGGGGTGCGTAGGGTATGACAGAGAGTATAGCAGGTGGAGGTATGTGCATTTGAGCAGTGTAGAGAGTATGACAGAGGGCAGTGCGTGGAGGAGAGGAGAAAGGAGGGCGTGACAGCAGGCAGCCTATGGAGGAGAAGAGTGTTTTGGGTATAAAGGGGGAGCTGTGTACAGGAGAGAAATGGGAGAGCATGACAACCAGCAGTTGTTCATCTTTTGACTCACAAATGGTGTCTACAGATCTTGCCATATTTAGCAACAAAATCATTCAAGTATATGGACATAGTCACACAGATCAATGACAAAACAAGGGAAGTGCTTGCCAAAATAAATCTAGGTACAAACCCCCCAGAAAGGAAAGACTAAGCACTTCAAGTCCAAATCACAGTAAAACAGAAGGAAGACTTTTTTATATATTTCTGTCTAGGGCCCGCTTGAAAATATCTTCCATTATTTCCTATTCCAGGAAATTCTGACAATAAAACATTAGGTCCAACCTTTCCTCGTGATTTTAACTGTGTCCCTGTTGAAGATTTTCCATTGCTTCCTGTCCTGAAAAGAAGTGATGAAAATCTTCCCAACAGTGACAGACAGTACTAAAAATCTGACAGAGGTTCTAACACTTCTATACCCTATCCAAAAAAAAAAGAATAAGAAGTTTGGGCTGGAGCTGGACGCTTTATGTAAAAGGGTATCCACTGTCAGATTGCTATGTTTGGATTAGAGTTTGTTGCTTTAGGTTGAAGGGGTGCCCACTGTTAAAGTGCTATGAAGGTAATTTTGAATACTAATCAAGCAGATTCAGTATATTAGAGAACTTTAATTACTCCTAATTATTCAAATGTGTTTGCTTTTCCTCCCACATTTATATTTAGGAATGGCAATAATCATATTTCTGCTATTCGTATTGCTAATTAATAATTACAGTACATCTAGCTAGAGACTCTTTGCAGTTTTTTCAATATTGCAAAATGTTTTCCCTTCGAGCTAAATGATTTCTAATAGAACTTTTAAATATGGAAATGTAATTCAACACATACAGCTTGGATTCCCTTGATTAAAACAAAAACAACATTAATGTGTTTCTGCTGTTGTGAAGAGATACCATCGGCATTAGCATGTAGCAAAGGCAGAGAAATGTCTTCCTGTAAAAGCCGTATTGGTTGTGTGTTACTAGAGTGCATCAGTCAAAAGTGCTATTTTAATAAGGAAGGGGGAGGTATATTTTCCTACTATGCCCCTTTCCAGGAAATAAGTTAACTAGAATGGACCTCTAATGCATGCATCCTATGTGAATGTGCAAGTTGCAAGTAATGTGTACGTGTAACACTCAAGGCCATCCTATAAAAATCATAGGGCCCCATACAGCCTACCTGACAGGGCCCCCTCACCGTCTGTATGTCTAACAAATTTATTCCCATTTTCCTTCCTTTAGAAGTTAAGGAACTTTCTCATTTATTTTTCTTACTATCGAGTGATGACGCCCCTTACTAGCCCAGCAGTGGGCCAACTGAGTGCAGGGCCATCACACTAGGATGCTCAGGGGACTGCAGTCCAGAGACAAGCTACCTGCTGGTTTCCTAATGGACAATCTATGTAGGACCCTGTCATCCTCCTTCTCCCAGCATGCCCTGCCCAGAACCTCTCAGGTGTCACAGGAGGTCCCTCCATCCCCCTTCCAACTTTTCACCTCCCTCACTGTTGTCCACTCTACTTGGGTCCAGACAGGAAAGGGGCTCCCATTGCACATACACTGGGGGGGACACACAGGCTGGCTAGGCTGTGAGCACAGCGTGTATGTGCATGGACTCCAAGGCAGAAATGGGGACACTTGACAAGACGTCGCCAGAGGGATGCCAAACTGCGCCTCGTCCCTTCCCTTAGGGTTAGGGTCAGGGGACCTCCATCCCTGCAATAAACTATTGCACCCAGCCGCCTCTCCTGCCCACCCCTTGTCCCGGCCCTGAGAGGGAAAGTCACTGAAGCCAACTGACAGAGAAAATGTGAGGAGCCCCTGCTGACCCAATGGGGCCTGGGGCCCAGTACAGGAGGATTTCCTGTGGCCCCCCGATCAGCAGCCCTGGTAAGTCTTATAGGTATTACTGACCTCTCAGACATCACAGTACTCCCCCCTGGCAATGTCTTCATCTGCCTAACTCTGCAGCGACATCCTTATTCAAGTATCCTCCTGGGTCAGCTTCTACCTCCTAGACTAGTTCATAGATGACCCAATCCCGTAAATCCTAGTGCCTGTGCAGTTCTTGCTTACTTACACTTTTGGGACTCATTCACTCATACTGCGATGACTGAGGTTTTTCCACACTGGATAAATGCCAATCCCTGCACACACACACAAAAGAAAAACTGTGCCCCATTCACACTGCAACACAAGTGGAAAGTGTAATGCAGCATGTTGCTGTGCTGTAAAATTTGGGATTTTCACATTCAGTGAAAGGGTCACTGACAGCAACAAAAAAACTGAAATTTTTTCTAATCTCCCACTCCAAATTTAAAAAAAAAAGTTTGCTTTTTGTGCACTTTAATTAAAAGTCAAGGTTTAAAACCAAGCTGGCAATGAGAGCCTCGATATTTCATCCTAACAAGTAACCCTTATGCCCCGTACACACAGTCGGATTCCGAGGCATAAAGTTCCACGTATGCTCTAAATCGATTACGAGACGGAAGCGCTCTGTCTGGTAAAATTAGCGTTCGTAATGGAGATAGCACATTCGTCACGCTGCAAATTTTAAAGTCTTTTAATGCAGCGCATTCTCTTATTCTTTATAATGCTAGAATAATGAAGTTGTTTTGCTGCTGATATTCACACAGAGTTCTGACAACCTGATTTCTTTATTATTTCTCGTGATCTCATGAATAATTTTTTTAATTTTTTTTTTATAGTGATCACCATAATTTTTTCTTTCGTTTTGTGTCAAGTTACCACAACACCGTTATTATCTTGTATTTTTTAACCTCAGAGGTTGGTGTTGGTGTCCCTTGTTAATTTGACATTGTATTTTTGAAATGTACCTGCCTACTCACAAACAAACTGTCCTTTTTGAAGTAAAACACATAGGCAAGTATTTGTGAAAAATAAATAGTCATTTATTATGGGTCATAACAAAATAAAGAGGAAAGCAACACTGGAGAAACTGGTGAAATTTGAGAAGCCTTTGTACCCCAGGGCAGACATCAATTATTTTACAGTCAAAATTGTTGGCCTGAGTCCTTATAATAGTGAACACAATATGGTTCAGGACTACAAGAGATCAGAAACAGCAGCAGATAACCTATATGTCCCCAGGCTGTGGTCATACAACAGCCTGCGTCTTTTGTCAGGCCAGACTGAACCCAGGCCATCACTTTCTTGTCTTCCTTCCACACTTCCTTCCACGCTTGCTTCCAGGCTGTGTCTCTGGTGTTGTAGTTGTGGCAGGAGGTGGAGGAGGAGGACCATGGTTGAACTCACAAACGTGGCTTTGGCTAGTGAGTTTGCCCCTCAACCCCTCATTTAGGGCTTGTAAGATAACTTCCTCTCATAAGAGGCATTGGCCCTCCTCCATTTCCTGCATTTTGCAGGCTGACATATAGGCATAGTCCTCTTGAATATTGGGGGGGGGGGGGGGGGTTCTGAGGGCTGCAGTAGCCTTCCGAAATAGCCCAAGTGTTGCCTCCTCCAGGTTACTCCTCTTCCTGGGAGTTTTTTTTGGAAGGCAGAGAGGAGGGACCTGGGATTCGGGCAGGCTACTGGGCCCAGCCACCTCCTGGTTGACACTTACCCCCACCTCCTCCTGGCTGAGAGTTTCCTGTGTATGAAAAAGGGACATAGTTTTAGTTTTTGGTTCATCAATCACACACAATTTTCAATTCATGACTGTTGCAAATTGAATGTTAATAAATAGAAAAGACTATCATTCAGACCCCAGCATTTTTCATTCTTGTCCCAATCATTTGTGGCCACTACTGTCTACTGATATGTAAAACACTTTGTAAAATCAGAAATTACTGATCAATAATAACATCTAGTTAACATCATTAATGATTTGACTAGAAATATGTTGAACAATACTATACCTGGCTCAAGCTGGGTTCCTCCACTTCTTCCTGGCTGGAAGGCCCAGGTTGGACATCGGAAGCCTCAGCTGAGGTGGAAGGAAGCCTTGAAGGAAGATTTGAGAGTGCTGGCCTGCCAGAAAATGCAGTCTGTCATAGTACCACAGCCTGGGTACATAAATGTCATCTGCTGCAGCTCCTGATCTCTGGAAATCGTGGACCTTCTTGCACTCCCTATTATAAGGCCTCCTCATGCCACCAATTAGGGCCTTCAAATAGGGGATGTCTGCCATGGGGATCACCGGCTTCACAAATTCCAGCAATTGATCCAGCGCTGCCTTCCTTCCTACCTGCCACAGACAGGGCAGCTCTCTGTACATATCAATGAATATAGGGATAACATCCTCATCATTTAATAGATCCATTTTCTCTGCAAGACACAACACAAGACAAACCCTAATGTCAGGCTAAACTCTCCTAATCTTGTCCCAATATAGGACTCAATCTAGACGCAGTATATGCCACTGATGCACCAAGTTAAAATTGTACCTTTGTTAGAACGATCAGTGCTTCCGCTCTACCTTCCTCTACTCACAGATCGTACGTATGACGCACGCGTGTTACGCTTTATATACACTGTGCATGCGTGAAACTCCGCCCATCCTTGACGTTCTTTCTAGTCTATTCCCTGCCCCTTGTCTTTCTGCGCAGTGGGAGAGCACATGGCAGAGAAAGAGAAAGTGCATGCAGACAGCAGCAGCAGCAACGACGAAAGGCCAGAGCCACGAACACAGGATCCCAGAGGAGATTTAAGGCCTCAAATATGTCCTTTATAGAGATGGTGGAGATGGTGGACATCTTGAAGAGGGTCAACTATGATGGGAAGCATGGACCTTACCCAAACCCAAATGTGAGAAAGGCCAAAATCATGACTAAAGTTGTGAAATCTGCACAGGAATTTTGGGGCACGGCGATCCAAGGATCAACTGAGGAAACGCTGGTCAGACCTGAAATTGAGGGAGCAGGATCAGTACAGAAAGATCAAGAAAGTTCTTCAAAAAAGTAAGAATTTGTCGTGTGTTCCTATTATTCTTATTACGTTTGCGCTGCTCCATGTGCTTTTCTATACTGTTGTACAGTTTAAAATGGCAAGTTTCAGGTTAGTGGGCACAGTAATTGTTCGTAGTAAACATCGTTGTTCACCCACTAATACGATGTTTTTGGCAGATCCATGTTAACTACATTTGTTTAGGCCTATTGGTATTAAAAGAAGTTTATAACATTGTTGTCTAGATGGGCTTGTACTAGAATGAAATGCAAACTTTATTCAGTGTAAGCAGAGGACACTCAGCAGCTGTTTACACATCTGGACGCAGGAGCACTAGTGTGGGACACAGAACAAACTTTTTAGGGTGTCCCACACAGGTGCTCCAGTATATACTAGGGGTGTCTCCATTTGTGAAAATTGTACAAAAAAGGTAAGTATTCCAGCTTTATAAAGGGGAAAAAATAATGTCTTCAGCTTGGAACGCTGCCAAAAAAAAACAATTGTACGACACTTCCAAGCAATGGTTCATATTATTATACTATTTCTCGCTTCAAATAACTGTGTGCTAAGTATATCTATTTTTGAATCATATAGGGAGAAAAGACTCTGGACATCTGAGGACACCAGGGACCCCCCACCTCCTAAAAAAGGGGAAATCCCCACATCACAACCAGAAGATGTGGAGGAAGGAGAGGTTTATGAAGTGGGCGAAATAGTGACCACAACAGGTGAGTGTCTGAGACCACAGATTCAGGTAATAGATGTATGCCTGCATATTTATAATACATGGTGTGTTTTTTTTATTTTAGGTGATGTGGATGTTGTGGAAGAAGAATCTCATTTCACAAGTGCAAGTGCAAGTGCACACGTCCTCATCGGGGAGATCATGGTGTTTACAGAAGATCAAGGAAGACATCAATGATGTGGAAAAAAGACTCAAAAACATCATTGATGTTTTAGGCAGAATCTAAAATACACCAAAATTGTTAGATTTGTTGATATTTTATACATTTTTGAAAATTTTTTGAAGTATATTGAAAGCCAAATTTTGAAGATGCACACGGTGTGTCAACATGTGCTATCTGCCATCACGGGATATCAATGTACGCGTTTTGGGGGTGCAACCCCTTCCTCACAACTCAAGTAGGTGACAGGAAGGGGCTGCACCCCCGAAACACGTCCATTAATCCCCCATGATGGGAGCTAGCACATGTTGACATTAGGCATGGGATCAGGAGGGAAATCCCCATTTTTACGCTCAGTTTGTGTGTATCTTCAAAATTTGGCTTTCACAGGGGTGACATCACCCCATCTGATGAAGGCAATATTAACACAGTTTGGACATACTAATGTCTGATATTGCCTTCACTTTGTCAAAGTTGAACTTTGTAAGTTCCTGAGTTGTGTATTGTTTTATGGTTTTAAACATGCCTGTTTTAACACAAAAAAGGCTATTTGTTCTGTCAAAAACAACAATGTAATTACTAAAATATGTTGGTTTGTTCAAAAACCCTTTTCTAACGCACATGTGAAAGTGCACATGTGTGCACATGTGTAAAGTGCACATGTGTAAAAAGTTTTTTACTCAACAATGTGTGGCTTCTTCTTTCAATGCTCAATATCATTTTTTGGACTAAGCTGGTGTTTACACTGAAATGGGGGTTATTTACTAAAGGCAAATCAACTTTGCACTACAAGGGCACTTTCAGTGCAGTTTCAAGTGCAGTTTCATGTGCACCTTGCAGTGCACTTGGAGTGCAAAGTGGATTTTCCTTTAGTAAATAACTCCCACAGTGCTTTATAATTTGCCACAATCAGGCCATTTTCGTGACTCACCAAAATTCATTCATGGTGCTGAAAATGATGAATATTTTTATCAGTAATGCATTACATACATTAACATTAATAGTTTGCTGAAGAAGAGATTGTCACCTCATGTATCAAATAAATTACGTTTGCACTATTGAAGAAAATGTCCAAAAAAAAAAGCCCATAGGAGAACCTAGGAGTCAGCTAAAAGAAACATAAGCATTAAATCAAAGGAAGAATTATTTCAGTTTAACGAAAACATTTTTTTGGAAAAATGCTTATTAACCTCCCTGGCGGTATGATTATTTCAGATTTTAGGTGCTGAAAGCGGTACAATTATTTTGCATGGAAATTTGGCGTTTTATATTGTAGGCCTGTAATTCTTAACAATAACACACTTAAATCTGTCCAAACAAGAGTCTAGTAGATATCCCGGGTATGATGAAGTTTGAAACACAAAAACATAAATTATAATATAATAAATAAATATAAATAATTAAAAAAAAATAATAATATAATAATAATAAAATAAATTTCCCCACGATTCACTATCGCTCAATTCTGCAAATGTTCTAATTTACTATCGCTGTTTTTTAGCTGGTCTAAAGCCACTTTTGACGTAAAGGGACACTTTTTGGTTGCCATGGGCAATCTCCTGTTTCCAGGCAGAAAGAACAGTATATATCATATAAAACTGCATGTAGGGCAGGGGTCAAAGCACTGGAGACAAAAGGGATGTGAAATAATTTCATACAGTACTGTAATCTGTAAGATTACAGTACTGTATGTGTTATGGTTTGTACATTTTTTTGAATTTGCCGCCAGGCTCCGCCCCCGTGCGTCGCGACGCTCGCAGGGAATGGAGCCTGGCACGGCGAGGCTTCGGAGGAGACAGAGCCCACAGACACATCGGGGGACATGGCAGGATCCTGGGGACAAGGTAAGTAACTTCGCACCAGGATCCTGCAATGTAATCCCGAGTGTGGCTCGGGGTTACCGCTAATGGGACTGAAATTTAACCCCGAGCCACACTCGGGAATACCTTCAGGGAGGCTACACATTTTCTGCCATATCAATGGCCCCCATACCCGCAAAGTACTCCACATATTTTACATGGACATTGCATGCACTTTGGGGGGGCAAGCACTGAAAACCAGATAGGAACCCACAAGCACAAACTTAAGAGCAGTAACGATCGGAAAAGCACGAGGCTGAAAATCGCGAATCGTCTCTCACTAAACTTCTACTAACACGAGATAAACATGAGATTAGCAGAAGGAGCCCAAAGGGTGGCGCACTTGCTATTGAACTTCCATTTTCTAGTGCCGTCGTACGTGTTGTACGTCACTGTGTTCTTGACGTTTGGAATTTCCAACAAGATTTGTGTGACCGTGTGTATGCAAGACAAGTTTAAGCCAACATCCGTCGGAAAAAAAACATGGATTTTGATGTCGGAATGTGCGATCGTGTGTAGGCGGCATTAAAGGTGAAGTCTATGGATGTTTGAAAGTCTGATTGACTCCCACCAAGACTAGCCAGAATGGAAAGTCTGGTCTTGCAATGTGTTTTTTTATGTCGGTTGATGAACACTTTTGCTGTCTCCTACAGTATCGCCTTGTCTAGATCTATCCAAAGAAAATATCAGCCAATAAGCAAAATCAAATATCTAATGGCAACTTAAGAAACAATGCAGTTCTGGCAAAGTCATAAATTCCACTTAATTTGGGTTTTTCAAAACCCCTGAGCCGGATTTAGCATTTTTTTTATATGGTCTCTATGCCATCTTCTTGGAGTGGGCAAGGCTGCAATGACTTTCGAGAGAGAATGGGAACACCTTTCTTTTTCAGTGCTTGGATTCCAGACTTCTGTTATTATAGTTCAGGATTATCAAATATCACATTAGTTCTGGCATGACAAAATCTCTTGGAAATATTTTTCACACATTTTTATTTTCAAAACTTCATGTGTCTTATTTAATATTTTTTCAATCTGTTGACAGAGTTTTAGCAGATATTGAATAAGCGGGCATTTATTTACTAAAAGCAAATATATCATTTTGCAAAGCAATTTTCAATTAGTTTTCTGAATGCTGTGAAAATTCAGTTTACGATCGGGGCAGGAGGCGGAGCCTAGCGGAGCAGACATGCATTGTTAGAGCTCCACACCGCTGAGGAGAGAAGAGAAGGACAAAGCGGAGCCTGCAGGCTCAAAAGGTATCCATTTGAACCTTTTTGCCCCAGGGAACAAACTGTGAAAGTTTGGGCAGGAAATATGGTACTGGGAGGAAACCGTGGCAGAAATAAAAATCACCTCACAAAGAGCTCACAGGCACTCACTGCAGCTGAAGCAGCTCCAGTCACCTCACAAGATACAGCATCAGGGCGCTCTCACAGACAGAAAATGTCACAGCAAGACTCTCCATTTGAGTCAGATACAGAACAAATCCTCTCACAAACTTCTCCACAAGCCTCCTCAGTATCCCCAGTAATATTATTACAATTTGAAAAGATGCTTCATAAGGCTTTAAAACAAACCTCAGACCAAATAACAAAAAGCCTAACCAAAGAAATAAGAGAGCTGGGAAACCGCACCGCAGCCTTAGAAATAAAAATGGATGAAATTAAAATTACAACCCAAGAAAATATAACAGAATTGGAACAATTAAAAAAAGAGAATTTAATTCTTCAAACTAAGCTCGAAGATTACGAAAATAGAGCCAGACGTTCAAACTTGCGCATAAGGGGAATACCTGAAACTGTGACAGACCTGCAATCTACTATTACTGCTCTATTACAAGAACTAAAGCCAGATATCCCTATTGAACGTTTAGAACTGGACAGAGTACACAGAGCCCTCACAGCCAAAAAGAAAGATGGAGCCCCACGTGATATAATCACAAAATTTCATTATTACAGAACGAAAGAACAAATACTAATTGCTGCAAGAGAAAAAAAGGAACTTAATTTTCAAGGACACAATTATCAAATTTTTGCTGACCTATCCCAACTTACTATTACTAAAAGACGATCCATGAAACCCCAACTAATGGAACTGCAACGCCACAACATTATGTATCAATGGGGCTTCCCCTTTTCAGTCAGATTTAACTACCAAGGTACAATTTACAGAAGCAGATCAGCAGATGAACTACAACAAACCCTTTTAAAATTAAATCTGACAGAACCCACAAGCAGCAACACTCCCACACGCAGAAGAATGGCGTCATCTTCACCTTCAGGCAGCACCCAGAAAATTTCAGAACAAAATGGGAATCATCATTCTCACAAAAGAGGCCGTTATGCCACATCATCCATGGACCAAGAAGATTCAATGGACTGACATCCTAATTCCTGATATTTCTTCATTTATTATACTAAGAGATGGTTCTCTATAAAAAAACTATATTTATAACTGAATGTAACTGCATTCTGATAGTCACACACTGTGTGGGATCATCTTACATTCCAGTTATATTTCTTATTACTTCTGATTCATATAGCCTTAGAATATATAAGTGAAATAAGGAAATTCTTGTTCAGTTATATATTATCAGGTAATAACAATAGATTTATTACTTTTTAGGACAAATATGTTCAATAATCCAGAAGTAATGGAAGCTTTTTCTTTCTTTTCTTAAAACAAATATATTATTACCTAACTAGTTCCTAGAATTATGTTTTTGTTTATTCTAATCTGAAGCAATACAACCTCAATTTTATGAGTTAACATATCTAAACAGTTACATATGAATAAAATATGTAATTGTTTACTCTAAAAGGGTTAAAATCCCAAAATAATTCAAACTATCTTCATCAATACCAAAGTTATTAACAGTACCTTTCTAACTGAATTATTTAGCCTAGGGCAAGACTAACCATATACAACCACCCTGGAATAAATAATTTCAACAAAAACTATATTCTGCACTCCAATTAATGAAACATCATTTTGATGTCTTTTGACATAGCACTTCTCTCCTGTAAGCGGAAGATCCGTGTACCCCCATTAGCCCTCCTCATTCTCCCAACCATATTATGTGGGAGTGTGACGAAGGCACTTATTCCCCTGAGAGAGATATTTATTCTCTTTCACGGGTAAATTGTGATTACTTGCAAAAAATAATTTATACAATGTATCATCTAATCTCATATGTTTTTTGTTTACTCTTTACTCCAGAATTCACTGGTTTCTTTTCTATCTATTCATCTCTTCAGTCCACACAGGTTGATCTGCGCAGTCAGCTCTGCATAACAAAAAGTAAGTCAAAACTATTTGATCTATTGCCATAGCACCACTGAATATACTTTCCCTGAATGTTCAGGGAATAAATGTCCCTCAAAAAAGGACCAAAGCCTTCCGTACTTTCCATAACAAGAAGGCTCACATAGTATGCCTCCAAGAAACACACTTCACCAAAGATTCTACTCCAAAATATATTTCTCCTTTTTATCAACAAATTTACACGGCTTCTGCCTGTACCAAGCAAAGGGGAACTCTAATTGCATTTCACCGATCCACACCATTCACCTTATCATCAGAAATTAAAGACCCAGAAGGTAGATACCTGATACTCATGGGTTATATAATGGATACAGCAATCACGGTGATTTCCTACTACGCTCCTAACAAACAACCTACACCATTCCTCTCACATATATTACAAGTGATTAATACACACAAAATAGGAACAGTAATAATGTGTGGGGATTCGAACCAGGTCCTCCTCCCATTTCTAGATAAATCACCTTTTACACCATCCAAAATAACCTCTAGATTACCTTTTTCTCAACTTCTTTCCAAATACAATCTGGTAGATTCGTGGAGAGAAAGTAACCCAATGAAAAAGAAATTCACTTATTTCTTGCACCCTCATCAAACCTTCACCAGAATAGATCATATTTTTCTAACAATAGGAATGATACCAGAAATGATTGCATCAGATATAATTCCGATTCCGTGGTCTGACCATAATGCAGTATACACTACTATAGCCTCAGCCATACCAAAAGCGCATGACCCAACGTGGTACTTACCGGACATAATGCTCAAACACCCACTACATCAGATGGCCATTGAACAAGCTTTAAAGGAATACATATCAATTAATAATACAACAGACATCTCCCCAATAACACTGTGGGAAGCTCATAAGCCTGTCTTGCGTGGTACAATACAAAGACAAATGGCACTATTTAAACGGGAACGCAAAAATCTAGCAAAAAAACTAGAACTCAATTTTAATGCAGCCTACATATCATTTCAAGATAATCCATCTCAGAGTACAAAATCTCATCTGGAAAAATCTAGATTGGAATACGATCTATTTCTCACTGAGTCAGTTGATAAATCCCTCAAACGCTCCAAACACAATTTCTACATGAATACAAACAAACCAGGTACATATTTGGCTCGGGCATTAAATTCAACTAACAAATCTTTCAAACCAATACGTTTGAAATTATCAAAAAATGTTTACACTTGTAATCCATTTAAAATAGTCCATAAATTTCACTCACATCTCGCAACTTTATACAAGACAAACAATGAATTTAATCCTACAGAGGCTGAATCCTTCTTCTCAAAAATAATCTTACCTGAGTTATCTCAGAATCAAAAAAGCAGTTTGGATGAGCCTATAACTATAGATGAAGTTGCTAACGCCATAAAAGACCTAAAACTTAACAAAAGACCAGGCCCAGACGGCTACTCGGCTTTATACTATAAAACATTCTCAGAAATACTCTCTCCCATTCTCACTGAAACTTTTAACAAACTTCTAGATGGACATTCTTTTCGGCAAGAAACACTAATGGCAATTGTTTGTATGATCCCAAAACCCCTTTCTGATGATACTTCCTGTGTGAATTATCGGCCTATCTCTCTCTTAAACCTCGATATTAAATTATTAGCAAAAATAATAGCAAAACGCCTCAATAGCATTATAGGAAAATTAATACATAGAGATCAAGTAGGCTTCATGCCAAATAGACAGGCAGGCGATAATATACACAGGGCAGTGTTATTGGCACATATTGCTAAAAAACGGAAAATCCTTTTATGTTTTCTATCTCTCGATATTAAGAGGGCATTTGACACAGTATCCTGGCAATATATGCAATATTCATTACAAAAATGGGGTTTTGGACCCCACTTTTTAACATGGATCAAAGCATTATATAATAAACCCAAAGCCTATATAAAATATGCTGGATACAAATCTGAAGCCTTTAATATCGAAAGAGGTACCCGACAGGGTTGCCCATTATCTCCCTTATTATTTGCCCTTATACTCGAACCCATGGCCCAATACATCAGAACAAACCAAACTATAACTGGCATTGAAGTAGGAGGTATTACACACAAATTATGTATATTTGCAGACGATATATTACTTTTTCTATCATCACCACAGGTCTCTGGTCCTAACTTAATACCAGCTCTTGATGGATTTGCAGCCCTATCCGGCCTTATGATTAATCCTAAGAAATGCCTAGTGCTTAATATTTCACTCACAAACATGGAATTGATCCCGGCTAGGGCTGCACTCCCATTCACATGGGCAGAAAAATCAATCCCATATCTTGGAATTCATTTAACAGCATCTCATTCTGACTTATTCTCAACCAATTATCCTCCTGTATTAAGACAGATCACAAATCTAATAAAACAATGGTCGCAACTTCCTTTATCCTGGATAGGGAAGATTAATGCAATCAAAATGACTATTCTACCCAAATTGCTTTATCTATTCAGAGTCCTCCCTATTCCAATTCCTTCCTATTTTTTGAGAATAGTACAAAAAAGAGCAACTTCGTTTATATGGGGCTCTTCTAAACCACGTATACCTATACACACACTACATCTTCCCAAAAATAAAGGAGGCCTGGGATACCCTAATTTTACTAACTACTACAGAGCAGCACATTTTGCCAGTCTGTCCAAATACCATGCAAAACAGGAAATCCCATTATGGGTATTTATAGAGGCTTCAGAAAATGACCCTCTATTAATATCAAATTTATTATGGCTTGATCCTAAAGACCGCTTTAAAATTCATAATCCCATAACTAAACACTTCTTATCTCTCTGGGATAAACTAAAAACCAAATATCAGTTACAATCTCCACACAATCCTCTCCTTTCTTTTATCAGAAATCCGGCCTTTTATCCGGCATGGATCTACCCAAATTCTTTTAAAGCTTGGACAACATCAGGCATTCAGACACTAAATGACTTCATAGCATCTAAATCATTCCTTTCATTCCCATCGCTTAGAGAAAAATATGATCTACCAAACTCTGAGATATTTAGATATCTCCAAATCAAAAATTTCTATACACCATTCCTAAAGGGGGATACACCATTATCCCAATTATCCATTTTTGAATCAATCTGTACAAAAGATCCATTTGCTAAAGGTACAATTTCATCACTTTATAATCAATTATATGGAGTAGCAAATCTTAATAGACCCTCTTAAGTTCAGAGGTGGGAGGAGGACCTGGGACGAACTTTAGAAGACACGGACTGGTCTAACATATGGCTCACATCTAAGTCATCTTCACCCAACATCTTAGCACTGGAGACAAATTATAAAGTCCTAACTCGCTGGTACCTTGTACCCGTTAGAGTGGCAAAATATTCACCTAATACCTCAGCTCTTTGTTTTCGAGGATGCCCAGAAATAGGCACATATTTACACATATGGTGGACGTGCCCAGTAATCCAAACCTTCTGGAAGGAAGTCTTCGTGATTGCATCTAAAATATTTAAAAAAATAATACAACCAGATCCATATTTAACTTTACTTAATCTAAAACCGGAATGGTTAACACTCTCTCAATTCAAACTTATGATCCAACTAATAACGGCTGCAAAACAAACAGTGGCCAAGGCATGGAAATCTCCTACGTTGGTACTAGCAGAAACAATTCACAGAATGAATAATACAATGTCCCATGCTAAGATGGTAGCCATCGATCAAAATCAAATTCCAAAATTTGAAAAAC
Organism: Aquarana catesbeiana; assembly: GCF_042186555.1. Classification (NCBI taxonomy): domain Eukaryota; kingdom Metazoa; phylum Chordata; class Amphibia; order Anura; family Ranidae; genus Aquarana; species Aquarana catesbeiana. Next base: position 353,116,923 of record NC_133329.1, on the reverse strand, counting down.
TTTGGCATCCTTGGATAAAACAACAGTTCCTGTCAAACTTCAATGACTCTGTCCTGTTGCCATGGTAACAGATTAAATGACTTACAGAGACACCCATTCTAAGGCTTCAAAGAGAACTAAAAAGAATAATAAACTGACGAGCGGGACAACCTTGTGGACCATACCTCTACCTTTTCACCCTTTTTCTTCTTTCTCTTTCCTTTTCTCCACCTTACGATTAAAGCTCATTATCAGAATTTATTTGACCTATATACACTCTACTTGTAAACAATATGTATAGTAGGTATAAATCATTTAAATACCTACAAAAGTAACTAAGGAAATGATATATATCTTTAATTTAGGTTTACGTGAACCCAATGTTTAATATTTGAAATTTCATGATATTTACCTATATAAACCCTACTGTAAAACAATGAGCTTACTTTATAGATCCTTGTAAACTTACTTTATGTATCTTTATAACATTGTATACTCAATAAACTTCTTTTGACAAGGAAAATTCAGTTTACAAAAAATGTTGTCCAAAAAAAAAAAAACAGCGTTTTTGTTTGCACAGTGTTTTTGTTTGCACATTATTGAATGATAGATGACAGCAGAGCTTCACCTCAATCACTAAGCTAAGGGAAAATTCACTTACAAAGAAAAAATTCTAATTCTAATAAGTAAAACGGCCTATTTGCCTATAGAAAATCAAACTCAAGACTAACTACACAGCTGGCTCCATACAAGGTAAACCCAACAAAGAAGAGTGTCATCACAATTGTCAGGGTGCACCCATGAATCTCTGACTAGACATACTTTATATCAAATGAAAAGCATCAAAGGCAACAGCATACAACAACAATAAATGGGGTTTAATTCCTGTTCAAATCTCAGTCTCTATTTTCCTTTAAATCCTAAGTTTAAAAAATGGGGAAAAAAAAAAGAAAAAGAAAAAAAGAAAGAATAAGAGGCATTACTTACCTTCATTGAGATATGTCCCTTTTGATGCTGTGTCCTGCCCCCACCTTCTCTGCCATAAACTTCCAGTGCAGCGGGGGTTAACAGAACTAAGGAAGCAGTTACAGGTAGTTATTATACCCCTCCTTTCCACCCAGCTCCTCCATTCACAGAAGCTTTGTTTCCATGAATGAAACAAAATCTATGAATGGAGGGGGCGGACCTTTCAATCATCTGTCCGTCCTCCATTCATAGATCACATTTCATTCACAGAAGCTGTAGTACAGGCTTCTAAGAATGGAGGGGCAGAAAGGGCGGGCATAGTCGGAGACTTTTGATGAGTGACTCTGACAGCTCCCTTTGTGCTATTACCTCCCGCCACACCAAGATTACGGCAGCAGTGGTTGGGGGGGGGGGGGGGGGGGCATTTTGAGTAGGAGATATACTAAAGGAGGACACAGCAGCACATTATTCTTTAGTGCTTTTCTGTTTATACCAAACTTAAAGTGACAATAAAGGTAATTTTTAAATTTTTTTAAAATAACAAACATGTCATACTTACCGCCACTGTGCAGCTCGTTTTGCACACAGTGGTCCCGATCCTGGTCTTCTGGGGTCCCTCAGCGGCTGTCTCGGCTCCTCCCCGCATCAGATAACCCCCTGGGAGAAGCGCTCGCCCAGGGGGTTACCTTGCGGGTGTGCTCCCGAGTCCATAGACGCCGAATGCAGGACTCGGCCCCGCCCCCCTTGGCGGCCGCGTCATTGGATTTGACAGCAGCGGGAGCCAATGGCTGCGCTGCTATCAATCTAACCAATCAACAGCCGAGAACCCCCAGCAGAGAGAAGGCTCGTCCCCGTGGGACAAGTTTGAGGGTTCAGGTAAGTAAAACGGGGGGCGGTCTGTTTTTTCACCTGGGATTATTCAGCCTTCAACAGCACAAAATGAATTGGGAAATGGGTATGGTCAGAGAGAGAGTGAATGGGTCAATAGGCATTTACATTATATTCAATGGATTAACATACAGCCTTGTATGGATACACATACAGCACAGTGTCACAATGGGGTTGATTTACTAAAGGCAAATAGACTGTGCACTTTGCAAAGTGCAGTTGCCCTCTGCAAGTGCAGTTGCTCCAGAGCTTCGTAAATGAGGTAAGAGTACCCAATTACATGCAAGGAAAATAAAAAAAACTGCATTTTTGCTTGAACATGATTGGATGATGGACGTCAGCAGAGCTTCTGCTCAATTACTAAGCTCTGGAGCAAGTGCACTTGCAGAGTGCAACTGCACTTTGCAAAGTGCACAGTCTTTTTGCCTTTAGTAAATCAACCCCAATATGCCTACATTGGAGTATATTTGTCCTGAAGCAAGGATTTTCCAGCACAAAACCTTTTACTTTTCTCCAGTTCACCAAGTGGATTGGTTTGCCTGGTGCAAATCAGTGATGAACATCCATCTGTGGGGATCAGAAACAATCCCATCTACTTATCCCAAATTTTTCTTTTTTTTTTTTTCTTTTTTTTTTTAACGAGGGGCTCAGTCCTTTTTAATATCATGCAAAACGTAAAGTAGTGCAGTCAGGGCCATAATGTTAAAGTATTTGTACACATTAGTATATTCTTCAAGTCTGTTTTCCAAATTATGACCTTTATGTTTTTCATGTACTGTATGCAAAAGAAGTGTCTATGCCTCATAAGGGGCCTGACTTCTGTCATGGTCTATGTCAGACAGTGGAAATGACAGCTCAGGTAAAAAAAATGTCATTCTGTGCCCGCAGCCGCAGCAGTTGCCTGGGGTGAATCTTATCATACAAGCAATGCATTATTCCTCACGATAGCCAAAGGTCTGTGTGCCAGTCAACAAAAATAGGCCACAGGCCTCCAGAAGGGCCATGTGTGAGACAGAACTGTCAGATTTAACATTCACTTACACAACAGATGCCATAAGTAACCCAATTCAGATGTAAAAACCATAATCGCAATTAATAACTTAAATATAATGGTAAACATATCTTAGATACACAGGTCTTTTTTTCTCAGAGAATAGGTGCAGGGACTCCCCCCCTTGTCTTTGCCCCTACCTACCTCTGAGCACCAGTTCTTGGTTCCACCCCCTACCCACCTCCCAGCACTGCCCCTTTTGGAGAATACAGAACCAAGTAACATTTGTGGTACTAAGTAATTTGTATGGAATTTGTTATTGATAACAAGAAAAGCAGTGAAATAGACCCCCCACTGCCAACAACAATAGACCCACCAGCAACAATAGATTCCCTCCCCCCTGCAATAATGGACCACCTACAACAAAATACCACCCAGCAACAGAAGACCCTCTAGCAGCCAGCTATAATAGACTGCTCCCTCAACAGTAGATCCCTCCCAGCAACAACTGACCCCCCAGCAACATAAGACCCACCCAAGCAACAATAGATCCCCCACCAGCAACAATAGACCTCCCCAGCAGCAATCAACCCTTATGCAAAATAGATCCCCTCCAGCAACAATAGATCCATCAGCAGCCAACATCAATAGACACTGTAGCACAACCCAGCACTTGCCATTACATACATTGAGTGGTGGTGGTTCTGGAACTGCGTTCCCCTGCATTCTCACTGAAAAAAAGCCCTGTGCATACATATCTTAAATGTGGTCTTAGAGGGCTAAGTAACTGCAGATGTTAAAGAAAAAAATTGTAAAATTTATGAGTGACTATGAGTGACTATGCTGTGGTTTTGAGAGATTATGAGATCACATAAAAAAATGAGATTGACATTCAGTATTTTAACCCTTTCATGACTAAGCCTATTTTTGAAATTTGGTGTTTACAAGTTAAAATCCGTATTTTTTGCTAGAAAATTACTTAGAGTTCCCAAACATTATATATATTTTTTTAGCAGAGAATCTAGAGAATAAAATGGAGATTGTTTGCAATAGTTTATATCACACAGTATTTGTGCAGCGGTGTTTTAAACGCAAATTTTTGGAAAAGGGACACTTTCATGAATTTTAAAAAATCCAAACAGTAAAGTTACCCCAATTTTTTTGTATAATGTGAAAGATGATGTTAAGCCGAGTAAAAGGATACCAAACATGTCACCCTTTATAATTGCACGCACTTGTGGAATGGCGACAAACTACGGTACCTATGAATTTCCATAGGCAACACTTTAATTTTTTTTTACGGTTACCAGGTTTGAGTTACAGAGGAGGTCTAGGGCTAGAATTATTGCTCTCACTCTGACGATCACGGCGATACCTCACATGTGTGATTTTAACACCGTTTACATATGCGGGCGTGACTTCCGTATGCGTTTTCTTCGCTGCGCGAGCTCGCGGGGACGGGGGCACGTTAAAATTTTTTTTTTTATTTATTTGATTTATTTTATACTTTATAAATTGTGTTTAAAAAAAAAATTTTTTTTTTTACTTTTATTGCTGTCACAAGGAATGTAAACATCCCTTGTGACAGTAATAGGTGGTGACAGGTACTCTTTATGGAGGGATCGGGGGTCTAAAAGACCCCCGATCCCTCCTTTGCACTTCAAAGTATTCAGATCGCCGAAAACGGCGATTCTGAATACTGTATATTTTTTTAAAACCGGCGCCATTGGCAGCCGAGTAAACGGGAAGTGACGTCATGACGTCGCTTCCGCGTTTACAATAAGAAGGCTGGAACGAAGCCACCCACAGCTTCGTTCCAGCCCGCCCCCAGCCGCCGAAGGTGGCCAATTGGACACCGGGCTTCCCGATCGCACGGGAGGCCCGGTAAGAGCTGCGGGAGGCGGCGGGGGGGGGGATGTCCCCTCCCGCTCCTCCGGTATAACAGCCGAGCGGCTTTTAGCCGCATCGGTTGTTATACTCAGATAGCCGATCGCCCGCTGTAAACAACGGTACCGGGATGATGCCTGCAGCTGTGGGCATCATCCCGGTATAACCCCGGAAAGCCGAGTACGCATATCTGCGTACGGTCGGCGGGAAGGGGTTAAAACACAATGTTAATTGCATCCAGTAATGTCATCAGCAGTGGCGGCATATAATGCAGGGTGCAGGGGCACTACCCCCTTAATCCATGTGTCTAAGCCACATCTGGATGCATCGATTCTAATGTTTTTTTTTTTTTGTTTTTTTTTTTTTTTATTTATTTATTTTAGAAGCATGTGATTAAAGCTCTAATAATCTTCAAAAAAGAGTGGGCTCGGGGCACAGAGCACTACAGCAGGTGGATAGTTTGTTGTCCCCCCCCCCCCACCCCAAAAAAAAATATACCACCAGCCGCCACTGATCATCAGATAGTCTAGCAGATGTCTTGATTTCCATAACAGTATGTGTGCTTTTGCTTACATACCATAGCTCTTGCAACTTATGTTAACGCTGAAAATCAGGCCAATTACTGGCCCTTTTACATTGTCTATCAGATCAAGTCTGCTTGTCAGTTTTTCAGGCGGGCCTCAACAGAAGCGCCATGCAATTCTACGGGCAGGTAGATGTAAACATAAATCCACCACTGTGGGTAGCATCAGAAGCTTTCGAAATAGACCCCATTTTAGTGGAATGCTACTTTGGATTCCCCCTCCCGATACTACTTATGTAAAGGAATCGCCATCCCCATAATAAATTATTCACTGCAAGTTTTGGACAGTGTTAAATATTCTGCTAAATTAATGTCTCCCTAGGATCCACTAGCCTTTATCATTCCCAACCTGATGTTTTCCCCAGATTATACAGAACTGGCTAGATTTAAATGGTGGATGGCAAAGGGCCTATATAGAATCTATGATTTAGTGACCCCTGTCAAGAGTAATTCCCTTTCCCTCTCTCTGAAATTTACATTTAAAGCTGGAAGTATTCTGAAACGTACAGATTAAAAATTTAGCTGGCTGTACTATTAAGAATTGGAAGGAAGAGAGGAAATTTCCCTGGTGCGGCACAGCCACATGGTCCTATGGTGGTGTGAAAGAGACAACCTCAGCCTGGGCTCCCATCAGGCCACAACTCCAACGCATTTCACTCCGTCCTTTGGAGCTTAGCCATGGTAATTTCCATGACAAAGCTCCGAGGGGTGGAGTGAAGCGCATTGAGGGTGTGTTTTGGTGGGAGACCAGGCTGAGGTTTTCTCTCTCATACCACCATATGACTCTGTGGATGTGTGGCTCCAGGGATCTTCCCTCTCTTCCTTCCAGTGACTACAGGAGCCGGGACGAGCTCCATCCCTTGCTGGCACTCCTGCAGTGGTTGCAGCATTACCCACACTGCTACCCATATTGATCGAGCCTGAGCAACACAATAAACAAATCATGGGTCAAAGTGTGTACTATTAAGCAGTCTTCCTCCTTACAAATGAAATTTGAATACATTTGCTACCATGATCCTTTAGCTAATGGTACAATTTCTATGATATACAATTTTCTGTTAGAAGAACAGACCCTTACTTCCCTTACGTATGTGGAATGTTGGCAGAAAGATTATGGGGCCAATCTAGAGCAGGAAAATTGAAAGCAAATTTGGGAAACCACTGCCATTGCTCAATTAATGTGTAGGCAATTGAATCTGATTATAAATTATTCATGTGCTGCTAAATGGTTCCTCAACAGTTGGTGAAATTTGTCTGCTTCTGACCAATGCTTTAGGGGGTGCCAATTCCAGGGTATCCATTTACAAATATGGTGAGAATGTCCCAAAGTGAGAACATATTGGGCTGGCATATACCCTGTTTCCCCGAAAATAAGACCTAGCGTGATTGTCAGTGATGACTGCAATATAAGCCCTACCCCCCAAATAAGCCCTACCGTTTCCCTGAAAATAAGCCCTACCCTGAAAATAAGACCTACAAGGACTTTAACTAGGGCTTTTTTGGGGGGTAGGGCTTATATTGCAGCCATCACCGACAATCACGTTAGGTCTTATTTTCGAGGAAACAGGGTAGCAACTAGTAAACATGCTTTTGGGGAAAGCATGTATACCAAAAAATCCAAAGAGAGGCTTTGCTAAACCTGAAACTTGCAAAAATCAACCAATTTCGTCTACTTGGCCAAAGCATAGTGGGCATCAACCCCCACAATCGGCCAAGTGAAACAGAAAATGAATTGGTTTCTCCTCAATGAGAAAATGGTGGCTATTCCTTTAAAAAGTAAATTGATTTACATATCAGCCTTTAGAATTGCAATTTTAAAGAAAAGAGTATACAAGGAGAGAAGCGCCTCTAAGAGTAGACGTTTAAAAAAACACTTTAATAGGCATACAGTTTATGCACTCACATTTTGAAGAAGTATTAAGAGCATATCGGTCCCAAAAAGTCTAGGTGGCCGCTCCTGCTGACTGCTCCCTCCATCCGTGTTGCTCCGGTCCTGGCTGGGAGAGTGTCACTCTGTGTGGATGGATGCCGGCTACTGTGGAGGAACCTGATGACCAGAACGAGGCTTGGAACTCAGGGCAGGGATGGCAGCAGATAGATGGTGTCACCAATAGTGGACGCATTTCCTGAGCATGTGCGCTGCAATGGTATGGCAAGCCACGTTCCTTTTTCAACAGACTGAAAAAGGAGAGCGGCTTGCAATACGATCGCAGCGTGCATGCTCAGGAAACGTGTCCACTATTGGTGACGCCATCTCCCTGCTGCCATCCCTACCCTAAGTTCCAAGCCTCGTTCTGGTCATCGAGTTCCTCCAGAGTAGCCGGCATCCATCCGCACGGAGTGATACTCTCCCAGCCAGCACCGGAGCAACATGGACGGAGGGAGCAGTCAGCAGGAGCGGCCACCTAGACTTTTTGGGACTGATATGCTCTTAAAAACACCTTCAAAATGTGAGTGCATAAACTGTATGCCTATAAAAGTGTTTTTTAAACGTCTACTCTTAGAGGCGCTTCTCTCCTTATTGTTTTCTCAGCAGTTTTGGAACCCACTTGGTTTCTGTTCTCCTAAGACGGCAATCCTAAGAGTCCTCGGACAATATTCCCTTGCTTTCCCTATATATTATACTTTTCTTACATGGACCCCATGAGACTATGTATTTTATGACATAAGTGTTGTAAAATGGGCGATATATGAGCCTCAGCTCTTGCGCATACACCTGTATTTAAAGAAAAGAGTTTGACAGTTGAATTTGGACCCAAAAGAGGGAAGGTTTTAAGCTATAATACCAGGAATTTACCTTCACATGATGATGATGTACTTTATATGTCAATGTCCTCAAAACATTTAGCACATCAGCATCTATATATCAGCTAATTAGTGCGATTTTGTTACATACCAGCAATAAAATGAATGGTAAACCCAGCAATTCTTCATCGATTCTCAAGACACAGAACCACTTTCAACCAGCAATAAATAACAGACAAGCAATTTTTCACAGAATACCAATGGCCCCCCAGAGATAAACATAATATATTACACAATGACTTGGTTCAGGACAAAAGTAGACATAAGTTTAACGTACTTTCTCTAATTGCAAAATCCATTCACGGGCAGCAATTTATAATAAGTAACCAGTTGACACAATTTTAGAATGCTTACTGATGAAGCAAAATAGGATACTAAAAATACGCAAGTGACATACTTTTCCTCTTTGGCAAGTGTGAAATCAAATACTGAACTAACTGTGTGAATGGTTTAGTTGATGTAAGTTTTTGGCTCCAATTTTATTACATAACTGTGCTGGAAAGTAATTGCCTACGAAGTTTACCCAAGAAAAACTCTACTTTAAGGTGCAATCAGCTGTGACTAGGAAGAAGTGAACATTCTGCTGCATGGGTCTTTTAATATACTGGCATCATATAAATTTGGTGGTCTGTTCCTAAAAAGGGTTTAAGATTTTTCACTGCCATGTACTAAGAATTAAAGTTGTTGTAAACCCAGATTGTTCTCCCAAGTCTAAATGATATGGCCCACCATCAGCCAATTATTTACTGTATATAAGAAACACTAAGGGCCAGTTCACACCACATGCAGTCCAGTGCGTTTTTTTTCTGCATCAAAAACACATGGAAAGTAGATTATATGTTTTTCAATGGCATAGTTCGCACCAGTGCTTGCAGTTCCAGTGCGTTCCAGTTCCAGAAAAAAAAAAAGGAGAACATTGCTGCATTTTTTCTGCACTGGACTGTACTGGAACTCTGTAAAACGCATCAAAAACGCACTGGAACGCACCTAAATGCACCAAAAACACATTGCAACACACTTGTCCTCATTTAGGGCCAGTTCACACCACATGCAGTCCAGTGCGTTTTTTTTCTGCATCAAAAACGTATGGAAAGTAGCTTATATGTTTTTCAATGGCATAGTTCACACCAGTGCTTGCAGTTCCAGTGCGTTCCAGTTCCAGAAAAAAAAAGTAGAACATGCTGCATTTTTTCTTCTCTGGACTGTACTGGAACGCTGTAAAATGCATCAAAAATGCACTGGAACGCACCGGAACGCACCTAAATGCACCAAAAACGCACTGCAACACGCTTGTCCTTATTTAAGGTTAAGAAAAAAGAGGGGGGAAAAAAAGCACTGGACTACATTAAAAATGCACCAAAAACACATAAAAAACGCACTGGAATGCATCAAAAACACTCATGCAGAAAAGCACCTGGAATGCATCCGGACTGCCTTTCTATGCTGTGAACTGTCCCTTAAGGTTAAGAAAAAAGAGGGGGGGGGAGCACTGGTGTGCATCAAAAATGCACCAAAAATGCATCAAAAACGCACCAAAAACACATCAAAAATGCACATGCAGAAAAGCACCTGGAACGCATCCGGACTGCGTTTCTATGGTGTGAACTGGCCCTTAGAAAAAAGAGGGGGGAAAAAAAGCACTGGACTGCATCAAAAACGCACCAAATATGCACTGGAACGCATCAAAAACGTGCATGTAGAAAAGCACCTGGAATGCATCTGGACTGCGTTTCTATGGTGTGGGAACAAATACCATTTGTATTTTATTCATTATTGGGTTACGTGGCTTTTTTTTCCTTTCACCACGGCATGTTTGAAAACTGTTTTTTTTGTTTATTTTTCTGAACAGATGACAAAACAGACTTAAAGTGGGATAAAAAAAAAAAACACTTAAAGTGGGTGTAAGCCCTCACATATACCTAGTGAAGTGAACAGCCTCAGATGATAGACAGAGATGAAACAAATCTCCCTACAGAAGTTTTACATGTATATCTGCTGTCTTCCCCTTTCTATAATTTTTAGAAAGTGCACATTGTGTTGCAAATCTTTCATCCTGTTTCAGCAGTGGGTGTGGAGTCTAGGCATACACTGGGGGTTATTTACTAAAGGAAAATACACTTTGCACTGAAAGTGCACTTGGAGGTAAAGTCGCTGTAGATCCGAGGGGGACATGAAAGGAAAATAAAAAACAGCATTTTAGTTTGCACATGATTGGATGATAAAATCAGCAGAGCTTCCACTCATTTCAGATCTACCCCTCAGATTTAGAGCGACTGCACTCCCAAGTGCACTTTCAGTGCAAAGTGGATTTGCCTTTCGTAAATAACCCCCACTGTGTATGAGCTGATTAGAGGAAATGCACGCCTCCACATAGGCAGAGGAACTTAGAAACTTGCAGAGCTGTGCTGTGAATAGACAAGCTCTCTGCTTATCTGTCTCTAAGTTACCTCCCCGACACAAATTTCCAGCTGCCTTTATCTGCTGTGTCGGAGACCTTGTCAGAAGTTATCATGCTGATAACAGAGGAAAAGAGCAGCAGAAAGACACAGAAAGGCAAAACTTTTTTTTTTTTTTTAATTTTGGACAGAGTGGAGATGGATTAGAACACCTATTAGGCTTTTATCGCTCTCTGTGCCCCCATTAGTGAGATTCAGCCTCTCTATTTGTCCTGTGTACCGTTATCACTGAAAATGGGTTGTCCCCAGAAAAGAAATATAGGGCAAATCTTCTATTGGGGACACTAGTTCTGCTGACCTGGGGGGGGGATCCCCTTAATTTGCAGGGATTTCCTCTCACTTCCTGTTTTGGCTATGGGAAAGTGAAGGGAATTCTCCCCAATGGGACACAGATGGCAAAAAAACAAAATAAAATAAAAAAAAACTGACAGGGGCTATAACCTTCCTTTGCTCAATCTAAAATTAAAAAAAAAAAAATGTTTTGCCTATAGTTCTACTTCAAAGTGGTTGTAAAGGTAAAGGGATTTTTTTTACCTTAATCCATTCTCTGCATTAAGGAAAAAAACCTTAATACCAAATACCTGAGCTTCATCTCAAACCAGTGCTGTGCCCATCTCCAGCATCTCTACTCTTCTCTCCCCTCTTTTCACACTGGCTCCTGCTGCTATCAATCAAATCCTGTGAGCAGAAAGCAGGACTGAACCACTCTGTGTATGTCAGTAGACGCACACAGTGCGGCTCAGGATCGAGCACACATGAGTGTTTTTATAGCAGGTGGCTTGCTATGGAAGAAGGCAGGAGGAGACAGTAGCGCCGGCGGGGGACTCCAGAAAAGAGAGATTGGTGCTGTTCTCTGCAAAACCATGGCACAGAGAAGGTAAGTATGATGTATTTGTTATTTTCAAAAAAAATTAAGAACTGTGTTTGTGGGAATCCACAAATATGAGTAGAATATCAATATGATGTAAATGGAATGATATAAATGAATATATTAGTGCTACAATAAACTGCTAATAAATTAGAACTTTTTGGTGCATGTGCAATAATTAGCAATTCTAGGACAAATTGAGCGCATTAGTTATTTTGGAATAAAAAGTACAGACATTTGTGCTTTGGTGTTTCCAGATAAGCAAAACAAGATCTGTCAAACTAAACATAGAATCTAGAACTGGTAGCTGTTTCTTATTTTAACCTCCCTGGCGGTATGATTATTTCTGATTTTAGGTGCTGAAAGCGGTACAATTATTTTGCATGGAAATTTGGAGTTTTATATTGTAGGTCTGTAATTCTTAATAATAACACACTTAAATCTGTCCACCAAGAGTCTAGTAGACATCCCGGGTATGATGAAGTTTGAAACACAAAAACATAAATTATAATATAAATATAAATAATTAAAAAAAATAATAATATAACAATAATAAAATACATTTCCCCACGATTCACTATCGCTCAATTCTGCAAGTGTTCTAATTTATTATCGCTGTTTTCTAGCTGGTCTAAAACCGTTTTTGATGTAAAGGGACACTTTTAGGTTGTTATGGACAATCTTAAGTTTCCAGGCAGAAAGAACAGTATATATCATATAAAACTGCATGCAGGGCACTAGACAAAGCATTGGGGACAAAAGGGATGTCAAATAATTTCATACAGTACTGTAATCTGTAAGATTACAGTACTGTATGTGTTATGAATTTTATATTATTTTGAATTTGCCACCAGGCTCCGCCCCTGTGCGTCGCAACGCTCACAGGAAACGGAGCCTGGCACAGAGAGGCTTCGGAGGAGACAGAGCCCGCAGACAGCGTGGGGGGATATCGCAGAATCCTGGGGACAAGGTAAGTAACACCGCACCAGGATCCTGCAATCCTGAGTGTGGCTCGGGGTTACCGCTAATGGTACTGATATTTAACCCCGAGCCACACTCGGGAAAACCGTCAGGGAGGTTAAAGTGGAATTCCAGGCAAACCCTAATTAGCCTTACACTGTCCCCTCTCCCCTCCTAATACAATAACCTGTGTAAGCAAGATGTATATACTTACCTATTTTTAGGATGCTGTGGTCCGGTCACATGATCCGTCTCCCATGTGTCAGCCAGCGCAGCAGCAGGGGAGAGGAGGATGGGCCATTGAAGCCTATGGGTGTTGTCACCACTCTAGGCTTTACTAGCCATTGTTGGAGCACTCTCTCCTCTTCTCTTCAGTTGCCAATGGCTGACATAGGAGAAATCACATGCCTGGACCAGGGTGGCCTTAAAAAATAGGTAAGCATCTTTCTTATACAGGTTAGCCAGCATAGGTGTTAGGAGGTAAGAGGGGACCATTTTAGCGCTAGTTAGGGTTTGCCTGGAACTCCACTTTGATGAAAATCAATTTACATCTCTCCATTTTCCTGTCAAAATTGTCCAGAAATCCTCAATAAGAAGTAGTTTTTAATAGGAAGTTTGTTTCCCTTATTCATGGTCATTATTTGTATAATCATTGATATTTTGTTTTCTATGTTAGAGCCAGATTATTTGTGGTGGTCCCACATTATCCCCTGAGGAAGCCATCATTGGCGAAACATGTTGGGACTTAACATCTATTTGTGACCACCTTTTTTTCTTGGGACACCAGCAACCCAGTACATGTATTATGTATATGCTCCATACTGGTTTTGATTGAATTTTTGTTCTTTTCTTTTTTTGTACTAATAAAGAAATTATATATTTTTTACTATTTAAATTTTTCTGTACCATTTATTACAAGCACCGCAATAATCCCAATCCTCTACATTCTTGATGGAAGTTGTTTTTATTTTGTTTTAATTAACTCTCCACCCAAACATGATAGTTCAGTTTTGTGTCCCTGCTCCTTCCCCCAAGGTCATAATGCTATTCTCTCACAATATTTAGGCATTCTATAGTATAGAGAATCCACTGAGGAAGAGAGACTCCACCAAGTGTCTTCCCAAGAGCTTGTGGCCTTTAAAAAGAACTGAGTTCTAGTAGGGGTCTCTCCACCTTTAGAGATGCAAAGAAATCAGCATAATGCCCCGTACACACAGTTGGACATTGATCGGACATTCCGACAACAAAATCCATGGATTTTTTTCCGACGGATGTTGGCTCAAACTTGTCTTGCAAACACACGGTCACACAAAGTTGTCGGAAAATCTGATCATTCTGAACGCGGTGACGTAAAACACGTATGTCGGGACTATAAACGGGGCAGTAGCCAATAGCTTTCATCTCTTTATTTATTCTGAGCATGCGTGGCACTTTGTGCGTCAGATTTGTGTACACACGATCGGAATTTCCGACAACGGATTTTGTTGTCAGAAAATTTTATATCCTGCTCTCAAACTTTGTGTGTCGGAAAATCCGATGGAAAATGTGTGATGGAGCCTACACACGGTCGGAATTTCCGACAACAAGGTCCTATCACACATTTTCCGTCGGAAAATCCGACCGTGTGTACGGGGCATAACAGTAAACGTTTGGCCATCCATTCAAAGCTAAAAATATCACCATTGTTGGAATTGTCCATAAAGGTACAAATGAATCACTGATCCCCCTACATAATCTCTGTCCATTACTTTGTAGTACCATTCTTGTCAAAACTACCTTGTATTATAAAGAATGTATGCAAGTTAACTATGATTTAACTCCTGGGCGCCGAGCGGCCGCATATTTCCATACATAAGCGCCAGTAGCGCTGTGCCGACAGCACAGTTAGCGGCAACTAACTGAAAGATCACATTCGCACCATGCGATCGGCAACTTTCCACTCATGTGACAGCCAATTACGGTGGTAAAATTATGATAAGCCCCACGCCGCCTCCCGGAGTTGAAAACCCCTTAAAGGGCTGGCATACGCCGGCTCTAAGGGATTAAAATTACACCTTTTGCTACACTCAAGTTCATTGGCAGGAAATTAAAGATGAATTCCAGGTGTTGATCATTTTACATAGTTACGTTGGTCCGGCTTAGATAAATGTACAATTTTCTTGTACCTCTGGGGGAATCTAGGATGGAAAAGGACCTGGGGGTCCTAGTAGATGATAGGCTCAGCAATGGCATGCAATGCCAAGCTGCTGCTAACAAAGAAAACAGAATATTGGCATCCATTAAAAAGGGGATCAACTCCAGAGATAAAACGATAATTCTCCGGCTCTACAAGACTCTGGTCCGGCCTCACCTAGAGTATGCTTTCCAGTTCTGGGCACCAGTCCTCAGGAAGGATGTAATGGAAATGGAAATGGAGCGAGTACAAATAAAGGGTCTGGAGGATATTAGTTATGAGGAAAGGTTGCGAGCACTGAACTTATCCTCTCTGGAGAAGAGACGCTTGAGAGGGAATATGATTTCAATTTACAAATATAGTACTGGTGACCCCACAATAGGGATAAAAAATTTTCACGGAAGGGAGTTTAACAAGACACGTGGCCACTCATTAAAATTAGAAGAAAAGAGGTTTAACCTTAAACTACGTAGAGGGTTCTTTACTGTAAGAGTGGCAATGATGTGGAATTCCCTTCCACAGGCGGTGGTCTCAGCGGGGAGCATTGATAGTTTCAAGAAACTATTGGATAAGCACCTGAATGACCGCAACATACAGGGATATACAATGTAATACTGACACATAATCACACACATAGGTTGGACTTGATGGACTTGTGTCTTTTTTTCAACCTCACCTACTATGTGATTAAAAAAAAACAAAAAAAAAAACAAAACAAAAAATTTCTTTAGATTTACTAAAACCATACAATATGAGGTCAAACCTAAACACTTTCAATTTGCTGCAGTCAGGCAGGCGCTACATAGTTGCCGGTAAATCTAAAGGAAATTGAACAAAAAAAAAAAAATGTATAATATATGGCCAGCAAAGCATATACCATCCTACAGGTATGGTAGATGCATAGATTACATTGCTTCAAGCTGGGCCAATGTAACTATGTATAAATAGCCATAATTGGAATTAATATTTAAAGTGTTTGTTACCCCCAACTAAAAAATCTGCGATTTTCTTAAAAAAAAAAACTCGATTCACTATTCGAATCAAGTTTTTTGGGTTTTTCTTTGACACCGCGCCGGTCCTGAAGAGCTGCGGGCAGGAGTTTTTAGGCGAGGCCACGGCTTCGGCCTAGTCTGTGGCGTTCCGGCCTCACGAACTAGGCCGAAGCCACGGCCTCAGCTAAAAACTCCTGCCTGCAGCTCCTCAGGACCGGCGCGGTGAAAAAAAAAATCTAAAAGAATCGATTTGCTTAAATTTTGAATCGATTTGACCTCTCAACTCGATTCAAGATTTAAATCGATTTTTTCCCCAGCCCTACCCCCAACATTTCCTATTCCTGATATGTGCCTGCCGTACCGTGAACTTGTGTGAGGTTTTGCTTCCTTCGTATGAAATCCCTGGTGTTCCTGCCAGTCCCTCTGCTTTCCTATTAAAAACTGACCATACTAAGCATGATGAGAGCACACCATGGTCAGTTTTTTTTAGCTATGCTGGGAACTCATTGCTCTCCTCCAATGATCAGACTTGTCTTGACACCCTGCCCCCCTGCACTGGGAAGTTCTTTGTACTGTTGCTTCTCCTCCCCCCAGCTCTTATGCAGCTGAGAACAGAAGGAATGTGATCACTTATAAAAAAGGGGAAAAAAGGTATTTATAATGTTTTTTTAAATCTATACAAAAAAATTTTGCCTTTCATTTCTATTTGAAACTGAACTGGTTGTTTTACAATGTAATCGTTTATAATCACTTTAAATATGAACTGCAAAATTTAAGAATCCCTAACACCACCTAAATTTGGCTATTCGTACACACAGATTTTTGCTTACAACCCATGTATCCTCTAAGTGTCGCCCTTATATCTGGTCCACATTCATGCTGCATTTCTACCAACGATTAACCTTCTCTTCCCTCAACCGTATAGTACTCAGAGTTCTGATTGATGATATACTATACTTACATACACTAGACTTGAATGGTATCCATAGCAACAAGGAATTATATCCCGCTCAGCAAATTTGGGTCACATAGGTGGAGACTTACCGGACCTTACTCAGCAACTGTTTTCTGTGCTGAATTTATGAATGAATTCAGAGTAAACATATTGGATTTTACTTTAATTGAATTCAAAGTAAAGGTAACTTGTGTCACCACTGCTGCTGCAAAAAATGCAGTTTGCATTCTTTAACCACTTCAATACAGGTCACTTTTACCCCCTTCCTGCACAGGCCATTTTTCAGCTTTCAGCGATCACTGGCACTTCCGCATTCACATGTAACCGGCTGTGATTGGACACAGCCGATCACATGGTTAATGAGCTGCGTCATCTGCTCTTTACAGAGATCGGGTCAAGACGTTTCCTAGGAACACAGTGTGGCCGCGATCGCTGCGCGGCCGCGGTCATTCTGGGGTGTCGTCATGTGACACAGTCATTTGCCGGTGGGTGTGTGGCAAGTGGTTAAACATGATTTTGAACTTTTTAGAAGAATTCCAGGTGTATACTTATAATATAATGGAGAGTATAATAATAATAACAATAATAATAATAAAGAGTACCTAACTAATTATCAACAAATCAAGGTATAGCTGCCAGCACTACAATCGACAAACAATTTTAAATAAATAAGTGTATAGACAAGTGCAGCACTAGAAATTAGGTAACAATAATATGGTTATTAGAGTCAGCAAAGTGCAAAAATGATGTGTGTTAAAAAATAATCAAAAAAAATTGTAGAATCCATACAGTGCAACATAGTAACCTGTCAAGTGATAATCAAAGCATAAATATGTAAAGAGAGTACAAAGTGACAAATTACAGTGCAGAAAACATGATTAGAGATAGCAATAGTGACAGTCCACAACCACCCTCATTTGTGAGTATTCACCACCGAAACCGAGTATTGCGCTTAACAGAATGCTATGACAGCAAAGCATATAAACTCCAAGTAATGGGTATAGACGCAGCTGAGAAGATCCCACATCACCGCCTCATGATGGTATAAAGCTGTCACTTATGGAATGCTATCACAGCAAAGCATGTACACTTCAAACACTGGACATGGAAGCGGCTGAAAGGATCCTGTATCACCGCCTCATGATGGTATTAGATTGCCACTCATTCGGATGTATTGGAGTTCCAATGGATCATAAAAGCATAAAAAGAGCCTCCACAAAGTGTGAAACCGTATTGGGTATATTTAAAAAAAAAAAAAAAATAGAACGCTTACATCAAAAATGAGCTGCTCATAAAAGCCAATACACGAGCAGCATGTAGAATGCAATGGCCTGGATAGGGTATGGACCCAGCGCGTTACGTCTGCTAAGACGTCATCTGGGGTGGTAACTATGTATTCACTGATGTATATAATAATCATATCTGGAATTCCTATTTAAAGTAGTTGTAAAGGCATAACATGTTTTTTCCTTAATGCATTAAGGAAAAACATATTCCAGTAGTTGTGTCGCTTAGTCAACCCCCCCCCCATACTTACCTGAGTACTATCTCAATCCACAGCTGTGCCCAAGTGCAGCAGCGCTTCTCTCTCTCTTCCTTATCTCAAAGGACTGGAAGAGAGATCAGTGAGGCAGTGTGCCACTGGCTCTTGCTGCTGTCAATCAAATCCTAAGAGGAGGGAGTGGGGCAGAGCCGTGCTATGTGTGTTCATGTATGCACACAGCCCAGCTTGGAAGCCTGCAGATGTGCCACCATAGGAAACGTCTTACTATGGTGGCACATGGAAAAGAGGAGGAGCCAAGAGTGCCCTCAAGGGACCCTAGAAGCGGAGGTTCAGGACTGCTCTGTGTAATACCATTGCACAGAGCAGGTAAGTATAACATGTTTGTTATTTTAGAAAATAAAACTAAACCTTTACAATCACTTAAAGGTGATTTTAAAAGATTATCCAGCAAGTACACCTATCATGACCCACAGCCCCCAGAATGAACCCTTCAAATTCTAGGCACTTCCAAATGCAAATCACCAATCCAGGCATATGACTTGTTATGGAAACCCCTAGTGCCTTAGTATTCAAAGTAAAGCAGGGAGACATGACCCACCTGCACAACATACAGAGTGATTGTACAATGCATAGTACTCAGAACTGGCTGTGTAGATTCTGGAAATGATAGTCACACCAGGAAAGAGACTCCAGAAAAGATACTCATAAATAGTCACTTATAAGTCCTGGCAGAAAAAAGCAGCAAAACATAAACTGAACTGTCAACACTTTGAGAAGATGATAGATGTGTGGGTCTAGGAGCATCTTTCGGTACAGTAACTGCTTCATTGAATGGAAAGGTACCAGTTGAAACAGACCAGGTGTCTTAACCACTTCAGCCCCGGACCATTTGGCTGGCCAAAGACCAGAGCACTTTTTGCGATTCGGCACTGCGTCACTTTAACTGACAATTGCACGGTCGTGCTCCCAAAACAAAATTGACATCCTTTTTTCCCTCAAATAGAGCTTTCTTTTGGTGGTATTTGATCACCTCTGCGGTTTTTATTTTTTGCACTAACAAAAAAAGAGCGACAATTTAGAAAAAAAAGCAATATTTTTTTACTTTTTGCTATAATAAATATCCCCCAAAAATATATAAAACAACATTTTTTTTCCTCAGTTTAGGCCGATACGTATTCTTCTACATATTTTTGGTAAAAAAAATCACAATAAGCGTTTATTGATTGGTTTGCGCAAAAGTTATAGCGTCTACAAAATAGGGGATAGTTTTATGGCATTTTTTTTTTTTTACTAGTAATGGCGGTGATCAGCGATTTTTATCGTGACTGCGACATTATGGCGGACAGATCGGACACTTTTGACGCTATTTTGGGACCATTCACATTTATACAGCGATCAGTGTGATTAAAAATGCATTGATTACTGTGTAAATGTGACTGGCAGTGAAGGGGTTAACCACTAGGGGGCACTGCAGGGGTTAAGTGTGTCCTAGGGAGTGATTCTAACTGTAAGGGGGAGGGGCTACGTGTGACACGACACTGATGACCACTCCCGATTACAGGGAGCTGTGATCAGTGTCCTGTCACTAGGCAGAACAGGGAAATGCTTGTTTACATCAGCATTTCCCTGTTCTTCCTCTCCGTTAGACGATCGCAGTACCCGCGATCGCACTCACAGAGCTCGCGGCAGGGTCACGCAAGTGCCACCAGCGGCGCACATGCGACCACACGGCGGCAAATTCAAAGGGACGCCCATTTGCGGAGCCGTGCCATTCTGCCGACGTATATGTACATGCGGCAGTCAGCAAGTGGTTAAAGTAACATCTGTAGGTATGTATGTTAACTGATAATCAATATATACTGTATTTATTGGCGTATAACACTCACTTTTTCACCATGTAAATTGGGTGCAAATAGCGAGTGCATGTTATACGCCAATACTTCAATTTTAGCTGCCTCGGAGGGGGCGGGATGAGCGCCTTCAGATTACATACAGTGAGAATCTTCTGTTTACTTGGCGGCCTCTGTAATAGGAAGTCCCGTCTTGTGGGCCGCTATTGGACCACTGTTCTGTCTATCATAGGAGATTCTCAATGTATGTAATCTGTCGGCACTCGTCCTGCCCACCTCCCTGTCCCCTCTAGGCTGCAGATGGGCATCGATCATGCTGCACTGATGGCAATGATGAGGCTGCTGCATTGATGTGGATTGATGAGGCTGCATTAATGGCACTTGTGAGGCTGCAGATTGGCTTTGATCAGGCTGCATTGATGGCAATGGTCAGGCTGCAGATGGGCACTGACCCTTATTTTGCTTCAAAGTTCCTTATTTAAAATGTAAGTTTTTTTCCTGAAGCTTCCCTCTTAAAATGAATGTGCGTGTTATACGCCAATAAATATGGTACTTTACTTTACTTTTGATGAGGTGTGCCCAAATGTATCAATAGCTACCTTACCTTTACTTTGATTATTTGTAGACATTCTTCGATATACCCAACGCTCTTCTGATGACACAGATCGTGTGTTACATGTGAAACACACAGAGATATCCTTGCCGCACTAGCCTATTGGGATCAATTGTTAGAAAGTTTACATCTCTCTATATAACAGCTATTAAAACGCTGTGTTAATAGTAATTGGTCAGTGGGGAATACGATGTATAGCGGTATAGTGTATGGAATTAATATGCATTTTTCAGGGAACATATACCGGCTGATACTTCAACTGTTTTAATTGTATATAATAACTAAAAATATTATTTTAATTGTTAATACTATACATTAAATTTGTTAAATATACAGTGCATCCGGAAAGTATTCACAGCACTTCACTTTTTCCACATTTTGTTTTGTTACAGCCTTATTCCAAGATGGATTAAATTCATTATTTTCCTCAACATTCTACAAATACTATATATATATATATATATTTTTTTTTTAATTATTGCTCTTTATTAAAAAAAAAAAATAATCAATTTAATAAGAAAATAATAAAAATAATTATATAAAATTTTTTTTATTAAGAGTTGTGATACAAGCAGATACATCAACAGTGCCCTCAGTTGATATCACAAACCAGAATATGAAAAAAAAAGAGGACTGTAACAGTAGATCCAGCATATGATGTGTTAAGTACATAGTTACACAGTTAGTAAGGTTGAAGAAAGACACCATTTCATTCAGTTCAACCTCAGTGAGTGTCTGCAATTGTCCCTATCCCTGTACATTGTGTCTCATTAGGATGCTCATCTATTATATCATTATTTGATTTAAGGTATCCATATAGCGCGATCAATTTCGCAGCACTCCATACATACATACATACATACATACATCGCACATTCACATCGGTCCCTACCCTCAAGGAGCCCACAATCTAAGGTCCCCAACTCACATTCATATACTAGGGCCAATTTTGGACAGAAGCCAATTAACCTACCAGCATGTTTTTGGAGTAGCATTGTTAACAGAGTGCGTATACAGTATATGGTTAACCCTCTCTTGATATTTGACAATGAGATACTTGCAACGGCACTGAATATCAGCTAGCAAATGAGGGAAAGAAAAAAAAAACTGTGAACAGGTCCTGAAGGATATTGTGATAAGGGGAAAAGAATATGAAAATAATTAGGGATAAATGTAACAGATGTCACATCAGACAGAAGTTATCCAAAATCAATGGCACATAATGTTGTATCATGTACCTACCAAAAAAGAAAGATTACAGGCCGTACGTTAAAGTTGTGTATAGGAAACCAAACCAAGAATCCCAAAAACAAAGTGAACAGGTCAGCCAACTGGCATGGAGAAGTATAGTGATGAGAGTGGAAATCGAGAGTCATTCTGCCACAGCTCCAGCTGTTGCGAAATTTGTGCCATTTGTCATGAAAATTTGATATTTTTTTATTGGACTATGTACTGTATTGATTCCTCAAAAGGCTGGCATATTGGTTCTTGTGAAAATAAATATATAGAATATACTTGGATCTACCACTGTATTTATGGCTCTAATGTAAGCTGTCACGTAAAAAGAAAAAAAAAAAACAACAACCTGTAGAAGAAAAAGGGTTTGTGTAGACGGGTTGGTTGCAAATGCATCTCAGTAGGACCTGCTGATTCTAAAGAAACACAATTCAAATCAAAGCAGGTCAAACACAGAATTAGAACTGACACCCGCAAAGGGATTGATTTACTAAAACCTGAAAGTGCAAAATATGGTGCAGCTCTGCATAGAAACCAATCAGCTTCTAACTTCAGCTTGTTCAATTAAGCTTTGACAAACAAAAACCTGGAAGCTGATTGGTTTCTATGCAGAGCTGCACCAGATTTTGCACTCTCTAGTTTTAGTTAATCAGCCCCAAAGTATTATTAGACTAAATAGGATACTGCTGATGTACATTTCAGACTCATGTAAAACACAGAAAAACAAAATCAATCGACACAATCCCTAATAATACCTACCTATCCCATTGACATTGAGTGCATTTCTTGCACTAAGAATCCATTCTCTAGAGTCCCCAGCAGCAAGATGGGTAAATATTATTACTCATGTTTAACAGATTCCTTTTTTTTTTTACATTTCTTTTTAGAGCCAAGTTGACTCTAATAAGATGATCCTAGCTAGTTCACATTTGGAGAAGTCTCTTTGGCAGGATTATAGAGTATCATCAAGCTAGATTGCAATATTTCTTGGTATAACCCAACTGAGTCTAAGGTTGGACCTAAAGGGAGATCTGGACCGATCTGCTCAGCCCATTCCCCCATATCTCATTTATGAAAAAGTATGGATAAATTCTGGGCTGTCTGTACATTTCTATATGGTATCGTTTAGCAGGTATAAAGCCACCTGCTTCATTCATTATCTATATCAAAGCAATTAAAGCTAAAGCATCATTTAGCAGTAGATGTTATGTTATAGAAAGCAGAATGTCAAAGGTACGATATGTGTAATCACACAGTACAGTTAATGGAACAAACGTTGCTTAGGATTAATATAATGCATCATAGCTTTATCCAACAGGATCATTTCTGGGACACCAGCCAAGCAATACGTGTGAGGGATTCATACATACTTACGGCACCATTTACAGGAATAATTATGACCAGGAGCTAAAATAGAACCTATAGTAAGCATTTTGTTTGAAAGTAGTAAAAGCTACAATACAGTACCATATAACACCAGTGT
The DNA here is from genome assembly GCF_042186555.1 of Aquarana catesbeiana. Taxonomy (NCBI): domain Eukaryota; kingdom Metazoa; phylum Chordata; class Amphibia; order Anura; family Ranidae; genus Aquarana; species Aquarana catesbeiana. The sequence continues at coordinate 353,093,734 of NC_133329.1, read as the reverse complement.
ATTGCCATACTACCCTATTAAAGCTGAACTCTGAATATAAAAGCCGCTATGTAATGAAGATTTGGGTTCATTAAAAAATAATTAAAGTGTAACTTAAGCCATTTTTCTAGTTTTGGATACAACAGGCAAGGGAATTCTTAGAGCCCCTAATTTGGGTTTTATTGCCATCTGTGTCATTGCTGGAAAAATTCATCCCATTTCTCCTGGTGACCATTCTTACTGAGACGGAAAGTAATAGGAAATCCAAGCTGAGTTTGGTTTTTCTTTGTTGTGGAAGGATTACCTCCCTAGATTCTCTATAGGCAGTAAAAAAAAAAAAAAAAAAAACACGTTTTAACCACCCCCTACTCTATCCAAAACTAAATCTGGCCATACATGGCTCAGTTTTTTTCGTTTAGCCAGCGGGCTGAACAAAAGAAAAAAAAAACTGAACCAATTCCTCCATCCAAACAATTGAGGTGAATGGGGGAATCCTCTTTAGTGTGCTATTGTATTCTGACAGCGGGGGGGGGGGGGGGGGGGGGGGGGGGGGACGCCTCTACTGTTAAAGTGCACAGATCAGCACTGCAGCCATTGGCTGCAGCTGCTAATCGATCTTTTCTTCCAACAGGTCCATTCAACACAAGTCTATCGATAGATCGACTTCAGTTGAGCAGCAGTAGCCACACATAAGTGGTAAAAGACAAAAACAGAATGGCACATGAGAGGGTATCGAAACACACTGATAAAACAACGAAAAGCCTATAAAGTCCAGGAAGTATACATATGCAGCCTTAGTAGCAGCTCCCTTGAGAGCGAAGCAGTCTCTGGAAGAACAATGGGAGCAAAGCAAGGCGCGCCAAAAACTAAGTGCATCAGAAGGTGCAGCAAATGGTATATTTAATTAAAATCAGCCAAATGGAAGAAAAAGATCAATAGGCATATACCAGTAAAATACTGTGGTCACTCAGTGGGTCCCTGGTGGATGGTGATGTGTAGATGTTAACACGAGGGGAGAGTTACAACCGGCCGGACATCCATCTCATCATCTTGGAACCAGCATAGAACACACTCAGAGTCGCATTGGAAGTGAGGTCAGAACACGGAGATAGCGTTTCAAAGCAGCCGCTTCTTCGTCAGATCTAAATGGCTATTGATCTTAGCACACCTTGCTTTTCTCCCGCACATAAAATGGTAATTCAGCTGGTCCCTGCTGAACCGGCCGAATTTCGATCAATGGTCAGCTTAAGAAAAGTTTTGGATTTGGATACTGTATACTCTAAATGTACTTTTGCAGAGATTGAGCAGCTCAATGTGTCTTGATAGCCCCCTTATGTAATGCCCTGTACAACAAACTTCACAATAAGGCTGGGTTCACACTATATTACACGATAGTAGTACGACTTTCATCCTACTTTGCTCTGCGACATCAGTCCTATATTGGTCCTACATTGATCCTACATTGGTCCTACATCCATCCGACTTTCATGAACAGGATACTACTTTGATCCAACTTTTCAGATAGTATACTTGTCCTTTGACCAATTAAAACTAACACACAATGGGAGGGGCTACAGCGGGGGGCAGGAAATTACACAATGTCAGATGTCTTGGTGTGAATCTTGAGGGGGAACTCCGCGCCAAGTTTTAAATAAAAAACCGGCATGTGTTCCCCCTCCAAGAGCATACCAGGCCCTTAGGTCTGGTATGGACCTTGAGGGGAACCCCCTACGTCGAAAAAACGGCATGGGGGTCCCCCCAAATGCATACCAGACCCTTATCCGAGCACGCAGCCCGGCCGGTCAGGAATGGGGGTGGGGACGGGCGAGCGCCCCCCCACCTCCTCCCGAACTGTACCAGGCCGCATGCCCTCAACATGGGGGGGTTGGTGCCTTGGGGGAGGGGGGCGCGCTGCGGCCCCCCCACCCCAAAGCACCTTGTCCCCATGTTGATGAGGACAAGGGCCTCTTCCCGACAACCCTGGCCGTTGGTTGTCGGGGTCTGCGGGCGGGGGGCTTATCGGAATCCGGGAGCCCCCTTTAATAAGGGGGCCCCCAGATCCCGGCACCCCACCCTATGTGAACGAGTATGGGGTACATGGTACCCCTACCCATTCACCTAGGGAAAAAGTGTCAATAAAAAAAAACATTACACAGATTTTTAAAGTAATTTATTAGACAGCTCCGGGGGTCTTCTTCCGGCTTCGGGGGTCTTCTTCCGACTTTGGGGGTCTCTCCGGTTCTTCTCCACGCTCTCCGGGTCGTCTGCCAGGCTCCTCCGCTATCTTCTGCTCTTTTGCCGCTCTTTTGCTATAGCAGAGGAGCCCAGTCTTCTGCCTTCTGCCCTCTTCTCTTCTTCTGATGTTGACACGACGCTCTCTCCGGCTAGAATGCACTCTGGGCGCTCCGCTCTGACTTATATAGGCGGTGACCCAGCCCCCTTATGCCGTCACAGTCCCTGGGCATGCTGGGACTGTGACGGCATGAGGGGGCGTGGTCATCGGGTAAGTCAGAGCAGAGCGCCCAGAGTGCATTCCAGCCGGAGAGAGCGTCGTGTCAACATCAGAAGAAGAGAAGAGGGCAGAAGGCAGAAGACCGGGCTCCTCCGCTATAGCAAAAGAGCGGCAAAAGAGCAGAAGATAGCGGAGGAGCCCGGCAGAAGATCCAGAAAGCGCGGAGAAGAACCGGAGAGACCCCCGAAGTCAGAAGAAGACCCCCGGAGCTGTCTAATAAATTACTTTAAAAATCTGTGTAGTGTTTTTTTTTATTGACACTTTTTCTCTAGGTGAATGGGTAGGGGTACCATGTACCCCATACTCATTCACATAGGGTGGGGGGGCCGAGATCTGGGGGCCCCCTTATTAAAGGTGGGCTCCCGGATTCCGATAAGCCCCCCGCCCGCAGACCCCGACAACCAACGGCCAGTGTTGTCGGGAAGAGGCCCTTGTCCTCATCAACATGGGGACAAGGTGCTTTGGGGTGGGGGGCCCGCAGGGCGCCCCCTCCCCCAAGGCACCAACCCCCCCATGTTGAGGTCATGCGGCCTGGTACGGTTCAGGGGGGGGGGCGCTCGCTCGTCTCGTTTTTTTCAGCGTAGGGGGTTCCCCTCAAGGTCCATACCAGACCTAAGGGCCTGGTATGCTCTTGGAGGGGGAACCCATGCCGTTTTTTTTATTTAAAATTTGGCGCGGAGTTCCCCCTCAAGATCATCTGAGCACAAGTCGTGTGCTGAAGTCGGATCATGCGAGACGGCGATCCAACTTTGATCCGACTTCAATGATAGTCAATAGGCTAAAGTAGGATCAAAGTCGGACCAAAGTAGTACAGGGAGCATTTCTAAAGTCGGAACGACTTGTGTCGGACCAGTTAGGACGGCTCCCATAGGGAAACATTGGATTTCACACGTCATGCGACATGAGCTCCCAATGTCGGAGCGTTTGTCGGACCAGTGTGAACCCAGCCTGAGGCTGGGTTCACACTGGTGCGACACGACAGCCGTCCTACTTTGGATCCGACTTTGCCCTGCGACATAAAGCCGGCATGTGTCCGACTTTCAATGAACGGGGATCCGACTTGGATCCCCGCCAATGCCCGGCATTGTTTGGTATTAGGGGGAACTCCGCGCCAAATTTTAAATAAAAAACCGGCATGGGTTCCCCCTCCAAGGGCATACCAGGCCCTTGGGTCTGGTATGGACCTTGAGGGGAACCCCCTGCGCCGAAAAAACGGCATAGGGGGTCGCCCCCAATCCATACCAGACCCTTATCCGAGCACGCAGCCCGGCCGGACAGGAATGGGGGTGGGGACGAGCGAGCGCCCCCCCCCTCCTGAACCGTACCAGGCCGCATGCCCTCAACATGGGGGGTGGTGCCTTGGGGGAGGGGGCGCGCTGCGGCCCCCCCACCCCAAAGCACCTTGTCCCCATGTTGATGAGGACAAGGGCCTCTTCCCGACAACCCTGGCCGTTGGTTGTCGGGGTCTGCGGGCGGGGGCTTATCGGAATCCGGGAGCCCCCTTTAATAAGGGGGCCCCCAGATCCCGGCCCCCCACCCTATGTGAATGAGTATGGGGTACATCGTACCCCTACCCATTCACCTAGGGAAAAAGTGTCAATTAAAAAAAAAACACTACACAGATTTTTAAAGTAATTTATTAGACAGCTCCGGGGGGTCTTCTTCCGACTTCGGGGGTCTCTCCGGTTCTTCTCCGCGCTCTCCGGGTCTTCTGCCGGGCTCCTCCGCTATTTTCTGCTCTTTTGCTATAGCGGAGGAGCCTGGTCTGCTGCCTTCTTCTTTTCGGGGGTCTCTCCGGTTCTTCTCCGCGCTCTCCGGACCTTCTGCCGGGCTCCTCCGCTCTCTTCTGCTCTTTTGCCGCTCTTTTGCTATAGCGAAGGAGCCCGGTCTTCAATCTTCTGCCTTCTGCCTTCTGCTCTCTTCTCCTGATGTTGACACGACGCTCTCTGGGGCTTGAATGCACTCTGAGCGCTCCGCTCTGACTTATATAGGTGGTGACCACGCCCCCTTATGCCGTCACAGTCCCTGGGCATGCTGGGACTGTGATGTTTTAGGGGGTTCCCCTCAAGGTCCATACCAGACCCAAGGGCCTGGTATGCTCTTGGAGGGGGAACCCATGCCGGTTTTTTATTTAAAATTTGGCGCGGAGTTCCCCCTCAAGAACATCTGAGCACAAGTCGCGTGCCGAAGTCGGATCATGCAAGACGGCAATCCGACTTTGATCCGACTTCAATGATAGTCAATAGGCTGAAGTAGGATCAAATTCGGACCAAAGTAGTACAGGGAGCATTTCTAAAGTCGGAACGACTTGTGTCGGACCAGTTAGGACGGCTCCCATAGGGAAACATTAAATTTCACACGTCATGCGACATGAGCTCCCAATGTCGGAGCGTTTGTCGGACCAGTGTGAACCCAGCCTAAAAGAGGGAGCAAGCACCTGAAATCAGTAAGGCCTTGATGCATTGCACAGCACATTCCATCAAACACTGAGCACTTCCTGGGAAAATGAGACAGCAGAGTGATAATCATATCATTGTACCATCACTGCCCATTCCCAAGCTAGGGTGCTTAGTAAACAAGGCTTCATTGCTCAACTGCAGTATAGTCTGCACAGAATCGCCAATTTTGAGATAAATTGGGGCCTTGGTCTAAACTCAAATTGAGGCCTTCAGGTTGAAAAAAGACACAAGTCCATCTAGTTCAACCAATAAAATTGGGGAAAAAATGATGCAATCCTATATACACAAAATATTTTTCCCACAGTTGATCTAGAGGAAGGCAAAAAACCCAACAAATTATGATCCAATTTGCTCCAGCAAGGGAAATCCTTCCTGATCCCCCGGGAGGCAATCAGATATTCCCTGGATCAACTTTACCTATAATGTTAGTATCCAGCCTGGAATACCACAGGTTCTCTAACACAGGGTTTCTCAACTCCAGTCCTCAAGGCGCCCCAACAGGTCATGTTTTCAGGATTTCCCTCAGATGAAACAGCTGTGGTAATTACTAAGGCAGTGAAACTGATCAAATCACCTGTGCAAACTAATGGAGAGCCTGAAAACATGACCTGTTGGGGCGCCTTGAGGACTGGAGTTGAGAAACCCTGCTCTAACATGACCCACTTCATAGGGTACAGAACATTCTGTTCCTAAAGGTTGGTCTACCTTTCTGATTTTAAGCGTTTCTAAACCCAGGACCCTGCATTCACTATATCTGGTCTCTCACAGTACCCAAAAGATGGAAATGCAATATTTTTAGTAAATATAAACTGCTAAATACCTTTTCTCATCAGCAGTTAGAGCAGTCTTGTGACTTCTATCAGTGTTTGGTTAAAGCTTGTAGGAGTATTCATTCTGCTCTGACTGTCCTATAAGGATGCAGAGCCCCTGACCCTCTGTCTGGACAGTGTTGATTGACCCTGTGCTGATCACATGCATTCTCCCAAAAAAAAACTCTCTAGCAATACACACCAAACTGAGCATGTGCAGCTTGTTTCCTACCCTCTGTCCTATCAGGAGATGGTTTGGGGACTGTGGAAGAAGGGGAGGATCAGAGAAGACAGGATCAAACAGCCTTTATACACAATGCAAAGGATTAATCACTTAATCCACAGTGTGTATAACAAGCATGCTTTGCTGCATATACAGACTGATTTTACTGTTTTATTTATTATACAGACTGATTTTACATGTTTAGTAACACTTTATATCCCCTAACAGGAAAACAGACTTTTTGCTAAAGATTTAAATTCAACTTGTAATACTACACCATGTGTGGTTTTATTTGGTGAAATATTTAGTGAGAGTTTTATTTAGTGGGATTTGGTGAGAAAGAGAGAGATGGAGGAGTGATTGGAGGAAAAAAAGATGTGGTGAAATGTTGGAAATGTTAGAAAACATAATATTGATATGTAACACTTCACGATTAATAAAAAATGTGTTTTAAAGAGGTTGTAAAGACTTCCTGATGACGCATACTATGATGCGAAACGCGTAGAGGCTGCTGGGAAACTTTGAATCACATGAGCGGGAACGTCCATAGCTGGTGGAGATACGAACGGGAACGAGGGGTGAAGCGCAAGCCGGATGCGGGGATTACACACATCGCACACAGGCTTATCACGCTACTGAATCACACCCATACCTAACTGCTGGAATAGCTTAGTGTCGGCTCGAGGGCACTTTTAAATGTGAGTGTACACTTTTGTATTTTATGATAATAAACAGTTTTAAACGCATTGCGCAATGATTGTTGTCCATATACTTTACATGAGGAGAACCAAAGCTCAAGCATAGCCGGTGGGGAGCAGTAAAAAGGTGGAGTGGTTATCCCATTAATGAACCAAAGGCGTATCACATAAGAAATATCTGGTCAGTGGTCGATCTAAAAGGTGGTGGTGTGTCACTAAGTCACAAATGAATGCAGATGATACACATAAAGAGTCGAAATCACAACAATTAATAGAGGAATTTGCACTTTTTGCACAAGGACTTTGTAATATATTTTGCATGTTAGTAATTTTGATATATAGATTGGTGATTTATGTATATGATATTGTAAGTGGAATTTAATATTTATGGGAGGTTTTTCCAAAATATTGCACAGTAATAGGAAAGTGATGTATAATTATGAGTGGTGTATGTTAAAAGAGTAGCGCACTCACACACATTTATTACTAGGTTGTAAAGGCAGAAGGTTTTTTTATCTTAATGCATTCTATGCATTTAGATAAAAAAACTTTTGTGTGTAGCAGCCACCCCAGCACCCCCTAATTACTAAGCCCCATCTCTCACCAGCAATGTCCACGATTGTCTAAGCCATCTGGGACACTCTTCCTGATTGGCTGAGACACAGCAGTGGTGCTATTGGCTCCCGCGGCTTTCAATCAAAGTTAGTCAGCCAATCAGGGGAGAGAGGGGGCAGGGACGGGTCGGGCTCCGTATCTGAATGGACACATGGAATTGTAACTCAGGTTGGGTGCCCCCATAGCAAGCTGCTGAGTGTGGGGGCACTCGATAGGAGGGAGGGGCCAGGAGCAACAAAGAGGGACCTGAGAAGAGGAGGACCAAATATACAATCATGCCTCAAAAACAGCATGCTTACATGTATATAAAATGTTGGTCTAACCAGCTTATGTATTTAGGATACCATAATTAAATATCTAGCTCTAAATATTACAGCATACGTTCATTGCATTAGCGCATTACTAGCTTTTTTTAAATGTTAAATCTGACTTTTAAATCAAGCATTTATGCATCTCACTTTTTTGTATTCTTTTCTAATTTTATAAACGCTTGCAGCAGCCAGCTGGAGACTCAGTTTTTGGCAGAGACACTTTAATGTATTTTTATATTCCTCCCGCAAACCGAAGCAATAGTAAACTTATGAACTTGGACCAAACTGATGAGGTTATTTGATTGGGACACAAATGAAAGCTTGGAAGTGGAACAGAACTCCTGCTTCAAGTAAAAGCTTTTATATACTTCTAATATCAGAGCTGTTTAGATCTCTAAATATAATTTGTTAAGGAGTAATAAAACACATAAACAAAATTGTAATATAATGAAGCTTACCAATCCTTAGAAAAGGTACCTACATTTGTTTTCTTTTTTTTTTTTTCCAGAACTATTTCTCTTTATTTTTATCTGGTAATCCTTTGAACAACATTTCCTGTCCCTGGACAGTTATGTTCACTTACTCCAATGTACCTATGGAGGGCGCCATGGAGATCACCCAGGCTGGACATCAAATATGTCTTCTTTTTTTTTTTCACTCCATTACACAGAGGGTGGGAATAGAAGTAGTTGACAGAAGGAAGGTAGTATTGTTTTTGCTTTCACTTCAGCGCACAGAAGTGACAACAATACATTTCTGGCATGATCAGCAGGCATCATCTGTGTTTGCCGAAAATGTTCTCAGCCAATTAAAACTAATACAGCTACCACATCTAAGGACTAGAAAAAAGATGAGAGACAATCTCCTTAAGGTGAGGGGAATTTCCATCTTGTCAATGAAGCAGATGTCTCCACTGGATGATTTTCCCCTAACTCTTGCTCTGATAGCAACTCAACAAACACCTCCAATGGGGACACAGACAGCAATAAAAATGTAAAAGAAAACAAGGACAGAGGGCGCACCGGGCTTGGGCATTACCTTTGTAACACAGAAATTTATTACAAATAAAATATTGTACTCACAAACGAGTGGTCAGCCTCGAAACGCGTCAGTTTCTTTGGACTTTCTCATTCCACCCAAGTCTATTGGCCAGCATATCCTGCTGGATGAGGCCAATGATGGACTTTACATTACCTGCTAGATTTTACCACTCGTTTAAAGTTATTCCTGGGTTCCCCCTGACCTGTTCAGAGTGGCGTGATTTGTGAAGAATTCACTCTTCTTCAATTTACCCTACAGCAACCTTTCAAGCATTTGTTTCTTTTTGTAGCAATAAAAATGTGACAGAATGCCTACCTCTACCCTAATCTGTCCGAGACAAAAAACAAGAAAAAAAAAGTTTTTCTTTTGCATACACTTTAGCTCTTTTGCTGCCTTTTTCTTTTTTGCATACATTAACATGCACATTTTATACATGAAGATTACTTAAAACCTCCAGAACATTACATATTTTCTGGATGTTGAATAAAATGGTGACAGTTACATTGTTATGTCACATGATAGCTGCGCTACTGTTTATCAAATCTATATTTATGGTACAAAATATACTCAAGAGGTCCCAATTAGCTAAGTGGGGCATTTGACTAGGATGGGGTCATTTGGGGGACAGCCTATTTTAATATATGTAGAAGCTGTAAAGAATTACTTCTACTATATCCAATTTACGACTGCCCACTACATAGAAACTGCGGCAGGGCGGCTGCTCTGCACCGGATCCGCATGCTGGGGTAGAGTACGTGCCAGAGTCACCCCGGCTGTGCTGCGATTGGCTGCAGCACCAAACAATCAGCAGGTTCCGGCCACTGTTTGGTCACCGGCACCTGATGATTGGACATTACCAAAGAGAGCCCTGTGTAGATAAAGCAGGAAATAAAAAACAGCACATTGCTTAGTAAAAACAGCACACACAGTAACACATGTTGGCCACACATTCAACCCCTTGATCACCCTAGATGTTAACCCCTTCCCTGCCAGTGTTATTAGCACAGTGACAGTGCATATTTTTAGCACTGTCTCTGGTTCCCAAAAAGTGTCATGTGTCATGTGTTTGTCAGCCGCAATATCGCAGTCCCGCTATAAGTCACTGATTGCCGCTGTTACTAGTAAAAAATGAAAAATTAATAAAAATTCCATAAATATATCCCATAGTTTGTAACTTTTGCGCAAAAAAATCAATACAGTATATGCTTATTGGGATTTTTTTTACCAAAAATATATAGCAAAATACATTTTGGCCTAAATTGATGAAGAAATTATATTTTTAAAATTTTTTTATTGGATACGTTTTATAGCAGAAAGTAAAAAAAATTTTTTTTTTTTCTAAAACTGTCTGTCTTTTTTGTTTTTAGCGCAAAAAATAAAAAAACGCAGATGTGATCAAATACCTCCAAAAGAAAGCTTTATTTGTGGGAAAAAAGGACATCAATTTTATTTGGGTACAGTGTCACAAGACCGCGCAATGTTCAGTTAAGGTATTGCATTGCCGTATCACAAAAAATGGCCTGGTGATGAAAGGAGGTAAACCTTCTGGAGTTGAAGTGGATATAGTTGGCAGCCAGGGTTTTGGCATTTGTGGACCATTGAAGGGATTTCCCTTTACTCCCTGTCCTGTAGACATAACAAGAAGAGAGAAATTTCTCCATAGTGAGATAAATTCCTCTTAGACAGCTGTTCTTGGAACAACTGTCCCCACTGAAATATTTCCACTCCATTCCTGTTCTGGTGAAAACTCAAATGTTTGGATTGTCTTTCAATTCCAGTTCCATTGACAAGGGTCACTGTGCAAAAAGAGAGGAGGTGAACTGGGATACAGGCATAGGTGTTAATTGCATTAAGGTGTGCACCCCAAAGCTCAAACACATTTGTGTGTGTGTGCATGTGTATACAGTACATACTGATGGTGTCAGCAGAGCAATGGACGGTATCAGTAGGGCAGAGATTGGTTTCAGTAGGGCAGTGGACGGTGTCAGTTTTTATTATTTTTTACAATGTTATCTTTTTAATTTATTTTCTTTTCTATTTTTTAGGAGCACCGTTAGGGGGCTTTGGTGAAATATCAGGGGTCTAAACAGGGGACTCTGCACCATACTGGGTGATTAGGGTGTGCCCAGGCACACCTGACACACCCTGTGCGCACGCCTATGGATGCAGGCAGCAATAAAAATCGTACAGGAGTTTCAATCCCTCATCCTTCTATCCAAAAACTAGAAAGAGGTTTTGACTTTAGACACACTTTAACTGCACTCTACACAAAACATGCTGTACACTCAAACAGATAAAGAAAATAAACAGAAAGCGTAAAGAAATAAAAGGTTAATCATAAAACAACCTCCCTTTTAACCTTCAGTCTTAAATAATGGATAATGCTGGCTCCATCTATGACATTTACAAAAAGACAAACTGTCTTGTTGGCATTCTGATCAAGAATAACTCAATTGAACTTCCATTATCTTCTTGGTGTCATCCCAAAAACCTCTTCTAAGTAGACCTGACGAGCATTCAGCCAAAGAAAATGGGGAAATATTCTTAGTCAAGCCGAGTGAAGGACACCCTGTGAGAAATACATTTCAGCCGGTATTCACATTTGGAAATAATGTCTTCAGTTTTATCAGGAGGAAAGACAACAGATTCTCAACCAGCAAAGCCACCGCTTTCCCAGCTGCTGGAAAATTAAGTTTGTTTTGGAACTTGGTGCATCCCAGCGGGTAATGTTGCTTATCGCATTATGTCTGTATCAGCAAAGTACTTTTAAATGGCATCAACCAATCACACACTGTATTTCCAGAGATTCTCATTAAAATGTAAAAAAATGTTCTAGCTATTCATTACATTACACTAGAGTCTTAGTAATTGCTGTGATAATATACACTGTTTTTTTTTTTTTTTTAAGTTAACTGTTAAAGCTAAGCATTTTGCTTTTTTTATGCAAACTAGAGTAGAAATGTTGCAACAATGGAATCATACTTTGTTAGTGGATCCAGTATGCTTTGAGTGTCTTTGAGGTGGTGACATTTTTTTTTAATCGCCTCTTTATGGTTAACCACTTTGCATCAAGGCCAATTCTGACACTTCGCTCCTACATGTAAAAATCTATTTTTTTTTTGCTAGAAAATTACTTAGAACCCCCAAACATTATACACACATATATATATATATATATATATATATATATATATATATATATATATATTAGACATGTGCGCCGCCAATAAGTTTGTTTCGTTCAGTTTCATATTAGCCGTTAATTCGTATTTCGTAATTCGTGTCCGAAATTCAATTTGGATTCGTACGAAATATGAATTTTCGTTAGGTTCGTTAACTGTTTGTAACAATTACGAATGTTCGTTACGATGAATTTATCATTATGAGGGGCTCCCACCATCCCTGTGCTGTGCTCATTATGAAGGGCTCCCACCATCCCTGTGCTGTTCTGACTTCCTGGGTTTTTTAACTTCAACATAATGAATAATCGTAACTAATGAACATTCTTATTTTGTCCGATTCTGAATCTCCCATCGACTACCAGTAGCAGTCTCCCGCTCCTATATTAAAAAAGGTCATTTTCCCAACCCTCACACAGCAGCAGAAGAAAACCTCTGATTGGTCACCAAAACACCAGTCACGTTTCCATGTAACAGAATTTGGATCCGAAATTCGTAAAACGAAATTTCGTATTTCATACAAAATTCAGAAGCATAGCAATTCGTATTTCGGATCCTCCTGAATGTACGAATTTTCGATTCATATGAAACGAATCGCATATATATATATATATATATATATATATATATATATATATATATATATACATATACGCATACACACATACATGTTTCTTTAACAGAGACCCTATAGAATAAAATGGTGGGTGTTGAAATTTTCACACAGTATTTGCGAAGCAGTTTTTCAAATGCAATTTTTTGGGAAAAAATACACTTTAACCTCCCTGCCGATAATCCCGAGTGTGGCTTGGGGTTAAATTTCAGTACCATTAGTGGTAACCCAGAGCATTGCAGAATCCTGGTCCAGGTTACTTACATTGTCCCCGGTGTCCCCGTGTGTCCTCCGCCCGATGCTCTTTGTGCCAGGCTCTGTCTCCTGCGAGCCCCGTGATGCATGGGGACGGAGCCCGGCGGCAAATTCAAAAAGTACATAAATCATAACACATACAGTACACTGTAATCTTAGAGATTACATTACTGTATCAAATCATTTCACATCCCTTTTGTTGCTAGTGCTTTGTCCAATGCCCTGCATGCAGTTTTATATGATATATACTGTTCTTTCTGCCTGGAAACTTGAGATTGTCCATAGCAACCAAAAAGTGTCCCTTTACGTCAAAAGTGGTTTTAGACCAGCTAGAAAACAGCGATAGTAAATTAGAACACTTGCAGAATTGAGCGATAGTGAATCGTGGGGAAATTTATTTTATTATTATTATATTACTTTTTATAATTATTTATAGTTATTTATTATATTATAATTTATGTTTTTGTGTTTCAAACTTCATCATACCCGGGATATCTACTAGACTCTTGTTTGGACAGATTTAAGTGCGTTATTACTAAGAATTATAGGCCTACAATATAAAACGCCAAATTTCTATGCAAAACAATTGTACTGCTTTGAGACGCAAAAATCTGACATATTTATACCGCCAGGGTGGCTACTGAATTAAAGAAAAAAACAAAACAGTAAAGTTAGCCCAATTTTTTTTATATAATGTAAAAGAGATGATGTTACACTGATAAATAGATACCTAACATTTCACGCTTTAAAATGGCATCTGCCCGTGAAATGGCGGCAAACTACGGTGCTTAAAATAGGCGACACTTTAAATGCCTTTACAGATTACCAGTTTAGAGTTGCACAGGAGGTCTGGTGCTAGAATTATTGCTCTCGGTCTGACGTGCGCGACAATACCTCACATGTGTGGTGCGATCATCGTTTACATATGCGTGCGGGAGTAACGTATGTGTTTCCATTTGCGTATAAGCATGGTGGGACGGGACGCTTTAAATCTTTTTTTTTATTATTTTATACACATTTTTTATTTTTTTTGGATTAAATTTATTGCTATCACAAGGGATGATATCCCTTGTGACAACATGGGTCATCACAGGTCCTCTTTATGGACTGATCTGGGGTCTATTAGACCAAAAATCTCTCCTCAAGCCTCCCATGCAGCCAATCAGACACAGATCGATCTGATCAGCTGCTTTCCTGGCCGCTAGTGGCCAGGTAAACAAAGAGACGGAACCGAAAGTGACGAAATACTCATCGATCCCGGTTTCCTGGGGTTACAGAGAGAGAGAGGGATGGCGACAGTGCAGCAATCGCCACCAGCCGCATCGCTCCCAGGTGATGGGACAGTAAAACCCGGGAAAGGCGGTGGCGGGAGACAGGAGGGGGGTGGGACCCCCTTCCACCACCTGCAGAAATGATCGAGTGGCTAATTAGAATCACTTCTGATAGAAAGGGATTCGGCTGAAAAAATCCATACCGGGATGATGCCTGTAGGTGCCGGCATCATCCTGGTATAACTACTGAAACCCAAGGACATCCATAGACGCCCTACGAGCGACAAGTCGTTAAAGTATACGTGAACCCAATCACAAGATCTCATATAGGCTTTAACATGTTAAAGTCATTTTAAAAGTAATTTTCAGTTTTTTGAAATCTAAATTTTTCATTAAAATTATACCTCGCGCACCTACTATCAAGCAGTCCTATACAGTTACAATGCTCTCTCTCTCTCATTTGCTCTCCTGGCTTGTTGCAATCTAACATGCTCTCTAAATGGGGACTAAATACCCATGTTTCCCCACATTGAACAGGCATGTTCCACTGATGTAACCATCAAATAACACACCCAGAAAAATGATGTGCAGCAGGAGCACATGCAGGTAGACATGAAGCATCTGGAAAATAGGCCTTCATGACATAACTTTCTCTAAATGCCAAAGCTATTCTTGTTTGCAATTATGTAAATAAATAAATAAAAGTTGTAAATGGGATTTCTCAGAATACTTATGCTCATGTAATTGGCTTATAATTTTTCCTAGAAGTTTGCACAGAGCATAGGGTTCAAGTATGTGAAATATGGAATCTCTAGTAACACTCATGTCTAGTGTAAGGGTCTCCAAACTTTAAAAAAGAAAAGGACAAGTTTACTGTTCCCCAGACTTTAGAGGGGCTGGACTGTGGCTAGAAAATCTCCCAGTATCAGTGTATTAGTCAATGTCTCAGGCTTGGTGGTCAGTGGGGAAAAAAAATACATGGTGCCTGTGGTCAGTAGAAGGAGCAAGTCTCATCATTTTTGTTAATGGGAAGAATCGTGTCTGATCGTTTACATCAGTAGAAGGCATAATGCCCCATTATTGGTGTCCTCAACATTAGTTTCATGGGGAGAATAAGTGCTTCATCATTGGTGTCAATGGGAGGAACACTACCCTAAGTTCTAAATAAAGGCAAGCATACGGCTGCATATGGCCCATGACTCGCAGTTTGGGGACCACTGGTCTAGTGTACTGAGAGTACAAATTACTCAGTGAGAAATTTAAGGGGTTGTAAAGGTAAAAGTTTTTTCACCTTAATGCATTCTATGCATTAAGGTGAAAAAACATCCAACAATACCGCCCCCCAGCCCCCCCGTTTTACTTACCTGACCCCTCGAAAGTCCCACGCTCGCTCCCGACATCCTCTTCGCCGCTCACCCTGGCCGTTGATTGGTTAGAGTGGATGGATTGAAAGCAGCGCAGCCATTGGCTCGTGCTGCTGTCAATCACATCTAATGATGCGGCGCGCCGGGGGGCAGGGCCGAGTGATACAGTGAGCGGCTATGGCCGCCGGCTGTATCACGAGAGCGCTCCCGCAAGCACCCAACACCATGTGAGGGAGCTTGCATGAAAGTGTTGAGTCCTTGCGGGGGGGAGCCGAGACAGCCGCCGAGGGACCCCAGAAGACCAGGTTCGGGGCCACTCTGTGCAAAACGAGCTGCACAGTGGAGGTAAGTATAACATGTTTGTTATTTAAAAAAAAAAAAAAAAATTGCTTTAGTGATCCTTTAACCTGAAGGCATTCTAGGGGTTCAATGTTCTTTATTATAACACTGGAACTGATTATAAGTATAAGCAGAGCGTTAATCTCATCACTTAATTTTAAAGAATTCAGCACATTTCTGAGAATATCTAAAGACAGATAAAGATAAGGATCTGCAATAATACTGTTTTATTTAAAGTTATATTAGAAAAGTCCTTGTAACATATGTATCCTAAATGGAAAGTAAGATTTTTTGCCTCTAAAGAAGAAAAGACTTAAAGCCATAATATTTAACAGTACAATGAATGGAATTTGCTATATTGAAATCTTATTATTGGCTTACATTCCAACTACAGAATTATCAGCTTGACTTGACTTGGATCTGCACGTCTTTTGGATGTTTTTATAGTTTTTATCAATGAGTACTGAACAGTAATGTGAATTAGAAACCTTCAGACCAAAACAGGTACAAAACATGCTACAAAAGGAAAAAAAGCCCTGTCTAATTAGAATCACAGTCAGTGTTAATTTTTACATCAAATTTCGATTTAGTTTTAGCTACAGTCTTTTGACTAAAATGCCATTTTAGTTTTAATCGTATTTCAGTCATCTGAATTGTATTCGTTTTAGTTGTATATTAGTCGACTAAAATCTAATGGGTTTAGTTAAATTTGAATGCATTATTTAAAGTGGAGGTCCACCCTAAAATTACAAATTTCATTAACATTCTACAAAAAAAATATTAAAAAATTTGAAAAAAAAAATTTTTTTTACTTACCAGAAATGCCTGTTGCTAGGCAGTCTTCCTAATCTGCCTCTTCCTATTCCGCGGCGCTGTTCCTTCACTTCCTCCTCTTCGGCGAGCTGTCCCGTTGTCTTCTGGGACATGTGTGTGTCCCAGAAAACCACAGGGCCATTCACAAAGCGTCGCATGACTCTCGCGCAGTAGGAAATGGGCAGTGAAGCCGCAAGGCTTCACTGCCTGTTTCCCTTAGTTAGGATGGCGGCGCTGGCACCCGATGGACGGATCGGCCTCGGGGGGGTGGGGGGCGACATCGCGGGCTCGCTGGACAGGTAAGTGCCCTTACTAAAAGTCAGCAGCTACAGTGTAGTTTCTGACTTAAAAAAAAAAAAAAAACGGCTGGACCTCTGCTTTAAGCATTTCTTTAAAAATGCCACAATCATTATATACTTCTGGAGTAAAAATTGAATAACATATAATTTATGGTATAAAGGTTTGAACATGCACAGACACAGATTTAGCTGTTGTGATATATTACATAAATAAAACCAAGTTTCATTAAAAACAAAAATATTGCTTTTTGACAAACAGAAGTACAACTTGAAAATATAAAAAAAAACAAAAAAAACTGTAAACTCTATTGACTGTAATGCCATTACACATATTACCTGAATATATTACCAACATTAAATATCAAGAAAAAAATAAGAAAACCATTTTTCTTACCTTTTTTTTTTCTTTTAGCAGCTTAGTCGATGTCCCCTACATATTCTTATGTTTAGTGCAGTGTTAATTTTGATGTCAAATTTCAATTTAGTTTTAGTCATAGCCTTTTGACTAACATGCCATTTTAGTTTAAGGCTTGGTATTACCTACGCATTTTTAGTGCTTTTTTCAGAAACACACTATAGTCCATTTAATATGGTTTCCTATGGAACACGTTCTGTTGTGCAAAATGCAAAAAGCACCATAATGCATAGGTGTGAACCAAGCCTTAGTCATATTTTAGTCATCGCAATTGTTTTAGTTTTAGTCGTATTTTAGTACACTAAAATAGTATTAATTCAGTCGATGGAAATATTTTAGTCGACAAAATTAACACTGTCTAGAGATAAGGGAATACTAGGTAAAGGGTTGGCAGTTTTGAAGAAGTGGGTTGCTCTGGATTTTTTTGATTGTTTGATCCATTTTGCCTCTACAATCTAAAAATACAATGGCATGGATGCCACCAACGCTGCCTGACCCCTCTTTTTTGGGAGCCTTAAATCTGGACCCTGTTGTTTTTCTTATAAGGAAGCTTTTTTATGTTACTGTACACATATTATTTCTAATTCCTCTCAAGGCCTCCTGCTCTCTAGTTCCTTTGTCACCTCCTCCCATGTTCACCTCCAGGGCTTTTCCTGAGCCTCTCCTATACTATTGAACTGTCAGGGCTGGGCTCAGCCTTTCCTTCTCTGAGCTGGCCACTCACACTGATTGCCAGCTCCTATCTCTCCACAGTTACTCAGCTGTTGATGATATCATGCTCATCAGTCCTGCCTACTTAAGCTGTCTAGTCCAGAGGTTCTCTGCCTTCGCCTTGGTCACATCACAGAAGCTATCTCCTGCGATCCTGTTCAAGACTTGCTTTGCTGACATCCCTTCTGGCTCCAGATCCTGCTTGCTGTTCCACTACATTGATCCCTGACTTCTGACTTGGCTGACTATTCATTCGGGTTACTGAACTTTGGCTATGTTTTGACTACGTTTGTTTTTTTACTTTTATTATTAAACAAGTGTGATTTAACTGTACTTCTGTCTCGGCCTGATTTCATGGTTTCTGTCAGGAACTCCCTATCCCAATCTGTCCGACTATCTCCTACTCTGCTTGCTTTTAGACGATCCCTGAAAATCCTTCTCTTCAGAGAAGCCTATTCTGCCTTCACCTAACAACTCTACTTTACTTTCTCCATCAGATCACCCCCCACAGTTATTACCTTTTCTATCACTTGACCCTCCCTGTTAGATTGTAAGCTTTAATGAGCAGGGCACTTTGATTCCTCCTGTATTGAATTGTATTGTAACTGAACTGTCTGCCCTCATGTTGTACAGCGCTGCGCAAACTGTTGACGCTATATAAATCATGTATAAAAATAATTATAATTCAAAGATCGTTTTTATACAAATGGGGGCATTTAAGTTTAATTATATATGATAGCTTTACTTTTATGCCTCAATTTATTGTGCGCTTTATGGTAGTTCTATCTAACAACTACCTTTTCATTTCTGGCTGTACAGCACAAAACCTTTATCTTGCAGATCTTTCTGTAATTGTTTAC
This sequence comes from Aquarana catesbeiana, assembly GCF_042186555.1. Classification (NCBI taxonomy): domain Eukaryota; kingdom Metazoa; phylum Chordata; class Amphibia; order Anura; family Ranidae; genus Aquarana; species Aquarana catesbeiana. The sequence goes on along the minus strand of NC_133329.1, from coordinate 353,074,968 downwards.
TTTGCTCTTTTTGGAATGTGAGAAACCAATCTCTTATGCTACAAAGTGCCACTATGTGGGTAAGGCTTTTTTTCACAGTTCATTATCATCTACATTTATTTTAACTAGACAGCAAGGTATTTCAATAATTTATCAGCAGGATGCTTTTACTGTATTTGTTTGACTACAGCTATGAAAAGGACGTTTGCTGGAGATGAAAAGATAACGAAAACATGCAGTACTAGGTAGCCATAACTGATCATTTCATACATAACATGAATCAATAGGGCACATGTCCTATAATTGTGTGTATGTGCAGCACTCATGTTTAGTAAAATTATTATACTACTGGGTGTTTTGTTTCCTTGCTTTACTGTACAAACAGCCAAGAAAATGATTTTTCAGTTTTATCCTGCCAGGTTGGCTTGCTCTAGAAAGGGAAAATGAGCAAGTGATCATCACTGTTCAAGGCCACTAATCATGAAGCCAAAGCTTATTTACTTTAAAGTATAACTAAAGGCAAAACTTTTTTTTTTTTTTACATTTGGATAGAGTGGAGAGGGATTAAAATGCCTATCAGTTTGTATTGCTATCTGTGCCCCGTTAAGGAGATTCACCCTCCCTATTTTTTCTGTTTACCATTATCAATGACAGTGAAAGCAAAAGAAAATCCCAAATTTTGGGTTGTGCCCAGAAAAGTAATAGAGGGGAAATCTTCCAATGGGGACACTAGTTCTGGTGGGTCCCCAATGAATTCCCTTTTGCAGGGATTTCCTCTCACTTCCTGTTTGGCTATGGGCCAGGAATTGAAGAGAAATCTCCCCAATGGGATACAAATGGCAAAAAAAAAAATCTGACAGAGGTTATAACCCTCCCTTGCTCTATAAAAAAAAAAGGTGTGCCTATAGTTCTACTTTAAAGGAGAACTGTGGGAAAACCTTTTTTTTTCATCTTAGTAAAGGAAGGTTTAAAACCATCTGCTTCCCATTGGGGAGATTTACCTTCACATGCTGCCCCATAGCCAAAACAGGAAGTGATAGGAAATCCCTGTATATTAAGGGAATCCATTGGGGCTTCCCATGTCACCAGAACCAGTGTCCCCATTGGAAAATTTCTCCACTATTACCGTTTTGGGGACAACCCAAAATTTGGGATTTTCTTTTACTTTCCCTTTTGACGATAACCTTAAGCAGGGCAAATAAAGAGGGTGAATCTCTATACAGGAGGTCCCCTAGTTACAAACATCCGACTTACAAACAACCCCTACTTACAAATGAAAGGAGACAACAGGAAGTGAAAGGAAATCTACCCCTAGGAAGGGAAATTCACTTCTGTAAGAGCTATTATGGGGAAAAGGTACCTCCACTGATGCTTTATCACCAATCCTTGTTTCCACAACAACCCAAAATTTTCAAAATCCAATTGTCATTGGGACAGAAAGTGAGGTGAAATCTTCTGAACAGGGGCGCACACAGCAAAACAAATGTTACAGGGGTGTTAACCCTTCCCTATGCTATCCAAAAAGCTTAAAAATAGTTTTTTTGGCTGGAGCTACACTTAAAAAATGTACCTGTTTCGACTTACAAACAGATTCAACTTAAGAACAAATCTATAGTCCCTAACGTGTTTGTAACCCGGGGACCCCCTGTAATGGGGGCAGAGGTAGCAATACAAACTGGAGTCTATTTTCAATGGACAGCTAAAAAAATAGTACCCCCTGCAGTGTGTTTACATTAGAAGACTGGCAGGCTGTCAAGATCTGCTTTCATAGAGAAGCTGTGCCTGTGTTGTCAACTTTTAACACGTATTTCTTCACAATGCTTACAGATACAGAGATGAATGAAGGCTTTTACTTCTTGTCCAGAATATATAAAGGTTTTAGGGCTCTTTCACACGGGGGATCCGTATGTCCGTTTTTCATCCTTCCGTTTTCGGATGAAAAACGGACATACATGTATCCCTATGGAGCGTCGGATGTCAGCGGTGACATGTCCGCTGACATCCGACTCGCTCCGATCCGAAAAGTGTAACATCTGTTTTCAGATCGGATCGGGTGACGACGGACTCTACGGTCCGTCATCATCCGATCCCCCATAGGGGAGAGCGGCGCTCTGACAGGTCCGTCGTTGTCATTTTCCTGCTCAGCGGGGATCGGCGGAGCGATCCCCGCTGAGCAAGCGGGTGTTCACGGGGCGGATCATCACTGATCCACCCCGTGTGAAAGAGCCCTTAGTGTGCATAATCTAAGCATATGTTTTTTTGAACATTAATGAAGCATAAACAAAACAGAACAGGTTGTATATATTCAGACTTTTTTCATTATTGTGTAAACAAAACAGTCATGCAAGAATGAAAAAACGATTTTAATACTGTCAAATATGACATTTATTTGACCCAATGTCAAACTAGCAACTCACTGGTGAGAACAACAAAGCGTTGCTCCCTTCCTGGCAAGATGTATTTATATCATTTCAGTCAGCGAGGAGGTCTTGCTGTTCTGGCCAGAAGGGAAGTACTAAACCCAGGACCCTGCATTCACTATATCTGGTCTTCCAGGGTACACAGAACATGGAAATGCAATAGTTTTAGCAAATATAAACTGCTAAATACCTTTTCTAATCAGCAGTAAATAGCAGGCTTGTGACTTCTATCAGCGTCCTGCAGAGCACTGGTTGAAGCTTGTAGGAGGAGTTTTCATTCTCCTCTGACTCTCCTATGAGGCTGCAGGACCCCTGACCCTCTTTCTGGACAGTGCTGATTGGCCCTGTGCTGATCACATGCCCTCTCCCAAGAAAAAAAAAACTCTCTGGCAAAACACACCAAACTGAGCATGTGCAGCTTGCCCCCAATACTCTGTTCTATCGAGAGATGGTTTGGGGACAGTGGAATAAGGGGAGGATCAGAGAAGAAAGGACCAAACAGTCTTTTTACACAATACAGAGGATTAACCCCTTAGGTTCCACAGTGAGTATAACAAGCATGCTTTACTACATATACAGACTGATTTTACTATTGTGGGTTTAGTAATAATTTACGTATTATCCTTTTGTCTTCTGTCACTGCCAGTGTGACATCAGCCTAGTGTTTGGGGAAATGCGTGTTGGGATCTGCATTTCAAATGCATTCATAAAAAATTCTGCAAAAGGACTTTATTGTAGTGTTTGGAATTTAAATTTTAGAGGTTTATGTAGTATTTGCTTTGCATTATTGTGCTGTGATTTTCTATGCTTGGACTGTCCTGTTTAGCTGAATTCCAGCTTTTTTAAATATATGGATTCAGTAAGTAATGGTGGGCCATTTTCCAGTGCACCACATCCTAACTGAATGGGAGTTTATGCACAATATTATTTACAAAAAGGCTTTTATGGTGCCCAGGGAATACACGTACATCTACAGTATATAAAATACTACAGATTTAATAACATTAAAGTCATATTTTTACAATAATTTATTTTATATAACTCCCTCTTCTTTAATGATCCCTGTATATATCACTACCATAATACTTGAAACCACATATCTATAGCAGATTTTTTTGAGCAAATCTAGCTCACACAGTGTTTTTTTCCCCTCACACCTCTTCAGTACATAACCATTATAAATTTATGAAGCCTTTTTTTTTTTTTGGTTGTTTTTGTTGGTGCTTATATAAAATCTGATTGAGAATAAATGAATGGAAAGCCTAGAACATGCATTTACAAAGAATTTCACAGACTCTTCTCCCGCAATGATCTTGGAAAAAAACAAACGTTAAAATACCAACAGCCACTCAACTGATCAGAATACAAAGTCTCACAAACACATTTAAAAACCCCATGAAAGCACATCTGAGACATCGCAAAAGCCTCTCAAAACCGGGATCCATCTTTTCCCTGAATGTGGTCTCGAAGGTACATTTTGCTTGCTTCCAACTTTGACTTGTACACAAGCCCTCATTCGCTTATCAGTGGAAACAATATTGTTATGGCTTTGTAATGGATTAACCTGCAGCTGCTTTGGGATCTTATATGTGACAATAAGCACTAGGGATCTTCACTAGCACAAGATGCCTGTGAAGACCAAACCAGCAGCACAAAATATGCCATCAATAATTCCCACGGCTGTTGTGGGATTGATTTTCATTCTCATTTCCAACCTTACATAAGTCTCTGAACGAAGAAAGTTTTAAAAAGATAGATACATTTTATTCATTTATACAGCTCAGACATATATGGTGATGCTTTACAGAGAACCACTTATATCAGAAAAGAGCTTATAATATCCAGCAGGTGCCCTTCAGACATGCATAAAAGTCATTTTAGGTAGAAATGGATTAAAACCCAATCAAACAGTCTTCATTTTTTGCTGTAATGCAGTCAGGTGGCATATACAGTAATAAATATGGCTTTTTTGCTGTTTTTTTCAATTAGCCATGTTCCATGTGAACAACAACGTGCCACTAGCACTTAGGCTAGCCATACACCTTCAGAGTTCTCTCGTTCAGCTCCACAAGCTGAATGATAGAAGTCAGTTGATTCCCCTATCCATGCCAAACACCAAGGATGAAGGAACTTCCACTGCTGGCTATTGTATTCAGTAGCCAGTGAGACCTGCGGCTGCTGAAGACGTGAACAGTGACTGCATCTGAATGCATTTAAGGTTTCGGTGTCAATTTTCCTGCTCCTTTGACAAAGGTGGATTGAAACATCAGTTTGTCCAGCCAGGTAGTGCCAACAGGGCCACCCACAGCTTGCATTTTGGACGATTCAGCAAGAATTGTCCCAAATGTGGGCAACGTATGGCCATCTTTACACGCAAGCTCCCCTGTGGTTCCACATGCTTCATGGAACGCTGCTCTACTCAACAATGCTCATGCTCTTACTGAAGACCGCTACAATCATCATTGCTCACGCCCTACTAAACACTGGTCTTGGCATCATCCTTCTTGCTCCCTGAGCAGGACTGCTAATTCTAAAGTATTAACACTAAATCTATGGTCACAGCGTACACTTTCCTTTTATAACATCAGCATAGTTATTGCTGACAATCCAATATAAGCTTACTTGAAAAATCTACTGTTGTGTTGCAAGTGCAGCCTACCTGCTGGCTATCCCTTTCCACAACTTCCTGGATTCCGTACATGCTTTGCAGCTTCTTATCTTTCAAATTTAGAACTACATATTCCATGGTGCCTTGCTGCCTGCAAAGGGTTTTTGTACTCACACCGCCTCCTGAATCTCCTCCTCTCAGCACCTCTGTAGTTTAGAAGACAGGCATGAATATGTGGGGATCTTCACAAAGTAAGTTTACAAACTTGAAGATCATTCAGATTTAAAGGAAAAGTAGGGCCAAAACCCTACTTCTCCTATGGATCATAGAAGTGTGGTTCGTTCTGCACTCCTGTGACCCATTTTCAGCCAAAGCCTGCTGTTGGCTGACGTCACTCAGCCTATACAGGCTGGTGGAAAATCCATAATTTACAGTTGGGATTCACCCAGATGCCTGGACTGGCAGCCTTTCAGCTGCTCCCTCCCCAGCCCAGTGCTACAGTGAGCGCTGAAGGGACAGAGCAAAGAGCCAGTGACTGTCAGTCACCACTCTCTGCTCAGTGGGGAAGGGAGAACTGAGTTATTAGCGTTGTTTGGTCACTCAGTTCTCAGTCCAGAGATTCCGGGGGACAGATGCAGAATCAGATCAATGCTGCATCCACCTAGGTGAGTATAAGGATTGTTTTTATACCCCCATACTTCTATTTTAATGGGAACATGCTAGAAATAATTGAAATACAATGTGGTAGTGAATATATGATTTTACATTTTGACCATAGATATGCTTTAAAGGGGGCATTTTGAAGAGCTGGGCTAATTCTTAAGTGTGAGTTTCTCTTATGTGCTACCTTATTGCAGCACTTGTTTAGGCTTACTGTAATAAATAGAGGGTTCAATTGCGCTTTAATTTATTTGCCTTTTAGATTGTTGACCCTTTCCCAAGGTGATGTTTTTGTTTACTTTGTTATTTCTATTTTTTCATACATCAATCCTCTCTTGGGATGGATTAGCGACCCATCTTATGTCCACACCTCTCATAGTGGCTTATGATGTACACATGCACTAGTAACTTTACATAAAAGGATGGACACTTATACGTTCATTGTACTTTAATACAACGGCGGCTCCGCGGGCTCTCCCGGTCTGGGGGTGGCATGGCTAGCGCTGTCTTTGCCTGTACGGACGCCAAGGCGCAGACAACTGTCTGCCCCTGGGTGCCCACGTCTGTTCTCAGACCCTCTGGTCCTTTATTCCATCGGCAGATTGGGTGAGATGACACCTTGGTACTTTCCATTCCAGGGGTGTTCGCCTCTCCAATCGCCACACGGTCCGTGAGATCTGAGCATGTGCGCGCGTTGCATGATGGAACTCGTAGTTCCTAGGCACCGTGCAGTGCACAGCCGTGGCTACCCCTCGTTTAGCGTCCGCACACCTGATCATCATCTGATCAGGTGTGGGGGGTATATGAGTAACCGGCCAGTCCCTTAGTTCCCATGGACGAGGGACGTGCCTGCATTCGCTCTGCACACAGCTACAAGGTAAACTTCTGCCTTTCTAAACACCCTGACTTCATGTTGTTTACATGAATTATTTATTATTCCTTTACATACTTTTTAGAACTTACTTTGGACCGGCCTCTTACTTTGGTGGTTAACACTGATTTTCTCAAGCAACACGGTGTGCTTCATGATGAATTAGGTAATAGACTCCTTTTCACTAGCCTCACCTGTGCCCAAGTACATTTTAAAGCTTCCATTTCCCTACCTTTCTGATCCTCCTTTTTTCCTTTATATTTCATATAGGATCCACGTTTATTTTTATCCCTCTTTCATCCCAACACTGGTACTATATACCTGTGAATGTACCGCTATGAGAATCTTTTCTTACAGCAGATACCATCAAGTAAGTATAGGCATAAACTACCATATCTGGCCCCAGTTAACAACAGCAAGACCCCTAACATTACCTATTTTTCCAACTAGGCCTGCTTTAAGTGGTCTGCAGATATGGTTTAACCTTGATGTCCTTTCCTTGCTGTGTGCATACATATATCACAGGCACTTCCTGACCTTGCCTTTCTACAGCTTTTAGATATACATGTAAGTCCGCACCCTTTCCAGAGATATAGATACATTTATACCTATTTATATACATATATTTTTTGTTCTCTTTTTAATACAATGCATATATGCGCAACCCTCTATTCCTGGAATAACTACCACAGTGCATTATGACACATGACTATCTTTACATTCCTTTGCCAGGTGTACTGTATGCCCCCTGCAGGCACAATTTACGGCGCGGTCTGCCTGCTCCCCTGTGGGGATCTCCTTGGGTGGCTGTGTTCCCCCTCTCCCTCTCTTCCCTCCCGTCTTGGGCACTGACGCCCCAGGTATGTCCGCAGTTCCGTTTAGTGGTGTGGAGCTTAGGGTTGCATGAATGTCCAGCCATAGTTACAATGTGTTATTGTTTTTACTATGCAGTGTTTGGTCAAATTAATATTTCTAACATGTGTATTTATGTCCACCACACAGAATTTTTTATATATATCCACCCTATGAGCTCCTGTTCCCTGAAGAAGCCAATGTTTTGGCGAAACATGTAGGAAAATGAGCCCCCCCTCCTTCAACGGCCACTTGCCATCTGGCCCACTTGACCATTCTTAGGGTCACTTACAGTACATGTATCCACAAAATTTGTATAATTACTGTATGAATTGTTTATAATGTACATTGTATTTATGATAGACTATTAATAAAATTTGTAATTTTAGTATTTTTTGTTTTATCTTTTCTTCTCTAATCTTCCTGACCCTAGCACCGCTATAATCCCTTGTCCACATACCCATTTAACGTTACTTTAATACATATTAACTATAAAGATGTCCTTTCTTATGATTACTTATTTATAATTACAGTTATGAACCTCTCCTTAGCCATACTTGTCTATCACGGTATGATACTGCAGCTATTAGCTTCGGCTTTTAAAATAATTGATGCCATGACAGTTTACAATTATGTTTTTCTTGTTATGTGATGCATAATTTTTTTTTTTTTAATTTCATTTTCCTGCATTGAGTAATTTTTTTCCCTTCAGTTCGGCTTAATTGGTTTTATTTGCACTTACCTGGATTTCATTTCTTATAGTAGGAGGGAAGTATAAATTAACATGTGTTGTCCAGAGAAACAATGCTTTGACTAAGGCCCCATGAGCGTATTCATGTTGCATTCACCCTGTAACTAACAAATACTTCTGCAATTGGATGATATGGGTTGTCAACTGTTTACCTTTTTTTTGGATGTTTATACTTAAGCACGCCATAGATGATGCGATTTTCTTTTCTGCAACCTGTGGAAAGAAAATCGCTTGATTTCCCCATCAACACAGTCAGTGTTGATGGGGAAATCGTTCCCATTAATCTATTGTGTTCTCCTGGCGGGAGGACACAGGGAGCCATCCCTTCCAGGAGAACACAGTGATTATTGCTAGCGGCTATAGCCGGGTGAAAAATCCGACATGCTGGTTGTACCTAAGTCGATCAATGGATCAACTTGGGTACAATCTGCCTGCCCATAGATGGTTGGAATCTCAGCTGGTCCCTTCTGAACCGGCCGAGATTCCAGCCATCTATGGCCGGCTTTACACCTGGAGGTAGTCAGAAACCATTATGGGTCTCTACTACCTTCAAAAACTCTCCTGTGTGGATAATTTTTCATGGTTGCATACAGATCTTTTTCTTTTTTTAGTTGCTCTTGGTGCTTGGCAAGAAAGAACCAGGACTTTATTCAGTGCTGTGTAATTGGTACCCATGTAGGTAAGGTAAGAGGTAAGAAGAAAAGCCTTCAATAATTATACAGCAGAAATGCCTATAGTTTATGGGTTCTACAAAATAGATGAGGCTCTGATGTTTTACAACAGGGTTCTCCAAACTATGGCCCTCCAGTTGTTTAGGAACTACAACTCCCATCATGCCTAGTCATGTCTGTGAATGTCAGAGTTTTACAATGCCTCATTGGACATGTTGTTTCGCAACAGCTGGAGGGCTGTAGTTTGGAGATCCCTGTTTTAGAATCATTTTTTTAGAAACCTACAGAAACCTAAAATAATTTTATTTTAGGTTTCTGTCTCGACCCCTTCCCACATCATGTGATCCTTTTCTATTACTGAAGGGTTTTAATGGGAAGATTCTCCCTTGGAGGTCTGCGCCTTCACCCCTCCCCATGGAAGCAGTCTGGAGAGCATGACACCATCATTTGGCTTTATCGTGGAACTGAAAACTGCTAGAAATTTCCTACCCTTGTAAGATGTAAGGAACCAGAAGTTGATTTCATTTATTATCCCAGCAGCCATGCAAATGTTGTACAAATATCAAGTGTAGGGTGCAAGCAAACATTAAATAATTCTATAGTAAGGTATTTTTTCCTTTACTCTGACTGTGATAATCCGTCTCTCTGGGGACTCTTTAAACATTGCAGTAGCAATCAGAGACTTTCAGAAATAAAAATGAAATGATGATAACTTCTCAAAAGTACTTAAAAATGAAAATGAATGTTACAGACGCAGAGCTTTAATATAATACATCTCACCTTGACATTGTGTACAATACTAAAGTCAAATATTATGACACATGAAGCAAGGCTAATCTGTCTTTTTGAGTGATTTATAAAATCACTGCAAAGACATTTTTGCTCATGTGATTTTTCTTTTACAAAAATAAATAGGGAAAGTAGTCTACAATAGATTTTGTCACATAAAAGAAAAACTAAATTGATTTCAAAGAAAAAACTTTTACAGCTTCAGACATTTAAATGTTGTAACTAGAGGAGAGAAGACTGAGGAAATATTTCCTCCTGCCTGCAGCAGACAGATGCTCCCCATTCACACCTGAGACCTTGTAACAAAGTCAATTGCCTAAACCTCATGGTCTGCTTTTCATTGACAAATGCTAGAGGGTTTTCTTGGGGGGAATACTGTTGTAGTAAGTTGTAAAAGAGTTGTAAAAATCACTTTGAGTATCCGATTCCAAGACAAAGACAGATGCTTGGGCCTAACCTTGATAGCTCCACCACAAAACGGGGGCCCCTTCAAAAGGTAAAGGCCTCCACTGAGAAATTTAAGTAGAATCCAGTGATTTTTCAGTGACCAGTATGAGAGAGTGAGAGCGATAACACCAAATTTAACACACTTGCTCCCCATTCACACCTGAGACCTTGTAACACTAACGAGTCACATGACACCGGGGAGGGAAAATGGCTAATGGGGCCCAATTTGGACATTTTCACTTAGGGGTGTACTCACTTTTGTTGCCATCGGTTTAGACATTAATGGCTGTGTGTTGAGTTATTTTCAAAGGACAGCAAATTTACACTGTTATACAAGCTGTACACTCACTACTTTACATTGTAGAAAAGTGTAATTTCTTCAGTGTTGTCACATGAAAGGATCTAATAAAATATTTACAAAAATGTGAGGGGTGTACTCACTTTTGTGAGATACTGTATATAGGTGGGACACAACACATGTTATTGCTCTGCATAGTGTGAGCCCACTGGTAAAACAAACAAATAGCAGCACACAATGACACTACTGGCCAGTAAAACTTTATTCGAACACACTGAGCGTGCCATCTCCGCCTATGGACCGCCCATCTATGACATGTTTTACCCTTATGGGCTTAGTTGTAGAGAAGCATTGGTGTGCACTGTGAGGGAGCAGTGTGATGCGCTGTTACAATGCATAGCATGTTTGATCTTTTTTTTCTTTTTTTTCTTAGCTTTACTGAAATGTCACAAAATTACATTTCATTCATCTCTATACACTGTGGTGGAGTGCAATGTATTGCACTGCAACATGCTGCACTTCATAAAAATGCAACATGTCCCCATTTTTTTGCAGCACACACCAACTCATTGGTATGATTTAAACAATAGGCAAATTGCCTTGTCTTTGCATTGGGACTGCGATGGTCAAAGTATATGTTATGAATGGGCTCTTAAGGTGCCTGACCCTCATCCTTTCCCACATTATATACCTCACTATTAGAAAAAATTTGAAGCCCTAAGGCCAACGCTGTGCTATAAACAAATAAGTGAAAAATTTAAGTTGAATTATAATACTAAATAAGTTGCCAACATCAAAAAGCCCAGTACAGAAACTCCAACCAAAGTGTATATATCAAAAAGGATGCAGCGCTAAATTAATAAACAATATTAAATAAATATATAAATATAAAATATATATAAAAAATGCCAAAGTGAAAAGAAAAAGTGAAAAAAGGAAACTAAAGCACAGTCCCATCACAGGTAAAGTCCATAAATTCCTATGTAGCAGTGTCCATCCAAATAGGCAAATATAAGTTGTAAGAAGAAAATCGTGACAAACTCTTCAAACGAAACAAAACAAAGTGCGTGCAGATCGCCACCCAAGGTGTTTGAATAACCTGCTTACCAGAAAGCGATGACCGCCAAAGCAGCAACTGACGGTGACGTCATCATGTTTGTTTCTTTGGAGACGATGGATGATATACAGGAAGTATAGCGAGACTGACGGTGATACTGCAACTCCGGCAAGCTAAATCTGTACCGTTTTTGCTGATAGATGACCAATCTCTTGTAAGTGCAAACTTATTCCTTTAATAAATCTATATTTTATCAACATACTACACCATTGAAGTTTCTTTCGCTTTATGGTTCTGAGTATCAATAGCAACGGAGGGAGCTCTGGATATTCCTTAAGGTTTAAGGGAGACCTTACTTCCCTATGCTGGGTGAGGCTGCTGTGGCGGTCATCGCTTTCTGGTAAGCAGGTTATTCAAGCACCTTGGGTGGCGATCTGCACGCACTTTGTTTTGTTTCGTTTAAAGAGTTTGTCACGATTTTCTTCTTACAACTTATATTTGCCTATTTGGATGGACACTGCTACGTAGGAATTTATGGACTTGTAATGGGACTTTGCTTTAGTTTTCTTTTTTCACTTTTTCTTTTCACTTCGGCATTTTTTATATATATAATTTATATTTCTATATTTATTCAAAATTGTTTATGAATTAATTTAGCGCTGCATCCTTTTTGATATATACCTCACTATTATCCTATGATTGAGATAGGCACCCTTACTGAACAACAGTAAGATGCAAGATACCAATGGGGGCAAGGCCAGGCTCTCATCTACCAGAGCTCGTCACAAGGTGGACACTGGAGTGCAGCAAGTCAGCCTAACAAACCATCGTTGTAAGTTTCATATGACTTCAGATTTGCTTTTAGTCTTCCTTAGTCTTAAGTTATATAGGGCATAATGTATGTGCACCTTTTTTTAATATTATTCTTTTTTTCACATATTTTTGTTTGCCACAGATTTAACATCATTGCTTTAAAAACCCACTGCATTAAATAAGTGAGAATGAAATGAACATAAGCATCGTCGTTGTTGCCCTTGACAAGACTATATTTCTTCAGCTGAGTTTATTAATGTTTGACAATATAAATTCAGCCTACAAGATTACTAGATATTTAAAGTAAAGCTGTCATCATCTGGTAAGAATATACTATTCTCTAGTGTAAAAGGACCTTCTTTCCTAAGTTTTCAAATAAATGCAGTGGGTTCTGATTAAGGAAATTCCAAAACAATGCTCCAAAACTGTGGTTGCTCCAAGGCTGTGCTAACCACACTTTGGCTACGAAAATAGAAACTAAGGGGCAAAAGTATTTAAACTAGTAAAAAAGTTATGAGTGCCTTTCTATGCCAAGGGAAACCTCCAGAAAACAAAAACTCCTGCTTGGTCGTACCAGAACAAATGGTCTACCAGATACTGGAAAGTATTACTGGACCTGCTGCTTGACCAGAATTATGGACTGGAATCTCCACCACCTTCAAAAAGATTGAATCTCTCTTATACAACTATTTTCCCCCATACCTCTAGTTTCTACATTGCATGCAATGCATGCAATGCGATGCCTAACTCTTCCAATAAAAGGACAAATGTCATCAATTAAATTCAAGCCAGAATTCTCACCTGGCCTAGCTGGGAAATTCCTAGAGGATCATAGGTCCAATCCTAGAGGGCTTGTAAGATATCTCTTTGAGAATGATCCTTTTTTCCTAGGAAGAAAACAGTTCTTTTCTAGGTCAAACTGCTGTATTCTCAAAATTTCCTACAAACCCAATACCATTCTGGGCCTACTTTCAAGTCAGGCATTTTTTTGACCACTTTGAGAGTAATGCCCCGTACACACGGTCGGATTTTCCGATGGAAAATGTCCGATCGGAGCGTGTTGTCGGAAATTCCGACCGTGTGTGGGCTCCATCGGACATTTTCCATCGGATTTTCCGACACACAAAGTTGGAGAGCAGGAGATAAAATTTTCCGACAACAAAATCCGTTGTCGGAAATTCCGATCGTGTGTACACAAATCCGACGGTCAAAGTGCCACGCATGCTCAGAATAAATAAAGAGATGAAAGCTATTGGCCACTGCCCCGTTTATAGTCCCGACGTACGTGTTTTACGTCACCGCGTTCAGAACGATTGGATTTTCCGACAACTTTGTGTGACCGTGTGTATGCAAGACAAGTTTGAGCCAACATCCGTCGGAAAAAATCCATGGATTTTGTTGTTGGAATGTCCGAACAAAGTCCGACCGTGTGTACGCCCTATTAGACACTCAACAAGCCACCTCATTCGAAACAGTGAAGTTGCAAGAGTTAGTAGTATGTAAGCAAAAACACACAAAGGGTTTGATTTACTACAACTGGAGAGTGCAAAATCTCAGGGCAGCTGTGCATGGTAGCCAATCAGCTTCTAAATTCAGCTTGTTCAATTGAGCTTTGACAAAAAACCTGGAAGCTGATTGGTTTCTATGCAGATGTGCACCAGATTTTGCAGTCTCCAGTTTTAGTTAATCAATCCCAGTGTGTCTGGCTTGTGAACCCCCAAAACATTTGATCTCATTCAACTGCTTAAATCTGTTTCATAATCCTGACCCAAGTAAGGATAAAATGAATAAAAAGTGGGAGCAAGATTTTGGTTGCTCCCTATCAGAAGGCTCATTTAATGTAAACAAGCATGAAAATGGTTTTAAGATCAGATCACAGTGGTATCAGACAACGGCAGTGATTCATAAGTTCTGGAGTAACAGATAAATGTGTTGTAACACTGAGGTAGGCAAATGAATCCTTATCTGGTGGCAATGTCCAATCCTAGTGGAGAGAGGTACACTGAATCACTTTGGTAATTTCTCACTGTTCACCTGACTTTATTCCTGACTCAATACCCTAAGATTTGGGCTTGTTCATTCCATTACAAATCCATGGGCATTATAAGGCTGTCATGAATGGTTCACTTTAGACAACGCTGATACAGGACTATGTATTAGGAGAACAGACCATGCCATGCACTAGGGGGTCTAGGCTGAAATATTTTCCTTAGGACCATCTTTTCCTTTGCAACTCCTCCCTCTTCCCACCTCCCTCTTATCCTTCCTCCCCCTCCCCTCACCCCTTTCCCCACCATTAAACCCCCCCCCCCCCCCCCCCAAGTTTTATTTTTTTTCTTACTCCATCGTCTTTTGACAAACACCTGCAAAAACTCCTGTACAAACGTTCCAAAAAGTCTGCAAAACGACCAAAGACAGTCAGCTCATGTGTGAATACATCCTAAGAGATACTGAAACTGTTTCTATTTTTAATTTGTTGCCAAAGCAACATGAGCATTCTAAAAACGCTCAAAGCAAAACTTTCATCTGCAGACAACATAGTTTGCAAATATCCAGGAATGAAGCGTGATTCTGAGAATCGAGGATCAGGTCAGACCGCAGATTTGCAGTAAAGATGAGACACACAACACCATTTGAATGCTTCTGCTAGTCTTCTGTTCTCTAGCTTCCCGGATTTGACAGGTATTGTGTTTTATATAGACCTAGTATCAGTTTTATAGTATTTCATAATGCATGCTAAGTGATGTGTGAGAGCAACATTTACAGGTATGTAGGAGGCGTGACAATGTAACTCCCGGAATGGACTGGTAAACATTTTTTTGTGCAGGAGCACTGTCGTGGTGGGGATCCACTTGGCAAGGCCAGAGTTCCAGTCTTTTTGTCTAAACAGATTCCTGTAACCTTTTCAGAATTAAAGTAACAATGTTGCTTGACCGTTGTACCATGTTCTATGAACTCATAATGAACTATACCCTTGTGATAAAAAACAAAACACACCAGCACAAGCTTACGAGGGTTCGTACTCTGTCCGCATTTGCATCCGTCCTTTGTGTTTTTGACTGCTCACTTCTTGCGTCACCGTGGACATCTTCCCTCTTCCCACTTTTACCAATTTTCAAGCAAAATTTGATGTTAATCCGCTGCTCCAGATTCCTGTCACTCATTTTCCGCCCACAGCGCAACGCACACACATGTTATTTCTTCTACAACTCCATAAAGAATATGTCAGAACATGCTCGAGTGTGAATGGCTGTGTGACTCACCACCATAGTTCTATACCGTGGGCATTCCAAAATTAAATTGTCACACCTATTAGGCATGGTTCACATTACTGTGTGCGTGGGTGCACATGTGCATTTTTTGTGCAAGCTTGCATGTCCCATGTAGGACAATCCATTCATTTCAACGGGCTACCCTATCTTGTATAATTGTGCCGCACCGAACCACATGGTGCCACAGCACCATGGCATATGCAACATTGAGCTCCTGATGCATAGTGGTGCTGTTAAAGGGGTTGTAAAGTCAGAAGGTTTTTTTTTTATCTTAATGCATTCTATGCTTTAGGATAAAAAGACTTCTGTGTGCAGCAGCCCCCCTCGGCCCCTCTAATACTTACCTGATCCCCATCTCTGTCCAGCGATGTCCACGAGTGTCTCGGCCATCCTAGATTCTCCCGCTGCTGTCAACCAAAGTCTGTTAGCCAATCAGGAGAGAGAGGGGGTGGGGCCGAACTGCTGCTCCATGTCTGAATGGACAGGCGGAGCTGCAGCTTGGCTTGGGTGCCCCCATAGCAAGCTGCTTACTGTGGGGGCAGTCAACAGGAATGAGGGGCCAGGAGCACAGAAGAGGAGGATCTGGGCTGCTCTGTCCAAAACCACTACAACAGAGCAGATAAGTATATCATGTTTGTTATTTTTTTATATATATATATAAAAAAAGAGACTTTACAATCACTTTAAGAATTATTAGCACCCCCACACATCTGCTGAAGAGAAGGGAGTTTCTCTGTGTCGGGAAAGTGCGCGATTCTGCATGTGTTCCTGACACATAAGATGTGAATCAGGCCTTACCTCTCACAGTAGTTAACGTATGCTTCCTGACAATGCCTTCACCTGTTTATCTTTGCAGAAAGATAGAGCCATGTTGGTTCAGGCAATATTCAGGGTCAGCACCTACTTCCTGGAGTAGGAATAGACTCATGCATAATGCAAATCAGCCCCTGCTGCAGCCTCTCACCTTGTGACTTGCTACAAAGTTACAGTGTTGCAGTCTGAGAGGAGACTAAAGAAATATGCTTTCTTGCCTGCAGCATATGAATGACATTACTTGGGCAAAGTCACTTGTCTAAATCTCAAAGGCTGTTTTTAAATTATAAAAGGTAAGGATTTTCTGAAAATATTGTTGTATAATGTGACATTTCTGGAATTTTTTTTTTGACCTGCAAATTAAAGCTGAATTCTAGGTATGGCGATTTTTACATAGAGTAGTTACATTAATTCAACTTGGAACCATGAAAGTATATATGTTTCATACCTTTGGCATTCCCATGGAAGCTGAAAATCACAATCATAAGCACCACTACTCCAGTGACCTCCACTAGATTCTGGGTCCCATGCCAAGCTGCTGCCCTACTGAATTGTGAACATACGAGGTTGCCCGCTTGACATGGAAAAAATTCAAAAAACACTTTTCTCAGTGAATGCAAAGTGCTCTTTGATTGGACAAGGTGGATATCATGACATCACCTCCCTGTCTCTTCACCAATCAGAGAGTGCTTTGCAGTCATTAAAAAGAAAAAGAAAAAGTGTTCCCAAAATGGCAGCTGTGCTGAGCAAACAACCTCATGGGTTCACAATGCAACAGGGCAGTCACTTAGCATGGGACCTGGAAACAAGTGGAGATCACAGGGATCCCACAGGTATGTCATTTATATACTGTACTTACATCGGCCCAAGCTGGACAAATGTCCATACCTTTAGTTCTTAAATATCCAGTTTAAAGCAGAGTTCCGCTTAAAAAAAAAAAAAAAAAGAAAAGTCAGCAGCTACAAATACTGCAGCTGCTGACTTTTAATAATCGGAGACTTACCTGTCCCAGGGTCCAGCGATGCGGGGGAACGAAGCCCCGCTCGTCTCCCCCTCTGCTTGGTGGCGCCGACATTGTAAATGTGGGTGCCCGGCTGTGGCTTCACAGCTGGGCACCCACTGCGCATGCGGGAGCCGCGCCACGTGCTGTGACTGGCCGCGCAATCATCTGGGACCTGTCACGTGTCCCAGATGATTGCCTAGAGGGAGGGAGGAGAGCTGATCTCCCTTCCTGCGCTGAGGGAAGTGACGTCAGGAGCCCAGGCGCGGAAGGAGGCAGATTATGAGGGACCCCTAGCAACAGGCATTAAAGAGGTCAGTATAAAAAAAAAATTTCTTCAAACTTTTTTTTTTTTTTTTTTTTTTTTCATGCACATTAATGATTTTTTTTTTTTTTTTTTGGGTGGAACTCCACTTTAAGTTAACCTTCCACATAATAGAAAATAGAGCAACTCTATCCAGTTTTTTAAACTAAGACTTCAGAGATAACTTAGTAGAGATCCGATGTTTAGTACATTTGGGAGCTAAAGTGTGTTTGGTGCACCTACTATAATCCATAAAGAAACACAATGGGCCTAGTTATTCGAAGTGTTTAACTGAAGAATCACCTATGCTTGCTGTAGCAATTTATCAATTGCTTCTTCTTCCTTTGAATTCTATCCTGCCCTAGAAACTGGAAAGTAAGAAGGTGACTGCTAGTGGGAACAGTGATAGCCCTACTTTACGATTCTTTCAGTAAAAGGCTTCTGTGTCCTCACATGGCATTTAAACATTCACCTGATTCTATATAAAAAGAATTACTGTGACATGGTGCTGCCTCATTAATAGACATGTCTACTGGGGCATCAACTCTGTTATAATGACATCTTGACCTGTAGCATGAAACACTGAGCTCATCACCCGCCATGAGCTATAGGCAATGATCACAAGCATCAGGTCAATCAATAGTGAACATCAAGAAGTACCTTAATGTACAGCCACTGAGAAGAGCCCCTGGAGGCTATCCACTGGAACTGCTCCAGTTAAATTGCATCTCCAGCCAATCAGTGGAGAAAGGTTGAAACTTCTTCAAAATTGTATAGCTGTCTGTGTGTCTGCTTGGAGGTTCAACCCTCAATATTTATCCTGGTTATAACTGAAAGTGATGGGAGATCCCAAATTGTACAGCTGTCATGACATGAGCGTAAATCTTGCAATGGGGACTTTTATTTCAATTTGGTGAAACAACTCTCAACTCACTTCTTGTCATGTCTCGGGGAAAAATTATGTCAAAAATCTCTCTAGTGGGAAAAAAGACAATAGATAAAACCTTCAGACAGGTGGGTAGATGGCACTAGAAACCCAGGATAATTTTACATGGGTGATGTGCAGCATTTTAACATTGGACAAGCAGCTCTTATGTACAAAGAGGCTTCCCAAAGCAATTTCAGGGTGGAATCAGAGGGAAAACAAAGAACACAAGTGCCACGCCAAGGAGTTAAAGTTGAATATTGTTTATTTCAATAAAATAATTTAAATAAAATCTGCAGGTGCAGCCAACGTGTCCGGGGGGCCCAGATCTGCCCAATTCATCAGGGCTAAATTAATAAAATGATATGCATGAGTTCACACTAAAAAAACATTTATAATAAAATTTTAGGCATAAAGGATATGTTGAATGGGATTTGATTTCACTTTATTGTTTTTCACTGGATACTTATCATGTTAAATAAATTGATTATTTATCACATATATTTTTTTACATGTTTTACTTTGATAATAAGAGCACAGTATGTGTATATATATATATATATATATATATACTTACATATATATATATGGGAAGTGCAGAACTTTATTGTACCACTTGCCCCTCCATATTAGATTGTAAGCTCTCATGAGCAGGGCCCTCCTAACCCCCCTTGTATTGAATTGTATTTTGCGTCTTTCTTTATAAATATTCTTTGTAAATTGCTATGGAAACTGTTGGCACTATATAAGTCTTGTATATAAAATAATAATAATTGTACAATCCATGGATGCCCAAAGGATGAGCTGGTTTGCTCAGTTTGCTGTCCATAGCATTCCCACCAAGATCAATGCTCAGAAAATAATGCGGGTGGTGTGTCTTTTCATTTAAAAGAAACCCAAGTTTTATAGTTAATATTACCATCATCTATCAATTGCCACACAATGGAAGAGCTGGAAAGCAGCTTAGCAAAAATAGACCAAAGAAATGAGCCATGCAAAATAAATGATAAATTAAGAGATAGTAAAGAATAACCTAAGGACTTTGCTAATTGAAGCTAGAAGCCAAGGAAGCATTATGCATATAGTCACCGAGCATTAAATTAGATATTATATCTCATTCTGGGGAGAGTTTGTCCTGAGTAGATCACATTTCTTTTTAAAACAGAGATACCAGTATCACTCTCCCTAATAAATATACATTCCCATTTGTTATCTCTTTAAAAATGATGCAAACACATGTGAATCTTCTAAAAAATCCTGCATCTGTCACAATAAAACCTTAAAGCCATTTTATTCATTAAGGTAAAAAAAACTTCTGTACTGCAGCACTCCACTTCTGTACTCCATTGGCTCCCGCTGCTGTCAATCAAATGCTGTGACGAGGGAGCCGGGGACAGGGCTGAGTCACCCGGTCTGTGTCAATAGACGCAGATTGGGCGGCTCGGAAGAGAGCACTCATGGGTTCCCCCCTGGGAAAGTGGCTTTCCTTGGGACACTCGTGAAGAGGAGGGACCTGAAGCGCCGGCCAGGGACCCCAGGAAAGGAGGTTTGGGGCTGACCTGAGCAAAACCAGGTAAGTATAACATGTTTGTTATTTTGGTTAAAAAAAACCCCAAAAAAACAAAGGTTTATAATCACTTTAAGCAATGTCCTTAGCCCTGCCCAGGTATCCCCTGGGTGGGGCTAACGACCATATACCATAAGGGGATTGTGTTCTGTAGTCCAGCACAGTTGAACTCAGGCAGGGCTGACACAGACAATACTAACCTTTATTACTCTGTCCACAGCTAAATCAAAAGTTGGCTTTGGATATACTTTAAAGACTAAGTTTACCTATAAAAAAATACAAAGCAAGCACAAGGGACATTACTTACCTTCAATGTGATGTGTCCCTTGTGCTTCTGTCTTCTAGCTCTATAGAAATCTTCATCCCCTGATGCCCCCCCACTCCCACCACAGTAATCCTCCAATGTGGCAGGGGTTAGTAGAGCTGAGGAGCTGTCACAGGGTCTCATCAAGAGTGCCCAACTATGTCTGCCCTTTCCATCCAGCTCTTCCATTCAAAGAAGCCGGTACTACAGCCTCTATGAATGAAACACAATCTATGAATGGAGGATGGTAAGATAATTAAAAGGTCTGCCCTCTCTGTTCTCAATAATCCCTCTTGCACCTATGAATTACAGCCATGGGGCCTTGTGTTAATTTTGTATTTTTAAGTACACTTAAACTTTACATGTATTTTCAATACAATACAATTAGCACCACATTCAAACTGGGAGGAGGGACGGCAGTAGTCTCAGTCAATCAGGTTATTTTGTCTAGGAGGAGAAGAGAGCAGAGGGATGCTCTCATTGTGCTTCTGCTCTTTAACTGTCCAATCACAACCAAGGCAGGTTCTAGACAAGGTTATATTACGCAACTGCAGTGTAATCTACAGAAAAGTGTCAGGGAATGCAAGTGGCTGTACTGTCTAGCAGGGCTACCTTGATCACAAGTCTAAATAAACACAATTGCAATTTCTTTGACAGGTAAAATAGTTTACATTTATGTATTTCACCTCTGTATTTAGCTACTTGCAGTAAGAGAAAAAATAAGGGATTTTATTTTCAGTTTACTGCTACTGCTCTTTCAGCTTCAATATATATGCAGCACGACTGTTCCAATCCAAAATCCATACACACAATAGTTGTTAAACATTCTTAAACATAGAACATCAATACTGCAAACAGGAATATGATGTTCAGAATTATGACATCTGTTCCATATCTACACTCCCTACCAATTAAGTAATCACACAGACCTAGTAACCAGAGCTACATTGTTACATTTATACACTTTTTTATAAGATATTATTTTTTTTGGCTTGCATGTATCTTAACTCATAACACCCAAGATGACAAGACAACTAAAAGGATTTCAGTGGCTCATATAAAGGTTTTACGAAGTGTGGGGCACTGACGGCACTTACGAATTCAAGGCACGACCAGGCATAGTCCATGAAAGCATGTACTCTGCAATCATTGTTTTAAGGGAAACCACTGTATATTTTTTGGTGAGAACTCAAGAACTGAGGCCTGGCAGATTACTGTGGACCATTCAGTTCAATGCAACTAATCTTAAAACTGCCTGGTATATGACTAGCATTTTTGAGCCCTTGTGTGCAGAAGATTATTGGAAGCTAATGTAGGTAGCTGCTATTTCTTCCAGTGTATGTATTGCTTGGTAATTATTGTAGAGTTAGTTGATTATAAACAGGAACTTCCTGTAACTGCTAGCTTGGTCAGAAACCCCGCATGAAGGACTGTAACATCTTATAAAGGGGAATTTTCAGGAAGTTGAGACAGAGTTGGACCTCATGACCATAAGCAGAGACTATTAGGCAAGTGTTCCTGTGTTGCCATAGTTTAAAAGAAAAATATGGACTTTTAGAATCATACCTACCTAGGTGGATGCAGCTGTCCCCTGCTGCATCTGTCCCCCGCTGGCCCTAACACTGAAAACTGAGTGATCTAACACTGCCGATCGCTTGGTTCTCAGGGCTCTTTGAGCAGAGAGCTTGTGACTGTCAGTCACTGCTGTCTGCTCTGTCCCCTTCTTTGCTCACTGGAGCACTGGGCTGTAGAGAGGGTGGGAGCGGCCGGCTCAGGCTCTCAGCAACTCAGTGAGAGGCTGAGCTGGGTGCCAGTCCAGGCATGTGGGCAGATCCTGACTCCACTGTCATGATCTTGTCCATGTCTGGACTTTCTCTGTGATGTCAGCCAACAGCCCGCTATCTGCTGAAAACGGGTCACAGGAGTGCAGAACGTAATCCACAGAAGTACAGCCAAACAAGCTTTGGCTGTACTTCTCCTTTAACTGTTCCTGTTAATCAATTACAAAACAGGCTTCTGTGTGTACCTGAAGTCTGGCGTAGCTTTTAAAACACCCTGCTTTTTGTAACCGGTTAGGCAATAAATACTCTGGACTCCTAAACATTTTTCATTTGTGCTCTCTTTTTGACCTATTACATTTGGCTTTCTCAGCTCGAGAGAATATCCTCTCCCAGAGGATCTCTGTCTTTCAGATGAGCTGCGGAATGCAGGCCTATTGAGCACAAGTAACGATTTTGTCCACATTTTGATAACCTGTGAAAATCCACATCCAGTGCTCCTCTACCACCACCTTTTGATATTTTGTATGTATGTTTTTATTAATTATAAATGTAGAAAATGCTTTCCCAAAGATACATTACAGTAAGGGTTGCAGGATGCAGACTTCATATTTAGAAATCAGCAATCAAAAAATTAAAACCAAGCTTTCCACCATCCAAAGGTAGAGAAAACAAGGTAAATCGTGACTCTGCCTAAAGCTAGAGAACGCATACTGCCATGATACAACATAGTTGAAATACCTGCATACAATAAGAATACAAAAACAACATAAAATTTTAGTAGATAATATTATGAAATACTAACATACGAAGCAACAGCTTTCTTACTTGCAGCACATCTGAAAGCTGTACTTATGGGAAATTCCCCCACAAGCAAGATAATTGCAGTAAAGAGAGAAAGGGTAGAGAAAGAGAGAAAAGGAAAGAAGGGCTGAGAGCAGAAATGGGATATGGAGGGTTACGACAGTAGAGGAAAGCAGGGGGACATGGGAAGGCACGGGACGCCGGCTGCAAAACATCTCAAGTTAGAGCTTCAAAGTGGATCCAAGGGTCCGAATATGGCAAGCGTGTTTTGTAAATGGGCTGTAAAAGCTTCCATGAGTTTGATCTCTCCAATACAAGAATGGAGCTCTAGTATGGAAGGACCCTGCAATGGTCGCCTATGAGAAACAATCATTTTGCAGATGTCATATCATGTAAAGACAGTCTCAGCATCCTTAGGCATATGATGTGCTAACAGACCAAGCAAGAACACAGTTGGGTCAAGCTCAACATGTATCTGAAATAGAGTGCATAAAAGGGCTTTAACTTCCAGCCAGAAGGGACCCTTCGCAGGTCCAGTATATATGAAAGTATACCTAGGCACTGTCTACATCTCCAGCAATGTTCAAGTATTTTAGGATTAAAAGAATGTAAAAGTGCAGGAATATGATACATTTTTCATAGAATTCCCTTTTTAAAGTCTGCTCCCATTTTAGCATATAATTCTGTTTTATAAATGAGTTAGGGTGAGGGGTTATCAAAACGTTAATATATATATATATATATATATATATATATATATATATATATATATATATATATATATATATATATATATACATATATACACATATATACACACACACACAGTAAAACCTTGGTTTGAGAGTAACTTGGATTGAGAGCTTTTTTCAAGACAAGTAACATTTTTTAATACATTTTGACTTGATATAATGACTTGTAAACAAACGGACCTCCTCCTACGAATTCAAGCGCTTATGTGTTAGGTGAAACTACCACAATAGTTGTAAAAAAACACAAATATCCTATTTAAGACTGAAGCTGCTACCACATATGCCTGCCAATGTCAAGCGAATTCAATTTAAACAGACAAAAACATTCAAGGCAGCGCTACATAAACAAACACATTCCCGCTATTACGGGTGTGCTATCATAAAAGTGCATGTAATGCCGCGTACACACGGTCGGACTTTTCGTCTACAAAAGTCCAACGGACGCCGACGGACTAAAGCTGGCTGGTAATCCGATCGTGTGTGGGCTTCTCCGGACTTTCAGCAGACTTTTTCAGCCTCAAATCCGACGGACTTTAGATTTGAAACATGCTTCAAATCTTTACGTCGTAACTACGATGGACCCCGAAATCCGCTCGTCTGTGTGCTAGTCCGACGGACAAAAACCCATGCTAGGGCAGCTATTGGCTACTGGCTATGAACTTCCTTATTTTAGTCCGGTGTACGTCATCACGTACGAATCCGTCGGACTTTTGTGTGGTCGTGTGTAGGCAAGTCCGTTCGTTAGAAAGTCTGCTGCAAGTCCGCCGAAAGTCCGCCGGAAGTCTGTCGGACAGGCTGTCGGACTTTTGTAGACGAAAAGTCCGACCGTGTGTACGCGGCATAAGTTTAAAGTCCAAATAAACGTTGCAACAATGTGATCACTTCACGTTAAAGGTTTAGTAGAGTCCAACAAAGAGAGAGTGCTTGATTACCTTCTAGATATAACCATTTCACCATCACCTCCACACGTGTAGGGTTGGGGGGTAAAAAATCCCCCTATAGATTAGACTCTTACCAGACTGTGAAAATCAAACCAGAGGAAGGGAGTACAGGGATTATGGCGGTGCCAAGAGAAACACAGTATATTCAATTTTAAAGTTAAAATTAATTTTTATTGTTTAACAAAAATCGTTTAAAAATGGACATCAAAATCACAAAAATATGGTGTGCATAATTACTAAAAACATATCTGTAGCAAGCGTCATGTAACTTGGCCTGAAAAGTGTAGCGGCCAGTTCAGTGGGTAGGTATTTTAGATGCCTGACATGTTTCGCCAGTGATGGCTTCCTCAGGGACAGATTATTGATACCTAAAGCGCTACAGTACACTCTGCAAATCACCAGGGAAAGGTGCCACACATCTCCAAAGCAGGGCCTCCAACAAAGATCACAATGGGTAGCTGCAGGGAGCAATGGGAAAGGCCTGGCGGAGTTTATATAGAAAATACTCTTTATAGTGAATAACAGGACACCGATAGATCGCCAGTGTTGAGGAAGTTCAACAACGGCGGTGAAAGTATCTCAATAAGTAGATATGGAATGGGATAGTAGGCTGAGAGGGAACCTGCAGCTGGTTAGAGCGCCAGATGAGGCAAGCGGACCGGATGGCAGTAAATGCAACGGTGTCCTGTATACACGCCAGGGATTTACAGGACACTGTTGCATTTACTGCCATCCGGTCCGCTTGCCTCATCTGGCACTCTAACCGGCTGCAGGTTCCCTCTCAGCCTACTATCCCATTCCATATCTACTTATTGAGATACTTGCCCCGCCGTTGTTGAACTTCCTCAACACTGGCGATCTATCGGTGTCCTGTTATTCACTATAAAGAGTATTTTCTATATAAACTCCGCCAGGCCTTTCCCATTGCTCCCTGCAGCTACCCATTGTGATCTTTGTCGGAGGCCCTGCTTTGGAGATGTGTGGCACCTTTCCCTGGTGATTTGCAGAGTGTACTGTAGCGCTTTAGGTATCAATAATCTGTCCCTGAGGAAGCCATCACTGGCGAAACATGTCGGGCATCTAAAATACCTACCCACTGAACTGGCCGCTACGCTTTTCAGGCCAAGTTACGTGAAGCTTGCTACAGATATGTTTTTAGTAATTATGCACACCATATTTTTGTGATTTTGATGTCCATTTTTAAACGATTGTTGTTAAACAATAAAAATTAATTTTAACTTTAAAATTTAATATACTGTGTTTCTCTTGGCACCGCCATAATCCCTGTACTCCCTTCCTCTGGTTTGATTTTCAAATTTTTGGGATGAGGTGCCGTATCACTCTGAGGGCCGCCCAGCCACATAGTAATTTTTCTTACAGGACTGTGCTGGGTAACAGGCACAGAACACCAGATCTTGGTTTCAATCCTTTGACTGGATAACTGATCACAGATCGCTGCAGCCGGGAGGACGGGTCGCCCACTAATGAGCTCATTCAAATGGAGAGAAAGGAAACTCCATAGCGTAATCCCATTTCAAACTGATTTATTAGCTAAAATTCCCCCTTAAAGGACATACACTTACAAGATTGCAAAATCAAACAGGCATATGACATAAGCGATAGCGCCAACGGGGAGTGTGGCGGTGTCTCCTACTGACTACACCGCGACTTTCCAATGTTAGTGGTATCCCCGAATGGCATGTTCACATCACTGTTGGTCATCGTATAGCCCATACTGACACGTTTCGTCATCTGCGACATCATCTGAGGGTGTGGCTAGATGACACGACCATTATATAGACTCCCCACTTTGCAATCTGTTAACCCCTTCCGTCATACCACTTCTATACTTGAGCTTATAAGGCAGCTATTAATTACTATCTACATACACCGGATAAACGGTGAGCTTCATACTACCCGCATCAGACATCTGTCTGTATCAAGTCCAAGTCAAGTCTGTCCGTTTCAAGCAGATAACCCACAACCTCACAGACACTCCGATGCACGCTGATCTGCCGTCAGCATAGATCGGTTCAGTATTCAATTTATTGAACGCTATAAATATAGCATGATAAGAGCACAGATTGCAAAATGTTATATAGAAAAAAAAAAATCACAATGTAAAAAAATAATAAAACAACATAGTAAATGACTTGACTACAAAACCATTAACTAATTAAAATCTCAGCAATAATAAACTCAAAAATCATGATATAAAATATAAAAAGTGTCAGCTGTCCTAACATTAAAGTGGATGTAAACCCAATGTCATCCTTTCTAAACTACTGTCATAGGGGTTATCTATAAGGATATACATGCCTCCTGCATGTATCCTTACCTGTCAAATGTCTCCCCTCTGTCTGTTATTAGACCCAAAAAACTGCAGATTCTGTGGGCGGGTCTGTTGTCTGGAGCTCGGTGGGTGGAGTCGTGATGTCAGTAGACTCCCCGCCCACCTCTACACTCCCCTTGTCAATATGCATTTTCTCCTGTGTATTTCTAACACTGAACTTCTGCTGAACTTCTGCTATGATCTCTAACATCCAGTGAAAAGACAGGAAAGTAACCACATGACTTCAGCATGCCAAATCATGCTGAGGTGTGGAACAGCCAATCCAAGCAGAGCTGCTGAAGAAAGGAGTGGGGGAGGGAATTTAAAAATACTGCATGTCTCTTAGGCTAATGCACGAGATGTAAATGACCTGTCACTCACAGCAAGGGGGAGGATTTGACAAAGTTTTTCTCAGTTTGTCAAGAATTTTCTCACTGAACAATAAAGACTGGCAAGACTGGGCTCAAATGATAGCAAATCTTATACTCTACAGTATGATAAAAAAAATTTCGGGTTTAAATCCACTTTAACTCTTTAAACAGTAAATTACACAAACGGACTATTCTCATTTAACTATATAATCTGTCCTATAGATCAGAAATACTCACTTCAATGGCTGACTCTATTGAACACAGTCACTCCAACAGGAATGTACTTATCCTCTATAGCTTCTAAATACAATACATACCGTATTTATAGGCATTTAACACGCACATTAATTTTATGAGGGAAGTTTCAGGAAACAAAAATTAAATTTTAAATAAAGAACTTTGAAGAAAAAAAAGGGTCAGTGCCCTTCAATGCAGCCTCATCATTGCCCATCTGCAGCCTGATCAATGTCCATCTGCAGCCTCACAATTGCCCATCAATGCAGCCTGATCAATGCCCAGATACAGCCTCACCATTGCCATGAATGCAGCCTGATCAATGCGCATCTGCAGCCTCAACTCAGATTACTGCTGCCTCGGAGGGGACAGAGAGGGCGGTGGGACGAGCGCCATCAGATTACATACAGCAAAATCTCCTGTTTAATCGGCGGCCTCTTTAATACAAAGTCCTGCCTCATGGACTGGCTTCTATGATAGACAGAACACTGCTCCAATGCTGGCCGAGGAGACGGGACTTCCTATTACAGTGGCCGCTGAGTAAACAGGAGATTCTCGCTGTATTTAATCTGAGAGCGCTCGTCCCGCCCCCCCCCCCCCCCCTGGTTCCCTCCTAGGCAGCCCAAATTGCAGTATTGGCGTATAACACGCACACACTATTTGCACCCGACTTTCAGGGTGAAAAAGTGCGTGATATACGCCAATAAATACAGTATACGAAAAATTCTAATTCCTAACATAAATTAATAGATTGATAAAATGATGTACTCTTATAGTGTGGAATTATGATTACATACTTCAATAATCACTTATGAAACAGTTGACATCAAGTTCTATATTCATGCCGCAAGGCATCAACGTATTCGTTAGGAAAATCCACTTAGTTTCTCGATATACAAGTAGCGTTGTGTCACAACTGAGTATAAAAGAGAAGAGAGGCGCCTCTAAGTGTAGCAATACAGTTACATTTAATGAAGGTACAACATTTAGAAACACACATGGTTGATGATTAAAACAGGCATATCTAAGCGTGCGGGCATCCGGGGTAAAGATGTCCACGTGGACCATCCTCCTCACCACCATTGACGTGGTCCCTTCCACGCTGCGCTCCACGAGCAGTTCAAACCCCGTTTTCAGATCGCTCTACTGCAGGGTAGACTTCTGGGCAGCCATTGCAGATAGCTTTACCCCGGATGCCTGAATACTTAGATGTACCTCTTTTAACCATCAACAATGCGAGTTGCTAAGTTTGTACCTTCATTAAATGTAACCATATTGCTACACTAAGAGGTGCCTCTCTTCTCTTTTACACTCTCTACCCCCTGATGGATTTTGTTTCTAATCCCCTTGTGAAGGCTTCCATTTGTGGATGGACATTTAATGGTTGCACAACCTATCACATTGCTATAATCTTATTATATGGACTATAAACTGAAGGACTTATGAATGAATGGTTGTGGAATGAATCATTAAGTTCTTCCACTTAAAAAAATGAGAGAAGCCTGTAATTGTCATCATAGGTATACCTCAACTATGAGACACAAAATGTGGAAACAAATCCAGACAATCACATTGTCTGATTTTTGAAAGAATTTATTTGCAAATTATGGTGGAAAATAAGTACCGGTATTTGGTCACCTACAAACAAGCAAGATTTCTGGCTCTCACAGACCTGTATTTACTTCTTTAAGAGGCTCCTCTGTCCTCCACTCATTACCTGTATTAATGGCACCTGTTTGAACTTGTTATAAGTATAAAAAAAGACACCTGTCCACAACCTCAAACAGTCACACTCCAAACTCCACTATGGTAAAGACCAAAGAGCTGTCGAAGGACAACAGAAACAAAATTGTAGACCTGCACTAGGCTGCGGAGACTGAATCTGCAATAGGCAAGCAGCTTGGTGTGATGAAATCAACTGTGGGAGCAATAATCAGAAAATGGAAGACATACAAGACCACTGATAATCTCCCTTGAACTGGGGCTCCACGCAAGATCTCACCCCGTGGGGTCAAAATGATCACAAGAACGGGGAGCAAAAATCCCAGAACCACATGGGGGACCTAGTAAATGACCTGCAGAGAACTGGGACCAACGTAACAAAGGCTACCATCCTGCAGTGCCAGACGTGCCCCCCTGCTTAAGCCAGTACATGTCCGGGCCCGTGAGGTTTGCTAGAGAGCATTTGGATGATCCAGAAGAGGATTGGGAGAATGTCATATGGTCAGATGAAACCAAAAGAGAACTGTCTGGTAGAAACACAACTCGTCGTGTTTGGAGGAGAGAGAATACTGAGTTGAAACCAAAGAACACCATACCTACTGTGAAGCATGGGGGTGGCAACATCATGGTTTGGGGCTGTTTCTCTGCAAAGGGAACAGGATGACTGATCCGTGTACATGAAAGAATGAATGGGGCCATGTATCGTGAGATTTTGAGTGCAAACCTCCTCCCATCAGAAAGGGCACTGAAGATGAAACGTGGCTGGGTCTTTCAGCATGACAATGATCCCAAACACACTGCCCGGGCAACGAAGGAGTGGCTTCGTAAGAAGCATTTCAAGATCCTGGAGTGGCCTACCCAATCTCCAGATCTCAACCCCATAGAAAACCTTTGGAGTGAGTTGAAAGTCCGTGTTGCCCAGCAACAGCACCAAAACCTCACTGTTCTATAGAGGAGATCTGCATAGAGGAATGGGCCAACATAGCAGCAACAGTGTGTGACAACCTTGTGAAGACTTACAGAAAACGTTTGACCTCTGTCATTGCCAACAAAGGATATATAACAAAATATAGTATTGAGATGAACTTTTGATATTGACCAAATACTTATCTTTCACCATAATTTGCAAATAAATTCTTTCAAAAATCAGACAATGTGATTGTCTGGATTTGTTTCCACATTTTGTCTCTCATAGTTGAGGTATACCTATGATGACAATTACAGGCCTCTCTCATCTTTTTAAGTGGGAGAACTTGCACAATTGGTGGCTGACTAAATACTTTTTTGCCCCACTATACAAGTGCTTTGGATTACAAGCATGCTTCCGGAATGAATTATGCTCTCAATCCAAGGTTTTACTGTATCAGAAACCAGGCCTTTGCAAGTTGTACAAATGCAAGGCTTTTTAAAGGGGGTATGCTAGGGAAAGATTGGCAAAAATAGATTAGGCAAACTGTTAAATTTGGAGGTAACTGCATAAGGCTTTAGATGGAAAATTGTGTCTTTCTTGCAGGGTAGCAATGGGTAAGACTGTTGTGGTACAGGCATCTAGGATGTTGCCAATATGGAACAAAGATTTAAGTTTCCACAGCTGTGCCATGCGTTGTGTAAGGCTGTCTGGCAAAGCTGGAGTACAAAGAAAGGAGATGAGAGGGGATGCTAGTAAGTCTAAGTAAAACCTAGACCTACATGCATTCCAGATCACTTGAATAAATCTCATGGTAGAAAGGAGATTGAGATAGCGCAAAGAAGTTATGGGACCACAAATCAAAGAATTGCAGTGCTTTGGAGCAAGCCATAGCTTTTCTAATTCTGTCCTTTTATTCTAGGAATACAGAGTAGACTAGGACAGTACAGCATCTTTTGACATTTTTTATTTTTTATATTAGGCTATGTGAGAGACAGCAAAGAACCTGCAAGTAGGTGTGTCTAGGAATAGTTCAAATATATTACAAAACAGAAAATATTGAAAAGGACCAACTGGACTGGTTCACTACAGAAAATTAAGAAGTGTTGAGAGGGTAGGTTGCGCTGTACCCTTCTCAAAGTTTAATTTTCAATTGGAATAAAGTGTATCTTTAATAAATAACCGGATTAAATGCTGTTTTTTTGTGTCAGATGTGCAATTAGAAACGTAAGAAGGCTCTATGAAAAAGACCACACTCTTACAATAAAAAATAATTTGGAAAGGGTAGGAGATGGATTTTTTGGAAATCTGTTAGAAAATAGAGTTTTCTCACTTAAAATATTTCAGATAAATTGATACCAGACATCAAAGTCAACAACTTCAAAGCTGCATTAATGCCAAGCGTCAATCATTTTGATGCATACTATGGCCTTCATTTAGAAATATATACTGTGAAACATTCAGCAGCAAAGTAGTAGAGAAAATAAAAGCCTTCTAATTCCACCAGCTGATTTTCCCCACTGACTCTTTCACTTATTGGATGTACAAATGTCACTGAAGCATTGCCAGAGGCTTCAGCTTTCTATAATGGGCTTCACATTCATCTTGCGCTGGAGACATTTCACATTTAGGAGTGCTTTAATATTTCAGGCTATTTCTCATTTCTTCCTCTGGCAAAAAAAAACACATATTTATCCTAATCCAAACTACCCTACTAACGTTTGCTGAGAAAGCTGGGCGATAAGAAGCCAGAAAAAAATGTTTATATCTAATGTGGAAATGTTAAGAATTAAAATGTATTGATTTATCGATGATATTTTTCCTATAGTGTTGGAACCCACAAGGATTTAGCAGTCAACTGCTATCCCATAAACCAAATAGGTAGGGTTTGAGCTCACAGCGGTGCAGTGTGGTAGACCATGTGGATGTGGTGTTGATGGATCAAGGAGAAATCACATAAAAAAGGCTTTAAATAATAGG
The DNA here is from genome assembly GCF_042186555.1 of Aquarana catesbeiana. NCBI lineage: Eukaryota > Metazoa > Chordata > Amphibia > Anura > Ranidae > Aquarana > Aquarana catesbeiana. Next base: position 353,042,746 of record NC_133329.1, on the reverse strand, counting down.
ATTTTTATTACAGCTTACCTGTAAAATCCTTTTCTTGGAGTACATCATGGGACACAGAGCCTCAAGTAATTACTTAATGGGTTATAGGCCACCTTCAGGTGTTGACATTGGTTATACCCAGTCAAGGAATTTTACTCCCTATATAACCCCTCCTCCTTCCAGGAGCACATCAGTTTGTGTAGCAAAGCAATATACTTAATCCCAAAAGAGGGGCAGGACCTCTGTGTCCCATGATGTACTCCAAGAAAAGGATTTTACAGGTAAGCTGTAATAAAAATCCTATTACCTTCATCGTACATCATGGGACGAAAGAGCCTTAAGTAATTACCCATGTCCCATAGCAATGCTACTTGAGGGGAGGGAGAGACAACCTGCAGGGTACCCACAGACTTGAGGATTTATACTGCTGCCTGCAGCATACTGCGCCCAAAGGCGATATCCTCATGCCTCCTTACATCCACCTGATAAAATTTTGTGAATGTATGCACTGAAGTCCAAGTTACGGCCTTACAGATTTAAGCCATGGAGGCCTGGTGATGCACTGCCCAAGAAGCACTAACTAACCTGGTAGAGTGCGCCTTAACTTGAAACGGGGGAATTTTACCCCTTAAATCATAAGTTTGAATTATCATTTGCTGAATCCACTTAGCGACAGTGGATTTCGACGCTGCCTGTCCTTTCTCATGACCCTCTGCAGAATAAATAAGACATCAGTCTTACGAATCTGAGCAGTCATCTTTAAATAGACTTTCACTGCTCTCACCACATCAAAACAATGTAGTGAACTTTCTTCCCTGGAGCATGGTTTTTGGAAAAAACGATGGCAGGACAATATCTTGGTTCAGGTGGAAACCTGAGACCACTTTTGGCAAAAAGCCTGGATGAGGGCGTAACACCACTCTGTCCTCATGAATAGTCAATATGGCTCTTTACAAGAAAAAGCAGCCAATTCCGAAACCCTCCTTGTTGGGGATATAGCAACCAAAAATACCAACTTCATGTCAGAAGGACTAGGGGAATATGTTGTATTGGTTCAAATGGCTGTTTCTGTAACACAGACAAAACTAAGTTCAAGTCTCAAGGGTTCAAGGGAGGTTTAACGGGCGGATTAAGCCGCGTCACCCCGATAAAGCTGAGATTTGGCCTATAATAGTACTCAAGGCCAATTTCATTTCTACGCCTAATTGTGGAAAGGCAAGAATTCTGCCTATGATATATCTCCGAGGGTGCCAACCCTTGGATTCACACCAGGAAGCATAAGCCCTCCAGACTGTATAATATATAGTTCTGGAAGCTGGCTTCGCTGCATTAATCAGGGTAGAGATAACTGACCCAGAAAGCCCTCGTTTCTTCAGAATGTGGGTTTCAATAGCCAAGCCATTAAATTTAGAGACTGTAAGGAAGGATGGAATATGGGTCCCTGTGGGAGCAGATCTGGCCGTAGTGGGAGGGACCATGGGCCCTCCTCTGCCATCTTTACGATTTCTGCATACCATGACCTTCTGGGCCATGCTGGTGCCACCAGAATTACCGTCTTTCTTTCCAGCTTGATCCTGCAAAGAAGTCGAGGCAGCAACTGAATAGGGGGGAGTGCATAGATCAGTGAGAACTGATCCCACGGGGTCACCAACGCATCCGTTCCGCATGCGAATAGATCCCTTGTTCTGGCCACAAAGTTGACTAACTTCATGTTGAACCTGGACGCTAGAAGATCTACATTCGGAGTCCACCATCTTTGGCAAACAGCCCAAAATATGTCGGGGTGAAGAGATCATTCCCCTGGGAATAACTGCTGGTGACTTAAGTAGTCCGCCTGCCAATTCTCTACTGCCGGAATGAAGACTGCCGAAAGGCATGGAACATTCCTTTCTGCCAAAGTTAGAATATGGTTCACCTCTCTCTGCGCTGAGACTTTTGGTGCCCCCTTAGTGATTGACATAGGCCACAGTTGTGGCATTGTCAGATTGAATCCTGACAGGACAATCCCGTAACCTGAAAGTCCAGGTCTTTAGAGTCAGACGTACTGCCCAAATCTCTAGGATATTGATGGGCAAGGTTATTTTGGTTCTTCACCACTGTCCCTGGACAGTTGTCTTTTCTAGTACTGCTCACCAGCCTGAAAGGCTGGCATCCGTCATTACCACTTTCCAGATGACTGATCTGAAGGATTTTTCTTTCAACAGATTCTGGGTTAGTAACCACCAAGTGAGGCTTTGGAACACTATTGGGGACAGCTGCATTGGCAAGTCTAAAGCTTGAATTGTTTTGTTCCAAGCAGACAGGATACTGTTTTTCAACATTCTTGAATGAAGTTGGGCATAGGGAACTGCTTCGAATGAAGCCACCATGGTTCCTAGCAACCTCATGCAAAGGTGAATGGAGGGATCGCCATTTGACCTGACCATCCACACCAGCTCTCCTATGGAGTTGATCTTTGCCTGAGGCAAGAACACTTTTTCCTGGGCTGTGTCTATGATCAGATCCAGGTACTCCAGCCCTCTTTAGCGGTATTTAAGGAAGATTTCTCTAGGTTGAGAATCCAACCCAACTTTTCAAATAGTTGGTTGTAGTGCGTACGCTTTGCTCCAAGGAGCCACCGACTAATCTATTAGTAACAGATCGTCTAGGTACGCTATGACTGTTATGACTTGTGCCCTTAACCTTGCTAGAGGTGGGGCCAGTACTTTTGTGAACACCCGGGGTGCTGTGGCTAGCCTGAAGGGCAGGGCTACAAACTGAAAATGCTGCTGTTCTAATTCGAACCGCAGAAACTTTTAATGAGCGGGAAATATAGGGACAAGCAAATATGCATCCCTGATATCGATTGATGTCAGAAGTTCTCCTCCTAGCAGGATAGAAACTACTGACCTGATCGTCTCCATGCAAAAGGAGCAGATTTTAAGGAACTGATATAGATTTTTTACATCTAGAATGGGTCTGACATCTCCATTTGGTTTCTGTACCATAAAAAGGTTTGAATAAAACTCCAAACCTTGCTCTTTTGTGGGGATCTGTTTGATCACCCCTTGAGATATTAATCGGTCTAGTGCCTAAAACATAGATTGTCTTTTCTCTGGATCTTTGGGAATGCTTGACCTCAGGAAGCGAGACGGTGGAAAGTCCCGAAATTCCAGCTTGTACCCCAGCTTGTACCCCAGCATTACCGTGGAGATGACCCATCTGTCCTGAATTTCTTCTTTCCAGATTTCTGAAAACTGCAGAAGTCTTCCCCCCACCTTGGTGAGGGGGGTTGTCTCTTCATGATAAGGCTTTAGGAATCTGCTTTGCAGGTTTCCTACCCCAGGACTTCTTTTGAGCCTGGGTTTGACTCTGAGATTTTTCTCTAGAGTCTGACGGCGGAAGCCGTCGCCCCTGCCTAGAGGCGGAAACTCCCAGTGTAGGGGAAGAGTCAGTTTAAATGAAGGGCGTTTATACTTTCTTTTGACTGGCAAAAGAGTACCTTTCCCACTAGAAATTGTTTGGATATATTTGTCCAAGTCTTCTCCAAATAGTCGCTCCCCATAAAAAGGGAGCCCAGTTAGGAGGTCTTTACATGGTGCTTCAGCTGAACAAGTTTTAAACCACAGGATACTAAGCATATGCACAAGCATAAGCGTAAGGTGAATAGAATCTTTAATAGCATCTATGGCAAAGCATAATGCTTTTGGTAGTTCAGCCAAATCCCGAGCTTGTTGTGCAGGAAGCTCTCTAAGGGCCTGTTTAAATTGGTCCTATAGGGATTGACAGACGCTTATTGCAGCGATTGCAGACTGAGTAATGGCACCTGCCATGGAAAAAGTAGATCTTAACAGGGATTCCAACTCCTTATCTGTTGGATCCTTAAGCATTTGTGCATTGTCTACTGGACAAGTTAGGCCTTTATTCACATTGGAAATCATAGTGTCAACTGCTGGTATTTTCCATCTTTTGGAGAATTTCTCCTCCAGGGGATAGATAATTGCAAATTTCTTAAAAGGGAGAAAAATGCTTATCTGGGTGATCCCATTCAGCAAACATAAGCTGTTTTAGTAATGCATGTGCAGGAAACGCATGTAAAGGTTGAGAGGGTTTTAAGGAACCCAAGGAAGAAAGCGAACTTTCAGGAGACTCCGTTAGGGGTAGCATGAAAGTGGAACGAACAATCTCCGTAAGAGATTGTATCAGCAATTTCTCAGATTTGAGAGGCTGAAAAAGCCTCACCTACCGTTGTTTCCTCCGCAGAGGAATTATCAATCATCTGTTTTTCCTCCTGATCGACTGAGGGTAACACCTCATCCTGTGCCCACTGTTCCCACTGCAAAGGTTCTGAAGTGGGGAGGGGGATCTAGCATGCTTCCTATCCATCTGAATGGAGGATGCGATTAAAGCCACTATTCTTTCTTCCAGACACTGCAGGGAGGAGGAAAGGACTTCAGTCACATATACAGGGGCTGAGATGTGAGAAGCAGTTGCACCATCAATTTTTTTTAATAGCTCACCCTGGCTTGCCATAACTGGTAATTCAGGTTAGGATGACAGCATGGAAAGGACTTCAGTCACATATACAGGGGCTGAGATGTGAGAAGCAGTTGCACCATCAATTTTTTTTAATAGCTCACCCTGGCTTGCCATAACTGGTAATTCAGGTTAGGATGACAGCATGGAAATGTGACTCGGGATCCTAGCACCTGGGGGTGAAACCTTTACTTTTTTGATTTTTGTGGTGTCTTTTCTAGGAAGGCATAGTCCGAAGTACAAAAACAGAGGCACTATACAAATTGCACTTAATCGCTGAAAATAGTCATGACATTTAAAGCTGCTATAAAATTCAGCCTAATGCTGGGAAAAAGGTGTTGTTCCTCTATCAGAAATGCCAGTTTGCAACCCTCACATGTCCCACAGCTCCTGTGTCCCTGTGTTGCAGGTTGCTCGTTGTATTTGTTTTTAGCCTGCCGTATGTCCTCATGGACGTTCACAACATCGTGCTTAGGCCCCGCCCCCACCAAGAAAAAATTCTTCCCCTTTTTAATCTTAAAATGTTCCAACGCTTGTGTGCAACGTTTGCGGGTCCACCGAACCAACACGAGGGGGGGGGGGGGGGAGCAGGGACTCATCCAGCAGCAGGCACAAACAACAGTGAAATCAGCCACAGTTAAAAACAATTAGCGGTATTAGCGGGACCTCTGCACCCCCCCTCCCCCGCGGTGGGGGGGGTAATGTAAGGGGGGCTGCTGTCCCCCTAACCCTTTCGTCCCATCAGGGGGAGAAAGAAAACATTTTTGCAGATTTCCTTTACCTTGAAAGTCTCCCTTCACACGTTGCTGCAACCAGACACGGACTGAGCTTTACAGTGAAGACAACAGAGTAAGGTATGTGCATAGACTCACTCTAGTGGATAATTAAGGCATGACAACATTTTTTCCCTAATGGAAGAAATACATAGGTGTATTTTAATACCTTTCTTCCCTTACCTTATCCATGCCACAGGATTTGCTGAATTAACAGACAATCCAGCCTTCACCCATCACGGTGGGCTGCGTTTAGCAAACCTTCAAGGACTGGCTCCCTAAAATGGGGTTCCAACTCCCTTGGATCAGGAAGCCTTAGGTAATGTAGCAAGACCTAAGCCCTGGGTTCCTGGGGTCCAACCCTACAAGGAGGTGTTACAGGCAAAACCTCGTGCTTCGGATACGAGGCCCCAGGTACCATCCTTTTAGGCCTTAGTGGCACTTTGGATGGATCTGGTCTTTATGGAGGTTATTTAAATCCAGCATGGATCCCTCCAGTGGAGCTTCTCAGAGCACATCTTCACTCGTGACCAACACCTTAGACACTGGAGAAAAAAATGATGTGCTCCTGGAAGGAGGGGGGGTTATATAGGGAGTGAACTTCCTTGATTGGGTATAACCAGTGTCAACACCTGAAGGTGGCCTATAACCCAATAATTAATTACTTAAGGCTCTGTGTCCCATGATGTACGATAAAGAAAAAGACTTTAAAACTTTAAAGTAGACTTCTTGCTAACTTTGCAAGAATACATAGATAACATTTGGACATGTCACAGTGTAACAGCAACAGCATTTTTTTTTTCACATCTGTTTTTTGTTATCATTAAAAGGCAGCAGGCAATTTCTGCGTGTCATTTCCAAACACAAAGATTGCTCTGCCCTTCTGCAAAGATGAAGGCACTATTAAGGGGGGGTACTATGATTTCAATGGGGAGGATTTTGGTGTTGTGTCATTTGCTCTTCCACAATCACCTGTAAGGCCTTGCTCACACAGGACTTAAAGTGTAACTAAAGGCAAAAAATTCTAGTTTTGGATAGTGTGGAGAGGGATTCTTTATTGTCAGTTTTTATTGCTATTTGTGACCCCATTAGGGAGATTCACCCTCTCTATTTGTCCTTACCGTTATCATCAAAAATGAAAGTAATAGAGGGGAAATCTTCAAATGTGGACACCCGGAGACCCTGGTGACACCATGGGATTCCTTCACTTTGGAGGGATTTCCTACTACTTCCGGCTTTGGATATGGGACAGGAAGTGAATTGAAATCTCCCCAATGGGACACAGGTGATTAAAAAAAAATACAGGGGTCATAACCCTTCTTTACTCTATCCAAAATAAAAAAAGTGTCGCCTTTAGTTACACTTTAGGTGTATATTCATGCAAAGGGCTATGTTTACCCACACAGAATGCACAAGTGTTCCAGGCAGTCATAGATGTCAAATTGGGAGCAGCAGTTGTGTTTTTGTAGCCACTGCATCTCAATAGACATATAGCTGTGCTCATAAGTTTACATGCCCTGTCATAATTTATGATTTCTTGGCCATTTTTCAGAGAAGATGAATGATAACACAAAAACTTTTCTTTGGCGTAAGTGCTGAGGTTTTGATTGTGATTTTGTTTTTAGTAACACTTTAAGATCAGGGGCTGTTTACTTATTAAGATTAGAGTTATCTATAAGGACAACTGAGAGAGCTGATAAGGCATAAAATACAGTCTCAGTATGCGGAGATGATAAAGAAGCTTGGGCTTGTCTACTCTACTATTGTAGGAAAGCTCGGTAAGGATTGCTAACGAATTTCCGACCGCTGCACGCTGATCTACATCGGCACAATGGCAGGGGTGAGCAAATGGGCGTACCTGTATGTCCCCTTTAATTGGCGGGGCTAGCGGGCCATGTACGGCATGACCGTGCCCGCGGGTCCTGTGGACTCAATGTCTGCCGGTGTCCCGCGATCGTGTCACGGAGCCGCAGAACGGGGAGATGCCTATGTAAAGAAGGCATTTCCCCGTTCTGCCTAGTGACATGACAGGGATCTTCTGCTTCCTGTCATCGGGAGCAGTGATCGCTGTCATGTCAATGGTAGCCCATCCCCCCCACAGTTAGAATCACTCCCTAGGACACACTTAACCCCTTGATCGCCCCCTAGTGATTAACCCTTTCCCTGCCAGTATCATTTACACAGTAATCAGTGCATTTCTTATAGCTCTGATCACTGTATAAATGACAATGGTCCCAAAATAGTGTCAAAAGTGTTCAATGTGTCCGCCATAATGTTGCAGTCACGATAAAAATCGCAGATCGCCACCATTACTAATAAAAAATAAAAAATTAATAATAAAAATGCCATAAATCTATCCCCTATTTTGTAGACGCTATAACTTTTGCACAAACCAGTCAATACAGGCTTATTATGATTTTTTTACCAAAAATATGTAGAAGAATACATTTTGGCCTAAACTGAGGAAAAACTTGTTTTTTATATATTTTTTGGGGATATTTATTATAGCAAAAAGTAAAAAATATTGCTTTTTTTTCAAAATTGTTGCTCTTTTTTTGTTTATAGCGCAAAGGAATAAAAACCGCAGAGGTGATCAAATACAACCAAAAGAAAGCTCTATTTGTGGGGAAAAAAAGGATGGCAATTTTGTTTTGGTGTAACATCACACGGCCGCGCAATTGTCAGTTAAAGCGACGCAGTGCCAAATCGCAAATAGTGCTCTGGTCAGGAAGGGGGTAAAATCTTCCGGGGCTAAAGTGGTTAAAGATGTCCACATTACATATACAAGAGCTTCAAAAAGTTTAGAAAACACTGCATTTACAGTACATATTAAGAATGAAGGCAATTGGGTAAGCCAAATATGCAGTTTTACTTAAATTTATCTGATGGAGAGTCTCATAATAGGAGAGAACACACTGGGGGAAAATTAGTAAAACTGGAGAGTGTAAAACCTGGTGCAGCTTTGCAAAGAAACCAATCAGCTTGCAGGTTTTATTGTCAAAGCTTAATTGAACAAGCTGAATTTAAAAACTGATTGGCTACCATGCACAGCTGCAGCAGATCTTGAGTGCTCCAGTTTAAGTAAACCTCCTTCACTATATGTACAGGTGATACTCAAAAAATTAGAATATCTTGCAAAAGTTCATTTATTTCACTAATGCAACTTAAAAGGTGAAACTAATATATGAGATAGATTACATGCAAAGCAAGATAGTTCAAGCCGTGATTTGTCATAATTGTGATGATTATGGTTTACAGCTCATGAAAACCCCAAATCCACAATCTCAGAAAATTAGAATATTACATGCAATCAATAAAACAAGGATTGTACATAGAACAATATATATATTGCTCCCATGTTTTTCCAGGTTATGTTTTTGACTGGCTGATTAACAATGGAGACTCATAAGCGACCCACTGGCATATAACCATTGAGCCTTTGCAGACCAGTCACCTCCCTTCTGTGGAATTGTGCTTGCTATCTGGCTACAGCTTGCCTTCAGCCATTATACCTGCAGCTCCATTGCTTGCTTACCGCATAGCTGCCAACTGTCCCGGATTTCCCGGGACATTCCCGGGACTTGGACTTCATTCCCGGATTTGTGGTGTCCCGGGAAATGTCCCGAAAAATCCGGTTCCCGTTTTTGAAACCGCCGCCGCCACCGCTGCTAGAGGTCGGCGGCCGGCGGAGACATTGTCTCCGCCGGCCGCCATTTTGTGGAAGTTCAGGAAGACGGCTGGGGGGGCTAGACGAAGCTTCTGCGTCGCCGCCCACCCCCTGCCCCGCTCCGCCTCGGCCCGCCCCGCTCCGCCTCACCCCGCCTCGGCCCGCCTACCCCCCGCCCCGCTGCCAGTCTGATATGGAAAGGGGCGGGGGTTCTAGGTGGGGGGGGGAGCGCGCGCACCGCTGTGGGACACCTGATGTGAGTGGGGGGGGGGCACTGGGGACACCTGATGTGAGTGGGGGGGGCACTGGGGACACCTGATGTGAGTGGGGGGGCACTGGGGACACCTGATGTGAGTGGGGGGGGCACTGGGGACACCTGATGTGAGTGGGGGGGGCACTGGGGACACCTGATGTGAGTGGGGGGGCACTGGGGACTCCTGATGTGAGTGGGGGGGGCACTGGGGACACCTGATGTGAGGGGGGGCACTGGGGACACCTGATGTGAGAGGGGGGGCACTGGGGACTCCTGATGTGAGTGGGGGGGGCACTGGGGACACCTGATGTGAGGGGGGGGCACTGGGGACACCTGATGTGAGGGGGGGCACTGGGGACACCTGATGTGAGGGGGGGCACTGGGGACACCTGATGTGAGTGGGGGGGCACTGGGGACTCCTGATGTGAGTGGGGGGGGCACTGGGGACACCTGATGTGAGGGGGGGCACTGGGGACACCTGATGTGAGGGGGGGCACTGGGGACACCTGATGTGAGAGGGGGGGGCACTGGGGACTCCTGATGTGAGTGGGGGGGGCACTGGGGACACCTGATGTGAGGGGGGGGGCACTGGGGACACCTGATGTGAGGGGGGGCACTGGGGACACCTGATGTGAGGGGGGGCACTGGGGACACCTGATGTGAGGGGGGGCACTGGGGACACCTGATGTGAGGGGGGCACTGGGGACTCCTGATGTAAGGGGGAAGCTCCCCTGGGGACTCCTGATGTGAGGGGGAGCTCCGCCGGGGACACCTGATGTGAGGGGGAGCTCCGCCGGGGACACCTGATGTGAGGGGGAGCTCCGCCGGGGACTCCTGATTGTGAGGGGGGGCTCCGCCAGGGACTCCTGATGTGAGGGGGGGCTCCGCCGGGGACACCTGATGTGAGGAGGAGCTCCGCCGGGGACTCCTGATGTGAGGGGGGGCTCCGCCGGGGACTCCTGATGTGAGGGGGGGCTCCGCCGGGGACTCCTGATGTGAGGGGGGGCACCGCCGGGGACTCCTGGTGTGAGGGGGGGCTCCGCCGGGGACTCCTGGTGTGAGGGGGGGCTCCGCTGGGGACATCTGATGCAAGGACGGACTCTGCTCGGACATCTGAAGCAAGGACGGACGGCTGGTGGCAGGCGACGTGGCTGGTGACACGCTCAGGGATCCCACTGATTCTGCATTATGGTGAGTTGAATGATTTCATTTTATATTACAATATAATAATAGAAATAATGCGCTTCAATCATCCTGACACCATAACAACCATGGTGCCGGGATGATTGAAGTGCTAACACCAGGTGTTTGGAGTATCTTTATCTGCTGATTGTTAAACTTTCTAGAATACACATATTTCTATTGTGTAGGATCTGGGGCTGCTGTCCCGTCATTTCCCTCTCTCTCCCCCTCTCTCCCCCTCTCTCCCCCTCTCCATCCCTCATTCATTTCAGACTCTAACCACACCCTCTAGAGCCACGCCCATTTAAGCCACGCCCACAATTTCGCGTAAACCACGCTTTGCGCGCCGCACTTGTCTATTTTTGCTAGGCCACACCTGCTGACGAATGCCCCGCCCCCTAATTATTGGACAGCTCCGCCTACAGCCACAAAAGTGTCCCACATTTTTTTTTTACAATGTTGGCAACTATGTTAACGCTATATATTATATGGAGGTGGCCATTTCTGGTACGGCGATTACTGCTTTAAGTCCCTTTTTTAAAAATGTTTTTTAGGTAGCAGATACTTTTGCCTACATATGGTGTGCTAATATGTGTCTCTCTTTATCATTTCAGAAGGTTATTGCTATTCTTCTATGGTTCTATCAAATTAATATAAGGAATGTGTGTTGAGCATTGTAACTAATAAGAGATCTTGCATGCAACACATATCTGGCACTCCACATTTTACAGACAAAGCATGGTGCTTTCATTCTACATAAGGCTCATTAATAATTTCTGTATGAAAAGAACACTTGGCAAGGGTGCGTGAGACCACTAAAACCTGAGATTATGATATTTACATATTTTGAAGGACTAAATCATCATATTCACACTTCATATTGTACCTTATAGGCCTTCATTATTTTTGCACTTTTCATATACAGTTGTGCTCATAAGTTTACATACCCTGGCAGAATTTATGATTTCTTGGCCATTTTTCAGAGAACATGAATGATAACACAAAGACATTTCTTTCACTCATGATTAGTGTTTGGCTGAAGCCATTTATTATCTATCAACTATGTTTACTTTTTTTAAATCATAATGAAAACAGAAACTACCCAAATGACCCTGTTCAAAAGTTTACATACCCTGGTGATTTTGGCCTAACAACGTGCACACAAGTTGACACAAAGAGGTTTGAATGGCTATTAAATGTAACCATCCTCACCTGTGATCTGTTTGCTTGTAACTAGTGTGTGTGTATAAAAGGTCAATGAGTTTCTGGACTCCTGACAGATCCTGGCATCTTTCATCCAGTGCTGCACCGTTTCTAGATTTGAGCCATGGGGAAAGCAAAAGAATTGTCAAAGGATCTGTAGGAAAAGGTAGTTGAACTGTATGAAACAGGAAAGGGATATAAAAAGATATCCAAGAAATTAAAAATGCCAATCAGCAGTGTTCAAACTCTAATCAAGAAGTGGAAAATTAGGGGTTCTGTTGAAACCAAACCACGGTCAGGTAGGCCAACTAAAATTTCAGCCACAACTGCCAGGAAAATTGTTTGGAATGCAAAGAAAAACCCACAAATAACTTCAGGTGAAATACAGGACTCTAAAAACATGTGGTGTGGTTGTTTCAAAATGCACAATAAGGAGACACTTGAAGCTGCATGGTTGAGTCGCCAGAAGAAAGCCATTACTATGCAAATGCCACACAGTATACCGCTTACAATATGCCAAACAGCACAGAGACAAGCCTCAAACCTTCTGGCACAAAGTCATTTGAAGTGATGAGACCACAAGGCCTATGATGAAGGGTACACCATTCCTACTGTGAAACACGGAGGTGGATCACTGATGTTTTGGGGATGTGTGAGCTACAAAGACACTGGAAATTTGGTCAAAATTGATGGCAAGATGAATGCAGTATGTTATCAAAAAATACTGGAGGAACATTTGCATTCATCAGCCAGGAAGCTGCGCATGGGACATACTTGGACATTCCAACATGACAATGATCCAAAACACAAGGCCAAGTCTACCTGTCATTGGCTACAGCAGAATAAAGCTATCTCAGTCTCCTGACCTCAATATCATTGAGCCACTCTGGGGAAATCTCAAAAGTGCAGTTCATGCAAGACAGTAGGGCTGCATCTAACGATTATTTTCATAATCGATTAGTTGGCCGACTATTATTTCGATTAATTGGTCAATAACCTTAAAAAGAAGTGTGGTGTATAATTTAACCAGTTCCCGACTGGAGCACGCCGATGTACGTCGGCAGAATGGCACGGCTGGGCAAATGGGCGTACCTGTACGTCCATTTGAATTCCCCGCCGTGCCGTTGCGTGCGCGCCAGCCAGGAGCTCCGTGAGGCGGGTCGCGGGTCCCGCGGACTCGATCGTCGCGGGGACACCCGCGATCACCTCACGGAGAGGACAAACGGGGAGATGCCGTTGTAAACAGCATCTCCCCGTTCTGCCTAGTGACAAGTGTCACTCGATCTCTGCTCCCTGTCATTAGAGCAGAGATCAGTGACGTCACACACAGAGCCCATCCCCCTACAGTTAGTAATCACTCCCCTAGGACATACTTAACCCCTCCCCGCCCCCTAGTGGTTAACCCCTTCACTGCCAGTGTCATTTACACAGTAATCAGTGCATTTTTAATCGCACTGATCTCTGTATAAATGACAATGGTCCCAATAATGTGTCAAAAATGTCCGACATAACGTCGCAGTCACAATAAAAAAATCGCTGATTGCCGCCATTACTAATAAAAAAAAATTATTAATAAAAATGCCATAAAACTATCCCCTATTTAGTAAACGCTATAACGTTTGCGCAAACCAATTAATAAATGCTTATTGCGATTTTTTTTTTAACCAAAAATATGTAGAAGAATACGATCGGCCTAAACTGAGGAAAAAAATTTTTTTTTAAAATATTTTTGGTGGATATTTATTATAGCAAAATGTAAAAAATAATGCGTTTTTTTCAAAATTGTCACTCTTATTTTGTTTATAGCGCAAAAAATAAAAATCGCAGAGGTGATAAAATACCAGCAAAAGTAAACTCTATTTGTGGGAAAAAAAGGACATCAATTTTGTTTGGGAGCCACGTCACATGACCGCGCAATTGTCAGTTAAAGCGACGCAGTGCCGAATCGCAAAAAACGCTCTGGTCAGGAAGGGGGTAAAATCTTCCGGGGCTGAAGCGGTTAATTAATATGTAAAGGTTAAAAAAAGGCAATTTATTCTTAAATATCTCTATATGAAGTGGTAAATATAAATAACCAACTATATAGTTAGAGAGCAAAATCTCTAATCCACTCTGAGAATAACAGACAGAAGAGATATACTGTATATACTATTAGAGGTTGAAGCTGGTAAATATCATCAGACTCAGAGATTAACTGTTTTGCAGATTTTCAAACAGAACTGTAATATTTTATATGCAGGCCGTACAAAAACAATGTCTTCCTTCAAAAAAAAAATGTAATTCTAAGAATGTTCATTCGATTTTCTAATCGTTAGTGGGGTCAAATCAACATTTTTTTTCAACCACAGTGACGGGAAAATTTAGAAATAATAGAAAACTTCTTGGTCAAAGGAATTTTCAGACAGTGTATGTGTTTTCGTTCAGAAATCTCATTCATTTTAAAACAGAATGTTAAAAGCAAGTGAAATTTTCAAACAACAATCTTTCATTCAGCGAATGTACAAAGATTTTTCGTCTGAATATTCTCGTCTGAAAATTGATCCGTGTGGCCAGCATAAGGCTCAGTACACACCTATGCAGTTTACTTTTGATCTGTTTCTGCAGTGCTTTTTGCTGTGCATTTTCATTTTTGCAAAAGTGATTTTGCTGCGATTTGCGTTTTTGCATATTTTTTTTTTTTGCTTTTTTTTTGGCCAATTTGTTGTTGGGCAGATAAAAAAAACACAAATTGCTGCAAAAACACACTACTTGCTTTTCTGCCGCTTCTCCATTAAAGTATATTGAACCAAAAAAGCACAGTTTTGCATTGAAAAAAGTCCTTGACACATTCCAAATATGCAGCGGCTGAAAAAAAAAGCATAGATATGAACGTGTCCCATAGGAAACCACGTTAAATGAACTGTAGTGTGTTTCTGCAAAAAGCACCAAAAAACACATAGGTGTGAACTAGGCCTAAGACGTTTAGTAAAATAATGGGGTTAAAAAAACGGAAATTAACCCTTTATAGTACAAAAAGTGCAAATCGCTACTGTAAGGGGTTCATTTTTTTTTTTTTGTGGAACAGTGAAAGTAATATTTTCAGTAGCGATTATTTGCTCTTTTTGTACCATAAAGGGCTAATTTTAGTTTTTTTAACCCCATTATGTTATTGGCCGATTAATCGATTATGAAAATAGTAATCGATTAATTTCATAATCGATTCGTTGTTTCGGCCCTACAAGACAGCCCAAGAATTTACATGAACTGGAGACTTTTTGCCAAGAGGAATGAGCAGCTTTACCATCTGAGAAGATAAAGAGCCTCATCCACAAATACCACCAAAGACTTCAAGCTGTCATTGATGGTAAAGGGGGCAATACATGGTATTAAGAACTGGGGTATGTAAACTTTTGATCAGGGTCATTTGGGTAGTTTCTGTTATCATTATGATTAAAAAAGAGTAAACACAGTTGACTGATAATAAATGGCTTCAGCCAAACACCAACCATGAGTGAAAGAAAAGTTTTTTGCCGTGTATACACGACCGGACTTCTCGTCGGAAAAAGATATGACGGCTTTTCCGACGGGATTCCGCTCAAGCTTGCCTTGCATACACACGATCACGCAAAAGTTTGCTGAACTTTCGACCGTCAAGAACGCAGTGACGTACAACACTACGACGAGCCGAGAAAATGAAGTTCAATGCTTCCGAGCATGTGTCGAATTGTTTCCGAGCATGCGTAGGAATTTTGCACGTTGGAATTGCCACAGACCATTGCATTTTCGGATAGGAACTTTTTCCGACCGAAAAATTAAGAACATGCTCTCAATCTTTTGCTGGCTGGAATTTGGCCAGCAAAAGACCGATGGAGCATACACACGGTCGCATTTTCCGACCAAAAGCTCTCATCGGTCTTTTGCTGGGCCGAAATTCCGATCGTGTGTACGCGGCATATGTGTTATCATTCTTATTCTCTGAAAAATGGCCAAGAAATCATAAATTCTGCCAGGGTATGTAAACTTATGAGCACAACTGTAGATGTACGTTCCTTCAATACTATGTATGTACATTTTTTAGAGACTTTCTGCCATGTAGGTTTCCATATGAGCAAATAAGCAAGTATTTGTCCCACTGCAGTTTACTTTATCGGCTCCAAATTCTCTGTTTATCCAGTTCAGATCCACACACATTACTTTCTGGGTTAATTATTTTGCGTAGCAGAGGCAAATATGTAAAAAGAAAAAAAAAAAAACTCCCATCCCAGAAAAACAAAAATTTAAATCACACGAGCTGGAATCCCTATAGAAAAGCAACTTATATACTCCAGTAGGTAAATTAAATTTGGAAGCTGATTGGTTGTTACATGCAACACAGACATGTGTGCCTTGAGACAATTTGATGAGAAGGCCCAATGTAATATATAGCCAAATAGCCAAATTAGATTAGCCAATTCTGTCTTCTTCTATTTGAATGAACGCTGGACTGTGCATGATAATGACAGCCCCTGTGTTTGTGTTGCTATATACTGCATACTTTTCACATGTGTTGTGGTTGTCATTCCCTTTCAGCGTTGTACAAAAGATGCGAGAATTACTTGAGCGATTTCATGGAGGCAGCACTTTTTGTGATGAGCTAGAATTTCTGGAAATGCCACACATTTGCTTATGATGAAAAGCCATAAATCAAAAAGAAATTTAAAGTCATTGCAAATTAATTAGAAAGGCATGAGCGCTTGTGATTTACTTATGGTTTGAAAAGACGATTTGCATATCTGCTGCAATTTAGAAGATAATTACATTAACAAAACAGAAGTATGTCACGTAAAAATTCAAGGTCAACATACTGTATATCGTCTGTTTACATAACTTCCACCTACATGCGCCATAAAAAAGCAACACTAACACACACATATATCATCAAAAGGTCACAATTCTAAAGAAGTGTCATCATGTAATTAACATTTACAAGTGGGTTTCCTGATATAATTTTAAACACGCTTATGTTTATTCCATGCCCAAAACTGCCTCTAAAGCTGACCTACTGCAAAATATCTATTACCTAATCATTTGGTCCAGCCTTTCTCACCCAGGGCTCATGGTACCCCATGGTTCTTCAAGAGGTTGTTAGAGGTTTCTTGAGCAGTGAGCATTGAAAATTCCCCACCTGATGTTGCCTGCATAGTTCCAGGACTGACATTACTTATTAATCAGTGGTAAAGGATCAGTGGAGCCTCTCGTCACTGATGATCTTTTTTCTGTCTGTAAAGGGGAATTCTTTCCATTAACTTCCAATGTAAGTGGAATTCTTCTCACCGACTCTCAATCTAAGCTGCATTTTATTTACTTACTCCCAATGTAAGAATCATTATTTCCACTGACTATGTAGCAGAGCATTCTTCTTAATGACCAATGTAAAGGGATACTGTGCTGACCATCAATAGAAGGAGGCATTATAGTGGCTGGCCACCAATGTAAGGGGACACTACACTGACCACCAATGTAAAAGGGACAACACACTGACCACCAATTTAAAGGGACACTACACTGACTACCAATGTAACGGGGCACTACACTGACCACCAATGTAAAATAGCCCTTTCACCACTGACCAGAGATATAATGAATCACTTTTTCCATCAACCAACAATGTAAGGGGCCACTACAATGACCTTGAATGTAAGGGACACTACACTGAAAAACTATTTTAGGGTCAACTACACTGGACACCAATGTAAGGGGGAACTACACTGATCACCAATTAAAGGAAGCTCTACACTAAGAACCAATGTAAGGGAGCATTTTTCCCTTTGGTCACAAATAAAGGGGTGCACCTACCCCATCAATCACCAATGTAAGGGGGCACTACACTGGCCACCAATGTAAGGGGACACTACATTAACCTGCACTGTAAGGACAAACTACACTGATAATCAAATAATCAATGAAAGGGGACACAACCCTAACTACCAATGTAAGGAAGCCTTTCTGCCGCTGGTCACAAATTTAAGGGTACACCTTTAATAAGGGTGCGTTATACTAACCCACGGTGTTGGGGTCACTTTCTAACAGAACAGCTTATATGCACATGGTTATTGTGTATTGGTACCTTTGCTACGCTTAATGCCAATTCTCTACCTCTCTGATCAAGGCTGTCACTTTTTTTTTTTTAAAGTGCATCTTTAGAAGAATGTAGCACTGACACTGCTCATCTATTTCTAAAAATACTAGTTGCTTGGTTGTCCATGACTTAGATACTTCTGAATCACACACCTAGAACAAGTATACAGTGAATGGAAGTCAGAGAAAAGTGAGAATCCCTTATCTCTGTATCTGTTCCAGGTCAGTAAGGAGGGCCATAGACGGTTCGAATCTCGGATGGTTCAGCAGGAATCGGCCATTATTCAAACCATGTATGGGCAGGCTGAATGTATCCAAGTTTATTGATCGATCAACCTGGGTACAATCAGCCGGCCAGGTTTTGCATGCGATTATCACCAGCGGCTAGTATAGCGGAGATGGCTACCCGTGGTTGCAGGAAATTTGCTCTGTGCGCTGCTTTACTACGGAACTACTGAAGCTACTGAATCAGCATGACAGCCTAGCATCATTGGCAGCCTAGAAGCTAGCATTCTCAGAAACATACATCAGCAATGGTAGCTTACATATTTCTACCATGACAGCTTTTCTTTTAAACATGCCATTAAAAAAGAATAAATTAGTTAGTCTTTGCACAGCGTATAATTTCCTGCCAAACTGAAACCATGACTAGCAGCAAAAACAACTGCAAAAATAGTAAGCCATCTACATACTGAGTCACCATCTGAAAATACTGCACAGCCTGATTTGATAGAACTTGATGAAAACAACCTTTACAGCATCAAGAAAAAGCAACACTGTCGGTCTGTTGCATAAAGGAAAGCATTCCCAAGAACCAAAAACTGCTTAACAGTTTTGACCTATGGGACAAACGACATAAAAAGAGGTTCCAAACGGTTATAAAAATACAATTCAAATATTTTAGTGACATCAGACAGCATTCTCTGTCTCTACTAAAAGACAATATCTTGGTTCACAGACAAGCCACGAATGCTTTGGACAATAGGAAACTTGGTTTCACTGGCTAATTGGCACAATCAATACCGGAGTCTACAAGTTCTGTAAACAATATCTAAAGCAGAATTTTTCAAAGAGTAAATGCATACTATTGCTGGCAAACATTCTCAGTAGGTACAAAAAATATATTTTTTTAAAAATTCAAATTTGTTGTCATCCCACAGAAATATGTACCAACGTAAGGTGCCCTTACCTGCTGATCCTCATGTCCGCAGATCCTTATTGTCTTTGACAGCCTGTAGTCGCTGTCACAGAGATAAGCACAGGTTACCGAAGGCCACATGGAATGTCAGCACAGGTCAGCAAATCAACAGACACAAAATGAATACAGTCGAATTTGTGCCCATCATTGATGGTAGCTGCCTGACACCCCATATGTTCTATAGTAACTATAAAGAGATTAACAGAGGTCTACTGAAGCCTGAAGATTCTTAGCAAGTCATTCCAGGACTGCTAAAGTGGAGATCATGGATCTTCATACCTATACAAGGACAAATTAAGAAAAGAAAGAAACTTTCTCAAAACTGTGTGCGGAGCTGGACTGGGGCACCTGGGGCCCACCAGAGGAAATTTAAAGTATGGCCCACCAAACCTCAAAAAAAAACCATTTGTATGGATTACCATGAGGGGACATGTTTAAACAGACATTGTTTAACAGCTGTAGCTTCATATTCATCTATATACAACAGGTTATCATTCAATTTCTCAGAAGCAGGATTGGTGACTCCCAGTCCAGTAATACTATAAATATGTTACTGATGCTGCCTACATATTATAAAAGACTGTCAAATGGCACTTGTATGGACCAAAAACACTGTTGTAGGCTGCTAGCAGTAAAAAAAATACTGTCAAAAACTGCTCACATGTCCACCATTTTTCCACAGTGACACAGACACTGTTCTATAGACAAACAAGATATTTGGGGGGCACACCCTAAAAGATGCATTAAAGCTGGTGCAGCCATAAGACCATATGTATGGTCTTACGGCTGCACCAGCTTTAATGCATCTTTGAGGGTGTGCCCCCCAAATATCTTGTTTGTCTATTGTATGGATTCTGACCAAATCCTTTTGGGTGAGGAGCACCCCACTCTTTCATTAAGTACCTCTCATTAGTGTCCACTTGTGTCATGGGTGGAGACCTCAAAGTTCTCCCATATAGAAGAGTGTATTGCTCTCATGGTTCAGAGAAGCAGGATCTCCCAATCCATGGATAGCGTAGGACCCACTAATCATGGGGTACTTTGACGCAGTAAGTGGGCTTAGCACCATATAGCAATATGGTGTGACCAAATCCCCATATTTTTTGATAATATTTTTTTAAATTGTCTAGGTGTTTTTTTTTTTTATATAATCTTTATTTTTATTTTATGTATTAAAAGGAACATACAGACATATAGTCTATGGTCATTCTTACCACAATACAGTGCAATTCTTACAGTGCAAACATAGACGTTCCAGACAATAACAAGTTGTCAAACCAATCACAAGACAAGGTAAAAACCGGAGGGGTGAGGGAAGGAGGGGGAAGGGGATGAGGGATCAAGTCTTCTTCTAACTGTATTGCACTGTGGAACAGTCAAAATGATTCCCAGGGGGGGGTCCCGCCATGGCAACTTCTTGGCCGAACCCGTCACAAAAGCCCTCCATTCTGTATTGGAGGGGGGGTTTCGTCCCTGCTTTAAGGTCCCCGAGATGCCCACCGGGCGGGTCCCTCGGGAGGGGGGCCATAAGCCTCCAACTAACCTCCACCGAAAGGGAAGCGCCCCACGGGCATCCCCTGGGGTCAATGCCTTTGAAAGGTGCCTGTGTCGCCAGGCGGAGCCCCTTTCCCATAAGTCTGCCCTGGTAATAACTCTATAACATTTAATAAGGGAGATACAAAACTTGCCTTTCTTAAAGGGGAAAAAAAAAAAAAAAAAAACTCCAAAGACGCCTAGCGTTTCGTATGAGCCTTCAACTGTGGACCTTGTGAACCATGCATAAGGAAAGAAAAGGTCTACATCCGGTGCAATCAATAGGGTGGTGAGACATGCCATTCAGGTACGCACGTCACCACATACAGGCCTCCTTAGCTTCAAGGAGGGCTCCGCTAACTCCAACAGCGCGACTTCCAGGCTAGAGGATACAGGATTAGTGTCAATGGTGAATCTCCGCCACTGGGCCCAGATACTATCAAAGCGCTCACTCCTACTCTTGCACCTCGCCACCCACTCCTCCGCCTCTCTGATATCCTCCACCTTCTGTAACCATTCTTTTAAGGTAGGGATCCGTGGACTCTTCCAGTGGAGAGGAACCAGCCTTTTAGCAGCGTTTAATAGATGAGGAAGGGCGCTTTTTTTGTAGTGGCTCAGAGGGAGGGCGGGGAGGTGCAAGAGAAAATGCTCTGGGGAGAACGGGATCTCAATCTGCAGAGCATTTTTAATGGTAGCCTGTACCTCCGTCCAGAACGGCCTAATTACTGGGCATTCCCACCACACATGAAGGAGGGTGCCTTTCTGACCGCAGTCACGCCAGCAGCGGTCAGAAACCGAGGGGTAAATACGTGCTATGACGGCTGGTACCCGGTACCAACGAGTTAGGAGCTTGTAGTTAGTTTCCTGCGTTCTGGACTCTATGGAGCTAGAATGTGCTAATTTATACATGTGTAGGCGCTGTTCTGGTGAGAGCTCTATCCCTAGGTCCCGCTCCCATTCTCTTATGAAAGCCGGCTTGCAAGCAGCGGAAACTGAACCCAGTAGCCTATATAACTCAGAGATCAGGTGGGGAGTTGGTTCTTCTTCTATGAAAAATCTTTCTAGTGTGGTAATGGTGTCTAGCCCTCTCATCGAAGCCCCCTCTGTTGCAATGAAGTGTTGGAGTTGCTGGTGTCTCCACCAATCCATGGGGAATCTGCCATGGCTAGTCCTCAAGGCATCTAGGGGTATCAGACTACCCTTATCTACAAATTTGCCACAGCTATAATTACCATCTGTAACCCATGTACCAAAAAAGGTCCTTTGCTCCCCAGGAGGGAACCACCTGAACCCCCCCAGCGGTGCCAGTGGGGAGCCCGGGGGCACCAAAGCGTACAAAGCATTCGTGCGATCCCAGACCCGCAGGGTATGGGTAGTTAGCGGGGAGGACGTCTGTGAGAGTCCTCTATATTCACGAGGCAGCCAAGGCGCGTAGGACAAGTCACGACCTGCCAAGCTCTTTTCCAAGGAGACCCATATTTTTGAACCCCCATGATGCCGCCAGTTGAGGATATGTTGGATCGCAATGGCTCTGTAGTATCGTCTTATATCCGGGAGGCCCAGGCCTCCCATTTCCTTGGCCTTCTGTAGTAAAGACGCGGCTAGTCTTGGCCTTTTACCATGCCAGATGAAATTAATCATTAGGCTTTGAAGCTGTGTAAAGAAGCTCCTGGGGAGAGGGACCGGCAGCATTTGTAAATAAAAGAGCACCCGTGGAAGGATGTTCATCTTGAGTATGCTAAGTTTGCCCAGCCACGTGAAGGAGGTCTTGGCCCAATTCTGTAAGTCTCTACGCACCATGCTCAAAAGGGTGGGAAAATTAGCCGAGTAAATATTATCAAATCTATTGGTAAGTTGTATACCCAGGTACTTAATCGATGTTGTAGCCCAACTAAATGGGAAAGCTTGTTGTAAGTCATTAGCCATCTTCGCAGGGATGGTGATGGGCAGGATTTCGGATTTCGAAAAATTTATTTTAAAATTGGACACCTGACCAAAAGTTTTTAGTTCCCTCATAAGGTTTGGCAGCGACACCAAGGGCTGGGTCAAATGAAAGAGCACGTCATCTGCATAGGCTGACAGTTTGTGTTCCGTTGACCCCACCGTCACCCCTCTGATGTCAGCACTCGCCCGTATTGTTCGAAGCAGTGGCTCCATAGCCAGAGCGAACAAGAGGGGGGAGAGGGGGCACCCCTGCCTTGTGCCATTCCGAATGGGGAACCCCTGGGATAAGTGGCCATTTACCTTGACCTTCGCACTGGGGGTCGCGTAAAGTGCCATGATCCATCTTAGCATATGAGGGCCTAGTCCCCAAGCCTCCAGCACCGCCTTAAGGTATGACCAATCTAGTCTGTCAAAAGCCTTTTCGGCGTCCGTGGACAGAATAAGGTATGGGGTGGAATTCCTATGGGCACATGCCCATTGTATAAGCTGCATGGCCCGGATGGAGTTATCCCTAGCTTCTCTACCTGGAATAAATCCCGTTTGATCGGGGTGGATAAAGGAGGGCAAGACATATTTAAGTCGATTTGCCATGATCTTAGCAAAAATTTTTATATCGACGTTAAGAAGTGATATTGGTCGATAGCTTTGTGGGAGAGTAGGGTCCTTGCCTTCCTTCGGGATTACGGTGATGTGGGCTAATAATGCCTCGGGGGGGATCTGGTGAGTTGTGGCTAAAGAATTAAAATACCTACACATATGATTTTGTAGCAAAGGGAGAAATTTTACATAGTACGCTTTGGAATATCCATCCGGGCCAGGGCTCTTCCCATTAGGTAGGGCCTTCACTGTCGAGATGATCTCCTGAGGGGAGACGGGGGCGTCAAGGTCTAGCTGCTGTTCGGGTGTCAGGGAGGGAAGTCCGGCTGAGGCGAGGTAGTCGCCAATAGCTTTCATTTTCGCTGTCCGCCCTGTGTGGGAGATCTCCTTATCTAGGTGATATAAGTCCGCATAATAATCTCTAAAGATGGAGGCAATCCCGGAGGAGTGTAATGTAGCTGTACCGTCAGGGGACCGAAGAGAGTGCACGTGAGCTGTCAGTCTTCTCCGCCGGAGCGCTCTAGCGAGCATTCTACCACACTTATTTCCCTGTTCGTAGTATTTATGTGAAAGGTAGCGTAGTTGTCTGCGCACTCGACGGTCAAGGAGGCGTGAAAAGAGTTCTCTCAGTTCGATCAACCGATCGCGGGCTTGAACATCTCCCTGGCGTTTGTGTTTAAGTTCTTCTTCCTGTAAAGCTGTCAGTACCCTCTGGAAGTCTATCTGCCTTTCCTTTTTAAGTTTAGAGCCTAGGGAGATCAGTTCCCCCCTGAGTACCGCCTTATGGCTTTCCCACACCACTCCGTCTGCCATATCCTCAGACACATTCTCTGTGAAATAATGTGTAATGGTCTCAGAGACCCTAGCCACTACCGAGGCATCGTCTAGGAGGTTTTCATTGAGCCTCCAGGACCAGGCCCTCTGCGTTTCATCTGGGATTCGCAGCACGGCCCACACCGGAGCGTGATCTGAAATAGTGATATTGCCTATTTCAGCTGACTGCAACAGCTCAAGGGTGTCGTGGTCCACACACATTAAATCAATGCGCGTGTACACGTCATGCACCCCCGAATAGTAGCTGTAATCCCTCTCTGACGCATGAAGAGCTCTCCACGTGTCTATAAGGAAGCTGTTCTGCAGTGACTTGCGAAAATGCTTGAGGAAGGCTTGGGAGTGAGTGGGGCGGCCTCGGGATGTGTCAACGAGTGGGTCCGGGCTCACATTAAAGTCCCCTCCAAGAATTAGGTGCCCCTCCCTGAATTCGTTCAGCTTGTCTAACACAGAGTCAATAAAGGAGAGTTGTTGGGCATTGGGTGCGTAGAGAGTCGCAAATGTAAATTTTTTGTTGGCCAAGACCCCCTTCACAAAGACGTATCTACCCTGCGGGTCGACTCGGCTCTCTGAGAGCTGGAATGGGCAAGACCTATGGAACGCAATGGCTGTACCCCGTGATTTGGCCACCGGAGAGTTGCTAAAGAACCATTGGGTGTATAAGTGTGTAGGTATCTTTGGGAGGGACTGTTCCCTAAAGTGAGTCTCCTGCAGGAAAACCACCTGGGCCCCCAGCCTCTTTAGTTCCTGCCAAAGCCTGTTGCGCTTGTGTGGAGAGCAGAGCCCCCTGACATTATAGGACAGTACCTTTAGTGACGGCGCACCTGACCTGGATGATAGTTGACCGGTCACACCCCCTCTAGGTCCTCCGTGCATGGTTCAGCCCGTCAAAAGGCGACCTGAGGATCAAAGCAATAACCGTTAGCTCTGGAAAGTAATATCAGGCACAGAATGATATGAAGGGGGGAGGTGGTGGGAGGGGGGGGGAGGTAGATAGGGAGGAGGGGGGGTTTAGGGGGGTTAGTGGAGAGAGTAGGTAGGGTAGGGGAGGAAAAGGAGGGAAGGGGATACGGGCGAAAACAATAGAAAACTATAGAGCTCACCCGGGAGGGGGGTATCAACCCAAAAACCGCCCGGGTGAAAACTCGGAGTCCCACAAGGGACTGTCACCTAGTAAGGTGAGGCCTAAGTGGGGTACGTGGGTGACCACCAAGGGGACGGCTAGCCCTTCCGTCCGTCCAGTCCATTATGACACATAAACAGGGTGGGGGGAAAAAAAAAAAAAAACAGTACATATCACCAAAAGGGGAAAGGAGATTATGTAACTCGAACTCCCAAAAAAGTGCGAAAAAGAAAAAACGGTGGGAAGGAAACCAGACAGCCAGGCTAGGAGCTGAACCGCGGACCCCCCCAGTCCATCATGGCGCCCAATGGTACTCAGAATTGGGAAGTAGTGCAAAGGGCCTCGCGTGCAACGTCCTGCACGTGGAAGTAGGATAAGACAGCAATGCGTCCATTGGGCCCAGTGTCCTGATGAGGGCACCTATGATGAAGAGGGGATCATGTCCAGAAAATTAGTGAGAGCAGCAAGGGCGTCAGTGGTTTGTTCAGTCACTGGTTGTAGAGGTGCCTGGACGTGGGCCCTCTGTTTGCCTGTTACGACCTCGGGAGCGTCTGTTTCCTGCCGCCTGGATCCATGGCTGAGGTAGCTGGGGCATCTGGATGTCCGGAGTGGTGCGCCAGTCCGGGAAATCCACTGGATTAAGCTCCAAGGTATGTAAGAAGCGGGGGAGGTCATCCTTTGTGCGTAGTATAGCCCAACGGCCATTCTTGGAAGCCTGGAGGCTGAATGGGAAGCCCCAGCGGTATGTGAGGCCTGCTGCTTGAATTTCCATTAGGAGTGGGCGTAGGGCTCGCCGCTGCATTAGGGTACGCCGTGAGAGGTCCTGGTAAAAGGACAGTTGAGCTCCATCAAAGTCAAAGACTGGTCTGTTACGCATCTTTTGCATTATACGGTCCTTTAGTGTAAATTTGTGCAGCTTGCAGATCACATCCCTGGGGTTGTCGGGGTCTTCTGATGGGGGCCGAAGTGCCCTGTGCGCTCTGTCTATCTCAATCGGCACCGATGGAGGCAAACTCAGGATCTCACGGAACACTCCCTGCAAGGTGGGAACAATGTCCTTAGGTGCAGTGGCTTCAGGAAGGCCTCGTATGCGAATATTCGCTCGCCTGCTGCGGTTCTCCATGTCATCCAACTGACACAGAAGGGCCTCAATCTGGTGACTATGGGTGACAGTCTGTTCTTTGAGCTGAGCTATGGCGGGTATAGTGTCATCAAATTTCTGCTCCAGAGTCTCTACCCTGTGACCCAGTTCAGTGGTATCTGTTTGCAATTGCTCAATGTCTTGCCTGAAGGCCCTCTCAATCCTGCTGGTAAAGCGCTCTAGGTCCTCCTTAGTGGGGAGAGACCATAGATGCTGTCTGATGTCCCTGTCCTCCGTCAAATCTGCCAGGTTTGTGCCCCTGTCCTGTGGTGATGCGGAGCGGGGGGATGCAGGGGGGATGGAGTCGCTTACCAGCCTGGGAGAGGAGATAGGAGACAGTGCTGGGGGCGCTGGCTGAATTTCCTGCTGCAGCGTGGCCGTTCGTTCCGGCGCCATCTTGGATTTTCCCCTCTGCTGGCGGGGGGTGTCGGAAAGGAAAGAATCCAGCGATCCTTGGCCGTTGGGGTGAGCTCTTTTCGGCTGGGAAGAAGCTCGCCGCCGCTGTGACATGCCCTGTGCGGAAATCGGGGGGTAATCACCCCTGTAGCTGCTTATTTAGCTGCGGACCGGACGGAGCTCGGGCCCAGCACGTCCTCACTCCTCCATAGCCAGGCCACGCCCCCCTTGTCTAGGTGTTTTAAACTAGCCTTGCTGGAGGTAAATGTCTTTTTTGCATGTGTGCGCTGTAATATTTTGCACTGTTCTATAGACAACACAAACTACGCTCATTGGCTGTAGTCAACAGTTTATATAGGCCCATGCTCCTTCCAGCACTAGTCTATGAGTAGGACCATATAATTATAATGCCCAGCTTTTGCATTTCAAAAAGGGGGACAATACGTGGTATACAAAGCACACTGCAGAGAAAAGTGAGCGTGGCTACAAAGTGCTGCCAATTGGACATGATTAAAAATGACAATGTTAAATAGACTCTGAGCCTACTTATACTACACACTGTACACATGACTGCTGAGGTGCAATAAGCCCAGGTCCCATACCATAACTTACCACGACCACTTAGAATACCTTACCCCTTCTTCCCATCCAATAAAAACCACATACAACCATAAACGGTGGAAAGGGCAAGGCCACAGCTTTATTTAACTCAAACATAACATTAAATATTTAAACCGTGCCAGTCACAGTTGCACTGTGAGCACTCAACTCCAAATGTAAAAGGGAGATGAAGGAGGGGCCTGTCCTTACCCTAAGTGCCGGACCGGCCGTCTATCTCCCAATTACCATCAGGACATAACAAAGCTTCCATATTTGTGGCAAGGTCACCAAAACCGCAGCACGCTGTGACATACCATCAGAAATAGGGCAGGAGGGTGGGCAGCTCTTCCATGCTTCCATTCGAAAAGGCCCATAATCCCCTGGGGTGCCAAACTCTTGAGCTCAGGCCCAGCCCCTGTCCCTTCCTGTACCAATCCCAAGTGAGCCAATAGTCACCTATACTCCTCCCTGGCCATGCCCCCATCAGTCAGGGCTCTCTTTCCCGAGGGGCTCAAGAGGCCTTCCTTTTCTGTCCTTGTAACCAACATACCCCTGCAATTGCATTGCAACAAGTACAGACAAACATAAACCTGTGGACCAAATATTTTTTAAGGCCTCATTTACACTTGCGTGGATTAGTAAAACACAATAAAGTGCCAACCGATTTAATGCATCACAAACACATTGGATTGGATTGTCTTCTTAGGAAATTGGGCTGTTCTACATTCCCCAGGAATCTTCCCAGAAGGACGGTGGTGTCTGTGAATCTGTGCGTTGTGCATTGAATATAAAGTAACATTTACTTTAAATTACATAAATTCTAAGGATGCATAACATCACTTTTCAACAAATCCCTGCTGCCTGGAGTGAAATGAAAGCACAGTGTAAACTATGAATTGCTGGAGTCAATAACTTACATTTGGCTATGGACTCCCTAATATGTGACAACATTAACCGACCTCCGCTGCTGTCACATGTAGTGAGTCACATGCTCCTCATCAGGCATTGCTCTTGCACTGAACTGAGTGGCAGTGAAGAAGAGATAGGTACAGTATTTGTTGGTGAGATGAGGTTAAAACAAACAAGTTCTTTACCCTGAAATGGCAAATCGCAGATTTGCTTTTAGCTAAAGCGCTTCCTTAAAGCGGAAGTAAACACATCCGTTTAACAGTTTCAAAAAATAGTTACATTTCTGGCACGTGCCAGAAATGTAACACTCCCATTGGTTGTGTTCAAACTGTCAAATCATCCAATGGATGGTGTCATAGCTGATCACATGTGCAGCATCATGGCAGCTGTAGATTAAACAGAGGCCAAGATGGCAGCTTCCTTGGCTGAAAACAATAGGAAGGTTTACTTCCACTTTAACTGGCTTTTTCAAAAGGTGGCAAAAAGACAAAGAAAATCATGTGAAAAGGAGCATTGAGCGCCACCTGCCGGTACAAAGAAGCATACAAAATATGCAATATTTAATATTTTATTTTTTGTCTTACTATAAGACAAAAAATCAATAAAATGTGTATTAAACCAATATACATGTTTCTTTTAGGTGATGTAAAACAGTAAAACTCATTGAACCTATTATTGCAATAATACTTTTGGATTCAACTTTTAGGTGCCCCTGCTCTTAACTTTTCCTTAACAAACATCCCTAGGCAATCGTAAGCATAGTACATACGGGCCGAATGTTGGACGGCATTGGCCGGTTCAATAGAAACCGTCCAAGGTATGGCCTGTGTGTACTGCAGCTGGTCTGTCGATGGGTCATGACCGAAAAAGGTCTGGCAACTGGCTCCTGGTCAGTGCTCTCAGCCAATGGCTCACAGCGCTGACTGGAGTGTTCTGGCAGTGGGGCCGCCCCCCTGTCAGAACACAATAGAACTGCAGGGGAGACTGCTGTACTAACGTCAGATAGTTAGTACAGCGGCTCCTCCTGAGCTGTCAGTTTTTTTTTTTCGTTCAGACCTGCTGGGTTGAACGAAAAAAAATAACTTCTAGTGTGTACTAGGCTTTAGAGAAAACAGCCAGTCACAACTGCCCCCTACCACACCCCTGAGATAAGGAGATGGTTGTAGTCCCAGCAATATACTCACATTCATGCTAGCATGTTTTTTAACTGTTTTGCAGAAAGTTCCAGTGGACAAATTGGATCTGCATGTCTAAACACTTTCCAATATCTGTATATCTACTGACAGCTTAAAGTATAACTACAGTCATTTCGTTTTTAGTTAGAGAGGAGAGGGATTAGAACGGTTGTCAGTTTTTGATGGCTGTCTGTGCCTGTTAAGGAGATTCGCCCTCTCTATTTGTTTACCATTATCAATAAAAGGGAAAGTAAAAGAAAATTATTTTGGGTTGTCCCCAGAAAAGTAATAGAGGGGAAATCTTCCACTGGGGACACTAGTTCTGGTGGCCTGGGGGTCCCCAAAGAATACCCCTAATTTGCAGGCATTTCCTCTTACTTCTTGTTTGGCTATGGGACAGGAAGTGAAAGGAAACAGAGACAAAGATGGCGGGAAAAAAATGGACAGGGGTTTTAACCCTCCCTTGCTCTATCCATAATAATAAAAAAAAGGTTTTGCCTATAGTTCTACTGTAAAGTAGTTGCAAAGCCTTATTGCATCCAACAGTTCACTGGCATAAAATTGAATATGCTTGTTGCATAAAACATTTTATTTCCCATGGTCATGTGACTGCAATTCCCCCGCAGATGGGAACACCTCAGCTCCTGCGTCAATGGTGGAAGTGATTTATGCCCACCTGGACGTGTTTCTAGGGCAACAGAATACCAGTTATAACAGCAGCTGTTTGGGAGATGTTTACACATACACTCTTGGAGCTTTCTCATGAATGACAATATTTGTGTGTCCTCAGTCATGAGAAAGTTGTCGGAGCCAACAACAATAATTCATCAGGACAGGAGAAGAACTGCAGGAGCCAAGAACGCTACTTCCCTAGGACAGGAAAAGAAATGTGTCAGAGCCAACAAAGCTACTTCACCAGACCAGGAAAAGAACTGCGGTAGCCAATAACGCTACTTTACCAGGACAAGAAAAGAACTGCGGGAGCCAACAATGCTACTTCAC
The DNA here is from genome assembly GCF_042186555.1 of Aquarana catesbeiana. Classification (NCBI taxonomy): domain Eukaryota; kingdom Metazoa; phylum Chordata; class Amphibia; order Anura; family Ranidae; genus Aquarana; species Aquarana catesbeiana. Next base: position 353,012,629 of record NC_133329.1, on the reverse strand, counting down.
CAGGACAAGAAAAGAACTGCGGGAGCCAACAATGCTACTTCACCAGAACAGGAAAAGAACTGCAGGAGCCAACAATGCCATTTCACCAGGACAGGAAAAGAACTGCCGGATCCAACACTTCTGTGTCCTCATGCATAAGAAAGTTGTGGGACATTAATACTTCACCAGGACAGGAAAAGAACTGCAGGAGCCAAGAACGCTACTTCACCAGGACAGGAAAAGAAGTGTGTCAGAGGCAACAAAGCTTCTTCACCAGGACAGGAAAACAAATATGTTGGAGCCAAGAACGCTACTTCACCAGGACAAGAAAAGAACTGCCGTAGCCAACCACACTACTTCACCAGGACAGGAAAAGAACCGTAGGAGCCAACAATGCTAATTCACCAGGACAGGAAAATAAATATGTCAGAGCCAACAATGCTACTTCTTCAGGACAGGAAAAGAACTGCGAGAACCAACAACGCAACTTCACCAGGACAATAAAAGAACTGCGGGAGCCAAATATGCCACTTCACCAGGACAGGAAAATAACTGCAAGAGCCAACACTTGTGTGTCCTCATGCATGAGAAAGTTGTCGGAGCTAACAACGATACTTCACCAAGACAGGAAAAGAACTATCGAAGAAAACAATGCTACTTTGCCAAGACAGGAAAAGAACTGCGGGAGCTAACTCTACTTTACCAGGGCAAGAAAAGAACTGTGAGAGCCAACACTACTTCACCAGGGCAGGAAAAGAACTGTGGGAGCCAACCATGTTTCTTTACCAGGTTGAAAAGAACTGGGGGGGGGGGTTACAATACTACTTTACCAAGACAAGAAAAGAGCTTTGGGGCTTTGTAGAATGGCCACATAACCAGGTTCTTCCGAATGACACATACATAAATACATAAATAAGAACACTGTGTAACATGAAGGGTTGCTACTTTTAACATTCAAAGTAATTGCAGACTTTTGGGGGGAAATTCTACTTTAAGGCAAGCAAACATCCACTTACATAAACTTATATTTGAATCTTATTGCATAACAGAGGAAGGTTCAGGTTTCTGCAGTTGTACGGAAATGCTGTGATGTCTGAGGGCTGTAATTAAACACATACAGCCCCAGCCCATGAATAGAAATGTCTCTGAGCCATGTCTATAGCTGATGACAGGTGTACACCACTAGCACAATGTACAATGTTTGCATAGCTAATGTGTAAGAACATAGCACAGACTTGTGTTAAATAAACATGGTATTACAATGCAGTATTTGAATCATGTATAGAAAGACAGCTAGATAAAGGGATGAAATTTGTGTAAAATAGTATAAAGAGACTTAAAGTGGATCTAAAGACTAAGATTTTTTTTTACCTTAAACAGTATGTAAACCCAACATTTTATATTGCTGATATGTGCCTTTTGTACTTGCATGTACTTGTATGAAATAGTATCCTGTCCTAAAAAACTTTCTAAGCCACAGGACACCGCCCCCCCCCCCCCCCCTTATACTTACCTGAGCCCAATCTCAATCCAGTGCTGTCCCCTAGAGCAACCACTCTCTCCCTACTCTCAGGGCAGATTGATAGCAGCGGGAGCCGCTGGTTCCTGCTCTTGTTACTCAAATTTTGTAACGAGGAGGGAGCAGGGCCGAGCTGTGCTGGTTTTGCCTAAAGAGGCAGGTAGCAGCTTCATATGGGGTAACTGGTGAAGAGGTGAAGTCAGGGTCGCTCATGGGGGACCCCAGAAAAGTTGGATTGGGGCTGCTCCGTGCAAATCCATTGCACAGAGCAGGTAACAATGAAATGTTTATTATTTTTTTTAAAAGGTCTGCAATCACTTTAAGGGGTTTTCTTCATTCAGACTTATATTGGCTTATACACGGCCTTCGTGTTTCCTTTGAGAAATACATAAATTACCTTTTCTACCATCCTATACATTTTTAAACATGTCATCTGGTGTACTATCTGACTTTGTATGTCTATTGTGGCCCATCTTCTAGTCGAGGTATTATGTATGAGGAGCTTAAATAATATCAGTAGGTGTTATGGGGGCAACAACTGCAGATGAGAAATACATTTATAGTAATACAAACAGTATACGAGACGAAAAGCAATTTGCTTGTGTTTGATTTTTGGATGTGCTGCATAGAAAAGACATTATATTCCAGAAAGATATGAAATGACACCATAATACTGCTTTACTATAGTGAGCTATCATTGTAAAGAAAACTTAAGTGACCCAGAAGATTCCAAAGTGCCATTATTATGTTATAACATCTCCAGGTGCCTGCTCATCACTTTAGTGTACTAGTATAGCAGGCTGGATTCCTTGAATGGTGGCTAGGAAACCTCCAAAAGTCAAAACTTTGGAGCCATCGGTTTCCTTTATGAAAATTTGAATCAGACTCATACTGGTTGGTATTGCAGAGCGGCAAATGGTGCAAAGTTGTGTAGAATGGTTTAGGAAGCAACTGGCAGCCCCGCTTCACAAGTTGATGGGGCCAAAAAAACTGCCTGAAACGAAAAATTCTAGCAGAGAATAAAAGACTGAGTAGGATCTGGCCATCAAGCTAAGGGTGATTAGGCAATAGCAGAAGTGAATATAAGGCAGAAGCCTTTGGAGAAGGGGTCGGCAAACTGTGGCCTTCCAGCTGTTTTGCAGACAGTTACAAGCCTGACTTTAAGAGGCAGATGCATGATGGGACTTGTAGTTCCACAACAGCTACATGGAATAGGGCAATTGGACTATTTCGGTACAGTGAAGCACGTAAATTCACACCACTGTTATCTTCCCCGTTTGGGGATCATTGTCTTGGTGATATACATGGATTGTTACCATGCTTTCAATCTGTAACTGATTATTATTATCTCTGTATCAATAAACTTATTATTATTTTTATACATCTGCCTACACATTTGAATTTACCTGCTTCACTGTACTGAGATAGGCCAATTGCCCTATTTCTTTTGGGAGGCCTGGCTGGGGACCAAGCTCCCGATCTTTTTATATCTAAGTTTCTGGTGATGGTACATAACTTTTTACTCTTAGTATTGAATATAGACACTACTCCTATTTCTCCACAACAGCTACATGGTCACAGTTTATCCACCCCTGCTTTGGAGCAACCTTTGGTCCCTTTCTGCTAAAAGCCTTTTAGGAATCTAACTGTGACAAGTGCCTGTGCTCTTAACTGAACTGTCAAGTCATCAAATGGCTGATGCCATAAATAATCACATGTGCAGCACCATGGCACCTGCAGATCGTACAGAGGCTAAGATGGGAGCTTCATTGGATGTAAAGGATGGGGGGGGGCTTAGTTGCACTTTAACATGCATGCGCTTGTCAGCATTTATTCATTTAAAGTCCATCTCCCGGATATTTGTTTTCCCATGCAGTGGGGCTGTGCTTGCACTGCATGGGTTAACTATTCATTTTGTCTAGGGGTGAACACAAAGCTTGTACCTACCCAGTCCTTCCAACCACTGGAAAACGGCACCCCCACATTCAGTGGTAGACTGTTCCTGGTCTATTCAACCTACTCTGGGTGTGATGACATCAGGAACACTCCACTACAAGACCACTGGAGCATGGGGGTGCCGGACTGATCTTGTGCTGGGGGGATCAGAGGATTAGGTAAGTATAGCTCTGCTCTCTTCCCCCCTAGACAAAAATTAGAAGCCCCACTGCATGGGAGGAAGAAAATTGCTCAGAGTTCAGCTTTAACCACTTAAGGACCGGACCATTATGCTGCTTAAGGACTAGAGGACTTTTTCCAATTTGGCACTGCGTCACTTTAACTGCTAATTGCGCGGTCATGCAATGCTGTACCCAAACGAAATTTGCGTCCTTTTCTTCCCACAAATAGAGCTTTCTTTTGATGGTATTTGATCACCTCTGCTGTTTTTATTTTTTGCGCTATAAACAGAAAAAGACCGAAAATTTTGAAAAAAAATGATATTTTCTACTGTTTGTTATAAAAAAAATCCAATAAACTTAATTTTAGTCATACATTTAAGCCAAAATGTATTCGGCCACATGTCTTTGGTAAAAAAAATGTCAATAAGTGTATATTTATTGGTTTGCGCAAAAGTTATAGCGTCTACAAACTAGGGTACATTTTCTGGAATTTACACAGCTTTTAGTTTGTGACTGCCTATGTCATTTCTTGAGGTGCTAAAATGGCAGGGCAGTACAAAACCCCTCCAAATGACCCCGTTTTGGAAAGTAGACACCCCAAGGAAATTGCTGAGAGGCATGTTGAACCCATTGAATATTTATTTTTTTTGTCCCAAGTGATTGAATAATGACAAAAAAAAAAAAAATATTTACAAAAAGTTGTCACTAAATGATATATTGCTCACACAGGCCATGGGCATATGTAGAATTGCACCCCAAAATACATTTAGCTGCTTCTCCTGAGTATGGGGATACCACATGTGTGGGACTTTTTGGGAGCCTATCTGCGTACGGGGCCCCAAAAACCAATCACCACCTTCAGGATTTCTGAGGATGTAAATTTTTGATTTCACTCTTCACTGCCTATCACAGTTTCGGAGGCCATGGAATGTCCAGGTGGCAGAAACCCCCCCAAATGACCCCATTTTGGAAAGTAGACACCCCAAGCTATTTGCTGAGAGGCAGCTCTCATTTGTTTTTGAAAATGAAGAAAGATAAGAAAAAAACTTTTTTTTTTTCTTTTTTCAATTTTCAAAACTTTGTGACAAAAAGTGAGGTCTGCAAAATACTAATCACCGGTTGCATTCTCAGGTTCCCTGTTGAGACAGGAGAGCCAGAGAAAAACACGGAAGACGGTGGGGGGGGGCATTCCCTCCCACTGCTTGTAAAAGCAGTCTAGAGGCTAATTAGCCGCTAGGATTGCTTTTACATGAAAGCCGACCGCTGGCTGAAAAGAATGATACCAAGATGATACCTAAACCTGCAGGCATCATTCTGGTATAATCACTCAAAGTCGTGAATGGCGTACCTGAAGACAAAAAAATGGTTAACAATAAAACACAGTAAACGGTAAAGTATAAAAAATTGCATACCTGAAAAGCAAACATGATAAAACATAATAACAATAAAACATTGCAGAATAGAATACAGTAAAAAAGAGCAGAACAATAGAGAGAGAATAGAGAGAGAGAGAACAATAAAACGACAACTATTTTTTTTTATTTTATATATATATTTTTTTTTTTTACACTTTTTTTGTAACTAACTTTTATAACTGTAACCGGTTCCAGGTTCGGGTCTCTCAAAATGCGATGGCATCTTGGGAGACCCTGTGAAAGTGTGCCTAGTCTGTGCAATGCTGTACCCTACGCTAATACTCAACTAGTGAATGGTAGTGTTCAAAACATTCACCAATGCAAAGACCAGGATTGTCAGGACAGGAGGGACAATAATAGCAGGTGTCACGCCTATATCCGTGCTTGCTGCAGGCACGACATCTTTTTTGGGGGGGGTTCGTTGGGTAGGGGTACTCGGGAGGACATAAAGAAAATGCCTCTCATGCAGCCGACTGCATTTGGTTAGGGATGTGAATGGGGGAAGTACGGGTGCTGCAGAAGTGGTGGGTTCCCAATTAGGATTGGCGAATGCAGCAGAAAGGACATTATGGGCACGACGGGCCTGTGTTTGTCTTCTTCTTGGTGGCAGCCGGACACTACTTGTGCTTGCCATCTCACCAGCTTGAACTGCACTTATGGGACTCGCCACGTCACCAAGTGTTACTGCAGTGCTGGTTTGACTACGACCGGGGTGTACTAGGCCGCTGGTGCTTGCCAGTTCACCAAAACGCTACCAGAAAAACTGTTAGCGATCGCAGGGATCAGGCCTGACTCTGCGAATGCTGCAGTTATGCGTTTAGTGTTTTGTAAGTGACAGTGATCGATCGATACTGCACTTGGGTGGGCTGGTCTGGGCCGGACTGAGGGGCAAAACGCAGGTGCTAGCAGGTATCTGGACTGATCCCGCTAACACTGCGTTTTTGGGAACCCTAAACTGCTGGGGACGCTAGTATAGATCTGATCGGATCAGATATTGATCCGTTCAGATACTATACCACTAAGGGAGGTGTACGGTGCGTGCGTGGGTGTTAGCGGTACTGGCGCTAACCTGATGCTGCTTGGGGCTGGTGCTTACCAGTTCACCAAAATGCTACCAAAAAAACTGTTAGCGATCGCAGGGATCAGGCCTGACTCTGCGAGCGCTGCAGTTATACGTTTAGTGTTTTGTAAGTGACAGTGATCGATCGATACTGCACTTGGGTGGGCTGGGCTGGGCCGGACTGAGAGGCAAAACGCAGGTGCTAGCAAGTATCTAGACTGATCCCGCTAACACTGCATTTTTGGGAACCCTAAACTGCTGGGGACGCTAGTATAGATCTGATCGGATCAGATATTGATTCGTTCAGATACTATACCACTAAGGGAGGTGTACGCTGCGTGCGTGGGTGTTAGCGCTACTGGCGCTAACCTGACGCTGCTTGGGGCTGGGTCTTACCAGTTCACCAAAATGCTACCAAAAAAACTGTTAGCGATCGCAGGGATCAGGCCTGACTCTGCGAACGCTGCAGTTATGCGTTTAGTGTTTTGTAAGTGACAGTGATCGATCGATACTGCACTTGAGTGGGCTGGGCTGGGCTGGGCGGAGGGGGCAAAACGCAGGTGCTAGCAGGTATGTGGGCTGATCCCGCTAACACTGCGTTTTTGGGAACCCTAAACTGCTGGGGACGCTAGTATAGATCTGATCGGATCAGATATTGATCAGTTCAGATACTATACCACTAAGGGAGGCGTATGCTGCATGCGTGGGTGTTAGCGGTACTGGCACTAATCGGACGCTGCCTGGGGCGACGCATATCACCGGGCGATCAGGGGGCTAAACCTTTATTCGGTAATAAACGGCGGGTGCCCTGACACTATAAAAAATAAACGAACTAACCAGCGTCACTCGTAACAGTTATACGGTGATCAGTGGTGAAAGGGTTAACTAGGGGGCAATCAAGGGGTTAAAACATTTATAAGATAGTATATGGGGGTCCCTGACGCTATAAAACGCTGACGGCGAACCTAAATATTTACGTCCCTAACTAGCGTCACCAGTGACACTAATACAGCGATCAGAAAAATGATCGCTTAGTGACACTGGCGACAGGGGGTGATCAAGGGGTTAAAACTTTATTAGGGGGGTACCCTAGACCTACAGGGGCTAATACTAACTGCCCCAACACAGTAACTGTCACAAACTGACTCCATGCAGTAATCAGAAAAAAAAAAACTGCTTGGTGTCAGTGTGACGGGGGGGGGGGGGGGGGGGTGATCGGGGGGTAAAGGGGGGTGTTATGTGTGCCTGGCATGTACGTGATTTTGCCTGCCCGTGCCATTCTGCTGACGTATATCAGCGTGAGGCGGTCGTCAAGTGGTTAAAGTATAAGTCCAGTTTAAAACCAAAATTTACTTGCAGGCACAATCTAAGACTAACATATCTAGCCCTGTAAAGCAAAACTCGCTATACCAGTGGTTCTCAACTCCAGTCCTCGGGACCCACCAACAGGCCAGATTTTTAAGTATTACCTTGGGGAGTTGCAGACTAGAATACTGCAATCACTGAGAAGCAAGTGATATCACCTGTGATGTATTTCAGCTATTTCTTGCAAACCTGGCCTGTTGGTGGGTCCTGAGGACAGGAGTTGAGTACCACTGCGCTATACATACCTTTTCTGAAACCGACCCACGCTGACCTGTCAGTGACGGCTTCTCTGTGGAGGACGGTGCAGAGGAGGCAGCGACAACGGAAGGCCCATAGTGCTTCTATGGGCGACGCCACTTTCCAGGCATTTCACAGCCGTTTTTGGCTGTGTTCTGCACAGAGCTTCCGACGCCGGAGACCGGAACGTTCAGCTTCAGAGAAGGTATGTATAGCGAGTTTTGCTTTACAGATTTGGTTAGATAGGTTAGTCTTAAATTGTGCCTGCAAGTAGATTTATGCTGCGTACACACAACCGGACTTTCCGTCAGAAAAGGTCCGACGGAATCATTCCGTCGGACATTCCGATCGTGTGTGGGCTTCATCGGACTTTTTCTTTCTAAAATTCTGATGGACCTAGAAATAGAACGTTTCAAACTTTTCCGACGGAATCAGTTCCTGTTGGGAAATCCGCTCATCTGTACGCTAGTCCGACAGACCCAAAACGAAGGGCAGTTATTAGCTACTGGCCATTGAACTTCATTTTTCTAGTCGCGTCGTACGTCATCACATTCTAAACGATCATACTTTGGTGTGATCGCATGTAGGCAAGTCCGTTTCAGCAGAACTCCGTCGGAACTCCGTTGGAAAGACCATCGGAGTCTATTCTGATGGAAAGTCCGATCGTGTGTGCGCAGCATTAGAGATTTTAGTTTTAGGCTGGACTTCCACTTTAAGTTAATTGAACAAAATAGGAACCAGCGCTAATACAACCTTAATAGCATGCTTTAAAATAATCAACTAAAAAGTCCATAAATAGATGTGATAAATCCCTCACCATAAAAATGCGTGATGATGCATCCCTCACCATAAAAATGCGTGATCTTCTATATTCTGATAAAAGGTATGGGAAAGGATCATGTAATAAGCCCCTTGTGTTTTGTAATAATATGAATGAACCATCATGACTCCATTTTGTATACCCCCGCCATTTTGTATGAAGTCCTTTATTGTGTAAGTTCAAACTTGTGTAAGAATGCTTGCACGGCTCACTGCGGTCAAACCTGTTCCTCGGAATGTATATCCTGTTTAGCCATAGGCGATCAGCAAAGATATGTGACTAATGACCAGATGTCCTATCTAACCCCTGATAGATATATATCAGGTAAAAAACTTGCATAACCCTAGATATGTATGCATTAAACTAACCACTCCCCCTCCTTTGTTCTATACTAAATATAAGCTACTTTCTCGCTCAATAAACTCAGACATTTTATGAATACACAACCTGCCTCTCGTTCATAAAGTGTCTCCAGATATCTGAGGGCCCTGCTGATGTACCTACAAAAAGGGTGGTCGTCTAGAATTTCCTTTCAGTATGTATGCTGATTTCTTCTTTACAGGGCTATATAGGTTAGTGTTAGATCGGAGATGTCTGTAGATGCAGGGATTTTAGTGTTAGGGTGGACTTACACTTTAAGACAGGAAGTGTGTTACTGTCTGGTTGACCAGGTGAAAATAAATGAAAAATAGCCAAACAAAAACTAAAAGAGCCACCATATCTAAGGACTTGTAAACTGCAGTATGTAGATTTTTTTTGTCTTGGGAATAATATAGGGTATAAGTACTGTTACATCTAGCCATAGACATGGTTTTCAGTTCACTTGTAGCGTTGTCCAAGGGTGACTACTAGAGCTGGGCGATTTTTTCCAAAAAAAAAAATCTGTGATTTAAAAAAAAAAAAAACTTGATTCACGTTTCGAATTTTTTTTATTTTTTATTTTTGATGGACATCGCGCCAGTCCTGAGGAGCTGCGGGCGTTTTTAGGCGAGGCGGACTAGACCGAAGCCGTGGCCTCACCTAAAAACTCTTGCCCGCAGCTCCTCAGGACCGGCGCGGTGTCAGCGCCGGTCCTGGGGAGCTGCGGGCAGGAGTTTTTAGGCGAGGCCGCGGCTTCGGCCTAGTCCGCGGCGGCCGGCCTCGTGGACTAGGCCGAAGCCGCGGCCTCGCCTAAAAACTCCTGCCCGCAGCTCCTCAGGACCGGCACGGCGCCGGTCCTGGTGAGTCCTGGTGAGTCCTGGTGAAAAAAAAAAAAAATCTAAAAAATCAATTTGCTGAAAATTTGATTCGATTTGACCTCTCAACTCGATTCAAGATTCAAATCGATTTTTTCCCCAGCCCTAGTGGCTACATTACTCTTCCACAGATACTGTGATTGATTTGGTGTAGCCACCTTAAGACAGGAAATGTGTTACTGGCTGGATCACCAGGTGAAAATAAAGGAAAAATAGGCAAAAAAAGCAATGGAGAGCCCATCTCTAAGGACTGGTAAACTGCAGTATATTAATTTTTTGTGTTGGGGTTAATATAAACTTTAACTACTGTTACACCTAGCCATGGACATGGTTTTCAAATAACTTGTAGCACTGTGCAGAAAGTGAACACTAATTAATACATTGTCACCAAGTGCTGGCACAGGCAGTAATAACAGTTAATCTTGTTCAGAATATTACAAGAACATCTTTTACAGCCAGACAGCCTATTGATTGTGTTCCAATTAAAACACTACATGATTCTGGAGATTTTACAATGCATGATACCTTGAAAGCAAGAACATTCTTAAAAAACAAAATGTTCTAATTCATTTCAGCACTAGGTAGATCATTCTTCTCAGCAAGCAGCAGGATACTCGAAATGTTATCAACTATTCACCACCTTAAAGGACAACTAAAGGCTCCTGTAAGAAAATCGAAACAAAAACACTTCAGGAGCTACTTTTGGGTGACATGCTTCACGTGATGCGGATTGCCACGATTGTAGCACGATTTTGTGAATGGCATCTCAAATGTGCTTTCTGCTATGAGTCATTCACACCTCTGCGCTTTGAAATCGCGGGCAGAATCGCAGCAAATCTACCCACGATTCAAAATACTGAAATGTGAATGCAGCCTGACTGCTTATAAAGTATTAGCTGGAGTTTGGCTTCAATTTGTTAGTGTATTTAAATCTGCTAGTACATGGGGTGTCCAACCTGTAGCCCAACACAAAACTGCAAACTTACAATGTTGATTTTTTGGGGAATTTTACACTTAGCAAACACATGCAGCCAAAGAAAAATTTGACGATGTCTCTTTACTGGATTTTTATGTTTTATCCTCCCAAAGAAAAATCTCCCACTCTTCATAATCACGCCTTATTCATGTCGTCAGTTTTCAGCAGCACCTATATTTCTGAGCAAATATTTTCAAGAATAAAGCACACAAAGGGCAAAATTAGAACCAAAATATCTGATGAGAACCTCGAGAATGCATTGAGAATTTCTACTACAGCCATCAAACCAGATATTGATGTTAGTTTATTTTGCACTCGTTTTATGTTGCCCTATTTTGCTTTTATAATAAAAAATATTACAAAAAATGTAGTTTTATGACTCAGATAAGGTACATTATCTATATCAGTGATCATTAAAAGATCTGCCTGACTTTTTCTGCCCATCAGCTATCCTTACTGTTAGTGTATTTTATGTGAGACCCAAGACAATTCCTTTTATTCCAATGTGGCCCAGGAAGTTCAAAAGCAGTGGCGGTGCGCCGCCCCCTCTCTCCAGCCACTCCCTCTAGCACCAATAGATAGATGCATGCATTGCATGCATCTATGTATGGCCGCCGCTGCCACCCCCTATTCAGGCACCCGGCCCCTTTTTGGCACAGGGCACCTAAATTACAGCAGCGGGGGGTGTTTTTGAAGCACCTGATTAGAACCATAGGCTCCAATAGGCATCAAAAAAGGTGACCTGTGAGTGCCATGAAGGGCGCTCGCAGGTCACTCAGCTGTGTTAGAAAAGTGAATTAATATTCGCTTTCCTAACACTAAACCGCCTTTCCGCCAATCAGGTGTTCAGATCTGTTACCTGTCAGCTAATTGCTGATTGGCTAAAATGACAGGCGCTGTGATTGGACACCAGGCGTCCAATCATAGCAGAGAACAGGACAAGACATCGAGGAGCTGTCCCACCGAGACAGGTAAGTGCAGACGGCGGGCCGGCGGGGGGCACACTGGCAGCATTGATATGGACAGTAGCTGCGTTTGATGGGGCATAGTGGGAGCAATTGATGGGCACAGTGGTGGCAATTGATGAGCACAGTGGCGGAAATTGATGGCAACACAGTGGCGGCAATTGATGGGCACAGTGGCTGTGTTTTATGGCACAGTGGCTGCTTTTGAAGGACACAGTGGTGGCAATTGATGGGCACAGTGGCTGCGTTTGATGGCACAGTGGCTGCGCTTGATGGCACAGTGGCGGCAATTGATGGGCACAGTGGCTGCGTTTGATGGCACAGTGGCTGTGCTTGATGGCACAGTGGAGGCAATTGATGGGCACAGTGGCTGCGATTGATGGCACAGTGGAGGCAATTGATGGGCACAGTGGCTGCGATTGATGGCACAGTGGCGGCAATTGATGGGCACAGTGGATGCAATTGATGGGCACAGTGGCTGCGATAGATGGCACAGTGGCGGCAATTGATGGGCACAGTGGCGGAAATTGATGGCAACACAGTGGCGGCAATTGATGGGCACAGTGGCTGCGTTTTATGGCACAGTGGCTGCGTTTGAAGGGCACAGTGGTGGCAATTGATGGGCACAGTGGCTGCGTTTGATGGCACAGTGGCTGCGCTTGATTGCACAGTGGCGGCAATTGATGGGCACAGTGGCGGCAATTGATGGGCACAGTGGCTGCGTTTGATGGCAAAGTGGCTGCGCTTGATGGCACAGTGGCGGCAATTGATGGGCACAGTGGCTGCGATTGATTGGCACAGTGGCGGCACTTGATGGGCACAGTGGCTGCGTTTGATGGCACAGTGGCTGCGCTTGATGGCACAGTGGAGGCAATTGATGGGCACAGTGGCAGTGATTGATGGGCACAGTGGCTTCATTTGATGGCACAGTGGCGGCAATTGATGGGCACAGTGGCTGCGTTTGATGGCACAGTGGCTGCGTTTGGTGTGCCCCCCCAAAAAATTTTGAGCACCAGCCGCCACTGGTCAAAAGGTTGTACACCCTTGTGCTAGTCCATCTAAAGCCAGCCATAGACAGTTCAAATCTTGGTTAGTTCAGCAGGGATTGGCTGAGATTCGAACCATGCATAGACAGGCCGAATGTACCCAAGCTGATCGATCAATCAACCTGGGTACAACCAGCCTGTCAGATTATACATGCGATTATTGCTAGTGGCTATTAAAAGCGCTAGCATTAAGCACAGCTTCCCCTGCCCCCCACAGCAGGAGAACACAATGGCTCCACGGAAGGGACAGACAGTGTTGATGGGGGAATCGCGCAATTTTTCAATTGCTCCATCTGTGGATGGGTTGCAGGAAAGAAAATTGCTTCATCTGTGGTCGGCTTACCACTCCCCTCTCTACAGAATGATAATACTGCTGTCCAAAGTTGCCCCCTGTGCTCCTTCATCCAGAGTGGTGTCTCTCCTATAAAGGAATTGCGTTACTGGATAGATCACCAGGTGAAAACATAGGGAAAAAAGCAAACGAATGCCGCTGCCACATCCAAGTAAGTTGCAACGTATTACATTTTTAGTTTTGAGTTTAATTATACCTCTTTCAGGTGTCAGTACTATACCAGTTGTGTCTTATTTTATCAATGTGTAGGACTCCTAGGGAACGATACATATTGCTGTTTTTATAGTAAATCTATTTTATTTAGATAACTTATGTGTGCTTACAAACTTCGCAGATTAAAACAGAAAGCATTTACTGCACTGGAGATAATTAGTATAAATTAGATAAACAGGCTTAGAAATGATTTTCCAAACTCAGAGTTTATAATCACAATGAAAACACAGTTTGTCACAGTGGGAACACCAGAACTATTACAACACGTCCAAATCAACATCATTATGCTGCAGAAAAAAATGCAATTATAAAGCTGTCTGTTCGGAGGATTAAAATACAACACGACATGCCGCTAGCTAAAAAATGCTGCACACTTGTCATGGTGTATCAGAAGTCATCAAATTCACCAATTCACTACCGAAAAAAAAAAAAAAAAAAAATGTCATTGTTTTATTTAAAGGACTGCGCTGAGCAGTATTCACATCCAAGTCATACCCAAGACCAGGGATCTCCAATCTATTCCGTATGAGGGCCACATTGCATATTTTACAAATATTCACAGGCTGAAAAAATCAGTTTTATAAATGAATAATTCAAATTGAAAGTGGTTGTAAACCTCAGACATGAAATATGAACAAAGCATATCCCTCTATAGCAGGGGTCTCCAAACTGCGGCCCGGGGGCTGGATGTGGCCCTTTGCTTGCATTTACCTAGCCCTTGGGGCACTATTCCTTCACCTGATACGAGACACCATTCATATATCTGAAATATCTGGGTACTGTTCCTCCCACTGATACCAATGATGGGGCACTATTCATTCCACTGATACCAACGATGGGGTACTATTCCTCCCACTGATACCAATGATGGAGTACTGTTCCTCCCACTGATACCAATGATGGAGTACTGTTCCTCCCACTGATACCAATGATGGAGTACTGTTCCTCCCACTGATACCAATGATGGGGCACTATTCTTCCCACTGATACCAACGATGGGGTACTATTCCTCCCACTGATACCAATGATGGGGCACTATTCTTCTCACTGATACCAACGATGGGGTACTATTCCTCCCACTGATACCAATGATGGGGCACTATTCCTCCCACTGATACCAATGATGGGGCACTATTCCTCCCATTGACACTTACAATGGGGCACTATTCCTCCCACTGATACCAATGATGGGGTACTATTCCTCCCACTGACACCTACAATGGGGCACTATTCCTCCCACTGATACCAATGATGGGGTACAATTCCTCCCACTAATACCAATGATGGGGCACTTTTCCTCCCACTGATACCAATGATGGAGTACTATTCCTCCCACTGATACCAATGATGGGGCACTATTCTTCCCACTGATACCAATGATGGGGCACTATTCCTCCCACTGATACCAATGATGGGGCACTATTCTTCCCACTGATACCAATGATGGGGCACTATTCCTCCCACTGACACATACAATAGGGTACTATTCCTCCCACTGATACCAATGATGGGGCACTATTCCTCCCCCTGATACCAATGATGGAGTACTATTCCTCCCACTGATACCACTGATTGGTCACTATTCCTCTCACTAACACCAATGATGGGGTACTATTCCTCACACTGATACCAAAGATGGGGCACTATTCCTCACACTGATACCAATGATGGGGCACTATTCCTCCCGCTGATACCAATGATGGGACACTATTCTTCCCACTGGTACCAATGGGGCACTATTCCTCCCAATGATACCAATGATGGTGCACTATTCCTCCCAGTGAGACTAGAGACAAGAACTAATTATACATATGGGGCACCAATCCTCCAAGAGACACAAATGATGGAGCACTATTCTTCTATTTGACACCAATAATATATTTTTTTAACTCCCACTGGCCACAGTCCGACCCCCCTAATATTTGAAGGGCCCTTTGTTTTGAAAGTTTGGAGATCCCTGCTCTATAATGTGCTCTTGTTTTAATCCAGAGAACGCAATGTCATTTCTGTCTGCTGCTTTGTTCCTCTGCTATCAGCATGAATCACTTCTGACAAGTTTTCCTGACACCAAGAGAAAAAAGATGACAGAAGACCTCCAGCTAATTTACAGCCTTAGCTCTGTTTCTGTGTCCTGTGTGGAGGAGGGGGGTGTCCCTTCCCTCCAATTAGCTCTCAGACCTCTCCTCACTGAGCTCCGCTGAGTGTAATTTCATCTCTCCGCCCCTATTTTTCTGACAGTTCAGATAAGCTTCATAAATTCAGCACTTTGAACGGATATAGAGAAGAGAACACAGCAGATAAACAGGTACAACGTATGTAGGAGGATTTGTGTATTACCCAACTGAATGAATAAACAGGCTCCAAGAAATTACTTTACATTAAAAGTCTCCCTTTTCACAATCAGAAGCCCCCCTCCATTACATCAGAGTTCCCCCTTTTACATCGGGCTCCCCCCCTCACATGAGAAGACCCCCAGGCGCCAGTGTCTGCGGCGCGTCTCCGGAGCGGAGGCGCAATGTCCCCCGGCCACCCGCAATCGCTCCACAGAGAGCCAGAACGGGGATCTGTCAATGTAAACAAACAGACCCCTGTTCTGACAGGGGAGTAGAGAGAGATCGTCTGTTCCTAGTGATCAGGAACAGCGATCTCTCTCTACTCCCAGTCAGTGCACTCCCTCCACAGTTAGAAACACCTCCCAGGGAACACTTAACCCCTTGATCGCCCCCTAGTGTTAACCCCTTCCCTGCCAGTGTCATTTATACAGTAATCAGTGGCTATTTTTAGCTCTGATCGCTGTATAAATGTCACTGGTCCCAAAAAGTGTCAAAAGTGTCTGATCTGTCCTGCTAAAGATCGCTGATAACCGCCATTACTAGTAAAAAATGTATAATAAAAATGCCATAAATCTATCCCCTATTTTGTAGACACTATAACTTTTGCGTAAACCAATCAATATACGCTTATTGCAATTTTTTTTACCAATAATATGTAGGAGAATACATATCAGCCTAAACTGATGAAGAAATTTTTTTTTTTTTTTTTGGATATTTATTCTAGCAAAAAGTAAAAAAAAAAATTGTGTTTTTTTTCAAAATTGTCGGTCTTTTTTTGTTTATAGCGCAAAAAAAAAATACCACCAAAAGAAAGCTCTATTTGTGAGGAAAAATAAGGACATAAATTTTGTTTGTATACAATGTCGCATTACCACGCAATTGTCAGTTAAAGCAACGCAGTGGCGTATCGGAAAAATTGGCCTGGTCATTAAGGGGAGGGGGTAAATCCTTCCGGGACTAAGTTGGGTAATAATTTCTGTATGCTACAAATCATCACGCTGCCTAATTAACACACCTAGGATGTTTGCTATGTGAGCCACTAACGTGAGCCTAGTGACTGGACAAAATTGGATTGCGGGACATTTTCGTCCAACAGCAGAGTGATTAATTCAGCATATACTTTAGAGACTCTGCAAAGAAATGTTTTTCTGTCTCCATTGCAGGGGTCTGAAAGGCGAAGAGATGAAGGAGATACATTATTGACCAGCAGGGCTCGCCACCTCACATGAACCCACAATGTCTACATAAACCAACACTTTCCCTCTGTCAGGTCCATGATTTGTGTTACAGTTTCATTCAACATAAAGCCACAAATGCATTTAAGAACCCTTAACAGATAACTGACACTTTGTGTGCCGGCATCGCGCCAGCAGGTGGGTTTCACAGTTTGCAGTAGCTGTGGTTACCTCTATACATATCAACAGACAGATATATCAGAAAGAACATTGTATGGGCAGACACAATCGCTCAGTTATGCCGCGTACACACGATCGGACTTCTCATCGGAAAAAGATATGACGGCTTTTCCGATGGGATTCCGCTCAAGTTTGCCTTGCATACACACGGTCACACAAAAGTTTGCTGAAATTAGGACCTTCAAGAACGCGTTGACATATAACACTATGACGAGCCGAGAAAATTAAGTTTAATGCTTCCGAGCATGCGTCGAATTGTTTCCGAGCATGTGTAGGAATTTTGCGCGTCAGAATTGCCACAGACGATCGCATTTTCGGATAGGAACGTTTTCCGACCAAAAAATTGAGAGCATGCTCTCAGTCTTTTGCTGGCTGGAATTCGGCCAGCAAAAGTCCGATGGAGCATACACATGGTCGCATTTTCCGACGGAAAGCTCTCATCGGTCTTTTGCGGGCCGAAATTCTGATCGTGTGTACGCGGCATTAGTCCAAGATTAATGTGTCACTAAACTCACATCATAAAAAAAACTATCAATAAATGGTGTATTACGTGCTGTTCATACTCAGTCTCTATGAGATTCATTTTCTGTATTCTGCAAAAAACTTGGTTGATCCAGCTGCTCTCTATCTTTCCCTTCTGTCCATATCCCCAATTCATCAAGGGATTTTGCAGCTGTGGTAGCAACTCTGCACATGCTCAATTTTCAATGAGTTTCTATGCAGAGCATTTCCTTCTGATCACATCTGAGCAGCCCATGTGACTATAGAGTCACACATGTGGGCGTATGCATAGTAGTAAATGTCAGCCCTCTCCCTCCTTCCTCCTTCATGCCCACTCACCAGCTAAACACAATGGTGAGGGGATAGTACATGTAGATTAATAGTGGCTTCACCTCCCTCTTATTTTAACCACTTCCAGACCAGCCGCCGCAGTTTTACTGCGGCAGGTTGGCTTGGCTGGGCAAATCGACGTTACCTTACATCACTTTTCCTTTTGGCCACTAGGGGCGCGCGTGCCCGGAGCCGATGTGAGTGCCCGGCGGGCGCAATGACTGCCGGGCACCCGTGATCGCTCGTGACAGAGCGAGAATCGGGAACTGTGTGTGTAAACACACAAATCCCAGTTCTTTCAGGGGAGTAGAGACAGAGCGTATGTTCATACTAAGTATGAACACTGATCTCTCTCTCCTCCTAGACAGTCCCATCCCCCCTACAGTTAGAACACACCCAGGGAACACAGTCAACACCTTGATCGCCCCTTAGTGTTAAACCCCTTCCCTACCAGTGACATTTACACAGTAATCAGTGTATTTTTATAGCACTGATCACTGTATAATTGTCAATGGTCCCAAAAATGTGTCAAAAGTTTCCAATTTCTCAGCCGAAATATCACAGTCCTGATAAAAATCGCAGATCGTCATTACTAGTAAAAAAATCATTGGTATCAGTGGGAAGAAAAATGCCATAAATCTATCCCCTATTTTGTAGACGCTATAACTTCTGCGCAAACCAATCAATATACACTTATTGCAATTTTTTTTACCAAAAATATGTAGAAGAATACGTATCGGCCTAAACTGAGTTAAACATTTGTTTTTTTTGTTTTTTTGAAAAATGTGGGATATTTACAGGTATCATAGCAAAAATGAAAAGATAGTGTTTTGTCGCTCTTCTTTTATTTATAGCGCAAAAAATAAAAACTGCAGAGGTGATCAAATACCACCAAAAGAAAGCTCTATTTGTGGGAAAAAAAGGACGTCAATTTTGTTTGGGTACAGCGTTGCATGACCGCGCAATTGTCGGTTAAAGCGACGCAGTGCCATATAGCAAAAAATGGCCTGGTCATTGAGCAGCCAAATCTTCTGGGGCTGAAGTGGTTAAGACACAGGCTGGAGGGGTATGACACAGCCTGTGACTGGCAGAGTCCACCCACATAATGTTATTTCCACAAAATAATATAGATGAGATGAGGGTCCACAAAATGGCACATACCTGTAGTCTAGGGAAATCAGAAAAACCAGCAGCAGCTCCTAGCAGCCCTGGAAGCCCTTAAAGTGATTCTTCAGCCTTTTTACATATACTGTAGCTGCTGACTTTTAATAAAAGAACACACACCTGTCCAGGGGTCCAAAGCTCACCCAAACAGGTTCTTCGTCAGTCTTAGGGTCCCCAGGTGTCGGCATGTTTACTGTGGGCAGTCAGCTGTGACTCCTTGTGGCTTCACAGCTGACTTTCCACTGTGCATGTGCGAGCCATTTTGTGAGTGGTCCCACAGCCTTCTGGGAGCTATAATGTGTCCCAGAAGGTTGTGGGCGGGAGGAGAACTTCCAGTGGTTCCCTGCAGTGATTCAACTGAAAGTTGGAGCAGGCACCTGTCTAAACCAGGTACATCATCTCCCCCACCAAAAAAGTGCCAAAATTAGAAGAGGAGGTCATAAATGGAACTTTCCCTTTAGGGTGAAGTTCCGCTTTAAGTGTTCACCTTTTTTTTGAAAAGGAAATTGGGAGGGTGTCAGCTTTAGCTGCTCAGCTGCCTTTGGGAGTCATATGGCTTTGATGCCCCAGTTGAAGTCCGTTGGGACTAAACGCTTCGGGCCTGCTTCACTTGCTTCCCACATTGCTTTTACCATTTTTATCAGTGATCACATTTTTATGTACTCATCTGAAAATTGATGGTTGTACTTTTTGAGTACTGAATGAGAAACCATTCCATCTACCATTGGTCTCTAAAAATGGACCCCTCACTGGGTTTCAATTCCTATTTGGTCTGGAGAATCGCCTGAGCCTTGGATACCCAGCTGTATTGTACTTCATGGATCCATTTCTGTCGATTGATTGACCGTTCGTATTTGGAGTGATGCTTCTCCATGTTCCGATCGCATTTGAGTTGGTACCATCGTTTGACCATCAGGCCTTCGGCCGATAAGAGCTCAAGTGACCCACTGTCGTACGCCAAGTGGGTCCACCCTGTCTGGTAAGAAGTATTTATCTACAACTTTCTATTAGAAGATTGTTCGTCTCATTTTGAATAAGTCCTACAGCCAGCTTCTCTTTTTCTTGCTACATCACTCTTCACCGAAGATTTTAAATCAGTTATTTGATTGGACACATTCCCTATGAGGTTTACTATTTTTTTGGTGTTTATACACATTTTTTTCTGTCACTGTTTGGACATAATTTTTGTTCTGAACGTTCCTTCATTGGACATATGATCGTTGCACTCACATTTTATGAGTTTACATTTTTGTATATATTACATGTTTGATTTCATGTCCTGTACAATTTGACATTTTTAGTTCACTATAGATAGAGTGTCCCACAAGCACATTTAGCGCTACACTTTGTTACATCCATTTGGGACTTTGTTTGTTTTAGTCTTAGCAGCTTCACCCATATTGGTCTAGAGCAGTGATTTCCCCTTTTTCTCATATTTGGAAACCACACCACTAGAATTAATATTAAAATTAAGATTCAGATTAGTACATCCAAATTCAAGAAATCTGATTCAAATCTAAAGTTGTCAATTTCAGGTTCAGCTCTGTTAACAGTCCAGTTTAGGCTCCATAAATGAAAATCCAATTAAGCTGAAATGCTTCTACCTTCTGTTTCATTACTACCAGCACCCATCGCATAGAACTCTCACTGACCTGGGTTGTTTCTTCCTCCATAGAAGAAGATGAAAAGAAGAGATAAAAGTAAATCTAAGAGCTGAATGTCCTACATGATAATGAGCTCATGTGTAGTCCGTGAATGTTCACTACCTTGTGAGTCACTGACCTTGAGCAAGACTTTACTGGCTGCCAGTATGTTCCAGGTCTACAACTTATTCGATAAAAAAAACAGGCTCAGCCTGAAGTTTGCACTTTAAAAAAACATGAGGATGTAGCCTAACCCTGCTCAATTATAGTACACAAAACACCACGCGCCATTTGTGGCATATACCTTAAAAACTATATAATACTGAAATATAAGTAATTTTATTTGTAATACCCATTCAGCAATAATTAATACAAAACAGCCCTGTCTGACTAAAACGTAATACTTTATTCAAGAAACAGTGCATGGAGTCAAGCAGTTAGTCCAAAGAACTGTACCACATAGCAACCAATCAGAATTTCCTTTACTGAAGAACAAGTGGTGCAAGATGGACTTTGATTGGCTACAATTGGTACTGCATATTCCTACTTCAATTAGTGAATTAGCTAGATGGTTTTAAAATCAACACTAAATAAAACCAATTATTCTGGTTCCATAGTTTTCCTTGCAATAGAACAGTGGTTCTCAACCTAGTGCCGTGACCCCTTGATAAAATTCCCCTGAGTCCCTTCCACAGTATTAAAACCCCTTATGGTACATTTTAGAATATACTCTCTTTGTTCTCCTTTCTTTCCCTTTTATCTCTCTCTATCCTAATTTCTTGTTTTTTTCCCCTATCCCTCTCTCTAGCTGTCTTTCTTGTTCTTTCTCTTATTCTTTCTCTCCCCTTTTCTTTGTTCCTCACCCTCTTTCCATGTATTCTCTTTTTTTATTCCTTCCCTTACTCCTTGGTGGGGGGGGGGGGGGGGATGGGATGAGTGGCAGTGCTGGTGGGGAGTTGTGATCAGCCAAATTAGGTGCTCTTGATCAAGGTCATCTGCTGATCTGAGAACTGTAGTGGGGACTTTTAATGGCGACTATAATCACAGGTAGTGTTACTCACTGTGTCTCCGACTTTGTGGTGTCTCGTAGCAGTGACAACTATGCCAAAATCAGGAGATAGAGTCTCCTCCAGCCCCTTCCATTTCACATTCCTGACCAGTCAGCTGACCTCTAGTTTCTGTCCCCCAGCCATGCCGTGAACTGAATGGGCGGCTGCGAAGAGGCTGAGTGGGCGGCCGCGGGCTCCAGGATAAGCCCAGCTGGGCGGCCACAGGCACCAGGAACAGCCCTGCTGGGCAGCTGCAAAAAAGGCTGGGAGAGCGGTGAGGGCTTCAGGAACAGCCCAGGATTCGGTGACCCCTGGCAAATCATCATTCGACCCCCAAGGGGGTCCCGACCCCCAGGCTGAGAACCACTGCAATAGAATAACAGTTAAAATTAAGCCTAGCCCCCCCTCCATTCAGCTCTATTTCCCCGTAAAGAATCAAATCACTTTCAAGACCCTCTGCTTCACCCACAAATGTATACAAGGAAACGCCCCTCAATACCTATGCGAGAAAATAAAACACTACACACCCAATCGCAGTCTTTGATCTAACCAAAACCTCCTCCTTATTCCAAAACCCCGCTACAAAACAAAGGGAGAACGAAGATTCGCAGTCCAAGGACCACGGCTATGGAACGCTCTACCTACTCACATTCGCATGGAAGAAAACCATCAGGCCTTCAGAAAAAAACTCAAGACCTACCTCTTCTAAGAAGCTGGACAACACAGGACGGATCGAGTGCCTTGAGGCGATTTAGTTCACATTTGTAGCGCTATACAAATCATTCATTCATTCATTCATTCACAAGAGCATATCATACAAAGAGCAACAAAGGGAAAGCTCCTGTTGGATTCTGGGGAGACAGTTTTTCTACAGTTTCAAACACGGTTACCTACTATAAAAGAAGATGCCATACACAGGAATTGGATTGAAATATTTGCATGTACAATTGTACATCAAAGCTAAGAGAACAGCAAGGGTTATAATAACAAACTTTAGGGAATACATAGTCTTATTAAAGTTCTTCATTTTTCAGAGAGACATGCAAAAGGTAAAAAAAAACAAAAAACAATACAACTGCTATTTGACAGATATTCCATCTCAATAAATTTTATGGGAAATGCAGAGTAAATTGCACTGAGCCAATAACAGCCCCCTCCAGTGGCTGGTCTAGAAATCTCTATATTTGGTAAAATAAAAAAGCGTGTAGGACCAAGCTTGTAAAAAATGTGAAAGCCAATTAAAAATTACGAGAAGCCATTTTGCTGGATTAATGCGGTGTTGGTGGAGAGACTGTGGCATTTGAAGGGCAAGATATGACTTGTTGAGTCCTTCTCCTTTTTATTTGCATATGGGGAACATTCGCTAGTGGTGGTATAATATATTATTATGGCAACTGTTGGTGAATTCCAAAGTCTCAGCTTTAGTGTGGATGTATATTATATGAGCCCCTGACATCAGTTTTAATGACAGCCTAATGCCCTGTACAAACGGTCGGACATTGATTGGACATTTCGACAACAAAATCCATGGATTTTTTCTGACGGATGTTGGCTCAAACTTGTCTTGCATACACACGGTCGCACAAAGTTGTCGGAAAATCCGATCGTTCTGAATGCGGTGACGTAAAACACGTACGTCACGACTATAAACGGGGCAGTAGCCAATAACTTTCGTCTCTTAATTTATTCTGAGCATGCGTGGCACTTTGTGCGTCGGATTTGTGTACACACGATCGGAATTTCCAACAACGGATTTTGTTGTCGGAAAATTTTATAGCCTGCTCTCAAACTTTGTGTGTCGGAAATTCCTATGGAAAATGTGTGTTGGAGCCTACACACGGTAGGAATTTCCGACAACGAGGTCCTATCACACATTTTCCATGGGAAAATCCTATCATGTGTACAGGGCATTACACTTATGTATTCTCGTCCTTTTTGGTTCATCATTGGATAGTGCTTGAGCCATATCATCTATTTTCATAAAGGCGTAAAGGATCCTGAAGATGCAACAGCATCGCGAAATGCGTTGATCCATTGCGCTATCTACTGATTATGAAATTCTGAAACCGCTAAGTCCATTGTGTCTAGTTTGATATGGCATTTGGTTTCTTCCTGTACTTTTTTAACGCAATTTTAATTATGTAATAAAGTTGTATTAATTTTATCCTGGTATATATTGTCTCTAAGGCACATTTAAAGTCCCAATTTATCCTCTCCTCCTCCAGATTGTGGGAGGATGAGAGGTATTACTATAGGATTGTCAATTAAAAATTACTTTAAAGAGACACTGGGGTTGATTTACTAGAGGCAAATATGCTGCTCACTTTGCAAGGGCAGTTGCACATTAGAGGGAAATTTATCCCACAGCTTAGTGAATGCGATGAAATTTCACTTTGCCATGAGTATCCAATCATGTGCAGGGAAAACAGAAAAAAAAAATGCATTTTTTGTTTGCACATGAATGTCAGAAGGAAGTCAGTAGAGCTTTACCTCATTCAATAAGCTTTGGGGAAAATTCTCTTGCAAAGTGCAACATCCCTTGCAAAGTAAAGAGCCTATTTGCCTTTATTGAATCAACCCTACTGTTTCTGGAAAGGCTACCCCTGTCAGGGCTGGGCTCAGCCCTTCCTTCTCTGAGCTGGCCGATCAACTGTCGGCTAATTGCCAGCTCCCATCTCTCTCCACAGGTACTCAGCTGTTGATGATATCCTGCTCGTCAGCCCTGCCTACTTAAGCCGTCCAGTCCAGAGGATCTCTGCCTTCGCCTTAGTCAACATGACAGAGACGTTCTCCTGCATTCCTGTTAAAAGACTTGCTTGGCTGACATCCCTTCTGGCTCCAGATCCTGCTTGCTGTTTTACTACGCTCATCTCCGGCTCCCTGACATTTGGCTTGTCTGACTATCCGTTTCGGTTCCTGAACTATGTTTTGACTATGTTTTGTTCTATTTACTTCTATTATTAAACAAGTGTGATTTAACTGTACTTCTGTTTCGGTCTGATTTCATGGTTTCTGACAACCCCCTCCTCGTTAAACTCACCTTAACATCGATCCTTTGCCACTTCTTCCTCATTTGCAGTCCACAATGCCCAGAACAGATACTGCTCATTGAGGGGAATTTGCTAAGACTAGAGCAGCTGTGCATGGCAACCAATCTGTTTCTAGCTTTCATTTTCAAAGCTTCACTAAACAAGCTGAAACTAGAAGCTGACTGGTTACTTAACACCAGTTAGTTACTGGAGCAGCGAGTTATTAAGTTGCTCTATATTTTGATTGCTCCAATTTTAGTAAATCCCCCCCCCCCATTCTATGCATGTTGCAGAAGAAGAGCAGTGAGACAGCATAGGTAAGGTAAGCTTATGGGTGGGAATTTCCAGAGACACTGGGGGGATATTTACTAAAATCGGTGCACACAGAATCTGGTGTAGTTGTGCATAGTAACCAATGAGCCTCTAGGTTTTATTGTCGAAGCTCAATTGAACAAGCTAAAGCTGATTGGTTACTATGCACAGCTGCACTAGAATCTGTGTGCACCAGTTTTAGTAATTAACATCCACTGTCACATTGATCTGCATAGGCAAGGTGATGCCACCTTAACATACACCATACTTTCCATTGAAGATAAAACTCTA
Organism: Aquarana catesbeiana; assembly: GCF_042186555.1. Classification (NCBI taxonomy): domain Eukaryota; kingdom Metazoa; phylum Chordata; class Amphibia; order Anura; family Ranidae; genus Aquarana; species Aquarana catesbeiana. Next base: position 352,987,263 of record NC_133329.1, on the reverse strand, counting down.
ATGCCAATAATTTATTGCGATGGCATGAAATTAAAATACCAAAACTGGCACATGCACAGACTGGCAGACATCAATATAGACTCCATGACACACATACCTATCTGGCACTGTATATCCTCTTGCCAAGTCATGGTCATCGGGAGTCTGCAGGTTGTACAGCAAGGACAAATAAAATGGTCTCTAACTCTCATTCATTTTCATTTACGTCATAGAATATAATTCCAATATTTAGTGTTTATTACATTTGAAAAGGGCAGTAAGGCTTCATTAACAGTAAATCAATACTTGGATCCTGTACAAATTTAGAAAGAAAATATAAATGTGGAAATTCAGCAATGAGATCAAGCTACAGCTGCAGGTGGAGATAAGTAAATGGCTTTAATATGAGATAAAACTGTTCATTAATGCTGAGATGTATTGCTGGTATAACCTGGTGTGGCCATTTTGCAGACCTGTAAATTATGCTGACATTTGGAATGTCTTACAATTTGCACATGCTTTCATTATTTATTAAAGGAGAACTCCAGGAAAAAATAAGGTCATAAATGTGGATCGGTCCACATCTGTAACAATAGAAATACAGATGCTGCCATTGTTCACCTGTTTTTAAGGATGTAAGCTCTAGGGCCGCCTTTCTCATTCAGGCTTTACTACTTAGCAAGACTGCAGAGCTGCACAATTCTGGCACAAAATGAGAATCATGATTTTTTTGCTTAGAATAAAAAGATCACGATTATCGCGGCGTAAAATCTTTCACATTATTAAAAAAAAAAAAATCGGGCTAACTTTACTGGTTAGTTTTGTTTTTTTAATTCATTAAAGTGTAATTTTTTCCCCCAAAAAATTGCATTTGAACGACTGCTGCGCTAATACAGTGTAACATAAAATATTGCAATAACCACCATTTTATTCTCTAGGGTCTCTACTAAAAAAAATATATATAATGTTTGGGGGTTCTAAGTAATTTTCTAGCAAAAAAAAAAATGATTTTAACTTGAAACCAACAAATGTCAGAAAAAGGTTTAGTGTTTAGTGTCGACTTGCAGCGCGACTGCCTCAGGTGACCTGCACGGCGGCGACTTGTAAAACAACTTCTATATAGAAGTCAATGCAAGTCGCCCCCAAAGTAGTACAGGAACCTTTTTCTAAGTCGGAGAGACTTGAGTCGCTCCTATTAGAAAGGTTCCATTGTACAGAACGGAACACGACTTGTCAGGCGGCTAAGTCGCCTGACAAGTCGTCCCAGTGTGAACCGGCTCTAAGTGGTTAAACTTCCCTCATTTTCACACCAAAGTGTATTCCTTTGATCTAAAGGACAAATTGTTACAATGTTTATACTTAAGTTCCACTGCTAAAGAATGTGTGATTCTTGGCAGACTGACCCTTTTTTTTTTTCTTTCTTTTGATGGCTGTCGGCTTCAACAGAGCAGAGAGAATTCTCTGCATAGAAAGAATTGGGAAATACTTTGTCAAGATCGCAAAGGGGGAAAAAAGCGCGACAACGAATCATTCTTATTGATTAATCGTGCAGCTCTACAAGACTGAGGTAAGTATTCTACCTATTTTAGATATTTCTCTAGCTGTATGCTTGCTTGCGGAACAAAAACAACAACAACCCTGGAATTGTCATGATTTGGGAAACAAGTCAGTGATGACTGTTCCCTTATTTCTACCTTAGTGGAATTCCTTTTAAAGCAGTATTAAAGTAGAACTATGGGTATTTTTTTTCATTTTGGATAGACTAAGGAAAGGTTACAACCCCTGTCAGATTTTTTTCACCATCTCGGTCCCATTGTGGAGATTTCCCTCTACTTCCTATCCCATAGCCAAAAACAGGAAGTAAGAGGAAATCACTGTAAATTAACCACTTGCCTACCTGGTACTTTTACCCCCTTCCTGCTCAGGCCAATTTTCAGCTTTCGGAACTGTTACACTTTGAACTACAATTGTGCAGTCATGTAAAATTTGTATCATTTTCACATAAATGGAGCTTTCTTTTGGTGGTATTTAATCACCACTGTGTTTTTTATTTTTTGCTAAGGATACAAAAAAAAGACCAAATTTTTGGAAAAAATAAAATAAAATAATTTCATAGTTTACTATAAAATTTTGTAAACAGGTAACTTTTCTCCCTCACTGATGTGTGCTGATAAGGATGCCATGATGGGCACAAATGGGCACTGATAGGCTGCACTGATGGGCACTGATGAGGAGGCAATGATGAGGTGACATTGATGGGCACTCATGAGGCTGCACTGGTGGGTACTGATGAGGCTGCACTGACAGGTGGCACTAATAGGCAGCACTGAAGGGCACTGAGAGGTGGCACTGATGGGCACTGATTGACAGCACTGATGGGCACTAATAGGCACTGGTAGGCAGCACTGATAGGTGACACTGATGGGCACTGATTGACAGCACTGATGGGTGCTGATTGACAGCACTGGGTGGCACTAATTAGCAGCACTGGTAGGCACCGAGGCAGGGACCGATGTCACTGTAATGCCCTGTACACACGAGCGGAAATAATGCCAGCAAAAGTCCGATGAGAGTTTTGGTCTGAAAATGCGAGGGTGTGTGTGCTCCATCAGACTTTTGCTGGCGGAATTTCAGCTAGCAAAAGATTGAGAGCATGTTCTCAATTTTTCGGTCGGAAAAAATTCCTACGCGCAAAATTCCTACGAATGCCCGGAAACAATTTGACGCATGCTCGGAAGCATTGAACTTAATTTTCTCGGCTCGTCGTAGTGTTGTACGTCACCGCGTTCTTGACAGTCGAAAGTTCAGCAAATTTTTGTGTGACCATGTGTATGCAAGCCAAGCTTGAGCGGAATTCCGTCGGAAAAACCATCCAAGGTTTTTCCGACAGAAATTCCACTCATGTGTATGGGGCATAACAGAAGTCGGTTACCGGCTTTATTCTTTTCTCCTCACACTAATCGTGAGGAGAAAATAGCTGATAACCGGCTTCTGTTTACTTTCATGATCAGCTGTCATTGGCTGACATTTGATCATGTGGTAAAGGGCCCGCTGTGATTGGCCCTTTACCCTGTTCTGTGATCAGCCGAATTTGTAGGACGCCCTCCTGGCACTGGAAGCCTGCGCAGTAGACGTCATTCAGCTATAGCGTAGGTGGAAATTTCTTGGGGACCCCCAAGTCACCAGAACTAGTGTCCCCATTGGAAGATTTCCCCTCTATTACTTTTCTGGGGATAACCCAAAAACTCGGATTTTCTTTTACTTTCACTTTCAATGATAATTGTAAACATGATAAATAGAGAGGGTGAATCTCTCTAATGGGGGCACAAACAGCAATAACAACTGACAAGTATTCTAATCCCTCTTCACTCTATCCAAAACTAAAAAGAAGTTTTACATTTAGTTATACTTTAAATCTAAAGCAAATATTTATTATACTGCAGCTTACCAATTCTTAGATGTGATGACTGCATTTGTTTTCTTTTTTAGGCTTTGTTTCTTTTATTTTCATCTGGTGATCTGGCCAGTAGATCTGTTTTTCAATAGAACAAGCTTTCCTGCCGAAGCAGTAAGAGAGTGGAGACAAGTCATTTACACTGACAGGGGTGCTTACAATGTCTGTTTTTTTATTAATGTATGTAAAATGTTTATCCCAAAAGGGAAAAAAAAAAAAATCTGCCAGTACATCTAATGCCGCGTACACACGAGCGGACTTTCCGGCATACTTGGTCCGGCGTACCGGATTTCGTCAGACAATTCGATCGTGTGTGGGCTCCAGCGGACTTTGTTTTCTCAAAAGTTTGATGGACTTAGATTTGAAACATGTTTCAAATCTATCTGACGGACCCAAGTCCGGTCGAAAAATCCGCTCATCTGTATGTTAGTCCGACGGACAAAAACCGACTCTAGGGCAGCTATTGGCTACTGGCTATGAACTTCCTTGTTTTAGTCCGGTGTACGTCATCACATATGAATCCGTCGGACTTTGGTTGATCGCGTGTAGGCAAGTCAGTTCATTCGGAAAGTCCGTCGAAAAGTCCGTCGGGCAAAGTACGCCGTAAAGTCCGGTCGTGTGTACGCGGTATAACACTCCCTTTCCCCCAGACTGACACTGCTGCTATCCAAAGGTGTCCCCTGTGCTCCTTCCTTCAGAGTGGGGGCACTCTAATACAGGAGGTGTGTTACTGGCCAGATCACCAGGTGAAAGAGGAAAAAAACTTAAAAAAATAAAACGAAAGCAGCCACCACATATAATGACTGGAAAGCTGCAATATATTACATTTCTGATTTTGGGTTTAATACCAATTTAAAGTGATTGTAAAGGTTGTTTTTTTTTTAGCCATTTGCTGTCCGGCTTTACGTCGGCAGAGTGGCACCACTGCGCAAATCGACGTACCTGTACAGCTAGGACAGCGGGCGCGTGCAAGCCAAAGCATGCTGGCAGGACTTGCCCAGTGCGCGCCGTGGGAGCGCGGCCGGGAGTCCCGCGGACTTGGTGTTTGCCGGCGGCCTGCAATCGCGGTGAGGAGAGGCAAACTGGGAAACTGCCTATATAAACAAGGCATTTCCCCGTTCTGTCTAGGGACATGACAGGGATCTTTTGTTCCCAGTGATCGGAAACAATGATCTCTGTCATGTTTCAGTAAGCCCATCCCCCCTACAGTTAGAACACGCTGAGGGAACACACTTAACCCTTTGATCGCCCCCTAGTGTTAACCCCTTCCCTGCCAGTGTCATTTTTTACATTGATCAGTGCATTTTTATAGCACTGATCAATGTAATAATGTCACTGGTCCACAAAAAGAGTAATCTGGGATCAGATTTGTCCGCTGCAATGTCGTGGTCTTGCTAAAAAAATCGCAGGTCGCTGCCATTACCAGTAAAAACAATAAAAAGAAAAAAGTCCCTAAATCTATCCTGTAGTTTTTAACTTTTGCCAAAACCAATCAATATATGCTTATTGCGATTTTTACCAAAAAAAAGTAGAAGATATTGGTCTAAACTGATGAATACATTTGTTTTTTTATATATTTTTTTTTTGGTATGTATTATAGCAGAAAGTAAAAAAAAAAAATTTATTTCAAAATTGCCGGTCTTTTTTTGTTGATAGCACAAAAAATAAAAACTGCAGAGGTGATCAAATACCTCCAAAAGAAAGTTCTATTTGTGGTGAAGAAAGGACGTAAATTTTGTCAGTTATGACAAGTGACGCAGTGCCGTATCGCAAAAAATGCTCTGGTCATTAAGGGGGCAAATCCTTCCGGGGCTGAAGTGGTCAAACAATGAACTTGTTATACCTACCTGCTCTGTGCAAAGGTTCTCGACCCGTCTCTTCTGGGGTCTCCCACAGGCACTTCTGGCTTTTCCTGCTTCAATTACCCCCCCCCAGCAAGCTGGCACTAGTGCAGGCTTGATCACACACAGCCACCCCCGCTCCCTTGTCACTGGATTTGATTGACAGGACAGGAGCCAATGGCTCCCGCTGAGTCCAGAGTGGAGGGAGAGAGAGAGAGCAAGCAGAGCCGCTGCTCTCAGGCACAGCGCTGGACTGACATTTGGCTCAGTTACTGTATTTAGGGGAGGGGGGGGGGGGGCTGCACATAAACTTTTTTTGTTTACCTAAATGCAGAAAATATATTGAGGTAAAAAAAACCTTTAGACTTTACAACCACTTTAATGTCTAGTCCTTAAATGTGGTGGCTGCATTCGTTTTCATTTCCTAGGTTGGGTACATTTTCTGTAAGTGCAAAAAAAAAAAACACCAGTATTTATGCACTGAACTGATATCTTAAACAATGTTATCAGCCTTCCCAGTTCTCTGTGAACTATAGAACAACTTCCCCGATGTTGTTGGGATGAGAAGAAGGGAAGGTTTTCTTAGCCAAAATAAAGAGAGTAGACTAAGGAGACAACGCTGCTCCATCATAGATATTGTGCAGTGAGTGTTGTCACCCTAAGACAGGAAGTACGTTACTAGCACAGTAACAAGGTGAAAATGAAGGCAAAAGAAAACGAACACAGCCCCAACATCTAAGGCATGGGTGCTCAACCTGTGGCCCTCCAGCTGTTACAGAACCACAAAACCAATGAGGCATTGCAAGGCTAAAAGCATAGCTCCCAATTGTCCCTGATTTTGAAGGACTGTCCCTGATTTGGAGAAATGTCCCTCTTTCCTCCTCATTTGTTCCTCATTTTGGTCTGATCTATATAGTTGTATAAAAAATGCACTTTTTTTTTTTTTTACTATGACATGATACCCTTCCTGTGACAATAAGTTTCCACATTTTTTGAAACTCCTGAAGCCTTCAGTTAACATTCAATGACCGTTTAAGGTTGACCGACTGACCGAGTTCCAGGACCTGCTGTCCCCCACTGGGTGGTTTGAACCCAACAAGCCTTGTTGACTTGGGTGGTATACACCCCGCCAAGTCAATACCGTCCGGTAAGCCTCCTCCCTCTTTCACGGTGGTGGTGTTTGCTTCTATTTCCTCACTTCAGGGTTCCCAGTAATGTCAGGAATTCTTCCCATGTGCATTGGATCACAAACCTAATTGGACTGTATTTAATCATTCTACTCAATGTGGACTTTTGGGTGTAGTGCAGTCACTACATTAGCACACTATATAATTTATTCACATTTATTATGATTGGAGTTTGTGCTATTATGTCACTTACATGTTTGTAATACATATAATTCTATGCTATTATGTCACTTATATGTTTATATTACATATAACTTTATCACCTTCCTTTTTTTTTTTGCAACCTTAGCACTGCACTTATTATACTTTGGCAACAGCTGGAGGGCCACAGATTGAGCACCCATGATAAGGGCTGGTACGCTGCAATATATTTGTTTTTTTTTTTCCCATGGTTTGGATACACTTTATTTTCTCTGTACACAGAGGCTCTCCGGTGATGGATCTCAGGTGGAGTCCCCGTCTCCACTGCTTCAGATCACATGACCTTCCTGTGATGTGCCCGGGACTCCCCAGGGGACTGCAGTATTTTTCCTGTTCTGCTCCACTGATGCCTGTTCAGGGATCTGTTTCCTCGGCACTTAATCAGTTTATTATTTGTTGGTAGCTAAGCTTCTGTTTGCAGTGTAACAAGTAGAAGAAGGTTTATAGGAGAAGGGTTTGTGATTGGAAGAGATGCTAATAAAAGCAACAAACAAATCATTCGCATCACACGGACGTCTGTTCAGCAAATGGGTGGTATTGTTTCTCTCTGGTTGCTGAGCAATTAATAGAGCACAGGGATACCCTTCCTCTTTGCTTGATTACAGTCTCCGTTCAAGCATAAACTTCTAATGTACGGATGTATAAGGGGAAAGTGTTTCTCACTGGCTGTGCATCTCGTTTTTTTTTTTTGCTAATGAATGTCTAGTTCTCAAAGGGCATATTATATTATTGCCTTGTTGATAAGGGCAACTCAGAAATGATTTCTGTCCTAGAATCTAACACCCCCTTCTTTTCGCAATGTGTCTATGCACAGACTAATATGACCAAGAAAAGTTCATTTTCGTATTTCTCCAATCGTAGCTGGCCTATTTATAAGCAACTACTTATGATAATTACGCTTACAGCACATATCTGCTCTAAAACTGACCATTATGCATAGCTACCAACTGTCCCTGATTTCGAGGGACTGTCCCTGATTTGGAATAAACTCCCCCTGTCCCTCTTTCCTCCTCATTTGTCCCTCATTTTGGTCTGATCTATATAGTTGTATAAAAAATGCACTTTTTATCTTTCAAAAAGTCTTTCCAAGAGCTTAACCTTTTATCTAATTTCTACATTGCTGGCTTTGTAAATTTCGTAAGCCAGTATAAAGGAATAGTAGTGGTAAAAAAAGCACTTGTGGGTTTAACTAATCTTTTTTTTTGTATAATTCTCCTTTAACCACTTAAAGACCAGCCTCGTTTTGAGATTTTGGTGTTTACAAGTTTAAAACAGTTTTTTTTTTGCTAGGAAATTACTTAGAACCCCCAAACATTATATATTGTTTTTTTGCTAACACCCTAGAGAATAAAATGGCGGTCATACTTTTTTTCACACTGTATTTGCGCAGCGGTCTTACAAGCACACTTTTTTTGGAAAAAAATGCACTTTCTTTGAATAAAAAAATAAGACAACAGTAAAGTTAGCCCAATTTTTTTTATATTGTGAAAGATAATGTTACGCCAAGTAAATTGATACCTAACATGTCACGCTTCAAAATTTCGCCTGCTCGTGGAATTGCGTCAAACTTTTACCCACAAAAATCTCCATAGGCGACGTTTAAAAAATTCTACAGGTTGCATGTTTTGAGTTAAAGGAGGTCTAGGGCTAGAATTATTGCTCTCACTCTAACGATTGCAGCGATACCTCACATGTGTGGTTTGACCACCGTTTTCATATGCGGGCGCTACTCACATATGCGTTCGCTTCTGCACGCGAGCTTGTCGGGACGGGGCGTTTTCAAAATTTTTTGTTTATTATTTATTTTACTTGATTTTATTTATTTTTACACTGTTTAAAAAAAATGCATGACAGGACCTCTTAAATATGAGATCTGGGGTCAAAAAGACCTCAGATCTCATATTTACACTAAAATGCAATAAAAAAAAAAAAAAAGTATCATTTAAAAAAATTAAAAAAAATAAATTGGCCCTTTAAGAGCTATGGGCGGAAGTGACGTTTTGACGTCAATTCCGCCCTGCAGTGTCACGGAGATGGGTGGGGGCCATCTTCCCCTCACTCGTCTCCATGCACAGCCCTGAGAAGGACGCGATTGCCTCCATCGCTGCCGATGGCTGCGGTAAGCGGCGGAGGGCACCGGATCGCAGTGGGAGGGGGGGCCCTCTTCTGCCACCGATAAAAGTGATCTCGCGGCGAATCCACCGCAGAGACCACTTTTATCTTGTAGCCGACCGCCGGCCGAACACGGGGATACCGGGGTTATGGCAGCTAGCTGCTGCCATAACAATGATATCCGTCCCCAAAGTAGGGACGTACATCAGCGTGTGATGGTCGGCAAGTGGTTAAGGGGGTGCGACAAGGGGTGTGTCCTATGCCTACATACTTTTGCTAATAGGTGTCCCTCGTTCTCATCTCAAAAAGTTTTGAGCATGGAAGGGCTCCCCTTTGGCTCCATCGGAGGGTCCTGCTCCCCCTCCTGCGGATCTGAGCATTCCTGGGGTGATTATCTTGATGCAATGAGTGGTGGTGTGAATATGAAATTATTAAGAAGTGTTTGCTGATATCTGTTTTTTTTACCTAGATTGCATGCTGTGCAAATGTTGTATCAATGGATCCTAAGGAATTGGACTAAGTCCAGGAAACGCTTCGAGCCTTAAAGTTTTACTAAACCCACAACAGTAAAATTAGTCTGTATAAGCAGTAAATCATGCTTGTTATACTCACTGTGGAACCTAAGGGGTTAATCCTCTGCCTTGTGTAAAAGGCCTGTTTGATCCTGTCTTTCCTGATCCTCCCCTCCTTCCACTGCCCCCTGATAATTTCCTGAGTCAATGCTGTACATGCTCAGGTTGGTGTGCATTGCTAGAGAATTTTATTATTTCTTGGGAGAGTGCATGTGATCAGCACAGGGCCAATCAGCACTGTCCAGGCAGAAAGTCAGGGGTCTTGCAATCACATAGGACAGTCAGAAAACTCCTCCTACAAGCTTTAGGTTGCGAATTGGATGCGGGTTTCCCTGCATCCAATTCGCATAGCAGGAGAGTGTGACTGGCTCTCTATGGAGCCGGCTCACATATCTCTGGGACGGCTGCGGAGCGCACTGCACTGTGCGTCTTTGGCTCTGTTTCAGGGCCAAATTCAGGCAAACTGTCGGCCCTGATTTGTCCCTGTAATGGAGAACAGGGGCGCACAGCGTTCCTTTGTGATCCGCGGCCGGTTTAGGTATGAATTGAGCCTTAATCAGTGCTTGGCTGGACACTGATAGAAGTCACAAGATAGATTGCTCTAACTGCTGATGAGAAAATATAATTGCATTTCCATGTTCTGTGTACTGTGGGAGACCAGATATAGTGAATGCAGGGTCCTGAGTTTGGTAACACTTTAGGACCATTACATGTGGACAAGATGCATCGAATTGTCATAATTGGCTTTGTATGGTTATGTACTGTATCGCATTATTGCATTTAGAGGAATTAATAAAATAACATCTTTAAACTAGAACAAATGTTGTGCCTCAAAAGTCCCATAATGCCATTTTTATGTTTTCGAATACGGAAGACTTTATATAGAGATGTGGCACCCGAATTTGGCAATTATGTATGGATCTACTTTTGCTAATAGGTGTCCCTCGTTCCCATCTCATAAAGTTGGGAAGTATGCATTATTCATGGAAGCTACAGTCTTGCCAGGGTGTCAATGACCCATATATGCAGCCCTTGTATGATTACATTGTAATATCAATATGTCTCCCTGCATGATATCTGTCAGATTTTAACATCAATGTATTGCCAAGGAGAAGTGCCATCTGGTCCAATCTGTATGTGTATAATGTGTTCATACTTCTGCTCTCTACATGAATGGAAATGAGAATGAGAAAAGGTAAAGGTGTTGGCGCTATAAAACATCATGAACGAATACATCATAGAAATTGGTATTGATATACCATTTGCAAAAAAAGCAAATAAAGTACAAAGTGACAATCCCAACACCATATAAACATAGATATGAAATCTTCTTGTTTGATGTTCCTTCAAATACAAGCTTCACCACGAGTGCTCATGAGGTAGATGGCAACTCACCAGAGGTGTTTGACCACTTCTTGATGACGCCAGTACGGTGAAACGTACGTAGAAGCGCAGACTTGCCACTTCCGGGTCCTATATGTGACATCCAATCTGTCCAGTATATCCAGAACGAGGCGTGGATTGCACGCTGCCGCAATTTTGATATACCGACCCGTACATGTTGTAGACACCTTAGTGCTGGGCATAGTACAGTCACATGTGAGTGCAATCTTTGTCAATTTAAAAAAAAACATTTTTTAAATAAACTTGCTAAACAATAAGAGTTCTTCTTTGTGTCCTTGGTGGAGTCTGTTCCCTTATTCTCAGCCTGTCTTGGAGGAGATCCCATAGTAGAGAGATGTCTACCTAGGATCCATCTGGTCCATTCAAACAAAGCACATTTTGACCTACTGTAAAAAGTGGTCAATCACCTCTGGTGAGTTGCCATCTACCTCATAAGCACTCGTGGTGATGCTTGTATTTGAAGGAACATCAAACAAGAAGATTTCATATCTATGTTTATATGGTGTTTGGATTGTCAGTTTGGACTTTATTAGTTTGCTTTTCTTGCACATGGTACTGTATATTAATAATTTTTCTGCACCTGTTTGATAGGTGCGAATCATTGCAATTTTTTACAGCAAGGCCAATTCTTGCTTTCATCAAGAGTACCTCTATAGCAGTGATGGCGAACCTTGGCACCCCAGATGTTTTGGAACTACATTTCCCATGATGCTCAACTATACCGCAGAGTGCATGAGCATCATGGGAAATGTAGTTCCAAAACATCTGTGGTGCCAAGGTTCGCCATCACTGCTCTATAGGGTTACGGTGGGAAGGCGCCCCAACGCCCAAAGAATAATTTTTCTGCAGCTGTTTGACAGGTGCATATTATTGCAATTTTTACAGCAAGGCCAATTCTTGCTTTCATCAAGAGTACCTCTATAGGGTTATAGTGGGAAGGCGCCACCGACACCCAAAGATCAATTTTTACGCACCCGTTACTTCTATCCAAAGTCAAAGTGACACCAGAATGTATCCAAAAAAAACTCTAATCTTGTTTCCAGTGCACTACATTGTGGCCTCATCATACATACGGGCTCCCCAGCTGTTGCTGAGCAAAATAAAGGCAGCTTACAGGGAAACATTTTTTTGGCTTTATAAATGCAATTATTGCTGCAACAGATTCTAGACATGGTACAGATCTACCACTTTACAGGTAGACTAAGGGGACCCCCAGGCTCTATATTGTAAGTAATTTTTCATTTTTATGCTTTCACTAAAAATCAAAAAATCACTGCTCATTTAAAAATGATGTTTTTCACAAACTTTTTTTTATTGATACATGTCCCCCAGGGCAAGACCCGGACCCCTATAACCATTGTATGACAAATTACTTGCATATAAGTCTTCAAAATGGGCACTTTAGATTTTTGATGTTCGGGTCCCATTGACTTTAATGGGGTTTGTTATTCAAGTCCGAACTTTCGCGGTGTTTGAAAGTTCTGGTGCGAACCGAACAGGGGTCCGTTCGGCCCATCCCTAGTATGTAGCTCACACTTCAACCCTGCACTCTGTACACAGCACATCCTTGAACTTTGCACTCTGTACGTAGCATAGCCCTGAATTCTGCACTTTGTACATAGTGCATCCCTAAACTTTACTGCACATAACACACTCCTGGTGTATACTGCCCATTTAAGAGTCTCCCACTGTTGCAATTTGGCCATATCCATCATTCAATGTGGTTCAGCGAGGGGACATGGTTACCTGTTCTCTAAGAAACAAGGCCCTGGATAAATTTATACAGTCTTACAATACAATTGGCCCTTTGAGGGCAACCATAATGCTGATGCGGCCGCAATGAAATTGAGTTTGACACCCCTGACCTAAATGTTACATTTCTAAGCAGCCAAAGCAGTGTACTCTGGTGTCGTGTGAATCAGGTGGAGGACCTTTGCAAATGACCAGAATGTTATAGTTATCTGATTTAGAAAATGAGAGATGATTTTGTAAAACTGGGCAAAAAGTGGACTTTTTATTTAAATATTACTAGGAAAAAAAACAGCAAAAGCAAATATATTAGAGGATGAAAAAGCTTTCGTTGACTACAAAGGTAAAATCCAGACTGTTGGCCTTGGTCATTTATATTTTCTTAATGCCTACAAATAAACCCATAATGCATTTGTTAGGTTAGCATGACACGCTATAGAGCTTTCTGGCTACTTCTATCTTCTGTGGAAATGTGATTTATTTTAGAGTCATTCAACTGGGAAGAACAAACATTTTCACTTCCCTGGTATGGCAAATCATTTGCCTGGTAATATTCAACTTTTTTATGCAAAAGAGGCAAGGCTGCTCCATATGGAAATACAGTTAAAGATTAATTCCATGGCCTATCTGTGACATGCAAACTAGTACAGAGTGTAATCTTCCTGTATGTCTTTTTTATTAGTCTAGGCAACCAACTTTGTGCATTAAAGCTACTGTTTGACCATTGAATGGAGAAAGAATTAAAGGACAGCTGTACCTTTTTACAGTTGTCCTTTAATTAATGCTCTGACCCCTTAGTGTAGCCTGTAGTGTAAACTACGTACTTTCCTCCCCATTTCAAAAATATTCACTATGCGATGTCATATAGCCTCTTCATACAAAACTCCTCACTAGGTCCTCTTTTTATGCCGCGTACACACGGTCGGAATTTCGGACCGCAAAAGACCGATGAGAGTTTTTCGTCGGAAAATGTGACCGTGTATATGCTCCATCGGTCTTTTACTGGCGGAATTCCAGCCAGCAAAAGATCTAGAGCATGCTCTCAATTTTTCAGTCGGGAAAAGTTCCTATCCGAAAATGCGATCGTCTGTGGCAATTCCAATGCGCAAAATCCCCACGCATGCTCGGAAACAATTTGACGCATGCTCGGAAGCATTGAATGTCCTTTTCTCGGCTCGCCGTAGTGTACGTCACCGCGTTCTTGACAGTCGTAATTTCAGCGAACTTTTGCATGACTGTGTGTATGCAAGGCAAACTTGAGCGGAATCCCATCGGAAAAGCCGTCATATCTTTTTCCGACGAGAAAATCAATTGTGTGTACACGGCATAACTGTGCATGTGTGATGAGAACCAATTTATTGCTATGGGTGAGCCAAACTCATAGTAGCCTCTAGCTGTCTAATGGAATATTGCTTCCCCATAGGAAAGAATGGGGACGCAGCACGCATACGCAGTAATGCCCCGTACACACGATCGGACATTCCGACAACAAAATCCATGGATTTTTTCCGACGAATGTTGGCTCAAACTTGTCTTGCATACATACGGTCACACAAATCTTGTCAGAAATTCCGAACGTCAAGAACACGGTGACGTACGACGAGCCGAGAAAAAGGAAGTTCAATAGCTAGTGTGGCTCTTCTGCTTGATTCCGAGCATGGCATGGAACTTTGTGCATCGGAATTGTGTACACACGATCGGAATTTACGACAACAGATTTTCAAATATTGTGTAATGGAAATTCCGATGGAAAATGCCTACACACGGTCGGAATTTCCGACAACAGGCTCCCATCAAACATTTTCTGTCTGAAAATTTGACCGTGTGTACGGGGCATAAGAAGAAAATCCAGAGAAGATGTTTTCCCAGCAAAGGCTGACTGATGGTAGGTGAGGCTGCAGAGTGAACTCTAGTACAGAAAAAAAGGTAAATATTTTACATGCTGCACTAATGCAGGTAGGGGCATTATCTTAAAGTGATTGTAAAGGAAAACATGTTTATAAAAAAAATAACAAATATGTCATGCTTACCTGCACTATGCAATGGTTTTGCACAGAGCAGCCCCGATCCTCCACTTCTCGGGTCCTCCACCAGAGCTCTGGGCCCCTTCCCCTTGCCGAGAGCCCCCATAGCAAGCCGCCTGCTGTTGAGGGCACTAGTGCATGCTCACTCCTGAGCCGGCTTTCTGAGTTCAAAAGACACAGAAAGAGTGGCTCAGCCCCATCCCGATCACGATCTACTGGTTGCTGACCCCCACTTTAAACTGGATGTGAGGCCAAAACTTTGTTTCGTTTTTGTATAGAGTAAACAATAGTAAAACGGAATTCCAGGCATGCTATATTTTTACAATCATTCAGAAAATGCAATGCATTCTTTTAATGGCAGCCAACCACCTGTGTTCACAGTGCATCAGGCTAGCTGCTCAGCATGGTACCCAGAAGCAAGTGGAGATTACTGGAGTAGTGGTGTCAAGTTCGGTGATGTGCAGCTTCTAGGGGCATCAGTCAGGTATAGTATATACATACCGGTAGTTACATAGGTCCAATAGGGCCAATTTATAAAATAACATGCCTGGAATTTCCTTTTAAAATCTCCTTAGGTTTTGTTTTTGCTATGTTTCATTCGATGGATTTTTAATCACTTCCTGACCAAGGACACAACAGGAAATAAGAGGAAATCTCTTCAAGTCAATGGGAGATTCCATCTTAAGCAGCTGTCATTGAACCAGGTGTATTCATTGGAAGATTTAGGTCCCATGAACACTGGGCGTTAAAAATGCCACTTTTAGTAATGTTTGACTTTTTTTTGCCTCTCGGTGTTACAGGTGTTTAGAGGCAGAAAAAAAAAACCCATTGCCAGCATGTTCAGGAGCAGCAGCGTTTTGGAAGAGAAAATGCCCAGTGTGCAAGAGGCCTCGTCCTCAACTACTTTTCCTGTGACAGCTCTAAAATTTCTCATTTTCTGTACAGGAGACAATGATCACCAACACAGGTATAGCAGGTAAATCTCTTGAGTAGGGACAGAGGTTCTAACCCATCCACATGCTATCCAAAACGAAAAACAAAAGTCTTGCCTTGGCATACACTTTACTTGTTCTGCCCTTTGTCTCATCCCATCACCCTGACTGCTTGCAAGAAACATCTCCTTATTGTGCTATTTGATGTGCTGGTAATGAGTAGGTTGCATCTAACACCATTTCTTCTCAGCTATCCTTTGCCTTACATCACTTACATCACATCATTATTATTGTAATGCAGTCCCAAAAGGATGCTGCAGTCAATTGTAATGGTAATGTTTAAGCCTTTCTCGGAAAATATGTATATGGCTGCACAGGAAGTCATGCATATTTGTAATGAAAAAGCTGAGGGCAACAAAGACTAAAATCCTGCAGTTTAGGCAATGACAACAGCCATTTACTAATAGGAAAACATGCAATCAGTACATTTCTAAGTTTGGGGTATTACTGAGCTTTCTGGTTAATGTATTAAAAAGCTAAACTCCAGGCTAGCTGATTAACCCTTTTGTGCCCAGAGGTCACTTAAGTGTAGATGCCCAGGTCGAATTTAGCAACGTCAGTATGGTACAGTTAGCTTGACAAAAAAATCTATAGGTCACATTTCTAAAGCAGTAAATATGGCTGCATCACAATCATGCCTAAATCATGCTTTTTTAAACTATAGGGATTCATTTACCCGCAATAAATGTTTGGTGAATGTCAGATTTACTGCTTTGTAAATATACCAATATACACTTTGCTTAATGATCGTATTTTTTTTAATGCTATTATTGTATGAGACAATTGCAGTATTGAAGAAGCACACAGTCATGTACAGGCTGCAATGGTCTCTGCAAGCTGTTTTTTTTCTCTTCAATAAAGCCTGCAGCCTGCCTGTGTTCACTATGCCGTAACGTAGTTGCCATTGGAGCTAACAGAAAATACCTAGTGGTTCCCTCCTCCATGTGACCTAATTTTCTAAGGCATTGCTCTGCCTCAGCAGCCAATTAGCAGGCCTGACCAGTGTCACGTGAGGGAAGGGGTGAAATAATCAATGTTGTGTATGTTCCAACGCCATAACAGGGTTAGGACTACTGAAAAACAAGGGGATAACAAGTAAGATGAGCGCAGGTGGGTCAGAAGGTTAGCTTTAAAGAATCCCAATCCATGAGTACTAATGCCCAGACCCTAGCTTTTTAGTTAGGATTATCGGCAGTTACAACCATGTTGGTTGGAGGAAGGGGCAGCCCAATGACACAACCAAAGGTAAAATCTTGCCTTATGTTACCTACAATCGTTTTTGGGTGTGGAGGCTCTTAAATGTGGTCTTTTATATCCAAATGACTCCAAATCAGTTCTTAACAAACTGAAACAATTTCTATTGTTTTAGCATTTACTAAGACAACATAAATTACAGCTTCAGCTAGAGATAGGCCTGCCGCTGAAGGTGCAGCTTAAGTGGAAGGCCTAAATGACTAGTTTGCAGTTAGGCTGGGATAAAGATAGGGTTAAAAAGTTGATGGGTTCCAAAGTTACAAGGGGGTCTTACTGGATTGGATAAAGGAGAAGTATGATAGGGTGAGGTCACAGTGGTCTTTGTAGGGGTGGTCACTTGCCTCATGGTCAGTTGGAACAGGAATAGGGACAGAAGAACTCCCTCCCTACTATTTTGGCTTATTTCTCTCTTTTGTGTATGTGGGTCTTGGTTCAAGCTTTATTTTTGCAATAATGTTATTGTCGTAGCAGCAGGGGTCTTAAGGGTCTTCGAAGGTGGGAGATGGTGGTAAAATTTTGGACAATAATGGTTGGGCCCATTGCAGGTATGGGTGTACCTTCCATATTTAATGTGGGGCTGTATCAAGGATAAATGGAGTTAAAATTGTTCCCGAGTTGGTGCAGTTGCGACGGAGAGCCTTGAAGTGGAATTGGGGTGGATACAGCCGGTTGGTAAATTAAATGTGCCTTCAACGACCCTAGATCAGAAAATAGGTCACTCTTTATCAGGATTATTGTTATAAAATTTGTTAATATAATTGAAAATTTTAAAAGTTTGTAAATTTTGGAGTGGTTGTTTTAATAAATGGCTGCTTTGGCCTTTTAAACCCCAAATTCTGTGTCGAGTGGTTTGTTTTGTGAAAAAAGGGGGACTTAGTTGGGTGGGGTTAACGTATCTGGTCATTGCAGTCGCAATACAAAGCATAGCTTAGTCTTGCTAATATAAACACTTGGTTGAAAAGCAAGAAGTATGTGCAGTACATTAATAGGCTGAATATTGTTTCGAATTTGTAGCAGAAAAATACGTATACTACCAGAAATGCATATAATATTATTAACGTTCTCATCGTCACCTCTTGTTCTACAGAACGAACGCCTTGTGCCTGGAGCTGGCGCCTAATATGCTGAACTCTAGCAGGCTAACTAGATCTGTCACTGCATGCTCCACTAAACCAAATTGCTTGAAGATTTAACCGTTATCACATCAGAGGATCCACGCTGAACTTTTAAGATACAGCTAATCTTCCTCAAGCAGTGCTTCCGATTTGTGTTGCTGAACCAATTCCTCTTCATTTATTTTAACACCTCGTATAAACAGCAAGCCCCTCCTAACGCTTGCTTCACCGGCTTACTCGCACTGAAAATCCTTGAGTGCCCGATTTATAAATTCTCCAATCTTTAAAAAGGATGAAAAACCTTAAAATTGCAAAGAAATGATTAGGGCTCATTTACAATTGCCCTCTGAAAAGCAATATACAGTGGATCATGTTGCAGAGGGTGTTTGAGAGGCAGTAAGGGGGTGATATGTCACCTGATCCCCACTTGTTTTAACATCTAAAAACCCGCACCACCATGCTACAACTGCATGGTGCAGCCCCATTCAGCTGAACCTGACAGAGGGGATCATTTTTGCAGCTGGCAAGCAAAGAATCATGGCCACAGCATGTGTACAACTGCCCGCTGCCTTTGCGGCCTTAAAGCGGAGATTCACTCTAAACGGGAAGTCCTGCTTAATGTCCCCCCCCCCACTTCTATTTTTGGCACTCTTTTTTGTGGGGGGGGGCGGTTTTGACAAGTACTCGCTCCCACTTCCAGTCGGATCACCGCAATCCACTGGACTTTTGCTCTCGACAACCCCCCCTCCCCCCACCCAACCTTCTTAGACACGCCACAGGTCCCAGAAAGCTGCAGGACCATTCAGGAAGCACAGTGCGGCTCTCGCATACGCAGTGGGCAGCCAGCTGTGAAGCCGCAAGGAATCACAGCCAGCTGTCCACAGTAAGTGCTGAACAGGATGGTGCTGAACAGGTGAGTGTCTTTTTATTAAAGGTCATCAGCAGCTAAAGTATTTGTAGCTGCTGAATTAATTTTTTTTTTAAATGGGCAAAGAAGAGCTTTAAGGGGGAGCAGTTGGGGGAGGGGGTAAAAATGCGACTCAACCACATGTTTTTACTGTTCCTCAGCTGCAAATGTTTAAAAAAAAAACACTATTTAACCTATCCAGGTGTTCATTAAAGCCTCGTACACACGATCGGATTTTCCGCAGACAAGACCTCTGACTTTTGTCCGAAGGCGTGTGCCTGGATTTTGTCTTGCATACAAACGGCAAGGAAATGTTGGCCAACAAACACGAACGTAGTGACGTACTACGTGTTTTTTTAGCTCTTTAGCGCCACCCTTTGGGCTCCTTCTGCTAATTTCCTGTTAGTAGAAGTTTGGAGAGTGTTGATTCGCACTTTTCATTTCGCGCTTTTCAGTTTGCGCTTTTCATTTCGCGGTTTTCAGTTCGTTTCTGAATGGCCATTCGTCAACCAGACATGTTGCGGAATCGGAGGAGATAACATGTTATTTATTATTGGCCTTGGAGTTATTGCTTTGACCCAAGTCCAGTCCAGGAACAGGAGGAGGAGGAGTTCTTGGACCAAAAATTAGTTGCTTTATTAATCGTGACCAATTATGTCATATGCCTTTGCTGTGGGAGCACCAGGAGAATAATCCAGATGTTTTTCGGAATTATCTCCGGATGACGGATCCCTGCTTTCACCAACTCTTGGCATTGTTGACCCCCTATATTAAGAAGCAGGACACATGCATGAGGCTTTTAATTTATTTTTTGGTTGAATAATAATGATTCGATTTGTTATATTTTCTATATTTTTGAATGCATAGAATGCACTTTTTGGTTAAGTTCTATTGGCAGATAACATGTCTAATTTTATTTGTTTTCTTTTTTTAGTGCACAATAAAAAAATTGTGTAGAATAATACTTGGCTATGTGTTTTACTTTAAATGACAGTTTGGGAGTAGGCAGTTACATTTTAAAAAATACAATGTAAAATTGACAAGGGACACCACGGGATAATGGTGTTGTGTAACTTGCCCAAAAAAAAAAAGCATAATAATATTATTCTTGATATCACTAGAAAAAAAAAGCCTTTGAAAATTCGTTTGTAATAACTCCATCAGTATCACCAGCAAAGCAGCTTCATTATTATCCCATTAAAGAAGAGAATGTGCGCTGCATTTCGAGATTTCATAATTTGCCACGTGACGTCACGAATGTTAATTCTGCATTACGAATGCTAGTTTACAAGACCGACCTCTTCTGGCTCGTCCTTGCTTCCGAGCATGCGTGTTGAACTTTGGACTTTTGTCCGACGGTCTTATGTACACACGTTCGGAAATTCCGACGCGGAAAATTTTAAAAACTGCAATCCAACATTTGTCCGCGTAAAATCCAACAACAATTGTCCAATGGAACGTACAAACTGTCGGATTTTCCACCAACAGCCTGTCATCACACAATTTCCCATCGGAAAATCCGATCATGTGAACGAGGCTTAACTCTCTCATGACCTGGGGTCTTCAGTGCCCAGACGTCATGGATAAAATTATCAGCGTCCATATGCAGCAGTTACCGGTAGGTTTACTATAACTCTGTGACTAATTTACCTACCTAAAAAAAGTTACACTGTTTTTTAAAGGATGTATGCAGCTTTTTTGGCACATTGTTAGAATTAATACCCTCCTCAGATTTTTACTATAAGCTCACAAACAGATAATAGAGTGAAAAAAACACAGTTTTTCTTTAACAGTGTATAATATTTGTTAAACATTTCTTTAATCCATTGGGGTTTTTAATGTTATGCAAATGTAATATTTTTAATGTTATGCATATTTGATATAGTATCAGAGCCTACCGACTGCTTCTGTCAAAGTGTGCATTTCTCTAAGTGACACACAATGACAGTTCAGTCAAGCAAGTCACTGTCTTGTTTGTAAACAATGTCATGTGATCACTGGGATCTTCTAGTGATCACATAATTGGGAATCATGGCAATTGGTTCTGATCACTGTATAAGACGGGACTGCTGTCAGATGCAATGGGGTTGATTTACTAAAAGCAAATAGACTGTGCACTTTGAAGTGAAGCTTTACCTCATTTACTAAGCTTTGGAGCAACTGCACTTTGCAAAGTACACAGTCTATTTGCCTTTAGTAAATCAACCCCCCTGTGTCTCAGAGCTCTGTGCTGCATGGTGTGGGAGTTTATGCAGGGTAGATGATGACCTCCTCTTCAGGGGATAAGGTTTAATTTTAAAAATGTTTTTGTGTAAAGAATGGCGCCGACCTAAAATCATATAAACATGTGCAGCTGCCCCTTTAAGTGGACCCCCACCTCTAAATATATGCAATTAAAAAAGTCAGGCGCTAGCACACACCCTCCAACTCTCAAAAAACTAACACAAGTCACATAAACACCATATAAACTCAGCATAAATCCGCAAAAATTAATTAATAAACAAATAGTGAGTAATAAAAGTCCACATGAAGATATGGATATTAGAATTCCTTCACTTAGTGCTCCACCACAGTGTGTACAAAATGCACACTCATCAACCATACCAGTTGTATGCACCTTGTAATTATTTAAAGCGTTGTTAACCCTAAAAAACAAACAAAAAAAAACTGATCCTGTTCCCTTAAAGCATGTTATACAGCACAGTGCTTGTGTTGTGTCATTTTTGCCCCCTGTATCACCTGTACTACCTGTCTGATCCTGCCTGGCTATGCTCTTCTCCTGTACGCTGACCACGATATATCATGGCTACTGAGCCCTGACACTGTTGTCAGCGTACGTGCCTCCATCAACCGCAGCCTGCTATCTGTCCCCCTTGTCCTCTCCTCCATCCTCTCCCCTCCTCCCCTCTCTGTGCCTGCCCCCCCCCCCTTCCCCCGCTCCTGCTGCTCTCATACTTGACATTAAAAGTTCCCTTCCCCTCTGTATTAGAACAATAAGTTCCCCTGTGTCTGGGTCATAGCATAAATATGCTTATCTGTACCGATAACAGTGTCTTCCTGCGATCATGTGACTCCCCGGCTCTGTCTCTCCTCCCCTCCCCTCCCCGGCTGACATCAATGGCAGTGCTTGGCCCCGCCCCCTGGAACTGTCAGCCGGGCAGAGGAGAGGAGAGAGGAGACAACTGATCGCAGGAAGACTTATACAATATTTATGATATAACACAGACACAGGGGAACTTATTGTTCTAATACAGAGGGGATGGGAGCTTTTTATACAAGTGGCTTAACGACCACTTTAAGGGTATCACCCTATATTGCTCATCAAATCACTGTTGTGATGATCCATATAAATATTGCCACATGTATTTACACCAACCACGGTGGTTGGCGGATTTGAAAAGGATATATCCGCATTTTCATATGGACTTTTATTACTCACCATTTGTTTATTAACTGATTTTTGTGGATCTATGCTGAGTTTGTATGGTGTTTATGTGACTTGTTAGTTTTGTGAGAGTTGGAGGGGATGTGTTAGCGCCTGACTTTTTTAATCACATAGATAAGGTTTGATTGACCACTCAGGTCCTAGCACTGCATTCTGGGAGTAGGTCACATGTTCCCCCATAGCCACATAAAGTGATGGCTCTTAAGTAACTTTAAAGTGATTGTTAAGCCTCTCTAACCTGTATACACCATCAGCACTGCCTCCTATTGTAGTATCCCCCTCTGTGTGTGATTTATAGAAATAAATGCTGCAAATAACTAATTTCATAGCCAAGATTGCGATCACATGACTGGCAAGCTTTCTTTTTTTCCTCTTCTGAAAGATGCAGTGGGCGGGGCTGAGATTCCCCTGCTGATGTCAGTCTGGAGAGGAGGAGGAGGAAAGGAGGAGAGAGCTGGCTGGTCATGTGATCTCAATCTCGGCTCTTAAATTAGGTTTTTACAGCATTTATTGTTATAAATTATTCACAGAGGGGCACACTGCAATGGGAGGCAGTGCTGATGGTGTATACAGGTTAGTGTTATGAGAGTAGTGGGAGGGGGAGGGTTAGCACTGTCACGGGGGAGGAGCAGAGAAGAGAGCAGATAGCAGGCTGCAAATGACAGAGGCACGTAAACTGACCACGGTGTCAAGGCTCAGCAGCCATGATACACCGTGGTCAGTTTTCAGAGGGGAGGGTAGAAACTGTCAGGATCATCCAGGTTTTTAGGTGTTACAGTGGGCCAAATGACACAGGACAAGCACTGTGTCATATAACATGCTTTAAATGAGCAGGATCCTTTTTTTGGGAGGGGGGTGTTAACAAGCGCTTTACGTTACTTAAAGTAGAACTATAGGCAAAACTTTTTCATTTTGAATAGAGCAAGGGAGGGTTAAAACCCTTGTTCGATTTATTTTTGCCATATGTGACCCATTGCAGAGATTTCCCTTCACTTCCTGTCCCATAGCCAAACAGGAAGTGAGAGGAAATCCTTGCAAATTAAGGGAATTCCTTGGGGCCCCCCAGGTCACCAGCACTAGTTCCCCCATTGGAAGATTTACTCTCTATTACTTTTCAGGAGACAACTAAAAATGGGGGTTTTTCTTTTACATTCACTTTTAATAATAATAGTAAACAGGACAAATAAGGAGTGTGGATCTCCTTAACAGGGACACAGACAGCAATAAAATGTATAAGCGTTCTAATCCCTCTTCACTCTACCCAAAACTAGAAAAAAAGTTTTGCCTTTAGTTATACTTTAAATTAAGACTGCACAGGTGTTTATTTTCTGGCATTCCAGCACTTTTGGCAAATCCTAGAGTTGCTAGACTACTAGTCATGGGCTGCCCAAAAACTACTGCCACCATGTGGTGAACACAGTAAACAACACTACAAGTAAATACAATTACAGTACTTTACTCAAAGAAAGTCATACTCTTCACTTGTACAGAAGTCCAAAAATTATTTTAGTGTGTTTAGAAAAGAATCTCTATTGAGAATGTATCAGGATTTTGAAGAATGGATGTCATCACAAAGCATTACATTACAAATAGGAACATGACACCCTTCCAATTTGCATAACAGGACTAATAAAAGGGAAATTTACAGTCATTATCATGCTGCGCTTTAATAATTTTAACATTATAAAAATGTGACAAGTGTTCAACTAAATTAGCATCTGGGCAGTCAGAACAGATGGTTATTTCTTACCAGTGGTGGCATTTAGGTAATAGCTTAAATAGCAAGTCAGAAATCCATTATCCTAATTTCTGAGTTTACTAATTTGTTATGACAGCTGGATATGATCAGTCAGTCCCTCTTCTAAAATAGCACCTAAATACTTTGCACAACTCTTCAGGAATGTATTCATGAATAAGTGAAAGGATAATTATACTCCTTTCTTAATACTGTGTGTTCAAACATAATATATACATATATATTATACAGTATTTATATCATAACCCATTAGGCATTTGCCAGACAGGAAAACTAACATACGGCCACTTTCCATTTAGGGAAACCCCATAATAACAATGTTTCTCCTTAAAAGAATTACATTTTTGTAATAACTCTACATATAGAAAAATGCAGCTCTTAGACCCCTTTCACACTGGGGCGGTTTGCAGGCGGTATTGCGCTAAAAATACCGCCTGCAAACCGCCCCTAAACAGCCTCCGCTGTTTGTTCAGTGTGAAAGCCCGAGGGCTTTCACACTGAATCGGTGCGCAGGCAGGACGGTGAAAAAAGTCCTGCAAACCGCTTTTTTGGAGCGGTGAAGGAGCGGTGTATTCACCGCTCCTTCACCGCTCCTGCCCATTGAAATCAATGGGACAGCGCGGCTATACCGCGGCAATACCGCGGCTATAGCCGCACTGTACGAGGGATTTTAACCCTTTTTCGGCCACCAGCGGGGGTTAAAACCGCCCCGCTAGCGGCCGAATACCGCTGCAAGAACGACGGTACAGCAGCGCTAAAAATAGCGCTGTTGTACCGCCGACGCCCCCACCGCCCCAGTGTGAAAGGGGCCTTACTGTAACATCACCTCCCCAATGTTGTCCCCTGCACCCTACAGACTCACCCACTCAATGTTCCAACACCGGCCCTGCTGCGGGTTAAATGAGGCTGGGTGGGTTTCCTGGAATGCAGTATACCATGGGCCCACTCCAAGTAGGAAGGCATCACCACAATACCTTGCAGAACAATAATGCAAAGAATGATGCTAATGTCATCATGTTAACAATGCATCACTGAAGACTACCTAGCACAGGATAAGAGGCAAACAGGACATGAAGGGGTTGATTTACTAAAGGCAAATAGACTACTCGCTTTGCAAAGTGCAGTTTCTCCAGAGCCAAGTAAATGAGGTAAAGCTTCACTTTGCAAAGAATACCCAATCACATGCAAGAAAAAAAAAAAGGATTTTTGCTTGCACGTGATTGGATGAAGGAAGTCAGCAGAGCTTACCCTCCTTTACTAAGCTCTGGAGCAACTGCTCTTGCAGAGTTCAACTGCAATTTGCAGAATGCACAGTCTATTTGCCCTTAGTAAAACAACCCCAAAGTCTGAAGGCTCCTTAGTAAAACAACCCCAAAGTCTGAAGGCTCCAATGGTAAGCATAAAAAGATACATGCAAGAAAGCATCCGGGGATGGGATGGTAGAGCAAGGACTGGGGGCACAGAAAGATGACAGCATAGGACCTGGATAAGTAGAATAGGTGCATACTTGAGCATGAATATCTTTTTCCATTTTTGGCATGTACACACTAATTTTTGACACGTTTTAGGGCAGAAGCTTTTTGTTTAGACCAATTTTTTTTTTCTATATCAGATACATTTTATTGAGTTCCATTATTTTGTTATCTGAAATACACACAAACAAAACAATTTTTCATGACGTTTAAACCAATTTAAAGCAAGTTACTAGGAGAAGACAGTTGGTAGCCATGAAGATATGCTGTTACACGTGTTTGAACATTTTTTAGGCAAAAATGCACTTTTTCAGCCCCAAAAATTTTCCTGTACTTCTTAAGTAAAAGCACATCATTCAGGTGTAAATGGGCCCCATAGGATAGAATAGAAAGTTTGTGTTGAGAATTGAAGCATTTTTGGAAATTCATTCAAATTGCGTACGTGTGAATAGGGTTCTAGACTGTTCAAAAACCCCATAGTGCCGTTACTACAATAAAATCTTTATTGTAGTCTTCATTTGCTCCAAGCTACAGATGTAGAATAACCGTGATACTCTAAAGTTAGGAAGAGGATACCTACTGTAACATGTGCTTGATATAGACGGTATTATTTTTCTGTTAATAAAATGGTGTATGGGAGATTCTTTATTATGACTAATGTGAAAGTGCTTTGGATAAATGGGCAAAGTCAAGCCTTCAAGTCTTATGGATACCAGCCTTTATGGCTATTTACCTATTGACATGCATTGATGCATCGGTAGCAGATCCGCTGACAATTGCCCATATGTCCTGGTTGCTCACATGAACAGTAACTTGTAGAGGGACACAAGTCTGTAGACCAGAACTAATAACAAAAAAATGCATCTGAGATCCCCCTACAAATATATTCTGCTTTCCACAATTGGCTCATTTGGATCACAAGATTTGGCGGTATGAATGGGGCAGCCTTTCTCAGCCTGTTTAATACTGAGGAACCCCTGTATTAGCTTTCTTGTCTAAGGAAACCCTAATAATAATTACTATATCTACAGCTCACTGAATGCCCCTTACATGTGGTCATTGGAAGAACCTCCCCTTACAAAAATCTAAATGTTTATTGGTTTCAGTGGTTGTTTTTCTGAGAAGCAGAATTTGCACATTTCTCAAGGAATCCCTAGCAATCTCTGGAGGAACCCTAGTTGGCTTACGGATCCTGTCACTAAAGACTTTAACTTAAACAGGTATGTGGAGCAGGTGCCTTCAGTGTTGTTCTCAATTTAAAGCTGGGTATGCACATTGAGGTTTTTTCCCTTCAACCAATGGGTTTAAATAACAAAAAGAAATTCACAGATACGCGCATCAACAAACGATGTTGATGCAGGTATCTCCCCTGCTGTGTCTTTGTATTCTGACAGTGAGCACCCCCCACCCCCCCTCATCAGAATACACTGATCGTCACTGCAGCCATTGGTTCTCTCAGTCCTCTCAGACCTCTAGGTTCTCTCATACCACAGGACTCACTCAGTCGTCTCAACTCTCCCAGTCCTTTAGACTCACTCATTTGTCTTGACTCTCTCAGTCCTCTAAACAATGAAGCTCCAGACTCCAGCACAGAGTCTCCTGAGTAGAGCATACCTGCCTCCTAATGGGAGCCCTGAATTAAACCCAAGCCTACGATTATAAAGGCTGTGTGCACTTGCACACACAGCCTATCAGTTCCCAGTAAGACCTGGACACTGGGTTGGAGGCTTCTTCCCTCCCAAAGCTCTTCAAAGTTTCCAACCTCGGGAACCCAATTCGGGAACACCAAAACTCGGAGAAAGCTGAAAAGCCATCTTTCTCCTCTTGAAATGGATATTCCAGAGCCCTCTGTATTCATGCAAATCTTGTCTCTTTTGCCCATTCTCTACAGTGACGGGGCCTTGCACTGTCACAATATGTATATTTTAATAACATTCATGGATAAATAAATCTGAACAAAGTGATATATTATGGAGCAATACTTTTCTATACACAGCCGACTTCCTGCCCAGACATCAAATAGAAGAAAAGTACCAGCTGTCATTTTGCTGCGTCTGTTGGCGGTTTACACAGAACAATAGGCCGTACAACATGAAATAAATGTCAATTATCTTCATCTCTGTACTTCTACAGATGCTCTTACACAACTGTAAAAATTATTAGCAGCGCTTTTAACATGTATAAGATCATTCGGTTTTGAAATATAGTGCTGCCTTAAAAGGGGAAAACACCATCAAATTAGGAGTAATTGTCAATGATGCATATAATTTTTTCTACGATCTTAATCCTTTACCAGCACTGTACTTTGTAAACCACTAAGACAGACCACATTATTGAAAAGTACAACATAAACAGGAAATGCACTCATTTCTCAGATGGTACTCAGCAAACCTACAGTAAACATACCAGTAGTAATAATGCTTGGATGAGCATCTTTATTCGTGTCAGAGTCCCACACATGAACTAGAATTAAAAGAGAAATATGACCAATGCAGTTTTGGCCATGCTTCTCTTGTGAGTCCCAGGGGTGCATTTGCTTGTACTCTCCTGTGACCCAGAATCGGCTGTCAGCGGGCTAAAGTGCGCTGTTGGCTGACATTGCAGAGCTGCTCCAGTTTCTGGATTTATCCCGACAATAATGTCGGGATCCACCCAGATACCCGATTAGCAGTGAGCTATGGAAAGGCAGAAACCAGAGCAGTGTGTAGGCGGGGGCCTACTGTGCCCGTGCATGTGGGGTAACACTCGTGGAGTGTACTCATCAATGACTGGGACCAGGCAGAGACTGCTGTCATGGGAAGAACCTAACATTAAGGCAGTTCCCTGACTTAGAGATCACTCACTGTATGTAGTAATAAATGTAAAGTTCCGCTGAAAAACAACTTGTCCCATGTCACTATACACTGTAACCTGTATGTTGCATTAAGAGGAATGAGCTGAGCATGCTTCCAGCTACCTCAGTCCCAGTAACAGAATGGGGTCCTGCCAGACATACCTCCGTGACTCCTATGAGTCCATATATGAGTCCATATAGGCATTGTCCATGACTTGGATGCTGTCCGTGGCTCCCGGTATCTTGACATCTTTTCCTCGGCTTCCTGTTCGGCGGCAGAACTTCATGGCTACCTACGGCACTCCCCGATCTCAGCGGTCCTCCTCATTATATAACAGGTGGGCCCACCAAAATCAAAGTAGCCCCGGAACTAAGCTGAAAATGCATAACCCTTTTCCCAACCTGGGGCAGGTGCTGGAAACTAACTACATGCATGTCACCCTTCCTACAGGTGTCCTAAAGGTAAACTCCAGGCTGGAACAAAAAATGCCACTGCAGATGCTTACCCATCCAACTTTATATTACAGGTGGGCCCACCAAAATCAAAGTAGCCCAGAACAAAAAATGCCACTGCAGATGCTTTTATTGTGAACAGAATGTTGTTACACAGTTTTTACAAACAATAGGTGAATAGACAACATAAACCTTATTGACATGACTTATCTCACTGAAGTATAGCCAGTCAGATATATGTTCAACAGTAAATCAAACAGACATATAAAGGAGTAAAACAGCCTCGAACTCGAGGTTTACCTCATCATCTGAGATCAGGAACCATCTTAGGCAGGAGTATCACCTTGATTATGGTTTCAGAAATTGGGGGCTAATTGAAGAGGTGGCCGTGTGTAGTTAGCTATAAGTCCGTTTGTTTGTTCCTGAGCACGTGTGGAAGTGTCGGGCTTGCAAGGTGGGGTATCTGTATGGGGAGTTAGTTTTTGAAATGTGAGGATTAAATGGCAAATTATACACAAAAGTTAGGGTAGTCATGGGGGTAAGTAGGTGGTTAACGTCGTCTGTTCAGTTGGGGTAGGGGTGTAGAAAGGGGAGTAGACATAGAAGTGAGTGGGATTGAGGGATAAAGTGAAAGACAGACATAGGGAGGGGAGAGAGGGAACTGGGGTATCCCCTCCCCAGTCTCCACCGGGCTTCAAAAGCATACAGGTTTTCGTGGGCGGATCCCTGTCTGAAGGGGGATTCCCCCCGGGATCCGCATTAGGGCGGGAATGAGCGAATCAGCGAGTTTTGAAGAGAAAGTGCGTATCTCAAAGGAGTTATTTGGCTTATTTCAGTCAGTCATTGTGGCAGGATTCGGGACGGTTTGGCCTCATAATGGAGGTATATCTCTCTGTGGTGCAGAAGTGGGTCCAACAGGCCCACGTTCGGGAGTATTTTGAAGGCGAATCTTTTGCAATGTGGATTAGTTCCTCCATTTCAGCCACTTTGCCCACACGAGAAAACCATTCAGACATAGTTGGGATACAGGGGGATCTCCAGTGGGCTGAGATGCATAATTTGGCTGCGTTGATCATATGTATCCCCAGAGACTTTCTGTATGTGTGGGCTGAAGTGGAGGAATGGTGGAGAATGAGTCTAGCAGGAGTATAGTCCAGAGGGTATGTGGTTACCTGGGAAGTGATGTCATGAACCTGTTTCCAGAAAGTCTGGAGAAGAGGGCAGGACCACCAGATGTGTAAAAATGTACCTATATTATTGGAGCATCTCCAACATTTGTTTGACGTCTCAGGATTAAATTTGTTTAGTAATTCAGGTGTACGGTACCATCGGGATAGGGTTTTGTAATTATTCTCTTGTATCGTAACATTGAGGGAGCCTTTGTGTGCTATTGTGAAAATTCGTTCCCAGTTCTCTTCCGTTAGGTCTATTTGAAGTTCCCTTTCCCAAGCCTGGCAATCTTTGGTATCTTTGGGGGAAGTCAGGGCAAAAAGCATAGAGTGGGTATTAGCAAGCAAGTGTTGTTGCGGTGTGGTTTGGGAGCATAAGTTTTCAAATGGGGTTAAGTTTCTAGATAGAGACGTGTTTCGGTGCGTTGTTGTGAGAAAATGGCAAATCTGGAAGTAATTCCATAGCGGGAGGCGTTCGCCCCCTGTATTTGTTGGAAGTGCATCACGGTGTAGAAATTTGCCATCTCTAAAGAAGTGTTGGGCTAATATGTCTTTGTGTGGCCAAGTATCTTTAAGGAAAGTGTTGGACATCCCCGGGACAAAGGCTGGGTTAAGTCGGATAGGCGTAAGGGGCCCTGGGTTAGAGGAGATTTTGAATTTTTTATATACTTCCCTAAAGCTCCTGAGGGTAGCCTCTATTAGGGGTGTTCTTTTAGGGGTTTGGGAATATGGCATTGGAGAATCCAGGGGGTGCTTCTAATGGGCAGGTGGGAGAAAGAGCCTTCTAGTCTCACCCAGTCTTTAACCCCTTCGTGTACTGACCAGTCTACAATTCTTCCCAGGTGGCAAGCTCTGGAATAGTTCTGCAAGTCTGGTAGCCCAATACCCCCTTTGTTTTTGGGTTTCGAGAGTTGGGTGTAGCTTATCCTAGGGCGCTTGTGTTTCCAAAGAAACTTCAGAGATTGTTGTTTAATTGTGTGAAAGAAAGCTGCAGGGAGTTTGATGGGTATTGTTTGTAGCAGATATAGGATACGAGGAAGCACATTCATCTTTAGGATGGCCGCACGGCCGAACCAAGAGAAATGGGGTTTATCCCATCTGCGTAGGTCCTCGGAGATTGTGCGAATCAGCGAGGTGAAGTTTCTAGTGTACAAGTCCGATAGGTGTTTGGTCAATTGGATTTCCAGATAAGTGATGGCGTTTTGTTTCCAGACAAAGGGAAAAATTATCTTGGCATTGGGAGACTAGGTCTTTCGGAAGAGATATGTTGAGGGCATGGGATTTTGAGAAGTTAATCTTTAGATTGGATATTTGCCGAAATAGGTCAAAATCTCTGAGGAGGTTTGGGATCAAGGTAAGTGGGCCACTTAGAAATAGCAGAATGTCATCGGCGAACGCCGCTATTTTATACGTATGTCCTGCTATGGAAATACCTTTGATATTCTTGTTCGATCGCAGGCCACGTAGTAGGGGTTCTAGTGTTAAAATAAAAAGGATAGGGGACAGTGGGCATCCTTGTCTCGTTCCATTCTGGATGGAGAAGGCGCCTGACAGGTGGCCGTTGACTTTGGTGTGGTGTATAGGGACATAATTAGGTTGAACATTCGGTTCTGTAGACCTAGGTGGCGTAAAACCGCCCCCAGGTAATCCCAGGCCAGCCTGTCAAACGCCTTCTCAGCATCCAGGGATAGAAAGAAGCCTCTTTGTTTTTGGGAAGTTAGCCAATGGTTTAAGTTAATTGTCTTAATGGTGTTGTCCCTGGGTGGATGTTTTACATGTAAGTGAATAGAGGCTTAAATAAAGATTGTCTTACTTTATTATTCTATGGAGTCCTTCCCTCTTTATGTTCTTGGAGCTGAGTCTACCTGAGCCATCTGAAATAGAAGCCCGGAGAACTCGAGGGGATCTGTCATCAGGGAGGTCGGGAGCTGCCTGGTTTATTGTTGCTGGCTTGCTTGGCTGTTATCGTTCAGCCGTGAGGTGGGAGGCTGGGGGAACCATCACCACTATTGCACATTTTTCTAATATTGATCACATCTGGAGAAATTTATTTAGACACTCTTCTCTCTTCTTTGTTTGATTGCCACGATGGGGATCTGACTTTATATTGGACCTTCTGTGGGATTTGGATGTGACTTATTCACTGTCAAACCTGATGCACTTTATTTTCATATTTTTTCACAATATTGGTTACACCTGGAGGAATCCATTCTGACACACTCCATATAAATTAACTATTTGTATTCATTATCACGGTGGGATTTGAATGTGTATGGGATTTTTTTAGGACTTTTTATGTGTTATATTTATTAAGAATTTTTACACTATTTATTTGATAATTTTCACCTGTTTGAAAACTAGGTGTCAGTTTAGTTTTTGAAGTTGTAATTTTATGCCGCACATATTGTATTTTCACTTGGTGCACATATCACTGAGTTTCAGATATTTATGCTGCACTTATACATTCATGCACGTCCCTATTTTAATTAAGTGTTTTCATTTGAACTTAAATTGCTACATTTGTGTAGCATTCTCTAAGTATCCTTATTAGCAATATTCCGCATCAGTGTTTTGCTGTACTGGATATACTCTCTGGATGACATGTGACACCTGGGATGTGTGTTTTTTGTTTTTTTGGACTTTTGTTACAATTGGTTATTTATTATTTTGATTTTTGCTACATATCTACCATTGACCTATATCATTTTCCCCCTGTTTTTCATCAGTGTGAGGAATTTCATTGGCTGTATACACTCCTCTCATACTCATTAATCTATATGGGCTTCACGTCATCTGCATTTATATTCAATTATTGATGCAATATTGGTTTCTTTGTGTCCTCTGGTTGCACAATATAGTGGAAGATTAATTGTTGTAACTCTATCTTTACCTGGAGTTCCTAAATTTGGATCTTCCTGGTAGGGTAGTGTTGTACAATTTTTGCATCTCAGTAGCTTGTTATATAGTAAAGCGCCGCAATTTATCACTTAATAATTTGTCTATTGGTGTGTGAAGACTATTATTTGTGGCAGCTACTCTTTTATACTTCGTTGAGTTTGTTTTTATATGATCTCTAGTGGATATTTGTATTTTTTATTTTTTTAATTTATTTATTCGTTTTTCTCCAATTGATTTATTTTTGGTGTGAGCACAAGTATCCATTACCTTTCATATCATTTTGTTTAGACCATTTTTTTTTCTATATCAGATACATTTTATTGAGTTTCATTATTTCGTTATCTGAAATACACACAAACAAAACAATTTTTCATGATGTTTAGACCAATTTAAAGCAAGTTACTAGGAGGAGACAGTTGGTAGCCATGAAGATATGCTGTTACATGTGTTTGAATATTTTTTAGGCAAAAATGCACCTTTTCAGCCCCAAAAAATCTTCTTTACTTCTTAAGTAAAAGCACATCATTCAGGTGTAAATGGGCCCCATAGGATAGAATGAAAATTTGGTGTTAAGAATTGAAGCATTTTTGGAAATAATTCAAATCGCGTACGTGTGAATATGGCTCTAGACTGTTCAAAAACCCCATAGTGCAGTTACTACAATAAAATCTTTATTGTAGTCTTCATTTGCTCCAAGCTACAGATGCAGAATAACTGTGATACTCTAAAGTTAGGAAGAGGATACCTACTGTAACATGTGATTGATATAGACGGTATTATATTTCTGTTAATAAAATGTTTTCACTTCTCCATAGCTCTGTTCAACTACCAGGCGTTATTGGAAAGCCCTATGTATTAGGAAAGCCATAGAGTTGCTGGAATTGAGACCATTAGAGAGCAAACCTACTTGGGTACATCAACCATACAAAATAGGGTGGTCATTTTAAAAATTACTTTTATTGAAAAAATAAAAATATAATAATAATAATAAACTCTCTTCCTACTAAATATAATAAAGTTTCCCTTCAATGTGAATTTTAAAGTACCATTACAGGCACTGCTACAGTATTTATAATAATCTTTAGTGAGTTCAAGTATAACAAGGTGAAAAAGAAAAGAATGTCAGTTGCTGAGTAATTAGTTAGCTGGCAAAACTTGACAGTACACGCTGTGCACACAAGCTCTCACGTTCTTGTCTAGAAGTTTTAACAGAAGTACCATATTTCACTGCACTATAGAAGAGAAGCAGAAATAAAATGAAACAATTTTAAAGTCGGTGTGGCTGTATTCATAAATCTAGGAAATGTGAGATTTTCAGGCAACAGGGGTAGCTTATGGTGAAGACCAAACCCAAGCAATGCAGTAATCTAATTCTATGAATGATGTCAAATGGGTGATTCCGTAGCAGAGATTAATCACTGCTACAAACTGCTAATGCTGGTGATAAAAAGCGATTTGTCGCTAGTGAATTTTCACTGGTACAAACTAAACTAGTGGTATGGCATTGGGTTGACATGGTCCGATTTGTAGCAGAGAACGTCTACCCTTCATTGATCTCTAACTAAAGCTGGCCAAATACGATTCCGTTTTTTTTTTTTAAACGGGACCATTTCTCCCATCCACACATTCAAGGTAGATGGAGCAGTTCTCCCAGCTGTATCAGTGTATTCTGCCAGTGGGACTCCTTGCCATCAGAATACATTGATTAGCACTGCAGCCGACTGGCTGCATGTGCGGATTGTGCAAAAATGTACCCACAAGCCAGTTCTTGAGAAGTTGATCGTTAGATTGACTTTTTATGAATGGGAACGGCCATACATGGATCAAAATTTGGCTGGTTCAGCAGGAAGCTGCTGAACTGGCCGAATGTCAATCCATGTATGGCTGGTTCAAGTCCATGGATATTGCTAAAACTCAATTGCTGAGCGACTGAGCGATAAATAGCTGAGAAATTAGCCAGTTAGCAATTCCATTAATTTAACTATGATTTTCTTAGCAGGAAACCAGCCTAACACTGGTTCAAACTGTAAGTTAGTTTGGGCAATAGATGGTAATCATATCATATGGAAAAAGCCAGTCCCCTTCTTCCATATGTTGTTGACCAGTATCAATTTATTCAAGTTTCATATATGTTTAAAATGATGATTATTCAGAATTTCCCCACCAGTAAATTGACAGGCATTCCATTTATTCTCCCCAGTTAAACTATACTGGAAAAAGAGCATTTTATATATGGTACAGAATTACAGTCCTATTATTTAAAATTGCATGAGATTGTATGCTCTAGTTACTCGAAGTGAAAAGGGGAAATTATTTAGCTTTGTCAATAAGAAAAACAGGTAGTGGTTTTTCCTTCCAGCAGGAACATTCATCTAGTAAGTTATGTCATTTCTGTGGAATGCCTAGGGG
This sequence comes from Aquarana catesbeiana, assembly GCF_042186555.1. Lineage (NCBI taxonomy): Eukaryota > Metazoa > Chordata > Amphibia > Anura > Ranidae > Aquarana > Aquarana catesbeiana. The sequence goes on along the minus strand of NC_133329.1, from coordinate 352,952,037 downwards.
GGTAAGGAGCTTAAGATAGGCAACATTTAAAAAAGGATAATAACAACAATAATTGCATTTGCCTTCAGCATGAAAAATATCTGTTTACTCCAGTAATGAGGACTCTTGTAAAAGGTATAAAAGACTGTAATTTTGCAAATATGACTGCATCAACAAATATTTTTTTTTGTTCCTACCAGGGTAGTCCATTTTCAGCTGAGTTTGTGTAATGATACATCATTATTGCTATGGCATACTATCTTAGCAAGGTTGAGGGTAATATTTGGTGCCATGCTAGATGATGGAGGAAGAATCATGGGAAGTTGAAGATAATAGGGTGGATTTACTAAAGGCAAATAGACTGTGCACTTTGCAAGTGCAGTTGCTCCAGAGCTTAGTAAATGAGTAGAAGCTCTGCTGACATACATTATCCAATCACGTGCAAACAAAAAAGCTGTTTTTTTTTTTTTTTTACTTTCATTGAATGTAATTGGGTATTCTTTGCAAAGTGAAGCTTCACCTCATTTACTAAGCTCTGGAGCAACTGCACCTGCAAAGTTCACAGTCTATTTGCCTTTAATAAATCCACCCCAATGCATTACTGCAACTATTCCCTGATCAGTTGTTAACATGATCCATTCACTGCAGTAGTAATGTAAAATAACACGTTTCTTTTCAAAATTCCTAATAAAATAAATATGCATGAAATCAACTTCAAATAAAAATGATTTAAAGCGGTAGTAAACCCCCCTCAAAAAAAAAAAATATGGGCCCCCTGGAGCGCTATGCCATAATATGCTTGTATGACAGACTTATCTGCATACAAAGCCCTCCAGCACATTACTGTGATGGCTTCAATCTTCACCCGGTCTTCCTTCCGGGTCCGCGGGTTCCAGCTGTATGCACGGGTATGCCGTCCCTTCAGAGCGCATACGCGGTGATGTCACTGACTGCATCCCGTGTGAATATCTCCTAAACAGTGCAAGTTTAGAAGGTATTCACTGTACCTACAGGTAAGCCTTACTAGAGGCTTACCTGAGTTAAAAAAGTGGATTTTACTTCCACTTTAATCACATCCAGGCAATCTACTGAATCGTTTTTGATGCTTTTGTACTTCAAATATAATGGAACTGAGTATATTGAAAAATTCCAAAGTGGTAACATGGACGTACATTTTTTTTTCATTTTTATTTTTTTATAATTGCATGCTTTGCTACAGGCAAGAGTGGCATTGTTTGACATAACTGGACCCCAGTGCTGGATATAAGTCACTCTGTGACAGCTGCCATGGACTAAACAACACCAATCACACTCAACTGCAGCTTACATGTCCACTCCCTTGCCTACTGTGCCTAAAGCCTCATAACATTTCTAAACTGCCTAAACTTGCCAATTTCTCTAGCACTTTAGTACAGACTTTGTCAAGCTTTTTTCCCAGAGGAATCCTTGAAATAATTTTTCAGGTCTCAGGGAACCCTTAATAAAACCAATTAATTGGTGGTCAGGGGAAAAATGACCCTTTCATCAAAAAGGACAGAATGCTACCCTTACAGACAGCTAAAAATGATCATTGGGGCCATGCAGCTGGCCAAGTGGTACTGACCCCAGAACTATGCAAACACCATCAAATGAGAGGTCAACCATCCACAGCCCAAGGAACCTCTAGTAACCTCTGAAGGAAACCTAAGATTAAATGGTCCCTTGGTTGATAATGGCTGCTCTAGTGTGTCCCCATCCTTTGTAGAAATGATTAGGCTGTATACTTGAGCTGGTTTGCATATGTTACAAAAGGCCCTATGCCCCCCTACCCCCCACCCCAGGAGCCCAACTGCAACCTTTGGTACCTCTGTTCCTACAACACTAACAAGCAGAGACTGTCCAGCATATGGAAAATGTTTAAGTTGACTTAGCCTAATAGAGACAAACACTCATTTAAATTATTACTTACATTAAGCTGATCCCATACACAGATAGATTTAACTGACTATTAAACTGATGACATGCCCTCAGTAGATCCATTATGTAGAGTTGACTATCAAGAAAGACAGTTATCATCAGCCACGACTTCCCCTTGGCATGAATATTGCAGTGCGATGTAAGTATGAATAAGCAACTCCACCTAAATCTAAATAATCAATGTTTGATAGTATTTACTTATGTGATATTACTTAAATCAGCTATTCCCAATTCATATTCCTTCGGATGTTCATCCTCACTGCCTTATCCTTAGCAGCTTTCTGAATTATTTAGAACATGACAGTCATTACCTCCTCCATCAAATTTACCACTTGTTCCAAAGGAGGAATCCGTGGGGGGAGTAGTGACTATTTTGCTCTGCATAATTCAGTATGTGTTCAGTAATACAATTGAGAACAGGGGGAGACACTGGACAAGCAGCAAATTAGCTATTTCTTTCAAGATGTTGCAAAAGTGCAATGATAAGGCTTTCCGTGGTGATGCCATTCTGCAGTATGCCAAATAAACTATGGTACCAACACTAGAGTATCAATATAACACTAAAACACTCCTCCCACATAGGTATAGATAAGGATATGGGTTTTAACAGCTTAACCTGTTTTACTGTTCTCTCCAGGAGCCATCTACCATGCCCCTCTTAGCTCTGTATTCCAAGAGGTTAACTCTTCCAAGTGGTTCCAACTAATAGTCTCGGTATGTCCTTTATGAAATCCCTGACCCCACTATAACCAAGAGCAAAATAGTTAAAGTAGATGTAAACCCCGACAATATAAAGCAATGGTATGCCTTCTTTAAAAAAAATAAATAAAAAAATAAAAACCTAACACTTGACATTTCTAAAACACAGCAATATGCTTGGATGTGCTTAGCGCTCTAGCAGCTTCGATATGCCCTCTTCACTGAGCTCCTGAAGCATTGTGTATCATAGGAAACTGCAAGGTTTTTAATAAAAGACTGAACATAATAGATCCAGAAAAGCGTGTTCCAAAGCATCCGTGTACTCTGTGCACCTGGGATGCCTACGCTAAGGAAGGACTTGACCTGGAGGTGCCTGTTGTGTGTGATTAAAGCTGAAGTTTAATCTGCTTATATTTTGCCATCCTTCCTCCTCTGATCAACATGTTAGTGCCGGTTCACACAGGGGCGACTTGTCAGGCGACCTAGTCGCCTGACAAGTCGCCTCTCGTTCTGTGCTACGGAACCGTTCTAATAGGAGCGACGCAAGTCGCTCCGACTTAGAAAAAGGTTCCTGTACTACTTTGGGGGCGACTTGCATAGACTTCTATACAGAAGTCGTCTTGCAAGTCGCCCCGGCAGTCGTGTGCAGGTCGCCTCGGTGAGGCGACCTGCAAGTCGTGCCGCGTCTAGTGTGAACCGGCATTTAATGAAAATTTTTAAATAAACCCTATGTTTTTTCAATAAACACCTTATATTGGACCCAGTGACAACATCATTGGGTCTATGGGTGAGATTTACTAAAACTGGTGTGCACAGAATTTGGTGCAGCAATGAATAGTGACCAATCAGCTTTTAGGTTTTATTGTAACAGCTTAACCACTTGCCGACCGTATAACATCATACCTCCCAACTTTTTAAGATTGGAATGAGGGACACCTATCAGCAAAAGTATGCAAGCATAGGATACACCCCCTGCCACACCCCGTTAAAGGAGAACTGTACAAAAAAAACAAGATTGGTTAGACCTACAGGTGCTTTTTTTACCACTACTATTCCTTTATATTGGCTTTTGGAATTTACAAATGCAGCAATTTAGAAATCAGATGAAAGGGTTAGCCCTGGAAAACACTTTTTGATACTTAAAAGGTGCATTTTATATACATCTATATAGATCAGACCAAAATGAGGGACAAATGAGGAGGAATGAGGGACAGAGGGACATTGTTCCAAATCAGGGACAGTCCCTCGAAATCAGGGACAGTTGGGAGCTATGTAACATACATACACGGCGGCAAGGCGGCTCTCCTGCACAGGATCTAGTATGTGATCTTGCACTTCGGTTCTGGGGCACGCATTCCCGCCGCCAGCGGCTCACCATTATACATAGTGGGAGCTGATCTGCGGGTACTGAGGACTCGATGTCCACCAGCATCCGCCGATCATTAGGCAGTTCGCCTTTCTGTCAGTAGGGAAGGCAATGATCCTGTGTTCCTGCAAAGCAGGAACATGGATCAATGCCTTCTTCTAGTAAAAGCACCTCCCCCACAGTACACAACCACTGGTACTGGCTAGGCCCACAGTTAATCCTTTGATCACCCCTGATGTTAACCCCTTCCCAGCCAGTGTCAGTACATTGACAGTGAATATTTTTTAGCACTGATCACTGTATTCGTGTCACTGATCCCCAAAAAGCGTCAAAGTGTCATATGGTGTCTAGTTTGTCTGCTGCAATATTGCAGTCCCGCTGTAAGTCGCTGATCACCGCCATTACTAGTAAAAAAATGTACAGGCATACCCCACTTTTAAGCACACAATGGGGTTTATTTACTAAAGATAGAAAGTGCAAAATCAGGCTCACTTCGGCATAGAAACCAATGAGCTTCTAACCCCAGCTTGTTCAATTAATCTCTGGTAATAAAACCTGGAATCTCATTGGTTTCTATGCAGAGGTGAGCCTGATTGTGCACTTTCTAGCTTTAGTAAATAAACCCCATTGTGTACTTAAAAGCGGGGTATGCCTGTATAAAATAAAAATTCCTTAAATATATCCCATAGTTTGTAGATGCTATAACGCTTTTGCGCAAAGCAATCAATATACGTTTTTTGATATTTTTTATCAAAAATATGTAGCAGAATACATATTGGCCTAAATTGATGAAGAAATTCACTTTTTTATTAGATGTGTTAACGTTTCATTGCATATGTTTTTGTTTTTTTTTTCAAAATTGTCGGTCGTTTTTTGTTTATAGCACAAAAAATAACAAATGCAGAGGTGATCAAATACCACCAACTGTCAGTTAAAGTAATGCAGTGCCGTATAACAAAAAATGACCTAGTCATGAAGAAGTGTAAATCTTCCGGCGGTCACGTGGTTAATTGAACAAGCTGAAGTTAGAAGCTAATTGGTTACTATGCACAGCTGTACCAGATTCTGTGTGCTCCAGTTTTAGGGTATTCATAGGCAGACTGCCCTAGGTAGCGCCCACATGGGATGTGAAGGGGGCCGGACAAGGACAATCAGACTGAGGCAGAAAAGGGTAGATGACGCTGGACATCCTCCAGGCAGGAAATGAGGTGGGCTCTACCTGACTTACTGCAGCTTCTAATGCAAACTGAGAGGCTCACAATGTAAAGTGATATCAGAGAAAGCATTTTCAGTACAGAAGAGGAGCATGTACAATTGTGTGAGACTAAAGGTTGCCCGTGATGGCAAGCCCCAAAGAAGTGTATCTCTACCACCGCAGGGACAGCTAATTTTAACTGGTTCTCCCCAAAACAGCACAGAGGCTCCCTGCCACCCAAGCAACAGTCCGTTCACTCTGGCTCCAATGAACAGTCTAGGAATTGTTTCTTCCTCTTTCTGTTGGGTACCCCAAGGCTCCGTCCTTGGGCCCCTCCTATTCTCTCTCTATACCCCTTCCCTGGCCCAGTTGACAATCTCCCATGGCTTCCAATACCACCTCTACGCCGACAACACTCAGATCTATCTCTATACTCCTCAACTCACCCCCTCGATCTCCTCACGGATCACAAACTTACTGAATAACATATCAGTATGGATGTCACACCACTCTCTCAAACTCAATCTTTCTAAAACTAAGCTTGTAATATTTCCTATCCCCCCCCCCCCATGACTTTATCATTAGGATCAACAGTACAAGCTTTGGTCCTTCCCAACATGCCAGGGTTCTGGGTGTAATCCTTGACTCTGACCTCTTCTTCAGCCCCCAAATCCAATCACTGGCTAAATCTTGCCGCCTTAACCTCCACAACATCTCCAGACTCCTTCCTGAATAACGACATCACAAAGCAACTTATTCACTCCTTGGTTATTTCCCGCCTTGACTACTGCAACTGTCTCCTTAATAGCCTACAGTTATGCAGACTATCCCCCCTACAGTCTATTATGGATGCTGCTGCTAGACTAATACACCTCACTAACAAATCTGTGTGTGCTGCCCCTCTCTGCAAATCCCTTCACTGGCTTCCCCTACCCCACCGTATAAAATGCAAAATACTAACCACAACATACAAGGCCATGCACAACAACGCCCCCCCCAGCTACATCACCAATCTCATCTGCAGATATCGCCCGAATTGTCCCCTCCACTCCTCCCAGGATCTCCTGCTCTCTGGCTCCCTTGTTACCTCCTCTCATGCTCACCTTCAGGACTTCTCCAGAGCCTCTCCCATCCTCTGGAACTCCCTGCCCCGGTATGTCCGATCAGCCCCTAACCTGTCCACCTTTAGGAGATCCCTGAAAACTCATTTATTCAGGGAAGCCTATCCCACACCCACCTAACAACTGTCCCCGAGCCACCCCCCATCAAATCATTCCCTGCCTTTTGTACCACCATCCCCTCCCTTTAGAATGTAAGCTCTACGAGCAGGGCGCTCCTGTCCCTTCTGTATTGAACTGTACTGTAATTGTGCTGTCCCCCCTCTGCATTGTAAAGCGCTGCCTAAACTGTTGGCGCTATATAACTCGTGTATAATAATAATAATTTATTGCTGATGAAACTTGTAACAGGAGAGGGGTTGAGGGTATGAGATACTCCAAAATGGTTAACATTTGGCTGTGAGAGGATAATCTTCTCCTTAAAGAGGAACTGCAGTCTGCTAACATAATTTGTAATAAAAACATCTTTGCTATTCTGAAGCTTCCCTCCAACCACTTTGCATAATATTTTATATAGACTGTGATTCTGTACTTGCCAAATATGTTGCAGAAATCTCCCTCCACTGAGTCTGGCTGCAACCATATTAACTGTGGGCAGCTGAAGCTGCTGCCTGTTCACTTCCTGGATTTACACAGACACACCTCCAGCTCTGCAGCTCTGATTGGCCCTCTTATGACTCATCCCCCCTCCCTTCCTGGCAAATTCTCATGAGAGTGAGAGAGAGAGCTGTGCATGATGTCATAAGCCTAGGCTTTTTACCAGACAAGAAACAGGAAGTGGGCTGTATAAGGTATTTACTGGCAGAAAAAAAAATGTATCCTATCCAAAGTTAAAACAAGGGCAGAAGATTTAATAGATGGAAAGAGCAGCTATGAATATTGGACAGTCTTCACAGCTGGGAACCATCAGGCTGCACAGTTACTGGTAACAATCTTAGGAATACTACACAGTACAGGAGGACACAATTCTGCTCACAGTCCAGGACACTGCTGAGGACAAGGTAATTGCCAGTATCTAAGACCCTATGAGAGCAGTCTCAGTCCAAGCAACCTCTGGCACTTACATCCAAAATGCACACAGTCACCAGGAATCAATTCAGGGTCATTACTCACAAGTCCCCAGAACAGCTGCCACCTTCCAGGTTCCTCCTGACATGGTCCAATGAGTAAGACAGTCCTTCTCTAAACCAGATCCCTTTGGTGAAGTCCTGTAGTCAGTTCCAGATCATGTCCAGGTCCTAGCTCTGCCACTGGTGAAACCTCACAGAACAGCAACACAGTCCACAGGCTGCGTCAGGGGCCATTGCTTCCTGAGGCTTGAAACTCTACTTGCTGGGGAAAAAGCTATCTCTCCAGGTTTTCAGACTATTTGCCAGCCACTATCCAGGCACACCTTCCCAGGGATTGGTTAGGCCCTGATCAAGATTCAGACGGATCATTTGAATTCTTCCCCCCAACCTCTAAAAACATATTCCAGAGACAGGGGGAAGCAATCAAACTCCCAGCCTGTAAAGCCCTGAATAGACCAGATGAAAAAATCACTGGTCCCTTGATTGAAGGAGCCAAAAACGAAATTTACCTAGCAGCCTACGCTAGGAGGGTGCTAAAGAAGTATATTTTTACGTGGGCAAAATGTTGCAATAAAATGACTTAGGGGGCCATTCACACCAGCGAGCCACACTGAATGCACAGACACTGAAGTGAACTAAAGGAACACAATATTAATGGCTTTGATAGCTTTGTTTACTTTTTATTCACAGAACTTTATTGAAATGTTAGTGACATTTCTATTTTTGCTTTAGCGTTTTTTTGATGCGGTGCATACTGTACAGAACTTTTTTTCAGTGCAGACCACAGCAATGCTGTGGTGAGAACTGCCCGGGGCTTTTTTTCAGTGGGAATGTGGGGGAATGCAATTCCTACACTTCCAGCACCGAATGTATTTTATGGTAAGGAATGCTGGAGGGTCTAATGATGCTGGCTGCTGGGGGATCTACAATGTTGCAGGTGGGGACCTATTTTTGTGTGGGGGTCTATTGTTGCTGGGTAGGTTTCTTGTTGCTGGGGGAGGGGGGGGGGCATTTTTGCTGGGAGGGGGATCTACTGTTCAGGGAGGGATCTTTTGTTGCTGGCTGCTGGAGGGTCTATTGATTCTGGCTGCTGGAAGACCTCTTGTTGCTGCCTGGGGGGGTGTCTATTGTTGCTGGGTGGGTATTTTGTTGCTGGAGGGGAGGTCTATTGTTGTTAGGGATATCTATTGTTGCCTGGGGGATGTCTATTGTTGTGTGGGAGTCTACTATTGCTGGGGCAGGGGTCTATCAAATTCCATACAAATACCTTAGTAGCACAAAATGATACTTGGTTCTGTATACTCTACAAGGGGCGGTACTGAGAGAGGGTAGGAGGTGGAACCAAGGGATAATGCTCAGAGGTGGGTAGGGGGCAGAGATGAAGAGTACATCAGAGAGGGGGGGGGGGGTCCCTGCATCCAGTGTTTGAGAAAAAAAAGCCCTGGAATTGCCCTTATAGGAAACAAAGCAATTTTCTTGTCTTGCAGTCTGAACTGGGCAGTCTCACCCACTGCACCTGAGATTTTATGCCCTCAGTGAAAATGCTGCGTCCCACCCTCCCTCTTCAGTGCTCTGTGCTGGCATAGCTGAGTAAGAGGCACACCTCCTCGGCATACATAGCCTCACCCGGACTTGTACTGCAGAGGAAGAGAAAGGGTATATAAGAACAGTTCTGTTACTGACAGCACTAGTGAGTCTATCCCTGGTGTCTACAGGACTGCAGAGTCCTATTTAGACATCCAGCACAACTACTGTAATAGAAGGAAGAAGCAAAACTATGAAAACAGAGGTTGTCAGTACACTGACTGTCTGACTGCATATCTATTTAATTAGATTTCTATTGGGCTTTACATTTACATTAAATGTTTATGTTCAGGTTTTAACTGAAATAGCAGCAATGATAGGATGTAATATCAAATTTTGCACCCCATAAAACAATAACATAAAGACTAGCAGCAGGGGAGACATTTCAAGGCAAATGGCAAGAAAATGATTCTATTATTTTTGCATACTGAAGCAACTACTGATTCCTCTGTTATCTTATTCAGCAATTCCTAAACTATATTACAGAAAATTATGTTTCTTGCAATATTGTTTTGCAAGAGTAATTCATTTTAAAGTGGTTGTAAACCCTAGAAAAAAAAAAAACAAAAATAAAAAAAAACTGCAAGACAAAGGCATAATGCATAGCATACTAGCTCATTATGAATTACTTACCGGAGATCCCACTTCGCTCCCGGAGTTACTTCCGGGTATCTTGGTCTCCGGCACTGTGACTGGCTGGAGCCGCAATGACGTCATTCCTGCGCATGCGCGCGGGAGCCGCCGGTAACGGCACAGTCTAACTGAAGCAACGGCATGTACTGCCATTGCTTCAGTGCGCATGTGCCGATAACGTCGGCACATACAAATACACGGGATATCTCCTAAACCGTGTTATATCCGGGGATATCTCCTAAACAGGTTTAGGAGATATCCAGTGTAGCTACAGGTAAGCCTAATTATAGGCTTACCTGTAGCAAAAAGTGGTTGTAAAGGGTTTACAACCACTTTAAAGTACAAGTTTCCTATAAAACCTTAAAGCTGCACTCTGGGCAGATATACAGTAAATAAACAATTATTGTAGTTCTGTATTTGATAAGGCATCATCAAATGTATTTTTTAATAAGTGTATGTGTTAGTGTTAGTCAGGGCTTTTTTTCTCTGACAATAGGTGCAGGAACTCCCCTTTTCCGAGTCACCCCTTTTCCCTGCCCCTACCCACCTCCGAGCACCGTCCCTTGGTTCCATCCCCTACCCACCTACCAGTACCGCCCATTTTAGACAATACAGAACCAAGTATCATTTTGTGGTGCTAAGTAATTTGTATGGAATTTGGTAATGATATCAAGAAAAGCAGTAAAATAGATCCCATCCAACCAACAACAATAGATCCCCCTAACAACAATGTACCACCCACAACAAAATCCCCTACCAGCAACAATAGACTCCTGGCAGCATCAACAGATCTCCACACAGCCAGCATTAATAGACACTCTGGTAGCCATCAACAATAGATCCCTCCCCCCAACAGTAGATCTCCTTCAGCAACAACTGACCCCCCAGCAACATAAGACCCACCTCTAGCAATAATAGGTCCCCCACCAGCAACAATAGACCTCCTTCAGCAACAATAGACACCCCTGCAAAAATAGATCCCCTCCAGCTTGAATAGATCCCCCAGCAGTGAGCATCAATACCCTGCAGCATACCCCCGCACCCCTTGCCATTACATACAGTCAGTCCAGGAGGTGCCGGAACTGCGTTCCCCCGATTCCCACTGAAAAAAAGTCCTGGTGTTAGTACTTGAATTTGACTCGGCATTTGTCTACTGCAATCCTAGTACAGCATAGCTTAGACTGGGATAGGGAGCACAAGGAGACAATCAGGTAGGATAAGAGATCAGCGATATGGAGAGGTGAGATCATCCATCTGCTGCTTCTTATTTCACTGTCCAGTAACAGGGTGGGGCTGGGGAGGGGACCTGAAAGGCTAGATTCACATATGTGTGGGTTGGGAACGCATGCATAATCATGCATGTTCCTGACCCACAAGCAAAACAGGCTTCTCTTTAGCAGATGTTAATTAATGGTACGCATGAATTTTCTTGCATGTGAAACCACATGGTGCAGAGGAAGAGAAAGAGTGTATAAAGGTGCAGTCCAGCAAAAATGGACTATCCATCCTAAACAAAACATACAAAGTGAGTTTAAGTGACCATCCCAAATGCTGTTACAAATATCAGGAATCACCCCATGCTGCTGAAGATACCCTTATTGCAGAAAACAAGGTGAATGCCTGAGATAGAAAGTGATGAGAAAATCCTAAATTTATGCTATGAATACTTTAAAATAGAACTATAGGCAAAACTTTTTTTTTTTTAAATTTGGATAGAGTAAAGGAGGGTTATAACCCCTGTCAGATATGTATTTGCCATCTGTGGCCCGTTGGGGAGACTTCACTCCCTGTCCCATAGCCAAACAGAAAGTAAGAGGAAATCCCTGCAAATTAACAGAATTACTTGCGGACCCCCAGGTCACCAGAACTAGTGTCCTCGTTGGAAGATTTCCCCTTCATTACTTTTCTGGGGACAACCCAAACCTTGGGATTTTCTTTTACTTTCAATAATAATGGTAAACAGGACAAATAGAGAGGGTCAGTGGTGGCCTGTCAATAGGGGGCGCTCGTGGCGCCGCACCCCCCAAGCTGGACATTGAAAAAAAAAAGTGGCCCTTTAAGAGCGTCCGGTCACAGGACACTGAGCTGTCCACTAGAAGCTTGACTGCTGCAATCAGGTGATTACAGCTGAAAAGCTTCATTGGGCAGTGTTTGGAGTGTAAACAAGGCGCGGGTCATGTGCCCTGTTTACACTCCCAGTTCCACTCTACAACGAATCATTCATGATTCCATTCCATCCTGTTGCATCTGATTGGATTGGAGGATGGTAGGCGGGGCTTATCGCAGACTGTTTCAAACGCATTTTTAAAAAAAAAAAAACAGTTTCATGCATTAGAAAAAAAGAAACAGTAAAGTTAGCCCAATTTTTTTGTATAATGTGAAAGATGACGTTACGCCGAGTAAATAGATACCTAACAAGTCACGCTTCAAAATTATGCACACTTGTGGAATGACGCCAAACTTCGGTACTTGAAAATCTCCATAGGCAATGCTTTAAATTTTTTTACAGATGACATGTTTAGAGTTACAGAGAATGGCTAGTGCTAGAATTATTGCTCTCGCTCTAACGTTTGCGCTGATACCTCACATGTGTGGTTTTACTGCCGTTTACATATGTGGGCGCAAATTACATATGCGTCCGCTTCTACGAGCAAGCATGCGGGGACAGGGGCGCTTTAAATTTTTTTTTTTTTATTGTTAATTTTACATACATTTTTGTAGTTTGATGCTTTCTTTTTACATTTTTGTTTATTATGTGTCATTTTCATGAGCTTTGCCAAGGGTTCACTAAAAATACATAGCCTGCCTTTATGTGTCCTTTAACCCTTGGGTGGTTCAGTGGATATGCAGTTGGCTAAAGGATAGATATCAGAGTGTGGTTATAAATGGGGTCCAGTTACTAGTGGGGTACCACAAGGCACTGTACTAGGTCCCGTTCTATTTAATATCTATGTAAGTGATATAACTAAAGGTTTTTTGGGCAAGGTATGTCTTTTTGATGATGACACAAAGGTGTGTAATAGGGTTTATATTACTGGAGGTGTCTGTAACATGGAACATGATTTGGAATTGCTGGAAGATTGGTTAAAGCAGTGGAAACTGCAGTTCAAGGTTTCTAAATGTAAAAGAATGCACCTAGTGAAAAAGAATCCCCTGAGAGAGTATTAGCCAGCACTACAGAAGAAAAAGATTTGAAGGTACCTATTTCAGATGATTGCAAAATGAGCAAAAGCACATAGAATTCTAAGATGCATCACTAGAGGCATCACCAGCAGGAGGAAGGAGGTTCTGATAGACCTTATTTAGAATACTGTGTCCAGTTCTAGAGACCTCACTTACAAAAAGCTATTGATAGGATAGACCGAGTCCAGAGACAGGTAACAAAAATGGTGAAAGTTTTGGGATAAAACATATAGAGAGTGACTTCAGGAACTTAATATGTACAGTCTGAGGGAAAGGGGAGACATAATTGAAACCTTTAACTACATCAAGGGGGTGAATAAGGTTCAGGAAGGCAGTTTTTTCAATATGAAACCAAAATCAAGAACACAGGGACATGATCTCAAACTAACTGGAGGGAAGTTCAAAATTTTACTGAAAGGGTAGTTGAAGCTTGGAATAAACTACCAGCAGAGATAGTGAGACAGTCAACAGCAAATATCTTCAAACATGCTTGGGATAAACATAGATCTATACTCAGACAACAAAGTTAACAAAAAAATAAAAACACATAGCAAGGCTCTAAGAGACTGCATTGCATTATGGCAGTTGAGATTTTTTTCTTCAGTCCTATTCTTCTGTAAAATGCTAGGGGTGATCGACACACTAGTTTCCTGGCCTGTACAAAGTTGGTTCCCAAAAGATGTTCTTCTGCACCTCAAGGAAAACAACATCTTGGAACCACTGAGCATTTAGGCAACGCCCCTGTGGTGCAAAATGGGATAAAAGTGAAGTGCGTCTGTACACCATTAGAATATTATAAGTGATGTTCAATATTGGAGTGGCCAATTAAAGGAAAATAGTCAAAAGAGACCAAGGGTACACAATAAAATGTCAGTTTCCTTGGGCATTTTGTTATCACTGTGAAAATATAATGGGGCTGTATTATTTGTCACAAACAAGGAAATTTCTTTAATTTACCAGCAGGTGGCAGAAGACTTTTACTGAGACACGTCTCTAGATGTGTCCAGTCCTCACCAAATCCAAAATGTGGGTTGAACTTGATAGTAGACCATTCCTAGAGTTCAGCCTGACAGATCAGACAGGGCCAAAGCAAGTTCAATGTCTGGCCAGGCCAGATGTCAGGGATGAAGGCAGAAAAGGGTTTACAGGGATTAAGCAGAAATTCTGTATAAGCAGAAGGTTAGGCTATGCAAAAGGTCAGTAAGCAAAAGCCAAATTCCAAGCTGTGTCATAACCAAAAGCAATTGAAAGTAGCAGATGTTGAGGAACAAGCAGAATTCAGAAAAAAAGATGCCAAGTATTATAAGAGATGTTCAATGTTGGAGTGGCCAAAGGAGAACAGTCAAATTTCTCAAAAAATAAACAAAAGAGTACATCATAAAATGTAAATTAATTTCCTTAAATTTCCAGGAGTGGATATCAGAAACTAGTCAAGTCATCACAAAAGAAACAAATCAAACAGTCTTGCAGGTTGAAGTACCTTTGCTCAGCTGCTGAGTCGGTACACTGAGCCAGGTTTACAGAAATCAATGTACTGATTGCCTATCATACCAACATATGGCACAGGTGAGAGCCTATACTAGCCTTTCTCAACCAGGGTTCCTTGAGCAATGATCAATTTTTGCCTTTTGTATAGGTAACCACTGACTCCAATGATCTTGTCTGCTTTGTATGGTAGGCATTCTTCAGAATGACTACCAAAGTAAGCGGCATTCTTCCCCCCATTGACCACCAATGTAGGGGACATTCTTCCCACTGGCCACCAATGTTAGTTACCGTCTTCCTACTAACCACCAATGTAAGGAGTATTCTTCTCATAGAGCCACTCATGAAAATGAGGCCTTACAGAGCAGCCTTAAGTATGAAATATAGAAAGTCCCTACATCCCTTATTCCTTTATGTCTATTATATCCAGAACGTATTGTTCATGCTAATGTCCTGGGAGTGGTAGACACAATAATTATCACTAGGGTTCCCTGAGGCCTGAAAGTTATATTAGGCCTCTTGCACATGGTACAGATGTTTGAGCATCTGCATTTCTGGATGTAATTTCAGGCATTTGTTTCCCGCGTATCTGTGCTTACAATACATTCCTGCACAAAATTCAGTAATATTTATGCTCATGTGCTCGTATTTGCACGCATTTGTGTGTATTTGCGTGACTGCAAATGAATGCCGCTGCCACCACATCTAATGATTGGTAAGCTGCAATATATTACATGTTTGGTTTTGGGTTTAATACTGCTTTAGGGGAAACACATAATCAGTCCAGAAGAGTACATGAAGCAGTAATGTAAGAGTACATTACATAAGGAAGGGTTAACCCTACCCAATGCTGGAGATCCACAGGGCTACTGTTAGAAATCATGGGGCCTGGTACAGCACTGACATTATCTACCTACTCCCCAAAAATGAAAAAAAAAAGTCCCTCCTCTGCTCCCACCTCCTAGGCCCCTCTGTTGGCCTGATGGGGCCCAGGGAAATTTAATTTAAAGTGTTACTAAACCCAGGACCCTGCATTCACTATATCTGGCCTCCCACAGTACACAGAACATGGAAATGCAATTATGTTAATAAATATAAAGCTTGTAGGAGGAGTTTTTATACTGCACTAGCTGTCCCATCAGGATCCAGGACCCCTGACCCTCTACTGTACAGCCGTGGCCAGAAGTTTTGAGAATGGCACAAATATTAATGTTCACAAAGTCTGCTGCTTCAGTTTTTATGATGGCAAGTTGGATATACTCCAGAATGTTATGAAGACTGACCAGGTGAATTGTGATTAATTGCAAAGTCCTTCTTTGCCATGAAAATTAACTTAATCCCATAAAAAAACATTTCCACTGCATTTGTGAAGAAGGCTTCAGGGCTCCCAAAAAAGTCCAGCAAGTGCCAGGACTGTCTCTTACAGTTGGTTCAGCTGCGGGATCGGGGCACCACCAGTTCAGAGCTGGGGATGGCAGCAGGCAGTAGGGATGGGCAAATGGTTCAGCCCGAGCATAAGTTTGGGCCGAACTTTGGTTGTTCGGCCGTTCGGCGAACACCGAACAATATGCGGTGTTCGGGTCAAATTCGAAAGCCGCGGAACACTGTTAAAGTCTATGGGACACTAACATGAAAAACCAAAAGTGCTCATTTTAAAGGCTTATATGCAAGTTATTGTCATAAAAAGTGTTTGGGGACCCGGGTCCTGCTCCAGGGGACATGTATCAATGCAAAAAAAAGTTTTAAAAACTGCAGTTTTTTCGGGAGCAGTAATTTTAATAATGCTTAAAGTGAAACAATAAAAATGAAATATTCCTTTAAATATTGTGCCTGGGGGGTGACTACAGTATGCGCAGTTGTCCCATGTTTAGAACAGTACTACAGCAAAATGACATTTCGAAAGGAAAAAAGTCATTTAAAACTGATCGCAGCTGTAATGAATTGTCGGGTCTCGGCAATATAGATAAAACTCATTGAAAAAAAGGGCATGGCCCCCCGCAGTCCATTACCAGGCCCTTTGGGTCTGGTATGAATATTAAGGGGAACCCTGAACCAAAACGTTTTTAAAAAATGGCTTAGGGGTCCCCCCAAAATTCATACCGGAGATTTTAAGGGGAACCCTGCGCCAAAATTTTTTTTAAAATGGCATAGGGGTCCCCCCAAAATCCATGCCAGACCCTTATCTGAGCACGCAACCTGGCAGGCTGCAGGAAAAGGGGGGGCGAGAGAGCGCCTGAACCATACCAGGCCAAATGCCCTCAACATGAGGAGGGTGTTTTGGGGTCTGACCATGTTGATGGGGACAAGGGCCTCATCCCCACAACCCTTGCCCAGTGGTTGCGGGGGTCTGCAGGCGGGAGGCTTATCAGAATCTGGAAGCCCCCATTAACAAGGGGATCCCCAGATCCCAGCCCCCCCTATGTGAATTGGTAACAGGTTACATTGTACCCCTACCATTTCACAAAAAAAGTGTCAAAAACGGTAAAAAAGACAAGAGAGAACTTGGGACAAGTCCTTTATTAAAAAATAAAATTGTCCAGCGATATAAATCCACGCTGCCCGATGGACCAAAAAAAAAAAAGTCGCAACAGTCCCGCCTCAATGGGAGGCTCTCACCAAGTGACGCTTCCTCTCGATGACAGCTGTTATAAAGCTGAGGGTGGGGCCACCCAGTGACATAAATGGGTGACCCTGCCCCCCTCTGACGCCACGGGGGGCTTAGCCCAGTACAACAACTAAGACTAGTTGTACTGCCTTATCAGCAACCCTGCTGGAGAAAAATCGCTAAGACTGGATTATATTACAATTTGGTCATTTTCAAAGTAAACAATGGAGTGATTGCTGTGTGAGGATTGTAATTTTTTGATTTGGTAGCCTTTCATCTTATTACTACTCTTCGCATATTGAAAAAAAAAAAGAAAAAAAGATCAATAATGCGTACTAGCGATCTATCATTTTTGTTAGCGTGACTGGAAAATCCTGCTAGATTGAGAACACGATGTAGCTCGCTGTATCAATCAAAAAGAACTCTGTGTTCAGATACAATGTAAGATACACTACAGGAAGCACAAGGGAGGCCTGCGTGCCGGGCTCTGACAAGATAAACACTTCCCAGACATCGCCATTACGGCCATTTGATAGCTTTATATCCACACTTGTGTGCTAAACAAATATGTTTCATAAATAGCTTTCTAGCTAAATACGCCATTTACGCCTATGTTGTCTATGACACACATGATACTCGGTAAATAAGCTTCCATCTGTTCAGAAATACTCCTACATCATGAAACAAACACATTCTGCCTGTCAGAGTATGTAAATACCAGCCATGTATTTTGGATGATCTATTTATATAAATACAAATGTGCTGCCAGTGACATGACGGATTCATGGAAAGAGCAAACTGCTGGTTTTAAACCAACGCTCAAATGTAAACGAGACCCTGTCACCAATTTAAATTGTATGCAAAAGCACAGACAAATCAGGAATGTTAAATGCTTGCTTACAGCATTTTTTAAATATTTTGTTATTTTTTTATTTTAAAAAATATGACCACTCCAGGAAAAGTAAATTTCCTAGCGCAGCCCCATCCTTCCAACCCCCCCCCCCACCACACACACACACAAACACACCCGCTTTGCACATTAAAGCCCTTTCTTTTTCTGGGAATGTTTAATTGCTCTCTGCGCTGGCCCAGCTCCTCTATGCCTCCCTTAGGTCTCTTGATAACCTTTTATGTAGCTGTCAGGGGAGGAGCAAAGAGGGATACTATAGAGCAGCCATTCTCCACCAGGGTTTTGTGACACCCTAGGGTTCCTCCAGAGGTTCCTATAGGGTTCATTGAGGAGTGGCTTATTGACCCTCGACCCAATGGTGCCTGCTTATTTTCAGGGTTAATGCCATGTAGCAGAAACAGCGGTACAGATGACATTTTTACCATTGTAAGGAGCATGCTCCCCACTTATCACCAATGTAAGGAGCATGCTTCCCACTGATCACCAATGTAAGCAGCATTCTTCCCAATGATCACCAATGTAGGCAGCATTCTTCCCACAGATCACCAATGTAAGGAGCATTCTTCCCACCGATCACCAATGTAAGGAGCATTCTTCCCAGTGACCAACAATGTAAGGGACATTCTTCCCACTGATCACCAATGTAAGGAGCATTCTTCCCACTGATCACCAATGTAGGCAGCATTCTTCCCACAGATCACCAATTTAAGGAGCATTCTTCCCACTGATCACCAGTGTAAGGAGCATTCTTCCCAGTGACCAACAATGTAAGGGACATTCTTCCCACTGACCTCCAGAGGTTCCTATAGGGCTCCTTGAGGAGTGGCTTATTGACCCACGACCCAATGGTGCCTGCATATTTTCAGGGTTAATGCCATGTAGCAGAAACAGCGGTACAGATGGCATTCTTACCATTGTAAGGAGCATGCTCCCCACTTATCACCAATGTAAGGAGCATTCTTCCCACTGACCACCAATGTAAGGAGCATTCTTCCCACTGATCACCAATGTAAGGAACATTCTTCCCACTGATCACCAATGTAAGGAACATTCTTCCCACTGATCACCAATGTAAGGAGCATTCTTCCCACTGATCACCAATGTAAGGGACATTCTTCCCACTGATCACCAATGTAAGGAACATTCTTCCCACTGATCACCAATGTAAGGAACATTCTTCCCACTGATCACCAATGTAAGGAGCATTCTTCCCACTGATCACCATTGTAAGGAGCATTCTTCCCACTGATCACCAATGTAAGGAACATTCTTCCCACTGATCACCAATGTAAGGAGCATTCTTCCCACTGATCACCAATGTAAGGGACATTCTTCCCACTGATCACCATTGTAAGGAGCATTCTTCCCACTGATCACCAATGTAAGGAGCATTCTTCCCACTGATCACCAATGTAAGGAGCATTCTTCCCACTGATCACCAATGTAAGGAGCATTCTTCCCGATGATCACCAATGTAAGGGACATTCTTCCCACTGGCAAACAATGTAAGGAACATTCTTCCCACTGACCAACAATGTAAAGAGCATTCTCCCCACTGACCAACAATTCAATGAACATTCTTCTCAACTGACCAACAATGTAAGGGACATTCTTACCACTAATCACCAATGTAAAGAGCATTCTTCCCACTGATCACCAATGTAAGGGGTATTCTTCTTCTTACTGATCACAAAGGCAAAGTTCTCTCACTGACCAAAATGTAAGGGTGCCCTTCACTAACGACCAATGCGAGGAAGAATTTCTCTGGTAGCTCTGCCACAATTTGGGCTGCTGACATCACATCCAAAGTGGAAGCACCCAGCAGCATGTAAATAACATGTCTAAAATTATTTAGGTGCACATATAACCTTATAGCAAGGTTTATGTTAAAATGGATGGTCTGTCGACAAGGACTCTTTAATTTAATAAACATCTTACTGAGATGGGTAAATAGAGTAGCAAAAGAACTTAAAGCACATCTAACCACCCCCCTCCCCAAAAATGTCATATAATAGAGCTTACCAGTCCCCAAATGCGGTGGTTGCAATTGTCTTTTTCAGGCTAAGCACATTTTCAGCAGGTAAATAAAATGCCTACTGATTATGCCAGAAATGCAATGTCCTACCGGTAGTAAATTCAGGTGAGATTAAACCTAAACAAAAGCACAAATAATCTCATCTTTATTGTGTAAACTACTAGTCCCATCAATTCACCAAAGACAGACATGTTTGAAGTCCAGCCTGTGTGACAACCATGGCTCCCTCCATGGATACAATGGACAATTTAGTGCAGACATGAGGGGACAGGAAGTGTATTATTTGCACAAACAATATGCTGCAATATATTCAATTTCTGTTTTTTGGTTTAGATATGGTTTAAAATATACAGTATATCAACCTTATTACTAAAATCTCAAATAAGCTTTAACATGTTCATGTAATTTCAGAACACTTTTTAATATGTTTCAATATGCAGTTTTGATTAAAATAAAAGGAGTTGAATATTCTTGATATCCTCGTTCCTGGTACAGAGTGACAACGCTGTTTCTCTGTTTCCCAGTTGTGCTCCGGAGTTGTCACCTTGTAACAGACATTTGCAAGCGAATGGCCGCAAATGACTGTTGGCACTTTCAGCCTCTCATTACTTTAAATTGGGCTTTTTGCCCACAGGAAACCCAGCTGAGTCTTCTGCAGAAATTAATAGTCAGCCCTAACGCAGGTGTGAGTGAGGCCTTCTACTTAAATGCTGCTCATGTGAATGAAAACTAATTATGTTGGTTCCATACATTTCAGTTTAGAGAAAATCAAGGGAACAAGGAAAGCCAGGGAGTGGTTTATACAAATGTGTCACATTTTAGTACTGTAGTGCTACCCCAACAGGAGCCACTGGTTTGCCACAGGTACCCATCCCCACTAATGCCACGGCAGCCAGGCACACAGCAGCATTCACTCTTCTGGCTCAATAAACAGTCTAGGTGTTGCCTTTTTGATATTTATTGGTGAACCAACTTGGATGGGCAAGCTGTGGGATACGCCAACAAAAGCTGAGCAGTAAAAAGAGGGCACTCTTCACTCTGCAGCTACTTCTTAGAACAGTCCCTTTGGCAATAGCCCAGGAAATGAACAGGACTGGGACACCATAAACAAAAGTCCTAGGCCAAGCAAGCCTTAATTTTAGTGTGCCAGGGGCTAACAGCAACAACAGTCACCCAGATCCTGCACTCAGGTCTTTACTCACAAGTCCTTGGATACTTGGATGCCTCCTTCCAGTGCCAGGCAGACATTTCCTTGATGGACTCTCCAGACCAGATCCTAGGTGAAATCCCCCTGGTTTAGCTTCAGAGGTTGTCAGCAAGTAGGCCCACCAGCTTTAGCATAGCTGGGACCTTGACAAGCTCAGGTAAATCTCAGCTGGGTTGCCTGGGAGGGTAGTAGTCCTCCAGGCTGGGAACTTCTCCACATGGACAAGACTGCTCCAAGCCCCAGACTATTTATGTGCTCTGCAGCCACCTACTGGGTGCACTTCTCCAGGGATTGGCTGAGAGCTCATAAATATTCAGGCCACTCCTTTGACCTGCTTAACTCCTATGTTCTGGAGCCTTCCAGAAGGCAGGGAGAAGCCTTCAAGCCTGCAGCCAGTGGGACAATGATCAGTCCAAAGCAAAACTGCTCCACTAATTACAGAGGAGCCAAAAAAGAACACAATTTACCTGACTAGGAGGGTGCTACAGTACTTACATTTTTTTTTACATTAGATTTTTCTTATGCAGAAGACAGCAAAGAGTGTGTTCCAACATCACCAGCTGGCAATTTCCAGGATTACCAAAAGTGGGAATAGAGTTCAATGTAGCAACCTATGGAAAATTTGAGATATTGAACAGGTAAGCCTCATACACATGATCGGATTGTTGGACAACAAAACCGTGGAATATTGTCCGAAGGGCATTGGCCCAAACTTGTCTTGCATACACACGGCCACACAATTTTTGGCCAACAAACACAAACGTAGTAATGTACTACGTTGTTTTTCAGCCACCCTCTGGGCTCCTTCTGCTGATTTTGTGTTTGTAGAAGTTTGGTGAGTGTTGATTTCGCAGTTTTCATTTCACACTTTTCATTTCGCACTTTTCAGCTCGTTTCTGAATGGCCGTTCGTCAACCAGCCATGTTGCAGAATCAGAGGAGATAACGTGTTATTTATTATTGGCCTTGAAGTTATTGCTTTGACATTATTTTTTTGGTTAAATAATGATTTAATTTGTTATATTTTCTATATTTTTGGATGCACAGAATGCACTTTTTGGTTAAGTTCTATTGGCAGATAGCATGTCTAATTCCTTTTTTAATGCACAGTAAAAAAAATTGTGGAGAATAATACTTGGCTATGTGTTTTACTTCAAATGACAGTTTGGGAGTAGGCAGTTACATTTAAAAAAATACAATGTAAAATTGACAAGGGACACCAGCATAGCTGTATCTTTGATATTAAAAACTACGGGATAATGATGTTGTGGCAACTTGCCCAAATAAATAAAAAAAAAAAAAAACATAATAATATTATTCTTGATATCACTAGAAAAAAAAAAGCCTTTGAAAATTTGTTTGCAATAACTCCATCAGTATCACCAGCAAAGCAGCTACATTATTATCCCATTAAAGAAGAAGAGAATTGTGCGCTGCATTTCGAGATTTCATAATTTGCCACGTCACTAATGTTAATTCTCCATTACGAATGCTAGTTTACAAGACCGGTCGCTTCTGGGTCATACTTCCTTCCGAGCATGCGTGTTTGTACTTTGGACTTTTATCCGACGGACTTGTGTACACACGCTCGGAAAATCCCACAACAGACATTTGTTCACGGGAAAATGTTAAAACATGCTAACCAACATTTTTCTGTGGAAAATCCAACAACAATTGTCCGATGGAGCGTACACATGGTCGGATTTACCGCCAACAGCCTGTCATCACACAATTCCCGTCTGAAAGTTCGATCGTGTGTACGAGGCCGTAGACTCTTCTCTCTGATGCATCTTATAGATTAAAATTCAACTTGAGCTGCTGTGTACCTTAAGCCAAGACTCAAGTTCAAAAATAATTTGATGCCTCGTGGAGTTGATGTAGAAAAACGATAGGCTTGAATTAATCAAGAAGAGAGATAGAATATTTGTACCTGAACTGTCAAACACCATTTGTCTTAGGTCACCCGGCAAACTTAAGCCATTTAGCCCCTGTCGACCCAGTTAGTTAGGCAATTGTGATTAAATATGAAGTTTCCAAAGATACCAAAAGTAATACCGGGAAGCAGTATTTCTAGGAAAGAGGTAATGCTAGATTGTGTAGAGATAAGGCTAGAGACAACAAGGAGGTAATATAAAACTGCTTTTGACATATAATGGTTTCCATGGGCTGCCACTCAAAGGAGGTAATAGTGTAGCAAATTAGCTAAACAAGATACTTCCTACGTAATCTTGTTGGCTATGTGATTGTAAAACACCACAAATGAGCTAAACATCATCCAAAAGGACGATAGGAGGAGAGACTACATTTTCTGTGAAAGAAATATTTTAGTCCCCATTTCTACTTATGTTTAGGGGCAGTCTATGGAAGACTTATGCACACAGGAAGCCCCATACAAAGCAGCTGACAGCACCCGGGCACGCGGAAGATGATCAGCATTGGATGCAAACTGTTGGCTTCAGCCTGTCATTGCTTTGTACAGGGAATTCACAGGAATTCATAGCATGCTCTTAAATACAAGTGTGAATGGGGCCTTACTGTGTCCCTGGGTCTCTTTAAAAAAAAAAAAAAACATGTAAAAAGTGTTTAACTTTTGCATATGTGTTTGGTTATTCTCAATCTGCAACTAGAGCTCCATCTATACTATGAGGCTTGGTTCACACTGCTCCGACCCCTAAGTCGTGCGACTTATAGTGCGACTTTTCATTGCAACTTGATGCGACTTTGTCGTTTTGTGACTCTGGCAAATCATAACAACATGGAGTGTGACAAATATTATTGAACTTACAAAACCCTCTGATGTCGCAATCAAAGTCGCAAAGATAAGACAAAGAAATTAAATTAAATGAAAAGTAGTGCAGGAACCATGTTTTTGTTGCTGCAACTTTAGTCGCAGAAATTAAGGCAGGCCCATTTAAAATGAATGCGTTTTGACTTGTCATGCATCCATTTACACCCGTCGACATCCAATCCACTAAAAACAGACAGATGGAGATCCGTTCCCCATCTGTCTGGTGGATCGGATGGTAGTCAGGTGCATCTGTCCACCCATAGAGGATCCGTCCACCCATAGAGGAGAGCGGGCTGTGTTTATGTCTGATCTGCATAAGCGGAGTGGACATGGACTGTCCATCCGCCTGAAACTAGCGGTGCCCACCTCCTGTAGGAAGGAGTCTTACCCAGGGTGCAGAGTTTGATAAGCAACATCGTTTGTCAACCTCACTCATTGAGTTCAATGGGGCCACGCTGCAATCCCAAGCAATGCAAGTGATTGTGGGGTGGTAGTGTGGTATCAAAGGGTTAAATCAGGTTGGGGGATGAGGCAATATAACTCCTCCTCACCAGCTGTCAAATGTCCTCTGAAATGCAAACTGAAAGGGGATCACTTTTCCAACGACACCATATTCCACGAGTGTGAAAGAACCCTTCAAGAGATTTTCAGTGGAGTGATTGAGCCATTCCCCCATGAAAACACAATTTTGCAATTTCACTGCATTGCAGATACTATTAGCAATCAATGCCCCCTCTTCCACCCCATAGACTTGAATGGGAGTAGGACATTATTGCTCAACAATCACTCAGTTAGAAAATTATTGGGTGATTTTTGCCCATTCATAAGGCAATTTTTGGTCTAGGAGATTTTTTATAGTCTCTGGGATTAAAAATCTCCAATGGATAGGATCCGGTTTCAGCAGGTACAGGACATACTTCTGTGGATAGACCAGAAATCGCCTTTTTTTGTAACAGCAGCTCAGTTGTTTTTTGCATTGCAGTTGTAAACAATCCTTATTGACAAGTCAGGTTGCAGAATCTGACATCTGCTCCATATTTCAAGAAGAAAACTCCAGTCGTCTAGGAATAAAAATAACCGCTTTGCATTTTTTGTGCCTTCAGCATTGATGCATTTGTGGCAATATTTGTTAATTAAAGATTAGCTTAACAGATTTCCCCAGCTGGCTTCGACATATCTAATTAAAAATAGATACAGCATGCAATGCCAAAGATTGTTCTGCTGCAGCTATATTTAGCATTTATGGTAAATTAGGAAAATGTTGTTTTCCTTTATACGGCTGTACAAAATCAAACTCGCAGGAAAGTTACAGAACATGTATTCAAACGAAAACTTTCTTACCATATGGTTACATGGGTGATTTTGTTAAACTGTGCAATTAAAATCAGTCGCTATTAAATAAAGACAACTTGCAATCGATTGCCAAGTAATAAAACAATAAGCTCCCTATAGTGCAAACTACATGATAGACTGTAGCTGTGATAAATCATAGAAGACACAATGCGGTAATATTGCATGATAAATAGCAGCCAGGTTCTAAAATTTGCTGCACCTCATTGGGAACCCATTGTGATCGGTCACAGGCCTTACAGTGTTAACTGAGAGATTTTAATTAAGCAATTTATAAACTAAATCTCGCCAATGTAGCTTACAACGTGCCTGTAATTGCAAAGTTAAAGTTGAACTGAAGTTCCACTGTAACAAACAGCGAGACATTTTTTCTTTCTTGGTCGAAGCTTAAAGTGGATGTACTGTAAACCCGAAAAGAAAAAATTAATTAAGGCTTGCACTTTGTATAGTATAGGATTTCATGTCATCTGTGCCCAGTCTTGCCACGAAGAATTAATCCAGCTCTGAGCAGTCCTCTTATCTTTTTTCGGTGAGATAAAAACGACAGACAGAGAAATAGATGTCCATTTGTCCCCCTTGCTGGAAGTGACAGGTGATTTACATATCTCATGCACAAGTGTGAGACAGACGTTCTGTGTACTTCAGATCCCCTCCTCCTCTCTTCTCCAGCTCTCCCAGGATTGGCTGCTCCACGCCTCAGCATAATTGGTCATGCTGAAGTCATGTGGTGACTTCCCTGGGTTTTGACTGGATGTTAGTGATCATGGGGCATAATCCACAAGACCAGCAGAAGTTCAGTGTAAGAAATATTGATGCCTGGCCAAGGGGAGTGTAGAGGTGGGCGGGGAGTCTACTGACATCACGACTCCACCCACCGAGCTCCAGACAACAGATCCACCCACGGAATCTGCAGTTTTTCGGGTCTCATAACATACAGAGGGGAGACATTTGACAGGTAAAGATACATGCAGGAGGCATGTATATCCTTATAGATAACCACTATGGCCGTAGTATAGAGAGGATGAGAGTGGGTTTGCATCCATTTTAATTGAACAATTTGAAGTTAAAAGCTGATTGGCTATCATGCACAGCTGCACCAGACTTTGCACTCTCCAGTTTTAGTAAATTAACACCAGTGTCTCTTCTGCAATTAAATGCCCCAACCTGCTTACTTGCTGTCTTCTCCAGTGCTGTAAAATGAGCTGCGCAACCACATGGTGTCTTCATGCTTGAATGATAAACTCCTGCGCACGACCGCTGATCCGCAATATACTGAGGACGGGCAGCCCATAAAGGCAAAGCGAGTGCACACAGCAGGAGTCTGTCAGCAGGTCCCAGCCGGGACCTGCTTATCGGCTGTGTCCAATCACAGCCCAAAGCCCTGTGTTGACAATCAACACAGGACTCTCTACAGGGGGAACAATCTCTCTGTTTTTTATCCCTGCAAAGCACGAAGATATTTAGTGAAAAGCAGCACATAATACACACATTAACACGTTGTTAGGCACACAGTTTGATCGCCCTAGATGTTAACCCCTTCCCAGCCAGTGTCATTAGTACAGTGACAGTGTAGACTATTGGCACTCATCACTGTATTAATGTCACTGGTGATGTCAGTGTCAGTTAGTCAGTACCCCCCCTGTGTCAGATTTGCCGACGCAATATCACAGTGCCATTAAAAGTCGCTGATCATCGCCATTACTAGCATATAAAAAAAAAGTATATATACACCATAGTTTGTAGACACTATAACTTTCTATAACTTTCTTGGCTCTGGCCAATCACATGGTACAGATGAACTGTGAATGGTCATGTCTGTACCATGTGATCACTGTGACCAATCACAGCTAGGAAAACAATTGTACACAATGGATGGCATGAATAGAAGCCAACCATTGCTTACAACTGATCACAGCGGTCACATGGTACCAGCAGCGAAACGGTACACTGGTCATCGGCTGACAGATCGTACAGCTGCAGTCTTAAAATTGTAGCCTTCGGAGAGGATTTAATGGGACATCCACTCAGAAGGAGAAAGCACCCGCCCAGCCATCAATCTGCTTGGGGGCAGTGTTAAAGCGGAGCTCCACCCAAAAGGGAAAGCTCAAATTGTTTGCACCCTCCCCCCTCCACTGCCACATTTGGCACTTTTTGGGGGAGAAGGGGGAGTAGGTACCTGGTTTTGACAGGTACCCGCTCCCACTTCCTGGTTCGATCGCCGCATGGCAAGCTACGTTATTTCTGGCCCCTCCTTCTCCCCCCTCTGCCTTCGGGGACACACAGAGATCCCAGAAGATGATGGGACATTTCGGAAAGCACAATTCAACCTGCGCATTCAACCTGCGCATCCGCAAGGCTTCGCTTCCTGTTTATCTTACTACAGGTGCCATTGCCTGCATCCGAAGCCGATTGACGACTAGGGGTGCCGATATTGTGGGATCCCTGGACAGGTAAGTGTCCTTATATTAAAAATCAGCAGCTACAGTATGTGTAGCTGCTGACTTAATTTTTTTTTTTTTTTACAGACTGGAACTCCTCTTTAAGTAGTTAAAGTATAACTAAAGGCAAAAGGTTTTCTTTAGTTTTGGATAGATTGGAGAGGGAATCGAACACCTATTACATTTTTATTACTGTCTGTGACCCCTTTATTCATCCTCTCCATTTGACCTGTTTATCATTATTATTGAAAGTAAAAGAAAATTCAAAATGTTGGGTTGTCCCCAGAAAAGTAATAGAGGGGAAATCTTCCACATACATTTATATAGAAGTCTATATATCAGGCCAAAAATTGGGACAAATCGGAAATAAAGACCTAGGGTTTTGGTTTCAAAAGAAGGACAAGCCTTCCAAATGAGGGACAGTTGGGAGCTATGGAGTATGTGGATTGAATGAACCCTCAGGACTATTTGATCTAATGGTCCAAGATGTCATCATGCATGCTGGAAGCCTGCCCAGGCCAATGCCACATAGAGGCAATGTACCATGTTATTCCAATCAAAGAGTTGGACTCAATTGTGGAAGTAATAAAATTTAACTAACTGAAATTGAAGAAAATGTAGCCAGTTCTATCTAGACTATATGAAAGTGTATCTACAGCCTCTCTGCCCTCAACAATTCCACCTCTATTCATAATGTAATTGACATGAAGGGGGATACTGATACCCCCAAAAAAACTACGCTATAAGAAATAAACATATACCAGTTCTAGCAACAAAGGTTAAAGTGGCACTAAACTCTGACTTAAAGATTATGTAAACCTAACATATTCCTGATATGTGTCTGCTGTACCATTTATGAAAGTGTCCTGTTCTCTTTGTATTGCTTCCTTTTTGTGAAATCATTGGTGTCCCTACCAGTCCCTCTACTTTCCAATGAAAAACTGACCAGACTGAGCAGAAGAACACATTGTGGTCAGTTCTTTAGCTGTGCTGGGAACTCAGCCTGCTCTCCTCCAGTGACCAGACTTGTCCTGACAACCCCTTCTCCTGCACAGCCATTCACTGGGAAGACCGGTGTGCTGGTGCTGTTCTCCTCTCCCAGCTCTCTGAGCTCCATGTGCAGCTGAGAACAGAGGGAATGGGATCACATAAAGAAGGTGGAAAATGTATCATTATTTTTATATCTATAGACAATTGTTTTGCCTTTCATTTCTATTTTAAAGGGAATGGGTTGTTTTACAAGGTGAGGGTTTGCATATACTTTAAGAAAAATGTAACTCAAGTAAGCATTCCTAATTTAAAAAAGTACTTTCTAATGCTCCCAGCCTCCTCCAAATCTCCAAGTTCCCCTTTCTTTTTGCTGCTGTGATCTCACTTCCTGCTAGAGGGTGGCTATGTTTGTTCTCTATGGTCCCACTGCATACCTCCCAACTTGAGATGGGAATGAGGGACACCTATCAGCAAAAGTGTGCAGGCATAGAACACACCCCTTGCCACGTCCCCTTAAAGGAGAATTGTACAAAAAACAAGATAGGTTAAACCCACAAGTGCTTTTTTTTACCACTACTATTCCTTTATATTGGCTTTTCGAATTTACAAATGCAACAATTTAAAAATCAGATGAAAGGTTTAGCACTGGAAAACACTTTTTGATAGATAAAAAGTGCATTTTATATACAACTATATAGATCAGACCAAAATGAGGAGGAATGAGGGACAGAGGGACATTGCTTGAAATCAGGGACAGTCCCTCGAAATCAGGGACAGTTGGGAGCTATGCCATTGTACGAGGAGGGTGCTGATAAGTATTGAGCCTTACCCAGAAAGAATTGAACTAGGAAGCTGTAAATTGCAGGATGTACTGTCCAATTTGTCTATATTCATTCTATAATTGATTTTAACTTATCTTTCTTTTTCAGGTCCAAAGTGAACATGGCAGCACCTCCAGAAAAATTCAATGCTGAAGAGCATAGCACCATAACCAAGTTCCTGTTTCTCCAAGGGAAAGGTTCGAAGCAGATGCATGATGAAATGTCACAAACTTTGGGTAACAGTGGCCCTTCATATGCAACAGTTAAACGTTGGGTTGTCAATTTTAAAACTGCCCATTTCAGTGTTGAAAGTGAGAAAACCACTGGAAGGCCTGTTTCTGCCTTGGCATGCAAATGAGAAAGCCATCCATGTCATGATCATGGAATACCAAATATCAGCCAAAAGTATTGCTACATATCTGGGAATATCACGTGAGAGAGTTGGTGCCATTTCCACAATGACTTGGAAAGTCATTGCAGCAAAGTGGATCTCAAAACTTTTGACTTTTTGCAGGCACAGAGACAGAAACAGGCCTTCCACTGGGTTTCCCACTTTCAACACCGAAATGACCAGCTTGACAACCCAACGTTTAACTGTTGCATATGAAGGGCCACTGTCACCCAAAAGTTTGTGACATTTCAGCATGGATCTGTTTTGCAGCTTTCCCTTGGAGAAACAGGATTATGGTCCATTGCTCTTCCACACTGAATTTTTCTGGCAGTGCTGCCATGTTCACTTTGGACCTGAAAAAGAGATAAGTTAAAATCATAGGTAGCTGATTTTTGCACCATTGAATATAGACAAATTGGCCAGTACACCCTGCAATTTACAGCTTCCTAGTTCAATATTTTCTGGGTAAGGCTAAATACTTATTAGCACCCCCTCGTATGTAGGAATGTAGTCACCTTCTCTGGACTAGGGACTATAGACTATAGGATTTGAAGTGTGCATAGAGCAGTGCACATGACCACAACTGCTCATTATAAACAAGCAGAAGTGTGACAGAAAAGGAAGGGTTCAGGAGTTCACAAAAGGACATCACAAAGAAGAACATATACAGAAAAAAACTATTTCACAAAAAATAGATCACTGGGCCATTAACCACTTGCTGACCATCTGCCGCAGTTTTACTGCAGTAGAATGGCACGGCTGGGCAAAACGACGTTATGTAACGTCGCTTCGCCCTGTGGCCACTAGGGGCGTGCGCACGCCCGCTGCTCGCCCCCAGAGCCAAAGCGAGTGCCCGGCGGGCGCAATGACCGCCAAGCTCCCGCGATCGCTCGTGACACACCGAGAACCAGAATCTGTGTGTGTAAACACACAGATCCCGGTTCTCTGAAGGAAGCAGAAACTGATCGTGTGTTCATACAAAGTCATTTCCCCTAGACAGTCCCATCCCCCCTTCAGTTAGAACACAGAGAGGGAACACAGTTACACCTTGATCACCCCCTAGTGTTTAACCCCTTCCCTGCCAGTGACATTTTTACAGTAATCAGTGCATTTTTATAGCACTGATCGCTGTATAAATGCCAATGGTCCCAAAAATGTGTCAAAAGTGTCCGATGTGTCCGCCATAATGTCTCACTCCCAATAAAAATCGCAGATCACCGCTATTACTAGTAAAAAAACATAATAATAATAAAAATGCTATAAATCTATCCCCTATTTTGTAGACGCTATAACTTTTGCGCAAACCAATCGATATACGCTTATTGCGATTTTTATTACCAGAAATATGTAGTAGAATACATATCGGCCTAAACTGAGAAAAAATTAGCTTTTTTAAAAAAAAAATGGGGATATTTATTATAGCAAAAAGTACAAAATATTGTTGTTTTTTTTTTCAAAATTGTTGCTCTTTTTTTGTTTATAGCGCAAAAAATAAAAAACGCAGAGATGATCAAATACCACCAAAAGAAAGCTCTATTTGTGGGAAAAAAAGGACGTCAATTTTGTTTGGGTGCAGCGCCGCATGACCGCGCACTTGTGAGTTAAAGCGACGCAGTGCCGAATCGCAAAAATGGCCGGGTCATTCAGCAGCCAAATCTTCCGGGGCTGAAGCTGTTAAGTAGTGGGTGTGTATCAATTATTTTTGGAGTGTAAGGACATTGTTTAGAGCTACTTTAAGCACATAAAACAATTTCTTTGGACTGATCTCAAACAGTGTGTTGATACTTTATCATTTTCTTAGAATGAATTTTAAACATGTTTTGTATTCAGGATCTACAAGCAGAACATTTTGGAGAAAGCTTAAGCTGGAATTCCTACTGCCAAAAGCCTCTGCATGCCACTGATTATGAGTTTTCAATTTAGTTTACAAAAATAACTTCCAACTGTCCTTTTTTTTTGGAAGGACGGACACTCTTTTGGCCCAAATCATTCTGTTCCTTAGTCCTCCGGCACTTTCTGATCTTGCTCTCAACCTTGTTATATAGTACTCCATTAATGAGAGGGTTGCTATTTTTCCTTATATTGTAGTAAGAAAAGTGTTGTGACTAATAACTAAAGATCAGCAAGTACTTGAAAATAATTTGCCTCATCCTGAAAATACTGATTTAATAGTGAACTATTAAAGTGGGAGTAAACTCCCATCTCTGACTCTTACCTATAGGTAAGCCTATAAAAAGGCTTTCCTATAGGTACTGTAAATATCTCCTAAATGTGGTGCTGTTTAGGAAGTATTTACTGTACATGCAGCCAGTGACATCACTGGTGCATGCGCTCTGAAGGAACGGCCACCCTGGCCGTTCCCTCAGAGTCCTGCGCTGTAAATGGCGGCTGCCACACGCATGCTGGAGTCCGCAGACCCAGAAGGAAGACCAGGTCAAGATGGAAGCGCCAGCAGCGGTGACAGGCTTTTTTTTTCAGGTAAGTTTAACATAATATGCTACTATGTGATTACCTTTCAGGTTAGGAAAAAAAATACACCCAATGGCTTACTACCGCTTTAAAGGGTGGTTATAATGACAGTACTGACCCAGTCAGGTGCACAAGCAGGTCCCCTATACAAGAACACAGTGCTACCTTAGAACTCTCTCTGTGTCACTTTGTTGCACTAACCAGTACTAAACTTCCATATTATGATGTTAACTAGTAAATACTAGTTATCTAGTAGGTCTCTAGCATCATTTTAAGGCCAATAGTCTTGTTAATAACTACTTGACCTCCGAACGATTCACCCCCCCCTTCATAACCAGGCCATTTTTTGCGATACGGCACTGCATTAATTTAACTGGCAATTGTGTGGTCATGTGACACTGTACTCAAATAAAAATATTCTTCTTTTTTTCCCACAAATAGAGCTTTCTTTTGGTGATATTTGATCATCTCCACAGTTTTTATTTTTTGCACTATAAACAAAAAACAAAAAAAAGACCGACAATTTTGAAAAAAATCAATATTTTTTACTTTCTGCTATAAAACACATCCAATAAAAAATTTAAAAATCGAATTTCTTCATCAATTTAGGCCAATATGTATTCTGCTACATGTACATATTTTATGGTAAAAAAAAGATAGGAATAATTGTATATTGATTGGTTTGCGCAAAAGTTATAGCGTCTACAAACTATGGGATATTTTTATTTATTTATTTTTTACTAGTGATGGCGACGATCAACGACTTATAGAGGGACTGCAATATTGCAGCAGAAAATCGGGCAACTAACTGACACTTTTGACACTTTTTGGGGACCAATGAAACTAATACAGTGATCAGTGCTAAAAAATATGCACTGTAATGCCCCGTACACACGATCAGAAATTCCGCCAGCAAAAGTCGGATGTGAGCTTTTGGTCAGAAATTCCAACCGTGTGTATGCTCCATAGGACTTTTGCTAGCAGAATTCCTGCCGGAAAAAGTTCCTAATCGAAAATGCATTCGTCTGTATGCAATTCGGACGCGCAAATAATCACGCATGCTCGGAAACAATTCGACGCATGCTCGGAAGCATTGAACTTCATTTTCTCGGCTCGATGTAGTGTTGTATGTCACCGCATTCTTAGCGAGAACTTTTGGGTGACCGTGTGTATGCAAAGCAAGCTTGATCGGAATTCCGTCGGAAAAACCACCCAAGTTTTTTCTGACGGAATTTCTGATCGTGGTTATGGGGCATCACTGTACTAATGACACTGGCAGGGAAGGGGTTAAAATCAGGGGCAATCAAAGGGTTAATTGTGTGCCCAAGTTGTGCTTACTCAGTGTGGGGGAGGTGCTTTGACTAGGGGAAGTCAAAGATCCGTGTTCCTGCTTTGCAGAAACACAGAATTAATGTCTTCCCTTCTGACAGAACGAAGATCTGACGTGTTTACATAGGCAGATTGTCGTTCTGCCTTTGCAATCAGCGGGTGCCAACCGATATTACCCAATGATGGGCTCCCGCACCCCAGACCCGGAAGTGTCAGATCACTTACTAGGTACGTGATTTGGCGCAGAGCGGCCGCCCTGCCGCAGTATATCTGTGGTGGGCAGTCGTTAAGTGGTTAATTAAGCCGCAGCAGCATTTGAAACAAATTAGTGTCCTTTAGTGTCTTTGGTTCTCAACGTTTTTGGGAGTGCCGGGTGCCAAAGTCCCCTACTGCATGCTGTGGTTCCATCCTCCAACCTGCTGAGTCCTGCAGTAACATAGGGGTCAAAGGATGGGGCCTCAGCAGGCAGCAGGGGACACAGGAATTCCTGGAAGAGACACACTTCTGGAAGTGGTAAATGCTGAAGGTACTAACATGGGTTGCAGCACTGAAATGAAAGGAAAGTAAGGGACACTATGTAGAGGTAATTTCCCATCTCTTGCATAGTACTTTGAGCTTGACAAAGTCTCTTTAAGGACCTGTTTACATTAACAACTTGCCGATCGCCCTATAGCAGTTTTACTGCTACAAGGTGGCTATGCTGTGCAGGATCACATATATATGTGATCCTGCACTTCCAGGTATCGGGCACGAGTGCGTGGGCTGTCGGCTCTCTTCCGCTGTGATTCTACACAGTGGAAGCTGACCAGCGGGGCCCGTGGACCTGATGTCCACCCGCACCTGCTTTTTGTTCAGTACACAGGCAGAATGGCGATCTGTCAGTAAGAAAGGAATTGATCCTGTGTTCCTGCAAAGCAGGGACATGGATCAATACTTTCCCCTAGTAAAAGCACCTCCCCCACACTATAGGAAAACACCAGCTAGGCACACAGTTAACCCCTTGATCGCCCCTGATGTTAACCCCTTTCCAGCCAGTGTCATTAGTACAGTGAAAGTGCGTATTTTTAGCTCTGATCACTGCATTAGTGTCACTGGTCTCCATAAAAAGTGTCCAAAGTGTCAATTAATGTCCGATTTGTCCGCCGCAATATAAGTCACTGATCTCTGCCATTATTAGTAAAAAGTAAATAAATAAAAATTCCATAAATATATCCCATAATTTGTGGACGCTATAACTTTTGCGCAAACCAATCAATATACGCTTATTGGGATTTTACCAAAAACAGGTAGCAGAATACAAATTGGCCTAAGTTGAAGAAATTTGATTTTTACATTTTTTTATTGGATATGTTTTATAGCAGAAAGTAAAAAATATAGTTTTTTTTTCAAAATTGTCATTTGTTTTTTGTTTATAGCGCAAAAAAAATGCAGTGATGATCAAATACCACCAAAGTTAAGCTCTAGTTGTGGGAAAAAAAAGGACAAACATTTTGTTGGGGGTACAGTACTACCACGCAATTGTCAGCTAAAGTAACACAGTACCATATAGCAAAGAATGGACTGGTTAGGAAGGGGGGTAAATCTTTTGGAGTTGAAGTGGTTAAAGGGACAACTGCCACACAGTGGCGATACTTTCCAGTCCGGTTGCTGTGAGCCGGAGGTAGGGGGCAGTGTGGGACACGATTTAGCGCATCACATGGCTACTATCTTTTTTTTCGTACAAACTTTATTCGAAATGCACAAAAGTGGCACTTCATTCATGTTGTTGTGCAGTGCGGCATGTGATGCATACTAGCACATTATGGCATAACTCTGTGTGGGGGGGGGGGCATTTTTCGTTTAAACGTGGCAAAATGTACTACTGCTTTAAGCACTGCTTAGCACTCCTTAAGTGCTACTGAAGCTCAAAGTTGCCACGCTTAAAACCATAATCCTAAAATTTAACACTTGTATTATTACTTTATTATATAACATTATTATACTCCCTAACTTTCTGAGCTAGGAAAGAGAAAACCTGTGCAGAACCTTATTTCATATAATTTCAAAGAGGCAGGCCATCAATACTTTATGTGCAAGAGACAGGATTTCATGCATTCACAAGCACCAACAGTGATTTTCATTTATAAAAAATGAATACAGATTCAGAAAATTATAGAATCATTTAAACATGTATGGCTCTTTACAAAGTAGGTATGCTGTCTACTATCCAGTGGGGATAGAGAGAACAACAAAAACAAACATCAGAGGTAACTGATAACATCACAACCTTTCTATCAAAGCAGATATGAAAAAAGTCCAAAAAATGCAGTTATATGTATTTAAATATATAATTTTAAATATTTTTTTGAATAAATGATATTTTATTATTATTTTATAACAAGAACAAGTACGTTGCTTTAATGTATAATAAATAGTAGAAGCTTGGTAGAGATACAGTTCTTATACAGACCCATGGAGAGATCTATGGTAACAGAACAAAATACAGGGCCTTGAAAACGTATTCATACCCCTTGACATTTTCCACATCTTCTCATGTTACAACCAAAAACGTAAATGTATTTTATTAGGATTTTATGTTTTGACCAACACAAAGTGGCACATAATTGTGAAGTGGCAGGAAAATGATAAATGGTTTTCAACATTTTTTGACAAATAAATATCTGAAAAGTGTGGTGTGCATTTTCATTCAGACCCTTTTACTCTGATACCCCTAATTAAAATCTAGTGGAACCAATAGCCTTCAGAAGTCACCTAATTAGTAAATAGAGTCCACCTGTGTGTAATTTAATCTCAGTATAAATTTAGCTGTTCTGTGAAGCCCTCAGAGGTTTGTTACAGAACCTTAGTGAACAAACAGCACCATGAAGGCCAAGGAACACACCAGACAGGTCAGGTATAACGTTGTGGAGAAGTTTAAAGCAGGGTTAGGTTATGAAAATATATCTGAAGCTTTGAACATCTCACGGACCACTGTTCAATCCATCATCCTAAAATGGAAAGAGTATGGCACAACTGCAAACCTACCAAGACATGGCCGTCCACCTAAAGGCCAGGCAAGGAGAGCATTTATCAGAGAACTAGCCAAGAGGCCCATGGAAACTCTGGAGGAACTGCAGAGATCCACAGCTCAGGTGGGAGAATCTGTCCACAGGACAACTATTAGTCATTCACTCCACAAATTTGGCCTTCATGGAAGAGTGTCAAGAAGAAAGTCATTGCTGAAAGAAAGCCATAAGAAGTCCTGTTTGCAGTTTGCGAGAAGCCATGTGGGGGACACAGCAAACATGTGGAAGAAGGTGCTCTGGTCAGATGAGACCAAAATTGAACATTTTGGTCTAAAAGCAAAATGCTATGTGTGGCGGAAAACTAACACTGCACATCACCCTGAACACACCATCCCCACTTTGAAACATGGTGGTGACAGCATCATGTTGTAGGGCTGCTTTTCTTCAGCAGGGACAGGGAAATTGGTCAGAGTTAATGGAAAGGTGGATGGAGCCAAATACAGGGCAATCTTAGAAGAAAACCTGTCAGAGTCTGCAAAAGACTATAGACTGGGGTGGAGGTTTACATTCCAGCAGGATAACGACCCAAAACATTCAGCCAGAGTTACAATGGAATGGTTTACATCAAAGCATATTCATGTGTTAGAATGGCCCAATCGAAAGTCCAGACCTAAATCCGATTGAGAATCTATAGCAAGATTTGAAAATTGCTGTTCACAGACGCTCTCCATCCAATCTGACAGAGCTTGAGCTATTTTGCAAAGAAGAATGGGCAAAAATGTCACTCTCTAGATGTGTAAAGCTGGTAGAGACATCCCCAAAAAGAGTTGCAGCTGTAATTGCAGTGAAAGGTGGTTCTACAAAGTATTGACTAAGGGGGACTCAATACAAATGCACAACAAACTTTTCAGATATTTATTTGTAAAAAAATTTGAAAACCATTTATCATTTTCCTTCTACTTCACAATTATGTGCCACTTTGTGTTGGTCTATCACATAAAATCCCAATAAATTACATTTACGTTTTTTGTTGTAAAATGGAAAAATGTGCAAAATTTCAAGGGGTATGAATACTTTTTCAAGGCACTGTACACCGATCACTAATACCTTGATTGGACTCAGATAAAGGTAAACTGAGTGGCCTTCATATTTTATCTTCCCGGATAACGTTGATAGTTAACTGATGAGCTTCAACTGTCTAGCGTTGAGAGTTAACTGTGTTGAGATTTGTTCAGAATGAAAAAAATAACAAATTAGTCAGTAGTCAATGGGACATTCCATAATTTTCCCCTAACAGGGCTGATACTCAAGCAAATAGGCAAATAAGCGTAGGGTTCAATATTGTGTTGGCCCACCATTTGCAGCTATAACAGCTTCAACTCTTTGGGGACGCTGTCCACAAGGTTTAGGAGTGTGTCTATGGGAATGTTTAACCATTTTTCAAGAAGCGCATTTGGGAGGTCAGTCACTGATGTTGGACAAGAAGGCCTGGCTTGCAGTCTCCACTCTAATTCATCCCAAAGGTGTTCTATTGGGTTGAGGTCAGGATTCTGTGCAGGCCAGTCAAGTTCCTCCGCCCCAAACTTGCTCATTCATGGCTTTATGGACCTTGCTTTGTGCACTGGTCCAAATCATTTGGTGGAGGGGGGATTATGGTGTGGGGTTGTTTTTTAGCGGTTGGGCTTGGTCCCTTAGTTCCAGTGAAGGGGACACTTATACTAAGACAAGCCTCATACTAAGACATTTTGGACAATTTCATGCTCCCGACTTTGTGGAAACAGTTTGGTGATGGCCCCCATCCTGTTCCCACATGACTACGCACCAGTGCGCAAACAAGGTCCATAAAGACACAGATGAGCAAATTTGGGATGGGGGAACTTGACTGGCCTGCACAGAGTCCTGACTTCAACCCGATAGAACACCTTTGGGATGAATTAGAGTGGAGACTGCGAGCCAGGTCTTCTTGTCCAACATCAGTGCCTGACCTCACAAATGCGCTTCTGGAAGAATGGTCAAACGTTCCCATAGACATACTCCTAAACCTTGTGGACAGAAGAGTTGAAGCTGTTATTGAACCCTACGGACTGGGATGACATTAAAGTTCATGTGCGTGTAAAGGCAGGTGTCCCAATACTTTTGAATATATATATATATATATATATACAGTGGCTTGCGAAAGTATTCGGCCCCCTTGAACTTTTCAACCTTTTGCCACATTTCAGGCTTCAAACATAAAGATATAAAATTTTAATTTTTTGTGAAGAATCACCAACAAGTGGGACACAATTGTGAAGTGGAACGAAATCTATTGGATATTTTAAACTTTTTTAGCAATTAAAAAACTGAAAAGTGGTGCGTGCAAAATTATTCGGCCCCTTTACTTTCAGTGCAGCAAACTCACTCCAGAAGTTCAGCGAGGATCTCTGAATGATCCAATGTTGTCCTAAATGACTGATGGTGATAAATAGAATCCACCTGTGTGTAATCAAGTCTCTGTATAAATGCACCTGCTCTGTGATAGTCTCAGGGTTCTGTTGAAAGCGCAGAGAGCATCATGAAGACCAAGGAACACACCAGGCAGGTCCGTAATACTGTTGTGGAGAAGTTTAAAGCCGGATTTGGATACAAAAAGATTTCCCAAGCTTTAAACATCCCAAGGAGCACTGTGCAAGCGATCATTTTGAAATGGAAGGAGTATAAGACCACTGCAAATCTACCAAGACCTGGCTGTCCCTCTAAACTTTCAGCTCAGACAAGGAGAAGACTGATCAGAGATGCAGCCAAGAGGCCCATGATCACTCTGGATGAACTGCAGAGAACTACAGCTGAGGTGGGAGAGTCTGTCCATAGGACAACAATCAGTCGTACACTGCACAAATCTGGCCTTTATGGAAGAGTGGCAAGAAGAAAGCCATTTCTCAAAGATATCCATAAAAAGTCTCGTCTAAAGTTTGCCACAAGCCACCTGGGAGACACACCAAACATGTGGAAGAAGGTGCTCTGGTCCGATGAAACCAAAATCCAACTTTTTGGCCACAATGCAAAACGATATGTTTGGCGTAAAAGCAACACAGCTCATCACACTCTGCACACCATCCCCCCCGTGAAACATGGTGGTGGCAGCATCATGGTTTGGGCCTGTTTTTCTTCAGCAGGGACAGGGAAGATGGTTAAAATTGAGGGGAAGATGGATGCAGCCAAATACAGGACCATTCTGGATGAAAACCTGTTGGAGTCTGCAAAAGACCTGAAACTGGGACGGAGATTTATCTTCCAACAAGACAATGATCCCAAACATACAGCAAAATCTACAAAGGAATGGTTCACAAATAAACGTATCCAGGTGTTAGAATGGCCAAGTCAAAGTCCAGACCTGAATCCAATCGAGAATCTGTGGAAAGAGCTGAAAACTGCTGTTCACAAACGCTCTCCATCCAACCTCACTGAGCTCGAGCTGTTTTGGAAGGAAGAATGGGCAAGAATTTCAGTCTCTCGATGTGCAAAACTGATAGAGACATACCCCAAGCGACTTGCAGCTGTAATCGCAGCAAAAGGTGGCTCTACAAAGTATTAACGCAAGGGGGCCGAATAATTTTGCACGCCCCACTTTTCATTTTTTTATTAGTTAAAAAAGTTTAAAATATCCAAAAGATTTCGTTCCATTTCACAATTGTGTCCCACTTGTTGGTGATTCTTCACAAAAAATAAAAATTTTATATCTTTATGTTTGAAGCCTGAAATGTGGCAAAAGGTTGAAAAGTTCAAGGGGGCCGAATACTTTCGCAAGCCACTGTATATATATATATATATATATATATATATATATATATATATATATATATATATATATATACACATATATACAGTGGGGACGGAAAGTATTCAGACCCCCTTAAATTTTTCACTCTTTGTTATATTGCAGCCATTTGCTAAAATCATTTAAGTTAATTTTTTTTCCTCATTAATGTACACACAGCATCCCATATTGACAGAAAAACACAGAATTGTTGACATTTTTGCAGATTTATTAAAAAAGAAAACCTGAAATATCACATGGTCCTAAGTATTCAGACCCTTTGCTCAGTATTTAGTAGAAGCACCCTTTTGATCTAATGCAGCCATGAGTCTTTTTGGAAAAGTGCAACAAGTTTTTCACACCTGGATTTGGGGATCCTCTGCCATTCCTCCTTGCAGATCCTCTCCAGTTCTGTCAGGTTGGATGGTAAACGTTGGTAGACAGCCATTTTTAGGTCTCTCCAGAGATGCTCAATTGGGTTTAAGTCAGGGCTCTGGCTGGGCCATTCAAGAACAGTCACGGAGTTGTTGTGAAGCCACTCCTTCATTATTTTAGCTATGTGCTTAGGGTCATTGTCTTG
This sequence comes from Aquarana catesbeiana, assembly GCF_042186555.1. Classification (NCBI taxonomy): domain Eukaryota; kingdom Metazoa; phylum Chordata; class Amphibia; order Anura; family Ranidae; genus Aquarana; species Aquarana catesbeiana. The sequence goes on along the minus strand of NC_133329.1, from coordinate 352,911,056 downwards.
TTGGAAGGTAAACCTTCGGCCCAGTCTGAGGTCCTGAGCACTCTGGAGAAGGTTTTCATCCAGGATATCCCTGTACTTGGCTGCATTCATCTTTCCCTCCATTGCAACCAGTCGTCCTGTCCCTGCAGCTGAAAAACACCTCTACAGCATGATGCTGCCACCACCATGCTTCACTGTTGGGACTGTATTGGACAGGTGATGAGCAGTGCCTGGTTTTCTCCACACATACCGCTTAAAATTAAGGCCAAAAAGTTTTATCTTGGTCTCATCAGACCAGAGAATCTTATTTCTCACCATCTTGGAGTCCTTCAGGTGTTTTTTAGCAAACTCCATGCAGGCTTTCATGTGTCTTGCACTGAGGAGAGGCTTCTGTCGGGCCACTCTGCCATAAAGCCCCGACTGGTGGAGGGCTGCAGTGATGGTTGACTTTCTACAATTTTCTCCCATCTCCCGACTGCATCTCTGGAGCTCAGCCACAGTGATCTTTGGGTTCTTCTTGTGCTCTTAGGAACCTTAAGTGCAGCAGAAAATGTTTGTAACCTTGGCCAGATCTGTGCCTTGCCGCAATTCTGTCTCTGAGCTCTTCAGGCAGTTCCTTTGATCACATGATTCTCATTTGCTCTGACATGCACTGTGAGCTGTAAGGTCTTATATAGACAGGTGTGTGGCTTGCCTAATCAAGTCCAATCAGTATAATCAAACACAGCTGGACTCAAATGAAGGTGTAGAACCATCTCAAGGATGATCAGAAGAAATGGACAGCACCTGAGTTAAATATATGAGTGTCACAGCAAAGGGTCTGAATACTTAGGACCATGTGATATTTCAGTTTTTCTTTTTTAATAAATCTGCAAAAATGTCAACAATTCTGTGTTTTTCTGTCAATATGGGGTGCTGTGTGTACATTAATGAGAGAAAAAATGAACTTAAATGATTTTAGCAAATGGCTGCAATATAACAAAGAGTGAAAAATTTAAGCGGGTCTAAATACTTTCCGTCCCCACTGTATATATATATATATATATATATATATATATATATATAGTATATGACATTGCTATATTACTTTTTGATGAAGGTATAAGTTATGCCCACTGTGCCTCCTTGTTATTTCTATATATATAAATATATATATAGCCACAGAGAAAAATGGAGTTCTGGATGTAACGGCAGCTAAGTAAAATGAACAAAACATGGTCCGTTGTGTCAAATTTTGTTAAGTGATTAGTCAGCAAAGCCAGATTACGGCTGCACTCTCTGGAGGAAACCACTGCCTGAGGCTCACATTAGAACAGCTCTTGACTTGGGAAATATATGTGTTCTCCCACAGCCGAGTTATAAATTACCGTTGTTTTCAAAATATATAAATCATTTCAAATATTTATTTATTTTCAATCCTTCAGCGGCAAGCAGGAATCAAAGACACACATACATACCATATAATTATTATACAAACCGACCAAATCTTATATATTAAAGTGATTTTGACATTTATTGCATTATGAAAAAGTATTCCTGGAGCTGTGCCACTAATAAGGAAGTACACAGCCCTAGAGAATTGGCCCCTGTGAAGCCCAGGCCCCAGCATCGTTCTGCCTGTCACTTCCTAGCAAATGATTCTGGGAGTTCCGATTACATGATGGATCAACCGCAACGCGGCCTCGTGTTCTTGGAGTGATAAAATGATGTACGTTTTTACACGCCAGTAAGATTTCCCCCAAAGCATCTAGAAGGATAACAAGTACTCCTCAGCAATCATAATCTTATTAAAAAAGTGCTAAGCAGAAGGTTTAATAAGTAACCAGGGTGGTCACAGATGGGAAAATGTCTCCCATAGGAAGACAGGCCGGGGAAACATCTTTCTGTAATTGAAGAAGTCACCTGAGCTTTGAGACATGCTCTGACTCTCACCTGAAAGTGATAGTGGAACACATGTTGATATCCCATTAATCTGTTTCACAGCATGTGCGATGACAAATACCTCTGACCACAGGAGGCTCTCATTATCGCCCCCTAGGAGTCATTTTGTATAGTTTGCATCATTTATATTTATTTGGTTAGATGGGTAGAGAGGGAGCCATGAGAACGTTGCCTTGAATGGGCACATGGATTCCTCTTATTTATGAAAGTGGAAAAACAGCACTGTACCCACAGGGTTATCTCACTGACATTGCTAGTTTAAAGTATTGATCTTGATTTACAGTACATGATCTGGTTCCTGGACAGGTGGATTCTACATCCCAGTGGATCTTCATGTTCTCCTTGACTTGTAGTGTAATGCAATAAAAATGGAAACTGATGCACCACACCACTGCTAAGAGGTCTAGATACAACTTTATTCCACTAAAAGTCAGGGAAACAATGCAAAAAGTGCAAAGAGCACCCTCTTCATCAGGGCTTGATTGACAACCAGCTGCTGACAAGGCTATAACTAAATCTGATATGAACACTTTGCATATACCAAACGGGCCCCTTCAGTCCCCTTATAGTAGTCACATAGGCTGCTATTATTATGGTTAATTTCTTGTATTCTCTTATTTACCAGCTGTATGTTCAAATTACATTCAGTACAGGTTTCTCTTTCTCGTCACATCTAATCTACCTTCAGTTATCAGGTATGATAAAGCCCCACTTAGCTTTATCTTATAACTTTTAGCTATTCCTCTGTGTTGCAATGTATTTTTTTTTTTACATTTTATGCCGCGCACACACGGTCGGACTTTCCGATGTAAAATGTACAATCAGAGCTTGTTGTCGGAAATTCCGACCGTGTGTAGGCTCCATCGGACAGTTTCCATTTCCGTCGCACAAAATTTGAGATCTGGTTCTCAAATTTTCCAACAACAAAATCCGTTCATGTAAATTCCGATCGTGTGTACACAATTCCGACGCACAAAGTGCCACTCATGCTCAGAATGAAGCAGAAGTGCCGCACCGGCTATTGAACTTGATTTTTCTCGGCTTGCCGTAAGTGTTGTATGTCACTGCGTTCTTGACGTTTGGAATTTCTGACAAGATTTGTGTGACTGTGTGTATGCAAGACAAGTTTGAGCCAACATCTGTCGGAAAAAATCCATGGATTTTGTTGTCGGAATGTCCGATCAATGTCCGATCGTGTGTACGGGGCATTAGTTTGCATATAATAGAATGCAATAAAAACTCCTCTAAAAAGCACATAAGAGGTACGAAAAAAGTGTTTTTTTTTTAATATATGCACTGTGGGAAATTACATCGCATGCTGGAAAACATGCTGTTATCTCACTTCAAACACATGTGACTATACGACATAGGAGAAAAATCATAAATACTGCATTAGAAAAATACATAAGTTTGCATATTTTCACAAATCTGCACGTAGAGGTGCCAAAGTCATACAATATTTATTAGGAACACCATCACTAGAATAAAGAATGATAAAGCAAAAAATTACATTTTCCATAGGCATCCTTTACACTTCACTAATGAGTAATTACCTCCGAGGCCTTCAACCTACATTCATACACCTCCTCTAAATCCTCCTCTACAGCAGCTCCCGAGTCCCTAAAGACTTCTTTAAACACAGCTGACATACAGGACATGAAACATATTGCCGGAACAAGCCAAGAACAAACTAATATAGATTAATCAATATGGCTCTAAATATAGACATCAATGTAGAAGCTTCTGTCTTACCGTCTTTATGGTAATAGGTGACTTCGACTTTCCTTTCTTCTGACCCCAGCAAGGCCTGCGCTATCTGTGCAATGTCATGTCTCTTGGTCTCGGGGCCATGGAGGAAGTCACAGGTGCATGGTTTCTGCATGACATCTGGCCTTGAGAATCCTGTCATCTCACAGAAGCCATCATTACAGTAAATAATCGCACAGTTCTGGACCCTGGCATTAGCAATAATGAATTTCTTATCTGTAAAAGGAAAATTTGAACATTATAGTTAAAACAAACCAAGAACATGTAAGGAAACAAACATTTTTGTAGGAATGCTCCAGTCAAACATGAACATTTTGCATTTGAATGGGCTAACATGACCAAGGATTAAAGTGGTATTAAGCTCTGGTTTGAAAAGAAAAACAAAGTATGTATGTTCTTAACTTGATAAAGCCCCTTCTATTGCTCTCAGCCTTCTCCAAATCTCCAAATTCCTTTATTTTGCTGATGTGATCTGGCTTTGTTAGAACAGCCTTTCTCAACCTTTCTATCCCAAAAGGAACCCCTTAAATAGTTTCCAAGTCTCAGGGAAACCTTATTAATCCAATTTATCAGGGGACAGTTGGGAAAACGCCCCTTACATTGGTGGTCAGAAGGAAGAATGCAACCCTTATAGACAGACTATAAACATCATTGGTGTCATGCCGCTGGCTCTGCTTAGTGATGTTGACCCTGTAACAATGCAGGCACAATTAAATAGGAGGTCAATAAGATACAGCTGAAGGAACCCCTAGAAACCTCTGGAGAAAACCTAGAATGGCTGTGTTAGAGGGTGGCTATGTTCATTCTCTACAATACCTCTATAAGAAGGAATGTAGCCCCCCTCTTTTGCTTGCTCCCAGATTGGACTATGGACTAGGAGATGTATAGTGTGCACACATCACCAGAATATTTGCTTCCCAGGAGAAAGACCATTGGGAGTTTTCAAAAGGTTTTGCTAAATATAACAATGGGCGCTGTCAACACACATTTTGGAGCCAGTGATTAAAACACAATTAAATCTTTTATTTAAACCAGCTAAATCAATTTCAGGTGCATCACAACAAAAGATGTTCCATGTCTTACAATTTGCTTTCTACAGCAGCCAAAGCCAACAACTGCTCAGAGGGACTCTTGCCCCTCTTGCCTCTGTGAGTAAGCAGTGATCTCATGGCAGAGGTCCAAAAACGCCTTCTACTGAGTCCGACCTCATGCTTCCCTCTGATTGGAGAGCTCTGGAACTCACTCAGTAGGGGGTATGTCAGAGATCAGATAACAATGGTCCCACTCTGCAACTGCTGGCAAGGGATGGGCTTTTCTACTGTGTGGCTGCTTTCTATATATAGGAAATATATCGTAAGACCATAAACACTTTTTGTTTTGAGGCATCTGGAATGCATTTAGCTAATATAAAAGGAGGGTTCAATTGGGCTTTAAACATCCTCTAAAACAAGTAGTGGAGGCTGAAAGGAGGCACTTATAAAGAGGTCTGTATTGAGACATCTCAGCTCATACCTGAATGCCAATATCCCTTTAAACAAGGTTCATCCTCTCTATCATGCAATTATTTTAGTAAAAACAAATTCTACAATGAACTATGGGAGTCACAAAAATATCTACTTTATGTAGCGGGCACCTACTTTTAGGTAGGTGACCTTTCCTGGTAGTTTTCTATGTCAGGTAAATTTGAACAGGCTTGTGCTATTACAGCAGGCCTGTTGTTCATTTTTCATTTGAGTGGCAGGTAGTTTGTATGCTAGTCTCGGCCAATCATTAATTTGCTTGGTAATGCCTGGGACTCTCATATAAAAGCAGGGTCACATGGTTGAGAGAGAGAGTCCGGTCCTGTAGGAGCGAGAGAAGCCAGCCTGGTTCCCGGAGGGGAGAGGTTTCCCCCTCCGGGGAGCCAATGGAGCTCCCCCTTGCAAGAAGGGTGGGGAACCTGTCTCCATGGAGGAAGAGACGACATCTTACAGCATGTAATCGCTGGTGTCGTTGGCTGCCCCTGCGGGGAGGGGAGCGGGCCATAAAGGAGAAAAGGAACTAAGAATCATTGCGGGAGAAGTAGCAACAAAGCGGAAGGAAACTGGGTAATCGATTGTTTATAAGTGGCACATGGACTATTGATCATGTGAGTGAAAGCCCAAGGGGCTGAGGGATGTTGGTACGCAAGTCAGTGAGACAGGTGGTTGTGGCCTGTGACTTTGGGTTCAGCAATGCCCCGGGATTCCAATCAGTCAAGCGGGAGGAGTTATTCAGAGTGACTTTTCTTTAGCTCAACTTGGAAGTACCATGTAGATGGGAAGTAGTGGTAAAAAGGTAGCGGTGAAGCTGCAAGCACACATATAGAGATATGGACTGTTCTTGAAAAGTCATGCAGATGAAGAAGTTATTCAGAGTGACTGTTTGTCAATTATTCTCTATCAAATCTACTTCCATCTTCCCTGATTGAAGAAATCACACAAAGTGATTTCCCAACTATCCGCAAATGATTCTAGTTTTCCCGTAAGAGACAGTGAAAGATGATAATTTAACAAAAGAGCATCTCAAAAGAAGTCCTACTCCCATCCCAGTCCATGTTATCAAATAAAGCAAGAGAAAAAGCATTAAGGACTGTGTTTTATGAATCTATGGGCTGAGAGGGTTGGGTGGTAAACGTGAATTACGGATATAACAATTATTTAGCCGCTCCTTCGGGGGTAAGCGCTGCATTTATATTCACAACTACATTTTATCTGTACAGAGCTATAACCAAAATAACAGAAATATGGTTTAATGTTTCTTCTTCTGAGCTTAGGCACAAATGTCCAAAGGTGTCAAGAATAGGGAAATTAAGTAGAAAAAAATTATCATAGTTTGCTTTTTGGCGCATCCTCCCCTGCACTGCTACCCTTAGACACTAGCCCACCATTATAGTAAATACTAGCCTACATAGAATATATAGCTTAAATATTCTATTTAGCTGGAAAAGTAATGCTCTGTCCACGTTACTTTATGGATATATATTCTGTGTAGTTGGTGATATGATGTAGCATTATTTGATGGCTGCCTTAGCTATGTGTAATACAGTAGTGGTGCCATTTGAGTAGGGATGAACTGATGCACAGGTCCCTCACCTAGGACAACATTAAAGGAAGTGTTGTGCCAGCTGGTGGCTGGTAGACACATGAATATAAGCTAGGCTTTAAGTGGGGCTGATGGCAAATGTTTTTAAAAAGTGATACTCAAATATTTTATCTGTGCTAGGGTGCCAAGTAAATAGAAAACCAGAATGAATCAGTAGGCCTCACTAAAGGGTGGCCTACATCTACCAAATTGTCTAATTTGGAAATCAAATACTCCCTGCCAGTGGCGGTGCGTCCATAAAGGCGCACGGGCGCCGCTCCCTCTCTCCTGCCACTACCTTAATCACCAATAGATAGATTCATGCATTGCATGAATCTATCTATGGCCGCCGCTGCCACCCCCTATTCAGGCGCCCAGGTCCCTTTTCGGGCGTGGGGCGCCTAAATTACAGCGGCGGGGGTGTTTTTGAAGCACCTGATTAGAGCCATAGGCTCTAATAGGCATCAAAAAAGGTGACCTGTGAGCGCCATGCTGGGCGCACGCAGGTCTGTTACCTGTCACCTGATTGGCTGAAATAACAGGCGCTGCTATTGGACGCCCAGGAGGAGGAGAGGACGGGAGATAAGGATGGCAGGAGACGCATGGAGGACCCCACTCGTCGCTGTCACCCGCTGCCCCACCAAGACAGGGTAAGTGCCGGGCAGACGGCGAGCAGGCGGAGGTCACACTGAGTGCATTTAATGGGCACACTGGCAGCTTTTGATGGGCACACTTGCAGCTTTTGATGGGCACACTGACAGCGCTTGATGGGCACAGTGGCAGCATTTCATGGGCACAGTGGCAGCATTTGGCACAGTGGCTGCAATTGATGGCACAGTGGCAGCATTTTTATGGGCACAGTGGCAGCATTTGGCACAGTGGCTGCAATTGATGGCACAGTGGCAGCGTATGATGGCACAGTGGCAGCGTTTGATGGGCACAGTGGCAGCGTTTAATGGGCACAGTGGCAGCATTTAATGGGCACAGTGGCAGCGTTTGGCACAGTGCCTGCAATTGATGGCACAGTGGCAGCGTTTGATGGGCACAGTGGCAGCGTTTGGGCACAGTGGCAGCATTTAAATGGGCACAGTGGCAGCATTTGGGCACAGTGGCAGCGTTTGATGGCACTGTGGCAGCGTTTGATGGCACAGTGTCTGCAATTGATGACACAGTGGCAACATTTGAGGGCACAGTGGCAGCGTTTGATGGGCACAGTGGCAGCGTTTGATGGCACAGTGTCTGCAATTGATGACACAGTGGCAACATTTGAGGGCACAGTGGCAGCGTTTGATGGGCACAGTGGCAGCCTTTGATGGGCACAGTGGCAGCCTTTGATGGGCACAGTGGCAGTGTTTGATGGCACAGTGGCTGCAATTGATGGTTTTTTTTTTTCAAAACATTTTTGGGCCCCCCCAAAAAATTTTGAGCACCAGCCCCCACTGTTCCCTTCCTATTTAGTACAGGGTAAATACTGCAGAATTACCTTGGGCCTCTGATACTGGAGATTTAACAAAGCTCCTGCACCTGTCCAAAAGTGCAATGTCTAGTTTATGAGCTATAAGGTCCTCAGGCCTTGTTAGGTAAATGGAGGCAGGATGGGTCCATTTATAAGCTAATAGAAACTTAGAACCAATCACTGCTTGCCTAAAATATTGGTGGCTTTTGTAGGTGAGACTTTCTACAGCAACAAACCTGTGCAGACAATTTATGCCATTCTCTACATTTTGCTGCTGTCATGTTTTTTTGCTTTGCTTTAACCAAGGCTTTATTTAAAGCCATCTAAGCTTAAAAGAAAATGACTTTGTGAAAGATGAATTACCGGTAATAACATTCATAAGTACAGTATCCACTTGCCCTCCAGAAGGTTTTAGCCCCTTCAAGACCAGGCCATTTTTTTGCTATTTGGCACTGTGCTATTTTAACTGACAATTGCGCGGTCGTGCATCACTGTGCCAAAAATTGAAATTTATAGAATTTTCTATACACAAATAGAGAATTCTTTTGGTGTTAGTTTTATTTTTTTTTTATTATATAAACAAAAAAGACTGAACATTTTGAAAAAAACAATATTTATTTACTTTCTGCTATAAAATATATCCAATAACATTTTTTAAAATTTCATGAATTTAGGCTAAAATGTATTCTGATACTCATCTTAAATAAAATACCAATAAGTGTATAATATTTGGTATGCATGAAAAAAATAGTGTCTACAAACTACAGTATATAATCTGGATTTTGTTTTTATACTAGTAATGGGAGTGATCAGCGACTTCTACTAGGACAGTGAAAGTGTTGCAGGCAATCACTAGCTGATGCTAGCTGGGGGGTACCCTGACTGACACAAATCAATAGTGACACTAATATAGTGATCAGTGCTAGTACTATAAACTGTCACTGTGCTAATCAGTTGAGGCTGGTGGGGTTTTTTTTTTTTTTGGGGGGGGCGGCAAACAACCACCCCCCCCAGTCGGCTGGAAACCCCCCCTACACTGTACTCCGCTAACAGAATGGGAATCCGCCTTGTTTACATCAGCAGATTCCCTTTCTGCGTCTTTGTGGAGAGATGGCGGGTGGCTGGTGGACATTGCGGCCACCAGCCACGTGGATCGACTCCGGTGCCGCGTCCACTGTGTCTGTTACACGAAGCACTGTACCAGTAGGGCGATTCGCGCAATAGAGCCACCCTGCCGCAGTATAACTGCTGCGGCTGGTCGGCAAGTGGTTAAAATGCTGCTCTCTAATATGTCACCCTATTTTAAAAATGTATGTCAGGGAAAAATAATAAACAAAACATATGGACTCCATCTCTGCAAAACATGTACCCCATGTTCCCCATATTTTATCCCTTTGACCTCCTGCTGCCCACATATTGCACATGTGGGGCGGCAAAGTGAGCGGGCATTAATGCCCACAATCCGCGTATATGCATCGCTTGTGGCCAAAGATTCATAGACAGCTCTCGGTCTCTAGTTTAGAACCAGTCGGACTGGCTCCTGATCATGTGACCACTGTGAATGCCAATCACAGTGGTCACGCAAATGGACAATCCTTCCACAAGCCTGGTGTAAAAATCCAGTTGATGGAATGCCAGGGCTGGGTGGGAAGAGGTTACAGACCCTGCAAGTTCAGAAGAATACCTGTTGATCCGCCAAAATGCACTCAACTTCCAAGTCTAGTTGTGAGCTGACAGCAAACAGCATTTTTGTGGACTGAGTGATGTCAGCCCTGCCTAGTTTTCTTTTGCTAAACTGCTCAAAACAACCCAATTGCCCATCTCCACAACAGAGCCACCATGATTTCTGTAGTCCCAAGATAAGAACTAGGAGGATTAATCAGACACCTTAAAGCAGACCTTCAGTAATTTTTTCAACTTTCCATCTATTAAATCTTCCAGATTCCGATAAGCCCCCCGCCCGCAGACCCCCACAACCACCGGGCAAGGGTTGTGGGGATGAGGCCCTTCTCCCCCTTCAAAATGGGGACAAGGTGCTTTGAGGGGCTACCCCAAAGCACCCTCCCAATGTTTAGGGCATGTGGCCTGGAACAGTTCAGGAGGGGGGCGCTCTCTTGTCCCCCCCTCTTTTCCTGCAGCCTGCCAGGTTGCGTGCTCGGATAAGGGTCTGGTATGGATTTTCGGGGGGACCCCACGCCATTTTTTTAAAAAAATTTTGGAGCGGGGTTCCCCTTAAAATCCATATGACCTGAAGGGTCTGGTATGGGTTTTGAGGGGGAGCCCCATGCCATTTTTTTTTAAATTTTGGTGCCGGGTTCCCCTTAATATCCATACCAGACCTGTCTGGTATGGAATTTAGAGAGACCCACACGCATTTTTTTTTTATTTTGTTTCGGGGTTCCCCTGTGGGGAAATCCCATGCCGTTTGTATTGTCGGACCAACAATTCCTTATAGCCTATATGTCATTTTGCTGTCAGACTGTTCTAAACACGAGAAACATGCGCCCCTTTACAGGCATACTATAGACACCCCCCAGGTATGAAATTTAAAGGAATATTACACTTTTATTGTTTCACTTTAAGCATCATTAAAATCACTGCTCCCGAAAAAAACGTCAGTTTTTAAAACTTTTTTTTTTGCATTGATACATGCCCCCTGCGGCAGGACCCAGGTCCCCAAACACTTTTTATGACAATAACTTGCATATTAACCCTTAAAATTAGCACTTTTGATTTCTCCCATGGACAATTCAATATAGCCGACAACGCTATTACTTCATGACTTTTTTTTCCCTTTAGAAATGTAATTTTGTTGTCAGACTTTTCTAAACACGGGAAAAAAGCGCCACTTTACAGGCATACTATAGACACCCCCCAGGTACGAAATTTAAAGGAATATTTCACTTTTATTGTTTCACTTTAAGCTTTATTAAAATCACTACTCCTGAAAAAACGGACGTATTTAAAACTTTTTTTTGCATTGATACATGTCCCCTTGGGCAGGACCCAGGTCCCCAAACACTTTTTATGACAATACCATGCATATAAGCCTTTAAAATTAGCACTTTTGATTTCTCCCATAGACTTTTAAAGGGTGTTCCCTGGCTTTCGAATTTGCCGCGAACACCCCAAATTGTTTGCTGTTCGGCAAACAGCCAATGTTCGAGTCAAACTCATGTTCGACCCGAGCATAAAGCCCATCCCTATTCAGTAGGCTAGCAGATGGGACTGACAATGGTAATAGGAAATTCACTGCAGCAAAGTAGCATCAACTAAGTGCTGTGAGCTAAAATAATAAGGACCACGGTGGATCTTAGACTTCATGTACACTGCTGCTGGTAAACGGACGTTTAGGAGCAGTTGGGTGTTTTTTTCAACTGCCCCTGAACTCTCCTCTATGTTATCTTATCAGTACATGCACACAGGGTCGTTTATAGTCGTTTCTAGGCAGTTGCGTTTAGAGGATTTTTTTGGAACCCAAGCTGTGTTTAGAGGCATTTCAAACGCCAAATGCGGCTAAGCGTGGCTACCCGCGTTTAGGCGCGTTTTCGTCTAGTAGCGTTTTTAAAGGGAAACATTTTATTTATTACTTTTGAGCCTGGAAAATGCTAAAGACACACCAAAAACTCAATTATCACTGTATACAGGCTTGATATACCATGTGATATTCCCCTCATCAGCCAATTGTGCTGCACAATACACACCTTGCATTACTTGACGCTGAAGTTGAATAGGAATTTCACTCACCCGTCAACCATTGAGAATTAATCCTGATGACCCCCACATTGAGCTTGAGACCCTAATGTCTGGCTGTTTGCATTTCTTGATGACTCAACATGTTATAAAGTTTTCCATCTAAAGTCAAAGGTGGCAATTGACATGCGTGTAAAATTAAACGATTTCTCTGGTTAATTACGCAGTTGAACATACATATTAGAAAAGTATCCTGTGGACATGCGCTGAGCCATCAATGGATGTGTCCAGTAGCGACGAACTCTGGTCCTCCCATGCAATTTTCTACATCTTTGGAGCCTCAGCAAAAGCAACATCAGGAGCATTTCCTCACACATGCTCATCATGGGATCCATATTAACAAACCAGCCAAAAAATAACAGCTAGTTACAAGCACACTGCTTTCTCAGCTGCTACTCACACTGTTCTCTCACAGAATGTCTGAAATAGTTAATAAATACTTCTTTTTAGTGCTTTCTAATCATTTGGGAGGGACTCCTGAGGTTATCTTTAATAAAGCGGCTTGTAAACGCTGCTAAACACACGTTTTTAAACGTGGATTACTAGCTGTGATGTTCCAGCGTTCAGGAGAGGTTGAGAAACGTTCCGTGTACATGAAGCCTTATGCCGTACACACGACTGGACGTTTCGTCGGACTCAACTCCGAAGGACTTTTCGACGTAGTTCCAAGGGTCTGGTATGGATTTTTGGGGGGAGTTCCAACGAAACGGACTTGCCTACACACAATCACACCAAAGTCCGAATGATTCGAACGTGATGAGGTATGACCGGACTAGAATAAGGAAGTTCCTAGCCAGTAGCCAATAGCTGCCCTTGCGTCGTTTTTGGTCCGTCTGACTAGCATACAGACTAAGGGATTTTTCGATAGGACTTGAGTCCGTCGGAAAGATTTGAAACATGTTCTATTTCTAAAGTCCTCAGATTTTTCGACAGAAAAGGTCCGATGAAGCCCACACACGATCCAACTGTCCGACGGATTCGTAGTTCCAAGGGTCTGGTATGGATTTTTGGGGGGAGTTCCAACGAAACGGACTTGCCTACACACGATCACACCAAAGTCCGAATGATTCGAACGTGATAAGGTATGACCGGACTAGAATAAGGAAGTTCCTAGCCAGTAGCCAATAGCTGCCCTTGCGTTGTTTTTGGTCCGTCTGACTAGCATACAGACTAAGGGATTTTTCGATAGGACTTGAGTCCGTCGGAAAGATTTGAAACATGTTCTATTTCTAAAGTCCTCAGATTTTTCGACAGAAAAGGTCCGATGAAGCCCACACACGATCCAACTGTCCGACGGATTCGTTCCGTCGGACCTTTGATGCCCCGTACACACATTCAGACTTTCTGACAATAAAACCGTAGATTTTTGTTAGAAGGATGTTCACTCCAACTTGTCTTGCATACACACGGTCACACAAATGTTGGCCAACAATTACGAACGTGGGAACGTGATGATGTACAAAATGTACGACGAGCCGATAAAAAGGAAGTTCAATAGTCATGTGCCACCCTTTGGGCTCCTTCTGCTAAAGTTGTGTTTGATGAGCATTGATACCGAGCATGCGTGTTTGTACTTTGGACTTTTGTGCGACGGACTTGTGTACACACGATCGGAAAGTCCAACAAGAAAAATTTGTTGGCGGAAAATTTGAGAACCTGCTAGCCAACATTTGTTGGCGGAAAGTCTGACAACAAATGTTCTATGGAGCATACACACGGTTGGACTTTCCGCCAACAAGCTCACATCCAACATTTGTTGTCGGAAAATCCGATCGTGTGTACGGGGCATAAGGCATCTAAAATAGTAAGGAGCATGCTGGATTTGTGGCAGCTCAACAGTTATTTGTCCATACTTGCTGTATTTTAAAAATGAAAAATCATGGGGAAATAAGCATGTATTACAGAGATGTACTGATTTGTTTTTTTTTTAAATAACTGCAATTAAGTAATAAAGAAGGTTTTCATCATTGTATTTCTATAAACGCTCCCTGTTCATCTATCATTCAGAATAATTTTCTGATTCTAGTTTATTAAAAAAGGATAGACTTAGACTTTCCAAATACACTGAACATATTAAGCTAATTATATCACCCTTCTGCATTCATTTCCCAGTGTCAGTTGTGCCTAATATGACTTAGTTAAAGAATTAATGGATGTCACATGTGCCAGGATCTGGCGGAGTATAATCTAGAAGGCAGTAAGTTTATATGTTGCAGAATATATCAATTTCCTTCTGAATAATTTTAACATTCCATCACAATCAGCCGACATGTTCTTGCCTCTTCGGTGGATCAGCGGAGATAAATCGTTCTGGCACAGCAATTCCATTTTATGACTAGAATAGGTAACAGCTATTTAATAAAGTTATTATGTTTCAAGCTGACTCAAAAGAACACAGATAGAAATTGTTAAAGATATATTTCCTTGTGTACACAGTGTAATAGGAGATTGGAGAATATTGCTAGGTTGCTGAAAATAACTTGAGGGCTTATTTACACAAGCAGGCGCTCTATGCCAGGAGCACTATACCAGGCACACTATACCGGGCACACTATACCGGGCGCACTATACCAGGAGCACTATATCGGGCGCACTATACCGGGCGCACTATACCAGGTGCACTATACCGGGGGCACTATACCGGGCGCACTATACCAGGAGCACTATACCAGGAGCACTATACCGGGCGCACTATACCAGGTGCACTATACCGGGCGCACTATACCGGGCGCACTGTACCAGGAGCACTATACCAGGCACACTATACCGGGCACACTATACCAGGTGCACTATACCGGGGGCACTATACCGGGCGCACTATACCAGGAGCACTATACCAGGAGCACTATACCGGGGGCACTATACCGGGCACACTATACCAGGAGCACTATACCAGGAGCACTATACCGGGCTCACTATACCAGGAGCACTATACCAGGCACACTATACCGGGCACACTATACCAGGTGCACTATACCGGGGGCACTATACCGGGCGCACTATACCAGGTGCACTATACCGGGGGCACTATACCGGGCGCACTATACCGGGCGCACTATACCAGGAGCACTATACCAGGAGCACTATACCGGGCGCACTATACCAGGTGCACTATACCGGGCGCACTATACTGGGCGCACTGTACCAGGCACACTGTACCGGGCGCACTATACCAGGAGCACTATACCAGGAGCACTATAGCAGGAGCACTATAGCAGGCGCACTATACCAGGCGCAGTATACGAAGTGCACTGTACCGGGCGCACTATACCGGGCGCAGTATACCGGGCGCACTATACCGGGCGCACTATACCAGGCGCACTATACCAGGAGCACTATACCAGGAGCACTATAGCAGGAGCACTATAGCAGGAGCACTATACCAGGAGCACTATACCAGGCGCACTATACCAGGCGCACTATAGCAGGAGCACTATACCAGGCGCACTATAGCAGGAGCACTATACCAGGTGCTCTATACCAGGCGCACTATACCAGGAGCACTATACCAGGCGCACTATAGCAGGAGCACTATACCAGGCGCACTATACCAGGCGCACTATACCAGGAGCACTATACCAGGTGCACTATACCAGGCGCACTATACCAGGCGCACTATACCACAGCCGCCGGTGTGCGCTGCAAAGGGAGCACTGCAAGACTATACAGAGCAGCTCAATGCATATAATGTAAATGAGCCCCAAAGTTTCTGCAATACTTGCAAACAAGCACTGACATTACTGTTTTGTTATGTATGTGTGGCATATCTGATGGAAGCATATGTCAGGGCAAAAAAAAAAAAAATTCAGTACACCTGATCAATACACGCAATATTCCCCATATTGTCTGCAAGTACTTAAAAATACCAGATGATTTGCCAGAAAGTTTTAGGTTAATTACTAAAACTGGAGAGTGCAAAATCTGGTGCAGCTCCATGCAGAAACCAATCAGCTTTCAGGTTTTATTATCAAAGCTTAACCACTTAACTGCTTGCGGACCAGCCGCCACGGGTTTACTGCGGCAGGTTGGCTCCGCTGTGCGAAATCACGTTATTGTACATGATCTCGCGAGGCCTGGATAGCAGTGCCCGCTGCAAGCTCCGTGAGTCCGACCGCGGGTCCCGCGGACTCGATGTTCGCGGGGATACCCGCGATCGTCTCACAGAGAGGAAGAACGGGGAGATGCTGATGTAAACAAGCATCCCCCCATTCTGCCTAGTGACAGTGTCACAGATCTCTGCTCCCTGTAATTGGGAGAGGTGATCAGTGTAGTGTCTCACACAGCCCCTCCCCCCCCACAGTTAGAATCACTCCCTAGGACACACTTAACCCCTACAGCGCCCCCTCCTGGTTAACCCCTTCACTGCCAGTCACATTTACACAGTAATCGCACTGATCACTGTATAAATGTGAATGGTCCCAAAATAGCGTCAAAAGTGTCCGATGTGTCCGCCATAATGTCACAGTCATGATAAAAGACGCTGATCACCGCCATTACTAGTAAAAAAAAAAAGTTAATAAAAATGCTATAAATCTATCCCCTATTTTGTAAACGCTATAACTTTTGTGCAAACCAATCAATAAACGCTTATTGGGATTTTTTTAACCAAAAATATGTAGAAGAATACGTATCGGCCTAAACTGAGGAAAAAAACATTTTTATATATTTTTGGGGGATATTTAATATAGCAAAAAGTAAAAAATAATGCATTTTTTCAAAATTGTCGCTCTTTTTTTGTTTATAGCGCAAAAAAATAAAAACCGCAGAGGTGATCAAATACCACCAAAAGATAGCTCTATTTGTGGGGAAAAAAGGACGTCAATTTTTTTTGGGAGCCATGTCACACGACCGCACAATTGTCAGTTAAAGTGACGTAGTGCCGAATCGCAAAAAGTGCTCTGGTCTTTGGCCAGCCAAATGCTGCGGGGCTGAAGTGGTTAGAGACCGGAAGATTTTCCCCCTTAATGATCAGGCCATTTTTTGTAATACGGCACTGCATTGCTTCAACTGTCCTTTTTTCCCCACAGATAGAGCTTTCTTTTGGTGGTAATTGATCACCTCTGCAGTTTTTACTTTTTGCCCTATAAACAAAAATAGACAAAATTTTGTCTTCTACAATAAACATCCCAAAAAAAAGTTAAAAAAATTTTTTTTTTTCATCAAATTAGGCCAATATGTATTTTACATATTTTTGGTAAAAAAAGTGCAATAAGCGTATATATATATTGGTTTGTGCAAAAGTGATAGTGGCATCTTTATTATTATTTTTTTTTTTTTTACTAGTAATGACAGTGATCAGCGATTTTTACAGGAGTGCGACATTGCGGCGGACAGATCAGACACTATAAAAATGCACTGATTACTGTATATATGACACTGGCAGGGAAGGGGTTGACACTAGGGGGTGATCAAGGGGTTAAATGTGTCCCCTGGGAGGTGTTTCTAACTGTGGGGGGATGGGACTGACTGGAAGTAGAGAGAGATCGCTGTTCCTAATCACTAGGAATAGACGATCACTCTGAACTCCCCTGTCAGAACGGGGATCTGTTTGTTTACATTGACAGATCCCCGTTCTGGCTCTCTGTGGAGCGATCGTCGGTGGTCGGCAGACATCGCGGCCGCCGGCCACTCGCATCTGTTCCCCAGCCGTGCCGCGGGCGCTCATGCGCCTGCTGTAGCTGTTAAAGGGACCACCGTACAGCTATGGCGATTCGCGGGAAAGAGCCGACCTGCCGCCGTATAATGACGGAGGCTGGTCAGCAAGTGGTTAAAGTGATTGTAAACGATCACCTTGTAAAAAACCCATTCATTTTAATCACCTCAATACAGGGCACTTATAGCCCCTTCCTGCCCAGGCCATTTTTCAGCTTTCAGCGCTGTCACATTTTGAATGACAATTGCCCCGTCATGCTACACTGTAATCATGTGAAATTGTTATCGTTTTCTTCACACAAATAGAGATTATTTTTGGTGGTATTTAATCACTCCTGGGTTTTTTTTTATTTTTTCCTTAAAAAAAAGACCAAAAATGTTGAAAAAAAAATTTTTCTTAGCTTCTGTCAGTAAATTTTGTAAATAAGTCATTTTTCTCCTTCACTGATGGGCGCTGATGAGGCGGCACTGATAGGCTGCACTTATGAGCACTGATGAGGTGGCGCTGATGAGCAGGCACGAATATGCCGCGCTTATGGGCACTGATAGGTGGCACTGATATGTGGCACTGATAGGCAGCACTGATGGGTGGCATTGGTGGGCACTGGGCACAGATAGGCGGCATTGATGGGCATAGATAGGTGGCACTGGTGGGCACAGATAGGTGGCATGGATAGGAGGCACTGATGGGCGGCACTGATGGGTATTGATGGGTGGCATTGATGGACAGCAGTGATGAGCATTGATGGGCCGAAGTGATGGGCATTGATGGGCAGCACTGACTGGCATCACTAATGGCCACTGATTGCTGGCACTTGTGGGAACTGATTGCTGTCATACCTAGCTATCCCTTGTGAGGAGATGCCGCTGATCGGCTCTCCTCTCCTCACACTCTGTCAGTGTGAGGCGAGGAGCGCCGATTACCGGCATCTCCGTATTTACATGTGACCGGCTGTGATTGGACACAGCCCATCACATGGTTAAAGAGCTGCGGCCATGGCTCTTTACACAGAACGGGGTCGTGCCTTGTCCTACCGCATCCAATTCGCAAAAGCAGGAGATTGTTACCAGGTTCTCTATGGAGCCGGTTCACATATCTCCGCAGTGATCGCTCCGCAATCGTTCCGGAGCGATTTGCACAGGAATGCTCTTTTGGTCCATTTCAGGTCCGAATTCAGCCAAAAATTCGGGCTGAAATCGGACCTGAAATGGTGAACGAGGATGCACCGGACCCCAGCTGTGAGCCGCTGCGTGTTCATATGTGAACCCAGCCTTAAGTCTTCATCCTCACACTGGACACAAAAAAATGTCTTTTTCCCTTTTCATCATGGAGGATTATATTTACTAATTGAGGACTTGTTTTTTTTTCACTTTACATTACTAGTTTGTTTATTCATTTATTTTTGGATTATTGGCACTACACATCTGCTTGCACATATGTTTCACTTGGATGTTATAAGTTGCACTAGTATATACAGCTGGATAAAACAAAAACTGGGCTGCAAAGCAACAAAATTTGATTATTTTAAAGAGGGGTGATTCTTTTCTATATGAAAACACACCCTGAGACAGAGTTTACAGATAAAGATAATATAGTAGACAGCACTATATTTATAGAAGGTACTGTACATACATCTATCTATCTATCTATCTATCTATCTATCTATCTATCTATCTATCTATCTATCTATCTATCTATCTATCTATCTATCTATCTATCTATCTATCTATCCATCTAATACATATATTTTAACTTATCGTATATAGTGTTATAACGATCTGCATATGGAGGCAGCCAATATTGGTCATTACATGTGCAGGCTCTGCTTCTTGCTTGTGCTGTGCTGTGTTTTACATAATGCAAGCCTATGGGTTGGCTAATAATTCAATGAAAGGAAAGCACTCCCTGTGTGGCTGATATGGCAGAGTAATTCAAGGGGATCATTTTATCATGCTTCCTGTAGCTAATCTACAAATTACTACATGCGATAGAATACCACACATTTGGAAATGCAAGGATGAAAAATGTGAAAGTCACTGCAATACTAATGCCCTGTACACAGGATCGGACATTCCGACAACAAAATCCATGTTTTTTTCCGATGGATGTTGGCTCGAACTTGTCTTGCATACATACGGTCACACAAATGTTGTCGGAAATTCCGAACGTCAAGAACACGGTGGCGTACAACACGTACGACGAGCCGAGAAAAATGAAGTTCAATAGCCAGTGCGGCTCTTCTGCTTGATTCCGAGCATGCGTGGAATTTTGTGCGTTGGAATTGTGTACACATGATCGGAATTTCCGACAACGGATTTTGTTGTCGGAAAATTTGAGATCCAGCTCTCAAATTTTGTTTGTCAGAAATTCCGACGGAAAATGTCCGATGGAGCCCACACACGGTCGGTATTTCCAAAACGAACTCCCATCGAACATTTGTTGTCGGAAATTCCGTTGTGTGTACGGGGCATTATAGTTACAATATGTGAAAAAAAAAGGGGCCGGATGGCCAAACGCTGCACTAAAATAAGAATAACAACTAAGCAGAGATAAAATGAATAAAGTAAATATAAGCAGCTCGCACCAAGAGTCTGCAATACAAAACTCAAAATAATATAGTATGTAAATGGTGCAGCGCTAAATTAAATGAAAAAAGTGAAAACAAGGCTAAACCAAGAAAACTAAAGCAGACATATGTGATATATGCTGGTGATGTGAAAATTAAATCACTAAGTGGTGTGAAACTGGTCAAGTAGACATCACTAATATACACATAAAATAAAATAAATAAATCAATGGAGTCCACAGTTGAATGGTGTGAATTTGATAATCACAAGTGAAATATATTGAAATGCGTGATATAGATAAAAATAAAAATTGAATAGTGAATATAAAGTTCCAGTGAACTCGCAAAAGGAAGAAGAAACTTCAACAGGTGAGTACTGCAATTAGTACTGTGATGAGAAAAAAGTCCCTTTATCCAATGAAACCGGAACACCCAAAGTGAAATAGGTTGGCTCCTTACCAGCTATACAGACCAAAAAGTTGGTCTCACCAAGCCTTGGGAATTAGGTCTCCCAAAAACCGTATGAACATTTCAAGGCTGTGATATCTGTAATGCCTGAGAGGATAGGAGGGACCAAGGCTGCTCCACTGGGGTTGATGTTGTCACTGCCGGCTCAGCTCTCCCCGTCTTCCGGGCTCCACAGCCTCATGTGTGTCCACAGCCAGTGGCGGCCACCGCTGGCTGTGGACACGCATGAGGCTGTACTAATTGCAGTACTCACCTGTTGAAGTTTCTTCTTCCTTTTGCGAGTTCACTGGGACTTTATATTCACTATTCAATTTTTATTTTTATCTATATCACGCATGTCAATATATTTCACTTGTGATTATCAAATTCACAACATTCAACTGTGGACTCCATTGATTTATTTTATTTTATGTGCATATTCGTGATGTCTACTTGACCAGTCTCACACCACTTATGCCCCGTACACACAGTCGGATTTTCCGATGGAAAATGTGTGATAGAACCTTGTTGTCGGAAATTCCGACCATGTGCAGGCTCCATCACACATTTTCCATCGGATTTTCCGACACACAAAGTTTGAGAGCAGGCTATAAAATTTTCTGACAACAAAATCCGTTGTCGGAATTTCCGATCGTGTGTACACAAATCCGATGCACAAAGTGCCACGCATGCTCAGAATAAATAAAGAGATGAAAGCTATTGGCTACTGCCTCGTTTAGAGTCCCAACATACGTGTTTTACGTCACCGCGTTCAGAACGATCGGATTTTCCGACAACTTCGTGTGACCGTGTGTATGCAAGACAAGTTTGAGCCAACATCCGTCGGAAAAAATCCTAGGATTTTGTTGTCGGAATGTCCGATCAATGTCCGACCGTGTGTACGGGGCATTAGTGATTTAATTTTCACATCACCAGCATATATCACATATGTCTGCTTTAGTTTTCTTGGTTTAGCCTTGTTTTCACTTTTTTCATTGAATTTAGCGCTGCACCATTTACATACTATAGTTACAATATGTGCTTACTGAAAATATTCCATGTGCTCTCTTTAAAACACACAACCAATTTACAATTCAAAATTTTGGTTTTAACTTTGGCCTAATAGAACAGGCAATAACCTGCAGAACAAAGTTACACAAATGACATATACTTTGATGACTAAGCATGTATCCCTCTAGATTAGGGGTCTCCAAACTCTTAAGGATGAGGCCCACATCGCATATATTTTACAAATATTTGCAGCGTGAAAAAATCCCCATTAGAATGTCCTTAAGGCTGGGTTCACACTGCTGCACTGTGTGACTTTGCATGTGAATCGCACCGCACTGCTGTGCAAATCACATGCGATGTCTGTGCAATGCAAATTCAGCCATACAGTTTGTATGGCTGAATTCGCATGGCATTCAAACCAAAGTCATGCAGGACACTTTTTTTGGTCCGTGCCAGAATCGGATCACGTGGGTGTTCACACTCATGCAATCCAATTCCTGTCCAATTTGACAGTTCGTACTGCGATATGCGAACCGATCTGTGGGTGTCATTAACACCCGCAGCGGTTTGCATAGGGCA
This sequence comes from Aquarana catesbeiana, assembly GCF_042186555.1. Classification (NCBI taxonomy): domain Eukaryota; kingdom Metazoa; phylum Chordata; class Amphibia; order Anura; family Ranidae; genus Aquarana; species Aquarana catesbeiana. Next base: position 352,888,802 of record NC_133329.1, on the reverse strand, counting down.
GCGTGAACTGTCTGCGGTTTGTATGCGATCCAGGAAGGGAACCAGTACTGGATTCGCACGGGTTCTCGCATTGCAGCAGTAAGAACCGAGTCTTACATCAGAGTCCCTATTAGAGTCTGCTGTTACATTATGGTCCCCATCAGAGTTCCCATTATAGGGTTCCCACCCTAATGCCCCTTAGATCAGTGTCCCCATCAGTGTCCCTAATAGAGTCCCCCATTACAGAGTCCATGTGTGGGTTGGGGGGGGGTGTGAAGCGGTGACCATAGGCAGCCTTTGCTGATTTTAATCCTCAACCTGTGCCCACTGAGGACATCACTGAGACTAGCTGCAAGCCGGATAAAATCTTGTGGAGGGTGAGCAGAGTTTGGAGACGCCTCCAGGTGATAAGCTTATAAAGGGGCCGTTCATACCTATGTGTTCTGGTGACATATAGTATCTCACAAAAGTGAGTACACCCCTCACATTTTTGTAAATATTTTATTCTATCTTTTCATGTGACAACACTGAAGAAATGACAATGTAAAGTAGTGAGTGTTCAGCTTGTTTAAAATGGGGCCACATTGGGCCCAATTAGCCATTTTCCCTCCCCGGTGTCATGTGACTCATTAGTGATACAAGGTCTCAGGTGTGTTAAATTTGGTGTTATCGCTCTCACTCTCTCATACTGGTCACTGGAAGTTCAACATGGCACCTCATGGCAAAGAACTCTCTGAGGATCTGAAAAAAAGAATTTTTGCTCTACATAAAGATGGCCTAGGCTTTAAGAAGATTACCAAGACCCTGAAACTGAGCTGCAGCACGGTGGCCAAGACCATACAGCGGTCTAACAGGACAGGTTCCAATCAGATCAGGCCTCGCCATGGTTGACCAAAGCAGTTGAGTGCGCATGCTCAGCATCATATCCAGAGGTTGTCTTTGGGAAATAGATGTATGAGTGCTGCCAACATTGCTGCAGAGTTTGAAGGGGTGGGGGGCCAGCCTGTCAGTGCTCAGACCATACGCCGCACGCTGCATCAAATTGGTCTGCATGTCTGTCGTCCCAGAAGGAAGCCTCTTCTAAAGATGATGCACAAGAAAGCCCACAAACAGTTTGCTGCAGTCATGCTTTTTTACTATGCATGTACTCATATTGCTATGTCATGTTTTTTAATGAATAAAACATGTCTTGTTACATTGACTCATCTTTTAGCCATGCTAGATCTACCTCATTTAAAGTCCCAAACCCTCTTTTTCTTGTATGCATTGCATACTAGCTCATTATGAAATACTTACCTTAGAACAAAGCCCTGCAGTGGCCCCGCACACCACTAAGATGGCGGACATTTTCCCGAAGCCGCGATGCCGCCAGTCATGGCACAGGGCTCCGAAGAAACGACACAGACTGGCATTCCGTCAGAGCGCATGTGCCGATGACATAATCGGCGGTGTATGGCGTAAATATCTCCTAACGGTGCAAGTTTAGGAGATATTTACAGTACCTACAGGTAAGCCTTATTATAGGCTTACCTGCAGGTACCATTTAAAAAAGAAGACCTTACTTCCTCTTTAATGACCCAGAGGCAGCGTGTATAACGTCACTTCCAAATTCTGGTGTCATTTTCTAAAGGCAGGATGGCCAGGGAAGAAACTTATTGAGACCGATCTATGTTCCATTAGCAGGGTGGATAAAAATCAATGATGTTTTAAAAAAAAAAATTTAAAAATCGGATTTTTTTAAAATTTAAATCTAAAGATAGTTTTCTATTTAAGATACATTAATAATTTCGTTTATTCAGCAAGAAATGGAGCTTAGTTATGTAGCATGAGGCTGTATATTCTGCAATATTTAAAGGGTAACTCCACTTTCTTGGGGGAAAAAAAATAGCAAATAAAGAAAAAATATGATTGCATATGATTACGACACTAATCATAAGTTATATAAGTTATTAAAGATGACCTTTCCTTTTCAATCTGTAATTTTCTGAGAATACATTGCAATATGGCTACCTGGAGTTTTCTATACACAGAGAGTGTACTGACCACTCCCCAGAAACATCATTTCCTGCTTGTGTGATTGGCTCACCAATTTTCCCAGAAGTCTGCCTAACATACTCACATAAGTCAGATTTCAGACATCCCTTGCAACAAAAATTTCATTTTTGCAGAGATACTTTAAATAGGAACACGTCTAAAGAAATGCAGGCCCAGCAGATTTCCTCATTAGTGCCCTGTAGCTCCACACCTGTGAGTTAATTATGAAACCACTCCCATTAGACCCAGTCAGAACAGAGGCTCAGACAAACACACATGCATTTCTTCAGAATAACAAAAGGTAGGAATCTGCAGCAAAGTTTGTTATAATCCTTGCAATGTACAGAGATCACCCAGAGGGGTATGTTTTTTTCTCAACAAAAAGTGGAGTTACGCTTTAAATTTTTGGTAAATTCATTCAATGAATCCAAGCTCTGTAAGCTGAGATAACACGCATTGCATTGATGCATTCACATAATTTCGCGGTAACCTTGAGATAAACCAAAGTTCAGGAATATTCCTTTATCTCATTGTTTTGCAAATCTATGTACACTACAAACTGTATGATTGAATCGGTTCTGATATCACTGTTTTACTAACCTGACAGCTTATTATTCTAAATAGGAAACCTTAATTTTGTTTGCAAATATTAAAGATTCTAACTACCAGCAAGAATAAGTCCTTATATTTAAAGAGCACCTGTCATTTCAGATCCATCATGGCAGCGCCTGTTAGCGGGGCATCCACTCACCTGCTGAATGGGACTGTCGGTGAGTCAATAGCGGGTCAGAGGAGGAGCCGCTGCAGGACAAAGATGACAGTTGCTCTTTAAAAATTATAATTTAAAGTGGAGTTCCACCCACTTTTACTACTCTTCAGCATCCCTCACTAAACGGTGCACTGTAAACGAATTGGATATTTTAAAAATGTTTTTCTCAGCACCTACTGTATATCTGCTGTATTCATTTTTCACTTCCTCCTCCCTGGCCGTGGCCCATCGTATCATTTCCTGTTTGCAATGCCTTCTGGGAAGGGGCGGCAACTTCCTCTGACACTGCCGTTGCTATGGAAACCTGACCTGAAACCTATTACACTGCTTGTGCTGCACTGAGCATGTGCAAGATCTGCAAGGATGAGATCCAGGAAGAAATACAGTCTGGCTTCAGATGCCCACACTTAAGATGGCCACGGCCTGCTGTAAGTTTATAAAATAACAAACTACTGCTATAAACTAACAAAACAGACCCTAGTTTACAGACTAACTTTACTAGAATACATTAAGCTTGTGTATTATAGGGGTATTTTTATTTAAAAAGTATAATTTCGGCCGGAACACCACTTTAAATGGAGTTGATTTAAATCAAGCTTTTTAACAACCGTGTTTCCCCGGGTCTTATATTAATTTTTGCACTAGGGCTTATTTTCAGGGGATGTCTTATTTAATTATGGCACTAAAGTGGTTGTAACCCTAAAAAAAAAATCAGTTTCTTTTAAAGCATGATAGATAGCACAGTGCTTGTGCTGCATCATTTACCCCTCTCCATGTTCTAAAAATCAATCATGAATAAATCAATAAAAAATAAAAAAAAGTTCCTGTGTCACCCCCCCACCCCTTCCACTGTCAGGTCAGAAGTCAGTTTAATCATTAAAAAAATCCATCTTGCTTAAAATCCTTATGAAATACCTTTAATAAAAATGTTATACTGGTTCATTAGTGTGTCCACAGTTTTATACCATAAAAAATATTTTACAGCTCCTTTGGGCATTCACGTGTGATCTGCTCTTCTTCTCTGAGATCCCCGCTGACGTCAGCCCGCTCCCAGTACTGCAGAGGGAGGGGCCGCAGACATCAGTGGGGAGAAGAGGATGAGAGAGAAGAGCCGAGATCCCGCTGACGTCAGCCCACTTCATACACTGAAAAGGAAGGGGCTTCAGACATCAGCCAGGATGAGAAAAGAGGACTTCCGGCGGCTGTAAAATATTGTATTATTAATACAGTAAGGGGAATAAAGGTGTAGCGCTAAATACAGTAATAAATGGAGACACTGCACCAGTATACAGTAATGGATTACAGGTTTTTTAGTGAACTTTGATAGGGCTTATTTTCGGGGTAGGGCTTATATTGCAGCCTGCCCTGATAATCAAACTAGGTCTTACTTTCAAGGTAGGGCTTATTTTCGGGGAAACACAGTAGTGATTTAAATCAAATCCACCCTGCCCATTAGCTTCCTTGGGAGGCAGGTGAGACTTCTGGGGTCTTTTACACCCCCCCCCCCCCCCCCTAATGTCCCATTAAAGAGAATCTGTCTCCATAAAAATCATCATGTAGGGGATTTTTTGTTCCCTAGATGATGAAAAATAAAAGTTTAGTGAACAAAAAAAAATGTAAAAATATTAAAGTTACACCCAAGCACTTAAGCCCCCCCCCCAAAAAAAATGCCCACCCTGGCCAAATAACTGTATGCGTGCGGGCATTCTCTGACCTCCCCAGGTATACACTGATGGCGCAGATTGGAATTTCCCAGTCAATTGCTATTCCTTCTCTTTCAAATAAACTGGCCCCAAAGAATTTCTGCTTTCTGCTCTGCTGCCTCCTTCACAGGTATAAGCACCCATATCCAGCTCCTCCGTGCATACATATTTATGTCAGGATTTTTGGTCTGACAGATCTTTCAGTGATATCTTTGACACATTTACATACCTGGACACCAATATAGCTAATACCATACTCACCTTATTTGCTAATAAAAACGATAAAACACTGATTTTCTAAAATAAATAAATAAATAAAAATAAAAAATAAAAAAATTACTTATCCAATAAATGGGAAACATAAATTTATGGGAAACAAGTCTCCTACCAACAAGCTTATCAACATCCAAGACTAACTAGATATGCCGGCTATTGCATTCTGACACTTCGACTCTCGCGTTCAGATAATTATACTGCATATAAAGCATGATAAAGTGTTCCTATAGAAAGGGTTCATTATATATTCTGGTTCCCACGGTGCTTGGACCCTTTAAACAAACATCTGAATGCAATCTCTGCAAAAAAGCTGTGACTTACAGACTTTACAACACTCAAGTTGTTATCATCTGTTTCCAGGACAGTGTTATCGGCAGAAGCATTGCATGTGAATTTCCCTCTTGTACTGAGTGCCTCCCCCCCCCCCCCAGCGCTATATAAAGAACACTGAATGTTAGTCATCAAATGAAAAAAAAAAAAGAACTCAACATCAACAGATAAAATAAAATACTCGTATACTGTTGATTTGAACATTTCAGCAATACTGATAGACTTTTCTGATGCTGATAGGCTTTCCATGTATTCCAAAGAATATATAAAAATCTTATTTGGACTACACAGGGAGGAAACCTTTGCAGAATGAAAGATGCAGACTGCTGATTTCTCCTTCTAAAAATGCTTGTTGTCTGGCTGATGGAATATCTTCATGATGTTCTAAGTCACTGACCTGAAACAAGTCATCCGGAATGTACTTGCTGCATGCTTGTTCTAGGTCAGTACCTCTGTATGTACAATAAAAAACAAAAAAAGGCACACTTGATGAATCACTGTTATTTTTTTTTTTTTCTGCTGTCAGTCTTCTATGTTTTTATCCACTGACTGCCAGGCAACTAATGTTTTCACAAAGTAATGGTCTCATACATATTTCTATCAATCCAGGTGCGTAAATGCCTAAAAGCAATAAAGTGTAGCAATTCATATACAAATATACACAGTATATTACAGTAGTTAGCACTTCCGCCTAGCAGCACTATGGTCGCCGGTTCGAATCCTAACCATTATGCCCCGTACATATGATCGCACATTCCGACATCAAAATCCATTAAATTTTTTCCGATGCATGTTGGCTCAAACTTGTCTTGCATACACACGGTCACACAAAGTTGGTCGGAAATTCCGAACATCAAGAACGCGGTGACGTACAACACATACGACGAGCCGAGAAAAATGAAGTTCGATAGCCAGTGCTGCTCTTCTGCTTGATTCTGAGCATGCGTGGCACTTTGTGCGTCGGAATTGTCTACACACGATCGGAATTTACGCAAACGGATTTTGTTGTTGGAAAATTTTAGATCCAGCTCTCAAACTTTGTGTTGTGTCGGAAATTCCGATGGAAAAAGTCAGATGGAGCCTACACACGGTCGGAATTTCTGACAACAAGCTCCGATCGCACATTTTACGCTGGAAAGTCGACCGTGTGTACAGGGCATGACACTACATGCCTAGAGTTTGTATGTTCTCCCTGTTCCTGAGTGGTTTTCCTCCCACATTCCAAAGACATGCTGGTAGGGTAATTGGCTCCTGTCTAAATTGGCTCCAGTGAAGGGGTAGGCAACCTTTGAGAGATAGAGATCTACCTGGACAAAAGTGAAGAGATCAAAGGTCACCGGGGTGCAGTGGTGATCTTTGATATCGGTAACTAGCGATAACTAGCAAGCCCCCAATAAAAAGTAAAGACAGCATTAAAAAACCTAGAAAGATCGACTAAAACTAATGTCAATCTAAAAATATAAACTTACCCTACCTTAAAAGTTAGCTTTAGTGAGAAACTCTGCATTTACTTTCATTCACAATTTTTCATGTCTGGAGAGCAATTGGTTACCCCCACAAGTCTGATGCCAGAGTACATCATGAAAGCAGAACATCTGGTACTGCAGGCTGATTATCTTGATTCATTTCAGGCCTGACTATCTGCTCTATTGCAATGGGCACACAATATCCATACGAATCGCTCGGGCGTGTTCGGAGAAAAAACGCCAGAGCTATTCTGGAGACTTTCCCTACCCGCACCGCTGTGACCGGCGACATGTCCCCCAGAGTTATTTCTGGGTTTGCGTGCTCTGGCGCTGTGATTGGCTGGAGCTGCGATGGCGTCACTCCCGCGCATGCGCACAGGAGCCGCTGCTCATGGCACAGGCTCTAAAGAAACGGCAAGAGTAGGCCGTTTATTCAGTGCACATGCGTCCAATGACATCGGTGAAAGCGTATATGGTAAATATCTCCTAAACCGTGCAGGTTTAGGAAAAATGTACAGTACCTACAGGTAAGCCTTATTATAGGCTTACTTGTAGATACAAGTGGTGTAACTAGGTTTACAACCACTTTAAAGTGTGTACCAGGCTATAGATCATTGGAAGTCAGTAGTCATGGCCTCTGAAAAGAGGGTGGCGTTTAGTACCAGTGCACTCCTGGCTTGCACTACAGGCTCATGTTCAGGGATAATCAGAAGATGAGGATAGTGCTATCCACTTGTATTAGTGAATACAGCAACAAACTGCACAACAGGAATGTTGGATAGAAGTTTAGAACCACTCAGCAGGAAATCTAGGCAGCCCATGTTCCCGAAGTAGTTTAAATGCAACATTCAAACTAAATTGGTTTTCTTTTTTTAAAGTAAACTTGTTAGGGCTTCATACATATAAAGCTGATATTATTAATGAAACACAGGTACTTCAAGGTTCCTGTACACATCTACAGATGATTCTCGAGCACCTCCGGAACCTCAAACCTCTGAACCCCTGGATCTCTATTATGCAAATACTGACTTCAGTTAGGAGGATGTCTCTTTGGTGAGCACCCTCCAACAATTCCTTAATGTTCTGTAAAGTTACTTATCACACTGCTGGAGAACAGGAAGGTAGGTAGAAGTAGGTCAAAGCACCAACCTGCTAGGTCAAAGTGGGATATACATAATAGATCTCCAGAGGTTTTAAGAGTTCTGGAGGACATCTACAGCTATGTACAAACCCCTCTGGGTTCGAGATTAAAGTGGTTGTAAACCCTTACATATTTCCAGTGAAGTGACTATCCTCAGGTGATGAAACAAATCCTCCTATGTAAGTTGTACCTGTTTATCTGCAGTCTTCTCTTTTTTACATCCATTCAAAGTGCAGAATTTTCTAAAGCTTCTCTGAGCTGTCAGAAAAAAAATGGGCGGAGAGCTGAAATTACACTCTGCAGAGCTCAGTAAGGAGTGCTCTGAGAGCTGATTGGAGGGAAGAGAGACACAAGCCTTCACACAGCACACAGGAACAGAGCTGAGGCTGTCAATCAGATGGAGGTCCCTCCCCTGTCAACTTGTCAAGCAGAGGAAAGAAGCACCAGACAGAAGTGACACTTAGGCTACTTTCACAGCTAGCGCCTGCATAGCGCCTCTAAAAAGAGCCTCACCTGTCTCTCCTGAGGGCTTTCACACTGGAGCGGTGCGCTTGCAGGACGGTCAAAAAAGTCCTGCAAGTCATATCTTTGCAGCGCTAAAGCGCCCCTGCCCATTGAAAACACCGCCAAACCACTGGCAAAGCGCCACTGCGGGGTTAAAACCGCCCGCTACCGGACGAATAGCGCAGCTAAAACGCTGGTAAAGCGGCGCTAAAAATAGCGCCGCTTTACCGCCGGCGCCCGCCCGCCCCAGTGTGAAAGTAGCCTTAGTGCGATGGGTTGAGACAAGTACACACTATAGAAGGATATGCTTTGTTCATATTTAATGTCTGAGGTTTACAACCACTTTAACATATATGAAGTCAGGACATATTGACTGTAAACAAACATTTTCAAACAGGTGGGTTACCCCCAATCTCTCACACACCCCAGTTACCACTGGTTAAACCCCATAATAAATATATTTTCTTTTGGTAAAGTTGTCAGTAAAATATACACTGATTATGCATAGGGTTTCACAGTAAATATCATAGCAGCCCATTGCATTGTGGATATTACTGTCGCTGTATTTTTCTGCTTGAACATAATGGCAACATCCCTTCATATACAAAACATAATGAAGTGCTACAGCTTAAGGTATTTTTCTAAGGATCTTCATTGGGTTAGGGTACCTTTTTGTGGTTTCATAGTTACATAGGCGAGGTTAAAAAAAGACACAAGTCCATCAAGTCCAACCTATGTGTGTGATTATATGTCAGTATTTCATCGTATATCCCTGTATGTTGCGGTGGTTCAGGTGCTTATCTAATAGTTTTTTGAAACTATCGACGCTCCCCGCTGAGACCACCGCCTGTGGAAGGGAAGGGAATCTAGGATGGAAAAGGTCCCCCAGGTCCTTTTCCATCCTAGATTCCCCCAGAGGTTCTCCCCCCAGTGTATAGATTGCATTCATATTTTTGCCACCCAAATGCATTATTTTACATTTTTTACATTAACCACTTCCCGCCCGGCCCATAGCAGATGACGGCCGGGCGGTGGTTCAGTTATCCAGACTGGGCGTCATATGACGTCCAGCAGGATAACATGCCGCCCGCGCCCGCGGGGGCGTGCATCGCGGCGATCGGTGGATCGGTGTGTCAGTCTGACACACCGCTACACCGATCTTGGTAAAGAGCCTCCGGCGTAGGCTCTTTACCACGTGATCAGCCGTGTCCAATCACGGCTGATCACGATGTCAATAGGAAGAGCCGTTGATCGACAGACGCGAGTAGAGGAGAGCCGATCGGCGGCTCTCCTGACAGGGGGGTCTGCGCTGATTGTTTATCAGTGCAGCCCCCCCTCAGATCACCACACTGGACCACCAGGGATCGCCACTAGGACCACCAGGGAAGGGGCAACATGTGGATGGCCAGGTATGTACCCCATGGCCATCTACATGTGCCCAGTGTGCCCAGTCAGTGCCCAATCTGTGCCAATCAGTGCCCACAAATGGGCACTGATTGGCACCATTATGTTGCAGTGATGCCCAGCAATGCCACCCTTAGGGGCATCACTGCAAACAATCAGTGTCATCAGTGCCACCCATCAGTGTCCATCGGTGCCACCTGTCAGTGCCCATCTGTGGCCATCAGTGCCCATCTGTGCCAACTATCAGTGCCACCCATAACTACCCATCAATGCCACCTACAAGTGCCCACCAATGCCACCTACGAGTGCCCATCAGTGCCGCATACCAGTGCCACCTATCAGTGCCCATCAGTGCCACCTATCAGTGCCCATCAGTGCCGCCTATCAGTGCCCATCATCAGTGCCCGTCAGTGCCACCTCATCATTGCCACCTCATTGGTGCCACCTCATCGGTGCCCATCAGTGCCGCCGTATCAGTGCCCGTCAGTGCAGCCATATCAGTGCCCATCATTGAAGAAGAAAACGTACTTATTTACAAAAATTTTTAACAGAAACAAAGAAAAATTTGTTTTTTTTCAAAATTTTCGGTCTTTTTTTATTTGTTGCGCAAAAAATAAAAACCGCAGAGGTGATCAAATACCACCAAAAGAAAGCTCTATTTGTGGGAACAAAATGATACAAAATTTGTTTGGGTACAGTGTTACATGACCGCGCAATTGTCATTCAAATTGTGACAGCGCTGAAAGCTGAAAATTGGCCTGGGCGGGAAGGTGTCTAAGTGCCTGGTATTGAAGTGGTTAAACCTCATTTGCCATGTAGTTGGCCACCCCATTAATTTGTTCAGATCTTCTTGCAAGGTTTCCACATCCTGCATGGAAGTTATTGCCCTGCTTAGCTTAGTATCGTCCACAAATGCAGAGATTGAACTGTTTACCCCATCCCCCAGGTGGTTTATGAACAAATTAAATAGGATTGGTCCCAGCACAGAACCCTGTGGAGCAGGGGTCTCAAACTGGTGGCCCTCCAGCTGTTGCGAAACTACAAATCCCATGAGGCACTGCAAGCCTGACAGTTACAAGCATGACTCCCACAGGCAGAGGCATGATGGGACTTGTATTTTGCAACAGCTGGAGGGCCGCCAGTTTGAGACCCCTGCTGTGGAGTATTCCCCATTTATCACCACCCTCTGAACTCTCCCTTGTAGCCAGTTTTCAATCCATGTACTCACCCTATGGTCCATGCCAACGGACCTTACTTTGTACATTAAAGGTTTATGGGGAACTGTGTCAAATACTTTTGCAAAATTCAGATACACCATGTCTACAGGCCTTCCTTTATCTAGATGACCTCCTCATAGAAGCTTAATAGATTAGTTTGGCAAGAGCGATTCTTCATGAATCCATGCTGATTACTGCTAATGATACTGTTTTCATTACTAAAATCTTGTATATAGTCCCTTATCATCCCCTCCAAGAGCTTGCATACTATTGATGTTAGGCTAACTGGTCTGTAATTCCCAGGGATGTATTTTGGGCCCTTTTTAAATATTGGTGCTACATTGGCTTTTCTCCAATCCACTGGTACCATACCAGTCAGTAGACTGTCATTAAAAATTAGGAACAATGGTCTGGCAATTACTTGACTGAGTTCCCTAAGTACCCTCAGATGCAAGCCATCCGGTCCCGGTGATTTATTAATGTTAAGTTTCCCAAGTCTAATTTTAATTCTGTCCTCTGTTAGCCATGAGGGTGCTTCCCGTGATGTGTCATGAGGATGAACACTGCAGTTTTGGTTACTGAAGCCCCCCCCCGATTCTCCCATGAAGATTGAGAAGAAGAATAAATTCAAGACCTTCGCCATCTCCCCATCCTTTGTAACCAGATGTCCTTCCTCATTCTTTATGAGGCCAATATGGTCCTCCCTTTTTTTACTGTTTACATACTTAAAGAATTTCTTGGGATTTTTTTTGCTCTCCTCCGCTATGTGTCTTTCGTGTTCTATCTTCGCCACCCTAATTGCACCCTTACATTTCTTGTTGCATTCTTTATAAAGTTTGAATGCTGATGATCATCCCTCAACCTTGTATTTTTTGAAGGCCTTCTCTTTTGCTTTTATCTGCATTTTTACATTGGCGTTAAGCGATCTTTTTGTTTGCTCTTTTAAATTTATTACCAAATGTGATGCACTGGCTAATGCCCTTATTTAATATGCTCTTAAAGCGAACCCATTTCTCCTCCGTGTTCTTTGCTCTTAAGATTTTATCCCAATTTATATCTTCTAGCAAGGTTTGTAGTTTAGGGAACGTGGCTCTTTTGAAATTCAGTGTCTTTGTACTTCCCTTATGTTTCCTATTTGCGTGATTTATACTGAAGCCAATTCACCTGTGATCGCTGTTTCCTAAATTTCCCAGTATTTCCACATCCGTGATCAGGTCTGTATTGTTGGTAATCAGCAGATCCAGTAACGCTTTATTTCGCCTAGTTTACAAAAACCCTCTAACTTTTTGATCTTTACTCCCAGAACATCTGCACCCTCCTCATTTAGGTGCAGTCCGTCCCTTCCATAGTACTGGTGACCTGCTGAGAAGGCAGCCCAGTCCTCCAGGAACAATGTAATAATTAGCATTTTAGGAGTACTTAGTAAGAGAACAATATGTTAACAATCTCCTAATGTATATGTTAGTTTTAGGGTCCCAAAACTAAGACAAGAATTTAGTTAAAATAGTACTTCTTATTAAAAATAATATTTTTTGTTCACATACTCCTTGTATATAATACCTGAGTTGCTAATCAATCTAATTTTCCACAGCTTCATCAAGTCTCTGGAAGGCAACCCTATACCAAACCTTTACCTGTAATGCATACATCACTACATTACTCAAAATTGTATGTGAATTCATTGGGTGATTAGGTAAATAAAATAAGTTCATAGAACAGTAGTTAAAGTTCTTTAAAATTTTAAGTAAGCTACAAAATAGTCAAGAAACTAAGATGCCAGTGTTACAATTTCCCGTGTTATTTCCACATCCATTTGGTATACTCATCCAGTAACACAGTGCTATGTAAGGTTAACCTACAGTATCAGTTATGACCTACATACTTAGTTAATTATTTAGACCAGAACACAAGTTTAATCTAATTTGTCTTAGTTTAATGAAAGGGGTTCCACTGTATGAAATTTCACCAGAACATGACACCATCTAATTAATTTCATACTTTTAGCATTCTGATTTTAAAATTAAATCGACAGGAAAAAAAAGATATATGTATAATTAATAAATAAATATGATATAAAACAAATAATAAACATGTGACCACAATTCATACATATCAGTCAAATGTTGCCTTTTATTAGCCTTCTGTTGCTAAAACAGTGGAAGATAATCGCTGACTTGGTTCCGTGGTTCACTGAATGTTGCTCTGTGCCTTAAATAAGCCCTATTAAGTCTGACTCACATGCAGGGATCATTGAAAACATTTCCAAAAAGAACAGCAAAATCATGTAACCTAAAAAGCCTTTTGTAGTTCAAAAGACAGAACTCGTAGTTTACTACTACGTTTTAAGGTCGCATACGTCTATGTCTATCAAGGGGTTAAAATAAAGCAAGGGCAGAGACACTATTACAATGGCGATTTGCTTAATAAAATTGAAACACGGATCTCTCTCTATCTTTTTATACACTGCACAATTCCCCAGCTCTCAGTAGTGCTTCGTTACATAACCCATCAAAAAAAAAACTGCAGCAGGCATTGCAATTTTTAGGTTCTAACTCCTGCCTGAACGCACCTTGTAACTGGAGTGCTCACAGCACCTTGCTCATCCATTCATGAACCTGCTGTGTGTTTGTGCCAGTTAGGAGTAGGCTTGAAAGTAAATTTGGGCCCTGTGTGCAATTAAGAAGTCACGTTTGGTGCTCAGCCATGAGTCTTGAGGCAAAAAACTAAAGTACATATCCACCTTTCATGTGTACAGTCTTCCCCATTCGAAAGCATGTACTGTATGTGAAATGTGAACTTGATCAATACTACATATACAACCACACAACTGCTATGGGTTAATTAATGACACTAAATATATTATATACAGTACCTATATGGTAGGTTAATTGGCTCCTGTCTAAGTTGGCCCTGCTATGTGTATGTATGCATGTGAGATAGGGACCTTAGATTGTAAACTGCAGCAGGGACTGCGTAAATTGTTGCCACTATATAAATACTTGTAATAGTTTCATATATATATATATATATATATATATATATATATATATGCACATACAGGGTTATACTACACGCATAAGGGATTTAATTAAAGCGTTTGTTACCCCAACACTTCATATTTCCAATATGTGCTGGCTCTACTATGTACTTGTATGAGAAAATATCCTGTTCTCTTTGTATTGCTTCCTTTGTGTGAAATCCCTGGTGATCCTGCCAGCCACTCTGCTTTCCTATTAATAACTGACCACACTAAGCAGAAGAACACACCATGGTCAGTTCTCTAGCTATGTTGGGAACTCAGTGTACTCTTCTTCGATTATCAGATTTGTCCTGACATGCTGCATAGCTATTCACTGGGAAGCTCAGTGTGCTGCTACTCCTTCCCCCAGCTCTTATGCGGCTGAGATCAGAGGGAATGTCATCAATTATAAAAAAGGGAGGGGGCATGGCCTAATGCATGGAGCTGTAAGATGTGCATTGCGGCAGCTCCCGGTCCTGACGATCTCCACGGGGCTCTATCACCTCCATCACAGCTCACATCATCTCCAAACCGCGTCGATGGGCAAGGAGAGACCCAAGGATCAGCCCAAACTCGCTGGTGACCGGACACAGGGCGATCTGGGATGGTTTCTAACCCGGTAATCTGTGGCCTACATGAGCCAAGGCAAATCCAAGATGGCGCTGGCACCTCTATCCCTGGCCCGCTCTGAGCCAGCAGACGCCATGCAGGTACACTCCAGGGGCTGTTCAGCCTCCCTTGCAGACCTTGAACCTCCCTTACACAGCCCCCACAGCCTCTCACAGGCTTCACAGGCCTGTGACAGCTGGGATATGGAATCGTAGATGCGATCCCTGCACACATACATGCGATCCCTGCCTACAAAATCTGACTTTGAACACTATGTCTCCCGTATAGAAAAGACATACAGACAGGAGATAACTGAACTTAAGAAAGGCCTAGGGGTCCGTATGGAAGACATAGAGAACACCACTGACGTCATCTGCTACACACTGCAGTCCCACGAGGAGTCCCTCAAATCCCACACTGTTTTACTGCAGCAGCTCATGTACCACCAAGACGATATCGAGAAACGTAACAGACAGAACAATATCAGAATCCGTGGTATCCCTGAAGCAGTGGAACACAAGGACCTGGCAGGGGCAGTCACCGCCATGTTTAACCACTTGCTTACTGGGCACTTAAACCCCCCTCCTGCCCAGACCAATTTTCAGCTTTCAGCGCTGACGCACTTCGAATGACAATTGCGCGGTCATACAACACTGTACCCAAATGAAATTTTTATCATTTTTTTCCCACAAATAGAGCTTTCTTTTGGTGGTATTTAATCACAGCTGGGATTTTTATTTTTTGCTAAACAAACAAAAAAAACGGAAAATTTTGAAAAAAAAAATCATGTTTCATAGTTTGTTATAAAATTTTGCAAACGGGTAATTTTTCTCCTTCATTGATATGCGCTGATGAGGCAGCACTGGTGGGCACTGATAGGCTGCACTGATGGGCATGGATAGGCACAGTTAAGGCGGCACTGATAGGCACAGTTAAGGCGACACTGATAGGCACAAATAAGGCGGCACTGATGGGGACAGATAAGGCGGTACTGCTGGGCACAGATAAGGCGGCACTGATGGCCACTGATGGGCGCTGATGGGTGGCACGGATGGGTGGCACAGATGGGTGGCACAGATAGGTGGCACTGATAGGTACCACTGATGGGGGGCACTGATGGGCGGCACTGATGGGGGGCACTGATGGGCTGCACTGATGGGCACTTATGGACACTGGTAGGTGACACTGATGGGCACTGTTGTTGTGGCACTGATTGTGGGCGCTGATGGGTGGCACTGTGGGTGCTGATGGGTGGCACTGTGGGCACTGATGGGTGGCACTGTGGCCACTGATGGGTGACGCTGGTGGGCACTGGTAGGCGGCACTGCTGCCTATTGCTAGGTGTCACTGGCAGGGGGCACAGACGATCGCCGTGATCGGGACTGATGTGCCTCTCCCGGCCGCCGGTGATCCCTCCTCACGCTGTCAGCACGAGGAGAAAAAATAGCCGATTACCGGCTCTGTTTACATCACATGATCAGCTGTCATTGGCTGACAGCTAATCATGTGGTAAGGGGTCGGGACCGCGCTGTTGCCATCATTCGGCAATAGCGCGGATATGAACTGGTTAACCAGCTACTCCAGCAGCCTAAAGAAGCCCACATTGAGCTGGACAGAGTGCACAGGACCTCGGGCCCGAGAACCCTGGTTCCTCCTTTATCCGCGATACGCTCTTCAGGGTCCACTTTTACAAGGTTAAGGGGGAAATTATGCGGGCCACCAGCACACAAGACTCCATCCAGCTGAACGACACCCCTGTCATGATGCTCCCGGATCTCTCACTCCAAACACTGGCCATGAGACGCTCTCTCAAACCACTCACAGCTCTTCTCCAGGAGAAACATATTAAATACCAATGGAGGTTTCTATCCCAGCTGCGGGTCCCACGTGAAGGCAATATGGCCCTCTTCCACACCTTGGGGGACCTGCCACAGTTCCTGAGCACCCTGGAGCTGCCCCAGGTCTCCTTACCGGACTGGCCCCTCTCACCTACTACCCCGGGTCTCCCATTCAACCCGCATTGGCAGAAGTCCATCAAGAAGAAACGCCCCCAGATCTACCTCCCAGATGCCGCCAGATGACTGACTCTGTCTAGGCGCCTATTAGCTGAGCACCTTTACCCCAGAGACGGGATTGTTCCCTTTGCTCCGTCACAGGGCATACGCCCTCCATCTATGACCCGCTGGAACAAACATCCAGGGCTACCTGAATAGCCCATGCACTAACTTTGTTACCTCTTTTTGCATTTTTCCCCCCTTTTTTTATCCTTTCTGCTACTGTGTTGCACTGTTTTTACCTGTTCTGCTTTTTTACATATATATCTAGACGCACAGGGGTCTCCTCCATGCTGTCGTCAGTCGGTTTGCCTCTAACGGTATAGGCTATTCCTCCCCGTGCCACTGACCACATCCTACATCCCATCGAACCCCCCAGCTTCCCCTGAGCATGCACAACAACAGTGTGGAGGATTACTTGTTTTATACTGAACATCTGTGCCTTATAGTTCATATTAAGCTATGTGTAATATCTGATGACTGTTATTCCCAGTTTAGCATTCGTTACTATACCCCCGTGGACCCCGGGATCGGAGGCACTCCATGTGCTTACCACGACTACCCCCCCTTAGGACCGATAGTGCAAGTGTATGCACTGTACTTTTAGTATTCTGTTCTTAAATTTTAGAAATGTCAAGTTATTTACTCAATGGTTTAATGCTGCCATCTAGTGGCTTGTTATTTCTTCTCTTCTGTCTTCAATGGTGGTTCCCATCTACTACTACTCTAATCCTTTATTCTTCTCTATACTGGAGATGGATCCCACCCACCCCTTCTGCTCTCTCTCATCCTCCTATTTCCTTATTCTGTCCTCTCCTCCCCCCCATCATCCCCCTTTACCTTCCCCCTTTCTCCCCTAGTGGGCAGACCTTGGTGCAAACACAGCTCAGTGTTAGCTACAATTTGGAGATTTAGTGTCTTTTCCTCTCAATGTTACCATGCTGTCATATGATTATATAACTTTATCATCCTTTAACTGTAGAGGCTTCAATACTCCGGAGAAAAGAAGACAGATATTATACCACTTCCACAAAGCCAGGGCTCAAATTCTGCTCCTGCAGGAGACCCACTTTAGGGGTGCAGCCACCCCGAACCTTAATAACCCTTATTACTTCCAGTGGTATCACAGTACAAACCCGAAGGCAAAGTCGAAGGGGGTGTCCATAGCCTTCCATAAATTATTCCATCCAGAAGTTCTAGACTCCCTTATTGACCCCCTAGGTCATTTTCTGTTTCTTAAATTAAAATCTAACACCTCTATTTTCACACTGGCTAACGTATATGGACAAAACCAAGACCAGGAGAGCTTCCTGTCCATGGTTCTGAACAAGTTACTTTCTTTTGGCGGTCCCTGTTTCATTCTAGGTGGAGACCTCAATGTGACATTTTCCCCGGCCCTGGACACCTCCTCAGGTAAGTCCTCCATATCCCAATCTACTCTCACACATAAAAAATCACTCCTTCATTCCGCTCAAGTGTTGGGGAAACACCCATTTGAGAGAGAATACAGCTGTTACTCCATAGCCCACAACTCTTCTAGTCGTATCGACTATTTCCTAGTTTCCCAATACCTGTTGGAAATCCCACTTAAGGCATCCCTCGGCAACATATTGTGGTCTGACCATGCCCCCGCACTCTGGCCTAGCCCACCCACCCACCTAAATCCCATGAAACATTTTCATGGCGCCTGAACAACAACCTGTTGAAGGATGTTCCATGCATAGTAGCGATCGAACAGATGATCCGTGATTTTATTCAGGACCACTAAATGGGAAACCTTAAAATGCGTACTCTGTGGGACACTCATACAACACGGCTCCCGCCTAATGAAAGCCAGATCCGCTGACATAACCCGATTACTATCCACTATAGCTACACTCGAACTCGCACATAAACGGGACCCAGACCCCACAACCTATGTTGACCTCTCCAATGCCCGCCGAGAGTTCCTCCGCATATTAGATGCCCAATCCCTCATAGCTAGGGACAAGGGACGCAACCGGCATTACACCTTAGCCAACAAATGTTTGCAACACCTGACAAGGGTCCTCCACCCCTGCCCCCCACACCGACCCATCCAACACATCTGTACTATTGAACAACAAAATATTATCAACACCCAGGGTATCTCAGGTGCCTTTCAACACTACTTCTCTCAATTGCACAACCTGCCCTCGCGAACTAAACAGACCCACACGGGAAACCCACACCTTTCCAGCATGAAGTATTACATAGGAGAGACAGCTCTACCACAGATAGATGTCAAAGAGTCAGCTGACCTAGACAACCCTCTAACGGTAGCAGGATTCCTAAACGCTATCAAAGGGCTGAAATCTGGTAAATGCCCGGGCCCAGACCGGTTTTCCCCTAGGTTCTACAAGACGTTTGCCCAGCCCCTCGCCCCGTTGCTCACCGTAGCGTTTAACTCTATAGACGATTCCCATCTACCCTCTAGTGACCTTTTATTCCTTACATCTCTATCATACCCAAGCCAGGCAAGGATCCCTCTCAGTGTAGCAGTTATCGGCCAATTTCGCTCCTCAACCCAGACGTTGAACTTTTCGCAAAAGTTTGGCCGAACCGCTTCTCACGCTCAGTCTTCCATACAGATCAGGTGGGGTTTGTTCCCGGTTGAGAGGCCAGGGACAACACCACTAAAACCATTAACCTTATTGCCTACATCCAGTGACACAACCTAAAGGCATGCCTCTTATCTTTTGATGCAGAGAAGGTATATATATAATGAAATGAAAAAGGTCAAAGTGCAAAACCAAACCAAAAATATACATGTTTGTCCTGCTAGAGTGCAATAAGAAACAATATATGTAAAAATCTAAATGGAATGCCCACACATAAATTAAAATATTTAAGACACCATATAATACATCCACTTGTGTAAAGATTAGTGAAAAACCAAACATCCTTATATATAAACCAATTGAAAAATAAACGTAACAAAAGCACTCAATGTTTACAAACAAGTGACAGCCCCCAATACAACCAGTCTTTGCTCTTCTATAAATCATGATGACGTTTGTTTTTATGTGGGCATAGCCAAACCAACAGATCAGCTTGGCATCATCATCATCATGACATTGCTCTGCCTACTGTACACTGAAAAACATTGAATGCTATATATGTAGTACCTCTGTCCAAAGCAAAAGTGTGCAGCCCCTGGCTTCAAGTTTGGACCCTTGGGTGCATTTTTCACCCCTCCAAATAAAAATGTCGCTCTTCTTACAGAAAATATATTGTATTGTATGTAATATAATTAACTAAAGCCAAGTGTATCCTTTGCCTAAAACCCCAAATTGGACCATTGACTATATTTTGGGGGCCCACTAATTTTTTTAGAGTTAGCAGTCTTGAAAATGGGTTCTGTAGGCACCATACTGTCTTTGAGGTCCATCACAAAACATAAACATCACCCTGGCACACTGAGACCCATTGGATGCTATGTATGTAATAGCACTAGCTAAAGCAAAGTAGCCCCCCCAAAAATAATAATTATAATAAAACAAGAATAATAATAATACTCAACCAGTAATTTTCCTAAAGTAAACAACCTGACTGGATGCTATGCTTGTAATATCAGTAGCTAAAGAAGAAGAAAATTGTTCAACTTTTATCTAAAGCTAGCCATACACTCAGAGACGCTGATTGGGGGGGGGTGTACCACCAGTCCTCCTGTAGGGGGCCCGGGCACGGGGGGGGGGGGTCCAAAAGCAGGAGGAATCGGTGTGGTTGGGCGAAGGGGCAGTTACGGAAAGATGCCCTGTGCGGCTCTCTGCGGCAGCTGAAAGCTGGTTTCTCTCCCTCCTGCTGGCTTTCAGCTGCTGCAGGGAGAGAAATAGACACAGGGTATCCTTCCCCGCATCGATCCCCTCCGTGTTCTGCCTACTTATGATCCCCCTCAGTGTGCCCCCCTGCCACTGTGCTGAACACCCCCCCCCCTCCCGTGGCACTGTCGGCTTCCCTGCCCTGTAAAAAAATTAAAAATTAAAAAAAAAAATTAAAAATTTAACATTGTAATACATAATTTTAAAAAATTGTAATAAATAATTTTTAAAAAGTGTAATAAATAATTTTTAAAAATTGTAAAATAACTTTTAAAATGTACATTTTTAAAAAATTATACCTAAAAAAAATGTAAAAAAACTAATAAAAAGGGGTTAATTCACACAGGTTCTCTGTTATGTTTGTGTCCACTAATAATGATTTTATGAATATTGTTTTGATCTATTAGGGGGGTGGCCCTACCAGGTAGGCTGTACGGGGCCTGTGATTTCTAACAGCAGCTCTGCATACACTATACAATCTGATTATATAATCCCAGTACAATCTCCATGAGCTTTACCAAAACTATTTAACATGAAGACAAACCTAAACAATCCGTTAAACCAGTATCAAATCAGGCAGGCCTTTGTACTACATGGCTGATGGTAGATCTAAAGGAGATTGTACAATCAGATTGTGTAGTGTATGGTCAGCCTAAGAACCCAGATATGACCCCTGGATGCATATTACACCTCCTTGCCCAGCCAGTGGTTCTTCCCACAGTATACTAAAACCTGATTGGTTGATATTTATGTATTATCAACAGCTAAAAAAAGCAAAGTGTGCCACCTTTGGCTTACCCCAAATTAGAGCGCTGGATGCATATTTGACCCCCCTCCAAAAAAACAAAACAAAAAAAAAAAACGAAAACATTCAATTAGCCGCTCTTCCTACAGTAAACTAAAACCTAATTTGTTGCTATGTCTGTAATATTTACTAACTAAAGAGAAAGCAACGTGTGCATCCTTGGGCTAAGACCCCAACTCAGACCCCTGTATGCATTTTGCACCCCCCGAAAAAACAAATATTCTTCGCTCAGTTAGTGGCTCCTTCTACAGGAAACTAAAATCTGATTGGCTGCTATTTATGTAACATCAACAGCTAAAATAAAACAAAGTGTTACCTTTGCCTAAGACCCCAAATTAGACCCCTTGATGCATTTTGCACCCCCCCCCCCCCCCTAAAAAACAAAAACACAAAATGTTTAATTAGCCACTGTTCCTAAAGTAAACTAAAACCTGATTGGCTGCTTTTTCTGTAATATTTTCTAACTACAGAAAAAGCAACCTTTGGCTAAAACTCCAAATCAAACCCCTGCAAGCATTTTGCACCCCCCGCCAAAAAAAAAAAAAAAAAAAAAAAACCCTCTCAGTTATTGGTTCTTCCAACAGTAAACAAAAAACCCGATTGGTTGTTACTGTAATAACAACAGTTAAAAAAACGAAGTGTGCAACCTTTGGCTAAGACCCCAAATTAGACTCCTGGATCCATATTGCCCCTCCCAAAAAAAAATGCTTAGTTATTGATTCTTCCTACAGTAAATAAAAAAACCTGATTGGTTGTTATTTAATATTAACAGTTAAAAAAGCAAAGTGTGCAACCTTTGGCTAAGACCCCAAATTAGACCCCTGGATACATATTAGACCCCCTACAAAAAAAAGAAGAATGCTCAATTAGCTGCACCCCTCCAAAATTATAAAGGCTGAGCAAGTTGCTCTTTCTACAATGAGCTAAAACCTGATTGGTTGCCTTGTATCTACTATCCGTAGCTAAAGCTAAGTGTACGCTTTGGCTAAGACCCTGAATTGGACCAATGACTAGAATATATGCCCCCCCCCCCCCAATTTATATCGAGAGGGAGTCCCTAAATTAGGTTCTGTAAGCACCATTCTGTCTTTGGGGTCCATCAATATAGATGTCACCCTGGTACCCAAAGATACCTTGACTGATACAATGACTGATAAATGAACTGATAAAATGATTGATACAATAATTGATACATTGGCTGATACAATAATTGATACATTGGCTGATACAATAATTGATACATTGGCAGATACAATGTATCCATTGACTACCAGGACTGAAGATGACACATCCATGCTCTGCTACAACAACCCAACACCCAATAGGAAGGAAGAAGTATCTGCTCTCCATGGAGCAGAGGGGAGAAGTCTTACTTTGTCCTTCGAATTTCCTGATGATGATCCCCAGGAAGGTGTTCTGTGGGGCCACATGTCCCCTCCTGACAGGCATTATTGGAAGTGAAGTGCTCTCAGTTGTCCAAGACTTGCACAAAGCTCCTCCGCCAGGATCTCCCGATCTGCTCCAGTCTCCTCATTCAGCGCTCATCATCTCCTACGGAAGAATGGTGAAGCCCGGAGATGTGACGGAAGGGGCTCCTCCTGCAGCACCTTCCCTGAGCATTCAGGTGATCGCAGCCCCCTCCCCGCAGCTGGGAGAGTGTGAGGGTCGCTGTCCTTCCCCTCCTCACCTCCGGAGCCTCCGGCACAGCTAGCGATGTGATGGGAGGAGGAGGAGGGGGGAGCGGGCACAGCGCAGCCTCTTTCCCAGGCTCATGTCTCTCTTATTGCTCTTAAAGGACCCGAGTCATCACCAGCAGAGGATGACCCCCCCCCCCCTCCTCCCTGTGTGCAGCTGGCACATGGCATTCCTGGCATACAGAGCTGTCAGCGGTCACAGGACAGGTCGGAGGGACCAGAGAGGGGACACAGTGACAACTGCCAATTACCAGATTCTCCGATGATATATACTACATATTACTAGAAGTATATACTACCTATATTACTAGAAGTATATACTATATACTACCTATATTACTAGAAGTATATACTACCTATATTACTAGAAGTATATACTATATACTACCTATATTACTAGAAGTATATACTACCTATATTACTAGAAGTATATACTATATACTACCTATATTACTAGAAGTATATACTACCTATATTACTAGAAGTATATACTATATACTACCTATATTACTAGAAGTATATATATATATATATATATATTTTACACACACACACACATATATATATATATATATATATATATATATATATATATATAATATACATATATATATGATCTATATACTATATACTGCCTATATTACTAGAAGTATATACTATATACTACCTATATTACTAGAAGTATACTATAGTATATACTATATACTACCTATATTACTAGAAGTATATACTATATACCATATACTACCTATATTACTAGAAGTGTATACTATATACTACCTATATTACTAGAAGTATATACTACCTATATTACTAGAAGTATATACTATATACTACCTATATTACTAGAAGTATATACTATATACTGCCTATATTACTAGAAGTATATAGTTTATGCTACCTATATTACTAGAAGTATACTGTATACTATATACTATAGTATATACTATATACTACCTATATTACTAGAAGTATATACTATATAGTATAGTATATACTATATAGTATATACTACCTATATTACTAGAAGTATATACTACCTATATTACTAGAAGTATATACTATATACTATAGTATATACTATATACTACCTATATTACTAGAAGTATATACTACCTATATTACTAGAAGTTTTCTGTGGTAAACCAAGAGACCCAATCTTCACCCTTCACAGTGGGTTCCGTGAAACCTTCAGGAGCCGGGGATCCTCAGGTAACCCACTATCCTGGACCTGCAATAGCACCCCGCCAGTGAAACTTTATGACCTTACTACCAAAAAGTACTGGATCCTGGGGTCTAGCTCTCTAAAAAGAGAAGCATTCACAGGCAAAACCTCGTTTCTTCGGATACGAGGCCCGGGTACCATTCAATTTGGCCAGAAGAGATACTTGTGCACTTTTTAATTTAGGGTGTGCCAGTGTCCATCACCTGAAGGTGGCCTATAACCCACATAGTAATTACTATGGCTCTGTGTCCCATGGTGTATGATAAGAAAAGTATATACTATATACTACCTATATTACTATAATTATGTACTATATACTACCCAAAGTATCTCACAAAAGAAAGTACACCCCTCACATTTTCGTAAATATTTTATTATAACTTTTCATGTGACAACACTGAAGAAATGATACTTTGCTACAATGTAAAGTAGTGAGTGTACAGCTTCTATAACAGTGTAAATTTGCTTTCCCCTCAAAATAACTCAACACACAGTCATTATTGTCTAAACCGCTGACAACAAAATGAGTACACACCTAAGTGAAAATGTCCAAATTGGGCTCAAAGTGTCAATATTTTGTGTGGCCATCATTATTTTCCAGCACTGCCTTAACCCTCTTGGGCATGGAGTTAACCAGAGCTTCACAGGTTGCCACTGGAGTCCTCTTCCACTCCTCAATGATGACATCACGGAGCTGGTGGATGTTAGAGATCTTGCACTCCTCCACCTTCAGTTTGAGAATGCCCCACAGATGCTCAATAGGGTTTAGGTCTGGAGGCATGCTTGGCCAGTCCATCACCTTTATCCTCAGCTTCTTTAGTAAAGCAGTGGTTGTCTTGGAGGTGTGTTTGGGTTCATTATCATGTTAGAATACTGCCCTGTGGCCCAGTCTCCGAAGAGAGAGGATCATGTTCTGCATCATTATGTCACAATACATGTTGGCATTCATGGTTTCCTCAATGAACTGTAGCTCCCTAGTGCCGGCAGCATTCGTGTAGCCCCAGACCATGGCACTCCCACCACGATGCTTGACTGTAGGCAAGACATACTTGTTTTTGTACTCCTCACCTGGTTGCCACCATTCACAGTTGACACCATCTGAACCAAATAAATGTATCTTGGTCTCATCAGACCACAGGACATGGTTCCAGTAAACCAGGTCCTTAGTCTGCTTGTCTTCAGCAAACTGTTTGTGGGCTTTCTTGTGCATCATTTATAGAGGAAGCTTCCATCTGGGAGGACAGACATGCAGACCAATTTGATGCAGTGTGTGGCGTATGGCTGACCCCCCACCCCTTCAACCTCTGCAGCAATGTGATGGCAGCACTCATAGGTCTATTTACCAAAGACAACCTCTGGGTATGATGCCGAGCATGTGCTCAACTTCTTTGGTCGACCATGGCGAGGCCTGTTCTGAGTGGAACCTGTCCTGTTAAACCGCTGTATGGTCTTGGCCACTGTGCTGAAGCTCAGTTTCAGGTTCTTGGCAATCTTCGTATAGCCTAGGACATCTTTGCCATGAGGTGCCATGCTGAACTTCCAGTGATCAGTATGAGAGTGAGAGCGATAACACCAAATTTAACACACCTAAACCCATTCACACCTAAGACTTTGTAACACTAACAAGTCACATGACACCAGGGAGGGAAAATGGCTTATTGAGCCCAATTTGGACATTTTCACTTAGGGGTGTACTCACTTTTGTTGCCAGCAGATTTGACATTAATGGCTGTGTGTTCAGTTATTTTGAGGGGAAAGTAAATTTACACTGTTATACAAGCTGTACACTCACTACTTTACATTGTAGCAAAGTGTCTTTTCTTCAGTGTCGTCACATGAAAAAAATCTAATAAAATATTTACTAAAATGTGAGGGGTGTACTCAGTTTTGTGAGATACTGTATATACTATATGCTACCTATATTACTATAAGTATGTACTATATGCTACCTATATTACGATAAGCCTAACTGGGTGACATTTAATTTGCTAAAGCCCTGCAGATCATAAACCATTCCCCTTTTATATATTTATATTAGAATAATTCCCCTTTTATATTTTTATAATAGAATAATTCCCCTTTTTTGTTGCACATCACCACTGCAAGTCTCCTGCAGCCTCTTTGCAATTACTTCCTATCTACACTCCATCCATGCATGCATGCCATTCATTTATTACAGGTATTTATAAAGTGTAGGTGATTGCACACCGACCACCATCTGTCAGTTTTTCAGATGATCCAGAACAGGGATCTATAAACTACGGCCCTCCAGCTGTTGCAGAACTACATGTCGCATGAGGCTCTGATATTCACAGACATGACTAGGTATGATGGGAATTGTAGTTCCTGAACAACTGGAGGGACATAGTTTGGAGACCCCTGATCCAGACTAAACCACAATCTACAATATATTACCAAAAGTATCGGGTTGCCTGCCTTTACATGCACATGAACTTTATTGGCATCCCAGTCTTAAGCCTTGTACACACGATCTTCATTGGGGAATTGTGTGATGACAGACTGTTTGCCTAAAATCTGACCATTAGTACCTTCCATCAGACAATTGTTCAACTTTCTGCCGACAAATGTTGGATGGCAGGCTAGTATATTTTCGGCGGACAATGGTCTGTTGTCAGATTTTCCTATCATGTATAAACAAGTCCGTCAGACAAAAGTCCAAAGTACAAACACACATGTTCGGAAGCAAGGACGGGCCAGAAGCGGTCGGTCTTGTAAACTAGCGTTCGTAATGGAGAATTAACATTCGTGACGCGGCAAATTATGAATTGGCAAAATGCAGCGCACATTCTCTTCTTCTTTAATGGGATAATAATGAAGCTGCTTTGCTGGTAATACTGATGGAGTTATGGCAAACGTATTTGAAATTTTTTTTGTTTTCTAGTGATATCAAGAATAATATTATTATACTTGTATTTTATTTATTTTACTATAGCCAAGTATTATTCTACACAATTTTTTTATTGTGCATTAAAAAAAGAAAACAAGAAAAAAATAGACATGCTATCTGCCAATAGAACTTAACCAAAATGTCCATTCTATGCATCCAACAATATAGAAAATATAACACATGCATGTGTCCTACTTCTTAATATAGGGGATTAACAATGCCAAGATTTGGTGATAGCAGGGGTCCGTCATTCGGAGATAATTCCGAAAATCATCTGGATTATTCTCCTGGAGCACCCACAGCAAAGGCATATGACATAATTGGTCACGATTAACCGCTTGCCGACCGCGCTATAGCCTAATGACGGCTGCAGTGTGGTCGGATAACTCTGGGAGGGCATACATTGACGTTGTCCCAGAGTCCTGCTCTTGCACCTGGGAACATCCGTGACCGGATCGCGGTAAGCTGCTGATAGTGGCCGTTTACCACGTGATCGCTCCGTCAAATGACGGAACGATCACTAGTAAACAAACCAGCGTCACGGCCGGTTCCTCTCTCCACTCCCCATACCTATTGGTACAGTGCGAGGGGAAAGATCGGTGGCAGCAGCGCTGTGGGCTGGATGTGTAGTGCACACGGCGCTGATATGTGCCCACTGCAGCCTCATCCAGCTATCCACCCAATCCATCCATACCCAGCCATTCCATGCTCAGCATACCCATCCATACTCAGCATACTCATCTATCCATCCATACTCAGCATACTCACCCATCCATACTCAGCATACTCATCCATCCATCCATGTTCAGCATACTCAGCCATCCATGCTCATCATACCCATTCATCCATCCTCATCCACACTCAGCATATTCATCCATCCATCCATGCTCACCCATTCATACTCAACATACTCAGCCATCCACGCTCAGCATACTCATCCATCCATCCTCATCCATACTCAGCATACTCATCCATCCATCCATGCTCACCCATCCATACTCATCCATCCATCCATGCTCACCCATCCATACTCATCCATACTCAGCATACACATCCATCCAACCATGCTCAGCCATCCATACTGAGCATACTCTATACTCAGCATACTCAGCCATCCACGCTCAGCATACTCATCCATCCATCCTCATCCATACCCAGCATACTCATCCATCCATCCATGCTCACCCATCCATACTCATCCATCCATCCATGCTCACCCATCCATACTCATCCATACTCAGCATACTCATCCATCCAACCATGCTCAGCCATCCATACTGAGCATACTCTATACTCAGCATACTCAGCCATCCACGCTCAGCATACTCATCCATCCATCCTCATCCATACTCAGCATACTCATCCATCCATCCATGCTCACCCATCCATACTCATCCATCCATCCATGCTCACCCATCCATACTCATCCATACTCAGCATACTCATCCATCCAACCATGCTCAGCCATCCATACTGAGCATATTCTATACTCAGCATACTCATCCATCCATCCATGCTCAGCCATCTATACTCAGCATACTCATCCGTCCATCTATGCTCAACCATCCATACTCAGCATACTCATCCATCCATCCATGCTCAGCCATCCATCCATCCATCCTCAGCAATACTCATCCATCCATCCATGCTCAGCCATCCCATCCATCCCCATCCATAATTAGTTATACCCATTCATACTCAGCCATACCCAGCCATACCGAGCAATACCCAGCAATACTCAGCCATACCCAGCTGTACTCAGCCGTACCCAGCCATTTTCAGCCATACTCAGATGTACCCAGCCGTACTCAGCCATACTCAGCCATACCCAGCCATACTCAGCCATCCCAGCCATACTCAGCCGTATCCAGCCATCCCATCTATACCCAGCCATACTCAGCCGTACCCATCCGTACTCAGCTGTACCCATCCGTACTCAGCCATACTCATTCATGCTCAGCCATCCCCATCCACGGCTGATCCATCCCCATTCATGCTCATACATGCCACATCAGTTATCACCCATGCCACATCCATGCCACTACAGTGCCTCACAAAAGTGTAACAGGTAGTCAAATTAGATTTGAAACACATGCCCTTAGAACACCTGACGGTGCTCCCTGCATGTTGGTCCTCTGTATGTGGCCACGCTGTGGAAAAGTCTCACACATGTGGTATCGCCATACTCAGGAGAAGTAGGAGAATCTATTTTGGGGTGTAATCTTTGGTATGTACATGCTGTGTGTCAGAAACATTGTGTAAATGGACAACGATGTGGAAAAAAAATGCGTTTTTATTTTCTTTACACATTTTCCAAAAACTTGTAGAAAAAAATGACATGTTCAAAAGACTCATTATGCCTCATAGATTATGCATTGGGTTGTTTTATTTCCAAAATGGGGTAATTTTTGGGGTGTTTCCATTGTCCTGGTGCTCCAGGGCCTTCAAAAGTGTAAGAGGTAGTTAAGAAATTATATGTATAATTTATGCTCCAAGAACGCCTGATGGTGCTCCCTGCATGTTGGGCCTCTGTATGTGGCCACGCTGTGTAAAAGTCTCAAACATGTGGTATCGCCATACTCAGGAGGAGTAGTAGAATGTGTTTTGGGGTGTAATTTGTGCTATGCATATGCTGTGTGTGAGAAATAACCTGCTAATATAACAATTTTGTGAAAAAAAAAGATAAAAAAAATCTTGATTTTGCAAAGAATTGTGGGAAAAAAATTACAACTTCAAAAAACTCACCAAGCCTCTAACTAAGTACCTTGGAATGTCTACTTTCCTGGCTTGTTAGGGTTTCAAGAAATGATATAGGCCGTCAGTACTTCAGATGTGATCAATTTGCACCATAGCTTATGGACGCTATAACTTTCACAAAGACCAAATAATATACACTGATTTGGGTTTTTTATACCAAAGATATGTAGCAGTATAAATTTTGGCCAAAATATATGAAGAAAAATTACTAATTTGCAAAATTTTATAACAGAAACAAAGAAAAATTCATTTTTTTACAGAATTTTCGGTCTTTTTTCTTTTATAGCTCAAAAAATAAAAAACCCAGCGGTGATTAAATACCACCAAAAGAAAGCTCTATTTGTGTGAAAAAAAGGACAAAAATTTCATATAGGTACGGTGTAGCCTGACTGAGTAATTGTCATTCAAAATGTGAGAGCACCGAAAGCTGGAAATTGGTCTGGTTAGTGGTTAAGCAACCAATTTTTGGTCCAAGAAATCCTCCTCCTCCTGTTCCTGAACTGGACTTGGGTCATAGCAATAACTCCATGGCCAATAATAGCGCGTTCTCTCCTCCAATTCCGCAACATGGCTGGTTGACGAACGGCCATTCCGAAACGAACTGAAGAGCGCAAAATGAAAAGCGCAAAATGAAAAGTGCGAATCAACACTCACCAAACTTCTACTAACACGAAATTAGCAGAAGGAGCCCAAAGGGTGGTGCATGACAATTGAAGTTCCTCTTTATTGGCTACTAGTACGTCAAGTACGTCACTACGTTCGTGTTTGTTGGCCGACAATTGTGTACCGTTTGTATGCGGGACAAGTTCACAGCACACGGCCTTCGGACAAAAGTCTGATGCTTTGTCTGCGGAAAATTCGATCGTGTGTACGAGGCTTAAGTCCGTAGGGTTTAATTTTGAGTTGGCCTACCCTTTGCAGCCATAACAGCTTCAACTCTTTTGGGAAGGCTGTCCACAAGGTTTAGGAGTGTGTCTATGGGAATGTTTGACCATTCTTCTAAGAGCGCATTTGTGAGGTCAGGCACTGATGTTGGACGAGAAGGCCTGGCTCGCAGTCTCCACACTAATTCATCCCAAAGGTGTTCTATCTGGTTGAGGTCAGGACTCTGTGCAGGCCAGTGAATTTCCTCCATCCCAAACTTGCTCATCCGTGTCTTTATGGACCTTGCTTTGTGCACTGGTGTGCAGTCATGTTGCAACAGGAAGGGGCCATCCCCAAACTGTTTCCACAAAGTTGGGAGCATGAAATTGTCCAAAATGTCTTGGTATGCTGACGCCATAAGAGTTCCCTTTACTGGAACTAAGGGGCCAAGCCCAACCCCTGAAAAACAACGCCATACCATAACCCCCCCTCCACCAAATGATTTGGACCAGTGCACAAAGCAAGGTCCATAAAGACATGAGCGAGTTTGGGGTGGAGGAACTTGACTGGCCTGCACCTCAACCCGATAGAACATCATAAGAGCGGAGACTGCAAGCCAGGCCCTCTCGTTCAACATCAGTGCCTGACCTCACAAATGTGCTTCTGGAAACATTCCCATAGACTCACTCCTAAACATTGTGGACAGCCTTGCCAGAAAAGTTGAAGCTGTATAGCTGCAAAGGGTGGGTCAACTCAATATTGAACCCTACGGACGAAGACTGGGATGTTATTAAAATTCATGTGCGTGTAAAGACAGGCGTCACAATACTTTTGGTAATATAGTGTATGTGAGATGATCACCTGTTTACATCTGTCTACATCCGTGTCCATTCAGGTCTATTTTTTTAAAAATTACAAGACCCCTTTCTCATGGGCGGACCGATAAAGTTCACCTGTTGTTTTATTAGGCAGACCCAATCAGACAATCTGTTGCCTTCTATCGAGTGGCGGATGTCCGTTGACAACCGCCGACATCCAATTCAAACCTATCCACTAAAAACAGATGGACATGGAGGATGGCAGGCTGTATCTGTGTCCGCTCTGCATCAGTGAAGCGGACACGGACCTGTCATCCACCTGCTCAGCGGCGGAGATCAGCAGAGAGATCCCCTGCAGAGCAGGTGGATCCGCTTGCAGAGTTCACAAGTGTGAAAGACCCCCGAGGCTGTGTGCTTTGTTGCGGGCCCATGGTAGGTTCATGTTTTCCCAGGACGGAGGTGCACAGATGTTGTGTGCATCTTCATGCTGGCATCCCAGTCATTTCTATTGGGACATGTGGCCGCACAGACACAGCAACTGTGTCCTAATATTACACACGGGTGAGTGTGGGTGCAGGTCCCAAAACACAGCCTGTATACAGTTGGGGACCCGCCCCTGCACTCACTTGCATGTCATAT
Organism: Aquarana catesbeiana; assembly: GCF_042186555.1. Lineage (NCBI taxonomy): Eukaryota > Metazoa > Chordata > Amphibia > Anura > Ranidae > Aquarana > Aquarana catesbeiana. The sequence goes on along the minus strand of NC_133329.1, from coordinate 352,856,748 downwards.
TAGGCCACAGTTGCTGTGTCTGTGCAGCCGCATGTCCCAATAGAAATGACTGGGACACCAGCATGAAAATGCACGTGTTGGAGAGGGCCTACTCACACTACATGCGGGGGGGTACCTTTTGCGCAGAGCGCGCTCATCAATGCCGGGACCAGGCAGAGACTGCTGTCATGTCCAACATTAAAGCCAAACTAAGGTCTTGTTTTATTTCTTTAAAAATAACAAACATGTTATACTTACCTGCTCTGTGTAATGGTTTTGCACAGAGAAGCCCAGATCCTCCTTTTCTCAGGTCCCCTGCTAGCAATACTGGCCCCTCCCTCCTGCCGAGTGACCCCACAGTAAGCAACTTGCTATGGGGACGCCCAAGCAGAGCCACTGCTCTGTGTGTGCATTGAGACACAGAGCCGAGGATTGGCCCCACTCTCTCTCCTCATTGGATCACTGCCTTTAATTGATAGCAGTGGGAGCCAATGGCGCCTGCTGCTGTCTCAGCCAATGAGGGAGAGTCCCCAGATAGCCAAGGCTCCTGTGCAACATCGTTGGATCAAGATGGGGCTCAGGTAAGTATTAGGGGGGCTGCTGCACGCAGACTTTTTTTTATCTTAATGCATTCTGCCTTTACAACCACTTTAGGACATTTCTCCAACTTAGAGATGAGCCAACACACTCTGTGCAGTAAAAGTACAGAATTCATCTGAAAGTGCTTTCCCGTGTCACTACACACTGTCACTTCATGTATGTTTGCATTAGAAGGGACGTGCTGAGTATATATATATATATATATATATATATATATATATATACATATATATATTTGTATTTTATCATATCTTTTCATGTGACAACATGACAACATGTGTACAGCTTGTATAACAGTGTAAATTTTCTGTCCCCTCAAAAGAAATCAACATACAGCCATTAATGTCTAAACCGCTGGCAACAAAATTGAGTAAACCCCTAAGTGAAAATGTCCAAATTGGGCCCAAAGTGTCAATATTTTGCGTGGCCACCATTACTTTCCAGCACTGCCTTAACCCTCTTGGGCATGGCGTTCACCAGATCTTCACAGGTTGAAAACTGGAGTCCTCTTCCACTTCTCCATGATGGCATCACGGAGCTGGTGGATGTTAGAGACCTTGCGCTCCTCCACCTTCCATTTGAGAATGCCCCACAGATGCTCAATAGGGTTTAGGTCAATCACCTTTACCCTCAGCTTCTTTAGCAAGGCAGTGGTCATCTTGGAGGTGTGTTTGGGGTCGTTAACTGCTTCCCGACCGCCGGCCGTCAATTGACGGCCAGGCGGCGCAGCTCTCGTTGCGGGCGGACGTCATATGACGTCCTCGCTTTCCTAGGCCACCAGGGGGCGCGTGCGCGCCGCCGCCGGCGATCGCGCGCGCCTGCCGTGTCACTAGGCACCCGGTGCGCGTGCCCAGCGGCCTCGATGTCCGCCGGGCACCCACGATTACCAGTAACACAGCAGGACATGGATCTGTGTGTGTAAACACACAGATCCACGGTCCTGTCAGAGGAGAGGAGACCGATGATGTGTTCCCAGTACAGCGGAACACCGATCGGTCTCCTCCCCTAGTGAGTCCCTGCCCCCTACAGTTAGAAACACTCCCTAGCAACACAGTTAACCCCTCGATCACCACCTAGTGTTAACCCCTTCACTGCCTGTCACATTTATACAGTAATCAATGCATTTTTATAGCACGGATCGCTGTATAAATGTGAATGGTCCCAAATATGTGTCAAAAGTGTCCGATGTGTCCGCCGCAATATTGCAGTCACGATAAAAATCGCAGATCGCCGCCACTACCAGTAAAAAAATTTAAAAAAAATAAAAATGTTATAAAACTATCCCCTATTTTGTAGACGCTATAACTTTTGTGCAAACCATCTATATATGCTTATTGCAATTTTTTTTTACCAAAAATATGTACAAGAATACATATCGGCCTAAACTGAGAAAAAATTTGTTTTAAAGAAAAAAAAATTGGATATTTATTATCGCAAAAGGTCAAAATTATTGTGTTTTTTTTTAAACTTGTCACTCTTCTTTTGTTTATAGCGCAAAAAATAAAAAACGCAGAGGTGATCAAATACCACTAAAAGAAAGCTCTATTTGTGGGGAAAAAACAATAACAATATCATTTGGGTACAGTGTTGTATGACCGCGCAATTGTCATTCAAAGTGCGACAGCGCTGAAAGCTGAAAAATGGCTTGGGCAGGAAGGGGGCGAAAATGCCCAGTATTGAGGTGGTTATGTTGGAATACTGCCCTGCGGCCCATTCTCCGAAGGGAAGGGATCATGCTCTGCTTCAGTATGTCACAGTACACGTTGGCATTCATGTTTTCTTCAATGAACTGTAGTTTCCCAGTGCCGGCAGCACTCATGCAGGCCCAGACCATGACACCCCCAGCACTACGCTTGACTGTAGGCAAGACACACTTGTCTTTGTACTCCTCACCTGGTTGCTGCGACACACGCTTGACACCATCTGAACCAAATAAATTTATCTTGGTCTCATCAGACCACAGGACGTGGTTCCAGTAATCCATGTCCTTAGTCTGCTTGTCTCCAGCAAACTGTTTGCGGGCTTTCTGGGGCATCATCTTCAGATGAGGCTTCCTTCTGGGAGGACAGCCATGCAGACCAATTTGATGCAGTGTGTGGAGTATGGTCTCAGCACTGACAGGCTGCCCCCCCCCCACCCCTTCAACCTCTGCAACAATGCTGGCAGCACTCTTACGTCTATTTCCCAAAGACAACCTCTGGGTATGATGCTGAGCATGTGCACTCAACTTCTTTGGTCGACCATGGCAGAGGCCTGTCCTGAGTGGAACCTGTCCTGTTAAACCGCTGTATGGTCTTGGTCGCCGTGCTGCAGCTCAGCTTCAGGGTCTTGGCAATCCTCTTATAGCCTAGGCCATCTTTATGTAGAGCAACAGAGCGGGCTTAATCTGCCGGGAGGGCATCCATAGACATCCTCCCGTTCTCGCGCTTCCCGCGCACTCTGGGATAGATTATAGATCGGGCAAAGGGCCAATCACAGCAGGCCCTTTAGAACGTGATCAGCTGTCAGCAAATGAGTGCAGCCTCATCAGCGCACATCAGTGAAGAAGAAAAATTACCTGTAACAAAACAAGAAAAACATTTTGTTATTTTTTCAAAACCTTTGGTCTGTTTGTTTAATAAAAAAAAAAACCCCAGTGGTGATTAACCACTTGCCGCCCTCCCACCGTCAAATGACGGCGGGGCGGTGCAGCTCTCATTCAGGGATGCCGTCATATGACCGTGCCCCAGAAAGGCCACTCGGGCGCATGCGGCTGCGCCGTGTTGCTAGGACTTGGCACGACCCCGATCTCTGTAAAGAGCTGCGGCCGCGGCTCTTTAACCATGTGATCAGCTGTGTCCAATCACAGCTGCTCACATGTAAACACGGAGATGCCGGTAATCGGCGCTCCTCATCTCACACTGAGTGTGAGGAGAGGAGAGCCGATCAGTGGTATCTCCTTACACAGGAGATTTAGGTATGTAATCAGGGATTGTCAGTGCCCTGATTACAAAAAAGCCCCCACAGTGCCAGCAATAAGTGCCTACCAGTGCCAGCAATACGTGCCCACCAATGCCATCAATGAGTGCCCAACAGTACCAGCAATCAGTGCCCACAAGTGCCAGCAAAAAGTGCCCATTAGTGATGCCAGTCAGTGCTATCACTGCTGCCCATCAATGCAACCCATCAATGCCAATCAGTGCCCATCAGTGCCACCTATCAGTGCCCATAAGAGCGGCATATTCATGCTTCCTCATCAGTGCCACCTAATCAGTGCCCATAAGTGACATCTCATCAGTGCTCATCAGTGCAGCCTATCAGTGCCCATCAGTGCTGCCTCATCAGTGCCCATCAGTGAAGGAGAAAAATTACTTATTTACAAAATTTACTTACAGAAACTAAGAAAAACTTTTTTTTTCCTTTTTAGGAAAAAATAAAAAACCCAGAAGTGATTAAATACTACCGAAAGAAAGCTCTACCTGTGTGAAAAAAATGATAAAAATGTAGTTTGGGTACAGTGTTGCATGACCACGCAATTGTCATTCAAAATATGAGAGCGCTGAAAGCTGAAAATTGGCCTGGGCAGGAAGGGGGTATAAGAGCCCGGTAGGCAAGTGGTTAAAGTATATGTAAACCCTCACCTTGTAAAACAATCCATTCAGTTTAAAATAGAAATTAAAGGCAAAACATTTTACATATTAAAATATTATAAATACCCTTTCATCCCCTCTTTTTTTAGAAGAGAACACATACCCTCTGTTTTCAGCTGCATAAGGACATCCAAGAACTAGGCAGGAGAAACAGCAGCACACTGGTCTTCCCAGTAAATGACTGTGCAGGGGTGGGGAGGGGAGGGAAGGGGGGCAGTCTGATCATTGGATGAGAGCAGGCTGAGTCCTGAACATAGCCAGAAATCTAACAACACTGTGCTCTAATGCCCAGTGTGGTCGATTTGTATTAGGAAAGCAGAGGGACTGGCAGGAACACCAGAGATTTCTCACAAAGGAAACAATACAAAGAGAACAGGATACTTTTTCATACAAGTACATGGCACAGCAAGTACATATCAGAAATATGAAATGTTGTTTTGACATATTCTTTAAAACTCCATTCACACAGGGGCAACTTTGGATCCGACTTCAAGTCGCCCCAAGTCGCCCCTAGTTGCCTCAAGTCGCGCTACATGAAAAAAATCAATGTAAGTTAATGGATCCGTCTTAATGCACACTACTGCAGTCGCTCCGACTTCAGAAAAGGTTCCTGCACTACTTCAATCCGACTTCTAGGCGACTTGTACCCATTGATTTCAATGGAAGTCACCTCCAAGTCGGATTCCCGTTCATAGTGAGGCAACTTTACAGGAAAAAGAAAAGAATTTACCCAGGAAGAGTGACCGCGATATGCCAGCGCCGAGCTGACTCGCTCATCGGGAAAGGAAAAATGTGTTTTTTCCTTTCCCAATGAGTGACAAGCAATACTGACATGTGTTTGGTATGAATCAAGAGGGGGAACTCCACGCCAAATTTTAAATAAAAAACCGACATGCGTTACCCTTGAAGAGTATACCAGGCCCTTAGGTCTGGTATGTATTTTAAGGGGAACCCCTACGCCGAAAAAACGGCATGGGGTCCCCCCAAAATCCATACCAGATCCTTTTCCGAGCATGCAGCCCGGCCGGTCAGGAAAGGGGGTGGGGAGCGCCCCCCCTCCTGAACCGCGCCAGGCCACATGCCCTCAACATGGGGGGGTGGGTGCTTTGGAGAAGGGGGGCACCCTGCGGCCCCCCACCCCAAAGCACCTTGTCCCCATGTTGATGAGGACAAGGGCCTCTTCCTGACAACCCTGGCCATTAGTTGTCGGGGTCTGCGGGCAGGAGGCTTATCGGAATCCCCTTATGACATCACAGTCCCAGGGCATGATGGGACTGTGACATCATAAGGGGCGGGGTCACTGGGTGACATCACACGGTGACCACGCCCCATGCCTATATAAGTCATTGCGCACCGCGTATACGGCATAACAGTGGGAGAGAGCATCGTGTCAACATCAGAAGAAGAGAAGAGGGAAGAAGACGATGGAGAAGACCGGGCCACCGCTAGCAAAAGAGCGGCAAAAGAGCACAAGATAGCGGAGGAGCCCGGCAGAAGTACCGGAGAGCGGGAGAAGAACCGGACACCGGGAGAAGAACCGGACGCCGGGAGAAGAGGCCGGAGAGAGCGGAGAAGTCAGAAGAGACCCCCCTAGTCGGAAGAAGACCCCCTGAGCTGCCTAATTACTTTAAAAATCTGTGTACTGTGTTTTTTTATTGACACTTTTTTTCCTGCAGACCCCAACAACCAACGGCCAGGGTTGTCGGGAAGAGGCCCTTGTCCTCATTAACATGGGGACAGGGTGCTTTGGGGTGGGGGGCGCCCCCCTTCCCCAAAGCACCCACCCCCAATTTTGAGGGCATGCGGCCTGGTACGGTTCAGGAGGGGGGGTGCCGGGCTGCATGCTCGGATAAGGGTCTGGTATGGATTTTGGGGGGAACCCCCTCGCCGTTTTTTCGGTGTAGGGGGTAGCCTGGTATGCTCAGTTCCCTGTCCTGGAGGCGACTTAAAGTCGTGTTGTAAGTCGCGCTGAAGTCGCCCCAAGTCGCGCTGTGATTCATACTCAAGTTGTGTCCAAGTTGCCTCCCAAAGTCACGCTGGAAGTCATGTTGCCCCTGTGTGAATGGGCTCTAAAGGAAGATGAAAAATAACAGAAGGATTACCAGGTAGCAAAACTAAGTTATGGGGGGGCTCAGAAACACAAAAACTGCTTTGTTGTTTCTAGTGACAGAATGCATCATATATGCTATTTTTTTAATTTTGCTTTTAGTACTATGTGTATGCACAGTCATCTTTTTTTTTTTTTACATTTTTTTAACATTTTCGCTCCTTGGTTGGAGTTGGAACGATATCTGCTGCATTTTATAAGTGGAGGTTATCTTGCAGCCTTTGCCACCTAGATATAGCAAGTTCATGTAATGTTTCATTATATTTCACACCTTTAGTAACAGGTACAAAACAGAATGTCAAGGATTATGTAACGTGCTATTGAGTATTTTATAAATTGTACAGTCATTGTTTTATACTGCTGGCATATTTCCTAGATTAGATTAGGCAACGTCACTATATATATCTATATATACAGTATCTCACAAAAGTGAGTACACCCCTCACATTTTTATATTTTTTCATGGGACAACACTGAAGAAATGACACTTTGCTACAATGTAAAGTAGTGAGTGTACAGCTTGTATAACAGTGTAAATTTGCTGTCCCCTCAAAATAACTCAACACACAGCCATTAATGTCTAAACTGCAGGCAACAAAAGTGAGTACACCCCTAAGTAAAAATGTCCAAATTGGGCCTTAAGTGTCAACATTTTGTGTGGCCACCATTATTTTCCAGCGCTGCCTTAACCCTCTTGGGCATGGAGTTCACCAGAGTTTCACAGGTTGCCACTGGAGTCCTCTTCCACTCCTCCATGATGAGATCACAGAGCTGGTGGATGTTAGAGACCTTGGATTCCTCCACCTTCCGTTTGAGGATGCCCCACAGATGCTCAATAGGGTTTAGGTCTGGAGAAATGCTTGGCCAGTCCATCACCTTTACCCTCAGCTTCTGGGCAAGGCAGTGGTTGTCGTGGAGGTGTGTTTGGGGTCGCTATCATGTTGGAATACTGCCCTGCGGCCCAGTCTCTGAAGGGAGAGGATCATGATCTGCTTCAGTATGTCACAATACATGTTGGCATTCATGGTTTCCTCCTGTAGCGCCCCAGTGCCGGCAGCACTCATGCGGCCCCAGACCACGACATTCCCACCACCATGCTTGACTAGGCAAGACACACTTGTCTTTGTACTCCTCACCTGGTTATCGCCACACATGCTTGACACCATCTGTACTAAATACATTTATCTTGGTCTCATCAGACCACAGGACATGGTTCCAGTAATCCACGTCCTTAGTCTGCTTGTCTTCAGCAAACTGTTTGCAGGCTTTCTTGTGCATCAACTTTAGAAGAGGCTTTCTTCTGGGATGACAGCCATGCAGATGAATTTGATGCAGTGTGCGGCACATGGCCTGAGCACTGACAGGCTGACCCCCCACCCCTTCAACCTCTGCAGCAATACTTGCAGCACTCATACGTCTATTTCCCAAAGACAACCTCTGGATATGAAGCTCAGCATGTGCACTCAACTTCTTTGGTTGACCATGGTGAAGCCTGTTCTGAGTGGAACCTGTCCTGTTAAACCACTGTATGGTCTTGGCCACCATGCTGCAGCTCAGTTTCAGGGTCTTGGCAATCTTCTTATAGCCTAGGCCATCTTTATGTAGAGCAAAAATTATTTTTTTCAGATCCTCAGAGAGTTCTTTGCCTTGAGGTGCCATGTTAAACTTCCAGTGACCAGTATGAGAGAATGAGAGCGATAACACCAAATTTAACACACCTGCTCCCCATTCACACCTGAGACCTTGTAACACTAACAAGTCACATGACACCGGGGGAGGGAAAATGGCTAATTTGGCTAAATTTGGATATTTTCACTAAGGGGTGTACTCTCTTTTGTTGCCAGCGGTTTAGACAATAATGGTTGTGTGCTGAGTTATTTTGAGGGGACAGCAAATTTACACTGTTATACAAGCTGTACACTCACTACTTTACATTGTAGGAAAGTATCAACATTTCTTCAGTGTTGTCACATAAAAAAATATAATAAAATATTTAGAAAAATGTAAACTCAATTTTGTGAGATACTGCATATGTGTGTATATATATATATATATATATATATATATATATATATATATATATATTGTGTAGATGTATTGCACACTTAAATATAATGTGTAAATATATGACAAAAACATCCAGCTACACATTTGCATTTTAAATCAGCAACGCTCTGTATTACGTGTGAACTCCTCACTGCAAGGTTTGAATTGCAAGAGTTGAAATCTGCTTTATTGATTTTAAATAATCAACTCAACCCTGAAACTACAGAGTATTCGACCATTACACATGGCCTCACCCTGTGTAAACTCTGCTGGCCACACTCCTCTGAAAAGTCCAGTGGACAATCTTTGGCTAAACAAAATGTCACATGTTATAGGCAGAAGAAATGGATCTAATCCTAATAGACGCGGAAGGCTGTAGTTCACGATACTCACACCGATCTGACTGTTTAAACACACAAAGCTGTAAACAAATTCTACAATGTACGTGCATGGCATTTCAGGACCCATTGAACAAGGACTTAATTCGATTTCATCCTGACAGATTATTTTATCTTTGATATAAAAATGTGCTGCACTATGCCAAAGAAAAAACACAATCATAAAAAAAACTCATAACATAAATAAAAAGTCCAATAAATGTAGAGCAGATAAAGAGAAGATGCTAATTTCAGAGCGTCTTCTAAAAAAGATGCTGCTACAGGCTTAAAGCCAACTACATACAAGAGAACACTGTTATTGAATAGTAATAAAACGATTTAATAAACGAGGGCTCCTGTAGATAAATGCAGTTACGGATGTATGGCCATACAGCCAAAATTGCAGTGCCTGGCAGCCCTGGCTAAGGCATGTTACTGTATTACAAAACTAGGCGTGCGCACAGGGTGTGTCAGATTTGCCTAGGCACACCCTAATCACCCTGTGCGGTGCCGATTCCCCCTGCTTCCTGGCGCCCCCTGTCTCCCCCCTGCAGTGCTTCCCGCTTCCCTCCTTTCCTCTCCCATCCGCTGCTGTGGGGAATGTTTCAGGATGGTTGAATGAATGAACACAGTGAGTGAACTATGTTTACTATGCTTCAGTTTGTGAATGACCAGGAAGCCACTCAGCACTTTTCATTCATTCACTGTCCAATGCAGCTGAGGCTGCAGAGAAAGGGGCTGGGGAAGCTCTGTCCTCAGTCTCTTTTTCTCTGTTTAGACCCTTGATATTTCACTAAAGCCTCCAGCAGGGCTCCGAAAAAATATTGTAAAAAAATGTAAAAAGTTAAATTGCAAAAAAATAAAAAATAATAAAAACGACTGTCCACTGCCCTACATCCACTGCTCTGCTGATATACACTCATGTGTGTTTGTGCTCTGAGGTGCACACCCTAATGAAGTAGGATGTGCACACCAATGATTACAAAATGTTTTATACCTGTAAATCTCATCCTTGTGCTTGAAGATGCATGGATATATTTTTTGAGCATGAGAATGGGTGTTTGGGAAGATGTCCATGTATAATTGTCTGCAGGTATGTAGCATATTTTGTGATTGGTGGTGTGGATGGAGGTATGCCATAGCTGCTGTAAACACCACTCTGCATTCTGCTGTATGGCCATATGCCTGTATTTACATTTATGTTTGGACATATGTCTGCATTTACATAAGATGTATAAAATGCTTTTGTATATCAAAAAAAATGATAAAAAAAGTCAAATCAAGTTCCAAAATTGTGAAATAGGTGATAATGAATCTTCCACACACTGAAAGAAGGGAAGGTGCTGGAAATTCCCACCAGGACTGGATCACGGCCACCAAAGACACACCTGAAGGCTTATGCCCTGTACACACGACCGGTTTTCCCTTCGGAATAAACTCTTGCATACACACGGTCACACCAAATTCTGGCAGTCCAGAACGTGGTGGCGTACAACACGTACGACGGGACTAGAAAACGGAAGTTCAATAGCCAGTAGCCAATAGCTTCCGTCTCGTACTTGCTTCAGATCATGCGTCGGTTTTGGTACTTCGGAACAGCATTCAGACGAGCAGTTTTCCTGATAGGAATTGGTTCCATCGGAAAAATTTAGAACATGTTCTCTTTCTAGGTCGTCAGAATTTTCGACGTAAAAAGTCCAATGGGGCATACACACGATCAGAATATACGATGAAAAGCTCCCGTCGGACTTTTTCTGTTGAAAATGCCCCTCGTGTGTACACGGCATTACTGGAAACAATTGATTCTCTAACTAAAGGGAAGTCAAAAAGTACTCTTTATAAATATTTCCACTTCTTATTAGGTTCTGTGCTTTCATCCACCCAGTAGAAGTAATTAGGGGAGATATCCCTTTAAGCCACCTATTTATTGCCTCACATAAACCAGCACATGTGTAAATAAAAAAAGGACAAGATGCTCTACATAGTGTAAAACCGGATCATTTTATTGTTAAAACCGCTAAAAATACACTCATATAAGGAGGGCCTATACGCGTTTCGTCAGATATGATGCCTTCCATGCCCTGAATATGTCATATCTGATGAAACACATCAGGACAGAGCTACATGCCATGACATCATCATGGCAGAAGTGTCACTGTGAGTTTGATCGATTCTGACTGCTAATTTGGTTATGCGGTTATATTCCCTGTATTTTTAGCGGTTTTAACAATAAAGTGATGTAGTGCGTCTCTTTGGTAGCAGTAGTCCAGTCTGCCAGGGGATACACAGCATCTTCCCTTCTTTCGGTGTTTTGGAAGATTCAATATCCACTATTGTTATGCTTTCGGGACCTGATTGGACTTTTTGTTTATGTTATGAGTTTGTTTTCTTATGAATGTGTTTTTCTTTAGTATAGTGCAGCACATTTTTAGATTAATGTTATTTCGCTATGACAAAAATCTCATAGAGAGCTAGCAACTTTTTGTACTTGGTTTGAAAAATTTTCAGGAGCGTGGTTATTTTTTGTTTGAAAAAAGGATTCTTTTTTCTGCAAGCTGATATCATCTTACAACAGTAAGGCCGGCCGTACACGGTTCAAATCTCGGCCGGTTCAGCGGGAAACGGCTGAGATTCAAACCATTAATGGGCAGGCTGAATGTACCAAGTTGATCGATCGATCAACTTGGGTACAACCAGGCTGCTGGATTCTCTTGTGATTATCACTGTCTTCTCCAAGAAGCACATTAAAGTGGTTGTAAACCCACATGAAAAAATTAACCAAAAAAAAAAAAAAAGACCTGCAAGACAAAGGCATTATGAGGTAGTATAGCATACGAGCTCATTATGTAATACTCACCTGAGATTGAAGCCCCCACTGCGGTGCCTGTACACAGCACCGGCCGGTGACATTTCTCCCCGGAGTTACTTCCGGGTATTGCGGCTTCGGCGCTGTGATTGGCCGGAGCTGCAATGACGTCACTCCCACGCATGTGCCTGGGAGCCGCTGGTAACGGCGCACTCACTGAAGCAAACGGCAAGTACGTGCCGTTTGCTTCAGTGCGCATGTGCCAATGACATTGGCACATGCAGATACAGAGGATATCTCCGAAACCGTGTAGGTTTAGGAGATATCTGGGGTAGCTACAGGTAAGCCTTATTATAGGTTTACCTGTAGCAAAAAGTGGATTGTAAGGGTCTGCAACCACTTTAAGGTAATGGAGTGGCCTTGTCAGTCTCCAGACCTTAATCCTATAGAAAATTTATGGATGGATGTCAGGGGATGTTATACACAATATCCAATGCAGGTGATCAGATCGCTGGGCTACACCAAGGAATCAGGGACAAACGAGTAAATAAATAAAAAAAAAGTATGTTTATTATTAATGATAAAGATACACGTGAAAACAAGACAGCAAACCAAAAACAAGTAAATGGTGAAAACACAGCAAACCCCCAAACCCACCTAACTATCTATCTATCTAATATAATACACGAGCAAGGAAACAAACATGAAATAAAAATAAGGCATGGGCAAAAGCGACAAGGGAACAGAAACTAGGAATACTGAAGCAGACCAAGGAGCAGGGGACAGGAAACAGGACTCAAGGACAGGATACACAAAAGGGGTCCAGGAACAAACGGGAACAGGCTGGAACAAGAGCAGGTACTGGCAGGGACAAGGGCTTAGCAGAGGAATTCTGAAGCACTGAGGCTTAGTTCAGGGAGGGTCTATATAGTCCAGCAGACCCATGACAGGGGTGCTGATGGCAGGTCTGAAGTCCAGGCAGGGAGACACCCGCTGGTGGCCACTGGAATTACACCCTTTTGGTGCTGAATGTAATAGTTCCATCAGCAGGTGAAACCGGAGATGACACCGTACCTTACAGTTCCCCTCTGGACGCTCCATTCAGCCCTGGGTACGACAGTCCGAGTGGGTGCAGAAACACCCTAAAATGTTTCCTTACTGAGTCTGCGGACTTCTTCGCACTTCCAAGGCCAGAGTCTTTTAGTTCACTGGGGGACGTGCCATCAGAGTCTGAAAATAGGACACGCACCCACCACCCGGGTCAGGAAGTTTGGATCCAGAGATGAAAATTAGCAGGGTAACGGGCAAGAAACCATTGGAGGCAGACCACACAGGAGCATTACATTCAGGCCGGGCGACAGACAGGATTGATACAGCGGCAAGATGGGCATCAGTCAGGAACAGTTTTAGCAGGCACCATGTCATCAGGCTGAGCAGAAAGTAGAGGTACATCAAGCTGGGCTGTGGCACATCCACACCGAGCTGGGCAGCAGGCAAAGGCACACCGCGCTGGGCAGCAGACAAAGGCACACCGAGCTTGGCAGCAGGCACAGGCACACCAAGCTGGGCAGTGGACAGGAACACATCAGGCTGGGCAGCAAACAGGAACACATCAGGCTGGGCAGCGAACAGGAACACATCAGGCTGGGCAGCGAACAGGAACACATCAGGCTGGGCAGCGAACAGGAACACATCAGGCTGGGCAGGTGCTGGCACATCAGGCCTAACAGCAGGTGCTGGCACATCAGGCCTAACAGCAGGTGCTGGCACAACAGGCAGAACAGCAGGTACTGGCACAACAGGCAGAACAGCAGGTACTGGCACAACAGCAGGCATCAGAACATCAGGCTGGGCGGCATACAGGAACACATCAGGCTGGAACAGATCAGCTGGTGGGGAGGCAGGATGGGATACTGGCATGATGGTATGGGTTGGAAAAAACTTGCGCTTCTTTTTGGTTTTAGCCACTGGGGATCTATAAGTGGGTACAGGGCTGTAGGTAGTGAATGCAGCTGGTAGAAGCGAAGAGTGAAAGGATGGCAAAACAGAGGGAGCAGGTTTTGAAGGGAGATTTAGTGAAGGTGATGGAGGCAGCTGAGAAGCAGCAGGGGGGTTAAAGGCAGGGTAGGTGCAACAGGAGCAAACAGGGTACTGGTATTTTATTGGTAGAAAGGTATATTGGGAGCGAACAGAGGCTGAGTGCAACAGACTTGACCAGGCCTTTATTAATGATTGCACTGAATCAGGTTTGCACTTAGCTTGTCTAACCAGAGACTGCACTGATTCAGTGCATTTTGCAAGCACCTGCTGAGGACAAGCTGAATATTGTTCAAAAAAAAAAAATGCTGAGTCATCCTCCAACAGCCAAACTAAAGATTCTACCTGAGCTGCACTAAAAGGGGGTGTATAGTCATCACCTCCCTCAGCGACATCAGACAGGGCCAACTCAGTACAGATCTTAATTAATGGTTGCACATCTTCAAACAAAAAACTGCCTTGATCAATAAAAACATGAGCTAGGCGGATGCATTCTATCAATTGTTCCCTAGTGTATTCAGCCAATGTCTGATAACAAAAGTCTCTGTCATCCGTTGCCAGGAGCGATAAATACAAAATACTTTCAAAATCCATCTTTCAACAATAGCTGGGACTCAGGCCCCAATTCCCAGGTGCAACCGATCTGATTGTATGGCTTCAGAATTCTGTCAGGGGATGTTATACACAACATCCAATGCAGGTGATCAGATCGCTGGGCTGCACCAAGGAATCAGGGACAAACGAGTAAATAAATAAAAAAAAGTATGTTTATTATTAATGATAAAGATACACGTGAAAACAAGACAGCAAACCAAAAACAAGTAAATGGTGAAAACACAGCAAACCCACCTAACTATCTATCTAACTAATATAATACACGAGCAAGGAAACAAACATGAAATAAAAATAAGGCATGGGCAAAAGCAACAAGGGAACAGAAACCAGGAATACTAAAGCAGACCAAGGGGCAGGGAACAGGAAACAGGACTCAAGAACAGGATACACAAACGGGGTCCGGGAACAGGCTGGAACAAGAGCAGGTACTGGCAGGGACAAGGGCTTAGCAGAGGAATTCTGAAGCACTGAGGCTTAGTTCAGGGAGGGTCTATATAGTCCAGCAGACCCATGACAGGTGTGCTGATGGCAGGTCTGAAGTCCAGGCAGGGAGACACCCGCTGGTGGCCACTGGAATTACACCCTTTTGGTGCTGAATGTAATAGTGCCATCAGCAGGTGAAACCGGAGATGACACCGTACCTGACAATGGAGCTGAAACTTCGAGTTGCCAAGCGACAGCCAAGAAACCTTAAAGTGGATGTAAACCCAATGTCATCCTTTCTAAACTACTGCCATAGCGGTTATCTATAAGGATATACATGCCTCCTGCATGTAACCTTACCTGTCAAATGTCTCCCCTCTGTCTGTTATGAGACCTGAAAAACTGCAGATTCTGTGGGTGGGTCTGTTGTCTGGAGCTCGGTGGGTGGAGTCGTGATGTCAGTAGACTCCCCGCCCACCTCTACACTCCCCTTGTCAATATGCATTTTCTCCTGTGTATTTCTTACACTGAACTTCTGCTATGATCTCTAACATCCAGTGAAAAGACAGGAAAGTAACCACATGACTTCAGCATGCCAAATCATGGTGAGGTGTGGAACAGCCAATCCTTGCAGAGCTGCTGAAGAAAGGAGTGGGGGTGAGGATTAAAAAAGAATGCATGTCCTGGTCTAGTGCACGAGATATGTAAATCACCTGTCACTCACAGCAAGGGGGAGGAATTGACAAAGTTTTTCTCTGTTTGTCAAGTTTTATCTCACTGAACAATAAAATGTTCAGTTTCGGATTGCTCAGAGCTGGATTTACTCTTTGTGGTAAGACTGGGCTCAAATGATAAGAAATCTTATACTCTACATTATGACATAAAATTTTTTTTTCGGGTTTACATCCACTTTAACCACTAAGCCACCGCCCACCGTCATATGACGGCTGGACGAGGCTTCTATTGTTCTCGGAGGACGTCATATGACGTCCTCGCCCTCCCGAGCCACTCGGGACCCGGTGCGCGTGCCCGGCGGCCGCGATGTCCGCCGGGCACCCGCGATTGCCGGGTAACAGAGCAGGAGCTTGGATCTGTGCATGTAAACACAGATCCACGTCCTGTCAGAGAGGAGAGGAGACCGATGGCGTGTCCCTTGTACATAGGGACAGCGATCGGTCACCTCCCCCAGTCAGTCCCCTCCCCCCACAGTTAGAATCACCTCCTTAGGTCATACATTAACCCCTCGAGCGCCCCCTAGTGTTAACCCCTTCCCTGCCAGTCACATTTACACAGTAATCAATGCAATTTTATAGCATTGATCGCTGTATAAATGTGAATGGTCCCAAAAATGTGTCAAAAGTGTCCGATGTGTCCGCCGCAATATCGTAGTCACAATAAAAATTGCAGATCGCCGCCATTACTAGTAAAAAATAAATAAATAATAAAAATACTATAAATCTATCCCGTATTTTGTAGACGCTATAACTTTTGCGCAAACCAATCAATATACGCTTATCGCAATTTTTTTTTACCAAAAATATGTAGAAGAATACGTATCGGCCTAAACTGAGGAAAAAATTTGTTAAAAAAAAAAAAAAAATTGGATATTTATTATAGCAAAAAGTAAAAAATATTGTGTTTTTTCAAAATTGTCCCTCTTCTTTTGTTTATAGCGCAATAAATAAAAACCGCAGAGGTGATCAAATACCACCAAAAGAAAGCTCTATTTGTGGGGAAAAAAATTATAAAAATTTAATTAAGGTGCAGTGTAACATGACCGCGCAATTGTCATTCAAAGTGCGACAGCGCTGAAAACTGAAAAATGGCTTGGGCAGGAAGGGGGTGTAAGTGCCCTGTATTGAGGTGGTTAAGGATTTAGAAAAGATCTGTAAAGAAGAGTGGACCAAAATCCCTCCTGAGATGTGTGCAAACCAGGTAACCAACTACAAGAAACGTCTTACCTCTGTGCTTGCCAACAAGGGTTTCTCCACCAAGTACTAAGTCATGTTTTGCTTGGGGATCAAATACTTATTTAAAAATAATTAATAATTAAAATACTTATTTTACTCACTGAACTGCAACTCAATTTATAACATTTGTATCATGTGTTCTTTCTGGATTTTGGTTGATATTCCATCTATATAATTTTAAATACGCCTATGATAAAAATTATAGACCCTTCATTTCTTTGTAAGCACGCAAACTTACAAAATTTGAAGGGGAGCAAATAATTATTTTCCCCACGCTGTAGGGGTGAACCTAGCTTAAGACAGGAAATGCGTTACTGGAAATATCACCAGGTGAAAATAAAGGAAAAACAAGCCTGAAAAAAAAAAAAAAAACAAATGCAGCCACCACATCTAAGGACTGGTAAGCTGCAATATATTCCATTTCTAGTCTTGGTTTTGGATACAGTTTATTTTTAGATCCACTTGCCTATAGGCATGCTTACTAATCCTTATGAATGAATGAATGAATGAAACTATGAAAACACTCAGAGGAATTAGATGAGATGAGAACACCCTATAAATCATGGAGACAACATCATCACTTTCTTACCTGCTTTAAATAGCACTCATAGTTCTATTATTATACTGTGTTATGTTCTAAGAATCATACTCACCTATATAATAATGACTGCAGTGCACACATGCCGTATACACACAGGAAATGCTGACACCACAGCTTTGGTTAACTCTGGAAAGTCCTATCATACTGGTTAGCTCACCTTTACTGCCAGCCACATAAATCATGTATGATTATCCTGCTTTAGTTGTACAGTAACATGATTTATTGCTGATCGACTGAAAAAAAAAATACTACAATGGAATATTGCCTATGATTGCAGATGGATCAGTAAAGATGTACAGTAACTAAATCGTATACCATATCAATAAGCTCATATTTATATTTCAACCTACTGACGAAAAAAAGCTTATCTAAGTATTACAATTCCAAAGGTACTGATAACATCTAAAAGAGTTACATAACACCAGGGCAAAAAAGACATGTATGTGACTGTACCTTGAGTTCATTTGACTGAGTTCTAGGGCTGGGGAAAAAATCGATTTAAATCTTGAATCGAGTTGAGAGGTCAAATCGATTCAAAATTTAAGCAAATCGATTTTTTTTTTTTTCACCGCACCGGTCCTGAGGAGCTGCAGGCAGGAGTTTTTAGGCTAGGCCGTGGCTTCGGCCTAGTCCACGAGGCCGGACACCGCGGACTAGATTGAAGCCACGGCCTAGGCCAAAGCCGCGGCCTCACCTAAAAACTCCTGCCCGCAGCTTCTCAGGACTCAGTGCCCAAAAAAAAAAAAAAACTTGATTCGAATCGTGAATCGAGTTTTTTTAAAGAAAATCGCAGATTTTTTTTTTTTTTTTTTTTTAAAAGTCGCCCCCAGCTCTACACAGTTCCTGTAAAAAAGTGCCCATTAATACCAAAACTCGGTATGGTAGATTCCCAAACAACATTCCAAACGCACTGGGTGTGCAATCCGCTGCAGGTGTCAATAACAGCGGTGGCTGGTGCTATATTTTTTGGTGGGGCGGCAAATAACCCAACCAAATCTGCCCCCCCCCCCCGGTGGGATGGATCCGTCGGTGCACTTACCCCATCTAGGTGGCAGGCAGCACTTCCTCCGGGCGGCGGCTTTACCCGGCTTCTCCTCCTCCTCGGCTTTACAGCGGCTTCCCCTGCATCTCCTCCTCTACCTCTTCTCCAGCAATACCTGAAGGGTCTGGTATGGATTTTGAGGGGACCTCCACGCCATTTTTTTTACATTTTGGTTCGGGGTTCCCCTGTGGGGGAGTCCCATGCCGTTTTTATCAATTAACTTTTATGTGTATTGCTGGGACCGACAATTCATTATAGCCGCTAGCGCTAGTACTTTTAAATGACTTGTTTTCCTTTAGAAATGTAATTTTGTTCTCAGACTGTTCTAAACATGGAAAACATGCGCCCCTTTACAGGCATACTATAGACACCCCCCAGGTATGAAATTTAAAGGAATATTACAATTTTATTGTTTCACTTTAAGCATTATTAAAATCACTGCTCCCGAAAAAACTGACGTTTTTTTAAAACTTTTTTTTGCATTGATCCATGTCCCCTGGGGAAGGACCCAGGTCCCCAAACACTTTTTATGACAATAACTTGCATATTAACCTTTAAAATTAGCACTTTTGATTTCTCCCATAGACTTTTAAAGGGTGTTCCGCGGCTTTCGAATTTGCCGCAAACACCCCAAATTGTTCACTATTCGGCGAACGGGCGAACATCAAACTCATGTTCGACCCAAACATGAAGCCCATCCCTATGTGTCAATTTTCTAAAATTATAATACTAAACACCTGCTTGAACAGCACCACTATGCAGTCACGTGATCTCCCTCTGCTGGCCAGCAGACATCAGAGGGCAATCTCAGCCCCCCCGCTGCTCTCCTTAGATCGGGGAAGGAGAGCAGAGGGAGCTCACGTGACCGCAAAAAGGTATTTAGGATTATAATTTTAGAAAAACTGACACAGAGTACTTTGTATCTTCATACAACAGAGGGGGTGCCAGTTATTTGTAAATCTGACTTTATGGCCACTTTAAGATTCGATTGTAAGTCAAGAATTGCATTTTTCTTTCCATCATGAACTGATCATTTAACAACTTTGGCTCCAAAAGATGTTACCCCCTTCATGACCAGAGCATATTTTGCTATTCAGCACTGCAGTACTTTAACTGGCAATTGCGTGGTCATGCAATACTGTACGCAAATTTAATTTATATAATTTTTTCACACAAATAGAGCTTCTTTTTTGGTGGTATTTGATCACCTTTGGGTTTTATTTTTTTATTGTATAAGCAAACAAAGACCAAAGATTTTGAAAAAAAAAAAACAATATTTTTTACTTACTGCTACAAAACATATCCAAAAAAAAAAATGTAATTTCTTCATAAATTTTGGCCAAAATGTATTCTGCTACATGTCTTTGGTAAAAAAAATCCCAATAAGTGTATATTGATTGGTTTGCGTTATAGCTCCTACAAACTATGGTATACATACTGGAATTTTTATTTATTTTTATACTAGTAATGACAGTGATCAGTGACTTATAACAAGACTGCGATAGTGTGGCGGCCAATCTGACACTAACGCTGGGGGGAACTGACTAACTGCCAATGACATCACCAGTGACACAAATACAGCGAGTATTGATAATAATATGCACTGTCACTGTACTAATTACACTGATTGGGAAGGGGTTAACATTGAGGGCGATCGAGGGGTTAAATGTGTGCCTAACTGTGTGTAATATGTGTAAAGTGTGCTGATTTTACTAATAGATCTCTGCAAAACATGTATGAGAAACAGAGAAATTGTTCCCTCCCTATGAATCAATGGCCAGGACTTGCTGAAAGGCTCCACAGGGAACGTGCATGTGGGCACCCTAAACCTGGAAGCAGGCCTCCACAGTACATTCCCAGCGGGCAGTCTGCAAATGGTTAAATTAAAATGTACTTTATGGCCTCATACACATGGGCAGAAAAAATGCCACGTCTGGAAGCATTTTTCTTTGCCTCTGATCACAGCTCTATATTAGCCAAGGTGTCCATGCACATTGTGAAATTTATTTTAGAGCAGTTTTTAGGGGCATAAAAAAGCCCCAAACCTATGTTCAGACAGAAGCATATTGGCATAATTTTCGCATATATGCGCATATACTGTACATCAGGGGTGCCCGACCGCTGGCCGGCAGGCGCCCTTTGATGTGGCGCCCCACCTTATCGTCTGTGATGGCAGGTCAGAAAGCCCAGATCGTGGGTTCCCAACTCGCTATCCCCGAGCATCAGTGTGAAGAACGGAGCCGGTGCTAGAGGAAGCAGAGCCAATGCTTCTTGTATAGCGCCGGCTCCTGTCACAGGCGTGATACTCAGCTTGTGACAGGAGCGATACAGGAAGCATCGGCTCTGTTCTCTACTTCAGCCCCATAGTTCCTCCAGCGCCGGCACGTGTCTCACTGATGCTTGGGGATGGTGGGTCGGGAAGCAGCCAGCAATACCCACCAAAGGTACCCACCAGCAGTACCCACCAACAGTACCCACCAGCAGTACCTGCCAGCAGTACCCACCAACAGTACCCCCCAGCAGTACCAACCAGCAGTACCCGCCACCAGTAACCACCAACAGTACCCACCAGCAGTACTCACCAAAAGTACCCAACAGAAGTACCAACCAGCAGTCCCAGCCAGCAGTACCAGCCTGCAGTACCAGCCAGCAGTACCAGCCAGAAAGACAAAAACAGAACATTCCATAGCTCAACTCACCAACCAGTCTGCCAACTGACCAAATTAACCTGTCCAACAGTCTGCGTTAGAAACAGGGGTTTAGTTAGCACGCATTTGCAAACGCATGCATAAGCTGCAAGGCCTCTTCATGGCACCTTGTGTATGCTTGCAGTCCTAACGCTACTGAATTTATAGGTGTCTCCACAATGGAAGCACATACATTAAATGGATAGATGAGGGGCAGGTGAGCCTGGAGGCAGCCCAATCCCCCTTAAAGGAACAGGAGCACACTGGACACCCAGCAAGAGCACAGTGGCAGCAAAGGTGTACAGTGTGTCCCCGGACCATATTTTACACCAGAAACAAACAAATAGCCCAAGCAGTACCCGCCAGCAGTAACCAGCAGCAGTACCAACCAGCCATCCCAGCTAGCAGTACCAAACAGCAGTACCCACCAGCAGTACCAGACAGTAGTACCTGCCAGCAGTACCCACCAGCAGTATCAGCCAGTAGTACCCACCAGTAGTACCAGCCAGCAGCACTAGCCCTGGAGGACAGCCAGCAGCAGCCAACAGCCATACCCACCTGGGGGATAGCAGTAGCCAGTGATACCTGCAGGAATCCTGAGGAAGAAGTGAAGATTGAGGTCAGTTGAGGTGCAGGTAAACCACAGTGCATTAGTGTGAAAGCATCCTTAGGCCTCTTTCACATGATTGGTCCAATTGGGTCTGCCTGTCCGTTTTTTGGGCGGACCCAGTTGGACCCTCCAATCACCTCTATTGAGCAGCAGACTTGGTTTTCGTTTACACCCACCTATCTCCAATCCGATCCACTTAAAAAAACAGAAGGTGATCCGTCCCCTTCTGTCTGTGTGGATCGGATCGGAGGGCCCATAGAGTAGAGAGGACTGTGTCCGTGTCTGCTCTGCATTTGCAGAGTGGGCACGGACCTGTCATCTGTCTGCTCTGCTCATTGTTGCCAGCGACCGGTTACCAAGTCACTAAAGTGGCCCTCGCTCCTCAAAAGTTGGGTACCCCTGCTGTACATGCATAAACACAAGAGTATTTGTGTAATTTCATTTTAGTGGGTAGAACAAATAAATATTATAGCCATTAGAATGATGACTGGGCTTTTATTACACTGGATATTTCTGTCAGCTCCTAGCAGAAAGATTCAGGGTAAATGGGATTATTTTAACATGCCTGTGTGCATGCAGTCATATTATTAAAGAGCAGTCCTTAAACTGTGTTCCTGGCCAGATCATCAGGCAAAACAGAAAAAGCCTAAAAAAAACAAAAAACAAATACAGCCAAAGCAAGGTCCATAAAGACATAGATGAGCGGGTGGAGAAACTTGACTGGCCTGCACAGAGGCCTGACCTCCACCCCATAGAAATACGTTTAGATCCGAAAAATAGAAAAGAATGCAGACCTCTTCCATTTTTTTTCAGACCTGAACAAACTTGAAGGTAAACAAATGCAAGTTAGTTTACATCCAGCTGGCCATGGACTAACATGAAGCTTCTGATCAGATCAGCCTGAAAAACCGGCAGGTGGACATAACTAAGTGAAAGTAACCTTAGGGTTACATAATACTTAGCCTGCATATACATTGCATGAAAAAATAAATATAATATATCTGACGCTAAATCCTCTTTAAGATCTCACAATCTTTGTAAACAGAGGAAAGACAGAGGTAACAAAATGAGTTTATATATGAAAAGCAGATTGGCTTTCACTTTGGAAGAAAATTAGATCCAAGCGTTAATAAAGTCCTCATTTTATGATGATATCCATGACACCTGGCTGTGATAATGCCTGGAAAAAATATAATTGAATATTATAAAAGTTCACTTCTTTATTATATGAAATGCAGAAAACACATCAATGTGGATGTATTATACAGTACAATATGTTGCAAGCGTTCTAGTACACGGTACACTAGTACAGCTAACGTTCATCCTTATGGGATCCTTTTTTCAGCACCTTGGACAGCTCCCCCATTCACTTCTATGGACAGCACTATACTATGTAATGCCTTATAATAAGTACACCCCAATACTGTGTATATCCCTATACTAAGTACACCTCTATACTATGTACTGCCCTATACTATGTACACCTCTATACTGTGTACTGCCCTATACTTTGTACACCTCTATACCTTGTACTGCCCTATACTATGTACACCTCTATACTGTGTACTGCCCTATACTATGTACACCTCTATACTGTGTACTGCCCTATACTATGTACACCTCTATACTGTGTACTGCCCTATACTTTGTACACCTCTATACTGTGTACTGCCCTATACTTTGTACACCTCTATACTATGTACTGCCCTATACTATGTACACCTCTATACTGTGTACTGCCCTATACTATGTACACCTCTATACTGTGTACTGCTCTATACTATGTACTGCCCTATACAATGTGCACCTCTATACTGTGTACTGCCCTATACTTTGTACACCTCTATACTATGTACTGCCCTATACTTTGTACACCTCTATACTGTGTACTGCCCTATACTTTGTACACCTCTATACTATGTACTGCCCTATACTATGTACACCTCTATACTATGTACTGCCCTATACTATGTACATCTCTATACTATGTACTGCTCTATACTATGTACTGCCCTATACAATGTGCACCTCTATACTCTTGTAGCGGTACCCCCTTGGGGGCTGCTGGGTTTTAGTTCCTTACCTTGCCAATCAGTCCACTTCCGATCTCCCATGCACTCACATAACACAAACAGACAAAGTTGCACTTTAGATTTCTTTATTTGGGATTATATCCGTGAGGTTCTCCAGTGAAGTATATGAGATGCCCCATAAGACCCCATATGGTTGCAGGACTGTTAATTTAATCCTTTCCTGGTTCCTTTCCTTTTGTGTAATGCAGCACTATCCAAATCCCACAGGTAAACATTACTCTGAATAATGTCTCCTGTATTGATTTCCCACTGCAGATTATTGCTTCTTCTTTAAGATATTTGGCTGAGGATATGCTACTCTGAATAGCTCCCCTGCTTAACTTGATAGGCTTCCTTTGGGGTATTGGTTCTTTAAGGTCAACACCTACATCACCTTCCTTATGACCCGCATACCAACACCCTTTCAGTATTTGGACGTATTAGATATTGTGGCCCTTGAATTTACAGCATAAGCTCCTCTCTCGGCTCCTCTGGGTTTGCACTTCCTTTGCTCTCTCTCCCAATCAACAGTCCATGTTCTACTCACAGAAAGTCGATCACCCAGGTTTTCGTCTGCCGCTATGCTCCTACTTCCTCCTTTTCTTGATCGGCGCCTCCCCGAATGGGAGCGTCCGGTGGTTCCTTGTCGACTACATGCTGACTCCTTATCCAGGGGCCCAGGCTCTCTGCCCCCTGGTTCCTCCTCCGGCATCAGGGCTCCGGGATCTCTGAACTCCCGGGCTTCTGGGCCTAACTTGTGGACTCTAAATCCCAAACTGAATCTGCGAACCCCTCCCAGGGCATGTGACCCCCCTTATATGTAAGACCTCCCTTTGACCAAAGAAATTAATCATTGGTCAATCCTCTCACATGGGTTTCCTGCCACTCAAGTCTCAGCCCATTCTCTCTCTCCAGCAGAATCCACCGTAAGCAGAGGTCTTCCTGAGCCCAAGTGTAGACGGCCACACCCCCTTCTATTCTGACACTTCCAACTCCAAATTAACATCCAGGCTTAGTAAAGAACACAGGCCTGGCTAAATTTACCTGTCTCTATATCCTACTCTATCAAAGAAATACTATAAAGCACCTACCTAAAGGTAGGTGTACTGACCTATACTATGTACACCCCTATACTATGTATATCCCTATACTATGTAGATCCTTATACTACATACATCCTTATACTATGTACAGCCCTGCACAACCCTATACTATGGACAGCCCTATACTATAGACAGCCCCATACTATGTACAGCCCTATTCTAATACTGCCTATACTATATACTGCTCTGTACTATGTATAGCCCTATACTATGTACTGCTGTATACTATGTACAGCTTCACACTATGCATTTCCTAATGCTATGCACTGCTTTATATTACAGAGAGCCCGATGTTAGGGATTTGGGGGGGGGGGGGGAGGGGGTTCCTCAATCTTCCAGGACTGACAATACAAAGCCAACTAATCACATTAATATCTAACTATTACTAATGCAAACTACATAAAACAATATTTTATCATCATGGTTAAATTATTCCACATGCTGATTTAATATTTGCTAAGAATAATGCTCCAGGTATTAATTATTATTAATATTATGACTAAATGTTGTCCTCGGGTTATATTCATATATAACAGCTGATTTCTCTTCTCTAGGAAGACATACATTTCTGTATTTTAACACTATTTTTGCAAATACTGTTACTATGAACTGGTGCAAAACAAATAAAGACACATGGCTGGATTCGCCATACAGTTCTTTGTTATGATGAGTCTAATATCAGAGAGGAGAGGAGGAGGAGGAGGAGGAGGGAGGAGAGGAGGAGGGAGGAGATGATCCCAGCATGGGGTTCAGGAAGGAGAAGAGTGGAAGACGAGTCAGAGCCGTGCAGTGCTGCTGATGACCAGAAGGGGGCGTCTCCCTCTCCTTCTCCTAATGCGAGGTCACCTATTGATCGCCTATCTGGTGTAATGGCATCTGATATGGGAGAAGCAGATCGATTGCTCTTGTAGCTCCACCACTTATCTGACAGGAAGGACTCCGGAAGGATTGCACTTCACAAGGATCATTTTGTTTATGGTTGATATCCAAATAAACAAACAGCAGAAAAGAATGAGAAAGAGAAGAGGTATTAGATTCCTGACTTTACTTTCTGATTAACATTACTATAGCAATCATGTTAAAATAATAACATTGTTATTAATATTATTTATCAATATAATAAAACATTTTTTATGTGACTTTTAAAATATGCAGTTTAACCATTTCAATACTGGGCACTTTAACCCCCTTCCTTCCCAGGACAATTTTCAGCTTCCGGCGCTGTCACACTTTGAATGACAATTGTGCGGTCATACAACACTGTACCAAAAGTACATTTTTATCGATTTCTTCACACAAGTAGAGCATTCTTTTGATGGTATTTTGTTTTGGTTTTTTTTGCTAAATAAATGAAAAAAGACAACATCTTGAAAAAAAACAAAAACAAAAAAAAAAAAACGTGTTTTTCTTCGTTTCTGTTATAAAATTTTGCAAATAAATAATTGTTCTTCATAAATGTGACCCAAAAGTTATTCAATTACATTTCTTTGGTGAAAATAACCCAAATCAGTGTTTATTATTTAGCCTGTAGGAAAGTTGTAGAGTATAGGTATACATCTGAAAATTGATCAATCCTGATGTACCTGAGGCCCAAAACAGTACAAATATCCCCCATATGACTCCTTTTTTGAAAAGTAGACAGTTTAAAGTATTTACTAAGAGGCATGGCAAGTTTTTTGAAGTTGTAATTTTTTGTCATAATTTTTTGGAAAATGAAGAAATAAAAAAAAAAATATTTGTTTTTTTTTTATATACTGTCACCAGTGCAGTACAGCATCTCCATATTGGTGTGGCGGTGATCGGGAACACTGACTGGTGACATGGGAGGCGTTTTTCAGGCACTTTACATGTGCTTTTTTTTAGCGCTGAAACGCCTGAAAAACCTCCAGTGTGAAAGGAGTCTAATGCCGTGTACACATGATTGGATTTTCCGACGGGAAATGTTCTATGGGAGCTTGTTGTCGGAAATTCTGACCGTGCGTAGGCTCCATCGGACATTTTCTGTCAGAATTTCCGCCAATCAAAATTTGAGATCTGGATCTCAAATTTTCCGACAACAAAATCCATTGTCGTAAATTCCGATCATGTGTACACAATTCCGACGCACAAAGTTCCACGCATGCTCGGAATCAAGAAGAAGAGCCGCACTGGCTATTGAAATTTATTTTTCTCGGCTCGTCGTACGTGTTGTACGTCACCGCGTTCTTGGCGTTCGGAATTTCCGAAAAGATTTGTGTGACCGTGTGTATGCAAGACAAGTTTCAGCCAACATCCGTCGGAAAAAAAAACATGGATTTTATTGTCAGAATGTGCGTTCGTGTGTACGTGACATAAGTGTTTCTTCTACCTAAAAACTCCTTTTTTTTTCCCCACTAGTGTTTTAACAATGTCTTCCATGCATGCTAGTATTGGGGAACTACTTGCTAATAGATTTTTATTATGTCTTGTGTGGGTTAGCGCCACCTAATGGCTAGAGGTGAAATTGCATCACCAGGCCCCACACACAGAAGAATCACGTCTTCTCTCCTGCCAGTGATACCTGTCTCAGCAGTGACTATAGAGACATTATGGGGGAGATAACGCTGTATGTTTGTGAGTGGTGCTCTGATTCACTGCCAGTAATGGTCATGCTGGCCAAGGGCCCCTCCTGCCATCTCCCTGCAACAGGCAGGAGATAGGGTACACACACTTGTAGCATAGAGGAACTCAATCATCTTCTTGGTCGTTCACAATCTTGTAGCCCGAGGCCCATCTCCAGAAATAAAGAATGTCCACACATTCAGCCTTATAACATAGCCTTTACTGTAACAGCAACAAAATGTACAGAACTTTTCCAGTTTTAGCTAGAGAGAGAAATCATTAAGGCCTAAGTTTAGGTAAAAAATGTTGTTCAAAACTCAGCACTCAGCACAAGGGATGGTACTTCCATTTAGTGTCCCTTGTGGTGATGCCAGTTGTCATAGTGGAAATCTGAAGTCCCCTGCCTCCATCTCATACTGTGCAGCTGTAATCATCTGGTGTTGTGGGGTTTGACCACTTCAGTTCCGGACGGTTTACCCCCCTTCATGACCAGGCCGTTTTTTGCAATACTGCACTGCGTTACTGTAACTGATAATTGGGCGGTCCTGCGACGCTGTACCCGGTCCTTTTTTTTTCCACAAATAGAGCAATAGGCCAATATGTATTCTGCTACATATTTTTGGTAAAAAAAAAACCCCAATAAGTGTATATTGATTGGTTTGCACAAAAGTTATAGCGCCTACAAACTAGGGGATTTTTTTTTTATTTTTAATTTTTTTACTAGTAATGGAGGCGATCAGCAACTTATAGCAGGACTGCAATATTGCAGCGGATGAATCAGACACCTAAATGATGCTTTTGACACTTTTTGGGGACCAGTGACACTAATATGCCCCGTACACACGGTCAGATTTTCCGACGGAAAATGTGTGATAGGACCTTGTTGTCTGAAATTCCGACCGTGTGTAGGCTCCATCACACATTTTCCATCGGATTTTCCGATACACAAAGTTTGAGAGCAGGATATAAAATTTTCCGACAACAAAATCCGTTGTTGGAAATTCTGATCGTGTGTACACAAATCCGACGGACAAAGTGCCATGCATGCTCAGAATAAATAAAGAGATGAAAGCTATTGGCCACTGCCCCGTTTATAGTCCCGACGTACGTGTTTTACGTCACTGCGTTTAGAACGATCGGATTTTCCGACAACTTTGTGTGACCGTGTGTATGCAAGACAAGTTTGAGCCAACATCTGTCGGAAAAAATCCTAGGATTTTGTTGTCGGAATGTCCAAACAAAGTCCGACCGTGTGTACGGGGCATTACAGTGATCAGTGCTAAAAAAAATATGCACTGTCACTGTACTAATGACACTGACAGGCAAGGGGTTAACATCAGGGGCAATCAAAGGGTTAAATGTATGCCTAAGTTGTGCTTACTAACTGTGGGGGAGGTGCTTTGACTGGGGGGGGGGCAATTATCTGTGTTCCTGCTTAGCAGAAACACAGGATTAGTACCTTCCCCTCTGAAAGAACGACAATCTGCCTTGTTTACACAGGCAGACTGCTGTTCTGCTTGCGTCCAGATCGATCGGCGGTCCCGGCGGACATCGAGTCCACCCGCTGATTGGTTCCCGCTGTGCCCCTGACCCAAAAGTGTAGGATCACGTACCAGTACGTGATTCTGTGCAGAATGGCCGCCCCACCGCAGTAAATGTATGTGGGGTATTCGGAAACCGGTTAATACTAGTGCTGGACCTGTGACAGGTGCTCATTAAGAGCGCTGACTATGCCCACCCTTTACACCCCCTCCTCTGTTTATAGAACTTGTACTATAGATTTCAACAGTGAAAAGCCCTCTATGAATGGAGGATGGGTGGATGAATGAAAGGTCCGCCTCCTCCATTCATAGACCACTTTTCATTCATGGGATTCATAGTACTGGCTCTATGAATGAAGGAGGGGGTAGAAAGGGCAGATTACATCAGCAAAGAAGGAATTTAGAGATTTGAATGAGGCTGTGAACAGTAAAAGGGACTTTTTTAGGTTAATACATGCTTGAAGTTTTTTCTTTGTCAACCAGAGTGTCACTTTAGACAAACTAAATATCACTCAATAGGGCTGTATTTACATCTGAGTGTCACATTTTTGAATTTTCTGTTGCATATTTTGACATTCATTTTTTTTTTTTTACGTGTTGTATTACAGTGTTTGCGCCTCAGGCTTTTATTTGTTAGCCTATAAAGAACAGTATGAAATGTGACATCACTTGTAGCTGTGTGAACCTTTCAGCTTAAAAATGCTGATAAACGCGTGACAAAACACGAGTTGTGTGTTTTTTTGGTACCCCAATGCAATTCTATGGGATGCAAAATGCCCGAAAATGCTGCAATTTGAACTAAAAAAGAAACTCCAGAACTTTTTTGAGTGACAGACATTTATGCATTCAGGTGTTGAACAAGCACTATAGAGAATAACTGTTTTTTTTTTTTTTTTTCAGCTTTGAGCTACAAAATGCTCAGGTGTGAATGCAGCCTTATGATTTAAGGTTATTTCCATATGGCTATAATTTCACACCATGATCTTGCTTTGTATGTTGCAGATTTGCTTTAGGCTGCATTCATACCTGAGCATTTTCAGCTCGTAAAACGCTCATCTAAGAAGTTCAAAAACACCCAACAAGCAAAATCCCATTCATTTAAATGGCCCCTGTTCACATCTGAGCGTTCTGTCGCCTGAAGCTCAAAAAAGTACACGAGTTTCTTTTGGGCAGATTACAGGCATTTTTCTACTTTTTACATCGTTGACCTTTTGACCTGTACAAAATCGCAGCAAAAATCACAGCAAAATTGCAGGAAAAAAGGCACAACTTTCCACCTTAAAACGATACGCTCAGGTGTGAATGCAGCCTAACCCATAATAAAAAAAAGGGAAAGGGGGGGGGGGATTTATATGAGGCATATCACACAGCACGAAATTAAATTGACAAATTTATTACCATAAACATAAAACAGTGCAATTTTAGTACTTACATGGGTATTCCTTAATTCATATATATACACATACAAAAACGACACAAAAGCAATTCATATATATATATACACAAATAAAACATGATGAGCATATTGTTGTAACTGATGATGTAAGCCCATATTATTGAGTATCATATAGGTAATAAAAGACAAATTGGTCAGTTGAGAGATAGACTATAAAATAAAAATATGACTGAACATGATGAAAAACATGACTGCATCCAGTAAGCTCGACGCATTTCGTGGATGAATCCACCTCCTCAGGAGCGGACAAAGAGCACATCTGCAAAAAACAATGAATACCAATTGTGCTGTCAGCCCAGTTGGGATGGGATGGCTGGGCTTGGACAGGATGGATACTGTAACAAAATGGAGAAATTTAGCAAACATGTTATGTTCACTTGTAGGGTCACACAGAATAACTACTGATATATAATAGAATTTCCAGACACCTGTTTCTAAAAACTAACTCCCCCGCTAGCTTTGAACACAGGATGTATAGGCAGGATGTCACTGACTATAGCAAGCTTTTAAGATGCTGAATATAAAAATGTTTTAAGATGTATTAAGGTGTTTTAAGTTAGTTAATTTTTGTAAAAGGAAATGTATTTTGTGACGCCTCTGTTAATATATATAACCTGCCGATAGACGACACACTTGACTTCCTGGCATTAGCCGAGGTTGGGTGTCTCTTGCTGGCGGGAATCAAAAAGTTTGTTTTCCTGAAGTCTTGTATCCGGAGTCATCTTTGGTTTCCTAAAGTGGTTCTCCTGCTCCACAATATGGTCTAATGTTTGCCAAGATAGTAGAAAAAGAGTAGGGGCAGGAGGAAAAGAAAAGAAATATCCACCCTCCTTTACTTACATATCAGTTACATAATTAAAAGATGCGGTGCTACACACATATAGGGCTGCTAAAAGCTTATATCCTGGGAGCTGAGGAGATGGAGACCCGTGAAAAATCCAGGCACAGGAACACATTCCCAGGGGAGAGGAAATTCCCAATTGTATCCGGAAATATTGCAGAAAAATCCCTCCAAACGTGCCTATAAATATAAAAAGCTTTACCCATAGACATGCACAGGGGGGTGTGCTGGGTGTGCCTGGATGGTGAAGTTTTCCCCTGCTGCCTGGGCCTCCACTCTGTACTGATTACTCACTGTGTTAATTCATAGCCTAAACATAGTAAATTGTGTTTACTATGCTTCAGTTTGTGAATGAACATGAAACTGCTTAGCACAGAGCACTTCTCATCCATTCACTGTCAAGTGCAGCTGAGGCTGCAGAGAAAGGGACTGGGGAATCCCTATTCTTGGTCCCTTTCTCTGTCTCAAAAGTGAGACATGAGGAGTCTGTTTAGACCCCTGATATTTCACCAAATCTTTCCAACAGGACTCTTAAAAAAATAAAAAATAAAAAAATAAAAATAATATTGTTAAAAAAAAATACAAATTGTAAAAAAAAAAAAAAAAAAGACAAACAAAAAAAAAAAAACTACTGACACCATCCACTGCTCTACTGACACCGTTCACTGCTCTACTGACACCGTCTGTTTTAATACACTTAAAATGTTGTTTACACTTATTTATTAGGGTGTTTGTGTGTGTGTATACCTGTATATATAATATTGTCAAAAGTATTGGGACACCTGCCTTTACACGCACATGAGCTTTTGAACTATAATGGCATCCCAGTCTTAGGCCATAGGGTTCAATATTGATTTGGCCCACCCTAGCTATAACAGCTTCAACTCTTCTGGGAAGGCTGTCCACAAGGTTTAGGAGTGTGTCTATGGGAATGTTTGTGAGGTCAGGCACTGATGTTGGAGAGAAGGCCTGGCTCGCAGTCTCCACTCTAATTCATCCCAAAGGGGTTCTATCAGGTTGAGGTTAGAACTCTGTGCAGGCCAGTCAAGTTCCTCCACCTCAAACTCACTCATCCATGTCTTTATGGACCTTGTTTTGTGCACTGGTCCAAATCATTTGGTGGAGGGGTGATTATGGTGTGGGGTTGTTTTTCAGGGGTTGGGCTTGGCCCCTGTGTTCCAGTGAAGGGAACACTTAAGGTGTCAGCATACCAAGACATTTTGGACAATTTCATGCTCCCAACCTTGTGGAGACAGTTTGGGGATGGCCTCTTCCTGTTCCAACATGACTGCGCACCAGTGCACAAAAGCAAGGTCTATAAAGACATGGATGAGCGAGTTTGTGGTGGAGGAACTTGAGTGGCCTGCACAGAGTCCTGACCTCAACCCAATAGAACACCTTTGGGATGAATTAGTGCGGAGACTGTGAGCCACGTCTTCTCGTCCAACATCAGTGCCTGACCTCACAAGTAGACTTCTGGAAGAATGGTCAAACATTCCCATAGACACACTCCTAAACCTTGTGGACAGCCTTGGAGCTGTTATAGCTGCAAAGGGTGGGCCAACTCAATATTGAACCCTACGGACTAAGACTGGGATGCCATTAAAGTTCATGTGCATGTGCTCAATACTTTTGACAATATAGTGTATATATATATATATATATATATATATATATATATATATATATATATATATATATATATATACACAATATCTCACAAAAGTGAGTACACCTCTCACATTTTTGTAAATATTTTATTATATCTTTTCATGTGACAACACTGAAGAAACGACACTTTGCTACAATGTAAAGTAGTGAGTGTACAGCTTGTATAACAGTGTACATTTGCTGTCCCCTCAACTCAGAATAACTCAACACACAGCCATTAATGTCTAAACCGCTGGCAACATAAGTGAAAATGTCCAAATTGTGCCCAAAGTGTCAATATTGTAAGCATAAGTGTGGCCACCATTGTTTTCCAGCACTGCCTTAACCCTCTTGGGCATGAAATTCACCAGAGATTCCCAGGTTGCCACTGGAGTCCTCTTCCCCAGTGGCAGCAGCACTCATGCAGCCACAGACCATGACACTCCCACCACCATGCTTGACTCTAGGCAAGACACACTTGTCTTTGTACTCCTCACCTGGTTGCCACCACACACGCTTGACACCATCTGAATCAAATAAGATTATCTTGGTCTCATCAGACCACAGGACATGGTTCCAGTAATCCATGTCCTTAGTCTGCTTGTCTTCAGCAAACTGTTTGCGAGCTTCTTGTGCATCATCTTTAGAAGAGGCTTCCTTCTGGGATGACAGCCATGCAGACCAATTTGATGCAGTGTATGGCGTATGGTCTGAGCACTGACAGGCTGACCCCCACCCCTTCAACCTCTGCAGCAATGCTGGCAACAATCATATGTCTATTTCCCAAAGACAACCTCTGGATATGACGCTGAGCATGTGCACTCAACATCTTTGGTCGACCATGGCGAGGCCTGTTCTGAGTGGAACCTATCCTGTTAAACTGCTGTATGGTCTTGGCCACCTTGCTGCAGCTCAGTTTCAGGGTCTTGGCAATCTTCTTATAGCCTAGGCCATCTTTATGTAGAGCAACAATTATTTTTTTCAGATCCTCAGAGAGTTCTTTGCCATGAGGTGCCATGTTGAACTTCCAGTGACCAGTATGAGAGCGAGAGCGATAACACCAAATTTAACACACCTGCTCCCCATTCACACCTGAAATCTTGTAACACTAACGAGTCACATGACACCGGGGAGGGAAAATGGCTAATTGGACTCAGTTTGGACATTTTCACTTAGGGGTGTACTCACTTTTGTTGCCAGTGGTTTAGACATTAATGGCTGTGTGTTGAGTTATTTTGAGGGGACAGCAAATGTACACTGTTATACAAGCTGTACACTCACTACTTTACATTGTAGCAAAGTGTCATTTCTTCAGTGTTGTCATGAAAAGATAGAATAAAATATTTACAAAAATGTGAGGGGTGTACTTACTTTTGTGAGATACTGTACACACACACACATGTGTTTTGGAGCTTTGGGGTACACACCTATGGCTTTACCAATTGTTGAAATATCACTTCTCATGTCATTGTTCTTTACTTTCATACACTTTTTTACTATAGCTTTTCTATTCATATATTGCATGGTGTATGGATGTGAAAATTGCTGTCCAATTTACTTTATGAGAGGTAGAAGTTTAAAAGTCTGTTTCATTGTGAGTTATTACAAAGTATAGATACTCCGTAAGGTTAGACTTATCTATAGTGGCTGCTCGGCAGGTATTCAGGAGTTAAGGACAGAGACCAAGCCACAGCTCTTTATCATTACAAGTCTCACAGTGAGCTGGAATATGCAAGGAAAGGGCCAGTTTAGTGTCTACAGGTGATGTATTATGTTTTCAATGAGTATAGAATTTGAAAGAGATTTTTGATGTGACTTTCACATTTTTGTGTGGTTATTGATCCTACTTCATTAACTGTATTTCATATACAGAATGATAGATTCTGTCACTCTGTTGTTGTAAAAGTTCAAATAAACTCGTAGTTTAAATCAGCTAGGTCTATGTCAGCAGGTGGTGAGTTGGACCTCTGCAGAGAGACCATTATTTTTGTAAAGAAAGGATCCTTCTTTACAGCATGCTGGCTTTGTAATTAAAATGAACTGGAGGACTTTGCTTTTTGTTTTGATGCCCATGGAATATATTTAGTTAATTTGAGCCTTTAAGCCCCCGTTGACAACATTGCGATTTTTGATGCAACTGCTGTAGCGCAGCACTACACAACAATGGTAATCACATTATTCTCTATGGTGCCCATCATTGCAGCGCAGCTGCAGCACATTTTTGGAAAAGGTACAGGTGCTACTTTGATGCTGATGCAGTGTGATTTTGGCTGCCTAGATTTCAATGGAAAGACGTGTGCAAAATGCATTTACATATGTTTTTAGTGCATTTTTTAGTGCAGTTTTATGAACAAAAATGAACAAAAATCTCAAAAAAGTGTGATGTCACACTACAAAATTGAACTGAAAATCAGATCATGCTGCAGCTGCACTAATGTGAATCTAGGTTTAAGCTGGCACATGGCTGCAGAGGTAACTTTATTTAACCACTTCAGCCCTGGAAGAATTTACCCCCTTCCCGACCAGAGCACTTTTTGCGATTCGGCACTGCGTCATTTTAATTGACAATTGCACGGTCGTGCGACGTTGTACCCAAACAAAATTGACGTCCTTTTTTTTCACACAAGAGCTTTCTTTTGGTGGTATTTGATCACCTCTGCAGTTTTTTTTTTAAGCTATAAACATAAAAAATAGCGACAATTTTGAAAAAAACGCATTATTTTTTACTTTTTGCTATAGTAAATATCCCCCAAAAATATATAAAAAAAACTATTTTTTCCTCAGTTTAGGCCGATATGTATTCTTCTACATATTTTTGGTAAAAAAAAATCGCAATAAGCGTATATTGATTGGTTTGCGCAAAAGTTATAGCGTCTACAAAATAGGGGACAGATTTATAGCATTTTTATTATTTTTTTTTACTAGTAATGGCAGCGATCTGCGATTTTTATCGTGACAGCGACATTATGGCGGACACATCGGACAATTTTGACACATTTTTGGAACCATTGGCATTAATACAGCGATCAGTGCGATTAAAAAATGCATTGATTACTGTAAAAATGTCACTGGCAGTGAAGGGGTTAACACTGGGGGGCAGTGAAGGGGTTAACTGTGTTCCTTGGGAGGTCATTCTAACTGAAGGGGGAGGGACTAACTACAGGAAGTGACAGATCGTGATTCCTAGCTAATAGGAACACACGATCTGTCACTCCTGTCAGAACAGAACAGAGAAGTGCGTGTTTACGACACTCATCCCTGTTCCGTGTCTCCTGGTCATGATCGCTCATGGCCGGCGGTCATTGCGACCGTCGGCCATGAGCATCGGCACCCCCCGCTGTGCAGTGGGCGCGTATGCGCCTGCTATCCGGACCCAGCGAGATCATGTACAGTAACGTGATTTCGCGCTGGGAAGCCAGCCTGCAGCAGTAAAACTGCGGCGGCTGGTCCGGAAGCAGTTAAAGTCCAACTCCAAGCAACTAAAATGTATCCCTTGCAGTGGGGCTGTGTCTGCACTGCAAAAGGTTAATTACTCATTTTGGTCTAGGGCAGGGGTCTTCAAACTTTCAAAACAAAGGGCCAGTTTAATGTCCTAGAGACTTGGGGGGGTGCCGGTCGGTGGCCACTAGGAGTAAAAATGGTCCCGATGTCAGTGGGAAAAAGTAATGCCCCATCTCTGGTGTCAGTGGGAGGAATTGCACCTCATCGTTGGTGTCATTGGAAAGAATTGTGTCCCATCATTGGTGTCATTGGCCCCCATTGTTGGTGTCATTGGGCCCCATTGTTGGTGTCATTTGGCGAAATTGTGCCCCATTGTTGGTGTCATTAGGAGAAATTTTACCCCAACTTTGGTGTCATTTCGAGGAATTGTGCCTCTTCATTTGTGTCAGCGGGAGGAATTATGCCCCATTGTCATATCAGTAAATGAAATGGTGCCCCAAGGGCTGGATAAAAGCAAGCAATGGACTGCAGTTTGGAGACCACTGGTCTAGGGGATTTACTTACCCAATCCTCTGCTTCTCCCCATAGCTAGACTTGTCCCTTCAGCTTTTCCCTCCCCCATGCTTCAGCAGTCTAGGGCCCTGATCTCATGAAGAACAACACGATGACACTGAAGGGCATTTCACTGCTGAAGCTTGGTGGAGCGCCATTTGTGCAGGTAGCAAAGGATCAGGGGGAGCGAAGGATCAGGTAACTAAAACTGTTTCTCCTCTCCCCTAGACAAAACAAACTATTAAGCCTTGCAGTATGGACGCAGCCCCAATGCAGGGGATCATTTTAAATGTTCTTATGCCCCGTACACACGGTCGGATTTTCCGATGGAAAATATCCGATCGGAGCGTGTTGTCGGAAATTCCGACCGTGTGTGGGCTCCATCGGACATTTTCCATCGGATTTTCCGACACACAAAGTTGGACAGCAGGAGATAAAATTTTCCGACAACAAAATCCGTTGTCGGAAATTCCGATCGTGTGTACACAAATCCGACGGACAAAGTGCCATGCATGCTCAGAATAAATAAAGAGATGAAAGCTATTGGCCACTGCCCCGTTTATAGTCCTGACGTACGTGTTTTACGTCACCGCGTTTAGAACGATCGGATTTTCCGACAACTTTGTGTGACCGTGTGTATGCAAGACAAGTTTGAGCCAACATCCGTCGGAAAAAATCCTAGGATTTTGTTGTCGGAATGTCCGAACAAAGTCCGACCGTGTGTACGGGGCATTAGAGTTAGGCTTTAAACAATCCCTTTCCATTTATAAATGTTTACTGGTGAAAGATAGAGAAATATGGGGACAATGTTTATCGATCTCCTTATAAGAATGCCAGTCTGAACTGGTGGCAATACTTTCTGAATTACTGATCCATACCAACCATGCAGATCAGAGTAAACACAAAACCACTGATCTGTGTGAATGTTACAAATCATCGAGAAACTCTACCT
Organism: Aquarana catesbeiana; assembly: GCF_042186555.1. Taxonomy (NCBI): domain Eukaryota; kingdom Metazoa; phylum Chordata; class Amphibia; order Anura; family Ranidae; genus Aquarana; species Aquarana catesbeiana. Next base: position 352,819,031 of record NC_133329.1, on the reverse strand, counting down.
TTATGGTTACTTTCTGCACTGCAGGTGGCGCTTGGCAGTGCCAATGCAGGTGGAGAAGTAACTCTTCCTCTATGGTCACAGAGAGGCAGCATTTGTATTGAAAAGAAGAAAAAGAAAGAGCAGTGCCCTCTAAGTGCAGCAATATATTGAGCATTTATATTGATGCTAGCACCCCTTGTGACTTTGGCTGCCATCTTGGGTCAGACAGAGTCTATTTAAGACCCTGGCTCCTGGGTTTGGCATGCATTTCCCATTTGGCTAGAGTAGGGAGGGGTCAGGGAAAGGTTCCAGATGAGTAGGGAAAGTGCAGGGACACACTACCTGGAAGCCTCCACACTTGGGTACGGAATGGCCAGGCCAGGCCACAGTTTTTCCCTAGAGACAGACACTGTTGGCACATCTGAGGCCTTCTGCTCTTACTCATTGCTGTTCCATTCTATGATTGTTCCCGGTCTGGTGCCTTCTGGGCTTGTTGTGTATTGCTGAACTTCAATTTCAATACAGTTACCTTTTCTGCAACTGGCCTGTGAGTGTTTTTTGCCATCACACCTACCCACACCTAGTTCCATAGTACATACTTCCTTGAGGGGCCCCATGTCTCCATCGATCAAATGCATGAGGATGAATTTAATATGTTAGGGAAAAGAATTAAGCTCTTCCTTCTTTTCGTCTGGCTGTAAATGATGGTGGTCGTGATGGTGGTGGTTGGTGGCGGAGGCAGGCACAAAATCCGGGTGACTCCTACCGACTTCCAATTGTATAAAATTAGGCAGGACACAAAGAATTAAGGATTCTGGTATAGCAGATCAGGAGTGCGATTATAACACAAATACAACTGCCTTTGTTTGTAGATGTTTTCCTGTATATTGAATAACAGGATAATGGTTTTTAGATGAGATTCTGTCATCAGTTAGGATTATGTACATCCCTTGCCTATAAGAGACATTACTTCCCCGGTTGCTCTGACACTGAAGAATATTTTATATCAGTGCCCAGCCAGTTAATGCTACAGCCTACAGAAAAGCCTACAGAATTACTGAAACCTTACATGTTACCCAGGGAAAACAAATGATAACAGTATATTATATATGATTATAGTTGTTTTTCTAACATTATAAAGTATTATAAAGTATTTTATGTAGCAATTTTAGATACAGTGGAACCTTGGACTAAGAGCATAATTTGTTCCAGAAGAATGCTTGTACTCCAAAGCACTCGTATATCAAAGCGAGTTTCCCAATAGAAGTCAATGGAAACTCAGAAAATTTGTTCCACAATGACTTCTATGGTATGCAGTACCGCATGTGGCCAGACGTGGGTGGGGGGGCACCGGAGATACTCAGAATCACTCGGAAACAGCTCGAAGCTGCTCGGATGCACTCGGAAACACTCGGAGAGGCTCAGAAACTCGGCTCCGAGTCCATCAGAGTGCATCCGAATGCATCCGAGCAGCTCCGAATGTCACCGGCGCTCCTGCAGCTCTGTCCAAATGCGGTACTGCACACCGCAGAGGCTTGAATCCTGCTCGTTTTGTGAGACAACGCTCGCAAACCGAGTAAGGATTTCAAAAAAATAATATCTCGTATTGCGAAACACTCGTTAACCGCGTTACTCGCAATCTGAGATATTAAGCCTCATACACATGATCGGATTTTGTCCATCGGACAATTGTTGTCGGATTATCCGCAGACAAATGTTGGATTGCAGGTTTTAAAATATTACTTGCAAAAATGTCTGTTGTCGAATTTTCCAAGCGCGTGTACACAAGTCCGTCGGACAAAAGTCCAAAGTACAAACACGCATGCTCGGAAGCAAGGACGAGCCAGAAGCGGTCGGTCTTGTAAACTAGCGTTCGCAATGGAGGATTAACATTCGTGACAAGGCAAATTATGAAATCTTGAAATGCAACGCACATTTTCTTCTTTTTTAATGGGATAATAATGAATCTGCTTTGCTGGTGATACTGATGGAGTTATTGCAAACAAATTTTCAAAGGCTTTTTATTTTCTATTGATATCAAGAATAATATTATTACGTTTTTTTTTTTTTTTTTTTTTTAATTTGGGCACCATTATCCCGTTGTTTTTAAGATCAACTATGTTGGTGTTCCTTGTCAATTTTACATTGTATTTTTTTAAATGCAACTGCCTACTCCCAAACTGTCATTTAAAGTAAAACACATAACCAAGTATTATTCTCCACAGTTGTTTTTATTGTACATTAAAAAAAAGAAAACAAAAAGAAAATAAAATTAGACATGCTATCAGCCAATAGAATGTAACCAAAAAGTGCATTATATGCATCCAAAAATATAGAAAATATACCAAATCAAATCATTATTCAACCAAAAAAATAATGTCAAAGCAATAACTCCAAGGCCAATAATAAATAACACGTTATCTCCTCCGATTCCGCAACATGTCTGGTTGACGAACGGCCGTTCAGAAATGAACTGAAAAACGCAAAATGAAAAGCGCGAATCAACACTCACCAAACTTCTACTAACGCGAAATTAGCAAAAGGAGCCCAAAGGGTGGCACTAAAGAGCTGAAAAACAACATAGTACATCACTATGTTCATATTTGTTGGCCAACAATTCCTTGCCGTTTGTATGCAAGACAAGTTTGGGCCAACGCCCTTCGAACAAAAGACCACGGTTTTGTTGGCCAACAATCCGATCCTGTGTACGAGGTTTTACTGTATAAATTTAAAAATTTTGCCTAATGGAGTCCTTTAAAGTGAACCTGTAAGGGCAAAGTACTAGGTTCCCCCCATAGTGCATATTGTCTGCTACTAATACTTACTCTTCCTGCTCTCTCCCCACCACCCCACTTTCCTCCCATAGCCTGGAGTAGAAAGCTGTATGATCTAAGCTTTGTCATATAGCTTACTCATGGCTAAGGACCGCCCTCTGCCCCTATGCAACAATGTTCAATCCTACAACTGGATGTTCAGGTGCCAAGCACTGCATAGTGGGAGAAAAGAGGAGAAGGTTGCAAGCTTTCCCATATCTGGGCATTTCAAGGGGTTCAGTATCTGTTACCTTACCCTGACTTGGCAACATGACAGATTTACTTTAACTTGCTTTACAGCTGCTTTTTTCACTACAGTTTTGAGTCTCCTGGAATGTGTTTCCTTTACAGTCTTTTTAGGGGGTGCAGTAACTGCGAGCGTCAAAGCTAAGGTACTGTAGGGGGTTAGATTTTTCTCTTCATGTTAAATGTTACTAAAATAACAGTCAGTGATGATTTGGGGAGCCATGTCATCTGCTGGTGTTGGTCCACTGTGTTTTATCAAGTCCAAAGTCAGCGCAGCCCTCTGCCAGGAAATTCTAGAGCACTTCATGCTTCCCTCTGCTGACTTGCTTTATGGAGAAGCTGATTTCATTTTCCAGCAGGACTCGGCACCTTCCCACACTACCAAAAGTACCAACACCTGGTTTAATGATCATGGTATCACTGTGCTTGATTGGCCAGAAAACTCTCCTGACCTAAACCTCATAGGGAATCTGTGGGATATTGTTGAGAGGAAGATGAGAGACACCAGACCCAAAATGCAGACGAGCTGAAGGCCACTATCAAAGCCACCTGGACTTCCATAACACCTCAGCAGTGCCACAGGCTGATCTCCTCCATGCCACGCTATGTTAATGCAGTAATTCATGCAAAACGAGCCCCAACCAAGTATTGAGTGCACACTATACTGTACATGGACATACTTTTTAGTAAGCCAACATTTCTGTATTAAAAATCCTTTTTTTTATTGGTCTTATGTAATATTCTAATTTTCCGAGATACTGAAGTTGGGGTTTTCAATAGCTATAAGCCATAATCATCAAAATTAAAAGAAAGAAATGCTTGAGATATATCATTCTGTGTGTAACACATCTATATAAAATATGAGTTTCACTTTCTTTTTTAATTGAATTACTGAAATAAATTAACTTTTTAATGATATTCTAATTTTATGCGATGCACCTGTATAGTGCAAGACAACTATCAATACATTGTCCTGGCAAAGTAATGTGTAAGAAATTTGCTGATCATCAATCTACTTAAGGAATTTTTGGTGAATCTTGAAAGTACTGCTATATTTTCCTTTTTCCATAGGTGTAAATAAAGCCTTGGTTGTCCTGCCTAGCAGGTCCCCAATATAGATTTATTCCTCATCATGACATGTGTGACATGGCCTTCTACTGTGCTAAGGGATGTTGGTGTCCCAAAGGGGTAAGACGACAGAGGAAGGTTTTTTAGTCTGTGTTCAAAAAGTCATCAATGACCATCAACCTAACAAAAATCATGACGAAAATGCTATATGTGTTAGAAATGGTCTTTCAATGCTGCTTTCACTGAAGGAAATGGCAGGTGTAAGTGTATTTTCACACAATCTGAGATCTCTGATTGAATGAATTTGTACTGTAAAGACCAAAATAGACAAAGGGGACAAACATAGGGGGCCAGATGATCAGCATTAATTGGGGCCACACTTTCCATTGGTTCCACTTTAAAAGAATCAAAAGTCAAATAGGATCTATTTGTTTCCCCATAAGTTCCCAGTGGTTTTCAGGACCTCATAAATAAAAATTGGTGGGAATTATGAAGAGTGTCTGTTGTAAATAGCAACCAGATTAAACCTGACCCTTCATTATGTTAGAAAATGAATCTAAGCATGCGATTTGTGATTGGCTGTTATAGACAACTTGGACACTTTCACTTTCTATAATTTTCCATTGCGATATGGAGTCTGTTGAAATTGTCTGAAACATTCTGCTCAACCTCTCAAACACTCTTTGTAGTGCTTAGCCCAGAACAAATAGCCTGCAAGCTCTGAAAAATTAAAAGGTCATTATGATACGAGACTAGCTTGCTACTTTTAGCTACAGAAGAGATTTATCATGCTACTGTCTAGTTAGAAGCCTGATACACTATATATCTCCAATTATGCTAACAGAAGTCTTAAGCAGTGCAGAGAGCATTATCAAATGGAAAAAGTTAGGGCACTTGACAGCAAGTGGTAGGTAATGTCAAATAAGGGTTGAATGTAGTGCAATGCTTTCAGAAAAAAACGAGTTGGCAATACAGAGTATGCACTGTAGGCTTCTGAGTTTTTTTTACTAGGCATTTAACAAGACTATCCAAAACTGGTATCTCAGTATTTGGTTAGAAGCTGTCTCTGCAACTGAAGAGTTGCAATCCACTGAGTATGATTCCTAATGCCATTTCTGACTACCAGGAAGGTAAAACCTCAGAGTCAGATCTAATTTTGTCATGCCCATGTGGTGATCTTTGCGGCTTGTGTGCTCCAAGTTAGAATTAGGTTCTTCCCACCACCATTGAAATTTTTGAACCTATAGTGAGGTCTGCAGAAAGCCTGCCATAGACCTCATGATAGAAAACCAGTAAAGATGTGGTTATAAACCTCTAGCAGTCTAGCTGTCTAGCTCATTATAGTATATATATATATATATATATATATATATATATATATATGTATATATATATATATATATATATATTTCTATATATATATATATATATGTGTGTGTGTGTGTGTGTGTAAGCTATTTGGATTAGAGCAGAGACATCTTTACAGTTCTATTGCATAGTGCAGGTCATTGACCAGACCCAATTCTGTAACTCACTTTAAACTGTGTCTGTCTGCCCCATATTGGCACTATATGTTTATTAGCCATTTGACCTCCAAAAGGTTTTAACTCCCTTTCTGACCAGGCCATTTTTTGCTATTTGGCACCAGTGATCCTGTCCTCATGCCTCATGTGACATCACTGACCCAGCTATTTAAGAACTGTCAGACGTTGGGAGTTAGGGTGGGGAGTTATTTATTTTTTTTCTCCAGTCGTCAGTGGTGGCGGCGTTCATCATGATTGTTGCTGGATCTACACTGGGGGACATTGTTTTTTCTTTTTGACACTTTTTTGGTGAATAAGTAGGGGTACAATGTACTCCTACTTATTCACATGGGGGGTCGAAATCTGGGGGCTTCCATATTCCGATAAGCCCCCTGCCTGCAGACCCCAACAACTACTGAGCAGGGTTGTGGGGAAGATACCCTTGTCCTGAACAACATTGGGGCAAGGTGCTTTGGGGCAGGGGGGAAGAGTCCCCCATTTGAGGGGGGCCCCACGCCATGAAAAATTGGCGTGGGGTTTCCCTTAAGCACTGTACCAGACCAGAAAGGACCTGGTATAGACTGGGCATTTTTTTTTTGTCTGATTGAATTTGTGTGCAAAACTGATGAGATGTGCAATTCAGATGCATTCCCATAGAAGGCAATAGCCTGGAATTTACATCTGAATCGCACCACAGTGCAGTGAATTTGCACTCTCACTGCACTGCATACACTGTATTTTTCACTCTTTTCCATCTGTGTGATGTATGAAGCATACAAATCATTTTTTGTTACTAAATTACATTTGTTCCCAGTTAGTAGGGAAGTATAGCTCTTGGGGTTCCATTATTGCAATTACTTTGAGCCATTAGGCAATAGATCCACATACATCAATCCAAACCACTCACTAAAAGCTTTCTTTTTCGAATAAATAATATGTTATTGATCCTTAAAGTATAAGTTCACCCTCTGAGCTCAACAATTAAAACAAATGCTGCATCACAAATGTTGATACATTTTTTTTTAGCTATGCTTTTTTTCAGTAATTATTCCTCTCACTCCGGCAATACCTAATATGCGTTGTGCAATTGGCATTAACCTATGTACAGTGGGGAGAACAAGTATTTGATACACTGCCAATTTTGCAGGTTTTCCTACTTACAAAGCATGTAGAGGTCTGTAATTTTTATCATAGGTACTCTTCAACTGCAAGAGACTGAATCTAAAACAAAAATCCAGAAAATCACATTGTATGATTTTTAAAAAATGAATTTCCATTTTATTGCATGACATAAGTATTTGATATATCAGAAAAGCAGAACTTAATATTTGGTACAGAAACCTCTGTTTGCAATTACAGAGATCATACGTTTCCTGTAGTTTTGACCAGGTTTGCACAGACTGCAGCAGAGATTTTGGCCCACTCCTCCATACAGACCTTCTCCAGATCCTTTAGGTTTCGGTGCCATCGCTGGTCAATACGGACTTTCAGCTCCCTCCAAAGATTTTCTATTGGGTTCAGGTCTGGAGACTGGCTAGGCCATTCCAGGACCTTGAGATGCTTCTTACGGAGCCACTCCTTAGTTGCTCTGGCTGTGTGTTTCGGGTCATTGTCATGCTGGAAGACCCAGCCACGACCCATCTTCAATGCTCTTACTAAGGGAAGGAGGTTGTTGGCCAAGATTTCGCGATACATGGCCCCATCCATCCTCCCCTCAATACGGTGCAGTTGTCCTGTCCCCTTTGCAGAAAAGCAGCCCTGAAAAAATTATGTTTCCACCTCCATGCTTCATGGTTGGGACGGTGTTCTTGGGGTTGTACTCATCCTTCTTCTTCCTCCAAACATGGCGTGTGGAGTTTAGACCAAAAAGCTCTATTTTTGTCTCATCAGACCACATGACCTTCTCCCATTCCTCCTCTGAATCATCCAGATGGTCATTGGCGAACTTCAGACGGGCCTGGACATGCGCTGGCTTGAGCAGGGGGACCTTGCGTGTGCTGCAGGATTTTAATCCATGACGGCGTAGAGTGTTACTATTGTTTTTCTTTGAGACTGTGGTCCCAGCTCTCTTCAGGTCATTGACCAGGTCCTGCCATGTAGTTCTAGGCTGATCCCTCACCTTCCTCATGATCGTTGATGCCCTACGAGGTGAGATCTTGCAGGGAGCCCCAGATCGAGGGAGATTGACCGTCATCTTGAACTTCTTCCATTTTCTAATAATTGCGCCAACAGTTGTTGCCTTCTCACCAAGCCGCTTGCCTATTGTCCTGTAGCCCATCCCAGCCTTGTGTAGGTCAACAATTTTATCGCCGATGTCCTTACACAGCTCTCTGGTCTTGGCCATTGTGGAGAGGTTGAAGTCTGATTCAGTATGTGGACAGGTGTCTTTTATACAGGTAACTAGTTCAAACAGGTGCAGTTAATACAGGTAATGAGTGGAGAACAGGAGGGATTCTTAAAGAAAAAAAAACAGGTCTGTGAGAGCCGGAATTCTTGCTGGTTGGTAGGTGATCAAATACTTATGTCATGCAATAAAATACTAATTAATTATTTAAAAATCATACAATATGATTTTCTGGATTTTTGTTTTAGATTCCGTCTCTCACAGTTGAAGAGTACCTATGATAAAAATTACAGACCTCTACATGCTTTGTAAGTAGGAAAATCTGCAAAATCTGCAGTGTATCAAATACTTGTTCTCCCCACTGAATGTGTGCATATTTATTATGTATTTGCATTAGCAGGAGATATTTATTCACTAGCTAACCTGCTATGTAAATACCCCTAATATGCTAAAAAATAAAAAAACATTTTTGCTGTCACCTGATTGGATGATTGAAGTCAGCACAACCTGACCGAATTTGCGACACTAAGTGAAAATTCTGTTTGCAAAGAGAAAATTTACTTGGCTTAGTGTTGCCTTCAAAGCTGAAGTTTAGATATGGCAATTTTTACATTCAGTGGTGGCTGGTGCTCAATTTTTTTGGGGGAAGGGGCGGCAAACACACCTGGCCCCCTCACTTCCCCCCGTCACTTGATCGCCCGCTCGATTGCCGCTTTGCTTGCCCATCGCCTGCCAGCCCCGCACTTACCCCATCCAGGTCGTGGCTTCGGTGGCTTCCTCCCTGCATCTTCCCTTCCCTGCATCGAGTCCTGGCGGTCGCTTCTCCTCCTGGTCAATTGCGGGGCTGGCAGGCGATGGGCAAGCAAAGCGGCAATCAAGCGGGCGATCAAGTGACGGGGGGAAGTGAGGGGGCCAGGTTTTTTCCCGCCCCTTCCCCCAAAAAAATTGAGCACCAGCCACCACTGAATGTAAAAATTGCCATATCTAAACTTCAGCTTTGAAGGCAACACTAAGCCAAGTAAATTTTCTCTTTGCAAACAGAATTTTCACTTAGTGTCGCAAATTCGGTCAGGTTGTGCTGACTTCAATCATCCAATCAGGTGACAGCAAAAATGTTTTTTTATTTTTTAGCATATTAGGGGTATTTACATAGCAGGTTAGCTAGTGAATAAATATCTCCTGCTAATGCAAATACATAATAAATATGCACACATTCAGTGGGGAGAACAAGTATTTGATACACTGCAGATTTTGCAGATTTTCCTACTTACAAAGCATGTAGAGGTCTGTAATTTTTATCATAGGTACTCTTCAACTGTGAGAGACGGAATCTAAAACAAAAATCCAGAAAATCATATTGTATGATTTTTAAATAATTAATTGGGACTCCTGGCCAATTGGGTCTCAGGACCCGCTTCCTGATTGGCCGGGAGGAGAAGCAGGAAGAAATTTGCGAATATTAATTTGATATTGTCACTCAAGTGGGTGGGCTCGGGGCGCAATGCTCTGTGCCCCAAGCCCATCCTTTCTGAAGCCAATTTGAGCCTCAGGCTCTAATCATGTGCTTAAAAAAACCCATTGAAATCCATGCGTCCAGCACCCTGCATGAAGATTAGGGGCCGGTCGCATGGATTAGGGGGGCGGCGCCCCTGCCCCTGCACACCTTATGAGCGGCTGCCTCTGGTTACATTGGTCTAGCTTGGACTATACCTGTGGTTTCCCAGAAGGAAGCTATAAAGGACTGGAGTAGGCACCACTACTCCACTGATCTCCACTAGCTTCTGAGTCCTGTGCCAAGGGGCTTCCCTGCTGCAATGTGAACATAGGAGGGTGCTCGGCATGAGTACCTTTTTCTCAATGAAAGTGTTTTCTGATTAGATGAGGTGGAGAGGCAGAGAGATTACTTCACAATCTCCACCTTGTCTAACTAGAGAACACTTTGCATTCATTGATTCATACATTCACAATGCTAAGTGTTCCCTGAATGGCACCCATGCCAAGTGAGTAACCTTCTCTGTTCAATGAGTAGCAGGGCAGCCAATGGCACGGGACCAAGAAGCTAATGGAGATCACTGTGGAGATAGTAGCGGCACCTTCTACACTGATTTCTAGATTCTGTTGGGATTCCACAGGTATGGCACATACATACTTACATTGGTTCAAGCTGGACCAATCTAATTGCATACAAATTGCCATACCTGGATTTCAGCTTTCATTATCCAAATGTGTAAGAACAAATCCTGTTTTCTTTTTTTTCCTAGCACATAATTGGAGGTTCTGTGCAAACTGATTTTTCACGCTGTTTCACCTCATTTACTAATATACTGTAAAAAGTAAAAGTAAAATCTTTGCAAAACAAAAATACAAGCTGTATTAAACCCAAAAGCAAACATTTATTTTATTGCAGCTTACTAATTCTTAGATGTGAGAGCTGCATTTGTTTTCCTTTTTAGTCTTTCTTTCTTATATTTACATTTGGTGATCCAGCCAGTAAGTCTGTTGTATTTTTCTACAGAACAAGCTCTCCTGCAGGTTCCTGTACTACTTGAAGGCAACTTCTATCCAACTTCTATTCTCTTCTACTTTTATCAAAGTAGTACTCAAGTCACCAGGAAGTCGTCTGGCAAAGTCGCACCGCGGGTTGCACATTTTTCAGGTCGTGGCAATGTGAACCGAGCCTAAAAGAAAAAAAAACTGGTGCTGTAACTGCTTATAAAGTGTTAGCTGGAGTTTTACTTCAATTTGTTTAGTGAATCTAAATCTGCTAGTACATCTAACACTCCCCTCCCCCCTGACTGACAATGTTGTTGCCCAAAGGTGCCCCTATGCTTCTTCATCCAGAGTGGGGCACTCTAAGGTGTCTGTTTATGAAGCAGTGGAAAATATCCGCTGCTCAGATTTCTGGCATTCAGAGTGGAGATTGTTCTCCTCTTAGGGCCTGTTTGTGAAGCGGTGTAGATTGCTTCTCCTTTTGTGAAGTGAAGCGATCTACAAACGCTTCGAACAGTGGAGAACACCCCCTGGTTCTGGAATCTCATGAGAGATAATGAGATTACAGAATCAGAAATTCACTGAAACACTATGGCCATGCAGACCAATTTGATGCAGTGTGCGGCGTATGGTCTGAGCACTGACAGACTGACCCCCCACCTCTTCAACTTCTGCAGCAATGCTGGTAGCACTCAAACGTCTATTTCCCAAAGAAAACCTGGATATGACACTGAGCACGTGCACTCAACTTCTTTGGTCGACCATGGCGAGGCCTGTTCTGAGTGGAACCTGCTCTGTCAAACCGCTGTATGGTCTTGGCCACCATGCTGCAGCTCAGTTTCAGGGTCTTGGTAATCTTCTTATAGCCTAGTCCATCTTTATGTAGAGCAACAATTATTTTTTCAGATCCTCAGAGAGTTCTTTGCCATGAGGTGCCATATTGAACTTCCAGTGACCAGTATGAGAGAGTGAAAGTGATAACACCAAATTTAACACACCTGCTCCTCATTCACACCTGAGACCTTGTAACACTAATGAGTTTACACTGTTATACAAGCTGTACACTCACTACTTTACATTGTAGCAAAGTGTCAATTCTTCAGTGTTGTCACATGAAAAGATAGAATTAAATATTTACAAAAATGTGAGGGGTGTACTCACTTTTGTCAGATACTGTAATACAATGCAGAGTATATAGTGCAATCCGTGTAGTATATATAATATAGTGCACTCCGTATAGTATATATAATACAGTGCAGAATATATAGTGGAGTCGTGTATATATATATATATATAATATAGCGCAGTCCGTGTAGTATATATAATACAGTGAAGAGTATATAGTGCAGCCTGTGTAGTATATATAATACAGTGCTGAGTATATAGTGCCATCAGTATAGTATATATAATACATTGCAGAGTATATAGTGCAGTCATTGTAATATATATAATACAGTGGAAAATATATAGTGCAGTCAGTGTAATATATATAATACAGTGCAGGGTATATAGTGCAGTGCAGAGTATATAATACCGTGTATTGAATTGGTTAAGGGGAACCCTATGTCAGAATTAAGAAAAAAAAAACGGCGTGGGGTCCCCCCCAAAATCCATACCAGGCCCTTTAGGTCTGGTATATATTTTAAGGGGAACTCCATGGCAAAATAAAAAAAAAAACAGCATAGGGTCCCCCCCAAAATCCATATTAGGCCCTTTTGGTCTGGCATAGATTTTATAGGGAACTCCACGCCAAAATTGTTTTAAAAACTTTTTTTGCATTGATACATGTCCCCTAGGGCAGTACCCAGGTCCCCATATACTTTTTATGGCAATAACTTGCATATAAGCCTTTAAAATTAAAACTTTTGATTTTTCATGTTCACGTCCTATAGACTTTAATAGGGTTTGCATGTTCGCTAGAACTTTTTGTCTGTTCGAGGTGTTCTGGTTCTGGTGTTCGGCCCATCCCTAATTACTCCAACCATGATAAACTTATTTGGTTCAGATGGTGTCAAGCATGTGTGGCGGCAACCAGGTGAAGAGTACAAAGACAAGTGTGTCTTTTCTACAGCAATGCATGGTGGTTGGAGTGTCATGGTCTGGGGCTGCATGAGTGCTGGCATCACTGGGGAGCTACAGTTTATTGAGGGAACCATGAATGCTAAAGAAGCTGAGGGTAAAGGTGATGGACTGGCCAAGCATGTCTTCAGACCTAAACCCTATTGAGCATCTGTGGGGCATCCTCAAATGGAAGGTGTAAGAGCGCAAGGTCTCTAAAATCCACCAGCTCCGTGATGTCATCATGGAGGAGTGGAAGAGGACCCAAGTGGCAACCTGTGAAGCTCTGGTGAACGCCATGCCCAAGAGGGTTAAGGCAGTGCTGGAAAAAAAATTAGTGGCCACACAAAATATTGACACTTTGGGCCCAATTTGGACATTTTCACTCAGCAGTTTACACTGTAATGGCTGTGCGTTGAGTTATTTTGAGGGGACACTGTTATACAAGCTGTACACTCACTACTTTACATTGTAGCAAAGTGTAATTTCTTTAGTGCTGTCACATGAAAAGATATATTAAGATATTAACAAAAATGTGAAGGGTGTACTCACTTTTGTGAGATGTATATATGTGAGTACACCCCTCACATTTTTGTAAAGTTTTTATTATACCTTTTGATAAACACCTTTTGTGATAACACTGAGGAAATGATACTTTGCTACAATGTAAAGTAGTGAGTGTACAGCTTGTATAACAGTGTAAATTTGCGCCCCCCTCAAAATAACTCAACACGCAGCCATTATTATCTAAACCGCTGGCAACAAAAGTGAGTACACCCCTAAGTGAAAATGTCTAAATTGGGCCCAAAGTGTCAATATTTTGTGTGGCCACCATTATTTTCCAGCACTGCCTTAACCCTCTTGGGCATGGGAGTTCACCAGAGCTTCACAGATTGCCACTGGAGTCCTCTTCCACTCCTCCATGACGACATCACCGAGCTGGTGAATGTTAGAGATCTTGCGCTCCTCCACTTTCCATTTGAGGATACCCCACAGATGCTCAATAGGGTTTAGGTCTGGAGACATGCTTGGCCAGTCCATCAACTTTACCCTCAGCTTCTTTAGCAAGGCAGTGGTTGTCGTGGAGGTGTGTTCGGGGGCGCTATCATGTTGGAATACTGCCCTGCGGCCCAGTCTCCAAAGGGAGGGGATCATGTTCTGCTTCAGTATGTTACAGTACATGTTGGCATTCATGGTTCCCTCAATGAACTGTAGCTCCCCAGTGAGGGCAGCACTCATGCAGCCCCAAACCATGACACTCCACCCACCATAGGAAGAACAAAGGGAGAGGGGATTATAACGGTGCCAAGTTACAAAACACTACACAGTATAAATTGTAAGAAGATTATCTAATTTTATTACAAAGATTTAAAAACAGAGCACAATGATACACAATACTGAACCACATATACACTATAATATGAGAGCAAATAGATGATCTGTTGTCCAGAAAAATGATAGTAATAAGGTTTAAAAGGAAGAGCTCAAAGTCAATATGCAAACAAACAACATAGCAATACAATGTCGATTGCTGAATGATTAGGCAAAATGATAGCATATACCCAATTCCCCTCACCCCATCCCCCACCACCAAAACTAACATCTGAAGGGAAAAAACTCCCCAGTCCCCAAAATTCACCCAACGTACCCCAACAGCCCAACAGAGCAGGGCCAAAGTGGTCCAGTTTTGTTGGGGCAGCAAGCCCTCAAGGCCACTCTCTGGCTGCAGAGGGCAAAGGGGAGACCTAATAAAAAATGCAAAAATGCACAGTGAAAATTAAATAAATACGAGTAAAGGCTCCAAAAGAGCTCATATCTATATCATGAAACGGGCGTAATAGCCTCAATACATACCAACAACTTACTTCAAGGTTATATGAAAAAGGGGCGCTGTGGTGACCAAATAGATGAAGAATAGGCATGTGCAATGATAGGCTGGAACGGAGGGTTGCTAAGCAGGAAAAAAAGGGTATAACAGTAGAATTATTTAAAAAAAAAATAAAAGGTTTTTAAAAAAAAAGTTAAATAACAACTTACCCCAGGAGCTGTATGAAACAGACCAGGGTTATTAACCAAATTATGAGTAGGAGTAGGCAAGGAGTCGAGGGGGAAAAAGAGCCAATGCGGACAGGCAGGTGTTGCCAAACAAACGGCGTTCACAAGCCTATTCAATCAAAAAGGATATGCCAGAATGACTAAATAAAATTGGCATGAGAATGCCTAATAAGTACAAAAATATAAAAGAAAATCAGAAATAAAATGAGGCTTCCAAAAGATAATTACCTTAAATGTAAGAGCACAGCGTAACAGCGCCCCTGTAAGCCAGCAAATGAAACCCGACTGGGTCAGTTCTCGATTGGTTAGTTTCCACGCCAATCGGGTGGGGGGTGTTAAAAGGCTGACCCAGCCACCTTTCACATGCTGGCTTACAGGTGATCAGGTGATCTATGTTCTGTGTCACCCAGACGGCTGTCTGGGTGGACGTGTGTCATGTTGCCCCAGGCTGCTAGGCCAGAGATTGGGCCTATCCTGGGGGCATCTGGCTGCAAGGCTGTATGAGAGCCTATCCAGAATCAAGAGAGAGCAGTGCAGGGTTTGGATTGCGGCTTGCAGTCCAACCAGAAGTGACGGTTCTGCCGGCCGGAGAGCCTGTCAGAGGTAGAGGGGAAGCTGTCGCCACCTCAATATTATCATCCTTGAGGTTTCCACTTTGATGATGGTGAGGGACGGTGTGACCTTCCTGTGTGGGATTCCGGAAATATTACCAGGGACCCAGTGGTGTATTTACGTTTTGTGCTGCCCTAGGCCTGACTAAATTCATGCACCCCCAAATTTAAATATGACCCGCCCCTTCCTGTCAATGCCACAGCCCTTCATGTTTAAGACCTGCTCTGTCATCTGTAAACCACACCCCTTCCTCTTTAGGCTCCACCTCTTCCTCTCTGTACATTAGGCCTACGTTCACATTAGGGAGGGTTTGAAATCTGAACTCGCATGATTTCAAACAATGCAGTCCGAATTCGGGGACGATTTGACAGACATCTGTGTGGGTTCATGCACAGATGTCTATTCAAATCGCCCCCAAAGTCACCAAAAGTAGTACAGGAACTTATTTTGGGAATCGGTTCGGCTCCGCAAAGGCGGCGTCGCACCGATTTGAACTGTGTAATTGTCAGCAATAGCTGCCGATTTGGCATGCGATTTGACATGCCAAATCGGCCCAATGTGATTGTGGGCTTAAAGTGGGTACCAAGTGCAGCCTCATCAGTGCCGATCAGTGCAGCCTCACCAGTGCCCACACAGGTGGCGAGGAGGCCGCATATTGCCTCTGAAAAGAAATCTGTGTGGATTGCTTTTCAGAGGCGTGACAGTCTTTTTTAATCAGAGCAGCAGAGGGGGGCATTAGTGTAATTGTCTAGGGGGAGGTGATGTTTAAACTCACTAACCAATTTTCCAGCCTCTAGTATGCGTGTACTCTGATTTGCCACCTGTCCCGCACACCTTAACATACACACAGAAAGTGTGTCTGTTTGTGCATCGGGGGGTGTAGTCTGGACATCATTGGCCTTTTCAGAAAACTGCGTTCACTCCAAATAGAGACAAAAGAAAAAAGAAAGAAAAATAAATATACGTCAGTCTTAAAAGTACCGTATTTATCGGCGTATAACACGCACTTTTTTCCCCTGAAAATCAGGGGAAAATCATGGGTGCGTGTTATACGACGATCCCTCGCCGATTGTAAGCTTTTCGGCCGCTCTCAGCAGCTTTTAGCTTTTCTCGGCGGCTTTAAAAATGGCGCCGCCGCTCTCGGCCGCCTTCGGCCATTCTCGGCGGCTCTCGGCCCCTTTCGGCAATTCTCGGCGGCTTTTGGCCATTCTCGACGGCTTTCGGCCGCTTTCGGCCATTCTCGGCGCCTCTCGCAGTCCCGCGGGAGCCGCCGAAAGCCGAGTGCGTCCGAGAGCAGCCGTGAGTCGCCGAAAATGGCCGAAAGCGGCCGAGAGCCCCCGAGAATGGCCGAAAGTGGCCGAGAATGGCGGTGCCATTTTCAAAGATGCACAGACTACAGATGGACACAAGGCTGCAATGGGGACAAGGCTGCAATGGGGGACAAGGCTGCAATGGGGACAAGGCTGCAATGGGGACAAGGCTGCAATGGGGGACAATGCTGCAATGGGGACAATGCTGCAATGGGGGACAAGGCTGCAATGGGGGACAATGCTGCAATGGGGGACAAGGCTGCAATCAGGGACAACACTACAGATGGACACTGACAAGGCTGCAGATGGACACTGATGAGGCTGCATTGATGGGCATTTAAATGTAAGTTTTTTTCCTTAAACTTTCCTCCTAAAAGTTTTTACCTTAAAATTCCCTCCTAAACTTGGGGTGCGTGTTATACGCCGGCGCGTGTTATACGCCGATAAATACGGTAGTTAGTAGAATGGACAATAAAATCCAGACTGATCTATAATGAGAAATGACACTTTTCTTCGTATGTAAGAAGGCAGCATGAACCATACAGGTAGCTATGAAAGGTTAAACCAATATATACAAGCAGACACTAAGGTGTTAAATGCCATTTCCTGGTGCCTCCCATGTCAGCATACCCATGGTTGGTTGCTCCGCCCCCTACCAACCCACAGGACCATTTTAACTCTATAAAAAAAGAGTTCCTCCCCATAGTCAGTATTTTCTTTACTTTGTCCTCATGCCAGCAGGATCATTATCAGCCTTACCTCACCGCTTTATGCTCTCCTGCAGTATGGAGTCCCATTGCTTGGGCTGCTAAAGGCGCCAGATAAGTATGGAAGGCCGTTTTTTTCTGTGGATCTTTTTTTGGGCCATATTGGAAGATTAACAGGAGCTTAGCATCTCCTCTATGCTCTTCCCTGATGGTATGTCTCTTATCCGTATGTGAGCAGGCTGTTACTTGCATTGCAGCGTCCCTCCATGGATTATGTCCCCCCTCCTCCTGTAGCAGTGTGCGGCGCTTCGTGCGCGCCGATCGGCTCTGTTTTACTCGGCGGGGGGGGCGGAGTCACGACGTGACGTCATGTGACAGTACGGCGCATGCCCAGTAGCGAACTGAAGCCGTCGGCGGCCATCTTGGTACTCCCAAAGCGCTCTCAGCACAAATGGAGAGCCTGGGATTCACTACAGGGCCAGCTATCAAGGTGAAGACATCTCCCTTAAGTGTCTTCCCTATTTTTTGCAATGGAGCCTGGTCAACGTATTTAGGGGCTTGTAAATGGGTACTTTTGTTTGTGGTTATGTATATGTATTGTGTAGATGTGTGTATGAATGTGTATATATATATATATATATATATATATATATATATATATATATATATATATATATATATATATATATATATATATATATATATATATATATATGTATATATGTATATATATATATATATATATCTATATAGTTAAAAAGGAAAGCAGAAAGAAATCTATCCTATTTTTTTTTTCTTCTTGCCCAGCTGCCCCTAGTAATGTGATACCACAACAAAAAGATCCTCATCATACCACTAGGTAAGGGCTGCAACAATCAGGTACGTTTTAAAGGAAAAAAAAGAGCACTTCGGGCAAATTAGAACATATTTTTTGTTTCTACAGCCCACACCGGGGATCATCACGCAGATCATCTCACCGTAGCTCCTCAGATAGGAGATCCAAAGGTCATAGGAGCTCAGGACACTCTCACTCATCCTCAGCTCATGCCTCCCGCAGTGGCCAGAGGTCACCCCGACATACCCCTAGCAGACACGAATCCCACAGACCGGTGTATCCAAAAGAGAAGACCTGTTGGGTATGTGGAAGACAAGCGCTGCCGGAAAAATTGGTATGCGAGAAGTGTCTACTAGAGGCTACAGGGGATAAAGAGAGAAGGATAAGCAGCAGTCTCTGGAATCAATTAAGAGCTTGATCAAGGATTCAATCAGGGAGTTGGCCCTCTCCCAAGACCAAATTAACCCACCCTCGCCTGAAGCAGCAGTAAGCACGTCCACTCCTCATTCGGACACAGAGGTGGATTCTGAAGAGGAGGTGGAAGGCGTGGATAGCAATATTTCAGCTTTTGACTTCGCTCTAGTTGAGCCTTTCATAACCGCGGTCAAGGATGCAATCCAGTGGGAGGAAAATCCAGAGCCACCTTCTTAAAACAAAGAAATATTTCCCACATCTGAAAAGAAAGTTATCAACTTTTCCCTTGATGGAAGAAATCAAGGAGGTGGTAACAGATGAATGGCAGAAGGTAGACAGAAGACCTATGGCGTATAATCATTTTCTTAAGTTATATCCACTGGCAGAAGCAGATGCGCAACTTTTTGATGCTGTACCAACTGTGGACGCCTCAGTTATGAGGTTGGCTAGAAGCTCAACCTTGCCACTAGAAGACGCAGTCTCCTTTAAAGATGTCCTTGACCGAAGGATTGACTCAGACCTGAAAAAAACAGGCAGCTGGAGGAGCATGCAAGCCAGCGGTAGCTCTGACTTCGATCTCAAGGGCCACCAGAGTATGGTCAGACAATGTGGAAACGGCCCTCAGACAAGGGGTAGGTTCAGAAAAAATCATTAAGGCACTGGATGAATTAAAGCTGGCCTCAGATTTCATAGCAGAAGCGGCTATTGACGTCCTAAAATGCTCTTCCAGGGCCATGCTGTATTCCATAACGGGCAGAAGAGCGTTGTGGCTAAAACCATGGTCGGCCGACCCAACGTCTAAGCAATCATGGTGTCGCATTCCATATGATGGGAAAGCCCTGTTTGGCGAAAAAATGGATACGGCAATTACCAGAGTCACAGGGGGGAAAAGTGGGCTAATTCCCCAGGACAGAAGCAGGAGGAAGAGATTTGCAAACCTCCCAGCGGGCCAGTTAAGAGGGAAGGACTCCAAATCCTACCGTCCGGGAAGGGAGTACAGAAGGGGCTGGAAAGGTTCACAAGCTACCTTTCTGAGGTCGGCTAAACCAAAAGCCTCTACATCCACAGTTGATGGGCAGAAGTCCTTTTGATGCCCTCTCCACCCAAACCGGTTCGGTAGGAGCCCGTCTAAAGGCGTTTGCCCGGGTTTGGGTGGAAGGTTGCGTAGACCAGTGGGCAGTTTCCACGGTCTGTCAAGGTAATTTCTGGGGATTCAAAAGGCAGCCTCCCCTCTATTCCTTTCATGCCACCAAGATTCCAACCTCCAGAGAGAAGAAGGAGGCCCTTCTTCAATATGTCAAAATGCTTGTTCTCCAGCAGGCAGTAGTACCAGTTCCAGACTTGGAGAAGCACTTAGGCTTTTATTCCCCAGTCTTCTTGGTCCCCAAAAAATCGGGGGGTTGGAGGCCAGTGCTAGACCTGAAGAGGCTGAACAGGTATATCCGGGTGGAACATTTCAAGATGGAGTCCTTAAACACGGTCATTCTATCTGTTCAGCCAGGAGATTGGATGGCGTCCATAGACCTTCAGGATGCGTATCTGCACATACCTATCCGCCCTCAGTTTCAACCTTTTCTTCAGTTCAGAATAGGCGACTTACATCTTCAATTCCAATGCCTTCCCTTCGGGATTTCAACAGCGCCCAGAACTTTCACCAAAGTGCTAGTAGCGATCTTGGCTCCTCTTCGAGAGAAGGGGATTCGAGTACTACACTATTTGGACGATATTCTAGTTCTTTCTCAGCACAGGCAGACCTTGGTGATACATGTACAGTTGGTCCTAGACACACTGATAAAGTTTGGTTGGCTAATCAACTACGCCAAATGTCAACTTACGCCCACACAGGAGATAATTTACCTAGGGGCCTTCTTCAACACTCCAGGAAGAGCAGTTTCACTCCCGGCAGAAAAAATCCCTTCATTGATAGGGAAAGTGAAAAGGGTGCTAGCGAGCCATTCTATGGCTGCATCAGACTGTCTGAGCCTGCTAGGTCCCTCTCTTCATGCATACCTATGGTGAAATGGGCCAGATGGCATCTACGAACTTTCCAGGTGGGCTTCTTATCACAGTGGAAGAAAGATCGCCTAGAGCAGAGGATATTGATTACACCTACAATGAAATCCAGCCTTTGGTGGTGGACAAGACCATCCAACCTTCTGCTTCACTGTCCCCTTGGCCCCATCACATGGACTGTTCTGACGACAGACGCAAGTCAGTTAGGATGGGGGGGCACATTACCAAGACCAGTTGGTACAGGGCAGATGGCAATTCAATGCGACAGAGGTAGTATCAAACACCTTGGAGCTAAGGGCGGCTTGGTAGCAATCCTGTCTCTGGCCACCTTCCTCAGGGGAAAATCCATCCTTCTCCAGAAGGACAACAAAGCGGCAGTAGCTTATGTTCAGAATCAAGGAGGAACGCACAGCAGGTCCCTTCTGAACGAAGTGACACCCATTCTGACATGGGCCGAGAGGAATTTAGTCAACCTACGGGCCAGAACAGCTTAGAATAGAATAAAAAATAACAGAATAGTATAGAAAAAAACAACAGAATAGAATAGAAAGAATATAAACATCTTCCAGAATTCAAATTTCGAATAGAATAGATTTGAATAGAAAAGAATACAATAGAATAGAAAATAAAATAATAGAATAGGAAGATGGTTATATTCATTCTATTCTTTTCTGTTGTTTTTTTCTATACTATTGTGTTATTTTCTATTCTATTCTACTCTATTCTTTTCTATTCTATTTAACTTTGAATTGATTCTTTTAGAATTTTGGAAAATAGTTATATTACTTCTATTCTATTCTATTGTTTTTTTTAATTCTATTCTTTACTATTCTATTCAAATTTCAGAAGATGGTTATAATCTTTCTATTTAATTCTATTTTTTTTCTATTCTATTCCTTTCTATTCTATTCTGTTCTTTTATTTTCTATCCTATTTTGTTCTGTTTTACTCTATTATATCCTATTCTTTTATTTTCTGTTATATTTTTTTCTATTCTATTATAGCCTGCATGGACTGGGTACCCCAGGCTAGATTGTTACAACATTCAATACCTACTTGCTTCCGTGGCGTACTTCCACTCCCAGCTTAAACTTTCTCACAGCACTGTTAAGACACATTTGGTTGGAATCCAACACTTTGCATCCTTGCTGCACCCCGATAAGGCCCTCTATTTTCTCGGCACACCCCATTAAGGCCATGTTAAGTAACCCCCCTATCACGACTAGCTCACTGGGCATATATTCCGTAGCATGTCCAATATGCTTACCAGGTCCCCTTTCGGGCAACTACCTAGCCTAGCCCTCAAGACCATGTATCTGGCTTTCTATGGTTTCCTAAGTCTAGGCGAATTCACATGTACTGGTCCGAAGTCCCATACGCTCCTAAATAAACAGTTAGTCAGATTCCGGCTGCACCTAGACGCTTGCAAGACACAGCAGACAGGAGCCGGCACCGATATTATGATTTTAAGACCCGTACTGCATGATGCCCGGTAGCAGTTCTAGACCAACTCATGGCGCAGACAGCAGACAAACCTGAGGATAGTCCACTCTTACCTTCCCTAGTGCCCCCCTCACTACAGCGCAATTCGTCAAAACAACCTCGTACTCCGGCCATTCTTACAGGATAGGAGCTGCTTCAGCAGCCTCTCACCAAGGGCTACCTGTTCCGATCATCAAGAAGTTAGGTAGGTGGAATTCATCCTGCTACTCCAGGTATATCCCGGATCCACACGTTGAGATGTCTCACGCATTTTCACACTTGTCTGTTATGAAATGGTTTCAAATAAATCCCCTTTTCTCTCTCATCCTACTGTCTCTATTTTGCCCCCTTTCAGGCATACTGACCACGTGACCATGGCACTCCCCCTTCCTCCCTTACCTTTCCTGGACTATTTCCAAGAGGCTCCGAGTACAAATAGGAAGGCTCACCGTAAGTCAGCCTGGATTTGTAGGAGGAGTCTGGCTCCATAAATACCTGCCCTCAATCCACTCATTTTGTCGATGTGCCTTTCACGTTATCCCACCCACCCATCCCTTCTTTTACTTTCTTTTATTTGTTTACTAATTACTTCTTGAGTATGCCCCCTTTTAGGCATACTGACCACGTGACCAAGGCATACCACAGGTCACTATTCCCCCTCCCTCCATTACCTTTCCTGGACTATTTCTAAGAGACTCCGAGTACAAATATAATATAAATATATTTGTAGTCAGAGCCTTCACTCGGAAATGTAATAACCCTAACTATCAAGACCTGAGGTGTGCCTTGGCCTAGCTGGTCAGTATGCCTAAAAGAGGGCATACCCTGAATGAATATGTATGAAATGTAAATTAAATAATGAAAGTATGGGGGAACAGGTGGGTGGGAACCCGGAAATGATCCGACGAAGGATCTGATGGAGGAGGAGGAAGGATACAGTATATAGCCCTCAGGCTCCTCCTACAAATTCAGGCTAGCCTCCGGCCAGCCTTCTATTGTATACACATAAACATGGCAGGGGGACATGGTTACTGTCTTGGGGGACCTGATCGGGGTAGAAGGAACCCTTCCTTCTTCCTCCTCAGTTCCCCCTGGGATTCTCTATTCTCTCCCTGATTCACCACCTCTGAGCTGGTGAATCTGGGAGGGTGAATTTTGACACAGATTGCCAGTGAAGTGCTGAGATTGCAACTTTATAAACTGGCCATTTCTGTGTCAGTCGGCTTCTCTGTATGCAGAGATGATCGGGGGGAGAACATCTCCCTCGATCATCTCTGTTTCATAAACCGTTAATGAGCTGCGGTCAGCGGTGATCCCCGGGATCACCGCTGTTCACAGTTTCATAAACGGACACCTAATACAGGAGATGTGTTATTGGCCAGATCACCAGGTGGAAACAGAAGGAAAAAAGACTACAAAAAGAAAAGGAATGCAGCAGTCAAACTTAATGATTGGTAAGCGGCAATATATTACATTCTTGGTTTTGGGTTTATAACTGCTTTCACTTTAAAAGTGAACATGCTTAAAGTGTTACTAAACCCAGGAGCCTGCATTCACTATATCTGGTCTTCCACAGTACACAGAACATGAAAATGCAATAATTATAGTTAATATAAACTGCTAATTACTTTTTCCCATCAGCAGTATATAGTTCAGAGGAAAAAGCCGCACATCATGAGACCCTATAAAATATGATATCTACTCATATGTATTAAATATCCCTAATGGATAGGGGACAAATTTACTCCCAATCCACGTGTCAATTCATAAATCTGAATAGAAAAATGATATACCACATGCATCACAATGTTGTAAATAAATGCATTTAAAATCATCTACGTGACATGGTCAAAAAAATGTCCCTGGGAGAGTTCATATCAACAAGGATTCTCTAGAGAAATACTGATGTTGATCACGAGGTATTCACATTATTAAGAAAAGTCTTTCCTTTGTTGATTGATTTGTGACTTAAAACAAGGAAACACCGCAGAAAAGGTGATTAGTGATAGAAAGATTCCTCCACCTGGAAAATGACTGCCTCTTACCAGCTACACTGATCTCTTTTTTAAGGAGATCACGTCCGCTTTGAGCTTATAACCCAGCCAAGGTCTCTGTTGTTGTCCACCAGATGGCACCTCTCCTCCTCTTATATCACCCCTGGGTATCTCACGGTCATCAATTGGCCACATTAAAAAGAAAAGCTTGCATAGTGTAAAACTGTAAACATTTTATTGTTTCATAAAAAAAGATTGCACTTACAAAGTATTCAGAAGGTTGTAGCATATAAAAAATATATCGAGCTGTCCGGCTCTCGGATGATCGCTTGTTGCTTCCGGGACTTCGCGTTGTATTGGTGATGTCAGCACGCCGTTCCTCCTTACGCCGTTTCGTCAAAGGTGACGTCGTCCAGGGGCACGGGTGGCGTGCTGACTCGCCACCTTTTAAGCTCCATAATCGAAAAGGAGACGCCCAGTCCTGAGCTCCGAGCGTCCCCCGTCATATCAACCACCATATTGAAATAGGGCTGCTGCCCTTACCTCAGGGAAAACTACCAGTGGCGGCTAATTGAACGATCGTCATAAAAGTGATATTAAAAAACATCAGACGATATAGAGATAAGATCTTATTCACTTTATCCTAGGGAGTACCATAAAGCTCCTAGATTTCGGGTCATTAGTCCTTGGACTAAGATCATTCCTAATTTTTTAAAAACCAGGGACGTAACTCAAGTGACCTCTAGTGGTCCATAAGCAAATAACATAATGCTTTTAGCCTTACTATGTAATTTAATTGCCACTACAAATAAAATATAAATTATAATATATTTAAAAAGAAAAAATTATGAACAATGGAAAAAAAAATTGAGTCCCATGTTCATACAAAAAGAGAAAAGAGAAAAACATAAAAAGGAAAAGGAAAAAATAACCATTTCATTTTTAGATAGCATAGTGATACAAATATTTAATATAAATATAATGGAAATGGGGCAGAAGGGGCAACCTCAACTTCCAAGAGAATGTTGATAATCTTTCCCCCAAAATTGTCAAACCTATATAAGGGGCCTATATATTCCCATGTATCTCCACTATTTTAACCCAATATATGCTGGTGGCTCTAAATTTAATGGAGCAATACACTCTTCTCCATACCACAGGGTCATCTGGGAGCTCAGGTCTGGTTCACATTAATATCTGTTTAACCATTATCTATAAAAGCGTTGACATCCCTATCTATGTTAAGGCCATATGAAGTGTAACATCATACCCTATGGATCCAGGCCATCTCCAACTTTGACAGTTCTCTAACCAGGGAACCCCCCCTCCAGTGAGCATTATATTTGTCTATCGCCAGGAAGAATGTGTTGTCTGGATTACGGTTATGAAACATATCATAATGCTTGGAGACCGAATGGTATTTGAAGCCAATCTTGATGTTGATAATATGTTCTCCTAGGCGGACCTGCATTGACTGCTTAGTCCTCCCAATGTATTGAAGCCCACAGGGGCATTGGAGTAAATAGACTACTCCTGTAGAACTACATGTAACAAATGGCTCTATTTTATATTCTTTCGAGGTACTTGTTGAAATGAAAGACTCAGTTCTCTTTGTCTTACTTCTTCTTTTATCATTGCCCAATAGGTACCAATGCTTATGTATGATTTTCTTTATTAAGTAATGTTGAGCTGAATATGTTGTGATAAAAGGTATAGTGGATCCCTCTCTCTTTTTCTTCGGGCCTACATCCAATAGAGTAGATTTATCGAGTTTTGCAGTATATAGCAGTCTTGTGACGTCTATCAGTGCCTGGTTAAAGCTCGTAGGAGGAGTTTTCATACTACATTGACTGACCTATCTGGATGCAGGACCCCTGACCCTCTGTCTGGAGAGTGCTGATTGGCCCTGTGCTGATCACATGCACCCTCCAAGAAAAAAAAACTCTCTAGCAATACACACCTGTCACGTACCAGACTGGAGGCTGAGGTAACGAGAGGGCTCCCCTTGCGGCTAAGTGCAGAGTACCCCTGAAGGTGGTGACAGAGGGTGCTATGCCCAAAGATGCACGGGTTGCCTGAAGATGAAGCTGCCCGATGATTCCAGATGTAAGGACACCCAGAAGCAGAGAAGGTGGTCACAGCCAATGATTCTTTGGAGATGCTGGCGGATCTAGACAGATGGGTAAAGCAGGAGCAAGGTCAAAAGCCAGGCTGGGGGTCAAACACAGGAAGTCAGTCAGGAGCAGAGGCAGGAAGCATGATCGAGATCAAGCCGGAGTCAAACACAGGATGTCAATCTGGAACAGGGCTGGTGCAAAGATTTTTGACACCCCAGGTGAAACCTAATTTTGCCTCCCCCCTTGGCTCTGCCCCTGAATCCACCCCCTTTGCCCGAGCATCAGTGTGACAGGAGCCGGTGCTAGAGGAAGCATGCAGCTGCAGTAGAGAGCATTGATCATAGAGGCACGCAGGGGATATTTGCTTCCGCTCCATCAGGACATGTCCTTCAGTGCTGCGCCTCTATAATGACACTACAGAGCGGCTGCCTGAGTAACATGCAGCAGAGGCATCCCCTGCATCCCCCCAAGATGTGCACGCTTTTTCCCAGCAGCGCTCACTAGAGGTTATAACATTTATTACAGAGGTATTTATAATACAGCACTGAAAACTTACATAGCGTGGAGATGGAGAGTAGGGAAACCAGCGGCTGGGCGCCCTAGGCAGCAGTGCACCCTAGGCAGCCGCCTACTTTGCCTAGTGGTAGCACCGGCCCTGATCTGGAATAGGCAGGAGCAGGTCTGTGAAGCAAGCCGAGTTCAGAGTCAGGAGAGAAGCCAGAGCAGGTCAGGGGTAAGCCGGGTTGGTAATGGGTAATCAAGCAGAAGCACAAGGCACAGGAACACAGCAAAACAGGATACATGGCTGACGATAATCCAGCAATTTGTGAGAGCCACTGGTGTCCTTATATAGGCCAGTGAACACTGGCAATTAGCGCGTTTTGTGTACGCACCTTCAACGTCGTGAACATGCGTTCGCCATTGCGTGCCATTCGCTAATGTGCATGCGCGCATTAGCTCAGCCATTTTGGATATTGGCATATTTGACAGTTCTCAGAAATCTTCCCTGACAACACCAAACTGAGCATGTGCAGACTGACTCCAGTAACTCTGTCTTATCCATACATGTTATGTGGGCAATGCAAGAAGGGGAGGATCTTTGCATACAGGATCAAACAGCCTTTTTACAAGGCAGAGGTATAACACCTTAGGTTCCACAGTGAGTATAACAAGCGTGATTTACTGATCGATTTTACTGTTGTGGGTTTAACTCCTTTAGTAAACCAACCTCACCACTTGCCTCCCTTATTCCGCTCCTTTACAGTATTGTTACTTCAGTCTATTTTGGTACCAAAGCGAACGATCCTTTAGGATATGACATAAATTTATCTGTTTAGATGCCGATCCAGTGTTTGCTTGTATACAGTGAAGGATGGCTGCACCTAGATGAACATTTCACCGTGTACGGATCTCACCATCTCTTATATATTCAGGAAGTCTGTCTATTTATATACCTTCCAAATACCAAAAATAGACAGAAGTGTTATGGATGGTGTTGTAGAGGGAAGGTGTCTGAAACAATGCAGAAAAAAGCCGAGAATACAAGCAGCAGGGAAACAGAGAAATCTCTAATAGCACTTTCCATTTGCAATGTCATATTTTATAAATAACCTTCACATTTTAGTGTGAATATGCTGATGCAGCATTGCTGTTGTTTTCCCAAAGGAAGACATACATTTTTCATCCTGAACTTAGAAAAAAAAAAACCTACACAGAAAAAATACACAAATACGTAAAAAACAAACAAAAAAACAGCCTGCTTCCTGTAAAAGAAAACCTCCATGCACAGAGATACTTTCATTATGGTTCACTTAAAGCAGAGTTCCACCCAAAAAATGGAACTTCCGCTGTAAGTGAAGGAGACCCCCTGACATGCCACATTTGGCATGTCATTTTTTTTTGGGGGGGGGGGAGCGGATACTCTCTTTTTAGGGGCATCCAGCTCCCACTTCCTCCCGGGGCTCTGTGGAGCCGGAAGGAAGATCACCTCACCCCCTCCCTCCGTGCAATCTTCTGGGACACACCACAGGTCCCAGAAGATTGCCCGGCCTATCACACCGCGCAGAGTGGCTCGTGCATGCGCGGTGCATGCCCGGCTGTGGTGCCCATAGTCACAATTCGGGCGCCAGGGAGAGGAGGGGGAGTGGAGCGGGGCTTCGTGTGTCCACATCGCTGGACCATGGGACAGGTTAGTATCCAATTATTAAAAGTCAGCAGCTACACTTTTTGTAGCTGCTGACTTTTATATGGGTGGAACTCCGCTTTAAGTATACCTTCCAAATGAATACAATTGTTTCTTGATTTAGTAAATGTAATTAGGTAAAAAGTTATTTTGGGCAATTCACAATGAAAGGCTTAAGGTGATTGTAAACGATCACATTGTAAAACAAAAATTATATAGAATGTTCTGTGAGCCTCCACTAACAATAGTAAACCAATAAATCCTCTTTGAATCAGCTGCAAGCGGTAAACATTTCCCATAAACCATGTAAAAGTACTAAAATCGCATTAAAAACGCTGCGCTATCAAAGGTATAAGCATAAAGCCTCTGAAATGGTAAAATTATATCCTCTACACCGTGATACTAATAATGTATAAAATATATGATAAAAAATATATAAAATAACAAGTGCTTAATAGCCAAAAAATAAAGTGACAATGTGCATTCATATAGTGATGAAAAATACAGGTCTAATATAGGTATTTGCTCCCACTTCCTGGCATAGATCACCACGGCGCTTGTGGCGATCTATGCCACTTCCGGCGCCTACCCCGTCCTCCCCCGCTGTATTCTGGGAGACACACAGATCCCAGAACACAGCAGGGACCTGAGAGGATGCGCAGCGCGACTCGCGCATGCGCAGTAGGGAGCCAGGAAGTGAAGCCGCACGGCTTCACTTCCTTATTCCCTTACCGAGGATGGCGGCGGCAGCAGCCGAGAGCCAAAGAACGGATCGGCTTCGGCTGGCGACATCGCGGGCGCCCTGGACAGGTAAGTGTCCATATATTAAAAGTCAGCAGCTGCAGTATTTGTAGCTGCTGGCTTTTAATATTTTTTTTTCCGCGAACCTCCGCTTTAAGTGCACTGTGCAAAGTTCAAATTGATCCAATTTACAGGTGCTCCACACTCCATGCGATTCAGTATGCTGTGAAAATGATGCGATAATCAGATGCTGTGTTCTCACTCAGGTGCCCCCCCATGTAATGAAGGCTCACCTAAAGGTGTGTACCTCGCTGTTAAGCTTGGTCAATACATGCTTTGGAACCACTACAGGGTTCAGCAGTGCGTCCGGGATCCTGGATCAATCGCCAATGTGCCTCAGTAAATCAATGAAAAAAGGATCTCATAGTGTAGTATGCTTATGCAATTTATTAAAACAAAAATAAACAGGTCCCACACAGGGTACTCACAATGTCCAGGTGCTTCAGTGCGCCATTCTACATCAAGCAAAAAACGAATGGTTGAAAACGGCCAGTAACGGGATGGTAAGCTGATCGTTCCTAACAGCTGATCTGCTAAGCATGCC
This sequence comes from Aquarana catesbeiana, assembly GCF_042186555.1. Classification (NCBI taxonomy): domain Eukaryota; kingdom Metazoa; phylum Chordata; class Amphibia; order Anura; family Ranidae; genus Aquarana; species Aquarana catesbeiana. The sequence goes on along the minus strand of NC_133329.1, from coordinate 352,789,444 downwards.
ATCCTGTCCCCTCCTGTAATTCAGGCACCCTGTGCCCGAAAAGGGGCCGGGCGTCTGAATAGGGGGTGGCAGCGGCGGCCATAGATAGATTCATGCAATGCATGAATGCATGAATCTATCTATTGGTGCTAGAGGTAGTGGCTGGAGAGAGGGAGCAGCGCCCGTGCGTCCTTATGGATGCACCGCCACTGGTAGTACAGCTTCCATTAATAGAGCAGCTGGCCAAAAGGATGGGCATAGTCAGATACTTTTGATGAGAGCCTACGGCAGTCGATTTGTTAAATTAACCCCACCACACTGGAAGATTACAACAGTGGGGATAGAGAGGGGGGTCATGATGGAGGAAGATTTTCACTAACAGAAGAGAAAACAGCAGAAGGGACATTGGGACTGATTTACTACTACTGCACTACTGTGCTCTTTTGAAAGTGCAGTTTCTCCAGAGCTTAGTAAATGAGGGAGTTCTCTGTTGACTTCCATCATCCAATCATGTGCAAGCAAAAATGCTGTTTTTTTTTTAATTTCCTTCCATATGTTTGGGTATTCTTTGTAGAGTGAAGCTTTACCTCATTTGCTAAGCTCTGGATCATCTGTGCGTGCAAAAGTGCACTATATTTGCCTTTAGTAAATCATCCAGGGTCATGTCATGAAATCAGTGGGCCTGTGTGCAAGATCAAAAGTGGGCCCTAGGCTTTAATAAAAAACAAAAACGTGCCGTGTACAGCGTGCCGCGGTGAACAGTGGGTGTGGTTTAAATTGCACTAAATATTGGGCGTGGCTTAATTTGGTATTGTTAAATAGGGAATGTACAGTGCGGAGCATACAGCGGCAGTGTCAGTAGGGTGTCAGTAAGGTAGTGAACGGTGTCAGTCGTTTTTTATTTTTATTATTTTCATTTTTTCTACAATTTTTTTTTTATTTTATTTTGTTATAATGCTACTTTTTATTCATTTATTTTTTACTTATTTTGTAATTTACTTTTTATTTTGTACCTGTCCCCCCCTTCCCCCGCACCAACCATCCCCCACTGTTAACCGGGGGATCATCCATGGGTGCAGTGTGTAGGTCACAGTGGGCCCCCCCTTCGGGAACACCCTGCACCCATGAATGATAAGCCATTGAAATCAACCACATAGTATCCTACTCAATATTGTGTCCTTTGTGCTGATTTTTGTTTGTGATTTGGCTGCACTTAAAATTTAAATGAATTTCATTTGTTTATTTACCAGTTTGCCTGGAATTAAGCTTTAACCTTACCATCATCTATACATCAATCTGTTAATCTACCATCCCATTTGCAAGTGTTGTGTCTTGGAAATGACTTACAAAACAGCTAATCATTTTGTGTATACTACATATTGGGGGTTATTTACTAAAGGAAAATCCACTTTGCACTGCAAGTGCACTTGGAAGTGCAGTCTCTGTAGATCCGAGGGGGACATGCAAGGAAAATAAAAAAAACAGCATTTTAGCTTGCACACGATTGGATGATAAAATCAGCAGAGCTTCCCCTCATTTCAGATCTACCCCTTATGCCGCGTATACACAAGCGGACTTTTCGACCGGACTGGTCCGACGGACAATTCGACCAACCGTGTGGGGGCTTCATCGGACCTGCAGCTGACTTTTTCGGTCAAAAATCTGACGGACTTTAGATTTGGAACATGTTTCAAATCTTTATGTCAGAACTCTGCCGGACCCAGTTCCTATTGAAAAGTCCGCTCGTCTGTATTCTAGTCTGACGGACGAAAACCGACGCTAGGGCAGCTATTGGCTACTGGCTATCAACTTCCTTATTTTAGTCCGGTCGTACGTCATCACGTACGCATCTGTCGGACTTTGGTGTGATTGTGTGTAGGCAAGTCTGTTCATTCGGAAAGTCCATTGGAAGTCAGTCGAAAGTCCGTCGGAACAGTCTGGTCGAAAAGTCCGCTCGTGTGTACGCGGCTTTAGATTTAGAGCGACTGCACTTCCAAGCGCACTTGCAGTGCAGAGTGGATTTGCCTTTCGTAAATAACCCCCATAGTGTTTAATACATTGCATTTCTCCTACTGCTGCCCTTTTATTTAGGAACTAGCCCAATAACAATATATACTTTAGCTGTGTCTGTGCACATAATACTGTAACACTCAAAATTGCTTCTTCTCTTGAAAAACATTGCATACATGTCATGCAGAACAACGCATTGTCAAACAGCTGTCCATCTTCAGAGATATCAGATCATTAGCAGATCACCCAGCAGCCCGCGCCCCATCTCTGCCAACTGGGAATTAGAACGTGTTATGTAGTCTTTGTTCCTTTTTTTTACATTATAAACTGAATGGCTGTTAATTGCATAGAAATGATCAAATCTGGGCGAACTGCCTATTTGATAAGTGTTGCTTCCACTGGGGCAAAACCTCTAATTCAACTTCAGCTTCAACTTCAAAAAACACACAGACAAAAAAGCAGGGGAGTTGCTAGGTCTGCAAAAGATCTGGGGCTAGAGCCCATAGCAGCGGTCACCAACCTTTTTTGCATGCCCGTGGGGTGGTGGGGTGGACCAGTGGTAAGCAATTTTTCACGGGCGATGGCTGGTGTTGGCGCATCAATCATCATGGCATAATGGTTGATATGGTGTCAGGGTGATTGAAGTGCATTATTTCTATTGTTACATTCTAATATATAATGAAGTGGTTCAACTCACCATACTGCAGAATCAGTGGGAGCCCTGGGCGTGTCACTTGCCACATCTCCTGCCAGCAGATGCATCATGTCACTTGCTACCGTCACCTGTCACCAGATGCAGCGTGTTACTTGCCACCGTCACCTGCCACTAGATGTGGATTGTCACTTGCCATGTCGCCTGCCACCAGAGGTGGATTGTCACTTGCCACTTTCACCTGGCAGCAGATGTGGATTGTCACTTGCCACATCTCTTGCCACCATTTGCAGAATGTCACTTGTCACGTCACCGGCCACCAGATGTGGGTTGTCATTTGCCAGCTGATGTGGATTGTCACTTGCCATGCCAGCCAGTGCCTCCAAATGTGCATTGATGCTGCATTGGTGGCAGGCTGACAGCACTGGTCCATTTAGTGAGAGCAGGAGAGAGGTGATGCGGGGTGGGCAGTGAGAGATGATGTCATCTCGCTGCTCCCCGCCGCACCTCCGACATTGAAGCAAGGGGATCTGGCTGCAAAGTGGATCTCCACAATGATCGTGCTGTGAGGGTGGAAGAGCACCAATTTGTGGCGGACAGTGAGAGATTATGTCATCTCTCTGCTGCTTGCCACACCTCGCTCCCAAATTGAATAGGCCCGGCTGTGAAGAGCTTGCTTCTTTCCTCTTATCCGCCTCTCTCATGCAGCCAGCCCACCTTCCGCAGCAGCCGCAACCCGTTGGTTAGGCAGGGACCCTGCGGCAAGAGACTCGGGGCTATGGGCCCCAGATTCAGGGCTATAGCCCCAATAGCCACCCCCTAGCAACGCCCCTGCAAAAAAGTATATACTTATGTACTTGCCAGCCATCATAATAGTTACCAGAAAACTCAAGATATATTAGAAAGAAATGTTGATGACTTGTGACTCTCTTCAGCAGTTGGACATTCAAAGAAGGCTCATTTACACATGCATTGCCCTCTGAAAAGTGGAGGATCACTTTTCAGCTGGTGTTTTATCGAAAAGTGTATCCCGTCGCATAATGCCTCCATTGATCTGTGCATGCGCAGTATGCAACGTCACTGCAGCTGATATGTTGATCAGCTGGCATGACGTCAACACTGCGCATGCGCAGATTGTCGGAGGCATTATCCAATGATCTGCAAAAGGGAGAATGTAATAGTCAGATTCTGCCTGCCTCTCTGCTCATGCAGGAGAATTGACCGATGATGTGACAGGCAGATTTGAGTGTGTTGCAGGATGGTGGCCCACCAAATTCAGCTATCACGTGATCAATCAATTCTCCTCCAAGAGCAGAGAGGCAGACAGAATCTGACGATTTCATTCTCCCTTTGCAGATCATCGGATAATGCCTCTGGCGATCTGTGCATGTGCAGTGTTAAAGGCATGCCAGCTGATCAGCTGCAGTGACGTTGCGTACTGCGCAAGCGCAGATCGTCTGTGGCATTATCCAATGGGGATGCACTATTCGATAGAACGCCGGCACTTTACAGGAGCATGCATTGCATGCTATCGCAAGTACACATTCAGTTAGTGGTACTGCCCAGCAATACAACAGGGGGTATAATCCGTGCCATATCACAAGGCAAGTATATTACCCCATCCGGCTGCCTTTACAGTTTAACCACTTCAGCCCCGGAAGGTTCATGACCAGGCCATTTTTTGCAATATGGCTTTATTTTGGTGGTATTTGATCACCTCTGTGGTTTTTATTTTTTGCGCTATAAACATAAAAGAGCGACAATTTGGAAAAAAGAAAAAAATTTTTTTACTATAAAACACATCCAATAAAAAATGTAAAAAATCACATTTCCAAAATCAATTTAGGCCATATGTATTCTGCTACATGTTTTTGGTAAAAAAAATCCCAATAAGCGAATAGGCTGCAATGGGGGCACAGTGAGATTGCAATTTTGGCACAGTGACGCTGCAATGTTGAGCACAGTGAGGCTGCAATGGGGGGCACAGTGAGGCTGCAATGGGGGCACAGCGGGGCTGCAATATTGGCACAGTATTGGTATTTGTTTATGTAATAAATGTATAGTAACAAAATGTGCTCAAATCCAATTGAAACTGTAGACATATGTAGTGAAGACCCCCAAATGAGCTTCTGGAAAATAAAGTGGTATTAAACCCCAAATATTTATTATATTGCAGCTTACCAATTCTAAAGAGCCCTTGCACACTGGGGCGGGGGGCGGCGTCGGCGGTAAAACGCCGCTATTATTAGCGGCGTTTTACCGTCGGTATGCGGCCGCTAGCGGGGCGGTTTTACCCCCCGCTAGCGGCCGAGAAAGGGTTAAGTACCACCGCAAAGCGCCTCTGCAGAGGCGCATTGCCGGCGGTATAGCCGCGCCGTCCCATTGATTTCAATGGGCAGGAGCGGTAAAGGAGCGGTATACACACCGCTCCTTCACCGCTCCGAAGATGCTGCTGGCAGGACTTTTTTTACCGTCCTGCCAGCGCATCGCTCCAGTGTGCAAGCCCTCGGGGCTTTCACACTGGGATGACAGCAGCGGCACTTTCGGGGCGGTTTGCAGGCGCTATTATTAGCGCAATAGCGCCTGCAAACTGCCCCAGTGTGCAAGGGCTCTAAATGGGATAGCTGCATTTGTTTTATTTTTTAGGCTTTATTTCCTATATTTTCACCTGGTGATCTAGCCAGTAAGTCTGTTGTTTTTCAACAGAACAAGCTGTAGTTCAGATGTATCAGTTAGCAGTGTAAACCATTTACCACCGACGGGGGTGCTTACTGTGATCAGCTATTAATTATTTATGTAAAACCTTTATCCCAAAAGAAGAAATAACATTTGCTGTAACCGCTTGTGTAACTGCAGTGTGAGCTGGAGTCCTGCTTCAATTTGTATTTTTGTGTATCTAAATCTGCTACACGCAGATGTGCCGAAAAGTGCCTAAAAGCTAGGCACATTTGAGCCATAATGCATTTCAATGGTAAGAATAAATAAATGTGATGGCTGCATTGGTTTTCTTTTTTAGCTCTTTTTCCCTTTTTTTTAACTTGGTGATCTTGCCAATAAATCTGGCAAATCAGTGACCAGTATGAGAGAGAGAGCGATAACACCAAATTTAACACACCTGCTCCCCATTCGCACCTGAGACCTTGTAACACTAACAAGTCACATGACACTGGGAGGGAAAATGGCTAATTGGGCCCAATTTGGACATTTTCACATGGGGTGCACTCACTTTTGTTGCCAGCAGTTTAGACATTAATGGCTGTGTGTTGAGTTATTTTGAGGGAACAGCAAATTTACACTGTTATACAAGCTGTACACTCATTACTTACATTGTAGTCAAATGTCATTTCTTCAGTGTTGTCACATGAAAATATATAATAAAATATTTACAAAAAGGGGTGTACTTACTTTTGTGAGATACTGTAGTGGGACAATGACAGACGGGCCCACCTGCATACTTTTAAAATCATGATGTCCTTGGCTAGGTGGCCCTCCTCCAAATGCAGACTGGACAGAGACAGAAAATTGGGGGGGGGGGGGGGGGGGGGGAGGGGGGGTATTAATTTGCATGTTCTTGTTAATTTTCTAATAGAAAGGTGCCAGATGTGAAACACCTTTTAGTAAAACATATTTCTTTACATCAGAGACCTGCAATTAATTAGTGTCAGTAATGATGGAGGAGCAGCTTAGCGGTGCGTAAGATGTAATGATATGGAATATTCAGGAGTAATTATATGATATCAAGAAATTGTTTCTTTTAGCACGTTATTAAAATGTTAAGGTGAATAATAGACAGGTGCAATTCGTTTTGTAACAAATCGAAATTCAGTCAAATTTTGCATCTTTCGGACATTCCGATGCATCCGAATGTCCGATGAAAAAAATAACAAATTTCAACTAATACGAAAGAAATTATAGCGAAAATAACAAATTAATTTGACATGGTTCATTCATTTGTTAAAGGTAAAATGAAACAAAAGGTCAACTGGGAGTAAATCTTACAGTACAGTGCATTCCTAAGAACTGAGTGAGAAGGGTGTTGTATTGTATTTGAGCAGAGGAGAAGAGATATTGTCATTGTATATGTTAATGGATTCAATAACAAACGACTTCCAAACTACGAATCGTTATCATGAATATATATACATACATAAATATCGAATTGCGTTCGATGTACATATCGAATCAAATTGATTAACAATCGATTCGGTATAACGAATATCGATATCTAGAGAAATAACGAGTTATCCGAAAACAAATTAACGTAACATAATGAATATAACAGAAGGAAATCATGTATTTTACGAATGAAACAAAACGAAGCGAAACAAAATTTTTAGGGCTGGGAAAATGAAAGATTAATTCCTTGATTAATCGTTCATTTTTTTGATCGATCAAAATTCTTTTGATCGGTACTCACCTCTCCGCCGGCTTCCGGGTCTTCAGGAGTTCCGTCAGAGATCCGGTGACGTCACGGACATCGACGTCACCGGACTCCTCCCCCCTCCCCAAGTGCCTCCGTCTGCTAACGAAGGGAAGGGGGGAGGAGTCCGGTGCCGTCATGTACATCGACGTCACCGGACTCCTCCCCCTTTCCCCAAGTGCCTCCATCTGCTAATGAAGGGAAGGGGGGAGGAGTCTGGTGACGCCGATGTCCATGAAATCATAAATTGAGGAGACAGATCCTAACGATTTGATTGATCTCACTGGCCAAGTATTCAGATGAACATCTATGTAAATCCGGGACTTGGCTATGAAAATCAACATATCTGAGGGCTTTCCTGGCTGTAAGTCAGTTTGAAGATGAACTGACATTGATTGGTTATCCAGCAATCAAGAAACATTTATGATGAGGGCACTTTTTTCCAAAGAGCTGACACTTTGCTGTCTCAGCAGGTGATGGATGTCTCTGGCTCTCCATCGGTCCCCTGATGCACAACAGTGCTATTTAAATAGACTGTAGGGTGACGCCGTAGCCCCGCCCCGCTGAGGAAGTACTGATTGAATGTAACGCGCACGGGGGAGGAGCTACGCATGACATCATCTAAAAGTAGTTGGATCTGTATGTGCATTTTAATTAATCGAAATCAGTCGATTAATCGATTTTAAAAAATCGATTATCGAACATGAAAATTTTAATCAGTAACAGCCCTAAAAATTTTCCGTTGTGCACAAGTCTAGTGAATAAGATCTTTTGCATAATTATAAGCAATTACACTAAAGCCTCGTACACACGATCGGATTTTCCACAGACAAAACCTCTGACTTTTGTCTGAAGGCGTGTGTCTGGATTTTGTCTTGCATACAAACGGCAAGGAATTGTCGGCCAACAAACACGAACGTAGTGACGTACTATGTGGTTTTTCGGCTCTTAGCGCCACCCTTTGGGCTCCTTCTGCTAATTTCATGTTAGTAGAAGCTTGGTGAGTGTTGATTTGTGCTTTTCATTTTGCTCTTTTCATTTTGCGGATTTAATTTCACGCTTTTCAGTTCACGCTTTTCAGTTCGTTTCTGAGCGCCCGTTCGTCAACCTGACATGTTGCGGAATCGGAGGAGATAACGTGTTATTATTGGCCTTGGAGTTATTGCTTTGACCCAAGTCCAGTCCAGGAACAGGAGGAGGAGGAGTTCATGGACCAAAAATTGATTGCTTTATTAATCGTGACCAATTATGTCATATGCCTTTGCTGCGGGAGCTCCAGGAGAATAATCCAGATGATTTTCGGAATTATCTTCGGATGACGGACCCCTGCTTTCACCAACTCTTGGCATTGTTGACCCCCTATATTAAGAAGTAGGACACATGCATGAGGCTTTTATTTTATTTTTTGGTTGAATAATGATTTGATCTGGTATATTTTCTATATTTTTGGATGCATAGAATGCACTTTTTGGTTCTATTGGCAGATAGCATGTCTAATTTTATTTGTTTTCTTTGTTTAATGCACAATAAAAAAAATTGTGGAGAATAATACTTGGCTATGTGTTTTACTTCAAATGACAGTTTGGGAGTCGGCAGTTACTTTTAAAAAAATACAATGTAAAATTAACAAGGGACACCAACATAGTTGTATCTTTGATCTTAAAAAATACGGGATAATGGTGTTGTGGTAACCCCCCCCCCCCCCCCCAAAAAAAAAAAAAAGCATATTAATATTATTCTTGATATCACCAGAAAAAAAAGCAATAACTCCATCAGTATCACCAGCAAAGCAGCTTCATTATTATCCCACTAAAGAAGAAGAGAATGTGCGCTGCATTTCGAGATTTCATAATTTGCCGCGTCATGTAATTTCTCCATTATGAACGCTAGTTTTGAAGACCGACCGCTTCTGCTTCCGAGCATGCGTGTTTGTACTTTGGACTTTTGTCTGATGGACTTGTGTACACATGCTCGGAAAATCCGACAACACACATTTGTCCGCAGAAAATTTTAAAGCCTGCCATTCAACATTTGTCCGCAGAAAATCCAACAACAATTGTCCGATGGAGCGTGCAAACAGATTTTCCGCCAACAGCCTGTCATCACACAATTCCCGTCGGAAAATCCGATCGTGTGTACGAGGCTTAACTGCTAAATTTAGGAATCACTCTAATTACTATTTTATGAATTCCAAGCAAACAATTAATGCATACTGTAAGGCCCCTTTCACACTGGGGCGGTGGGGGCGTCGGCGGTACAACAGCGATATTTTTAGCGCTACTGTACCGTCGTTCTTGCAGCGGTATTTGGCCGCTAGCGGTTCGGTTTTAACCCCCGCTGGCGGCCGAAAAAGGGTTAAATCCGCTCGTACAGCGCGGCTATAGCCGCGGTATTACCGCGGTATAGCCGCGCTGTCCCATTGATTTCAATGGGCAGGAGCGGTGAATACACCGCTCCTTCCCCGCTCCAAAGAAGCGGCTTGCAGGACTTTTTTTACCGTCCTGCGAGCGCACCGCTTCAGTGTGAAAGCCCTCGGGGGCTGAACAAACAGCGGAGGCTGTTTAGGGGCGGTTTTCAGGCGGTATTTTTAGCGCAATACCGCCTGAAAACCGCTCCAGTGTGAAAGGGGCCTAAATAAAATGCATTTAAGGGAGATGTTTTACCAAATGATTCATATTTCTGTCCATATAGTCCTAAAATTTACACAGTTATGCTACACAGCAAAGCCCTGTCTGGCAGGACAGGAAACCCATTTTTTCGCTGGTGCAGTTTCCCTTTCATTTACAGGTCCCTTACCCACGTCAATACTGTGACTGGAAAGGGAAAGTTGAAGTAGCACACTGATGAGCTCATCTCTTCCCTCCTTATATCAGCATGCTTCTTGCACTGTAGCACATTTGATTGGCTACTTTTGCTGCTTCTCTTGCCCCTTTGAGCTCTGCTTTAACTGCTTTAATACAGGACACTTCCTGCCCCGGCCAATTTTCAGCTTTCATAGCTGTCGCATTTTAAATGATAATTGCGCCAGTCAAGCAAAACTGTAGCCAAATAAATAATCTTTCTTCATAAATTTAGGTCAAAATGTATTTTGCATTTTTTACATTTCTTTGGCAAATATAACCCAAATTGGTGTTCATTATTTAGTCTGTAGAAAAGTTATAAAGTTCATAAACTATGGTATATACACTATATTACCAAAAGTATTGGGACACCTGCCTTTGCACACACATGAACTTTGATAGCATCCCAGTCTTGGTCCGTAGGGTTCAATATTGAGTTGGCCCACCCTTTGCATCTATAACAGCTTCAATTCTTCTGGGAAGGCTGTCCACAAGGTTTAGGAGTGTGTCTATGGGAATGTTTGACCATTCTTCCAGAAGCATATTTGTGAGGTCAGGCACTGATGTGGACAAGAAGGCCTGGCTCGCAGTCTCCGCTCGAATTCATCCCAAAGGTGTTCTATCGGGTTGAGGTCAGGTCTCTGTGCAGGCCAGTGAAGTTCCTCCACCCCAAACTCGCTCTTCCATGTCTTCATGGACCTTGCTTTGTGCACTGGTCCAAATCATTTGATGGATTATGGTGTGGGGTTGTTTTTCAGGGGTTGGGCTTGGCCCCTTAATTCCAGTGAAGGGAACCTTTAAGGCATCAGCATACCAAGGCATTTTGGACAATTTCATGCTCCCAACTTTGTGGGAACAGTTTGAGAATTCCAGTTCCAGTTCCAACATGACTGCACAGCAATGCACAAAGCAAGGTCCATAAAGACGTGGATGAGCGAATTTGGGGTGGTGGAACTTGACTGGCCTGCAGAGAGTCCTGTCCTCAACCTGATAGAACATCTTTGGGATGAATTAGAGCGGAGACTGTGAGCCAGGCCTTCTCGTCCAACATCAGTACCCGCCCTTACAAATGCGCTTCTGGAAGAATGGTCAAACATTCCCATAGACACACTCCTAAACCTTGTGGACAGCCTTCCCAGAAGAGTTGAAGCTGTTATAGCTACAAAAGGTGGGCCAACTCATTATTGAACCCTACGGACCAAGACTGGATTACCATTAAAGTTCATGTGCGTGTAAAGGCAGGCGTCCCAATACTTTTGGTAATCTAGTGTATGTTTAACCATGGGTACACTAATAGTGCGTTCATGCCATGAAATGATCATGCAGTATCTATCTCCACACATTGGCCATGCAGTATATACCATACAACAATGCCTCTTTATCAGTTGTGATTGATTAACAATAGCTAGCACATTTACAATAGGGGCAATGCGCAAATGATTTTTTCACCGTTGTTCCAGAACAATAGAAATTGAATGTGCCAAATGTCCCAATACTTTTGGTAATATAGTATATATCTGAAAACTGCTCAATCCTGATTTACTGACAGCCTATCACATTTCTTGAGGCCCTAAAATGCCAGGACAGTACAAATATCCCCCAAATGACCCCTTTTTGGAAAGTAGACAGTCCAAGGTATTTAGGTGGGTTTTTTGAAGTTATAATTTTTATGTCACAATTTTTTGGAAAATGAAGACATTTGAAATTTTTTTTTATAATATCATATAACTGTTGTTGGCGGGGATCAGGGACACTGACTGTTGACAGTATGTAAAAAAAATGTAATTGTTATTTTTTTTTTCTATTTCTTTCAATCATTATGTGTAAAAAAAACAAAAAAACATTTTTACTGAATGAAACAGATTCATTCAGTGAGTATTGTTGTAATTAGCTGTGATTGGCCACAGCTAATCACATGGTACAGATGGGTTGTGATTGGCCCCATCTGTACCATGTGAACACCATGATCAATCACAGCTAGCAACACATTGTACACAATGAATGGCATGAAAGGAAGCCATCCATTGTTTACAACTGTCATGTGATCTACTGTGATTGGTGACTAGGGATGAGACGAACACACCCCGGTTCGGTTCGCACCAGAACTTGCAAACAGGCAAAAAATTTGTACGAACACTGTTAAAGACTATGGGACATGAACATGAAAAATCAAAAGTGCTAATTTTAAAGGCTTATATACATGTTATTGCCATAAAAAGTGTTTGGGGACCTGGGTCCTACCCCAGGGGACATTATTCAATGCAAAAAAAAGTTTTAAAAACAACCGTTTTTTCAGGAGCAGTGATTTTAATAATGCTTAAAGTGAAACAATAAAAATGAAATATTCCTTTAAATATTGTGCCTAGGGGGTGTCCTTAGTATGCCTGTAAAGTAGCTCATCTTTCCCGTGTTTAGAACAGTATCACAGCAAAATGACATTTTTAAAGGAAAAATGTCATTAAAAACTGCTTGCGGCTGTAATGAATTGTCAGATCCTAGCAATATAGATAAAAATCATTGAAAAATCAACCCTTATCCGAGCACGCAACCTGGGAGGCTGCAGGAAAGGGGGGGGGCAAGAGAGTACTCCCCCTCCTGAACCGCACCAGGCCACATGCACTCAACATGAGAATGGGGTTTTGGGGCCCCCTCCAAAACACTTTGTCCCCATGTTGATGGGGACAAGGGCTTCTTCCCCACAACCCTTGCCCGGTCGTTGTGGGGGTCTGCGGGTGGGGGGCTTATCAGAATTTGGAAGGCCCTTTACACAAGGGGACCCCCAGATCCTGCCCCCCCATGTGAATAGGTATCGGGTACATTGTACCCCTACACATTCACCAAAAAAAGTGTCAAAATGGTAAAAATGACAGTAGACAGTTTGGGACAAGTCCTTTATTAAAAAAAAAAATGTCCTGCGATGTAACTCCATCTTCGAAGACAGCGCCGACAACCCAAGAAAAAAAAAATGGAAAAATGGAAAAACTCTGCCTCGATGAGAGGAGTCCTGCAAATGCAGGCTTTTTGCAATGACAGCTGTTATATAGCTGAGGGTGGGGCCACCTGGTGACGTAAACGGGTGACCACGCCCCTTCTGATGCCATGTGACAATATAACAGCTGTCATTGCAAAAAGCCTGCAGTCACGGGACGCCTCCCATCGAGGCAGAGTTTTTCCATTTTTTTTTCTTGGGTCGTTGGCGCTGTGATTGAAGATGGAGTTACATTGCGGGACACTTTATTTATTATTTTTTTTAATAGAGGACTTGTCCCAAACTGTCTCCTGTCATTTTTACCATTTTGACACTTTTTTTGGTGAATGTGTAGGGGTACAATGTACCCGATACCCATTCCCATAGGGGGGGCCGAATCTGGGGGTCCCCTTGTTAAAGGGGGCTTCCAGATTCCGATAAGCCCCCTGCCCGCAGACCCCCACAACCACCGGACAAGGGTTGTGGGGAAGAGGCCCTTGTCCCCATCAACATGAGAAAAAGATGTTTTGGGGGGACATAAAACCCCCTCCCCATGTTGAGGGCATGTGGCATGGTACGGTTCAGGAAGAGGGGCGCGCTCTCGTCCCCCCCTTTTCCTGCAGCCTGTCAGGTTGCGTGCTTGGATAAGGGTCTGGTATGGATTTTGGGGGGGACCCCCACTTCCTTTTTTTAATTTTGGCGCAGGGTTCCCTTTAAAATCCATACCAGACCTGAGGGGCCTGGTATGGATTTTGGGGGGGACCCCCGCGCAATTTTTTTTTTTAATTTTGGCGCAGGGTTCATCTTAATATCCATACCAGACCCAAAGGGACAATGCTTAAAGTGAAACAATAAAAATGAAATATTCCTTTAAATATTGTGCCTAGGGGGTGTCCTTAGTATGCCTGTAAAGTAGCGCATCTTTCCCGTGTTTAGAACAGTATCACAGCAAAATGACATTTTTAAAGGAAAAATGTCATTAAAAACTGCTTGCGGCTGTAATGAATTGTCAGATCCCAGCAATATAGATAAAAATCATTGAAAAATCAACCCTTAACCGAGCACGCAACCTGGGAGGCTTCAGGAAAGGGGGGGGGCAAGAGAGTACTCCCCCTCCTGAACCGCACCAGGCCACATGCACTCAACATGAGAATGGGGTTTTGGGGCCCCCTCCAAAACACTTTGTCCCCATGTTGATGGGGACAAGGGCCTCTTCCCCACAACCCTTGCCCGGTCGTTGTGGGGGTCTGCGGGTGGGGGGCTTATCAGAATTTGGAAGGCCCTTTACACAAGGGGACCCCCAGATCCCGCCCCCCCATGTGAATAGGTATCGGTACATTGTACCCCTACACATTCACCAAAAAAAGTGTCAAAATGGTAAAAATGACAGTAGACAGTTTGGGACCTGAAGGGCCTGGTATGGATTTTGGGGGGGACCCCCGCGCAATTTTTTTTTCTTTAATTTTGGCGCAGGGTTCATCTTAATATCCATACAAGACCCAAAGGGCCTGGTAATGGACTGGGAGAGGGAACCCATGGCGTTGTTTTCAATGATTTTTATCTATATTGCCGTGATCCGGCAAATACATTACAGCCGCGAGCAGTTTTGGATTAAATTTTTTCCTTTACAAATGTCATTTTGCTGCTCTCATTCAAAAAAATATGTACGGCTTCCGTGTAAGCAGCCTTACATAGTGCGGGGCATGGACTCAGCCCCCTGAGCCATGATTGGCCAAAGGCACCCTGCCTTTGGCCAATCATGGCTCTCACAGCAGAGCGCGCTGTGATTGGCCAAAGTATGCAGGTCGGGTGCATGCTTTGGCCAATCAGCAGCTGCTGATGCATCTTGCAGTGTATTGACAGCGTCGCTGTTCATTATGGGGTGTTCCGTGGGCAATCGAATTTCCCGTGAACACCCTATAATAGTCAGTATTCCAGGAACTTACGTTCGACTCGAACATCGGCCTCATCCTAATTGGTGACAGAGATCACATGGTACCGGCAGCATGTTGGTACAGTGATCTGCCATCGGCGGTGTCTGATGGACACAGCCAGTGACAGATCGTGCTCTCAGCGCGAGAGGTGCGTTCTGGGAGAATGTCATTTGATGTCCACCCGAAATTATGAAAGTCTCACCCAGCTGTCATTTTGCTATAGGCCGGGTGGGAAGTGGTTAAAGACTGTATAGTGTACTGCAAGCTAATACCAAGAATTTAGCTTTTTTACATTGCTTGTATTAAAAAAAAGATCTATTAATAAATATGGAGCTGCAGTAATTTATGCCTGTTATATTTGTCTTGAGTTCAACTTTAAGGGCATGGGCGTAGCATAAGTGGTTGCAGGGGTCACAATCGCAACCCCACCCCTAGCTCCAGTAGGCCCCTGCAACCCCCCTGTCGTATAATCATATCCTCCACAAAGTCCAGCTCAGATATGTCCTAGGGCCCCACAGCCACGCTCCAGTACTGGGCTTCCACTTTGCCTTCCACAGTCCACACCCCTCTGTTCTCATTGGCTGGGGAGAAGCTGTGAGCCATTTCCTGAATGGAGAGGAGCATGGCGTGAGAACAGCCCAGATTGGGGAAGTGTCTGTGCTGTGTACTGGCAACATGGAATGGTAACTGAGTTAAGAGGAGGAGAGTGCCGTCCTGTAGCCACGATGGGACCGATGTCACTGGTAAAGGTAAGACACTAGCTAGGATTCTCTGTACCCCCCCCCACCCGTGGATCTCTGCTTACCCAACTTCCCTGACAACTGGGGATCAGTTTTTGCAGGTGGACCTGAACGGTCGCTCCATACATCTCTATGGAGCGACGGATGTCAGCGGTGACATGTTCGTTGACATCTGATCTGCCCCGATCCAATTCGGTCCGCAAAATCCAGACAAATGGAAACCCTATTTTCCATCTGTCTGGCAGATCGGATCGGATGAAAACGAACAGCCGGTCCATTTTCATCCAATCCCCCCATAGAGGAGAGCGGAGATCTGACAGGTCCGCTTCTGCACAGTGTGCAGAGACGGACTTGTCATCCACCGGCTCAGCGGGGATCAACGGAGCGATCCCTGCTGAGCAAGCGGATGTCTGAATACGGATCTGCACATGTGAAAGGGGCCTTACACTTTACCAGAAAGAAAAGCAAGCATTGTAATTTTATTTTTGCCTTTATTGCAGGAATAATAAAGTTAGATCATTCTCTGAACTGTTCAAAAAATTACAGGATAATTATAACACGTGAAAATGTGAACAGCAGTAGAACATTAAACATCTCCTGAGACTTTTATAGAATAAAGGTGTTACATCTAAATTGATTCATAAACATTTGGCTTTAATACCTTTTTATTTAAATGTATTAGGGTACCTAAGGGGACATTAAAGATGAATTATCATGAAAGAGAAATGGAGTTATATTACTAATCACTGTCAGAAACAGATTATTATACATGTTGTCTTCTTCACTCCAGTATACATGAGAATACTGTTCATGACAAGGTGGATTAACATTTCTGCTACTTGTTATTAGTGATGGGTGAATCTGCTTGGGCTCGATTTGTGGGCACATTTGACGAACATGGTCAAAAAAACTGCACATTGAACATTTTAATGTGAACCCCACTGAAGTCAATGGGAGGGGAATCTTGAAAGTAATATCTTTTTTCAAAGCTAACAGGCAAAGGGTTGTCAAAGGGCATAGGGGGCTTGGTCCTGCTAGGGAAAACACATACCCTTACAAAAAAAAAACAAACATATAATTTGGCTGGGATGCCATAAACTTGCCAGTGAAGTGATGCACATGGAGGATGTACTAAACCAAAAGTGACGTTTGAAAGCATGTGACTCCCTCTAAAAATCCATACCAGCCAATTATCTGTGATGAGGGTCTGGTATGGATTTAAGGAAGAGAAGTAAAAGAATAACAATCCATACAAAACTCATCAGGTCTCATATTGATTCCAAAGGGGTACTCCTACAAAAAAGTAAGAAAAATAGCCCGGAGTCCTCCAAAATTCATAACGAACTCCTATCTGAGCATGCAATCTAGCTGGTCAGGAAAAGGGGGACAGTGAGCATGTGGCTCCCTCCTTCCTGAATCATAAAATGGCAAATGTTCTCAACATGGGAGTGGTACCTTGCTTGAGTGGGGGCAAAGGCCTCTTCTCCACATTCCTGGCCTAGCCCAGTGAATTTGAAGTTCTGCAGGATAAAAGTTATCAGAATATGTAAACCCCCTATATTATAAAGGGTCCCCAGATATCCAATCATCATATAAATGGGAGGAGGGCAGTATTGTAAAGGACGCTTATTGCCCCCACTCTATTCCTAGCCAGACAGGCTGTATGCCCTGATAAGGGTCTGAATTGCTATCTGTGACCAGAAATAAAAAAATGTACAACTGTCACTGGAACAGAAGCTATTGGAAAACATTTGGTTAACTTCATAGAGATTCTGTCTTAATTCTTGTTGTGTCTGGGGCAGCTAAATCACTAGTTTGCCCTAAAAAACTGACCCTGCAAGGCGTCAAAACATTGAAAGAATACTTTGAAGTTTTGATGGATTTCTACATTCTACTGGATTTTTTTAACAAAGCCAATGCCATATTGTGACATTTTAAGCGCCCACCACATTGATGGTCGCATGCTGATAGGAGGTGCAGCTCACACATGGACAATACAAAAAAAAGACAGGGGCTTTTCTCCTTCTATCCAAAACTAAACCCCCCCCAATAAAAAAACAAAACAAAAAAACCAAAGTTGAGATGAAACGAAATGAGTTTGCAGTGCTGAATTTCAATGATTTTCGGAAGGATTAGGTGACGAGTTACAGGTACTGTAATGCCACGTACAGACGATCGGACATTCCGACAACAAAACCGTGGATTTTTTTCCTTCGGATTTTGGCTCAAACTTGTCTTGCATACACACGGTTGCACAAATGTTGTCGGAAATTCCGAACGTCAAGAACGCGGTGACGTACAAGATGTACGACGGGACTAGAAAAAGAAAGTTCGATAGCCAGTGCGGCTCTTCTGCTTGATTCTGAGCATGCGTGGAATTGTGTGCTTCGGAATTGTGTACACACGATCGGAATTTCCGACACGGATTTTGTTGTCGGAAAATTTGAGTACTAGCTCTCAAATTTTTGTTGTCGTAAATTCCGACAGAAAATGTCCGATGGAGCCTACACACGGTCGGAATTTCCGACAAAATGCTCACATTGAACATTTGTTGTCGGAAATTCCGATCGTCTGTACGCGGCATAAGTATAAACTATGACCAAGCAGTTGGCAGAAGGGAAGGCAAGTAGTGAAGGATCAGTGTAAAAATGTGCTTATCCTTTAAATGTTGTGCACTTTATTTACAGTTGTTATAATTAAGTCAGTTTGTAGTAGAGTTTCCATCTCACAGCAATGCTCTGATCCGCTTGATGACTGTTGAGCAATTCACACTAAATATCTTGAATGTCAGTGTACTATAATAACCTGAAGAGCCTGGTATGAATTGGGGGGGGGGGGGGGGGGGGCAACACTGTAAATGCCATTAAGTTAGGATTTACAACTCCAACTCCATTGCGAGAACTGGAGCAAAAGTGGAGCTGCACCTACCTCAGTCATATTACTTAGTATTCTAATTAGGCTTGTCATTATTATATAATTATAGCAATGTTATTTAATTACTGCAATGAATCAGACTACTTTTTGGAGACCTATTGATAGACAAAGCAATTATAACAGCTTTCAAAAAATACAAATATGCAGGGTCATGCAAAGCATGCATACTTTTTGGACCTCTAAGCAAATGAGACACCAAATGATTTTCATTTCATGAAAGTGTTTATGCAAAGTTAACATTATCATTCCCAACACTGAAATGACACAATGTAAATTTCACCATGAATACAGATATAACCAGTATTTGTAATCTGAGTGTTTTAAAATCAATAAAAAAAATGGAACAAAAAAAAATTATCAACAGTAACATTCATCAAGGCGGATAAAACCTTTCAGGATTACCAATAGGTTTGCCCTTATACACCTGATGTTTGTTTTCCATGGAACAAGAGGTCACAGGACTTGTCATATAATACCAACATATGTGGACACTGACAGTCATACATTAATCCAGCATTTTACCTTCACTAGACTTGTGATTAGACTAATGCCCCGTACACACGATCTGACTTTCCAACAAAAATAACGTGGATTTTTGTTTGAAGGTTGTTGGCTCCAACTTGTCTTGCATACACACGGTCACACAAATGTTGGCCAACAATTACGAACATAGTGACGTACAAGACGTACGTGACCGAGCATGCTCGTACTTGATTCCGAGCATGCGTGGACTTTTGTGCGATGGACTTGTGTACACATGATCAGAAAGTCCGACAACAAAAATTTGTTGGCGGAAAATTTGAGAACCTGCTAGCCAACATTTGTGGATGGAAAGTCCGACAACAAATGTTCGATGGAGCATACACACGGTCGGACTTTCCGCCAACAAGCTCACATCTAACATTTGTTGTCGGAAATCTCGATCATGTGTACGGGGCATAAGGGGTACACAGATTACTGTAATACGCTGTGGCCAAAATGTTGCGGAGACGCCTTCGTATTTTGTTCTTAAATTCGGGTGTTCCAGTAAAGGGTACATGTAATGCTATAATACACCAAAACCTTTTAGACAACAGTGCCCTTCCATTCTTGTGGCAACAGTTTTGGGCCATCTTCTGCTCCAGCATGTCTGTGCCCCTGTGCAGAATGCAAGGTCTATAAAGACATGGTTTGATGAGTTTGGTGTGGTGGAAGTCTGCACAGAGCCTTGACCTAAGTCCTACTACAAACATTTAGAATTCACTGGAATGCCAATTATTTGCTTTTTGACTTGATGACTTCTTAGCTTTATGGAACACAACGTCCAACAGACAAACTTCTAAATCTTTTAGCCATATAGGGGTTGATTTACAAAAACTGGAGAGTGCAAAATCTGGTGCAGCTCTACATAAAAAGCAATCAGCTTCCAGTTTGTTTTTTTGTCAACGCTTAATTGAACTGAAATGTACTGAAAATAGAAGATGATTGGCTACCATGCATAGCTGCACCAGATTTTACACTCTCCAGTTTTAGTAAAATTATTATGTTCATTGCATAAACCTGCATGCTTGTATTACCCCAACAGTTATGTTAATACACTATGGAGAGGGCCTATAGGACTGCAGGGTATCTCCTAGGTTATAGCCCTCAGGACTGTATCAATGGTAACAGCCAAGAGTCAGATGGGACATGAAGAGTACCAAATTGTGATACATCATCAAGTTCAGGCCAGATGTCAGAGCAGGTGGGAGGGAAGGTAAACTCTGAGAATCATGCAGAAACTCTGAGCATATGGAGAGCTTTAACCTTTAATAAATGAAAACCTAAGAGCAACCGATCTGTAGGGATGAGCAAAATAGAGAATTTTAATTTCCCAGAATTCACTGAAAAATTTAGGGATTTCCTTTGTTTATCATGTTTAGCATCCACGGAGTAAAAATGAATATTGCTGTATGCGCTTGCTTACAAATTAGCTTATATAGATACAGCCTTCCCCGTGTCTATTATTCCCACATGCAATAGCATTTGGATACTGGAAAGGTCAGTGTGAATACTTCAAAAATCTTGTACCATAAAAAGAAGAAAATACATGTAATAAATAATGCTTACAATGTTTCCTTGCATCGCATTATTAGGTTTTCCAAATAAGTGAGATAACACTTTAAACAGATCTGATTAGAAAAGAGATATGGGAGTTTCCATTTTCAAGTTGGTTTTTAATGGTGCAGGCTGAAGGGCTGTCGTTCTTTCAAGGGCTATAACACATTTGTAGTGTGTGAAAGAAGGATTAGCCTCAAACACTAATGCCCTGTACAGACGGTCGGATTTTCCGATGGAAAATGCGTGATAGGACCTTGTTGTCGGAAATTCCGACCGAGTGTGGGCTCCATCACACATTTTCCATCGGAATTTCCGACACACAAAGTTTGAGAGCTTGCTATCAAATTTTCCGACAACAAATTCCGATCGTGTGTACACAAATCAGACGCACAAAGTGCCACACATGCTCAGAATAAATTAAGAGACAAAAGCTATTGGCTACTGCCCCGTTTATAGTCCCGACATACGTGTTTTCCCTCACCGCATTTAGAACGATCTGCTTTTCTGATAACTTTGTGTGACCGTGTGTATGCAAGACAAGTTTGAGCCAACATCCATCAGAAAAAATCCATGGCTTTTGTTGTCGGAATGTCTGATCAATGTCCGACCGTGTGTACGGGGCATACATTTTACAAATAGAATACATATTAATTGGTAAATAGTCAAACAGAAATCAGATCACTATTAAAACTGAATATTACAGAAATCAGATTAATAGTCAAATATAACCCAGTTTATTAACTATACAGCACTAATAAACAAACAGAATCCAGATCAATAATCAAACAAAATCCAGATTAATATTTAAACAGAATTCAGGTTACTGAATGCAGACCATTAATCAAACAGATTGCAAATCAATACCGAGATAGAAGTTGGATAAATAATCAAGTAAGAATGAATATACCGGTACTTAGCTGCAGACAAAAGTCTAAAGTTAAGGTGCCCCCACCCTCTTAAGCAATCAATACCTATGACCACTGGCACATTCAATTTCTATTGTTCTGGAACAACAGTGGAAAAATAATCTGAGCATTATTGAGCCCTATTGTAAATTGTAAATGTGCTAGCTATTGTTAATCAATCACAATTGATAAAGAAGCATGGTTGTATGATATATACTGCATGGCCAATGTGTGGAGATATATACTGCATGATCACCTCTTGGCATGAATGCACTATAATGCCACGTACACATGATCGCACATTCCGACAACAAAATCCATGTTTTTTTTCTGACGGATGTTGGCTCAAACTTGTCTTGCATGCACACAGTCACACAAATCTTGTCGGAAATTCCGATCGCCAAGAACGCGGTGACGTACAACCCGTACGACGAGCCGAGAAAAATGAAGTTCAATAGCCAGTGCGGCTCTTCTGCTTGATTCTGAGCATGTGTGGAACTTTGTGCCTCAGAATTGTGTACACACGATCGGGATTTACGACAACGGATTTTGTTGTCGGAAAATTTGAGATCCAGATCTCAAATTTTGTTTGTCGGAAATTCCGACAGAAAATGTCTGATGGAGCCTACACGCCATCAGAATTTCTGACAACAAGCTCCCATCGAACATTTCCCGTCGGAAAATCCAACCGTGTATGCGGCATAAGTGTACTCATGGTAAACCTACACTTGCAAACCTACACTATGTTACCAAAAGTATTGGAATGGCTGCCTTTACACACACACACATTAACTTTAATGGAATCCCAGTCTTGGTCCATAGGATTCAATATTGAGTTGGCCCACCCTTTGCAGCTATAACAGCTTCAACTCTTCTGGGAAGGCTGTCCACAATGTTTAGGAGTGTATCTATGGAAATGTTTGACCATTCTTCCAGAAGCGCATTTGTGAGGTCTGGCACTGATTTTGAATGAGAAGGCCTGGCTCGCAGTCTTCGCTCTAATTCATCCCAAAGGTGTTCTATCGGGTTGAGGTCAGGACTCTGTGCAGGCCAGTTAAGTTCCTCCACCCCAAACTTGCTCATCCATGTCCTTATGGACCTTACTTTGTGCACTGGTGGGCAGTCATGTTGGAACAGGAAGGGGCCATCCCCAAACTGTTCCCACAAAGTTGGGAGCATGAAATTGTCCAAAATGTCTTGGTATGCTGACGCCTTAAGAGTTCCCTTCACTGGAACTAAGGGGCCAAGCCCAACCCCTGAAAAACAGTCCCACACCATTATCCCCCCTTCACCAAATGATTTGGACCAGTGCATGAAAGCATGGTTCATAGAGACATGGATGAGCGAGCTTAGACACACTCCTAAACCTTGTGGACAGCCTTCCCAGAAGAGTTGAAGTTGTTATAGCTGCAAAGAATGGGCCAACTCAATATTGAACCTTGTGGACTAAGGCTGGGGTGCCATTAACGTTCATGTGCCTGTAAAGGCAGGTGTCCCAATACTTTTGGTAATATAGTGTATGTGCAAGGAAACAAGCCACATAAATGGCTATTGATCCCAGAGGAAGAGAATGCTTGCAAGAATCTTTTACATCAAGGACTGGTCTGTATTGGTCATGGAATGCCGGTATACACCATCCATGGTTCAACCCAATTGTGGCTTAAAGTGGGAGTCCGGCGACCAATCTTTTTTTTTAGGTCATTGAGATACTTTGCTAATCCCAAAATAATACTCACAGTTTGGGTGTAATATTTCCGCCTCTGTCTGTTTTCGTACTGAAGAATAACTTTAAAAATGTGATGCTGGCTGTTTCCATCTTGCTTGTGGGCATGTGAAGCCCACAAGCATTGATTTCCTGGATGCGGTGAATGCTGTTCATTCACAGCTTGTTCACAAGCATGATCATTGTTCCCGCACTGAATCTTGGGAAGCCTGACACTAAGCTCCCAGGAGACAGTGCGGCACCGGGGAAAGGCAATAAACACGCCTACTCCCATGGGAGGAGAGACAGGAAGTGCCACAATAAAGTACAATATAAAGGTAATTACAGCGATAAAAAATTTTTTCGTGCGGCATTTGAACATCTATGCAATTAACTGAAGGGGGTAAGATTAAGTTAAAAATTTGAGTGGAACCCCGCTTTAAGCGAAAGATATGAAATTGGATTCCCCAGGAGTTTGTACAAATAAAATAGCATCTCCAAATGTTATACTCACTTTATCTCTAATGCAGTCCCCTGAAGACTTACCATGTTATCAATCTTGACCTGCTTCTCCTCCTGATTAAAAGACACCCAACATTGTTTCACCCACTTCCTGTAAGCCCAAAATGTCAAGGCGCCACCCCCAACACTAGACTAACAGGACAATGCTGCAGATAATAGTGCTCCCACCACACATGGCCACATTTTCTACAGCATTTAGGCCTCATGCATACTGCAGCTCAAAAACCCCTTTTTACAGGCTTTTTTTTTTAAAAAGCACCTTTATGTTAGCCAATGTGTCAATTCACACATAGGCATTTACAGGAGTTTAAAGGCAGGGGCGTTTAGAGGCAGAAAAAGAAACCCATCACTCGTGTGTTCAAGAGAGCAGTGTTTTGGCTGAAATTATGCCACAATGAGCCTAAACACGTGTAAACGCATCTTGATGCCCTCTAAGCACTAGGCGTGTTTAGCACATGAGCGCTTTTGTTCATTTCAATGGCCAGAATAAATTAATATTCTGGCTAATGAAGTCAATAAATGCCAAGCGATTGACATGCCTAAACGTGCCAAAATGCATTTGCAAAAATGCAGGTTAGGTGCGTTTTTGAAGCTGCTATGAGAAAAGCCTTAACAAGAGCCCCAGTGTTCATGACCCTTAGAATTTGCCCACTGCTGCAAAAATAAGAGGGTGAGCAGGGCTGGATTTCCCACTAGGCACTGTAGGCATGTGCCTACATGCGTCCTTCCTAGAGGGGCGCACATCTTTATGAGGTTTTTTTTGTAACCATTTCGCTGCCAGGTCCGTTTGACAGTGGAGGGTTTCATACACAATCCGGTGGTTGCAGCAGACTCCTGCCTGCTTGCTTTCATTCACAACCCCCCGCGTGCGCAGGTGCTCCCGCAATGTCGTTCCGGGCTCCGCTTGCCCAACTGCTGGCCTGAGACCGACATGGCGGGCACCGGCAGGTGGAGAGGAGGGAGAACAATGGACACACGTCCGCTCTACTTCTCTTCTTGCTGTGACACAGCGATGTGTATGACGCCTCATCCAGGTCACCCTCTCACTTTCCCAGGTAGTATAGCCAGAAAGGAATGTATTGCAATGCAATCTGCATTGCAATACAATCAGTGGAGCCCAGAGCAGACATGCTCTATTAAACCCTGCATGTTTGATTAAAGAGAGCTTGTCACTGAAAAATCACATAGAGGACAAGACCTCCTCTGTAACACTAAACTGATGACCTATAGGGGGCTTTTGAAGGGCCGCCTATAGAAAATATAGGGTACTGAAGTATGTCGCCATTTCACGGGCACACTCAAATTTAAAGTGGTTGTAAACCCTCCTCTACATCTTTACATCAATTTAATCTAGATAGAACAGGCAGCTTATCGCTGCCGGTGACAGTGCACTAGGTTAGCTAGCTTAGACCTTTGCAGTATGATTTAGCTGGTTGGATATATGTCCTTGGTGAAGTAGTAAACTAAAGTTGGCTATGTCCTATTTAGTTTGAAATGTTTCATTTTAACAATGTTCATTCGATTTTCTAATTGTTATGCCGCGTACACACGAGCGCAATTTCCGACAGAAAGAATCCGATGGGAGCATTTCATGGTATATTCCAACCGTGTGTATGCCCCATCGTACTTTTTCCGTCGAAAATTCAGACAGACTTAGATAGAGAACATGTTCTATATTTATCCGACGAACAA
The DNA here is from genome assembly GCF_042186555.1 of Aquarana catesbeiana. NCBI lineage: Eukaryota > Metazoa > Chordata > Amphibia > Anura > Ranidae > Aquarana > Aquarana catesbeiana. Next base: position 352,764,067 of record NC_133329.1, on the reverse strand, counting down.
ATTACTATCAGAAAAACCGCTGGTCTGTATGCTGTTCCGACGCACCAAAAACAACTGAAGTAAGTACGAGACGGAAGCTGTTGGCTACTGGCTATTGAACTTCTGTTTTCTAGTCCCGTCGTACATGTTGTACGTCACCGCGTTCTGGACGGTCGGAATTTGGTGTGACCGTGTGTATGCAAGACAGCTTGAGCGGAATTCCATCGGAACGCCTTCAGAAAAACCTTCAGAGTTTATTCCGACGGCAAAACCAGTCGTGTGTACAGGGCATTAGTGTGGGCAAATCAAAGTTAACTTTAAACCAGTTGCCTTATAAGCTTTCTATTCTACAATAGATACAGTGTATGCGTAGACACATCTGAATGCAATCTTGTTTTATGTGTTCACACAAAAAGAAAACTGTATATTAATTTATTGAGTTGTTTGCTATGACAAATATGTTTGCGGAAGAGAGAAGGGTGAACCTATTCGTCAGAGCAGACAGCCAGGGCTAATTAAAATAAAAACAGTCTTGTCAGAGGGCAAAGGTTATAAGACGTCTTCCACCTATAAGGTGTCCGGTAACGATTCTGGCAGCATTTTGTGGCTTGGCCTCATTAGGACCTTGTTAGTGCCTAGAATGGGAAATGATGACACGGGTTATTTTTTGGCTCAATAATATCTTTGCAGGAGCTGTGAAACGAACTGGAAAATATCTATTTTGTCACTGTTAGGTAAAGAGAGGGCATTCAACCAGGATGGAAGAAAACAACTAAATTCACATGTGTAATACATTAATGTGAACTGTGATAGAATGTGTTATCCTGTTAACCTTTTCTGTTATGCAGACAACCCCCTTCCAGACAGTATAGGCAACTTTTTTTACAGATAAAAATATTCAAAAAGGAGGAACCAAAAGACCCATTAGCTAAATGAAACTTTCAAGGCATTGTACAGTTAAAATGATGTTTCATATTCTTTCATTGATTGATAAATTGCAATAGTTGGTTTGCACTAACTATTGACCCTCAAAAGAATCCATACACGATCCAAATGTAGAATAGTTCTAGATGTCCTCATATTGTTATATTACTTGAGAGATTCAAGATCAACGCGTTTCATAACCAACCACTGCTTAATTAAAAAAATAACACAAAATAAATAAAAACAGATAATACTATTCTTATTTCTCACAGAAATATGCAACTGTAATCATGCATATTACACTGAGGTTTACCACAATAATAAAAGCAAAAGAAGAACATTGGGAATGTTTAGCACCTAGGCATCTAGTCACCACCTAGGCATCTACAGAAGGGACAGCTCCAACTCCTTCCCAACTCACAGCAGGGAAACTGGCTTCAAAACACTGGATCAGACGGGGAGGAGACTGAAGCCACCACCAGCACAGCAATCCTAGATATTCAAACTACAAAGACAGAAAACACAATTATAGGTAAAAACTTCCGGATCAGAAGAGCAGATTATGCAACAATATGAGGACATCTAGTGCTATTCTACATGTGGATTGTGTATTGACTCTTTTTAGGGTCTAAGTCAGTGATGGCAAACCTTGGCACCCTAGATATTTTGGAACTACATTTCCCAGGATGCTCAACTATACTGCAGAGTGCATGAGCATCATGGGAATTGTAGTTCCAAAACATCTGGGGTGCCAAGGTTTGCCATCACTGGTCTAAGTGCTGTAATAACTATTGTAAATTATCAATCAGTGGGAGAATATGAAATACAATTTTGTATGGTTTTAATGATAATTTGTGATTATTACATTTTATAGATTTTAATTTTCTTCTTAATTGTGTTTTTGCTACTTATAACTGTATGGCGCCTTCAAAGTCCCTTTTAGCTAATGAAACTTTTTGGTTCCTAATTTTTTGATGTAAGTATATTGGATGTGGCACTTCATATTTTTTTCCCCAAAATATGGTAATTTTTGCCTTGTGCACAAATAAAAATAGATAGAGGTAGGTCAAGCCACTCCAGCCCATGATTGGATCGTGATGGAGCAGCAGCTTATTTATTAAGTCTTCCTTGTGCTCTCTCCTGTAAGAAGCCTTCCTGAGTTGGACTGACAGCAATGTGCAATCCAGTAAATCTTGGATGGTTTACAGTTTCTTATACCAGGTTACAGAGGGAAAATGTAATAAGAAACAAAGGCACTTTGGAAAATACATTTTCTGCTTGTGGATGAAAATTTCTTAAAGTCATCGGGTGGACAGGCTATGAATATTTAAGTACTTACATCCATAGTAGTGGCAGACCTGAACCTCATCCCTAATAAGCTGCACTCCTCATGAACTAAATTTACATGTGTAATACATTTTTGTGAACTCTGAAACCTGTCAAAAAATGTCTAATCCTGTTTATCCCTTTCTGTTATCCAGTCATATCTGCCAGACAGTATAGGCAAGTTTCCAACCCTCTTTCCAGAGATAAAGATTGAAAGAGGTTGGTCAAGGACCACCCCAGCCCATTATTGGATAGCGAAGGTGTAGAAGCTTTCATATTAGGTCATCCTTGCTCTCTCTCTTGTCAGAAGCCATCTTGAGTTAGACTGACAGCCATGTGTAATGCAGTAGAGCTTGGTTGGTATACAGCACTATTTGTTTCCTCTCCTAGATTACAAATGTAATAGGAAGCCGAGGCACTATTTAAAATACATTTTCTATATTTCTGCTTGTGGATGAAAATTTCTTAAAATCATCCTGCAAATTCTTTCTGGTGCAGCGGGTACAAAATCTCACTTGAAGGGCTTTTACTGGTCAGGGTGCCCATGCTGACCGTGTCCACAGCCAAAAGCACCTACAATGGGCAGGTGAGCATCCGAACTAGACTACGAAGCAGAGTAAGGATGTGGCCTGGTCTGATGAATCACATTTTATTTTACATCATGTGGTTGGCCAGGTGCGTGTGTCATTTACCTGGGGAAGAAATTGTACCAGGATGCAGTGTGTAAAGAAGGCAAGCCAACTGAGGCAATGTGATGCAGAAGCGGCTCTAGGCTTTGTGAGGCCTTAGGCAAAACTTAGACATGAGGTCCCACTCACCCATAACGGGAAAAATAATTATAACAGTAAAATAATAACGGTGTGCCCCCCCCCCCCCCAGTGCTGCCGGCTTCCTCTTCTTTCGCACTTCTCTCGCACGCTTCTTTCGCACTGACTGCTGTGGACGATCTTCAGGATGGAGGGTAGGAAAAGGGGCTGATACATATGTAATTTACCAGCCTCTTACTTTTCTAAATGAACACAGTAAGTGATCAGTACTGATCACTCACCGTGATCATAGTAAACTGTGTGCAGCTGAGGCTACAGTGAAAGGGACTGGGGAATGTGTTTCCTCAGTCCCTTTCTCTATCTCAAAATTGAGACTTCGGGGGTCTGTTTAGTCCCCAGATATCTCATAAAAAGAACAAAAAAACGTAAGAATGTTTTTAAAAAATTGTAAAGAAATGATAAAACAATTGTAAAAGCCATGCCCAATATGTAGCATGATTTAGCCACAATCATTGTTTTCTGTGGTGTGCTGTGTATGCCGCAGGTCTCCCTAGTAGGGGCCCCAGTGCCCATGATTCTATTATGATGGCACTGTACGATGGTGGTAAATATGTGTAGGATAGAAAAGTGGAGGGTATGCGTAGTCTATTGAGGTAGGTAGTATGTACTTGAAAGGGTTGGCTTAGTGTATCGTGGTGTGTACTATGTACACGAGAGGGGTGTGGAATGTATGGCGGTGGGTAGTATGACATGAGAACGGTGCAGAGTGTATGGACGCTGATAGTATGTACATGAGAGGGATGTATGGAGGCCGGTAGTATGTACATGAGAGGGGTTCTGAGTGTATGGTGGTGGGTAGTATGTACATAAGGGGGGTGCTGAGTGTATGGTGGTGGGTAGTATGTACATAAGAGGGGTGCGGAGTGTATAGTGGTGGGTGGTATGTACATGAGAGGGGTGCGGAGTATATGGAGGTGGGTAGTATGTACATGAGAGGGGTGCGGAGTGTATAGCACTGGGTAGTATGTACATGAGAGGGGTGCGGAGTGTATAGCAGTGGGTAGTATGTACATGTAGCGGTACCCTTGTGAGGGCTGCTGAGTATAGTAGTCCTCCTGTCACCCTGCCCAGCTAGGCACACAATTTCCAGTCACTCTTAGAGAGAAAACAGTCCATGCACTTTGTTTTGTTTTTTATTAAGGGGAAATAACTTGGTGGGGTAAGAAAATATGGGATGCCCACTGAATTTGCAGGATATTTACATGGGACCAACTATATACTCTCCCTGTATATATACTCCAGTCTTCACTCCAGCACAACACTTGCTTGCAGACTATTATGCCTCAATACCTCCAGCACATCACTTGCTTGGACTTTCAGGACCAACTAGCACAGGTTTAGGCCTGACACTGACTCAGCCAGGCCTTGCAAGTTCCTTTTGTGGGTAGGGGCCTAGGATCCCTATAGTGTAGCAAAAATATGATAGTCCTTGGTGCTATTTGTCCTACACGTGCCTACTGCTTCCAGCACCACCTCTTTGGGCCCTGCCAGCCCTCCTGGCTGCAGGTGCCTCTTTTTCCTGCCCAGACTTCCACAGTCCACTCTTCTGGTTCTGCACCCATCTCAGACTGCTCACTCCCAGTCCTCTCAGGCGTGCCTCCCCAGTCCTCCTGACTGTGCATCACTCACCAGCTCTTGTACCTCCAGTCCAGGACACTTCCACGTGTTCCCAGAGGGTCCTGTTTGCACCCGAGCCCAGGCCCAAGGTCACCCCACCCCCCCCCAGACTGGGGAGCTCCCTCAAAGGCCACTGACAGACTAGCACTCCATCTCCAGCTTCTTCCTGAACCACCCACCACTGAGCTGACCCTGGGTATTTAAGGAGGCCTGCCCCCTACCAATCCAGATTGGGGATAGGTCAGGGCTCCCTAGAATACCCCAAGTAGCTCCACCTCCCCTTCAGCCTCCCTTTCCAGAAAATGCTAGAAGATTCTAGAAAGAAGCAGGAGGTCCTAGTGATGCTACCAGCCCAGATCAAAACACACCCAGGCTTGGCTGCCAGCCATGCCTGGAAATTTACCTTCTCTCAAAAAACTGCATTACTCTTCTAGCACAATAGAGGGTGCTACATACATGAGAGGGGCGCAGAGTGTATGGAGGCCAGTAGTATGTACATGAGAATGGTGTAGAGTGTATGGTGGTGGGTAGTATGACATGAGAGGGGTGCGGAGTGTATGGCAGTGGGTAGTATAATATGAGAAGGGTGCGGAGTGTATGGTGGTGAGTAGTATGGCATGAGAGGGATGTGGAGTGTATAGTGGTGGGCAGTATGACATGAGAGGGGTGCAGAGTGTATGGAGGTGGGTATTATGACATGAGAGGGGTGCGGAGTGTATGGAGGTGGGTAATATAATATGAGAAGGGTGCGGAGTGTATGGTGGTGGGTAGTATGACATGAGAGGGATGCGGAGTGTATAGTGGTGGGTAGTATGACATGAAAGGGGTGTGGAGTGTATGGAGGTGGGTAGCATGACATGGGAGGGGTGTGGAGTGTATGGAGGTGGGTAGTATGACATGAGAGGGGTGGGGAGTGTATGGAGGTGGGTAGTATGACATGAGAGTTGTGGGGAGTGTATGGAGGTGGGTAGTATGACATGAGAGGGGTGCGGAGTGTATGGAGGTGGGTAGTATGACATGAGAGGGGTGTGAAGTGTATGGTGGTGGGTGGTATGACATGAGAGGGGTGCGGAGTGTATGGAGGTGGGTAGTATGACATGAGAGGGGTGCGGAGTGTATGGAGGTGGGTGGTATGTCATGAGAGGGGTGTGAAGTCTATGGTGGTGAGTCGTATGACATGAGAGGGGTGCGGAGTGTATGGAGGTGGGTAGTATGACATGAGAGGGGTGCGGAGTGTATGGAGGTGGGTAGTATGACATGAGAGGGGTGTGGAGTGTATGGAGGTGGGTAGTATGACATTAGAGGGGTGTGGAGTGTATGGAGGTGGGTAGTATGACATGAGAGGGGTGTGGAGTGTATGGTGGTGGGTAGTATGACATGAGAGAGGTGCGGAGTGTATCTCAGATGATATAAAAGTATATGGTGTGAATGAACCCTAATTTTTTGCTCCATCACTGCAGAGGCCACTTTGCAGTGGAATGCATAGTGCAACTGAAATTAAGTGCACAGCACCAGAACTGGCCTCCCACCCTGCTTCAGACACTGCTCTCACCACCCCTCCCCCATCTCAAGCCCCTTCCTTCAGTCTCTGCACACAAGTCTCACATTCTTCCAAAAAGCTGCCAACTTACCTCCCGCCACACAGCCGGCAGAACGAACTTCTGCATGTGCATGCATTTCACCTGACAGGTTCAGCAGCGGCCGGCATCTCCGCCTCCATTATTTGTCTGCAGGCAGCGCTGGAGGAGGACACTGAAAGGGGGTGCTGGAGAGTGCCGAGAGAAGTAGAAGGACGAGAATGACACTTCAGGTCGGCGCAGTGGAGCTGTTGATATAGCAGGGCTGCATATTAGGAACACTTTACCGGCCCAGACTGCTTACCCCGCCAGCTTGGAGAGAGTGACCCGGGGACATTCCCTCCCATGTCAGGCAAATTGGGCGGCCGCGAGGCCCCTGTGTACGTGAGGCCTTAGGAGACCGCCTAATTTGCCCAATTAGATAGCCGTCTCTGATGGGATGCTTTGGGCAATGGTCTACTGGGAAACCTTGGTCCTGCCATTAATGTAGATGTTACTTTGAAACGCACCACCTACTTAAACATTGTTGCTGACCAAGTACACCCCTTCATGAAAATGGCATTTCCTGATGGCAGTGGCCTCTTTCAGTAGAATAATATGCCCCAATATGCTGCAAAAATGGTTCAAGAATGATTTGAGAAACACAACAAAGAGTTTGAAGTGTTAACTTGGCCTCAAAATTCTCCAGATCTCAATCCCATCGACCATCTGTGGGACGTGCTGGAAAAAAAAGTCCACGGAGGCCCACCTCGCAGCTTACAGAACTTAAAGGATCTTCTACTGAGGGCTTGGTGCTAGGTAGCACAGCATACCGTCAGTGGTCAAGTGGAATTCATGCCTCAACAGGTCAGAGCTGTTTTAGCAGCAAAAGGGGCTGTTTTAGTGGTAACAGGGCCTTCTAAAAATTGGGTGGGTGGTCATAAAGTTAAAGGCTGATCATTGTATATCGACTTCAGAATCTCTTTATTTTAAAATGATATTCTGGTATTTAGATATGCAGAAGTTCCTCTTTAACACCTTAAAATGAAATGCTGTGTTTATCACTTCTGGTAATGGGGCCGTGCTCTGTCCGCCTTGTGTTTGTATCCTATTGTTTCTAGATAAATGGAATGCTATTGTCCTGTGAAGCTTTCTTCATGGTCTATTTCTGTCCAGCACTTGTGGGAAAACATTATGAGATGTCAGCATGTGTGAAAGCAGATAATAAAGCTTGTCATGAGCAGATAGGCCTTCCTCTGGAATAAACGCTTCATTTTGCTTGTTATCACTCACACAGTCTTGTTTAACTTGATCGGTTCCTGGGGTTCGTCAAGGCAAAAAAGAAAGAGCTGCCACAAGCAGATGGTTGATAGGAGACAACCAGAACATCTTTTCATATAGGTAAAAACATTGTGCAGGGAACTAAGCAGAACAGAAGCACGTCTGTGGATAATGTCAACTCCACATGAAAGTATTGATGTTGATGACTTGAAAAGATACAGATAGACTATAGATAGACTACAGAACAGAATCGTGGAGGTTCTAGGGTACCAATAAACATGAGATGATTGTCACCAACTTCAATTCTAGATGACCAATTCAAATTAAAAACAAGCATGGTTGTTATTTTTACCTGAGATCTGTAGTTTCCTAAGGGCTTCAGACTATTTTGTTGCAATAATGTGTGTGAAAACATGCATTGTAGTACATTGACAGCCCATTGGGGAACCATAATTTTAAACCAGATTAGCCTAACGTTTAATGCACCACACATTATTATACGTATGGTAACGCACACACATTGCCATACATTGGATCAGGGAAATACCTCATGGTGGCCACATAGTTATCCACAAGGGGGGGCAAGTGCCCCCCCTGGTATCAGGGATCAAGGGTTCCCCACTCAGTTCTTATCCTAGCACCGGCGGCTGGCTCTGCTCACACCTGTACACAGTTTAGCAGGGCTGGCGCCACCATCAGGCTGCCTCCTTAGGGCTACTCGTGAAGCTGACAGGTCAGGGTCCTGGTCTGATAACAGCTGGTGTGAGGAGCGGGACAGCGAAGGCCCCAAGGGTTGGGCAGGGTGACATCACCTGCTCGCCACAGTGTGAGCGGGTGGCCTAGGAGACAGAGGCCATGGGAAAGAAGAGCAGCAAGACCTCCAAACATGCCAGGAACAGTGTCCCCGGCACCTCCCAGAGCTTGGAACCTCTGAACTCCTTAAACCCCCTCACAGCTCCCAGGCACAGAGGACAGATAGACCCGGGGTTCACAGAACAAGGACGGGTGGGAAATGCAGGCAGCCAGGGACCGCTCCATGTTAAGTCATAGATTCGGTGGAAGGAACAGAGCACCTCCTGTCCTCACCCAGGATAAAAACGGGTCTTGCCAGCTGCTGACCATCATGGGCATCCTACTGGCATGCAAGGCACTGTAGTGAGCATTACTAGCACCACTGGGACATAGGGGCACTAGAGGGACTGCAGACAGGGCTAGGAGTCTCTCTCTCTCACCCGCTCTCTCTCTCTGTCACCCCCCTCACCCTCTCTCATTACCACTCTCTCTCACTCCCCTTCTCTCTTTCTCTATCACCTCTTTGTCTTTCTCACCCCCCTCTCTCTCCTCTCTCTGTCACCTTGTGCCATGTATGCAGTCTCTGACAGCCTCTTGTGCCATGTATGCAGTCTCTGATCATCTCATGTGCCATGCATGCAGTCTCTGACAGTCTCTTGTGCCATGTATGCAGTCTCTGACAGTCTCTTGTGACATGTATGCAGTCTCTTGTGACATGTATGCAGTCTCTTGTGCCATGTATGCAGTCTCTGATCATCTCTTGTGCCATGTATGCAATCTCTGATCATCTCACGTGCCATGCATGCAGTCTCTGACAGGCTCTTGTGCCATGTATGCAGTCTCTGATCATCTCTTGTGCCATGTATGTAGTCTCTGACAATCTCTTGTGACATGCATGCAGTCTTTGACAGTCTCTTGTGCTATGTATGCAGTCTCTGACAGTCTCTTGTGCCATGTATGCAGTCTCTGATTGTCTCTTGTTTCATGTATGCAGTCTCTGATCATCTCTTGTGCCTTGTATGCAGTCTCTGACAGTCTCCTGTACCATGTATGCAGTCTCTGATCGTCTCTTGTGCCATGTATGCAGTCTCCGATCATCTCTTGTGCCATGTATGCAGTCTCTGATAGTCTCTTGTGCCATGCATGCAGTCTTTTGACAGTCTCTTGTGCTATGTATGCAGTCTCTGACAGTCTCTTGTGCCATGTATGCAGTCTCTGATCATCCCTTGTTCCATGTATGCAGTCTCTGATCACCTCTTGTGCCATGTATGCAGTCTCTGACAGTCTCTTGTGCCATGTATGCAGTCTCTGATGGTCTCTTGTGCCATGTATGTAGTCTCTGATCATCTCTTGTGCCATGTATGCAGTCTCTGATCATCTCTTGTGCCATGTATGCAGTCTCTGACAATCTCTTGTGCCATGTATGCAGTCTCTGATCGTCTCTTGTGCCATGCATGCAGTCTCTGATAGTCTCATGTGCCATGCATGCAATCTCTTACAGTCTCTTGTGACATGTATGCAGTCTCTGATTGTCTCTTGTGCCATGTATGCAGTCTCTGACAGTCTCTTGTGCCATGTATGCAGTCTCTGCCAGTCTTGTGTGCCATTTATGCAGTCTCTGAAGGCTCTTGTGCCATGTATGCTGTGTCTGATTGTCTCTTGTGCCATGTATGCAGTCTCTGACAGTCTCTTGTGCAATGCATGCAGTCTCTGATCGTCTCTTGTGCCATGTATGCGGTCTCTGATCATCTCTTGTGCCATGTATGCAGTCTCTGACAGTCTCTTGTGCAATGTATGCAATCTCTAATCGTCTCTTGTGCCATGTATGCAGTCTCTGACAGTTTCTTGTGCCATGTATGCAGTCTCTGATCATCTCTTGTGCCATGTATGCAGTCTCTGACAGTCTCTTGTGCAATGTATGCAGTCTCTGATTGTCTCTTGTGCCATGTATGCAGTCTCTGACAGTTTTTTGTGCCATGTATGCAGTCTCTGATCATCTCTTGTGCCATGTATGCAGTCTCTGATCGCCCCTTGTGCCATGTATGCAGTCTCCGACAGTTCTCTTGTGCCATTTATGCAGTCCTTGACCGTCTCCTGTACTACTTCTGCAGTCTCTGACCATGATAATGTGATAATAACATTGTCAAAAAGGGGCGGAGAATGGATGACCTTAAAATGATGCTCCCCACCCTGCAAAAAGTTCTAGATTGAGCTGATGATCATAGGAAATAAATTATTATTTACTATGAATGTCAGCTCCATCTAGTGTCCATAATGCAGTATTTTTCCAATTTACATTTGGGAGTGGGACTTAAGGCACCCTAGTGGGGACACTGCACTCTCTAATGCCTAACCTAGGCAGGGCGTTGTTGTCATACTAAAATCTACATTAAGGCGATAATCCAAACTTAGAGGTGGGCAGCACTTATACAGTTAACTCTTTGTAATCCGTGGCCCTAATTTTTACACTACATTAAGCACTTCGGACATTACTTCTGTTAGAGAACACCACTTCCCCAGGTGCACATCATTCCTGAGCCAGTACTGTAGAACATGAAACAGTCTCCACCAACTCAGCAGTCCCGTCACCTTACTCCCAGGGACAATGTTCTGGATGTTGCTATTGGACACAGAAAACACACCTATCCATAAATGTATAACTCCATGCTTGTTCTCTTTTCCCTTCTAAATCTCTCTCCCTTGCCTCCAGGCTAAGTTCCTAAGCACTCTGTTCCGCAGATCCGGTCCCAGTATGTGGGGACACGGCTGCTAGTGAAAGGGCCAAGCATAACACTCCTTCACTACCAGAGTAACCATCACCTTTGCCATGTCATCAGTTTCCTGGTTGGTTGGTAGCTTTAGCAAGTGTCACAAATACGGTAGTCATTAGCAATGGCATGCTAGCTTCCTCTGGACACCATACAGCTTGTTATACTCTGTACTGTATCTTCTCTCACTTCAGTCCCCTCGTTGTAAGCCCTGTTATTTTGATGTGCCATGCATGCACCCCTTGACAGACCTCATACCAGGCAATTTAGAAGAACTTATAAAGATTTTTTACTGAAGTAGTTCCAGGTACAAGTAACAATTAACAATTCTCAAATACATCTACCACACACTTTCCTATACAAAGCTCTCTAGTATTCAATGAAGTGACTGTACCTTAGGCAGATGGCAAAGTCCATAAAAGCAATCCTTTCAAGGCAAAAGTCAATTTAGGCAGTAAAACCACAATAGATAGCAAACAATCCCTTGATGACCATAATTTGGTAATAATTATAACAAGGCAGTAAGTCCATGACTTGCAGTCCATAGATATGCATCAGTTCCAGACCTCACTTGGAACCCCAACAGGGCTCCCACAACACCCCCTCCCAAGGGTGTGGTTCACTCCGGCAGAGTAACAGCTACATCTTGGCAGACTTTCCCCAATAGCTCTCTAGGGCACTTAGTGAGCCCTATTTAAAAGGTATGGACTAAGTAACTTGAGGAAATGAACACATTAAGAGAAAACTGTTAACGCTTTAGAACCTTCTGGGAAGTACCTGCTTGCACACTATTCTTATGAATTAATTATGTGACCTAGAGAAAAAATAGTCTAGTAACATTTGATTTTGCCAAAATGAATGTACATGCAGCTTTGCAAGCAAAATAACTCTGCAATTGTTTTATAAGTATACCCCTAATACCTCGTACACATGATCAGACTTTCCGACAACAAAACCGTGGAATTTTGTCCGAAGGGCGTTGGCTCAAACTTGTCTTGCATACACATGGTCACACAAATGTTAGCCAACAATTACGAACATAGTGACGTACTAGACGTAATACGCTTTTTTTTGTTAGTAGAAGTTTGGTGAGTGTTGATTTGCGCTTTTCTTTTCGCGTTTTTCATTTAGCGCTTTTCAATTTGCGCTTTTCAGTTTGTTTCTGAACAGCCGTTCATCAACCAGACATGTTGCGGAATCGGAGGAGATAACGTGTAATTTATTATTGGCCTTGGAGTTATTGCTTTAAAATTTTTTTTTGGTTGAATAATGATTTGATTTGGTATATTTTCTATATTTTTGGATGCATAGAATGCACTTTTTGGTTAAATTCTATTGGAAGATAGCATGTCTAATTTAATTATTATTTTTTTTTAATGCACAATAAAAAAATCGTGGAGAAAAATACTTGGCTATGTGTTTTACTTCAAATGATATTTTGGGAGTAGGCAGTTACATAAAAAAAAAATACAATGTAAAATTGACAAGGGACACCAACATAGTTGTATCTTTGATCTTAAAAACTACAGGATAATGGTGTTGTTGTAACTTGCCCAAATAAAAAAAAAAAAACAATAATATTATTCTTGATATCACTAGAAAAAAAAAGCCTGTGAAAATTTGTTTTCAATAACTCCTTCAGTATCACCAGCAAAGCAGCTTCATTATTATCCCATTAAAGAAGAAGAGAATGTGCGCTGCATTTGGAGATTTCATAATTTGCCAAGTCATGAATGTTAATTCTCCATTACAAACGCTAGTTTACAAGACTGACCGCTTCTGCTTCTGAGCATGCGTGTTTGTACTTTGGACTTTTGTCTGACGGACTTATGTATACACGGTCTGAAAATCTGACAACACACATTTGTTGGCGGAAAATTTGAAGACGTGCTAGCCAACATTTGTAGGCGGAAAGTCCGACAACAATTGTCCGATGGAACATACACGGTCGGATTTTCCGCCAACAGCCTGACATTGAACATTTGCCGTTGGAAAATCTGATCGTGTGTACGGAGCTTAAGAGTATTGGGTTATCCACACTAATTTCCAGCTTCTTCTGATGCATTTTCTATAATATGAAAAAATTAAATAGACTCCACAGAGGATTTACTCATAGTAAACACAGTAGATGTGCAGATCCAAGAGCTCATGTGCAGAGAAAATTCGAATAGATCGAGTCTCTGGGGCATATAAAAAAAACTGTTAGGTGCTTTAAATTTCAAGCTTCTGCCAAAAATTTTAATATAATTTTTGGGCAAACTGACCCTTTAGAGTCACCATGTCACCAGAACATCTGTTTCACCAACAATTTTTACCATAAGATTAAATGTGCATCAAATATATTTTGCCATGTTATTTGCCTCCCTTGTGTAGACATCCAAAAGCTCCTAGACTGCTTCTTGGTGCCACCATCTTGGGTGTGATGTCAGCAGCCTCAGGAGACTCTGAGCTGTCACTCAACGGGAACTTTAGTATTTCCCAGCTGCTACATAAAAGGTTATGAGGGAAGGTGAGAGAAGGGGCAGAGGAGCCAGACCAGCACAAAGAGTAAAGCCGTGTACACACGAGCGGAATGTCCGACAGAAAAAGTCAGACAGAAGCTTTTCATCGTCTATTCCGATCGCGTGTATGCCTCAGCTGACTTTTTTTTTTCGAGAATTCTGACGGACCTAGAAATAGAACCACTCGTCTGTATGCTGTTCCGACGGACCATGCTCTGAAGCAAGTACGAGACGAAAGCTATTGGCTACTGGCTATTGAACTTCCTTTTTCTAGTCCCGTCGTACGTGCTGTACGTCACTGCGTTCTGGACGGTCGGACTTTGGTTTGAATGTGTGTAGGCAGACATGGGAGGCGTTGCAGGACTTTAAATGAGATTTATGAGAACATAATCTCCATCCCTATTAATTGAATAGAAAGACGGGGTTTGGGACTTTAAATGAGGAATGCATGAAAGGACCCAGGGATAAGACAATGTAGTAAGGATGTGTTAATTAGTATAAAACACCCAGCAGAGCGTGCATTCGAACATACATACATAATAGTAAGCATACATAATAGTAGACATATATAACAAAGCATGGTGCAGGAAACCATAAAACACAGTAAAGCGACTACTTAATCGCATTGCTATACAATCCTTTCACGAGTGGAAACATTAAAACCAAGGTGGGTCCTAGAATAAAATCATGTTGCATCTGTGTGTGTCCGACGCGTTTCATGGCATACCAGCAATCTTCAGGGGCGGATGCATGATTGAGTAAAATCTGCAAAAGGACATAAATATAGCGTGTAATTATGGTCATATCACCCAATACCTAAGGGAAACTAAAAATAGAGATGAAAATTAATCCAGCTCCAACCAACTTACTCAATTGCAGAGTGCGAAAATGTGCGTGCGAGTCGGAGCACATGGGCCAACAAATGGTCTGCAGACCGGGAACTGAAGTGGGGCCAGTGGAAAACAACAACCATGGACATATTTCCAGGTGGGCAGATGGAAAATGCATTGTCTTATCCCTGGGTCCTTTCATGCATTCCTCATTTAAAGTCCCAAACCCCGTCTTTCTATCGAATGTGTGTAGGCAAGACCGCTTGAGTGAAATTCAGTCGGAGTTCCGTTGAAGAAACCTTTGTAAAACCGGTCGTGTGTACGCGGCATTACAAGACACTCCCAGAAGAGGAGAGGGCTATGACATCATGAGAAAGGTTTGTGCTACGGAATTGACTTGACTTTTAGTTGACTTTAGACCTTCGACTACTTCAAAACCAATTTGCTAACAATTTGCCACTGAAGGCACAGCTGAAGTAAATAAAAAACAAATTGTTATGGAGAGAAAAAAAATGCTGCAAGTAAGCATTTAACATACGTGATTTTCTGTGCTTTTACTGGGAACATTTTTAAGTTAGTGACACAATCTTTTTAAGCTTTCACAACGTATTGCACGTTTAGTATTTTTAGGAAATTCTGCTATGAATTTTTATTAAAAAAAAAAAAAGCATGGCTAAAATTAGGAAACCTGTAATGTTGTAAAAAGGTATGCTTTGCAAGTGAATTTGTCACTTCTGATGTGTGCTGGCCCAGTAAAGCCACAGCAAATTCCTTACACGGCAATGAGAGCCTATTTCGCTTGCTTGAACATTCAGACAAGAGCCCGGACATACTGCATAAAACACTAGAGTTATGGCTGTGAAGATTAGATTCTGCCTCCACACAAGCTCTAACATAAATATTTTATGTATCTGGTTATAAAGTTAAATTCAATCTGAAATGGGAGGAAAAACACATTTAATATTTTTTTAAATATCCATTCTGTCCTGTAGTAATACATTCCCGTTTATAGTATAACAAGCCAATACAATTTGCTATAAAACTATAGAGGACAACATGCATATTTAAAAAAAAAAAGGAACCTGCAATTTAGAGCCCTTTTTAAATCGTAAATTTACCCAACATTGACCTTGTTTGGAAGAACAAAAGAAAAAAATTTAATTGTGCCACTGCCTCACCTCGGCCTGGAGTCAGTCTATCGAACATAGCCTGTATGCTAAATACACATCTTCTCTTACTATATATGTCAGCAACGGGGGTGGGGTAATTTTTGGGAGTGGTTAGAGATAGATAATTAGGGCATAATGATTTATTTTAGAAAAAAAAGAGTCAAAATTTGGATATTGTTATACCTATTGATATACACTGTTCATTGTAATTTTGAAAGTACATGTTTACATGTTTGGTGGGTGGAAAGGTTTTCTTTAAATAAGTACTTTCACCTCAATAAGAAAGCTTAAAGTAGTACAGTAAAACCTTGGATTGCGAGCATCATTTGTTCCGGAAACATGCTTGTAATCCAAAGCACTCGTATATCAAAGCGAATTTCCCCACAAGAAATAATGGAAACTCAGATGATTCATTCCACAACCATTTATTCATAAGTCCTTCAGTTTATAGTCCATACAATAAGATTATAGCAATGTGATAGGTTGTGTAACCATAAAATGTTCATCCACAAATGGCAGCCTTCACAAGGGGATTAGAAGCAAAATCCAGCAGGAGCTACAGAGTATAAAAGTGAAGAGAGGCGCCTCTAAGTGTAGCAATATGGTTACATTTAATAAAGGTACAACATTTAGCAACAAACATAGTTCATGATTAAAAGAGGCATACCTAAGTATGCAGGCATCCGGGGTAAAGCTGTCCACATAGACCATCCTCCGCACCACCAGCTCTCACCGCTGTCAGTCTGCAATCGTGACCGCGATGACTCGCTCGTGACATAGCGAGAACCGGGATCTGTGTGTGTAAACCAGGGGTCTCAAACTTGTGGCCCTCCAGCTGTTGCAAAACTACAAGTCCTATGAGGCATTGCAAGACAGGCTGACAGTTACAAGCATGAATCCCACAGGCAGAGGCATGATGGGACTTGTAGTTTTGCAACAGCTGGAGGGCCGCCAGTTTGAGACCCCTGGTGTAAACACACAGATCCCGGTTCTCTCAGGGGAGATGAGACAGATCGTGTGTTCATACTAAGTATGAACACCGATCTCTCTCTTCCCCTAGTCAGTCCCATCCCCCCTACAGTTAGAACACACCTAGGGAACACAATTAACCCCTTGATCACCCCCCAGTGTTAACCCCTTCCCTGCCAGTGACATTTATAGAGTAATCAGTGCATTTTTATAGCACTGATAGCTGTATAATTGTCAATGGTCCCAAAAATGTGTCAAAAGTGTCTAATTTGTTTGCCGCAATATCACAGTCCCAATAAAAATCGCAGATCGCCGCCATTTCTAGTAAAAAAAAAAAAAATAAATAAAAATGCCATAAATCTATCCCCTAATTTGTACATGCTATAACTTTTGCGCAAACCAATCAATATACGCTTATTGCGATTTTTTTTTTACCAAAACTATGTAGAAAAATACGTATCGGCCTAAACTGAGAAAAAATGAGTTTTTTTGAAAAAAAATGTGGGATATTTATTATAGCAAAAGTAAAAGATATTGTATTTTTTTCAAAATTTTTGGTATTCTTTTGTTTATAGCGCAAAAAATAAAAACCGCAGAGGTGATCAAATACCACCAAAAGAAAGCTCTATTTGTGGGAAAAAAAAGGACATCAATTTTGTTTGGGTACAGCGTTGCACGAACGTGCAATTGTCAGTTAAAGTGACGCAGTGCCGTACCAGAAAACAAATGGCCTAGTCATTGAGCAGCCAAATTTTCCGGGGCTGAAGTGGTTAATACCATTTTAATGAAAAACAGAATTGTAAAATACCTATACTGTATAATACATACTATCAGAGTTGGATCAAATCTTCATTCCCTTTCGAAGTTACAAATACCCATGGCATCCTCCTTATTTGGTGCATTGGATGCTTGTGTCTCAATGTTGCCAGAGGTAACTACTTTCCTCTAGTCACTATGTCATTAGTGTATAATGTGTTCCTTTGAAGTCAAATTCTTTGTGCCAAAAAATTCCAGTTGTTTGCATCTATACAATAACTCTACTTGATTGGGCTTGCCTTGCTTTGTACTAAGATTTTATCCTGAACTATAGGTGTTAGTAAATATATGTATTTAGTTGCAAACTGCACACTGTCCCAGTCCACCACTGAACACCATAGGCATTTGCACATGGTCCACCTTAGCTTGGTCAGTGTAATCCTGGCATATTTCCTACTAAATAAAATTCCCTTCCTAAATAGAGTTTTTTTTATTTTATCAGTGTGAGTTCACCTAGGCACTGTGTGCCTCTGACTACTGGTCTTGCGGGATTTGAAGCGAGATTTGGTGATGTCACTACTGTGCTGTTTGCTGGATGGGAAGCTGTAGCAGAGGACCTGCAGTGCAAGTATCTCCCTGTTTCTGTTTCATTCTTTCCTAACTTCTGCACCTCTCTCAGTGCCTTCTGAATACTTCTGCACCAATCATCATGTAGCATATCCCACGTAGGAACTGCTGAGTTAGGATTCCCCACTGCTACACGGCCAGGCACACAGCATTTCCTTCATGCACTCCAACACAGAAAACAGTCCTTTGCTTGTTTTTGATGTTTTATTAGGGGTTAATAACTTGGATAGGATAGGGAATTATGGGATGCCCAAAAATGTTCAGAACTATGAAGAAAGGGGACAACTTCCTCACTATTTACACAAAGTCCTCTTCTTCCTTCCTACTGCACAAACTTGGTGTACAGATCCTGTTGATCACTCCAGGGGAGCTAAGATGTTCCCAGCCCCTTAAAGGCTGGGAACATCTTGTCCCTTTGTGGATAACGTAGTACAATATGGAGTGAACAGCATCTCCTTCTGCCTTCCTGTAGACCCTGAGCCCAGTTCTACTGCTGCAGAAGATACCAGCCCACCTGGCTACTTGCTTCCCCAGTCCTCCTGACTGGCACACGCTTTCCCAGTCCTTCCTGACTGATGCACTTCCCCAGTCCTTCCTCACTGGCACACTTCCATGGAGACTCCCCAAGGCAAGGATGAAGACTTAAGGACACCATTGCCTTCATAGAGCACTGTTACAGCTGATAGTCTCTCCCCCTTGTGTTGTCCCTGCACTCTGCTGATATTACTCACTGTCTTTGCTAGCTCTTTCCCAATGCCTCTTCTGGCATGAATCGCTCCAGTTGCCTCCTATGGTGGGATCCTTCTAGGCCATCTATGCCGAGCTCCAGCCCAAGGTAAACCCCCTCCCCAGCAGGGGTCCCTCAAGGGCCACTGACAACCTCTCCTCAGCACTGCATCTCCAGCTTCCACTCGACTCCCCTGCTGGCATGGCCCATGTCTTTTTATGAGATTTTCTCAGCCCCCCCTGCCAGCCCACTTCTGGGGATTGGCTGAGGTCCCATAAATATTCATGACAGCTCCTCCTCACATCCACCCTCTAGTTCTAGAACATTCTCCAATATTCCAGATACCAGAGAGCTGCCAGAATGAGTCATCCAGCCCTGGCCTCTAGTAACCTTGACCCAGATTCAGTGACTCAGGTTTTAATCCTAGAGCCAGCCAAATGCTTTTACTTACAATACTCTTCTTGTAGCACACACTAGAGTGTGCTACAATCAGATCATCAGTCATTGGTTTTAGGCTCTGTCACGAACAAGCAAAACATATTCTTCTACAAAGTTGGCTGTTTACACCTAGAGGCACAGTGCAGCACAAGACCACAAATGGGGAAAAATAAGATGCAGGGAGGTGGCAATACTGGATACTAGTCATTTGTCCTCTGCTTGCCTTTTTTGGGCACAGATTTCAAAGACAGGTAATATTTTTATGGCAGAGGAGACCCTCCTCTGCCATAAACCCTTCTCCCTGCCTGTCAGCATTTATGCACACTGAGTAGTGCATGCGCAGCTCAGCATACATTTATGGCCACGATCGTGACTCCAGTATGCATGCATGGCATAATATAATCGCGGCCCAGACAAACACGTGGCCGAAGTTTAGGAACCCAGTAGAAAAATTGGGAGAAGATGGCAGTGCCCGTGACCAATGTGGAGGTTTAGTCCCACTTTAATTACGATATAACAGATTCTTATTTTTTTATTTACACTTATTCTTATATTTTTTTTCATTATTTGAGACAAATACAGCCTTAGACTCAAACATGTTGACTTTTTACATGAATATAGCTGAAGGAATTGGAAATATGTATTATTATACTGTATCTTTTTTTTTTTTTTTTTTGATCCTGTGGATCTTCTATTTTAACGAGAAGTTCCTTGGCTTCTTAGAACATTCAATGCCTTTACAGCTTCACAATGTAAGCTCCCTTACATACATCTCTTTATCTGTCCCTGTCCTTGTGTTCATTCATAGGGCAGATATCCTATCTGTAATGACATAATTAAATATAGACAATAAAAAAGGAATAGACGGCAGCTATGGGAAGAGTAGGAATGTAAAGTATAGAAAATGAGCTTTAAACTGCAATCCTTTTTTATATACATTTGATAGCATCCGCTTACTACATACTGTATTCTACGTGTCTCTGCTTTCATTTTGCCTCTTTGTATTATACAGTTTTGGATTTGTTCAAATTCCACATAGAGGAAATTGCTTTCATTGTTGCTTTAGGGCATCATATGACTCACATAGTTTAACGCCCACTGGAGTGACAGCGAGTCGGTTGATATACACATCACCCACAAAAACAGTTCAGCACAGACTAAACTGATTTCATGGATTAGAGCAAGATACGGGGATATTGTTTAACATTGATAGGACTGCAGTATCTCTACTAAGAATTTGTTTAAAATAACTCATTTGCATATTTCCAATTTCCAAAACAAATTAATCAATGACAATAGATTAACAATAGATCAATGACGACTCATACAAAAAAGTGATTATGTTGCAACAATGCAATGATAAGATTACAAAGAGGAGGGAATAACTCTTGTAATGCCCTTGTGTTAAAATCAAATGTGATTTAAGTTAAAGAGAAAAGCAGTGGCAGCCTTGCTGTCTCGATAAATGAATTGTGAACAGGCAGGCTAAAACTTATTATATACATTACAATTTAATTGCACAGTCTGTACAATATCCTTTAGATTTTCAAAAACATAATGTGAGTACTTGTCTAGACTGTCCATTCATCTTGCATACAGGTCCTTGCACTACATACCGTGTTGCCCCGAAAATAAGACCGGATCTTATATTAATTTCGGCTACAAAAAACACACTAGGGCTTAGTTTCCGGGGATGTTTTATCTATGTCCCCTGTCTTCTCTCCCCTTGTCAGCTCAGGAGTCATCATTATGACATCTTTAATCCCAAAAATAAACCTTAGTTAGCTTGAGTTCACATTGCTGCGAGTTAGAAATCGATTTCAACCCGGCAATGCAGTCCGACTTCAGGGGTGATTTGACAGACATCTGTGCGGGTTTTGGGAATCGGAGCGGCGCTACAAAGTCGGCGCACTGATTCGGACGGTGCCATTGTCGGCTATAGCCGCTGATTTTGACATGCCAAATCACTCACAAAATCGCTCCAATGTGAACCTGGGTTTAAAGTCATTGTAAAAATATGTAATCCCTTTTGTAAAAAGATTATATAATGTCCAGTGTGTCTCCTTTTGTAACTTTATTGTTGAAAATACCTTATTTACAGTGCCGCTGGGCACTCACGTGATCCGCCAGAGCTCTTCTTCCGCACTCCAAGCACTGCCGAGGGAAGGGTCGAGATCCCTGCTGACGTCTAACCCGCTCCGAGCACTGCAGAGGGAGGGGCCGCTGTCAGCCGGAAGGAGAGGAGAAGATCTCTAAGCGGGTCACGTGAGCGCCCAGCGGTGCTGTAAATAAGGTATTTTCGACAATAAAGTTACAAAACAAGACAAAGTGAACATTATGTAATCTTTTTACAAAACAGAGTATATATTTTTACAAGACTAAAAAGTGTAGCAAATAATTTTGCGCTACCTCCGATATCAAGCAGCTAACACGCCAAATTGGATAAATGGCAGAGGCAAAAATAAAAACGAAAAAGTGTAGCGCTATAACATAATGGGCTGTGGGCCCAAATGACATCTAAAAATTAGAAACAATGAATAGAAAAAATAAATTGTGGCATAAAAAAATGACAATATTAATGAAAACACAAATCATATAATAAAACTGAGTGACCATATAAATAACGACACTAGTGACAATACGACTGAAATTTAAATGAATGTGCGATGCCAGTCTATATATTTTTTAGAGTTGTAAGACTCTGTAACAAAAGTTCCAGTGAAAAAAACGTGTCTATCCAAGGATAAAAATCTGTGACTGTGATAGGACCACCACCATGTGAAGAGGAGGCTTACCGGAATGTTTGAACACGCCAGAACATATGCTCTGGGTGTCAAACAGGCTTGTAATGTGGTGGGTAAATGCAGGAGATATTGATTTCTTTGGGCTGGAGATTCCCCGTTCACATCCAAGTGAGGGCAGTTGGAAAGTAGCCTTTCATAGGTAGCGG
Source organism: Aquarana catesbeiana (assembly GCF_042186555.1). Taxonomy (NCBI): domain Eukaryota; kingdom Metazoa; phylum Chordata; class Amphibia; order Anura; family Ranidae; genus Aquarana; species Aquarana catesbeiana. The sequence goes on along the minus strand of NC_133329.1, from coordinate 352,742,030 downwards.
TACTCCAACATTCACAGATGTGAAGTGCCAAAGGAAGAAGCAAAAAGGGACCAAATAGTGTAATTCCGTATGCAAAATTTTAAATTTATTAAAGTTAAAACACTCACATGATTGTAGATAGAAAAGCGCTTGTATTAAATCAAAAAGGCAGCAGTGGAGACCTTCCCAACGCGTTTCATCTCCAAGGACCCCAGACGATGTCCTTGGAGACGAAACACGTCGGAAAGGTCTCCACTGCTTCCTTTTTGATTTAATACAAGCACTTTTCTATCTATCTTTCTAACTATTCCTGGCAGTAGTCAGCAAAGCCTTGTGTGATCTGCAAAGACTATGCAGTTGAGGCAAGACTTCCTGGGGCAATACTAGGAAAACTGGTAGTAGGGCTGGGGAGGGAAGCTACAGTGTCAGGCTAGAACATAGAACATGTAACACTCCAATAAGTGTTGGAGTAAGAGAAGAATAGTTGAACGTCTACGGCACAAAATTAAAAAAGAAGAGAGGTAACCACATGTATTACATTTTGGGTAAATTTACAAAAATCCCCTAATATACATAAGGTGGTGACAGGGTCTCTTTTAGTCAATATGCAATAATGTTTAGAGTTTCTGACTAGGGGGCTCATCAGGAGAAGGTGGGTGATGTGGATGGAAGAGGGTTCTTCCTTCCATTGCTCCTCATTAGGGATGAGCTTCGTGTTCGAGTCGAACCCATGTTCGACTCGAACATCGGCTGTTCGATCGTTCGCCGAATTGCGAACGTTATGGGCCGTTCGCGCTAAATTCGTGTGGCGCGTCACGGCCCATAATTCACTGCGGCATCGCAGTGCATTGCTGGCTGATGATTGGCCAAGCATGCACTATGACCCGCATGCTTGGCCAATCACAGCGCCGTCAGTAGAGAGAGCTGTAATTGGCCAAAGCCAGGGTGGCTTTGGCCAATTATGGCTCAGGGGATTTAGTACACACCCCACACTATATAAGGCCGCCTGCACGGCGGCCCTGTGTAGTGTGTGTTCCGGTGTGCTGAGAGATAGAGAGAGAGAGAGACAGTGTCATTTGATTTGAGTTAGATAGATTAGGCAGAACAGTCAGTCAGTTAGCTGCACTTACAGTGTATTGTGTATATATATGCATCCCAGGTGTTGCATATATATATATACACTGTATTCAGTTTAGCTAGATCCGTTCCTGTTATCTTCTATCTAGACTATTTACATTTAATGCAGTGCGTCCTGCTCACAGTGTTCAGCTAGATCCGTTCCTGCTATTTACATTTAGTGCAGTGCGTCCTGCTCACAGTGTTCAGCTAGATCCGTTCCTGTTATCTTCTAGACTATTTACATTTAGTGCAGTGCGTCCTGCTCACAGTGTTCAGCTAGATCCGTTCCTGCAATTTACATTTAGTGCAGTGCGTCCTGCTCACAGTGTTCAGCTAGATCCGTTCCTGCTATTTACATTTAGTGCAGTGCGTCCTGCTCACAGTGTTCAGCTAGATCCGTTCCTGCTATTTACATTTAGTGCAGTGCGTCCTGCTCACAGTGTTCAGCTAGATCCGTTCCTGCTATTTACATTTAGTGCAGTGCGTCCTGCTCACAGTGTTCAGCTAGATCCGTTCCTGTTATCTTCTAGACTATTTACATTTAGTGCAGTGCGTCCTGCTCACAGTGTTCAGCTAGATCCGTTCCTGTTATCTTCTAGACTATTTACATTTAGTGCAGTGCGTCCTGCTCACAGTGTTCAGCTAGATCCGTTCCTGTTATCTTCTAGACTATTTACATTTAGTGCAGTGCGTCCTGCTCACAGTGTTCAGCTAGATCCGTTCCTGTTATCTTCTAGACTATTTACATTTAGTGCAGTGCGTCCTGCTCACAGTGTTCAGCTAGATCCGTTCCTGTTAAATTCCTACTGACAGGCAGGCTTGTCTGGTTACAGTATATAAAGCTACCTGAAGAAAATTACAGGTGTTCTATTTGATCCTATTAGTACCACGGTCAGGCAGCTAGACTATTTACATTTAGTACAGTGCGTCCTGCTCACAGTGTTCAGCTAGATCCGTTCCTGTTATCTTCCTACTGACAGGCAGGCTTGTCTGGTTACAGTATATAAAGCTACCTGAAGAAAATTACAGGTGTTCTATTTGATCCTATTAGTACCACGGTCAGGCAGCTAGACTATTTACATTTAGTACAGTGCGTCCTGCTCACAGTGTACAGCTAGATCCGTTCCTGTTATCTTCCTACTGACAGGCAGGCTTGTCTGGTTACAGTATATAAAGCTACCTGAAGAAAATTACAGGTGTTCTATTTGATCCTATTAGTACCACGGTCAGGCAGCTAGACTATTTACATTTAGTACAGTGCGTCCTGCTCACAGTGTTCAGCTAGATCCGTTCCTGTTATCTTCCTACTGACAGGCAGGCTTGTCTGGTTACAGTATATAAAGCTACCTGAAGAAAATTACAGGTGTTCTATTTGATCCTATTAGTACCACGGTCAGGCAGCTAGACTATTTACATTTAGTACAGTGCGTCCTGCTCACAGTGTACAGCTAGATCCGTTCCTGTTATCTTCCTACTGACAGGCAGGCTTGTCTGGTTACAGTATATAAAGCTACCTGAAGAAAATTACAGGTGTTCTATTTGATCCTATTAGTACCACGGTCAGGCAGCTAGACTATTTACATTTAGTACAGTGCGTCCTGCTCACAGTGTTCAGCTAGATCCGTTCCTGTTATCTTCCTACTGACAGGCAGGCTTGTCTGGTTACAGTATATAAAGCTACTTGAAGAAAATTACAGGTGTTCTATCCCAGCTTAGTGCAGCTACAGACCATTAGTATGTCTGGAAGGCCAAGAAGGAGAGGCAGACAGTCACAAGCCAATAAGAGAGGGCAAGCAGGCTCTGTGTCTAGTGCTGGTCGTGGAGACGGTGCATCCTCATCAGCACGTGGCCATGGGACACGCTTGGCCTTTTTTTCGGCAGCTGGCCGTGTTGAGCCGCAACATGCGGAAGACTTGGTCGAGTGGATGACCAAGCCGTCCTCATCCTCCTCATCCTCTCTCACCCATGACCAGGGTGCTTTGTCTGGCAAAGCAGCGGCCTCTTCCCTCAGCTCAATGTCATCAGTGACTCCTTCCCTAGCTCCACCATGTCCTCATGAGGATTCCCTCGAACTGTTTGACCACAGTGTTGGGTACATGCTCCAGGAGGATGCCCAGCGTTTGGAAGGCTCTGATGACGATACTGAGCTCGATGAAGGCAGTAACATGAGCGCGGACAGAGGGGGTGCCCAAGAAGGACAGCAATCTGGCAGTCATGCTCCCCCTGCTGCAGCATACTGCCAGGTTTGCTCCAGTGATGAGGAGGGAGGGGATGATGAGGTCACTGACTCAACGTGGGTGCCTGATAGGAGAGAGGAGGAGGAGGAGGAGGAGGAGGAGGCGGCAGCACATCACCAACGAGGCAGGATGCCCTCCAGGGGCCAGCCTAAGGGCAGCACATTGACTGCATCACACCCCAAAGCTCCACATGTGCAGGGCGCTGCAGTCTCTGCGCGTTATTCAAAAAGTTCTTTGGTGTGGGCCTTTTTTGAGACGAGTGCATCAGATCGCACCGCTGCTATTTGCAACATATGTCTCAAGCGTATCTCGCGTGGCCAAAACATCTCCCGCTTGGGTACCACATGCTTGACCAGACATATGTTGACCTGCCATGCAGTTCGTTGGCAAGCGTATCTAAAAGACCCACACCAAAGAACAAAGAGGATCTCTCCTTGCTCCTCATCAGCTGAGATTTCCAACCCCACTAGACCTTCAGTCCTCTCTGAGACCTGCAGTGAGAGGAATGAAGGTGTAGAATTAGGTGTGTCACAGCCAAGTACTTGTGGGCAATCTGCTTTTGGTACACCGACGTCAGATTGTACCAGGCAAATTTCCCTGCCCCAGCTGCTGCACCGCCGAAAGAAGTTTGCTCCCAGCCATCCACATGCCCAGCGGTTGAATGCTAGCTTGGCAAAATTGCTAGCACTTCAACTGCTGCCTTTTCAGTTGGTAGACTCTGCATTGTGGAATGTGCGGTTCCTCAGTGGCAGGTACCCAAACGCCACTTTTTCTCACGGAAGGCGATTCCGGCTCTCTACCGGCATGTGGAAGGCAATGTCCATGCCTCCCTGGACAGGGCGGTCAGCGGTAAGGTGCATATTACCGCTGACTCATGGTCCAGCAGGCATGGACAGGGACGTTACCTAAGTTTCACGGCGCATTGGGTGACTCTGCTGGCAGCTGGGAAGGATGCAGGACAAGGTGCAGTAGTGTTGGAGGTTGTTCCGCCACCACGCCTCCAAAATGCTGATTGTGACACACCTCTCTCCTCCACCCCCTCCTCTTCTTCTTCCTCCATGGCCTCTTCCTCGGAACCAGCGGTGCTCCGTAGGCGTTCAAGGGGCTACGCAAGTACGCAGGCCAAAAGATGCCATGCGGTGCTTGAGCTGGTGTGCTTGGGGGACAGGAGCCACACTGGGGCAGAGGTTCTGTCAGCTCTGCAGGGGCAGGTTCAGAGGTGGTTGACGCCACGCCAACTTAAGGCAGGAATGGTGGTTTGCGACAATGGCACCAACCTCCTCTCTGCCCTCCGACAGGGACAAATGACCCATGTGCCCTGTTTGGCTCACGTCCTTAACTTGGTGGTGCAGCGGTTCTTGGGCAGGTACCCGGGCTTACAGGATGTCCTGAGGCAGGCCAGGAAAGTCTGTGTGCATTTCCGCCGGTCATATAATGCCAGTGCTCGGCTGACGGACCTCCAAAAGGAGTTTAACCTGCCCAAGAACCGCCTAATCTGTGACATGCCCACCAGGTGGAACTCAACGTTGGCCATGCTGCAGCGGCTGCACACGCAGCAGAGGGCCATCAATGAGTACCTGTGCGACTATGGCACCAGGACAGGGTCAGGGGAGCTTGGTTTTTTTTCCCCACGCCAGTGGGCCATGATCAGGGATGCATGCACTGTCCTGTCACCATTCGAGGAGGCCACGAGGATGGTGAGCAGTGACAGTGCATGCATCAGTGACACTGTCCCCCTTGTCCACCTGTTGGAGCACACGCTGCGTGGAATAATGGACAGGGCACTTGAGGCAGAACAGAGGCAGGAAGAGGAGGACTTCCTTAGCTCTCAAGGCCCCCTTTATCCAGACAGTGTTCCTGCGTGCCCGCCGATCACACAGGAAGAGGACGAGGAGGAAGAGGAGGAGGAGGAAGATTGTGTCAGTATGGAGGTGGAGCCTGGCACTCAGCATCAGCAGCAGTCTTTAAGGGATCAGTCCCAAGAAACACATGGACTTGTACGTGGCTGGGAGGAGGTGGCTGCGGACCATGTCGTTCTTAGTGACCCAGAGGACTCCGGACCAAATGCCTCAGCAAACCTACGCTGCATGGCCTCCCTGATCCTGCAAAGCCTGCGTAAGGATCCTCGTATTCGTGGTATCAAGGAGAAGGACCAATACTGGCTGGCAACCCTCCTTGATCCACGTTACAAGGGTAAGGTTGCGGACCTTATCTTGCCATCGCAGAGGGAGCAGAGGATGAAACATCTTCGGGAGGCCTTGCAGAAAGGTCTGTGCAACGCGTTCCCAGAGACTGGGAGGTTACAAACTCCTGTTTCTGGACAACGTGTTGCTGAGGCTTCGGTCAGTCAAAGAAGGAGCGGTGGAGAAGGTGGCCGTCTGACCGATGCGTTCAGACAATTTTTTGGTCCGCAGCCCCAAGGTATGATCGGTTCCAGCAACCATCGTCAGCGTCTGTTTTACATGGTGCAGGAATACCTAGGGGCAAGATCAGACTTGGACACCTTTCCCACCGAAAATCCTCTGGGTTACTGGGTCTTGAGGATGGATCACTGGCCAGAGCTTGCACAGTATGCAATTGAGCTACTGGCCTGTCCTGCATCCAGCGTTCTTTCGGAACGCACATTCAGTGCTGCTGGAGGCGTGGTAACCGATCACAGGGTGCGTCTGTCCACCGACTCGGTCGATCGGCTGACCTTCATAAAAATGAATGAGTCTTGGATCACCACCAGCTACCAAGCACCTGATGCTGATGTAACCGAATAATTTTTTTTGAAATCTCAGATCCCTTCAAAGACTGCCTATGCTGATGCTGAGTGACTATCCCTGAGTAATTATCCTCTTCCTCCTCAATCATCACGCTGATAGCTTGTAAGAACATTTTTGGTTCTGGGCGCCACCACCAGTGCCTAAGGCACAATTTTTCAGCCCCTGTTTAACAGGGGCGTGTAATTACAATTTTTGATGTAATACTTTGCAGCAGGGCTCGTTCCTGCATTCCAACTAGAGTGTCTGTGAGGGGTTGCAGTGTTGTGGCACCAGCACCAGTGCCTAGGGCCCAATTTTTCTGCCCCTGTCTAACAGGGGCGTGTAATTACAATTTTTGATGCAATACTTTGCAGCAGGGCTCGTTCCTGCGTTCCAACTAGAGTGTCTGTGAGGGGTTGCAGTGTTGTGGCACCAGCACCAGTGCCTAAGGCCCAATTTTTCTGCCCCTGTTTAACAGGGGCGTGTAATTACAATTTTTGAAGCAATAATTTGCAGCAGGGCTCGTTCCTGCGTTCCAACTAGAGTGTCTGTGAGGGGTTGCAGTGTTGTGGCACCAGCACCAGTGCCTAAGGCCTAATTTTTCAGCTCCTGTTCAACAGGGGCATGTAATTACAATTCTTGATCTAATATTTCACAGCAGGGCCCTGTGAGGGCTTACAGTGTTGTGGCCACAGCAACACCTAAGGCCCAAATTTCTGCTGAGTATATAGGGCAGGACCCTACTTTCAAACATCTAACTTACAAACGACTCCTACTTGCAAACGGAAGGAGACAACAGGAAGTGAGATGAAATCTACCCCTAGGAAGGGAAATTCTCTCCTGTAAGAGTTAATATGGGAAAACAATTTCTCCTTTCCACTGATGCTTTCCAATCCTTGTTCCACAAAAAAACCCAAATTTTCAAAAAACATTTTTCATTGGGACAAAAAAGTGAGGTGAAATCTTCTGAAGAGGAGGAAAGACAGCAAAACAAATGTCACAGGGGTGATAACCCTTCCCTATGTTTTCCAAAAAGCTTAGAAAAGATTTTTTGGCTGGAGCTAAACACGTTAAAAATGTTCAAAATTACAAACAGATTCTACTTAACAACAAACCTACAGTCCCTGTCTTGTTTGCACCGCCTGTATACTGCTGTTCAGAGTATATAGGGCCTGGTGGCCCCACACCTTTCCTTATTTTAATTTGGGTGCGGGGTTCCCCTTAATATCCATACAAGACCCAAAGGGCCTGGTAATGGACTGGGGGGTACCCATGCCGTTTGTCTCACTGATTTTCATCCATATTGCCATGACCCGACATGACATTAAACCCGCAAGCAGTTTTAAATGAGATTTTTTCCTTTAAAAATGACATTTGGTGCAGGGACTGTTCTAAACATGGGAAACATGCGTCACTTTACAGGCATACTATAGACACCCCCCAGGTACGATATTTAAAGGAATATTTCACTTTTTTTTTTTTACTTTAAGCATCATTAAAATCACTGCTCCCGAAAAAACGGCCGTTTTTAAAAGTTTTTTTTGCATTGATACATGTCCCCTGGGGTAGGACCCGGGTCCCCAAACCCTTTTTAGGACAATACCATGCAAATTAGCCTTTAAAATGAGCACTTTTGATTTCGAACGTTCGAGTCCCATAGACGTCAATGGGGTTCTAACGTTCGTGCGAACTTTCGGTCCGTTCGCGGGTTCTGGTGCGAACCGAACCGGGGGGTGTTCGGCTCATCCCTACTCCTCATCTGAGGACTTCCTTATAGACCAGACTCCAAACAGCATACTTACTCACTAAAAGGGCTGAAGAATTTTATTTAGCCCATTTATACTGGAAATGTATAGGATGTGAAGCTAATTACACTGGTGATACAGGTGAAGGTAAAACAGGAATATGGTAGAGATTGATTACCTTTAGTATTAGACAGAAAAATTGGGCCAAAAAATGGGCAACCATACCTTTACACCTTATATATTGTTATATGCCCTCTCTGGTAGATGCACCAAAGCAAGAAAGCATGTCCTTACAAGGGCAACTATGGCCATCAGAGCAGTGTTAAGAGGTCAATTTTAAATGCCCCCCCCCCACATAAGTTTTAAAGGTATCAGTTAGAAGTCATTCAAAAATGTTTGAATACAAGTACGTTTATATAGAAACATGTGCCGAAACACATACAGACTGCAAAAGCTGGCCTCTTTTGAAAATGCATACAGACAACCAAGATTTTTTTTTTAGAGGAGATGATCTGTGACAGTATATATTGTATATGTCTATCAGTACAGGTTACTTACCTTAAAATATTTGTTGAAAGATAAAGCAGAACAGTACTTCCTGTTTTATTAACACGTCAATTCAAAATTTATAATATATTTCTTCCAAAGCCATTAAAATCATAAATTTAATGAATGAACTTCAGCTACAAAATCCCATTGAGAAGCAGTAAATTATCTTCTTAGAGTGCATGCATGCCAGATGGTTGTTAGCATCTTGGAGACCAAATAGAAAAGTTAAAATGACAGCGATAGCAAATGTGAATAATTTAATTACTGAACTTGGAATGGCAAGATGATTGAGTTTGAGATGTATTTAAAAATATAACCTTATGCAGAGACAACCCAATATGCCTAATTCTCCTCCGAAGAATTATTTTTTTCCAGGATTGGCATGCGATATTGAATACCAAGGAAAAAGGTAGTTAGATGTAAAATCCTCCAATTTAATCATCACCATCATTACAAAGTGTAATGGTAACTGCTTGAACAGAAATAATAAATACATAAATGTAGTGCCACCCCCCAATGGAGCCTGTGGATTTTTGGGCCTGTTTTCCCCCTCACAGCATCCACAGACAGGCAAAAGGAATTTTCCACACTCTCCAAATGGCTCAAGAACCAGGTTAAGGGTTTTGTTTTTTTGTGTTTATTTTGGGAACGTTGAACTTGGATGGGGATGGGGGTACATGGGATGCCCCAACAGTAGAAAACTGCTAAAGTTTCTGGCTGCTCTTATCCAAACTGAACTGTACTGCAACACAGTGGGAGCAATGGTGCATCTGAAACAGGGAATAAAAGTCACAAAAAGTTGTGTTGAAGATGTGCTGCTCTAGGCCCAAAGTTAAAGGTGTTAGGGTGCTCCTGGCTGTCTTGCACTGCATTTAGGTACTCCTGGTTCCAGACACAAGGTATTGCACTTCACTGTCCTCTCCTTCCTTTGGGTGAATGGCTGGCTTGGACTCACTCAGTCTCTTTAAGTAGCTCCCAGAATCCAGAAGGCTGCTGTACTGGCCTTTTGCTGAACAGGCTGCTTCTGGCTTGGTCTGAAGTCTACGGCGACGCCTAGCTAAGACCGTAACTGAGCGATGTCCTAGAGCAGGGATATACAATTAGCGGACCTCCAGCTGTTGCAGAACTACAAGTCCCATGAGGCATAGCAAGACTTTGACAGCCACAAGCATGAAAGCCAGAGGCAGAGGCATGATGGGACTTGTAGTTTTGCAACAGCTGGATGTCCGCTAATTGCATATCCCTGTCCTAGAGCTTCCTTTCCATCTCTCTCCTCTGCTCTTGCTCATTCTCCTCTGTCATTATCTTCTTAAACTGCTGAAGTAAAATTGGGTGGGATTCAACTTTTGCGTCTTACAGAAGTAGTGTGAATGAGACACATAGGAAACAGTTGTTTCATGTGTGTCCTTGCAGTGACAGACGTTTTACAATGTGGTAAAAAGTCTGTCACTGCTGACTGTGAATTAGCCGTTAAGCCACTTGCATTGTCACACCACAACCCCCCCCCCCCCCCCTCCTTTTTTCAACTGGTCCCTGACAGGGACCACTGATGTAAGGCTACTCTCAGAAGATTTGGATTGAGGCTTGGTGATATCACTATTGTGCTGCCCACTGTTCTTCTTACAGAAGAGGCAGTTGTACCTATTCTGAGGCTGCAGTGGAATTATTTCCCTTCTTCTGCTTCATCCATTGTGTGGATCTGTGTTTCCTCAGTCTGTCCTCCTGCTGTTTACTTATCATTACCCTGTAGCAGAGTGTCCATTTGCCATTCTCAGATGCAGGCACAGATACCCTTAACCGCTTTTTTCCAAAACTCCCTGGGTTCCTGAACATGCCCAGGGAAGATAAGATCCCCAGTGTCCCTTCCTTAGCAGCTCAGAGAGAATACACATGATGGGCAAATGTTCTGCAGCCAGGTGAGTGGCCCTCCATTGTTAGAATGAGTGCGCAGGCAGCTGGACTGGGGCTAATACCATGCAGCTTCTCTTTAAGACTCAGCTAGTTTGGGGAGCCCTTCCTCAATTGCTACTAGAGTATTCGAGCTCCAGAGGGTTGGCACTTCACCCTTGGGTCTTGAATCCTTCCAGCTGTTCACCTGTATTACTGGCAGTGATGTATTTAGGCCTAGGCCGACAAGGCCCAGGCCAAGGGCAGTACTTTGCAGGGGGGGGACGGCGAAAGAGCCCCTCTTGAGTCCTTGAGCCCTTCCCGCGACCTTCTCCCGCACAAATGCAGGCTCCGGCAGCTGGCTTGCTGTAGCAGTGTTGGTAAGTAGTATGGTGTGATGGCGTGCTTGGCGGGGGGGGCGACTCGCGCCCCCATAAGCGACCGGTGACTGGCTGCATGTAATTGGACAGGTGGAGCCTAAAGCTCCACCTTCTACCCAACTCCGTTTGGCTTTCACTGCATCGCTCGTCTCCCCGGCCTGGGGCGGGGTCTGCCTGATGACAGGAGGAGAAGAGAGAGAGAGAGAAAGAGGAGGGGAACTCCCTAGCCAGGACAGCAGATAAAATTGAGTAAATTACCATTACTCTTGTAATGTGCATGTGCCAAACAGCAAATCTGTGCTTAATATGGAAATGAATATACAGATCATGATATTGCAATAAAGTGATCCATGCTACAAACTCATTAAACAGTCCACCTTCAGTGAAAGTTCATGTACTGCAAACTTTGCAGTACATGAACTTTGCAATACAATCTTCTAGATTTTAAGCTCCATCGAGCAGGGCCCTCTGATCCCTCCTGTATTGCTTTGTATTGTAAGTGTACTGTCTGTCCTCATATTGTAAAGTGTTGCGCAAACTGCTGGCGCTATATAAATCCTGTATAATATTAACAAGGAGAAGGGCTCACTAACACAGATTTAGACAGATTTGTAAACAATATTTGAGAGAAATAGGCCTTTTGTGTACATAGAAAAAGTCATAGATCTTTGAATTCAGCTCATGATGAATAGGGGCAAACACAAGAGTGTTGCATTTATAATTTTGTATAGTGTAGATGATCTCCAGGTGAAAGAGGTTACCAAACAAAGCATAGCACAAGCCTTATTCTAGGCTAGAAAGCTAATCCTCAGACATTGGAAATCTGATGAACCTCCCTCCTGGAAGGAATGGATTACAACAATGGGAGATACAATCCATTTGGAAAAATATATCTACCAGCATAGGGGTAGCTCACATAAATTTCAAGCAGTATGGTCGCCTTGGCTTGATACCCCGGGGTTATCGCCGGTTGACTTAATTCTGGATAGAGTCTTGTATAGGTAGCAGTCTCATACTCTGAATGTTTATATATGAAGTCAATGTGGTGTGTTTGTAATTTGACACTTATGATAGGAATGTTTTGTTTTACATGTACCATTGTGACAATGTTGGACTTGTTGTCACTTATACCGTGGTAATTTCTCTGGAATGGTTTGATGACTTGTACTTGCAAAATTTATTTTTCAATAAAAACGTTCTACTGAGGAAGGCCTGTGATTAGCCAATATGCTTCTAGAAGAGAGGAGCTGATCACGTTCAGCCAGGCACTGTGTATGTGAACACGATGGGGCTACTAGGTTTTTATGTGATTTTAAAAGTTTTTATCTTGTAAGTGCAACTTGTCTGTTTGGGGGCTTTGAATAAATTTGTATACGGAGAACACTATGGTCTCTATACTTATTATTTACATGTCCTGAACTCATGGAATCTTGCTCTGAATGCTGGGAGATAATCTGTTTCTTTGATTATTAATGAGCTGAGTTACCATTAAGAAAAGAGCCATCTGGATTACCCACCATTGATTGTGAAGAGGAAGTGAGAGCAAAGAGCTCGTGGGGAGATCCGCATATGAGTTTTGACTCATCTGGGAGGTGAGCACACATTTTTACTGGTGGTGGTGTGCACTCCTTTTGAGGACGAACAATCACTGTGGTGGAATTGTGTGGATACACTGATCACAAGAAGAGTTTTTCATGTTTTATTTCTTCATTTTTTCATTTTATGGACTATTAATTTATATGTAGGATTTATTTATTTTAGAGATTTGCACTTTATATTTATATTTATAATTTTACACATAGCGCTACATTTATTTATTTACTATTCATTTTGAAATTAGTGTGGCGTACCACTTGGAATGTTTAGCAGCTGCGCACGTTTATTATTAGGTTATCTGATTTAAACATGACAATATTTTTTACTTGTGGCGCTGATTGTTTCATCTTATAATTTAAAACTTTATTGAGTTAACAAAAAAAAAAATTAAGCTTTGACAATAAAACCTAGAAGCTGATTGGTTACTATGCACCAAATTCTCTGTGCACCAATTTTAGTAAATACCCCTCTTTATCTCTCAGTTTATTAGTTGCACCTTTGCCACCTCAGTCTGACACTGAACCAATGCAATAAGGTTAGTATTTATGAAATGCAACTTTTCTTTCACAAATAAACACAGATACAATTGATATGCATTTACCACTTTAATGTAATTGTTGTTCTAACCCTACAACGCGAAGTAGACCGCAATACAAAAAAAAAGCAGCTTGATTTAAGTAATTTTACCATATGCTATAAATCATGTCTCAGCCCTCTTACCATAACATTGTTACAGACTTCAGTGATATAATAATATATAATGATCTGTTATCTGTCAACATGTCAGCTGGGACAGTGCACAATCTAAACTCAATAGTAATGTCCAGGTACACATTACTTAACTCACAGAAACATGATCAGCTCCCCTCGCAGTCACAATATCCACAATGTTTGTCTACAACGGTTCTTCTGTAACTGACAAGGTGACAGCAATTGATATTGAAAGACAAGGACAGGGAAGGAGCTTTAAAAAAGCCACAAAGTACATAAACAACAAATGTCTATTTAAAAGAAATCCATTGGTCATTCTCAGCAAAGCACTTATTTGATGCTGTTGGTGTTACATATTCCTGAAAATAATTTTGACATGGTTTTTATATTTTGCTGTGGTAGCATTTTCTCAAGATCATTGATAGTGACAGAAGTGTGGCTCAAGCAAACTATTTCTAAAGTTAGCTGGATTGACCAATTTAAGCAGTGATGGTTAAAGTATAACTAAAGGCAAAACTTGTTATTTAGTTTAGTATAGAGTGCAGAGGGATTAGAACGCTTGTCAGTTTTTATTGCTGTCTGTGCCCCCATTAGGGAGCTTCATCCTCTCTATTTTTCCTGTTTACTATTAGCATTGAGGGTGGGTTCACACTGGTGTGATGTTAGACACCTGCAGCGGTTTGCATAGGGCAGTGTGAACTGCCTGCGAGTCCTATGCAATGTAGGAACTGCCACTGGAATCGCACTGGTTCCCGCATTGCGCTAGTATGAACCGGTTAGTATGTAAAAAGAGAGAGTATTGGTGGGACTTAACGACCGGCCACTGTATATATACATCATCACTTTAAAGACGGATAGCTCGGTAACGGCAGCAGGTGCTGCCACAACCGAGGTATCCATCTTTGTGGCCGGCGTTTCTGTACACGATAACGGTGGTCTCTGTGCGAGATCACCGTTATCGGCGGTGGGAGAGGTGCCACCCCCCCTCCCGCCGCTCTCCCGCACCCTCTGCCGCTTACCAGAGCCGTCGGTAGCAGCGGAGGCGATCGGGTCCTTTCCGTGCCTGGGTATAGAGACGAGTGAGGCCAAGATGGCGCCCACCCGTCTCTATACCATAGGACGGCCGGAGCGATGTCATTACGTCGGCTCCGCCCACTTTTCTTAAAGTCACAATTTTTTTTGTGTCATTTTTTTAAACGACTTTTTTTTTTTTTTTTTTTGCATTTTAGTCTAAATATGAGATCTGAGGACTTTTTGACCCCAGATCTCATATTTAAGAGGTCCTGTCATGCTTTTTTCTATTACAAGGGATGTTTACATCCCTTGTAATAGGATTTTTTTTTTAAAACAGTGCAAAAATAAATAAAATTAAGTAAAATAAATAATAAAAAGAAAAAAATTTTTTTTAAAGCGCCCAGTCCTGACGAGCTCGCGCACAGAAGCGAACGCATACGTGAGTAGCGCCCGCATATGAAAACAGCGGTCAAACCACACATGTGAGGTAGAGCAATAATTCTAGCTCTAGACCTCCTCTGTAGCACAAAACATGCAACCTGTAGAATTTTTTAAACGTCGCCTATGGAGATTTTTAAGGGTAAAAGTTTGACGCTATTCCACGAGCGGGCGCAATTTTAAAGCATGACATGTTGGGTATCAATTTACTTGGCGTAACATTATATTTCACAATATAAAAAAAAATTGGGCTAACTTTACTGTTATATTATTTTTTTATTCAAAAATTGAATTTTTTCCAAAAAAAGTGCGCTTATAAGACCGCTGCGCAAATATGGTGCAAAAAAAAGTATTGCAATGGTCGCCATTTTATTCTCTAGGGTGTTAGAAAAAAAATAATATATAATGTTTGGGGGTTCTAAGTAATTTTCTAGCAAAAAAAAATGTTTTAAACATGTAAACACCTAAAATCCAAAACGAGGCTGGTCCTTAAGTGGTTAAGTGAGGTATAGGGGAGCCGCTCAGGTCCCCCCCTCCATCCCTGTTAGATAATATTAGATAAAAAAGGCAAATGGCGGGACTTTTCATAAGCACACGGGAGCATTAATAAGATGGAATAAGTTAGCTTTTAATAAATTCAGATTATCATAAAGTTTTTATATTCAAATAATTCTATGCATTTTGCTATATATAACCATTTGTATAACTTTACAATTCATTAAAGCCAGAGAAATATACATAAATAAATATTCCAACAAGGAATCAATACATAATATGGGATACATAAAATGATTAGAACATGATTACATAATTAGATTGATAACTATGCAGGTTAAGAAAATCATTAAAATAAAATACAAAAAAGAAACAAATGTATTGGAACGGCCTGAACAGATGCATAGTTGTATACACTAGGTTGTTGTTGGCTCTACGCTTTTCAAAGCCTTTATGCCTATCATCAGGAGCAAAAAACCATAGTGGTAATCTAAAAATAAAAATGGGAAATGTGTTTAGAAAAAAAAAAAACACCACCCCACAAAACTCCTCTGGACAAGAGGGGTCCCCCCATGGACCCAGCCTGCCCACACACTTACATGAGGGTCCTCACAGTGATGGTGCGGCCATGAAATCCCCAGACCAAACCACAAAAGTCTCGCACGGGAGCTGAGGGGACATGCTGCGGCAGACAAAAGACAAAAATGAACGGCGCCCCGCATGGGTGACAATGTGGAGAATGGTGATGGTCAATGGGAAAACTCTTGGCTGAAAAGAATGGTTTCTGTGAAAAAATGACAAAGGACAAGAGATAAATGAAAGTGAATAATAAAAGGTGGGGAAAAAAATAGTGTACAAGGAAAGAAAGGTAGAAATAAAAGCAAGAGAAGGAGTAGAAAGAGGAAATAAACTAGAAATGAAAAACAAAGTAATAGTAGTAAAAGGGAGATGTGTATACCTGAATCAGGATAACCACAAACAAAGGTGCCTGAGTGCATGATGCTTGACAGATACAGGTGTGTTGAGTGCGGTGTGTGAAATCCATGTGGGGAAGGAGCCCAAAGAGGCCGTGCCCCCGCAAACATATCCCCAACGTTACACGTTGGTCCACAAATAGGGAGAGGAGGGGAGAACGCCGATAGCTCAGGAACCAGTCCATCAATGGTCCCACAGCCGGCGGCGCCAACCATGTCATCCCCCGATGGGCCAGCAGATAGCAAACACTCGGTCGGCACGCTGCGTTTAAGAAGACACCAGCGTGTCTGGTCGGGATGTGTGACGTCGATGGATAGTGAGGACAAACCCCTCCCACCCCACGTCACAACAGGGGGGAGGGAGGGTCCGCAGTGAGCGTCGCAGCTCCCAAACGGGACAAGAAGGCAAGGTCCAACAAAACCACAGACACATACACCACTGCGCACATGTAAGGAGAAAAACTAAAAATAAATGGCAAAAAGGGCAACAATAAAATAAACAATATATTGAATGAAAAAAAAAAAAATATAATGATTGGAAAAACATATAAACGGCTGACAAGCAGACGTATGGGAATATGAAGGAATTACTATGGTTAATGCAGCCGTGTGCCTACCATCCCTAATCAGTTAGATAATATTAGGTAAAAAAGGCAAATGGCGGGACTTTTATAAGCACACGGGAGCAGTAATAAGATGGAATAAGTTAGCTTTTAATAAATTCAGATTATCATAAAGTTTTTATATTCAAATAATTCTATGCATTTTGCTATATATAACCATTTGTATAACTTTACAATTCATTAAAGCCAGAGAAATATACATAAATAAATATTCCAACAAGGAATCAGTACATAATATGGGATACATAAAATGATTAGAACATGATTACATAAAAAAATAAAAATTTTTATTTTTAGATTACCACTATGGTTTTTTGCTCCTGATGATAGGCATAAAGGCCTTGAAATGCGTAGATCCAACAACAACCTAGTGTATACAACTATGCATCTGTTCAGGCCGTTCCAATACATTTGTTTCTGTTTTGTATTTTATTTTAATGATTTTCTTAACCTGCATAGTTATCAATCTAATTATGTAGTCATGTTCTAATCATTTTATGTATCCCATATTATGTATTGATTCCTTGTTGGAATATTTATTTATGTATATTTCTCTGGCTTTAATGAATTGTAAAGTTATACAAATGGTTATATATAGCAAAATGCATAGAATTATTTGAATTTAAAAAACTTTATGATAATCTGAATTTATTAAAAGCTAACTTATTCCATCTTATTACTGCTCCGTGTGCTTATGAAAAGTCCCGCCATTTGCCTTTTTTACCTAGTTTGAACCGGTGTTCTGTCAAAAGAGCCAACTCGTTAAAATCTCCAACCACGTCATTTCCAGTGATTCTCCAGCAGCAGTAATTGCAGATTTCGACAACTTGGCTATATTCACAGAACACTGGCAGTCCACCCGCTAGTAACCAACAACATGGCCGCAGCCATGTGTTCTGTCAAAACAGCCAAATCGTCGTGTACCATAGTGTATATGCTGCCGTTGTTCTGTGAAAACAGCCAAGTTGTCGAAATCTGCAATTACTGCTGCTGGAGAGTCCCCAGAACTGATTAGTTCTGGTGATCTGGGGGTCCACAAGGAATTCTCTTAATTTGTAGGGATTTCCTCTCACCTCCTGTTTGGCTATGGGACAGAACGTGGAAGGAAATCTTTCCAATGGGGCACAGATGGCAAAAATAAATAACCCTCCCTTACTAGTTCTACTTTAACTTTGTGAATTGGTTATGACCATATATGGTCAAAGGCTTCACCCAGGATCCCTAGAGATGTGGTGATGACTTTACATTGAAAACCAAGATATTTGTGTGAGCTGCTCAGGCTGTAAGGGAATAAAGTCCTGTGCCCACCGATGTGAGTGCTGGCCGGGAAGGGTGATCGTCTATGCTCCAGGCATAGTACGCTCCGGTGGGTGGAGTGAAAGGCATTAGGGCGTGGCCTGGCGGGGCTTCCAGGCTGAGACTGTCATTCACTATCACACAGCAGACTTTGACTTGATATGCGGCTCTCGGAACACCTGTCACTCGCTACCGATGACTTTACATTTTTGGATGATGCGACTGACAATGGATTTACACTGGGGGAATATTGTTTACAATTTTTTAATTGTAATTTTAACACTTGGACTTTCCAGCATTGGTGTGCTTATTTCCAGTTTACTCTTTCTGGGAATTAGTAATAAAGGGTACTAATGTACCTCTGTACTCACTTCCCTGGTATTGGACTCTCAGGTGTGCATGTGTTAGGAAATTAAGATTCCAGAGGTTACTGCATGGACTGGGATTGCTCTTACAGAGGCCTAGAATCACTGGCCATTCCCTATTACCTCCAGTCAAGGCTGTTTCAAAAGGATTTTGTAAAACGTTTGTCCTCCTGTTGATGTCTGCTATCATTTTGAAGTATCACTGTGATTCTGCCTGTGATTCCAAATCTTGCCAAAAGTTGGGTGCAATTATTGTTAATGGCACCCCAAATGTGATGTGATTCTGCTGCAATTGTTATGCAACAGAACTGCGTGGCAATAGCAGCAAAACACACACACAAAAAATTGCAAGTTAGTCCCCCAAAAAGAAGGGGGAGCTTCTTTTGGGCAACGATCACTCATTGAAATGTATGGGCTGCCCTATGCACGACACACGGGAAAGCAAGTAAATCAAGCTTTGAAAATTGCAAGCAGGAACACTCGTTCCCGAAACGCGATGTCTGTACTGGGCCTAAGTTTCTGTTTGAAGATTGCCATTACTAAACACTTCTAAAGGTGCCTTTGTTGTAATTGTTATAATAAGGGCGAAGTTACACTTTGAGGAATAGGGTGTTGTTCCATTTTTTACCAAAAGGTTTACTTTTCTTCTGCAGCACTTCCTGCTCTCTGGCCAGAATGACGTCAGGTCCAATTGACTCCATGATTAGCTGTGGGGCACACGCCCACTGCGAGATTGCGCACATGCACATTAGCGCATGCACGGGTTTGTCTGTTTCATGCATAAACAAGCTGCAAAGCACCCACAGGGTTTACTGCCAGGAACCATCATGCGTGTGCACACATATGAAATACACAGATGAGACAAAGCTCTTTAAGACCTAGCAGAGACCTGCTACACATCAGCGCATGTGCAAGATAATGAAAGATGGTGGCGCTGAAGAGGAGCAGGAGATAACAATATCCTCCAGGTGAAGTTCCACTTTAAGTACTCTCTATTATATTTTTATTAGTCTTCTGTCAGTAGCAGTATCTGATTGGTTACAACAAGCGAACGACAGCTCTTTCAATAATGAACACACTTGTAAAACAATTTATTGTAGCTTGTGAGCAGAATTAGTAATAACAAACTACGTCTTCTTGAAGCATATGATGTTTCGATGTCACTACTTGCATGTTTTTCCCATTTTCTTCCAATGTTGATATAAATCCTCACATTTCTAGGTAATATAAATTCTTGCGATATCTTCAAAGATGATATGAACCCACTTGCCAGATGACAGTATTTTGATGAGTTTTATTAGTATTCATAATTACAATACAGATACCACACTTCTGTATTGAGGAATTCTCCAGAACTCTGATTGCATTAAAATAGAATGTGTATTATTTTCATACATGTAAAAGAGATACAATCAATATACTGTATATCCACATATTGATCCATATTAATATTTGTGTTAACCTCTTTCAGTCAACATTATGCACAACAGGTGGGCCTTATTGCCAGATGTATGCATATTTGTGTCAGTCAGCTCCATTGTTCTGCACTTCCAGCACATTGACTGAACTGTCACTTTCTGGTGAATGCTTACAATTGGGAGCCTGTTGGAGGGGCTTCTAATTATGTGACGGCTGTGACAACCAATTACAGTGATTTCATAAGCAAGAAGTCCTTCTTGACCTGTCGTCTTTCAGGACCCTTTAAAGCAGTGGTTCCCAACTCCTGTCCTCAGGACCCACTAACAGGCCAGGTTTGCAAGATAACTGAAATACATCACAGGTGAGATCATTTGCCCGCTCAGTGATTGCAATATTCTAGTCTGCATCTCCCCAAGGTGATACTTAAAATCTGGCCTGTTAGCGGGTCCTGAGGACAGGAGTTGAGAACCACTGCCTCAAAGAGCCATTGGGAGTCAGCGCAAAGTGATTAAAGCCCATCTTCACCTTTTTGGTAGAAGAAACAAAAAAAAAACAAAAAAAAACAGACAAGCAAACAAACAAAAACCAAAAACAAGTTTGAACTACAATACTTACCTTCTATTAGGTCTTGTCATTCCTCTACCAGGTTGAGCGATGCCCACAGTACAGAATGGTGCTCACATGTTACTATGAAGTCACTGTTCTGTTAGTTTTTACAAATAGAAATCTATTGTGCTTCTACTAAATTAAATAATAATAACAACAATAATATGGTTTATAGCCTAATAGTTGCTTCTTTTCAGTTATATAAGTGTGTTTCTCCTTTTTGTAAATAAAGTTTTTATACAGATTTACACTACCTTATGTCTCCTTTCCTGAGAGGCACTGAACTAACGTAAAAACAAAGCATACCAGGGATCCTGAGGATTACTAAACCCTCTTTAAAAGGGGTACAAGTGTGATTGACTTGACTAAAGCTGTTTTGTTTACTGTAGGTGAGTCCCAGTCCATCTACGTGGGAAACGTCACCTGAAGTCACTGTAATTTGTATAGGATTCTGTGTTACATACACCTATTAAGAGTGGACTTTCACTGCTGGATTCACCAACAAACAATGATCCCAAACACACTGCCTGGGCAACAAAGGAGTGGCTTCGTAAGAAGCATTTCAAGGTCCTGGAGTGGCCTAGCCAGTCTCCAGATCTCAACCCCATAGAAAACCTTTGGAGGAAGTTGAAAGTCCGTGTTGCCCAGCGACAGCCCCAAAACATCACTGCTCTAGAGGAGATCTGCATGGAGGAATGGGCCAACATACCAGCAACAGTGTATAACTCGGCCTATAATACACCACTCAGCGCCACAGATCCTCTAACAACACTCATCTAGAACCTTCAGTAGACAAAAATGACATTCATAAAATATCTGCCAGACCCTTTGAAATATAAAATATAAAAGCCAAGGGTATGGAGAATAAAAGCAGCTGTTTAAAAAAAACAATGTAAATGTAATAGATAGTATATAAGACATATATATGGTAATACAAATAGTCATATACTAAAACAGCACTATGCTGAGCATATAAGACGAAAGTGTGGCCAACTACACACAGATAAAGTCCATTAGACTCATGCAATATCAGCAGTGGTTCAGAGGGTGTTCAAGTAGATCATAAAGCATGTCACAGTGTGCACCTTCCACCGATCACTCCAACTCCACCATATGTGAACACACTCCCCTCAGGGGGTCAAACTCACCAGAACTTTAAAGTATAAAAGCATCCAATTTAAGGATATTCTGGACCACCTTAATACAGTACTTCTCTAGGCAATAGGGAGATGAAGGGGCTCCAAAGCATTAAAAAACGAGAAAAGAGCGCAAATAGCGTAATTCCGTTTTATTCATACAAAGCACCCATTACATTGAATCTCCCCCATTACTAGCAACGTACCAGATTAAACAGAAAACACAGCAGATTAAATTAATATCACCGTGCACTGCACCGTGGCCGTCTGGAACCAGTCACCGCAATCAGATAACGGTAGCGACTTCCTCGTTCCGGGTCCGACCTCGATGGAGCGCAAGCGTCACTTCCTATGTCGTGTAAGCCATGCCCTGACGTAGGAAGTGACGCTTGCGCTCCATAGAGGTCGGACCCGGAACGAGGAAGTCGCTACCGTTATCTGATTGCGGTGACTGGTTCCAGACGGCCACGGTGCAGTGCACGGTGATATTAATTTGATCTGCTGTGTTTTCTGTTTAATCTGGTACGTTGCTAGTAATGGGGGAGATTCAATGTAATGGGTGCTTTGTATGAATAAAACTAGGGTTGTCCCGATACCACTTTTTTAGGACCGAGTACAAGTACCGATACTTTTTTTCAAGTACTCGCCGATACCGATTACCGATACTTTTTTTAATGTCACGTGACAGTGTTTTTTTTTTTTTTTTTTTTTTTTAGGGTGGGGTGGGGGGTGGGGGCTAGGGTAGGGGGTGAACGGTTTCTGTGTTTCTGTGTGTTTTTTTATTGTATTTACATTCATTATTTTTTTACAATCATTTTTTTTTTTTATTCTTTATTGCAATATGTGTGTTTTTTTTTTTTTATCAGCCCTGTTGGGGGGCTTTGGTGAGACATCAGGGGTCTTAACAGACCTCTGATATATCCCCTTTGAGACAGAGAAAGAGACCGAGGATAGAGATTCCCCAGTCCCTTTCTCTGCAGCCTCAGCTGCACTGAGAATGAATGGAGAGAAGACAGCGGCTCCTCTCCATTCATAACCTGACACATCATAATCACAGGAGATTACAATGTTTCAGTTATGTGAATAGACAGAGTCAGCTGACTCTGTCCATTCACACAGCGGAGAGGGGGACAGAGGAGGAGGACAGTGTAACGGAGGAGGACAGAACAACGGAGGGTGACAGCGGAGGGGGACAGAACAACAGAGGGGGACAGAGGAGGAGGACAGTTTAACGGGGAGGACAGAACAACGGAGGGTGACAGCGGAGGGGGACAGAAAAACAGAGGGGGACAGAGGAGGAGGACAGTGTAACGGAGGAGGACAGAACAACGGAGGGTGACAGCGGAACGCCGGAATGGAGGGGGACAGAGCAACAGAGGGGAACAGCATAGGGGGACAGAGGAA
Source organism: Aquarana catesbeiana (assembly GCF_042186555.1). Taxonomy (NCBI): domain Eukaryota; kingdom Metazoa; phylum Chordata; class Amphibia; order Anura; family Ranidae; genus Aquarana; species Aquarana catesbeiana. The sequence goes on along the minus strand of NC_133329.1, from coordinate 352,719,310 downwards.
CGGAGGGGGCATGGAGGAGGATGAGGTGACAGTCAGCGGTGATCGCGTGTGGGGGAGTTACAAGCACCGATCACCACTGTATGTCACTAAAGCCGCTGGGGGAGAAGCTTGTAACTCCCCCACGCGCTGATCACCGCTGACTGTCATAGTATCGGCGGAAGCATCGGGAGCATTTGCCCGAGTACAAGTACTTGGGCAAATGCTCGGTATCGGTGCCGATACCAATACTAGTATCGGTATCGGGACAACCCTAAATAAAACGGAATTACGCTATTTGCGCTCTTTTCTCGTTTTTTAATGCTTTGGAGCCCCTTCATCTCCCTATTGCCTAGAGAAGTGCTGTATTAAGGTGGTCCAGAATATCCTTAAATTGGATGCTTTTATACTTTAAAGCTCTGGTGAGTTTGACCCCCTGAGGGGAGTGTGTTCACATATGGTGGAGTTGGAGTGATCGGTGGAAGGTGCACACTGTGACATGCTTTATGATCTACTTGAACACCCTCTGAACCACTACTGATATTGCACGAGTCTAATGGACTTTATCTGTGTGTAGTTGGCCACACTTTCGTCTTATATGCTTAACATAGCGCTGTTTTAGTATATGACTATTTGTATTACCATATATATGTCTTATATACTATCTATTACATACCAGCAACAGTGTGTGACAACCTTGTGAAGACTTACAGAAAACATTTGACCTCTGTCATTGCCAACAAAGGATATATAACAAAGTATTGAGATGTGTGACAGACCTAGCCGGGAGAGAGACTTTTGGAGGGGACTGAATGCTAGCCTCTTGCTGTTTGATCGTGGGCCCTGGCATTTGGGGGAACGGTGCTCTTTGTGAGCTGTATGCCTGAGGACCCTTGAGGTGGTATTACTGTGGATTCGGTCCTGGTCCTCCAGGACACACAGACTCTGGGGACCCTGGATTTGCCATGTTAGAAATAGTGGCTGATTCATAATGCTGGGACAAATACTGTTAGGAGAGGCTGATGTCAATTCCAGTCACCTGTCTGTCTGTTGCCTGCTAGAATGTGTATTGTAAATAAGTCTAGAGTCATAAGATCCCCATTGTTGTTTGTGTTAATTAACTCTGCTATTGTGTGAAGAAGAGTTCGTGTGGATTTGTGATAATGTTGATTGGGTTTTCTGAGCTACAAGACGGCCAGTCTGGCCTAAAGGTCATGTCTGAGTCATCTAGGCTATCTAAAGGGATTAGTTAATTAGCCCATGTTAATTAGGTTTCTGGTCACAGGTGTATGTTCAGAGTAATATGAGCAGGAGATACGCACCTCCTCTTTTACTGTATAAAAGCGCCTGTATTCCTCAATAAAAGAGATTCCTGGTTGAACTTACATACAGCCTGCCCAGTGTTTGTTCTGAGCTACACAACTGGATTAGAACGGCACATAGCTGTAGTTCTAATCCCGGAGCATCGGATGACTGAACCATCAGACGTGCGATCTGCAATCTGATTCTATAGCAGCAGAGGAGTGTCTGGAGAGTGGAACCGAGCGAGCAGGGGCTCGTTACAAGGTGAACTTTTGATATTGACCCAATACTTATTTTCCCCCATAATTTGCAAATTCTTTCAAAAATCAGACAATGTGATTGTCTGGATTTGTTTCCACATTTTGTCTCTCATAGTTGAGGTTTACCTATAATGACAATTACAGGCCTCTCTCATCTTTTTAAATGGGAGAACTTGCACAATTGGTGGCTGACTAAATACTTTTTTGCCCCACTGTAAGTGTAGGTAAAAATGTTTTTTTTTTTTTAAATCTATACAAGGGATGTCACCTACAGCTAGCAGCTACTCCAGCTAACACTTTATAAGCAGTTACAGCAAATGCTTTTTTTTCCCTTTTGGGATAAAGGCTTTACAAAAATAAATAAAAGTTGATCACTGTAAGCATCCCAGTCAGTAGTAAATGGTTAGTCTCAAACCTGTTACTGCTACATCTGCAGGGCAGCTTGTTATTTTGAAAAACAACAGATTTATTGGCTGGATCTCAAGGTAAAAGTAAAATAAAGAAATCCTAAAGCAGAAAACTAATGTAGCCATCTCATCTAAGAACTGGTAAGATGCAATATAATAAATGTTTGCTTTTGAGTTTAATATTACTTTAACTCTGGACCTAGTATTATAGATTAGATGTCCACTCTTGTTTAGGTTTTCAAATGTTATATAAGTTATTGGGCTTAACCTGCGATGTTACTTCACCTACCGGTTGAATGCCAGCGAGGCACTACTATTTGTTGTTACATGCTGTATCTGCTTTTTTCTCTGTAAGTATGCCTTTTTTTAATAATAATTTTTTTGGAAGTTTTACACTATGCACAGCCTCTGTTCCTCTCTATGAGTATGGATGCTGTCTTGGAGCCTGAGGTTGGAGGAGTCCTTTCACCATTGATGGATGCCTGGATGGTCATTGATGAACTTGGTGAGCTCTCTGTTATGGGGATCCAGTTCATTTGGTAGGAGCCCATTGTTGTCTGTGGTGGAGGGAACAAAGTGTTTGTTCGGCTTTTCAAGATATCTACACTGGATCGTGGATGGTTGATTGTTTCACTGACTCTTTGAATTTTATTCTCTGTTGTTACATGAACTGAGCTGAAGAGTATCAAATCACAGAAATCGGAATGTCTTTTCACATAATCTGTTTCTTTGGACTTTATTTGGGTAGATGCTAGACATGTGCATTCGTTATTGTCCAAATGCATTTTTGTCCAAATTTCGGGATTTTCGTGTTCGTTTTAGTTTTCGATGAAGCAGCGAAAAACATACGATCACCGCGAGCGGACATTTACGATCAAATGCTCTACCCATAGCTATAGAAGAATTCTAATGTTGTTTGACTAGTAATAATAATTAATAATTATAATTATTACTAGACATACAACATTAGAATTCTACTATAGCTTGTGGGCGGAGCATTCGACCAGAAATGTACGACTGCGGCATCGCACAGTTTAGCTGCTTCGTCAAATCTTCTTAGAATATACGACAGACACCATAGGCCTTCAATTGACAGATTCGACATTAATTATTTTTCGTACGTATGCATTTTTTAACAAAACAAAATAAATAAAAACGAATTTCGGGAGTAACTAAATAAATGTATTTTTCAGACGAAACCGAAACTCCAAAACCAAATATTTCAGTGTGCACATGTCTAGTAGATGGGCTCCTTTTATATGTGTATGTATTTAGATCTAACATCCAGTATTCTGATGTTTTATAGGTTCAGCTCTGAAGACATATTGCTGCACTAAGTGCAAAATATTTTTTCTTTATTTATAATATATCCAAACATATAGATACTAGCACCTTATTCCTCTCATAGCTTTTCAATTTGTTACTCAAACTATCCTCAGGCAGATAATTAACAGTCTACATACAAAAAGCTCTCTAAGGTGTAAACCATACAGATTAAATGCTAATGTGCCCTAGACTCCCCCTCGCATAGGATGCCACAAGGTTGGTGTTTTATGATATTGTAAGTGGATATTAATAAAAATGAATGTGTTAACGTTACTGAGACTATAATATGTGATTTCAGTACCTTAAAATTCCCATACAGCTATTTTGAATTATTTGGTTGTCAGTGTTTTTGGATAAACTCTTCTGGTATAATTAACAAAAATAAATCCAATATGTGTGGGACATTGAAGGTGTTCAGATTGATGTATAATATGCACCATAATTAAAATTCATACATCTATTTGAATTTTTTAGGGTTTAAAAATTCCATCACATTCTGGCCAAACATGGCTTATTTGTGCATCCACAATATAATGAACAATAAAATATGGTAAATAGTTTCACAGCAGATTGCAGAAGTGCTGTTATCTTTACTTGCATTCACTCAAGTGATTTTAAGGACTTTGAATGGCAATAGCAGGGGGGAACCCAATGGTCCTTCCACAACACGTTTCGAGGGTACCAAATATCTCACTTCCCCATGCTCTGTGAAATTAGATAAATAAAATCATCATACATTTCCATTCAATAAATAGATTGTATAGCAACAATGCATGTGATTTACATTATGTACAATACAAATCCTATTTCCATGAATCATAAATCATAGAGTCATGAAACTGGAAAGGAAACACAACAAACCTCTCATTGGGAGGGGAACCAGACAATCACAGAGAAGAACAAAAACAGAAGAAAGAAAAAAAAAGGAAGGGGGACATCTACATTTTGGGGGACTTGAGGCATTGGGGTATATACACATACCGTTAGAAGAGCCCCAAAGAGTATCCTCTCAACATAAAAGAAAGAAATTTGTACCACTCTGTTAAGTGTTCTCATTTAACCCACAATAGATAGTGTGTAATCACTGGGGGGGGGGCTAAAGGCTATGAAGCTGTATATTTGACCTAGAATATTAACCTCCCTGGCGGTATGATTATTTCATATTGTAGGCCTGTAATTTTAGCAATATACACTTAAATCTGTCCAAACCAGAGTCTAGTAGACATCTCGGGTTTGAAACACGAAATCATAAATTATAATATAATAAAATAATAAATAACTATAAATAATTATACCAAATAATAATATAATAATAATAAAAATTATTCAATAATGTAATCAAATCAAAAACACTGAAATTTGCTCAGTTGCAGAATTGTCGCTGTCATTACTTTTCAGTGTTTGATGACGGATCTCCCCACAAATCACTATCACTCAATTCTGCGAGTGATTCTAATTCATTATCGCTGTTTTCTAGCTGGTCTAAAACCGCTTTTGATGTAAAGGGAAGGTTTTGGTTGCTATGGACAATCTCCAGTTTCCAGGCAGAAAGAACAGTTTTTATAATATAAAACTGCATGCAGGGCACTGGACAGACCACTAGGGACAAAAGGGATGTGAAATAATTTCCTACAGTATACTGTAATCTGTAAGTATTGTGTGTGTTTCACTTTTTGAATTTGGTGCCGTTCTCTGTCCCCATGCGTCGCAAAGCTCACAGGAAACGGAGTTCGACTCCGTGATGAATCGAGCGGAGGACGAGCCGCTCACACTTGGGGAGACATCGCAGAATCCAAGGGACAAGGTAAGTAAGCTCTTCCTGGATCCTGCGATGCGATCCCGAGTCTGGCTCGGGTTTGCCGCTTTTGGTTCTGAAAATCCACCCCGAGCCAGACTCGGGAATACCGCCAGGGAGGTTAAGGGATATTAGTTCAAATATCTTTGAAAAATGAATAGATAAATCTTGTCCCTTCCATGTTCCCATTTTAACCTATATAATCGTCCTCGAGAGGGCCTCCCGAAACTCAAATATAGGCAAACAACATCCTAATTCCAAGCCTGCAATACACATAATGTACAATAATAAAGAAGACCCCTTAACAGAGCATGTAAAATAATTATGGCAGCTCTACACCTAAATATAAAGGGACCCTTTATATGCCCAATCACTCATGCCACCTCCCTTTATACAAATAACCAAATGTATGTAGAAACACCCACCTTAAGCCATCCAGTAAAACCGATATATATTACATGTGTTTACTCAAGTAGTGCAACAGAAAGACTGCACCAGGACATATTACTAGTATACGATGCATAGAATATTATGCCTTTGCCTTGCAAGTAAAAAAAAAAAAAAATGTGCAGTGGTTTGCAACCGCTTTAAAATATAACTTGGGTTTACTTTACATAATGAAACCTAAGAACAAAACCACTGAAATATAATCGTAAGGATTTGTGAAACTTATTTATATATATATAGAAAATCCCAAGAAATTCTTTAAGTATGTAAACAGTAAAAAAGGGAGGACAGACCTTATTGGCCCCATAAAGAATGAGGAAGGACATCTGTTTACGAAGGATGGGGAGATGGCAAAGGTATTGAATTTATTCTTCTCCTCAGTCTTCACAAGGGGAATCGGGGGCTTCAGTAACCAAAACTGCAGTGTTTATCCTCATGTTACATCACAGGAAGCACCTCCATGGTTAACAGAGGACAGAATTAAAATTAGACGTGAGAAACTTAACATTAATAAATCATCGGGACCAGATGGCTTGCATCCGAGGGTACTTAGGGAACCCAGTCAAGTGATTGCCAGACCGTTGTTCCTAATTTTTACAGACAATCTACTGACTGGAATGGTACCAGCTGATTGGAGAAAAGCCAATGTAGCACCAATATTTAAAAAGGGCCCAAAATACATCCCTGGGAATTACAGACCAGTTAGCCTAACATCAATAGTATGTAAACTCTTGGAGGGGATGATAAGGGACTATATACAAGATTTTAGTAATGAGAACGGTATCATTTGCAGTAATCAGCATGGATTCATGAAGAATCGTTCTTGCCAAACCAATCTACTAACCTTCTATGAGGAGGTGAGTTGCCAGCTAGATAAAGGAAGGCCCGTAGACGTGGTGTTTATGGATTTTGCAAAAGCATTTGACACAGTTCCCCATAAACGTTTACTGTACAAAATAAGGTCCGTTGGCATGGACCATAGGGTGAGTACATGTATTGAAAACTGGCTGCAAGGGCGAGTTCAGAGGGTGGTGATAAATGGGGAGTACTCGGAATGGTCAGGGGTGGGTAGTGGGGTCCCCCAGGGTTCTGTGCTGGGACCAATCCTATTTAAATTGTTCATAACCGACCTGGAGGATGGGATAAACAGTTCAATCTCTGTATTTGCAGACGATACTAAGCTAAGCAGGGCAATAACTTCTCCGCAGGGTGTGGAAACCTTACAAAAAGATCTGAACAAATTAATGGGGTGGGCAACTTCATGGCAAATGAGGTTCAATGTAGAAAGATGTAAAATAATGCATTTGGGTGGCAAAAATATGAATACAATCTATACACTGGGGGGGGGGGGACCTCTGGGGGAATCTAGGATGGAAAAGGACCTGGGGTCCTAGTAGATGATAGGCTCAGCAATGGCATGCAATTGCCAAGCTGCTGCTAACAAAGCAAACAGAATATTGGCATGCATTAAAAAGGGGACCAACTCCAGAGATAAAACGATAATTCTCCCACTCTACAAGACTCTGGTCTGGCCGCACCTAGAGTATGCTGTCCAGTTCTGGGCACTAGTCCTCAGGAAGGATGGAAATGGATCGAGTACAAAGATGGGCAACAAAGGTAATAAAGGGTCTGGAGGATCTTAGTTATGAGGAAAGGTTGCGAGCACTGAACTTATTCTCTCTGGAGAAGAGACACTTGAGAGGGGATATGATTTCAATATACAAATACCGTACTGGTGAGCCCACAATAGGAATAAAACTTTTTCGCAGAAAAGAGTTTAACAAGACTGATTAAAATTAGAAGAAAAGAGGTTTAAACTAAAACTACGTAGAGGGTTCTTTACTGTGAGAGTGGCAAGGATGTGGAATTCCCTTCCACAGGCGGTGGTCTCAGCGGGGAGCATCGATAGCTTCAAGAAACTATTAGATAAGCACCTGAATGACCGCAACATACAGGGATATACAATGTAATACTGACACTTAATCACACATTGGTTGGACTTGATGGACTTGTGTCTTTTTTCAACCTCACCTACTATGTAACTATGTAACTATGTAAATGGAAAAGCTAGCAGGGTCTGTACCAGCGACAGGTTGAGATTACCTGACGCACTTGTGAATCTCCCTCTTCACTTGTGAGTCATTCTCTTGCCGTTCATCTCTTTTCTTCCTCACCACATCCCTATATGGACAGCCAACTTCAGCCACGAGCAGTCGGGACTGTCATGTGCATGGCTGACTTACTCACCTTTTGTTACCAGCGTTAACCGGCTGGATATTGGAGGACTTTTTAAGTACATTCAATCAGGGCCATATGGGCTTCATCTATAGCCACTAACTGATACCCTTTTGACTGACTGACGTTGGACTGTGGGTGTGTTTGGTAGGGATACCAGTGGGCTGGCTGTTTTGATCGGGGTTATACACCCTTGCTCTACTATGGGGCAGTCCCTCATTCGCCCATTGTGGCTTTAAGGTGGAGCACTACACCCAGTGGGAGTGGGTTCACACATGGTCCCTGGCTGGGTGCATTAGGGCCTGATTACGAGGAGAGGGTGGGCTCAGCTCCCTGTTGGGACTGCATCTCCCACCCTTCGTTTTCATTTTGCGAGGGGTGGTGTATTCTGGTCCCAGTCTTAGGGTGGGGTTCTTTTGGGTGGTAGTTTAGGTGGTTTTTCTTGGGGGAACATGGGGACATGGGCAGACTCTGTTATGCTTGTATACACCCTTCAGTGGTTTATGCCCAATAAATTTTGTAGTTAACTCAGTTTGGTTGTGTTAAGTCTTCTTGTTTTTTGTTTTTCTTTTTTGTTGGTATTATATCAAGATTACACCCCCTGATACACAGGGTGAGTACTACACTCTTATTTAGTGGGATTCCCATGTTCCTCATGTTTTGGATTGCACAAAAAGCTTGACAGAATAGGGTTTTAGGCAAGTATGCCTGTTTCCAAAAATCCCGGAAAGGGAAAGCCTGCTAGGGGTAAGTGCCCTATAAGCACAGTTACCCTTTAATGATATCATCTTCTTTAAGTTTGTGGCAGAATTTTTATTATTTCAGGCATTCTTTATGACCTTGTACAAACAACATCTAAACTGTTAACACATAATTCTATTCATCGTTCCCTGTTTAGGCGCAATTATTCATTTATAGACAGACTCTTGGGCTTCTGAGGTTGGAGATGAACATCCTTGCCAAATATTTATGGAGTTTTATAGTGTATTTCAAGTAGCTGTGGTTTTCTGTAAACTTGATAATGGTGTTTTTGAGTTATGTCCATAAAGACTAAAGCATCATTACTGTAAATGTTTAAAATTTCAGCAACCACATAACGTGCTGCCATCCTATCAGATAACAATGACTGCTTCTACTTATATTCAGATGTAGCCTAATATCTTGCTCTACAACATAATAGACATCTGCAATACATACCCCACCGCTGTTACAGAACATTCAAACTTCTTAAATGTACCAAATATTACATTTATAAAGAAATTCATAATTAGGCTTCAAAACTGTCATGAATATAAACATATCAATTAAGCTAATCCCAGACAAATATTTTAGAAACAAAAGAGAAAAAAATATGGCATTGAAATTACAGTTACAAATACAAACAAAAAAGTTCTAAAAAATATCCTAAAACATCTCAAAAAACAATAATCTAAAGAAAACCAAAAAAAACTCAGAGAGGAAAAAGTATATTCAGGATCATCCAAGACTGAATTAAGACTATATTTAGCAGCTAAAGTTGACTGCTTAGTTTCCTTGAGAGTCATAGACTTTAAGTAAATAAATACATCTACATTCTCTCTGTAGGATCCCAATCACCCTCACCAGAGGCGGCTCTAGGCTTTGTGAGGCCTTAGGCATAACTTAGACATGAGGCCCCACTCACGTCCATAAGGGAAAAAATAATTCAAGCAATGAAAATGAATTGCATATAGTACTGGTGTCAGTGTCCCCTATTTCAAAGCTGGTGTCAGTGCTGGCATGCTCTCAGTACTGGTGTCAGGGCACTCTATCTCAGTGCAGTGTGCTCTGTCTCTGCGCTGATGTCATTAACCTCTCTCTCTCAGTGCTGGCGTCAGTGCTCTGTCTCTCTGTGCTGGTGTCAGTGCTCTGTCTCTCTCAGTGCTGGTGTCAGTGCTCTGTCTCTCTCAGTGCTGGTGTCAGTGCTCTGTCTCTCTCAGTGCTGGTGTCAGTGCGGTCTCTCTCAGTGCTGGTGTCAGTGCGGTCTCTCTCAGTGCTGGTGTCAGTGCGGTCTCTCTCAGTGCTGGTGTCAGTGCGGTCTCTTAGGATAGTAGGATAGCAGAGGCAGCTCTTTAGGCAAACTAGTTGGCCGCGAGGCCCCTGAGAGGGTGAGGCCTTAGGCGACCGCCTAATTTGCCTAATTAGAGAGCCGCCTCTGACCCTCACTTTCACTTTTTTCTATCCTATCAACACATAACCTATCCTATCCTTAAACATCTTTTTTTTTTTACCGGTATAAAGCGAGCCTCATATGCAGCTCATCATGTAAATGACACATAATTTCACAGTTGGAAAAATGTCATGGCCCAACAGCTTTGCCTGGTAGAATTTTGAGCTCTTTCTCCTCTACAAAAATGTAGCAAATACTACAACATTGGCATTATTATGCACCCTTACTTATTTACATTTTCTTTCATGTTGCTATCACATTCAGCATGGACTAACTCATCTTTCAAATAACATGATTCCTTATAAACTATTAAAGATTTAAATTGTTTAGAAAGTCTCAAATTTTTTTTGCAAAGCCTTTTTTGGAGGATCTTACGCTGAGCTGAAGATCTGGTAATAAATCTTACTGATAAATACTCTTAATTTTTTTCTCTTCTTTTCACATTCATCTCATCTATCTTCCTTCTCCGTTTGGCTTTTTTTTATTGGCCTTAGATAGTATTTTATTTTTTTAACCTCTCTTATTGTATCTTCATTCTAAGGAGGCAGCTTCTTTTTCAAATTCATAATCTAGAATGCTATTTTCTACTGATGTGTTAATGTCCATAAGATATTAGGGCCTGTAGATGACTACTACTGACATCCAAAATTGTGTATCTTGCAGCAGGCTCCCTAAGGCAAATTTGTATAAAGTTTCCCTTCTTTACAATTTTTTATATTCAGGAAATGTAAATCTTTCCTGTCACTAGTGAATGTAAACTTTTCTTTTTTTTTACTTCATTATTCTTTATTGAAAAAAAATTCATCTACATACAAACCATAAAATAACATTTACCCTTTCAACCCTTCGCCACCCCATTCTCTAAGGGAATATATTACTAACATAGCTTTCACTTTATAATACATGCATATTCCAATTACTATATTGCCCTAGTTCCTCCCATCCACCAAAACTTCCATAAAAAAAACTTTCCTAATCAACCATTATCCCCATTTATGACATTATTGTCTTGTTCATCCCTGCTTCACTCATTCTGCAGTAACCCCTAATTCTCTCGCTCACTCATACATTCCCATTGTTTGTTTTTCCTTATTAATAGATCTCACCTCATCTATTAATCAGTTTGTTGTTGTTACCTTCCCCTTATATCTTAAATATACCTCTTCCCTTAGTTTAAAATTGTATGGTCCTTCTACCTTATATATATTCTTTATGAATTCTCCTCTCTTTCTGTAGGGAGGCTCTCCATTACATCCAACCAGAGTCTCCAAATCTTTTCAATTCTTTTTTAAGTTACCCCTTTTAATGTATATAAACTTTTCTTTCCTTATTGTTTCCTTTATGACTTTTACCCTTTCTCCGAATATTGGGGGCATCACTGACTGCAATCTCTGTGCAATTCATTTTCTTGCTTGAAATAAACATCTAAGTACTGCTATCTGTGTGTTACCAAAGAGAAAGAACAGTAATACTATGCCAATCAGTGCCACATCCAGTATTGAGAACAAAAGAAAAAGGGCTCCCCTAGGGTGGACTTTAAAGACACATAAAATTGGTTAAAAAAGAGTGGAATACATACTGTATACAAATATAAAACAATGGAATGTTTAAACACGTTTCAGTGTTATCAACATATTTACAACGCATGAGAAGTCCTCTTTGCACTCTTTTTGTGTGCAAAGAGGACTTCTCATGCGTTGTAAATATGTTGATAACACTCAAACTTGTTTAAACATTCCATTGCTTTATATTTGTATATGTATTATTTTTAGTGATAATGTCTAAATATCAATAAATATTTTTGTACCACTATACTCTATACACTTTTTAACCACTTTTATGTGCCCACCCTAGGGAAGCCCTTTTTCTTTTCTGTGTTACCAAGGGCACTCTTTCCTTCCACATAACCCAACATACATATCTTTGCCTCTAGGTCTAGAGATGTCCCAAAGACTGAGTTTATGGTGCCCAAAACTTCTCCCCAGTACCAATGTAACTGTGGGCATCTCCAAACAATATGTATGAGATCCCCTCCTGTAGCCTGGCATCTAGGGTATTTGGAATCTGGTCTTCGTCCGAATAAAAACAACCTCTGAGGGGTATAATACACTCTGTGCAACAAAAATAAATGTGACACTATCTGAGAGGGGGACATTGACACCAATGGGCCCAGTTCCAATATTCGCCTCCATTCTGTCTCTGTTATATCCCCTATATCTTCCTCCCACCTCTTCCTACTGGGGAGCTCTTCCATCCCAGCTATTGCCTTCTTACATAGTTGCAAATATATCCCAGAGATTAATCCCTTCAAAGTGTCTGCATCCATTACCTTACAGAGGAGAGGAACATTACACCATTCTAATACTTGCGTTTTAAACTACATCCACCAAAGCAAGTATTCTTCTCTAAGCTCCTGGAATCTTTTTAACGTCCAATCTTCATATATATGGGTGAGGAGGCTTATGCCACAATTTACCCATTCTTTAAATTCCTCCTTTATCTGTACTTCATGTAGTATTTTATTATTCCAAAGGGGGGGGGGTATTCTGTAAATCTATGATATCCCATTAAGGTCTTAGCTGTTTCCCATACTTTAACCATCAATACCAGTGTTGGGCTCCTAACAGAAAAGGAATCTGCTTCCATTGCCTCCGTTACTGTATTATGGGATGTGTTTGATAATACCTACTTAACCCCTCCTGGGTCTGTTGCTCCATCCCACCTGCTGTAACTGTGCTGCCAGAAAATAGCTTCATGGATGTGGTAGCCCCAATCCCAGGAACCTGCGGTGAGGTCAGTGGCTGGTGAGGCACTGGCTAGTATCAGAGCCAGGTTACATACACAGCGATCGTTAGAGCGAGAGCAATAATTCTAGCACTAGACCTCCTCTGTAACTCTAAACATGTAATCTGTAAAAAGATTTCAAGCGTTGCTCATGGAGATTTAAGTACTGAAGTTTGACTACATTCCACGAGTGTGCACAATTTTAAGGCTTTATATGTTAGGTATATATTTACTTGGCGTAACATCATCTTTCACATCTTACAAAGAAATCTTTAGTGTTTTTTTTTTCCATGAAAGTTTTTTTTTTTTTTAAATGTTTGAAAAATTGCTGCTCAAATACTGTGTAACATAAAAAGTTGCAATGACCACCATTTTATTCCCTAAGGTGTCTACTAAAGAAATATATATAATACTTGGGGGTTCTGAGTATTTTTCTAGGAAAAAATTATGATTATTACATGTAGGAGAGAAGTGTTAGAATTGGCCTGGGTGGCAAGGGGTTAAATACCATAAGTAATATACAAATAATTATTATATATTGTTTTTAAGGTAATTTACTATATTTTCAAAAACTGTACTCAAGGTGGCTTAACAGACAAATTACTGAAGCTTGAAGTTATAACTTCCAACCCGTAATTTCACAGTAAATAGATAAATAATAAATTATTATGTTATAACATATAGCATATAAATATATGATTTAGCTTGATTATAAAATGACCTTTTCAACAGCAGCAGATTCTCATTCTCCGTCTTAACTGTGTGAGAAAAACATGGGATTGTGGGTAATACTTATACCCATAAACCCATGTATTTCCTTGTAGTTAGGAGGGCTGGGCTGGAAGGGAGCATTTGTCTTTTAGGCACATGCCCCTTCTATGACACTGCAGTGAGAGGCGTGCCTCCACTGCAGCATTTTTATTGGACAGCTGGGGCTAATGGTACTTTACCATTGGTCCAAGACTCCAAGCTGTCCATTGTGCTCAGTGCTTCTGACAAGAAGTGAGGAGAGGCACTGTAAGCTCAACCCCTCGGTCTGCTGCAAACAGAGTGTGCCAACTTGTATTTAAACGGGCCACTCTGTATGTAGCTTCTGACAGGCTGCACAAGGAGCCCCATATCTCCAGAACCATAGTCGTAGTTTTTACCAGTGGTGGGGTAGGACATAGGCTACCTACCCCCCAAATTTGAGGTCTCTGTGACTTAAGGTCTCCAAACTACGACCCTTGAAGCTCAATTGTTTTTCTTAATGATCATGGCAGGTGAGCCTCACCTGCCTCCCCTGAGTGCATGCCCCTGGCCAATCCTCCCTCATCCCTTTGTAGCGGTAGTGCGCGCAAGCGTATTCTGGCAGCTCCCTTTTTCCATATTATCTCTCTAAAAAGAGTTTCAATTTTCTGGAACCATTTCTTATGTATCCATACTGGTGAGTTGTGCAACATATACAGTAATTGTGGCATCTATATTATTTTAATCAAATTGCATCGCCCCACTACCGACAAAGGGAAATGACACTAGATGTTGCTTTTCCGTTGAAATCTAGCCAGAAGAGGGATTATATTATTGGGGTCTCTCGTGATATGTATTCCTAGGTATTTCATTTTCTCTACTACTCCTAATTGGGGGGTTTCATCTGGTAAGGGATTACTGAGAAAGTCTACAGGAAAAAGTGCAGATTTTCCCCAGTTTATAGTTTAAACTAAAAAAAAATGAAGTCTTTGATTATTTTCATTGCTGTCACCAGGAAGAGCTGAGTATCCCCCAGAAACCGCAAAACATCATCTTCAAATAATGCAACCTTTTCCTCTCCCACAGCCCTTCGAAAGCCCTGCATATCTGGGGATGATCTAATAGCCATTGCCAAAGGCTCCATCGCAAGGGCAAAGAGCAGGGGGGATAAAGGGCTCCCCTGTCTTGTTCCCCTAAATAATTGAAAGGTCTCTGAATATTCATTATTTACTCTAACTTTCGCTTGAGGGGGCATCGTAAAGTATTTTTATCCAGTTAACAAAGGGAGGGCCAAGCTGGAACTCTGCAAGAATCTGCTAGGGATAGTGCCATTCCAGGCTGTCAAAAGCCTTAACAGTGTCCAGTGTCAGGATGGCCCTTGACCCCTTGTTATCTGTTGGGGTCTGTAGGTTTAGATATACCTGCCTTATGTTCATGCTAGTGGACCTATCTGGTATAAAGCCTGATTGGTCTGGATGTATAAGTTTCTGGATGATTTTATTCAATCTAGCGGCCAACACTTTCGCCAGAATTTTAACATCTCTGCACAACAGGGATATAGCCCTATACGAAGATGCCTCAAGTGGATCTTTCCCTTCTTTGGGAAGAACGACTATAGTGGCTTCCATCATAGAGAGTCTTTTTTCCATGGCTTCCCAATTTAATACTTTTAATAATTCCGGAAACAATACCCCCCCCCCCATACTATATATAGATTTCCACTGGAAGGCCATCCGGCCCAGGGGATTTTTGATTTGCCATGGCCGCTACCGCCTTTTGTAATTCTTCCAGGGTTATAGGGGCATCCTTTCTTTCTCTATCCTTCTCTAAAAGGGTTGGGACCTCCAGGCCCTTAAAAAAAGTCCCCCATCTCACCTTCACCGTCATCCTGTTGTGACCTATACAATTCTTCATAATACCCTTTAACTGTATCTGTGATCTCTGGTGTATATAATGAAATCTTGCCCTTTGATGTCCTAATTGCAGGGATAATGGAGTAGAAGCTTTCCTTAGCACAGTTGTTTTATATTCTTTTTGTTTAGCTGACCATTCCCTAAGCCTATCAGGTGTCGGGTCCTCCACATATTGTTTTTCTGCCTTTACCACTCCCTCCTTAATAGGCTATTCCCTTTCTTTGGTCCATCTCTTTAACTTCGATACTGGATTAGTATGCCCCGGAGATATGCTTTAAGGTCATCCCATATCACCCCTGCTGAGGCCGTACCAGTGTTTGTCACAACAAACTCTTTTAAAGCTATCAACCCCTCATCTGGTTTTCCCATTAGTTCCATCCAGAACAGGCTTATTTTCCATTCACATGGATGGCGACCTCTCCTCTAGGCTCACCGACATCACCAACGGTGAATGATCCGAGAGGCCTCTTGGCATATAATCTATATTCCTTACTAGCTGTAGTACCTCCTTATTCCCAAGGGCCAAATCCATTCTGCAGAGTGGGGAGTGTGTTCTGGAATAACAAGAATATCGCTGACCATTTGGATTGCGCACTCTCCAGATGTCCATCAACTCCACCTCCCCCAAAAGTTGAGACACCCGACTATCGGATGCACCATCTATTGGTGACCCTGGTGAGAACCTAGCCACTCTCCTATCCATGACTATATTGAAATCCCCCACTAAAATGACTGGTATGTCGGTCTTATCTACCATAAACTCCATTAATCTATATAGGATCTCAGCTTTAAATGGTGGAGGAATATATATGTTAGCAAGAACATACATTTTATTTGCTATAGAGCAAAGTGAGTACACCCCTCACATTTTTGTAAATATTTTATTATATCTTTTCATGTGACAACACTGAAGAAATTACACGTTGCCACAATGTAAAGTAGTGAGTGTACAGCTTGTATAACAGTGTAAATTTGCTGTCCCCTCAAATTAACTCAACACACAGTCATGAATGTCTAAACTGCTGGCAACAAAAGTGAGTACACCCCTAAGTGAAAATGTCCTAATTGGGCCCAATTAGCCATTTTCCCTCCCCGATGTCATGTGACTCGTTAGTGGTACAAGGTCTCAGGTGTGAATGGGGAGCAGGTGTTATCGCTCTCACTCTCTCATACTGGTCACTGGCAGTTCAACATGGCACCTCATGGCAAAGAACTGTCTGAGGATCTGAAAAAAAAATTGTTGCTCTATATAAAGAAGGCCTAGGCTATAAGAAGATTGCCAAGACTCTGACACAGAGCTGCACCACGGTAGTTAAGACCATACAGCGCTTTAACCGGACAGGTTCCACTCAGAACAGGCCTTGCCATGGTCGACCAAAGAAGTTGAGTGCACGTGCCCAGCGTCATATCCAGATGTCGTCTTTGGGAAATAGATGTATGAGTGCTGCCAGCATTGCTGCAGAGGTTGAAGAGGTTTGGGGTCAGCCTGTCAGTGCTCAGACCATACGTCGCACACTGCATCAAATTGGTCTGCATGGCTGTCGTCCCAGAAGGAGGCCTTTTCTAAAGATGATGCACAAGAAAGCCAGCAAACAGTTTGCTGAAGACAAGTAGACAAAGTACGTGGATTACTGGAACCATGTCCTGTGGTCTGATGAGATGAAGTTAAACTTTTTGGTGTCAAGCGTGTGTGGCAGCAACCAGATGAGGAGTACAAAGACAAGTGTGTCTTGCCTACAGTCAAGCATGGTGGTGGGAGTGTCATGGTCTGGGGCTGCATGAGCGCTGCCGACACTGGGGTGCTACAGTTCATTGAAGGAACCATGAATGCCAACATGTACTGTGACATACTAAAGCAGAGCATGATCCTCTCCCTTCTGAGACTGGGCCGCAGGGCAGTATTCCAACATGATAACAACCCCAAACACATCTCCAAGACGACCGCTGCCTTGCTAAAGAAGCTGAGGGTAAAAGTGATGGACTGGCCAAGCATGTCTCCAGACCTAAACTCTATTGAGCATCTGTGGGGCATCCTCAAACGGAAGGTGGAGGAGTGCAAGGTCTCTAACATCCCCCAGCTCCGTGATGTCGTCATGGGGAAGAGGACTCCAGTGGCAACCTGTGAAGCTCTGGTGAACTCCATGCCCAAGAGGGTTAAGGCAGTGCTGGAAAATAATGATGGCCACACAAAATATTGACACTATGTGCCCAATTTGGACATTTTCACTTAGGGGTGTACTCAATTTTGTTGCCAGCGGTTTAGACTTTAATGGCTGTGTGTTGAGTTATTTTGAGGGGACAGCAAATTTACACTGTTATACAAGCTGTACACTCACTACTTTACATTGTAGCAAAGTGTCATTTCTTCAGTGTTGTCTAGGGATGAGCTTCGTGTTCGAGTCGAACCCATGTTCGACTCGAACATCGGCTGTTCGATCGTTCGTCGAATTGCGAACGATATGGGCCGTTCGCGCCAAATTCGTGTGGCGCGTCACGGCCCATAATTCACTGCGGCATCGCAGTGCATTGCTGGCTGGTGATTGGCCAAGCATGCACTATGACCCGCATGCTTGGCCAATCACAGCGCCGCCTGAATAGAGAGCCGTAATTGGCCAAAGCCAAGGAGGCTTTGGCCAATTATGGCTCAGGGGATTTAGTACACGCCCCACACTATATAAGGCCGCCTGCACGGCGGCCCTGTGTAGTGTGTGTTCCGGCGTTCATTGAGAGAGAGAGAGAGAGACAGACAGTGACATTTGATTTGAGTTAGATAGATTAGGCAGAACAGTCAGTCAGTTAGCTGCACTTACAGTGTATTGTGTATATATATATGCATCCCAGGTGTTGCATATATATATATACACTGTATTCAGTTTAGCTAGATCCGTTCTTGTTATCTTCCTACTGACAGGCAGGCTTGTCTTGTTACAGTATTTACAGCTACCTGAAGAAAATTACTGGTGTTCCTTTGATCCTATTAGTACCACAGTCAGGCAGCTAGACTATTTACAGTTAGTGCAGTGCGTCCTGCTCACAGTGTTCAGCTAGATCTGTTCCTGTTATCTTCTTACTGACAGGCAGGCTTGTCTTGTTACAGTATATACAGCTACCTGAAGAAAATTACTGGTGTTCTTTTGATCCTATTAGTACCACAGTCAGGCAGCTAGACTATTTACAGTTAGTGCAGTGCGTCCTGCTCACAGTGTTCAGCTAAACCTACAAGTTAGTGTGGTGCGTCCACCTCACAGTGTTCAGCTAGATCCGTTCCTGTTATCTTCTTACTGACAGGCAGGCTTGTCTTGTTACAGTATATACAGCTACCTGAAGAAAATTACTGGTGTTCTTTTGATCCTATTAGTACCACAGTCAGGCAGCTAGACTATTTACAGTTAGTGCAGTGCGTCCTGCTCACAGTGTTCAGCTAAACCTACAAGTTAGTGGGGTGCGTCCTGCTCCACAGTGTTCAGCTAAACCTACAAGTTAGTGTGGTGCGTCCACCTCACAGTGTTCAGCTAAACCTACAAGTTAGTGCAGTGCGTCCTGCTCACAGTGTTCAGCTAGATCCGTTCCTGTTATCTTCTTACTGACAGGCAGGCTTGTCTTGTTACAGTATATACAGCTACCTGAAGAAAATTACTGGTGTTCTTTGATCCTATTAGTACCACAGTCAGGCAGCTAGACTATTTACAGTTAGTGCAGTGCATCCTGCTCACAGTGTTCAGCTAAACCTACAAGTTAGTGGGGTGCGTCCTGCTCACAGTGTTCAGCTAAACCTACAAGTTAGTGTGGTGCATCCACCTCACAGTGTTCAGCTAGATCCGTTCCTGTTATCTTCTTAATGACAGGCAGGCTTGTCTTGTTACAGTATATACAGCTACCTGAAGAAAATTACTGGTGTTCTTTTTGATCCTATTAGTACCACAGTCAGGCAGCTAGACTATTTACAGTTAGTGCAGTGCGTCCTGCTCACAGTGTTCAGCTAAACCTACAAGTTAGTGGGGTGCGTCCTGCTCACAGTGTTCAGCTAAACCTACAAGTTAGTATGGTGCGTCCATCTCACAGTGTTCAGCTAAACCTACAAGTTAGTGCAGTGCGTCCTGCTCACAGTGTTCAGCTAGATCCGTTCCTGTTATCTTCTTACTGACAGGCAGGCTTGTCTTGTTACAGTATATACAGCTACCTGAAGAAAATTAATGGTGTTCTTTTGATCCTATTAGTACCACAGTCAGGCAGCTAGACTATTTACAGTTAGTGCAGTGCATCCTGCTCACAGTGTTCAGCTAAACCTACAAGTTAGTGGGGCGCGTCCTGCTCACAGTGTTCAGCTAAACCTACAAGTTAGTGGGGTGCGTCCTGCTCACAGTGTTCAGCTAAACCTACAAGTTAGTGTGGTGCGTCCACCTCACAGTGTTCAGCTAAACCTACAAGTTAGTGTGGTGCGTCCACCTCACAGTGTTCAGCTAAACCTACAAGTTAGTGGGGTGCGTCCTGCTCACAGTGTTCAGCTAAACCTACAAGTTAGTGGGGTGCGTCCACCTCACAGTGTTCAGCTAAAGCTACCTGTAGAAGGTTGGTGGTGTTCTCATACTACAGGCAGGCAGTTGATTTTGCTAGCTGCAGTATCAGTACATATATATATATATATATATATATATATATATATATATATATACATATCCCAGCTTAGTGCAGCTACAGGCCATTAGTATGTCTGGAAGGCCAAGAAGGAGAGGCAGACAGTCACAAGCCAATAAGAGAGGGCAAGCAGGCTCTGTGTCTAGTGCTGGTCATGGAGACGGTGCATCCTCATCAGCATGTGGCCGTGGGACACGCTTGGGCTTTTTTTCGGCAGCTGGCCGTGTTGAGCCACAACATGCGGAAGACTTGGCCGAGTGGATGACCAAGCCGTCCTCATCATCCTCTCTCACCCATGCCCAGGGTACTTTGTCTGGCAAAGCAGCGGCCTCTTCCCTCGGCTCAATGTCATCAGTGACTCCTTCCTTAGCCCCACCATGTCCTCCTGAGGAGTCCCTCGAACTGTTTGACCACATGCTCCAGGAGGATGCCCAGCGTTTGGAAGGCTCTGATGATGATACTGAGCTCGATGAAGGCAGTAACATGAGCGCAGACAGAGGGGTGCCCAAGAAGGACAGCAATCTGGCAGTCATGCTCCCCCTGCTGCAGCATACTGCCAGGTTTGCTCCAGTGATGAGGAGGGAGGGGATGATGAGGTCACTGACTCAACGTGGGTGCCTGATGGGAGAGAGGAGGAGGAGGAGGCGGCACATCACCAACGAGGCAGGATGCCCTCCAGGGGCCAACCTAAGGGCAGCACATTGACTGCATCACACCCCAAAGCTCCACATGTGCAGGGCGCTGCAGTCTCTGCGCGTTATTCAAAAAGTTCTTTGGTGTGGGCCTTTTTTGAGACGAGTGCATCAGATCGCACCGCTGCTATTTGCAACATATGTCTCAAGCGTATCTCGCGTGGCCAAAACATCTCCCGCTTGGGTACCACATGCTTGACCAGACATATGTTGACCTGCCATGCAGTTCGTTGGCAAGCGTATCTAAAAGACCCACACCAAAGAACAAAGAGGACCTCTCCTTGCTCCTCATCAGCTGAGATCTCCAACCCCACTATACCTTCAGTCCTCTCTGAGACCTGCACTGAGAGGAATGAAGGTGTAGAATTAGGTGTGTCACAGCCAAGTACTTGTGGGCAATCTGCTTTTGGTACACCAACGTCAGATTGTACCAGGCAAATTTCCCTGCCCCAGCTGCTGCACCGCCGAAAGAAGTTTGCTTCCAGCCATCCACATGCGCAGCGGTTGAATGCTAGCTTGGCAAAATTGCTAGCACTTCAACTGCTGCCTTTTCAGTTGGTAGACTCTGCCCCCTTCCGTGAGTTTGTGGAATGTGCGGTTCCTCAGTGGCAGGTACCTAAACGCCACTTTTTCTCACGGAAGGCGATTCCGGCTCTCTACCGGCATGTGGAAGGCAATGTCCATGCCTCGCTGGACAGGGCGGTCAGCGGTAAGGTGCATATTACCACTGACTCATGGTCCAGCAGGCATGGACAGGGACGTTACTTAAGTTTCACGGCGCATTGGGTGACTCTGCTGGCAGCTGGGTAGGATGCAGGACAAGGTGCAGTAGTGTTGGAGGTTGTTCCGCCACCACGCCTCCAAAATGCTAATGATTGTGATATACCTCTCTCCTCCACCCCCTCCTCTTCTTCTTCCTCCATGGCCTCTTCCTGTGCTTTGTCCTCGGAACCAGAGGTGCTCCGTAGCCATTCAAGGGGCTACGCAAGTACGCAGGCCAAAAGATGCCATGCGGTGCTTGAGCTGGTGTGCTTGGGGGACAGGAGTCACACTGGGGCAGAGGTTCTGTCAGCTCTGCAGGGGCAGGTTCAGAGGTGGTTGACGCCATGCCAACTTAAGGCAGGAATGGTGGTTTGCGACAATGGCACCAACCTCCTCTCTGCCCTCCGACAGGGACAAATGACCCATGTGCCCTGTTTGGCTCACGTCCTTAACTTGGTGGTGCAGCGGTTCTTGGGCAGGTACCCGGGCTTACAGGATGTCCTGAGGCAGGCCAGGAAAGTCTGTGTGCATTTCCGCCGGTCATATAATGCCAGTGCTCGGCTGACGGACCTCCAAAAGGAGTTTAACCTGCCCAAGAACCGCCTAATCTGTGACATGCCCACCAGGTTGAACTCAACGTTGGCCATGCTG
Source organism: Aquarana catesbeiana (assembly GCF_042186555.1). Lineage (NCBI taxonomy): Eukaryota > Metazoa > Chordata > Amphibia > Anura > Ranidae > Aquarana > Aquarana catesbeiana. The sequence goes on along the minus strand of NC_133329.1, from coordinate 352,697,208 downwards.
CAGCGGCTGCACACGCAGCAGAGGGCCATCAATGAGTACCTGTGCGACTATGGCACCAGGACAGGGTCAGGGGAGCTTGGTTTTTTTCCCCACGCCAGTGGGCCATGATCAGGGATGCATGCACTGTCCTGTCACCATTTGAGGAGGCCACGAGGATGGTGAGCAGTGACAGTGCATGCATCAGTGACACTGTCCCCCTTGTCCACCTGTTGGAGCACACGCTGCATGGAATAATGGACAGGGCACTTGAGGCAGAACAGAGGCAGGAAGAGGAGGACTTCCTTAGCTCTCAAGGCCCCCTTTATCCAGACAGTGTTTCTGCATGCCTGCCGATCACACAGGAAGAGAACGAGGAGGAGGAGGAGGAGGAGGAGGAGGAGGAAGATTGTGTCAGTATGGAGGTGGAGCCTGGCACTCAGCATCAGCAGCAGTCTTTAAGGGATCAGTCCCAAGAAACACATGGACTTGTACGTGGCTGGGAGGAGGTGGCTGCGGACCATGTTGTCCTTAGTGACCCAGAGGACTCCGGACCGAATGCCTCAGCAAACCTACGCTGCATGGCCTCCCTGATCCTGCAAAGCCTGCGTAAGGATCCTCGTATTCGTGGTATCAAGGAGAAGGACCAATACTGGCTGGCAACCCTCCTTGATCCACGTTACAAGGGTAAGGTTGCGGACCTTATCTTGCCATCGCAGAGGGAGCAGAGGATGAAACATCTTCGGGAGGCCTTGCAGAAAGGTCTGTGCAACGCGTTCCCAGAGACTGGGAGGTTACAAACTCCTGTTTCTGGACAACGTGTTGCTGAGGTTTCGGTCAGTCAAAGAAGGAGCGGTGGAGAAGGTGGCCGTCTGACCGATGCGTTGAGACAATTTTTTGGTCCGCAGCCCCAAGGTATGATCGGTTCCAGCAACCATCGCCAGCGTCTGTTTTACATGCAGGAATACCTAGGGGCAAGATCAGACTTGGACACCTTTCCCAACGAAAATCCTCTGGGTTACTGGGTCTTGAGGATGGATCACTGGCCAGAGCTTGCACAGTATGCAATTGAGCTACTGGCCTGTCCTGCATCCAGCGTTCTTTCGGAACGCACATTCAGTGCTGCTGGAGGCTTTGTAACCGATCACAGGGTGCGTCTGTCCACCGACTCGGTCGATCGACTGACCTTCATAAAAATGAATCAGTCTTGGATCGCCACCAGCTACCAAGCACCTGATGCTGATGTAACCGAATAATTTTTTTTTAAATCTCAGATCCCTTCAAAGACTGCCTATGCTGATGCTGAGTGACTATCCCTGAGTAATTATCCTCTTCCTCCTCAATCATCGCGCTGATAGCTTGAAAGAACATTTTTGGTTCTGGGCGCCACCACCAATGCCTAAGGCACAATTTTTCAGCCCCTGTTTAACAGGGGCGTGTGATTACAATTTTTGATGCAATACTTTGCAGCAGGGCTCATTCCTGCGTTCCAACTAGAGTGTCTGTGAGGGGTTGCAGTGTTGTGGCACCAGCACCAGTGCCTAAGGCCCAATTTTTCTGCCCCTGTTTAACAGGGGCGTGTAATTGCAATTTTTGATGCAATACTTTGCAGCAGGGCTCATTCCTGCGTTCCAACTAGAGTGTCTGTGAGGGGTTGCAGTGTTGTAGCACCAGCACCAGTGCCTAAGGCCCAATTTTTCTGCCCCTGTTTAACAGGGGCGTGTAATTACAATTTTTGATGCAATACTTTGCAGCAGGGCTCGTTCCTGCGTTCCAACTAGAGTGTCTGTGAGGGGTTGCAGTGTTGTGGCACCAGCACCACCACCACCACCACCACCACCACCAAAGGCCCAATTTTTCTGCCCCTGTTCAACAGGGGCATGTAATTACAATTCCTGATCTAATATTTCACAGCAGGGCCCATTTCTGCACCCACCAAGAGCGAGTGAGGACTTACAGTGTTGTGGCACCAGCACCACCACCACCAAAGGCCCAGTTTTTCTGCCCCTGTTCAACAGGGGCATGTAATTACAATTCTTGATCTAATATTTCACAGCAGGGCCCTGTGAGGGCTTACGTTGTTGTGGCCACAACAACACCTAAGGGCCAAATTTTTGCTGAGTATATAGGGCAGGCCCCTACTTTCAAACATCTAACTTACAAACGACTCCTACTTGCAAACGGAAGGAGACAACAGGAAGTGAGATGAAATCTACCCCTAGGAAGGGAAATTCTCTCCTGTAAGAGTTAATATGGGAAAAACATTTCTCCTTTCTACTGATGCTTTCCAATCCTTGTTCCACAAAAAAACCCAAATTTTCAAAAAACATTTGTCATTGGGACAAAAAGTGAGGTGAAATCTTCTAAAGAGGAGGAAAGACAGCAAAACAAATGTCACAGGGGTGATAACCCTTCCCTATGTTTTCCAAAAAGCTTAAAAAAGATTTTTTGGCTGGAGCTAAACACGTTAAAAATGTACCCGTTCAAAATGACAAACAGATTCTACTTAACAACAAACCTACAGTCCCTGTCTTGTTTGCACCGCCTGTATACTGCTGTTCAGAGTATAAAGAGCCTTGTGGCCCCACACTTTTCCTTATTTTAATTTGGGTGCGGGGTTCCCCTTAATATCCATACAAGACCCAAAGGGCCTGGTAATGGACTGGGGGGTACCCATGCCGTTTGTCTCACTGATTTTCATCCATATTGCCAGGACCCGACATTACATTAAACCCGCAAGCAGTTTTAAATGAGATTTTTTCCTTTAAAAATGACATTTGGTGCAGGGACTGTTCTAAACACGGGAAACACGCGCCACTTTACAGGCATACTATAGACACCCCCCAGGTACGATATTTAAAGGAATATTTCACTTTTTTTTTTTACTTTAACCATCATTAAAATCACTGCTCCTGAAAAAACGTCCGTTTTTAAAAGTTTTTTTTGCATTGATACTGGGGTAGGACCCGGGTCCCCAAATCCTTTTTAGGACAATACCATGCAAATTAGCCTTTAAAATGAGCACTTTTGATTTCGAACGTTCGAGTCCCATAGACGTCAATGGGGTTCTAACGTTCGTGCGAATTTTCGGTCCGTTCGCAGGTTCTGGTGTGAACCGAACCGGGGGGTGTTCGGCTCATCCCTAGTGTTGTCACATGAAAAGATATAATAAAATATTTACAAAAATGTGAAGGGTGTACTCACTTTTGTGGGATACTGTATAAGTGGAACAAGGAGTGTGAGGTTCCCCTACCTTTGGACACTTTTTTCCTTCTTTTTTGTTGTTGTTGTACCAAAGAGAATAGATATGTCACTTGGGACACATGGAATGGTCATTTTTAGAGGCCCCCAGAGTAAGCCTAGAGAGGTTTAGAGTCAGAATGTATGGGGGGTATGTGGGGTGTATGTTTTAGGGGGGATGAGCAACTGTTTGTTTGTGGGATTTATAGACACAGAAACATCACAGAAAGGAGTCAAGGATTTTACACAAATGCAATATTATGTGGTTCTTTCACAGAAAGGGGTTAAAGATTCTACACTAATGTAATATTATAAATAGGAAAATAATGATGAATCCGCGCAATGGGGGTAGGTAAAAAAGTGGTTCAGAACTGCTGCCTCCACAAATGCAATCACCACCGAAGTGGAAAAAGCTGAACTGAGAAGAAATTAGATGTGGGTACGGCGCTGTTCTGGTTTTATGGCAAAGTGTTATGGCACTGTGATAACATATTAAAGTCACCTCTGATAGGTGAGTGAAAGTATGAAAATGTTGGTTGATAAAAATTCTTGAAAAACTTTATCCCAAAAAATGAGTAACAATCAAAAGTGATTTTGCATAAAAATAGAAAATGATGTGTATGTAATTTGCTTCAGACAGTGGCTGATCCTATGCAACTCACTGTTTAACACGTGGTGCTGTTATATCAAAATATGCCCATGTATTCATACCGTACATTGATTTGAAGTGCTAAGGTGAGTGGGAAGGAAAAAGGAAGGGGGGGAGGGGGGGGAATCCAGTCAATGGTAAAGTGACTTGTGCTCAAAATAACAAGCGTTAATCAGAAAAAACAATGTTGCTTTGAATAGTCTTAATTATAGTGCGCAGGTGATAGTTGTGCTTGAAAGCTTATTCCTCTTGGTAAACAATATTATTCAATGCAATCTTCTTATTCCAGTGTTCATTAGTGACAGTGCTTGATATTCGTGCTCTTACTGTGCAAACATTCACCGGATACTTTCACCCCTGCAGGGGTATTGCGCAGTCACAGTCTATGCCACTGTGCAGCAGTTCCTGGCAATCCCGGATCGTGTTATGTTAACATAAAAGAGAAGGGGTGCCCATAGCGTAAAAACGTTTAAAACCTTTATTCTAAAAGTAACAGAATGGTACTCACATTGTAAAAATTCAATTCAAGCATAAAAGATCTGAGTTTAAACCATCAAACAATCCTGTATTCGTTGGGAGATGACGCACGACGTTGGTCAGGCCACTTTTTTTTGTTTGTTTAAGAATTTTTTGCACATGTTTAGGTAGGCTTGAATATAAGGGATATGGCTTATCTGAATTAATCTTTAATGCAACCTAAAATGCTTAATATATGCTCTTGGAATGTTCGGGAGCTAGGGGATCCAGTTAAGAGAACTGCAGTCTTTTCCACAGTAGGTGCATATAGAGGTAGAGGTACTCTGCCCACAGGAGACACATCTCACTAAGGCCACAATGATACAACTTAAATGGAGGGATTTTCAGAACCAATATCACTCTGTTCACATCTCATATTTCAGAGGAGTGAGTATTCTGGTTGGAACGGGGTTGGTGTTCCCCTGTAGGCAGACTATTATAGATGAATACGGTCGATATATTTTTTTACATTGCTCTATAGAAAGTAAATGTAAACTTTGGATTGTAGTCATTCAAAGTCTACATCCAATCCCACCAAGTGGGTATCAAGTGGTACTTCCAATCATAGAAATGAAATGTGGGGTGTCCCTTTCATATAATGCTAAGGTTTCTAGATGTGGTTTTAGAAAAAAGTCAACAGAAAAGTAGCCTTTTCAGTCAACGAGTCTTTCCAAGAAACTGTTGGTCTCCCTTTTTTTTCAGGTCTTTCCATCTATTTCTCTGAGAATCTTTGATACTTTTTTGGGTTGTCCAATATAGTTTTCGCCATTTATTTATATTGTTTAAAAGTCATGATAAGCACATTCCCATATTTATCCGTTGATTTAATAATTTAATCTTTATACTCTCAATACAATATTAATTTGCTCTTTTGTGATATCGTTCCTCTTATTGCCTAAAAAATTATTCAGCATAATTTCATTGCCTTCCTTTCTAACAAATGAAAATAATGTCATATTTTGGGATAAGGGTATGAAGGAGGTTAACCTATTTCCAAACTGATCTTTTCTCCCTGACTTCTCCCATTTGATGGACGCTTCCTCCCTATCATCCATTTCCTCTTCTGCGATACATCCATAAGGCCATTAGATCTTTGAAGGCCCTGTACTCTTTTCTGCTTATATCTTTCTAATCAGAGAATAAACATTGTGACAGTAAAACGTAATCGCCAGATATGTACATCTCTCTCCATATAATCCTGTTGTATTATGCGATCTACACATTTTGGCACCTGTGTTTTTTCTCGTCCCTCTAATAAAGGCCCTTGTGCATGAGTGATATTATCTGTATTCTTACCATCATGTTATTGTGAAGTTTTGCTGTTTATTGTAACCCTTCTAAATTTTTTAGTAGTTCTTTTGTTTCTCTATCCACTCAATTTATTAATCCCTATAGTGATTACATACGATATTTTTATTATACACATATTACAATTTTCATCCCATCTTTTCTTTTGTATATCTGCAAATACTTGGATCCGTAAGCCCAGTGAGCACATACAGTATGTGTATACATATTTTTCAAGAAAGACCATATTCCACTGTATTTTAATTTTTATCTCATACAGTATGCTTTACATTTTAGAAAATTATTTTCATATTACTTTTCTCTTTTCTTGCTATCAGAGGTCCCGTGCTGTTGTATTTTTCTCATTATCATATCCATTTCAACACTTTCTCAATACTTTTCTAAAAAAAAAAAAAAATACAAGAAAAGATACGATTGTGGTTTTGTAAAGTTTATATGCATGATACATGTTGGTTTACATTATTTAAAAAAAAAAATAACATCCGTTTTTTAATTGTCCTAATAAAAAATCAATATATTTTATGTATTAACTCTGGTAGTACTTGAAAGAAGTAGAAAGAAATATCATTTGTTTTTAAATGTTATTATTCATTTTGGCATTTGTACATGTTCTCTGTTGTGGTGCTTGACTTCCTATGCCTTTCCCTTGACAATATCTTGCTTATTAGCCCTACTATTGGCACAAACCCCCCCCAATTGTTCACCACAAAAGTTTGCGAACATCAACCATAATTAACAAAAATGTTTGCCAACCAAGCCTTGACAGATTCCCTAATCCCTAATCCCCAGAATACCAGTGTGAGAATCTTAAAATGGGAGCGTCGACACTGTGACTATGGGGACATATATTGTACAAGATTCACACCGACAGCAGTTGGTGTAAAAATGAAATTGACTACCCAAAGCCTAGCATGTGACCCCAAAAGAAGAGAATTGCATTTTTGTGTCTATATACTCACTATGCTCAAATGCAGACATGGGTCCCTTTAATTCCATTTCCCACATTTACCTGTGTTCCTAGACACACCCGGGGAAGATACGCTCCTCTGCTTCCCTGCCTCAACAGCTCAGAGAGGCAAATCTGATGTGGCAGAGGTAGCTAGGTAAGTGGACTGCAGTGAGGTGAGTGGCCCTCCATTGTCAGAACTTTTGTGCAGCAGCCATGCAGGGACTTAATAGCATGCAGCTTCTCTGGAAACTACTGTGGGAGGCATCTTCCCCAGCTACTAACAGAGTAGTGCAATTCCAATGGGGTGCCCTTTTGACCTCAGGCCTTGAATCCCTCCATCTGTTCACCTGTGTTACCTGAACCTGAATTAGGGATTCTTAGCTTGACTCTCTGGTGCTATAGAGTATTAAAGAAACTATGCTATGCAGCTACATGTTACACTGATGAAGTCACATGCCCCGTACACACGGTCTGACGTTGTTCGGACATTCCGACAACAAAATCCTAGGATTTTTTCCGACGGATGTTGGCTCAAACTTGTCTTGCATACACACGGTCACACAAAGTTGTCGGAAAATCCGATCATTCTGAACGCAGTGACGTAAAACACGTACGTCGGGACTATAAACGGGGCAGTGGCCAATAGCTTTCATCTCTTTATTTATTCTGAGCATTCGTGGCACTTTGTCCGTCGGATTTGTGTACACACGACCGGAATTTCCAACAACGGATTTTATATCCTGCTCTCAAACTTTGTGTGGCGGAAAATCCGATGGAAAATGTGTGATGGAGCCTACACACGGTCGGAATTTCCGACAACAAGGTCCTATCACACATTTTCCTTCGGAAAATCCGACCGTGTGTACGGGGCAACAGAGATATTGCTGTGAACAGTCCATGCTTTTGTATGTGTTTGCAGTGTAGGCAAGCTCTTTGCCATCCAAAATATGTTTGCATTATTGCTTCTAACATTGTTCTAACATTCTAACATTGCATTGCTTTAGTAAATTGCAAATCATAGTACTCTCTCTCTGTCTGATCATTCACTGAATAACAATTACATTAAAATTCTTCTTACATAAGTATTTACTTATCTTTAAATTATGTTTATGAATTTATCAACAGTGATATCAACTATTTTATATAAAGCCTTTAACTATGTGATACAGGAAATTCTTTGTTGGTTTAATGGAACATCAAAGCATGTTATTTTATTTTGTACATATATATATATATATATATATATAGCAGATGCAGAGAATATTTGATGTAATAAATGGCTAATTCTGTGAATTTACATAACACAGATTTTCATAGCATGTAAACAATGAATTATTTACATCTGGCACACAGATTAAACCAGACAGATGTATGCTGGCTTATAGTTGGCAGCAATATTTGACACTAAGGAAAAGGGAAAAAATATGTGCCAAAATACGGAGTCATTGACCAAGGACAAGCTGAGCAGCCTAAATTATCATTATACTATACACACTACAGAAGACAGGGCCTTCGGGGGAATATCACAAGAGCTCCAACTCAAACCAAACAGAATATCTGTGTTTCATAATACAACAACATTAATGTTAAAAATATCTTTTCATAGTCTGGTGAGGGAATAAAATATGTTTTCTATGTAAACAATGTACACTGAACAGTACAATAAAAGTATCTAGCTTCTAGATGACAACCCTAGTAACATTTCTTATGAAGCTCAACTTTCCACTCTCCAAATGTGTACTTCACAGAAAAAAAAGTCCCTCTCTAGCCCATTTAAAGGAAACTTCTTAGCCACTCTCCCGCTGTAGATGCATTGCCAATGCTTATTTTGTTCTCCTTCCTTTTCTTTGGCAGCCCCATGGTGATGTTGAGGTCTTCTCTCTGTAAGATTGGGAGGAGGGACCTAAAAGATGCTCTGCATCCAGAGGAGGTGACACAGAGCAACCGCTAGGATTCCTGCTTCTGGTCTGGGTGGATACATTCCTACACTAATTGGCAGGGTGGGTTATTAGCAGTGACTAGCTAATATTGATCCTTCTCTGCAGGTTAGGATGTTGTTGCAAAGGGTGACAACACTGCAGTAAAAGTCAGGTGGACAATTCAAAGGTCATCCATTACGCTTTGGAGATCCAAAAACGCCCCCTACATCAAGGGCTTGATTGAACACACAGCGAATGAACTAGAAGTGAGTTGGACCTTTAATATTATTTATTTCAGGGTGATTACAAGAACTGGTCTTATTGGCAGCTGGTTTGGCATGTTTGGATCCTCTGAAAAACAATGATATTCTTTGGATTCTCCCCCTGACTTTTATTAGAACCTGATACATGGACTGCTTAGCAGTGGTATGGTGCTTCAATTTACATTTTTGTTATGTTACAATACAAGCCAAGGAGAGCCTCTGGGATAGTAAAATCACTGTAAGATGAAATAGTGTTGTCACCCTGTAGGACATTCCATGAACTTGTATGATCGTCAAGTATTTATTATTAGAACACCAGAGCTTCCCTAACTTTAAGGAGGCAATATAATTTGTTTGCAATGGAAATGTTTTTTTTTTGTCATAGTTGCAATCTAAGGGGTCTATTTTTGTGAAAACACAGGATAAGAGAACAGGTGTATTTCAATAAAACCTTTGAATATGACATGTAATATATTAATTTAGTCACATATTCATTTATACCTTTTTTAATGAAAATTGTTGTTTATTTTTTTTTGTTCAGATATCAAATCCCTTCTTGATAGTTAAAGTGTTACTAAACCCAGGACCGTGCATTCACTATATCTGGTCTCCCACAGGACACAGAACATGGAAATGCAATCATAGTAAATATAAACTGCTAAATACATTTTCTAATCAGCAGTATATAGCAGTCTGGTGACTTCCATGAGTGTCTGGTTAAAGCTTGTAGGAGGAGTATTCATTTTCCCACGATTGTTCTATCAGGCTGCAGTACCCCTGACCCTCTGTCTCGACCATGCTGATTGGCCCTGCGCTGATCATATGCACTCTTCCAAGAAAAAAAAAACACTCCAGCAATATACACCAAACTGAGCATGTGCAGCCTGACTCCAGTAACTCTGTCTTATCCAGACTTATTTTGATGTCAGTGGAAGAAGAGGAGGATCTGTGCATACAGGATCAAACAGTCTTTTTACACAATGCAGAGGATTAACCCCTTAGGTTACACCTTAAGTATAACAAGCATGCTTTACTGCATATACAGATATACAGCAGGGGCTGCTGGTGACAGGCTCCCCTACTCCTGCACAGCCAGGCAACACACATTCTCTGCTTGCATCCAAACACAAGAAGTCAGTCCCTTGGCTTTGTCTTGATGTTTTATTAGAAGTAACAGCTGGGATGGGGTGAAGGAATTTATGGGATGCCTAGCTTGAAACAAAGAACAAAAGGGAGCAACTTCCCTCCTCTGTCACACAGTCTTTCATGGATCAGTAGCAAAAGTCCCTTACAGATGAGGAGCTCTCAAAAAGCACAAAAATGAGGCAAGACTGCATGCAGGAGTGTATCCTCTCCTAATGTAGAACTGCTCCCAGCTCCACTGCTTGCAAGCACTACCAGCCCTCCTGGCTGCACTAAAGATTTCTCAGGCCAAGGATAAAAAGGGTTAAGCACAACATTGTCCTTTTAGAAAACTTGCTACATGTGGCAGTCTCTCCCATTGAAAATTGCTGGATGTGCTGACGTACTCACTCTAGCCTCTTTGCTCCCACTGCTCTCAAGCGAGATTCCTAATCAAATCGTGATGCTGAAAGGATCTTCCTAAGTCAACCCGAACCCAAGCCTGGAGGTAGAGACCCCCCTAGACCTAGTGCCTCCTCAGTATTCCATCGTCTATCGACCCCCCCCCCAGTATGATTCATCCATATTTAGGGGCTGACCCAGCCACCCTGCCAGAACAGTACTACTGGGGAATGACCAGGTTCCCTCAAGTATGCAGATCAACCTTCCTAGCCCACTAACTTCTAGAAGTTTTCCAAACTTACAGATCCAGGGGGAGGCACCAGAAACCTGTCTCTGTGAGCCATCCAGCCTGACCTACAGTAAACCCTGACCCAGATTCAGACGCACTTTCCCATGAGTCAAATAAATTTGCCTGCACTAATCTAGTAGCACACTAGATGGTCCTACAGTAAAATTCTAGTTTTGATGAAAATAAAGCAAACCTCTGCGGTCAGTTGCCTCCCCCTGTATCTGGAAGTTTGGAAAACTTCTAGAAGTTAGTGGGCGGAGGCCAGGAGGGATGATCTGCATACTTGAGGGAACCTGGCCAATCCCCAGTAGTACTGTTCTGGCAGGGTGGCTGGGTCAGCCCCTAAATATGGATGAGTCATGCTAGCAGGGGGGTCGGTAGAAGATGGAGTGTTGCAGAGGCAATAGGTCTAGGGGGGTCTCTACCTCCAGGCTTGGGGTCCGGTATTTACATACAAGTGGTTTCCGGTGCTGTAATAATTGAAATATTGCATTGTTGGCACCCTTGGACAACAAAGATGGAAAGATCAGTTCAGTAAGCCTAATGGCAGTCATGGAGAAGCAAAGGAAGCAAAGAAAGAGATGTTCATTGTTAGGGTTTATATACATTTTAAACATTATTTCATTCTTTTTGTGCATCTTTGTGCTGCTGAGCTACTTCGTAAACTCCAAATTTTATTAAGTGAGCTGCATAGATGAATTTTGTTTAAACAAACATATAACAAACATATTTTTGTTTTTATATTTACATTTAATGTTCTTATTATTTGTATTAATTTTCCTTTCTTGAATATTTGATTGTTATTTGCATATTGCTGCTTTAACATTTTAAATTTAATTTTGTCCACTCTTTTTTTTTTCTGAAAATAAATAAATAATAAAATAATAAGACTAATGAGAGGCACAAAAAAGTTGAAGAAGAGCCAGGATAGGTGAAAGGAGCTTCTGTAGCCCTCGGGATACACCTAACCCCTTGGTACCATCAATGTAAGACTTGCAGCAGAACAAAACTGCTTCCAGTTAGCCAGTTCAGTAATCCTTATGTTGGCTGCATTCCCACTTTAGCAACTGCAAACTTGTAATAGAAGAGTCCAATGAACCCTGCAGATCAATGAATAGCTGTGATCTGCAGTTGAAAAGCTGTGGATATCAGCCATTCATTAACAAATGTGACACCTCCCCACCATGACCTTTGCTCTGCTCCTGCACAACTCACTCCCCTTGTGTGCCTCCTGTGTCATCTGTGTGCCCTTCAACCCCTTATGCTTTTCCCTGCCTGTTCCAGCAGAGACAGTGGGTTCTGGAGTGTGGGCACTCAGCACGGAGGATCCAATCCACTAAGGATGGCAAGCGGAACATCAATAAGTATGTCTCAGGTTTACTAAACCCCTCCCTTTCCTATATTAAAACAGGAGTGCTTAGGCCCCTGATATTTCCCTAAAGGCCCGTGGTGACAATACTGCGTTCTGCGTACTAATTCATGTTACATATGTTGGTGCACTGTGGCATGGTGCACCAACACACTATGGGCCCAAATAAAACCAACGGACTGTCAGAGAAGCAGTAGAACAGACTGTGTGGACTGCACAGAGAGAACCAGAAATGCATGTAAGATGAATAATAATGATGTTTATTAAGATGATAAATTAAGGTGATAAATAAGTAAATACAAACAGTGCACAACTAACCAAACAAAACCCCACAAACAACAAATAGTATATACAGCAAATGGGACAATACCAGAATCTCAGACGTAAGCCAGGCCAGGGTCATACACAGCAGATAAGCAAGTGAACAAGGGATATTCTGGAAACATAAACGTTAGCCAGGCCAAGGTCATACACAGGGAGATCAGTATATGAGGGACAGGGAACCAACAGGACAGGGAGGGGATGGATTGGGCTGAAGGGTAAGGTAAAGGTAACAGGAACGCAGGTGGAACTGGGTCAGTATAAGCTCGGGAACAGGGTCGGATGCAGGCTCTGGACCGGGTAACAGGCAAGCAAGGTCAGGGCACAAGGAGAGAGATATCAAGGCAATGAGAGTACTCATCAGCCAGGTATTTATGAGACTGCCAGTAATTGTCCTCACGTAACACCTGAGCGCAGGAAGTGTTGTCTGCTCCACACTGCCAGGATCCATCCACTGGTGGACACCAGCACTGTGGCCCAACAATGACATAACACCAGCAGGGAAAGGCTCCCCTGACAGTTCCAAACTGCCAGGGGACACCTGCTGGTGGACCTCAGTACTGCACGCCAATTGATAGATCTTACCAGCGGATGGACCCTTTCCTGACACAGACATAGTGAAAAAAAATAAAAGTAAAAAAAAAAAAAAAAAATGGTCTGGCCACCTGAGGTTTAAAGAGGAAAGTAGGGCTTGGAAGCCAAAGGTTTAGAACTTATTGCACCCTTAAAAGCACCTCTCTTTTGTTTCCATTGTTTCCAATACATTTACCAAAAAAGTGACATTTCATGTAAAATCTCATGATAGTTACCATAGTTTTTGGGAAATCTTGCTTATCCCTATTGACACCCCTGCATCTGTCACTGTCACAACTACATGTATATATCAGCAGGAACTATAGGCACATAAGCTGTAAACCTGTCACTGACTGCACTACCCACCTGTAAAGTGTGGACGTTGGAGATCTGCTCTGCAATTGTTCCATTATCTTTTTGCAGACACCTTTTGGTGAGTCTTATACACTTTGCATATAGGATGTGACATGCATGCCCGAATGCATGTCCATTCCCATCAAAGTCTGACCAAACTTTTTCAATATTTAATAATCATTGAAGGTGTATAGGACACTTTTTCACATAAGTCCTATTTTGGAAGGTAGATTTAAGATCCATCATCTACTCCCCTGAGAGTGGGAGGACCTGAGTGAGTTGCTCAAAATATTCTTCTACAGTACATTGTTTAAGATCTCTAGACAACTATGGAATCATGCCATTGTATAGGGAGGTTCCTAACAATAATAAAGTAACTCCTTTGTAGGACTGCCAGTTACTACTTTATTGATTTACTTAAGAGTATTCATATTATTTTATATCAAGACTCTATAAATATATCCTTATCCATTGCCTTACTTCAGTCATAATCTCTCTTTCCTAACAATCCTATGTACACTATACAGCCAACTCTCAATAGGGACTAACCAATCTGCATCTTATAACTACATCTTTTCTATAATCCACCTTCCAAAAAAAAAAAAGAGAACCAACACAATCCAACCCTCTTTCACTCAACATGTTTTGCCACATGAGATTGGGGCTTCATCGGGAATTCATAAAAATAAGAGTGATCAGGTGCTCTGTGCCCCCAAATAAATCAAACAAGATAACATGCTAGAATGCCATTGCCCTTGTGGCAACCATTTTTTTTATAGACTCTCCATCCATGCCTTCGACACATGTGCATAAATTGCATCATTACTTCATAAATGCTCATGATGTGTTTGAAAGGTGGACTATGGGATAGATGTGGTTACAAGATGCAGATTGGCTAGTCTCTGTTGAGAGTTGGCACTGGCAGCATAGTGTACATAGGATGGATATTGGATTTCACTTGTTAGGAAAAAAGATTATGGCTAAAGTAAGGCAAGTGATAAAGAGTACATTTATAGAGTATTGATAGATAATAGTAGACATACTTTTGAGAAAATCAAGACAGGAGTAATTGGCAGTCCTACAAGGGACTTACTTTACTCTCTTATACAATGGAATGATCATATAATTGTCTGGAACTCTTAAACCATGTAGTATACATAAATATATTGAGGGAATCACTCAGATCCTCTCACTTTCTAGAGATTGGATAATGGATCCTAAACCTACCTTACAAAACAGGAATTATGTAAAAAAGTGAAAGTACGATACACTCTACACCTACAATATCTATTATTAATAATAAAGTTTGGCCAGACTCTGGTGGGAATGGACATGCATTGGGGCATGCAGGTTACCCCTGAATGCTAGGTATATGAGATATGTATCTCTAGATACAGAGTTAACTCTTTTCTCTTTTTCAAAAAGAAGAAATCCAATTTTCGTTACAACTTTCGGTAAAGCAACATCTTCTGTCATTACCTGTATTATTCTAGAAAACAAGGGAGTAACTGTGGTTCCAACTGGGCTGTGAAGATCAGAGAATGGCATGGCTTCCTAAGCCAATCCTTAATACCAGTAATAGCTGCTGGTTTAAAATGATGTGACTAAACTGTGTAAAAGCCAAATAGCTCCAGACCTAGGAGGCAGTAAAGCTAACCAAGCGAGAACAGAGTATTTTACCCCAGAGAGTAGTGACATCATGTACTGTAGTAGAGTGGAGAACTGTGTTTACCTTGGGGCATACTTTTTGCTGGAGTGTGTTTTACAGTTCCTGAACACAATAATTGAAGCAAGGGTACTTCAAGATCAGTAAAATATTTTTTATGTCAGATATTCTGCAACCAGGGGCATTGTTTTGTTCATTCTACCTCAATCGTTTTTCAGTTGCTCTTTCTAAGGACAGCATACTCAATGTTCTTGACATTTATAGCACAAATGGTAACCAACGAGGTCAAGATAAAATATATTTTTACCCCTTTAAGCTAAACTCCAGGCATACACAGTATAAAAGACATACATTAAGTGATATTAGACCCAAAAAAGCAAAAGATTTAGACAGGTGTGGAAAAATGCTTCATGGCATGATGGATAAGTATTTCTGTATTTCCCAGCATTGAGAACACCATTGATCCAGACCAAATCTGCAACTCCATTTGCAGAAATGCAGCCCCAAACCTGCAAGGAACCAGCACCATGCTTTAGTGTTGCGTGCAGACACTCATTATTGTACTGCTCTCCAGCCCTTCAGTGAACATACTGCCTCATGCTACAACCATATATTTCAAATTTTGACTCATCAGTCCACAGCACCTGCTGCCATTTTTCTGTACCCCAGTTCCTATGTTTTCATGCTTAGCCTTGTTTCCATGTTGGAGGTTTGGCTTTTTGGGCACAATTCTTCCATGAAGACCACATCTGGCCAGTCTTCTCTGGACAGTAAATGGGTGTACCTAGATTGCACTGGTTGCCACAAGTTCTGTGCTGATGGCACTGCTGGAAATCTTCCGATGTCAAAGGGAAGAAAGCATGATGTGACTTTCAATGGCTGCATTCCTTGGCTTTTCACTGTGTTTACGGTCCTCAACATTGCCTGTTTCTTTCTGCTTCTTCAAAAGAACCCCAGTCTGCTTTCAAATATTTGCCTGGAAGAAACCTCGCCAATGCTGTATAACTACCTTGTGTATTGTTGCTGTGCTCACTTATGCCATGATTTGCATATGACGTGTGACCTGAACCTGTCTGATTTGATTTAGATTTTTGCATTTTGTAAATTGTTAAAAATTTAAAAAAAATTAAAAATATATATTGAAGCTTACCAATCCTTAGATATGGTGGTTGCATTAGTTTTTTTTGCATCTAGACTTTTTCCCCTCAGCTTTCACCTGGTGATCTGGCCAGTAACACACCTCATGTATTAGAGTGCCCCCACTCTGGATGAAGGAGCATAGGGAGAACTTTGGACAGCAGTATTTCCAGTCTAATTTGAGGGGAGTATTAGATGTAGTAGCATAGAGTTAGATAAAACAAAATAAGAAAGTTGTGCGCTGCCACCTAGTGGTAAGTGAATAAATGTTGACTAACACAAAATGAGTAATATCAAATAAGTGATGTGAAAATGAAGCTCCAGATGAAGCCCTTCAGATGAAACCACGAGGAAGGTGGCGTAATGCGTAGAGGTAGAGCCTGGTGGTGATTCTTCCATGCTACACGAGAGACTTGCTGGATTTTTATACATGCTGTTTTTTATCTTAATAAATGTGAGTTTAATGTATTAAGCTGGGGTGGTGAGGTTTCATTCAGCTTAACACCTGGTACTGCACTATTGGAAGCACTTTTATCTTTTCATGTCGATTTGGAGCTGTTGGTGAGCATTAAGGAGCCATTATTAAAGCAGAAGTACATGGTGTGCAGCGTGTGTCTGACCTCAGGGGTCTTTATAGGAGCCATCAGAGATTTATGTGGAGCCATTTGCTGATGAGAATCACTTTTGAGTTCTGAGTGCGTTTGACCCTATCAGGGGCGGATCCAGGGGGGGGGAACGGGCAATTGCCCCCTCCGAGAAATTAGTGACGGACAATCAGGGCCCAGGGACGAGTGTGCGGGCGGGCCAGTCAGTGGGAGTTGGCAGGTGAGTGAGCTCCTGAGCAGTGGCATAGCGTGGGGGGTGCCGTGGACCCGGGCGCAACATTTAGGGGGGCGCCAGTATGTGTCACTGGCTGCCTCCTCCTAATTTTAACTTCCTGTGTCCCCGGGCTCCGGCCGCCATGTTCAGTGTCCGGTGCGCTGTAATTGGGCGTATGGGGGTCACGGGAGGCGCAGAGCTGGCCTGTACACGATTGCTCCTGAAGTCCCGTCTCCACACATGACCCCCATATGCCCAATTACAGTGCGCTGCGCCGGACACTGAACACTGCAGGTACAGAGTGGGGGAGAGAAGCAAAAATGTGAGCCGCCGCTGTCTTCTCCTCCTCCGGACTGATGCAGGCCAGCCAGACACAAAGGTGAGTGAGACTCCATCATGACAGTCATGTTACTGGCCCCGGGGGGGGGGAGAGAATGTCAGTTAGTGTAGTATGGTGGTCAGTTAGTGTAGTATAGTGGTCAGTTAGTGTAGTATAGTGGTTAGTTAGTGTAGTATGGTGGTCAGTTAGTGTAGTATGGTGGTCAGTTAGTGTAGTATGGTGGTCAGTTAGTGTAGTATAGTGGTCAGTGTAGTGGACAGTATAGTGTAGTGGTCAGTGTAGTTCTCAGTGTAGTGTACAGTATAGTATAGTGGTCAGTGTAGTGGACAGTATAGTGTAGTGGACAGTGTAGTGTAGTGGACAGTGTAGAGGTCAGTGTAGTTCTCAGTGTAGTGGACAGTATAGTATGGTGGTCATGGTAGTGGACAGTATAGTATAGTGGTCAGTGTAGTGGACAGTATAGTATAGTGGTCAGTGTAGTGGACAGTATAGTATAGTGGTCAGTGTAGTGGACAGTATAGTATAGTGGTCGGTGTAGTGTGTAATGGTCAGTAAAGGAATCAGGTTGGTCAGTGTTGAAATCAAGTAGGTTAGTGTAGTGGTCAGTATAGGAATCAGGGAGGTCAGTACTATTGTATTTGAAGGGACTTGGGGAGTGGTAAAAGTCTGCAGGTTAGGGGGCGCAAATTACTTGCCTTGCCCCAGGTGCTGACAACCCATGCTACGCCACTGCTCCTGAGCAGGCAGGTCGGCAGATGAGTGAGGGGAGGTCGGCAGGTGAGTGAGGGGAGGTCGGCAGGTGAGTGTGCGGGCGGACTGGTTGGAAGGTGAGCAGAGGTGCTGGCCAGTCAGCGGGGTTGGCAGGTGAGTGAGCGCCTGAGCGGGCACTGCAGGTCGGCGGATGAGTAAGGGGGGTTAGTAGGTGAGTGTGCGGGCGGGCAGGGCAATCATCGAGTAAGTGGGCAGGCCGGTCGGCATGAGAGTGGAGGTGCTGGCCAGTCAGAGAGCCAGCGGGCGGGGAACAGAGAGATGACATCATCTCTCTGCTGCCTGCCTTCCCTCTGGCAAGTGACAATCTGCATCTTAGCAGGCCAATGACAATCTGCAACATGTGGCAGGTGATGTGGCAAGTGACAATCCGCAACGTGTGGCAAGTGACAATCCGCAACGTGTGGCAAATGATGTGGCAAGTGACAATCAGCATCCGGTGTCAGGGACGTGGCAAGTGACACGCACAGGGCTCCCACTGATTCTGCATTATGGTGAGTTGAACCATTTCATTTTATATTACAATGTAATAGTATAAATAATGCACTTCAATCATCCTGACACCATAACAACCATGGTGCCGTGATGATGAAAGCGCTAACACCAGCCACTGTCCCGATAACTTTCCCGGAGAAAAAAAAACATTTTCTGCCAGTGCCCCTCCCGAGACTAGGCTCTGGATTCATAGCGTCTATGAATGAGGTGAGCTTCCATTGCACCTGGTGAAGGGAGCACTAGTCACGGATTGTCGTTTTGGTTGTGAAGCACGTTTTTCACAGTGAAATTTGAAGTGCACCATTTATAAGAAGACTCTTCATTTTCATCACACTATTTTTAATTTTTTATTCTTTATTTTGGACTTGTATTTACATGGACTTTATATTTTGATCATCCATCTAGCACAGGGCTCAAAATTTCAAGTCCTGAGTCACTATCCAGGCCTTAAAGTGGTTGTAAACTCTTTACAACCACTTTTTACTACAGGCAAGCCTATAATTAGGCTTACCTGTAGCTACACTGGATATCTCCTAAACCTGCACGGTTTAGGCGCTATCCCTGTATTTGCATGTGCCAATGTCATCGCCACATGCGCACTTAAGCAAACTGAAGCAATGGCACCAGCCAATCACAGCTCCGGAGCCGCGATACAAGGAATTAACTCCCGGGAGAGATGTTGGCTGCCAGATCGGTGAACGAGGACCACTGTGGGGGCTTCGATCTCAGGTAAGTAATTCATAATGAGCTAGTATGCTAAGCATACTAGCTCATTATGCCTTTGTTTTTTTTGTTTTTTTGATTTTTTTTTTTAGGGTTTACAACCACTTTAAGAGTTACTCGCCACCAGTAGCTCTACCCAACCTCTACCCTGCCCCACCCCTAAGTCCACCCCTAAACACGCACTTGTAAATTATCTAATGAAATTACACTGTTAAATGTTTTATGCAGAATTAAGTTCCAAAAATAAATATTGCAGTGTATCATTGCCCATAAGTGCAGCCTATCAGTGCCCATCATTACAGCATACCATTTCCCACCAGTGCAGCATAATACCATTGTCCATCAGTGCAGCCTCATAAGTAGGGATGAGCCAAACACCCCCCGGTTTGTTTGCAGAACATGCGAAAAGGCAAAAAATTAATGCGAACACCGTTAAAGTCTATGGGACGCGAACGTGAAAAATCAAAAGTGTTAATTCTAAAGGCTTAGATGCAAGTTATTGCCCTAAAAAGTGTTTGGGGACCCTGGTCCTGCCCCAGGGTACATGTATCAATGCAAACAAAGTTTTATAAATGGCCGTTTTTTCGGGAGCAGTGATTTTAACAATGCTTAAAGTGAAACAATAAAAATGAAATATTTCTTTAAATATCTTTCCCATGTTTATAACAGTGCCACAGCAAAATGACATTTCTAAAAGTAAAAAATGTAATTTAAAACTGCTCACAGCTGTAATGTATTGTATCGGGACAATATAGATAAAAATACCAAAAAACAAAAAAAAAATGGCGTGGATGTTCTCCCCAAAATCCATAACAGGCGCTTCAAGCCTGGTATGGATATTAAGGTGAAACCGACACCAATTTTTTTTTTAATGGGGTGGGGGTCCCCCAGGCACTATATACTCTGAACAGCAGTATATATATTATACGGCCTGCCCTATAT
This sequence comes from Aquarana catesbeiana, assembly GCF_042186555.1. Classification (NCBI taxonomy): domain Eukaryota; kingdom Metazoa; phylum Chordata; class Amphibia; order Anura; family Ranidae; genus Aquarana; species Aquarana catesbeiana. The sequence continues at coordinate 352,677,068 of NC_133329.1, read as the reverse complement.
ACTCTGCAGAAAAACTGGGCTTTAGGTGTTTGTGGTACCAGAACACTGTAAGCCCTCACAGTTACTCTTGTTGGGAGCAGGAACAGGCCCTGCGTTGAAATATTATATCAAACATTGTAATTACATGCCCCTGTTAAACAGGGGCAGAAAAATTGGGCCTTGGGTGGTGGTGGTGCCACAACACTGTAACCCTTCACAGATACTCTTGTTGGGTGATAGGCTCTGGCTCTGCTGTGAAATATTAAAACAAAAATTGTAATTACATGCCCCTGTTAAACAGGGGCAGAAAAATTGGGCCTTGGGTGGTGGTGCCCTAAACCAAAAATATTGTTGTAAGCTAGTATCATCAAGATTGAGGAGGAATAGGATAGTCAGCATAGGCAGTCTGCAAGGGATCCCAGATCCATAGCAAATTCAATCAGTCAAATCAGCATCAGGTGCTTGATAGCTGCTGATTCATTTTTATGAATGTGAGCCTATCAACAGAGTCTGTGGACAGGTGCACTCTTTGATCCATTACATACCCCCCAACTGCACTGAATTGGTGTTTAAAAAGCATGCTTGATGCAGGACAGGCCAGTAGCTCAATTGTATATTGAGCAAGTTCTGGCCAGTGGTCCATCTTCAAGACCCAGTAACCCCGTATATGGTCTGTTGGAAAGGTCTCAAAGTCTGCTATTGCCCCTAGATATTCCTGCACCATATAATGCAGACACTGGCGATGGTTGCTTGAACCAATCAGACCTAGGCGCTAAGGACTGAAAAATTGTTTAAAGGCATCGTTCAGCCGGCCACCTTCTCCACCGCTCTACCTCTGACTGAACAAAGCCTCAGCAACACGTTGTCTAGCACCAGGTAATGGTAACCTCCCAGTGTCTGGAAATGCGTTGCACAAACCTTTTTTAAGACCTCCTGAAGATGTTTCATCCTCTGCTCCCTCTGTGAAGGCAGGATGAGTTCTGCAACCTTACCCTTGTAACGTGGCTCAAGAAGGGTCGCCAGCCAGTAATGATCCCTCTCCTTGATACTACGAATCCTAGGGTCCTATCACAGGCTTTGCAGAATCAGGGAGGCCATGCAGCGTAAATTTGCAGAGACATTCAATTCTGAGTCCTTTGGGTCAATAAGGATCACATTATCCGTAACTACCTCCTCCCAGCTATGTACAACTCCTTGGGCTTCTGGGGACTGAAAACCATCCTTTGAAGACTACTGCTGAGTGTTATCCTCTACATCCATGCTGACAATCATCCGCCTCCTCCTCTTCTTCCTTTGTATTTGGCGGGCCCACAGGAATGCTTTCTGGATAAAGGGGGCCTTGAGAGGAAAGGAAGTCCTCCTCTTCCTCCCGCTGTTCTGCCTCAAGTGCCCTGTCCATGATTCCACGAAGCGTGTAGCCCAGCAAGAAGACCAGAGGGACAGTGTCACTGATGCATGTATTGTCGCTGCTCACCATCCTTGTGGCCTCCTCAAATGATGACAGGACAGTGCATGCATCCTTGATCAGTAGCCACTATCATGGCGAAAAGAAGCCAAGCTCCACTGACCCTGTCCTGGTGCCATATTCGCACAGGTACTTGATGGCCCTCTGCTGTGTGTGCAGCTGCTGCAGCATTGCCAACGTTGAGTTCCACCTGGTGGGCATGGCACAAATGAGGCAGTTCGTGGGCAGGTTGCATTCCCTTTGAATGTCAGCCAGCCGAGCACTGGCATTGTATGATCAGCGGAAATTACCACATACTTTTCTGGCCTGCCTCAGGAGATCTTGTAAGCCTGGGTACATGCTCAAGAACTGCTGCACCACCAAATTCAGGACATGTGCCAAACATGGAACATGGGTCAAGTGTCCCTGTTGGAGGGTGGAGAGAAGGTTGGTGCCATTGTCGCATTCAACCATTCCTGGCTGAAGCTGGCGTAGCGTCAACCACCTCTGAGCCTGCCCCTGCAGAGCTGACAGAATCTCTGCCCCAGTGTGGCTCCTGTCCCCTAGGCATACCAACTCAAGCACCGCATGGCATCTTTTAGCCTGAGTGCTTGCGTAGCCCCTTGAACGCTTACGGAGCATCGCTGGTTCAGAGGACAAATCTGCAGAAGAGGCCATAGAGGAAGAAGAAGAGGAGGGGGAGGAGGAGAGAGCTGTGTCAGAATCACCACTAGCATTTTGGATGCATGGTGACGGAACAACACTGAACCCTGTCCTGCATCCTTCCCAGCTACCAGCAGAGTTACCCAGTGTGCCGTGAAGGAAAGGTAACGTCCCTGCCCATGCCTGCTGGACCATGAGTCAACAGTAATATGAAACTTACTGCTGACTGCCCTGTCAAACGAGGCCAAAACATTGCCTTCCATATGCCAGTAGAGAGTCAGGATGGCCTTCCATGAAAAGAAACAGTGTTTTGGAACCTGCCACAAATTCAAGAAAGGGGGCAGAGTCTACCAGCTAAAAAGGCATCAGTTGCAGTGCTAGCAATTTGGCCCAGCTGGCATTTAGATGCTCAGCATGTGGGTGGCTGGGACCAAATTTCTTTTTATGGTTCAGCAACTGGGGTAAGGAAATTTGCCTGCTAAAATCAATTGGTGGTGTACTGCTAGCAGATTGGCTGCAAGTACTTGGGGCACCTATTGTTATACCTTCATTCCTCTCAGTGCAGGTTTTTGAGAGGACTGGAGGTATAGTAGGGTTAGGAGATCCCAGATGAGGAGCAAGGAGAAGTCCACCTTTTTCTTTGATGTGGGTCTTTCGAGTGCTGTTGCCAACGGACTGGCAGGTCATCTATGTCTGGTCAAGCATGTGGTGCCCAAGCGGCTGCTGTTCTGGCCACGCTTGATCCGCTTCAGACATAGGTTTTAGAAGTCAGCGGAGAGTCAGCCCCTAGAGGACATTCTGTCTCGTTGGAGTTGTGACTCCTCCTTACTTTCCTCCTCTCTTCTCTCAGGCTCCCAAGTACAGTCAGTGACCTCATCATCCCCTCCTTCCCCGTAACTGGAGCAAACTTGGAAGTATGCTGCAGCTGGGGGAACATGACTGCCAGTTTATTGTCCTTCTGTGACACCCCCTCTCTCTAGGCTCACATTACTCTTTTCCTCAACCTGTGAACCAAAATCAGAGCCTTCAAATCGCTGCGCATCCTCCAGCAGCATATAACCGACACTGTGGTCGAATAATTCTGGGGACTCCTCCGTGCATGATGGTGGGGCTACGGAAGGAGTGACTGTGGACTACTCTGAGCCTGGGTGACAGAGGATGAGGAGGATGAGAACGGCTTCGTTATCCACTCCACCAACTCTTCTGCATGTTGTGTCTCAATAACACGGCCAGCAGTAGAAAAAAAGGACAAGCGTGCCCCACGGCCACCTGCAGAGGAAGCACTATGGCCACGACCACCACTGTTGTCTGTAGACACAGGGGCTGCTTGCCCTCTTTTAATGGCCTGTGAGCATCTGCCTCTCCTTTTTGGCCTTCCGGGACATGATGTATTTTTTGTTTTGCAACGCCATACTACACTGTATTAGATACTGTGTACACCGCCTGAAGTATATTAGAAAGTGTACAACGACTGCACTGTATTGTATACTGTATACACCACCAGAAGTGTAGTAGAAACTGGACACACTGTATTAGATACTGTGTACGCTGCCTGCACTGTATTAGAAAGTGTACAATGGCTGCACTGTAATGTATACTGTGTACATCACCAAAAGTGTAGTAGAAACTGTACACACTGTATTAGATATTGTGCACACTGCCTGAAGTGTATTACAAAGTTTACGCCACCGAATGCACTGTGTATATATAGGCTACACTGAATGCAGAGTATATATATATATATATATATATATATATATATATATATTTTAGACTGTAAATATGTATTAATATACCACCTGATGTCTATTAGAAACTGCACACACTTTATTAGATATTCAAAAAGACTCAAGTGCTGACGTGGATAGAACTACTAGTGCGGATACCAAATGGTTAATACGAGATGACCAAATAATATAGCTGCAACTAAAATGAGTAATAGGATCAATAAATAATATAGTGGTTAATTGCGCTAATATTATCCTCTTATTACCATTACAATTCGTGATTAAAAACTATCCTAAAATAATAAAACACCTCCAAGTGATCTTGAAAATCTACAAAAATCCTCATAAGATATAATATATAACGAACACTGAACTTATCCCTCCATCATGAACGTGATTGTGCTCATACAAAATGCATGAATAATTAAAACAAATACATATACAAGTGCTCTATATATATATATATATATATATATATATATATATATATATATATATATATATATATCAAATACACTGCCACTAACTGAATAACCTGCCTGCTTAATCTAACTCAAGCTCTCTCTCTGTCCATGCCAACAACACTACACACTGCTGCTCTGTAAGCAGCCTTATATAGAGTGGGGCGTGGACTTAGTCCCCCTGAGCCATGATTGGCCAAAGGCACCCTGCCTTTGGCTAATTATAGCTCTCCCAGCCGAGAGCGCTGTGATTGGCCAAAGCATGCAGGTCAGGTGCATGCTTTGGCCAATCATCATACAGCAATCTCGTATCTTATATACAAGCCACGTCTCAGCGGGAGATCTCCGATCTGTGTGATCCGGCTGCCCAATCCTTCTGACAGTTTCCTGGATGATTGCTTCTGGCAGAAGTGGTGCAGGCTTCTTTACAGGACATCCCCCCTCAGGGCCGCTCTGATGGCTGCACCGCTTCAGCCAGAAGCAATCAGCCAGGAAACTGTCAGCCCAGTCTGCCCTTGTTCCTTACTCGCCCTCCACTAATTTCCACTCGCAAAATGCGAGCAGGTGAGTGGAAATTTTGAGGGCTGATCTAGCACATTTGCTTTAGCTATATATGTGTATTTAATTGCACTGACACTTTAACATCCCACAGTGTTTCTAGTATTCATGATCTTCAACTCTTAGCAGCGCCATCAAATTTGCAACACTTAAAGATTTAGATACACTAACAAACTGAAGAAAAAGTCCAGCTCACACTGTAGTTACACAAGCAGTTACAGCAACAGTTTCTTTTGTTTTTTTTTGGAATAAAGTTGTTTATGAATAAATAAAAGCTGATCATTGTAAGCACCCCTGTCAGTGGTAAATGGTTTGTCTCAACACTCTAAATGCTACATTTGCAGGACAGCTTGTTCTGTTGAAAGACAACAGACTTACTGACAGGATCACCAGGTAAAAATAAAGAAAAGAAAGCCTAAAAAAAGAAAACAAATGTAGCCATCACATCTAAGAATTGGTAAGCTGCAATATATTAAATGTTTGCTTTTGAGCTTAATACCTCTTTTATGAAACCATATATTTATTAATGAATCATTAATTATATCAGTTTACATGCAACTAGTGTAAGTACCTGTAATAGCCTGTCCAGCATCACTTGAACTGGGTGAGGAAGAGGCAACACTAGGAGCCAATCAGGTGAGCTGCATACAAGCAGACAATATCAGAGAACAGAATAAGGTGTTATCTCACCAGTCTCCTGCTGCTCCTTCATCATCTTATGAATATTTCAGTCCTGAAATTTGCAGTTCCTGCAAAACAGCACCCCCCCCCCCCACCGGCTGTGCTGTTTTGCAGGAACTGCAATTTTCAGGACTGAATGGATTAAAAAATGTTATCTCTATTAGGTAAAAAACAACTCCCATTTATGTATTTCTCTGCTTGAATGGAATTTACCTTTAATAGCCAAAGGATGTACATCTACACTACTACAGTGGATTCCTGCACATGAGTATATATCAACCCCCAAACCCTTCCATTAAAATTAATGTTCTTTGATTGGGAATATTCATATTATATCAATAATCATGCATTCCAAAGTAGTGTGAATTGTTAATTGCCTCTAACACTGCTCCTGTTTCTGATTGCCTAGGGTTGCCATGTTGCAGAAGGTGTAGCCCAGGGAACACAGTCATCAACAAGAGCTTTCCTTGCCTCCTCATTCTCACATGTCTATATTCCAGCACTAGAGCTGTACATTGTTTGAACTATGATTGTATATCTGGGCTCCGCAGTCCTGGGATACTGAACCTTTCACACCAGATTCAGTCTAAATGCTGAGTACAGGAAAAAAATTGAGACTGTGTAGAGCAGGTTAAGCCCCCATTCACACCGGAGCGACATCATGCAATTTGACAGGTCCAAATCTTATGACAAATCTCACCCTAAAGTTAAGCATAATTGGTATGTTTTAAATGCTTGCAAAGATAATGAGCTTTAATCAGTTGCCAACCAGCTGGCGGTTGGCTCGGCTGCGCGAATCACCATAGGTGTACGTCGCTCACTCCCGCGGGTATGGGGCACGCATGCGCATTTCCCGCTGTACATGGGGCGAACAGATTCGCTACAGAACCGATCGATCTACAGGCCGAGGCCAATTATTTCTGGCCTGGCCCTGCTGATCGGTTCTGGCGAATGAAATGCCTCCTCTGCCGGTGTAATGTAAGCACAGGCAGAGGAAATAATGTCATCTCCCCTCGTGGAGCCCTTTTCGGTTCCAGCAAGCGAGGAGAAGACATCCATAGTTAGTACACCAAGCACTACACTACCACTCAGGGCTGGTGCAAGAATTTTTGACACCCTAGACAAAACCTCATTTTACCGCTGCCTCTTTGGCTCCACCCCTGACTCCAACCCCCTTGCTCTGCCTATTAATGCCCTACCTTTTTAATGACGCTCTCATCGAATGCAGCCCACCAGCGCCCATCAAATGCAGCCTCACCAGCGCCCATCAAATGCAGCCTCACCAGCGCCCATCAAATGCAGCCGTACCAGCGCCCATCAAATGCAGCCTCATCAGTGCCCATCAAATGCAGCCTCATCAGTGCCCATCAAATGCAGCCTCATCAGTGCCCATCAAATGCAGCCTCATCAGTGCCCATCAAATGCAGCCTCATCAGTGCCCATCAATGAATGTTTGCTTGCTTCCATTCATTCGGGAGTCGGGACACAGACACAGTCCTCCGTCGATGCTGCACCTCTGACACTATGTGTAAACGGAGTGGTGGCTGCCTGCTGCTGCTGAGACTTAGTTGCTTGCTGCAGAGAAAAGAGAGTGAGAACACCAGTGGATGGGCGCCCTAGGCAGCAGTGCCTAGTTTGTCTAGTGGTAGCACCGGCCCTGCTAATACCAGTACACATAGGCACACTTTTAACCCTCTGATCACCCCCTGATCCCCCCCAATTAACTCTTTCACTCCCTGTCACAGTGTCACCAAGTGCAGTTTTCAGATTTTTCACTGATTACTGTATTGGTGTCACTTGTGACACTAAACAGCGATAGGATAGTTAGTGACAGTTAATGGTAGGCCCAGAAAGGTTTAGGGTACCCCCCATATAGTCCCTATTAAAGGTTTACCCCCTTGATCAACCCCAGGTAACCCTTGCACTCTCTGTCATTGTGTCACTAGTATAGTGTACAGATCTCTTTTCTGATCACCGTATTAGTGTCACTTGTGAATCTAAACAGCGTTAGGGAAGCTAGCGGTAGTCCCAGGTAGGTTTAGGGTACCCGCCATATAGTCCCTAATAAATGTTTACCCCCCTGATCACCCCCCAGTTAACTCTTTCACTCCCTGTCACTGTGGCATTAGTATAGTGTACAGATCTTTTTTCTGATCGCTGTATTAGTGTCACGGGTTAGCTAGTCAGTGTCAGTTAGTTTCAATCCCAGACAGCGTCAGATTTTTAACTCTTTGATTGCCAGTAGTAATAACACACACGCACACACCATACACCTCCCTTACTAGAATACTGTTTGAAGGGATCAATATCTTTGATCAGATCAGATCTTTACTAGCATCCCCAATAGTAGTGTTCCCAAAAATGTGGCGTTAGCAGGATCAGCCCAGACACCTGCCAGCACTTGCGTTTAGCCCCTCCACCCAGCCCAGCCCACCCAAGTGCAGTATCAATAGATCACTGTCACTTACAAAACACAACACACATAACTGCAGAGTTCGCAGAGTCACGCCTGATCCCTGCTAGCACTAACAGTTCATTTTTTTGTATCGATTCAAGCAGTCGCTGACAACCAGGTGTTTTTTTTTACCCATAAGTCGCACTAGCTGTACATATAAATTTAGTGGCCAAAATGTCCAAACAGAGGTACACTTGTGGATTAAGCCACTGTGCTGAGTACGATTATACCTAGAGTATAAAGAAGTACCATGATTACAGAAAGAACATATATAAATAGAACTCAACATTTTCATAAAATAGGAATTAGACATAAAAAAGTTTGACATATATAGAATAGAGATATAACTCTTACATCAATGAAAATAATATAAATATCAGCAAAAGAAGCAAAATAAGTCACATCTACTAATTTTTGCAAAAATATTATTGTGTGGAAATAAAATAATCAAATTAGTGAACATGCAGGGTGTTAGCATGGTTGGGATTTTAACTCATGATCTAAGTACTCCTTGTGGATTAGTGTAGACCACTAGGCCAATGTACTGAGTACAATTAGACTTGCATAATAGTTTAGTATGATTAAAGAATGAACATAGATAATTAGATCTCTATAGTCTCCTAAAAAAGAAATGTAACATGAAAAAAAAGATTAACATATAGCAAATATGTACTGTAAATGATAAATACATGTAACCTCACGGAATAGCAGACATTACTCTGTAATAATCATTCAGAACAGCATTTGTTAGCAAAAGAAGAAAACAAACTATGCACAATAATTGTAATATAAATAAATAGCCACATACAAGGTAGAGCACACCCCACTTGAGAATGGTTTATTGACATACATGTACATACATTATCATAGCTAAAAACTGTAGTGCAGTTCCATATAGGAAACTCGTTGGCAATTGCCAGCTATGGAACCGCGACTATGCCAAATTGGAATTTAATAATGCTCACTTACTCACTTTTCTGTTTGCATGTTCACCTAGTTGAGTTCTTAATTGGCTTAATTGGGAGTAACTAGATGTAGACTGACTACTTTTTCTCCTTATTCTTAGTGAATTAGGCCCATTGTGTGAAAATGAAATATATCATTCTAATTTTAAGATTTTTTTATATATAAATATTAAGACGTACCTGTGTAAAACAGTTTGTCTTCACCAGTCTTAGAACAAGTCAAGAAAAAGAAGGGCAGTAAGAAGAGCTGGCAAAACTGTAATCCTTGAAGTGTCGCTTATTGGTACATCAGAGTGACAATGAAACACTAAATCTGAAGCGTTTTGGCAATAGCCTTAAGCGTAGCTAGTTTGAAACAGATATGGCAATATATATATATACTCACATACACATATGCAAACTCCATCTCTACATAATTGGCCTATCAGGTTAGTGTCACAGAAAATGAACATATTTAATTGATACAACCAATTATCCAAGTGGTTAGTGACTACACCGGTTTTTATAGCCAGCATGAGAAGGGGGAGAGGAAAGAAAGGCAATATAAAAAGTTATTTGGTTGAGCCAAAAAGAAGTGTGTAGAAAAAATGCTACGTGAGATATTAGGACCTTATTACTCCAAGGGAGAAATGTATTCCTTAGAAGAAGGTGAAAATGCAATCTCATGTTCAAGTAAAATACTTAGTGGTAGCAACACAGTGTGAAGTCAAAATTAATGGCAGGAAAAAAAAGGGAATTCAATATGTGGCAGGACCAAAAAAGGGGGATTAAATTTAAGGCAGGATCAAAAAAGGAGGGATTAAATGGGATTCAATTTATGACAGGATCAGAAAAAAGGGGAATTAAATGTATGGCAGGATCAAAAAAGAGGGATTCAATTTATGACAGGATCAGAAAAAAGGGAAATTAAATTTATGGCAGGATCAAAAAAGAGGGATTCAATTTATGGCAGGATCAGAAAAAGGGGGGGATTGAATGTATGGCAGGATAGAAAAAGGGATTCAATATATGGCAGGATTAAAAAAAAGGAGGGATTAAATTTATGGCAGGATCAAAAAAGAGGGATTCAATTTATGGCAGGATCAGAAAAAAGGGGGGGGGGGTTACATTTATGGCAGGATAAAAAAGGGATTCAATTTGTGGCAGGATCAAAAAAAGGAAGGATTCAATTTATGGCAAGATCAAAAAAGAGGGATTCAATTTATGGCAGGATCAGAAAAGGGGGGGATTAAATTTATGGTAGGATAAAAAAGGGATTCAATTTATGGCAGGATCAAAAAAAAAAAGGAGGGATTAAATTTATGGCAGGATCAAAAAAAGGAGGGATACAATTTATGGCAGGATCAAAATAGAGGGATTCAATTTATGGCAAGATCAAAAAAGAGGAATTCAATTTATGGCAGGATCAAAAAAGAGGGAATTGGAATTTAATAATGCTCACTTACTCACTTTTCTGTTTGCATGTTCACCTAGTTGAGTTCTTAATTGGCTTAATTGGGAGTAACTAGATGTAGACTGACTACTTTTTCTCCTTATTCTTCGTGAATTAGGCCTATTGTGTCAAAATAAAATATATCATACTAATTTTAAGATATTTTTTTTATATAAATCTTAAGACATACCTGTGTAAAACAGTTTGTCTTCACCAGTCTTAGAACAAGTCAAGAAAAAGAAGGTTGAACCTTTCTACTGTCTTAAAAAGGAGTGAAAACAAGTCAGGATTTGTATGTATAATTTAAGTTGGAGTATGACTTATTTATATGGTCACTGTATGTCGACCTCACGCAAGAAGGATACTTTTGTCTTAAGAGGGGGCCAAGTAATGTATATGCACGACCATAATCCTGGCCAGAGAACACTTACATAATATATGTGAAAGCATAATACAAACTCTGCATCTTCTAGGTGTATTTATTTACATAACATCTGTTTGTTCATTTATTATTTATGCCGTTAGTAAAAGTATTTGCTTTATCAGGCAGTGTGCCTCATTTATTGCATTACGCAATTGTCTGTACATATACATTCCAAAAAGGTGTTATTACCAATATTATAGACAAGGCGAAGCCATTACTCATTAGTGCTGATTAACTATGAATTTCAGTACAGATAAAATACAAATATGCCAGACTTGCCACATTATTCTATATACTGTATAAATGTTACATAAATGAAGTTCAAATTTATACCTACACTCCTAGGTCTGACTTCTGGAGACATACTGTATCAAAATGTATATATATATATATATATATATATATATATATATATATATATAATATACAGTATATATACGATAGGCTATGTGGACATGACCAGGTTAACAATACTCATAGCACCAACATCCCAAGTGTGGGACTTTGGTGCTTGATCCCTGTGGGTTCGCTGCATGTTTCAGCTCCACACATCACCCTGCTCGGTCAGACGTCTATTTCAAGCACACTTTCTCCAGTCAATGAATCCTGACTTGTTTTCACTCCTTTTTAAGACAGTAGAAAGGTTCAACCTTCTTTTTCTTGACTTGTTCTAAGACTGGTGAAGACAAACTGTTTTACACAGGTACGTCTTAATATTTATATATAAAAAAATCTTAAAATTAGAATGATATATTTCATTTTGACACAATGGGCCTAATTCACTAAGAATAAGGAGAAAAAGTAGTCAGTCTACATCTAGTTACTCCCAATTAAGCCAATTAAGAACTCAACTAGGTGAACATGCAAACAGAAAAGTGAGTAAGTGAGCATTATTAAATTCCAATTCCCTCTTTTTTGATCCTGCCATAAATTGAATCCCTCTTTTTTGATCTTGCCCCCTCCTGTCAGAGGGGGGTCTGCGCTGATAATCAGCGCATTGATTATCAGCACAGCCCCCATCAGAGGTGCCCACTACAGATGAAAATCAGTGCCCATCAGATGCCAGTCAGTGCCCATAAAAATGCCAGTCAGTGCCACCAAAGTGCCAATCAGTGGCCATCAGTAAAGCCTGTCAGTGCCCTAAACAGATGCCAATCAGTGCCCATCAGTAATAACTGTCAGTACCTCATCATCAGTGCAGCCTATCAGTGCCATCTATTAGTGTCCATCAGTGCCGACTGTCAGTGCCCCATCAGTGCCATCTGTAAGTGCCCATCAGCATCGTCTGTCAGTGCCCATCAGCGCAGCATATTAGTGCCCATCAGTGCCACCTATCAGTGTCCATCAGAGAGGCCTGTCAGTACCCATCAGTGCCGCATATCAGTGCTCCCTATCAGTGCCCATCAATTCTACATGTTAGAGTCTCCTCATCAGTGCCCATCAGTGCCAACTCATCAGTGCCCATCAGTGCAGCCTCATCAGTGCCCATGAGTGAAGGAGAAAACAAAATTTTATAACAGAAACAAAGAAAAACCCCAGTGGTGATCAAATACCACCAAAAGAAACCTCTATTTGTGGGAAGAAAATTATAAAAAAATGTGTTTGGGTACAGTGTTGCACGACCGCATAATTGTCATTCAAAGTGCGACAGCGCTGAAAGCTGAAAAATTGTCCTGGGCAGGAATGGGGGGAAGTGCCCTGTATTGAAGTGGTTAAAGCATATGGCCATTTAAGCCCCTCCCACTGTTGATGCAATCTGACCACACCCACAGTTTTGGCTCGGCGCCCCTATATTGCCAAATACCATTTTTCTTTTTTCTTGGGGGTGCTGCAAAAAAAATGGCCATTGACTGTATATTAGTGTTTCTTAACCCTTTTTCAGTCAAGGCACCCCTTAAAATTGCAAATCCCGAGGCACCCCATTCTAAAATGTTAAAATCTAAACAAAGAGTTTTACATAATGCAGCAACATCCACAGATTCCACACACATAGGAGACACCCAACATTAGAGGTGATTTATTTTTCCAAAGCAAATACACATTTTACTGGTACTGACTGGTATTCCAATGTTTCTCCTTGCCCTCAGTTTCTCTCCCTCACTCAGTGACTCCAGTGCTAATGGAGAGGGGCAGGGGAGGGCAAACTACAATGCCGTGCAGGCACCCGACGTCCTCCTTATTAATCGTGATTGTTAGGATGCCGGTGTCTAGAAGGTTGTCTATGGTGCACAGTGAGAACCTGTGTAACTAAAAGGCAGTCTTGCTCCACCTGCTGGCTTGTATACAGTTTTTGAGCAACTTTTAAGCATTTTGCCAAGGCACCCCTAAAGAAACCCGAAGGCACCATGGCTGAAAAAGGCTGGTCTATTGGTAGCACTCCTCGCCGGTCCTAAGCCTGGGGAAAAAGACCTTTCAACAAGGTCGGCTTAAATGTTTATGCCCTTCCCCAGCATGCACCACTGGTAACTAAACTCCTAGTAATTGGCAAGAGAAGGACACAGATATACTCCAGACCTACTGTATTGTCTCTCCCACCTATATTACCAGAGGCACTCCCTGATAACAGGCAGGAGGAAACAACTAGGCTGGAACTAAGGAAACCATAAGAGCAGAACCATCTATCAATCAAGCACTGGCTAGATACAACCAGGTGCACTATGTTAAATACACACTCCTGATTATGGTAGGGTGGCTACATATTTAGAGGCTGATTTACTAAAAGAGTTGAGACCCATCACACAATAAATGGTGTAAATATTCATTTCGATTATCCAATCATGTACAAATGAAATTAGTAAAAAGGAATTAGCTTTTTACCTATTTGGATAATGAAAGTGAATGCCTTATCAAGTGCACTGTGATTAGTTTTCTTAGTGGTCACATGATCGGGAGCAGTTCCCACTGGATCTGGATCATTGCCAGAGACTGAGAGCTGTCTTTGGCAGCTCAGTCACTGTGTGGCGTGTGGCTGCTAAAGGCTACCCTCTTTGCTGCTGCAGATATGTGTTAAGTGGGTGGCAACAGGTTAAATCAGCCCCAAGGTGTCAATGTGCTTTATATCCCTTTGATAAAGAGCACTATGGTATCCTGTTAATGTGTTGCTCTATTGACATAACAAAATATTTCTTTTTTTTGGTGCCACAGAAGGTGCTACTTTGGGCTTATTGATAAGGAGAAAGGAGGGTGGGACTTTATATGAAGAATGCATCCCTGGAGAAATCACGATACATATGAAAATGGGCAGTACTAGGTATAATAAAACTATGGGCATTGATGACAACATTACAAGGCAACAATTAGTAGTCAATGGTTTATTGATGTAAAAAATGGTAACAATAGTGGTAATGATACCATAATAAAATAATGACATAATGAATTCATAATGTTACCATAATAAAATAATGATATAATAAGTTCATAATATCAAATATTATATAAAAACAAAGTACATTGGGTAGATAGGTGTAACAATAATAATGACAACAACAATAATAGCATAATGAATTCATATCATGCACATCATAGAGAGCCATTTTTATAGAAGCGTGTCTCCCTGATAGAGAGCTGTGTCTAGATATGTTGGTACGATCCAATGGGTAAGTATGGTAAGTATTGATAAAGTACAGTATGAGCGAAAGGGCATCTATTGGCTCTACACGTTTCGTGGCGACTGCCACTCTTCAGGAGCAAGTATGAGGTAGATGTCTGTATGTATTGAAACACATAGTTAATTTATAGGGTAAACTAAAATAATCATTGTTTTGGATAGGAAAAGGAGAGGGGGAATAACCCCAATTTACCACAACTACTTACAGAGATGTCAATGGGACTAGGTGAAGGCATGGAGGGCCGGAAGGCCGACCGGATGTAGACATCAGTCCCGGGAGCTTAGGTGGACAAACCCGGGCGTAGATGTATCGCCAAAAGGAGAAAATGTTCCCCAGGGAGGGGCCCCCATGGGTAGAGAGGAGATAGTGTAGCACGGGAGTGTAGCTGTCTGTGAAAAAGGAAATATGAGGTGAAATGAAAGAGGGGTATAACAATGAATGTGTTGCAAAAAAGAGACCAGTAATGAAAAAGATATTAATAGAACAAGTTATAAGACAGGAACCATCCAGTGGTAATAGTGTCATAAGAAATACCTATAGTACAGAGTATAGGGGTAAATTGGTGACAAAAGTGAATGGGAAAGAGTAAATACTAGTAAAACCCCAGTACTGGGGTATAGGTACCCAAGATGGAGACAGTTTAGAGCAAAAACGTGGTAGAACAAAATAAGATGTAAACAGGGGGGACAGAAAAGATACCTGGTTTGCAGTGAAATTGATTAAATCCAAAGTACATCATAACCATGGGGGTAACAAACCCTAGAAGGGAGGAATTATCTACTGAGAGGAGTATATATACACTCCAATGAAGGGGGGAGTGTCCACCATCGTCACGCTAGCGGCCAATAAGAGGAGAAGGCGCCAAAACGACGAGCGGCAACCGCCATCCCCGTCCGGCGCCAATCACCTCGTGGAGGGCGTAGGATGTAAACACAGCGTCGCCGCGTTGACGTCACAAGTATGCGACGCAGCGCAGGCGGCAGTGGTAGCCCTGCGTTCTCATATAAAGTCCCAACTGGTTGCTCTTTGTTTTGCATATATACAACAGGGATGGAAGCATGCACCCTACCCTTATACATTTACGTTGGCGGTGGTAGCCCTGCGTTCTCATATAAAGTCCCAACTGGTTGCTCTTTGTTTTGCATATATACTTTGGGCTTATTAGTCATATATTGGATACTAAATGACCATCATCATGGCAGCCCAGAGGAGCATCTGCTTCAGCAAAGTAAGCACTACAGACTGTTTTGTGACACTTTATTATAACAAAAATATATATATTTTTTTTCAGCATAGGTCTGCTTTCTGTTGTATTCCATTCATTCCACTTTCCTTATACAAAATTAGGATTGCTTTGCTGCTTTAGAGCATTTATTCTGCAAGTATTAAGGTGAGAAACTGGTTAACAGTATATCGTTTGCAATGCAAAAATTTACAATGGCGAGATTAGTACTCTTATCATCATGTTCTTTATATTATATCATTTTATTGTGTCCTGATAAATGAAGAGCATGTTAAGTAGGCTGCTATTATCTCGTTACAAGGCAGTTGTCAACGCCATGTCACTGCCATTGACTGGAACAAGCCCTTCATTCAGCACCAATAGCTGTTCACTGCTAACATTGTTTCTCTTTTTTATCTTCTTCCACAGAGCATGTCAAGTCCTCAGGACATTTCCTCCCTTAGTCCACCACAAGAGAAGACTCAAGAATGAATTACCCTTACACTAGTATTCCTGCAATACATTGTAAATATAATTCCCCTCTAATTATTCATTGCAAATTGAAAAAGACACAACAGTATGGCAAGAAATCAGTTTTCCCAGCATAACAAACAAATGCAGGTCTCTCCCAGACCACAACAAAACAATGGGTGCTTTAGGCATTTACAGTGCTCACTATTGTTTGGTTGTGAACAGTTAGGCAGTTCAAGAGACCTCACAAGTAATGCTTGAATCTGTCATATCTACAGTATTACTGTCACTGAGGCATGCATGTGAAGCCTTGAGACCTACAGTATCTCACAAAAGTGAGTACACCCCTCACATTTTTGTAAATATTTTATTATATCTTTTCATGTGAAAACACTGAAGAAATGACACTTTGCTTCAATGTAAAGTAGTGAGTGTACAGCTTGTATAACAGTGTACATTTGCTGTCCCCTCAAAATAACTCAACAGACAGTCATTAATGTTTAAACCGCTGGAAACAAAAGTGAGTACACCCCTAAGTGAAAATGTCCAAATTGGGCCCAAAGTGTCAATATTTTGTGTGGCAACCATTATTTTTCAGCACTGCCTTAACCCTCTTGGGCATGGAGTTCACCAGAGCTTCACATGTTGCCACTGGAGTCCTCTTCCATTCCTCCATGATGACATCACGGAGCTGGTGAATGTTAGAGACCTTGCGCTCCTCCACCTTCTGTGTGAGGATGCCCCACAGATGCTCAATAGGGCTTGGCCAGTCCATCACCTTTACCCTCAGCTTCTTTAGCAAGGCAGTGGTCGTCTTGGTGGTGTGTTTGGGGTCATTATCATGTTGGAATACTGCCCTGTGGCCCAGTCTCCAAAGGGAGGGGATCATGCTCTGATTTAGTATATGTCACAGTACATCTTGGCATTCATGGTTCCCTCAATGAACTGTAGCTCCCCAGCGCCGGCAGCACTCATGCAGACCCAGACCATGACACTCTCACCACCATGCTTGACTGTAGGCAAGACACACTTATCTTTGTACTTCTCACCTTGTTGCCGCCACACACGCTTGACACCATCTGAACTAAATAAGTTTATCTTGGTCTCATCAGACCACAGGACATGGTTCCAGTAATCCATGTCCTTAGTCTGCTTGTCTTCAGCAAACTGTTTGCGGGCTTTCTTGTGCATCATCTTTAGAAGAGGCTTCCTTCTGAGATTACAGCCATGCAGACCAATTTGATACAGTGTGCGGTGTATGGTCTGAGTACTGACAGAATGACTCCCCACCCCACCCCCAGGCGACCTCTGGATATGGCGCTGAGCATGTGCACTTAACTTCTTAACTTAACATCTTTGGTCTACCATGGCGAGGCCTGTTCTGAGTGGAACCTGTTCTGTTAAACCGCTGTATGGTCTTGGCCACCGTGCTGCAGCTCAGTTTCAGGGTCTTAGCAATCTTCTTATAGCCTATGCCATCTTTATATAGAGCAACAATTATTTTTTCAGATCCTCAGAGAGTTTTTTGCCATGCGGTCCCATGTTGAACTTCCAGTGACCAGTATGAGTGAGAGTGATATCAAATTTAACACACTTGCTCCCCATTCACACCTGAGACCTTGTAACACTAACGAGTCGCATGACACTGGGGATGGAAAATGGCTAATTAACTCAATTTAGACATTAATGGCTGTGTGTTGAGTTATTTTAGGGGACAGCAAATTTACACTAATCTGTACACTCAATACTTTACATTGTAGCAAAGTGTTATTTGTTCAGAGTTGTCACATGAAACGATATAATAAAATATTTGCAAAAATGTGAGGGGGGTGTACTCACTTTTGTGAGATACTGTATCTGTCTGGGAATTGGTCAATATAAAATAGATCCAATTTTTTTGTAATGGCTTTTTCTTATAAAATGCTGTTTTTTCTTTTTTTATGTATTTTTGCATCTCAGAGCTGCTGATCTCCTATGGCCTCTTTGAGTCATTTCCTCTCCACATGTACTCGCTCCAGTGTCAGCTACACATCATTGGACCAGATTCCTGAAAGAAATAAAATGACTGTGTTTGTGCAATGTTTTTAACTTTGGGTGTTTGTAGCCCAATGGAGCCACTAGAGTTGGTGTCACCTGGTGTGGTAAAACATGGTGTCAACTCCCACCCAGCAAATATAGTCCCTCCTCAGTACAGACCACCCTCTCCTCCAAGTATAGTTTCCCCTCAGTACAGACCCCCCATCCACTAAGTATAGACCCCCCCTTCCTCAGTCCAGACCCCCTCCACTAAGTACTGTCCCCCCTCTCTCAGTATAGACCCCCCTCTCTACTAAGTATAGACCACCCCCTCCCTCAGTACAGACCTCCCTCTCCACCAAGTATAGTCCCCCTCAGTTCAGACCCCCTCCCTCAGTACAGACCCCCCTCCCCCAGTGCAGACCCCCCTCCCTCAGTTTAGACCCCTCTTTCTACCAAGTATAGACCACCCCCTCCCTCAGTACAGAACCCCCTCCCTCAGTACAGACCCCCTTCTCCATCAAGTATAGTCCGTCCTCAGTAAAGACCCCCTTCCACTAAGTACAGACCCCCCCCTCTACTAAGTACAGACCCTCTCCCTTAGTACAGACCCCTCTCCCTCATTACAGACCCCCTCTCCACTAACTATAGACCCCATCCCTCAGTACAGAACCCCCTCCCCCAGTCCAGACCCCCCCACACTAAGTACAGACTCCCAGACTCCAGACCCTTTACTCAGTACATACCCCCCCGGTACATTCACCCCTCTTCACTTGTGCTAGTAGGGAGCTTGGAGGGGGGGTCTGTTATGTGCCGGGGGGCACTTTGGGAGAGGAGAGGACTTGTGCTAGTTAGGCGGTAGGGAGTCAGATATGTATTGGGGGGCACTTTGGGAGGCAAGAGGGCTTAGGTTCTTGTGGGGGGTCAGATTTCAAATCCAACCCCCACTTCTAGCATAGGTACTCTCCCCTCCCAAAGTGCCCCCCCCAGCACCATGTCTTCTTATCCCCCAGAATCACTCCTCCATCTTATTTAACTTGCCCCCCTCCTCTTCCCAGTCACTCTGTCCCTCTTATTTGTCCATCTACAATATAATACAGTACAGTGCAGGCCTAAGCTTGGCATGCACTGTGGTGTCCCTCCTCCAGTCTGTGAAAATCTAAACAGACGAGGAGGGGGAGGCGGCTTTGGCTTCAGTCTGCTGTGTGAGACAGTGGGGGCAACCCAGACAGCTGGTGAGAGATGCGGATGCTGGTGCGGTTTTAGTGGTCCCCCTGCCGACGGGTGTCACTCCTTTGGCTGGTGTCACCTAAGTGCGGTCCGCACCCCCTAGCGACGCCATTGTTGTAGTCCTCTTTATGGTTGCATGTGATATTGCAGGAGCACAATTTGAAGAAAGTTGTCACCCCACAAATGGAAGTGACAGAACAAGAACCCTTATGGTAGGATTATCAGGTATGGTTTTCACGAAAGATGAACTGTAAAGTAGCTAAACACAACGTGTATTTCAAAGCTTATATGAGCTTTTAGTGATTTAAATTTAAAGTGGCGTTCCATCCAAAAATGGAACTTCCACTTTAAGTGAAGGTGACCCCCTGACATGCCACATTTGGCATGTCATTTTTTTGGGGGGGAGTGGATACCCTTTTTTCTAGAGGCATCCAGCTCCCACTTCCTCCAGGGGCTCGGTGGAGCCGGAAGGAAGTTCACCTCTCCCCCCTCCCTCCGTGCAATTTTCTGGGATGTCACAGGTCCCAGAAGATTGCCCAGCCAATCACAGCGTG
The DNA here is from genome assembly GCF_042186555.1 of Aquarana catesbeiana. Taxonomy (NCBI): domain Eukaryota; kingdom Metazoa; phylum Chordata; class Amphibia; order Anura; family Ranidae; genus Aquarana; species Aquarana catesbeiana. The sequence goes on along the minus strand of NC_133329.1, from coordinate 352,657,178 downwards.
CAGCGCAGCTCGCGCATGCGCAACTCGTGCCCTGCTGTGAAGCCAGAACCGGGCGCCCACAGTCACAATGCCAGCACTGAGGAGAGGAGGGGGAGAGGAGCGGGGCTTCGTTCGCCTGCATCACTGGACTGTAGGACAGGTAGGTGTCTGATTATTAAAAACCAGCGCTACACTTTTTGTAGCTGCTGACATGTATATGGGTGGAACTCCGCTTTAAATTAAAGAGTAACTTCACTTTTGCTGAGAAAATAACAATCCCCTGTGGGTGATCAATGTGAATTTTAAGGATTCTAACAAACTTTGTTGCAGAGTCCGAACATTTTCTGCTCTGAAGAAAAAGCTTTCTCTTTTTCTCAAAGTTTCACAATATCCTTTGGATACTGATTCTGAATGGGAAAGACTGGTTCATTATAATCAGCTGGTGCCCTCTTGGTGCTCTGATGAGAAAAACTGCAGGGTCTGCATCCCTTTAGAAGTATTTGCCCTTGATGGTATGTCTGGGGTGACCAGAATCAGCCCTCAGGGGGGAGTTACCAGCCGAAGGCTTTCTGTACAGGACAGAGGAGATGTGCTCTCCTTCACCTATAAGGACAACATCTAAAAATTCAATGCGTTTATGATCCATGACACCTGTGAATTTAAGGTTTAGACTATTATCATTAAGATGCATAGTCCAAACATGGACACTGCCTATAACTTTGGTGCATATGAAGATGAAATCATCTATATAGCTGCGAAAAAATCTTATTTTAGAACGATGGAGACCACCAGCGCTAAAAATGTGGGTCCTCTCCCACCATCCCATATATCTGTTGGCAAGGGATGGGGGAAATTTGGTGCCCATCGAGGCCCCACACTTATGGAGGAAGTAGTCTCCATCGAACATAAAAAATTATGAGTACCAGTAAGTAGATATTCCAAACAACACAAAATGAAGTCCTGATGAACCAAAGAATAGTTACTGTGATTCTTCAAGAAAAACGCAACAGCCTGAAGTCCCAAAGGGTGTTTTTATGTTATGGTTTTATTTTTTATTTTTTGTGTCATTTTTCTTTTACATCGCACTTGTGCTCTCCTTTTATGTGTATCTTTAGCACTCTAGCTATGACCAAGCACCCTGTGATGCTTTGATATTAATTTTTAATAAAGGTGAACTATTTTGGAGTGCGGCTATCCAGCGTTCTATTTTTCCATTAACCCTTGTAGAATATCTGACCAATCTAAAATACTGAAAATTTGACTTTCTATTGCAGATTTTTGGGAAAATCAGTAAGCCAATCACACAAGCAGGAAATTACATTTCTGGGGGTGTTCTGTACACCAGCTGTGTACAGAACGCCTCTAGGTTACCATATCACATTGAATTTTGCAGAAGATCACAGCAGCGCAGATGGAAAAGGAAAGGTAATCTAGAATAACATTAGATTACAATATGGCTTGTGTAAAAATTATACAGTATATACTGTACTATTTTTTAATTTGCTCTATTATTTTTTCGCAAAAGGGTAGTTACCCTTTAAGCTCATTTTGTATTGCCACTGTAGTATACAATGTTATGAAAAATACAATATTTGTTTCTAAAATGTTTGGTTCAGGTGACTGAGTTAGCCTATGTTTTTGACCAGCAATAAGATGCCCATGAACTTAGAAGGTAAGCATAATACAAATGTCCTAAGGGAAGCCCATTGTTCAGCTCAGCTAAGTGTTCTTGTTAACACCTATACAGTAGAGACTGGAAGAGGAATTTAAGGTAAACCTCAAAGCAACCCAAACTCCCTATCCAATGAATGAATCCATTAGCCATTCAGAGCCTGGAAGGAGCTGTAGATATTTTTTTTAGGTATCCACAGGCCAGTTTTTTTCATGGATTATCTACATGAATCTGTCATTAATGAGCAGCAAAGTGACTGCAAAGTTTCCCAAAATGTGAACAAGTGCACCCAATCTGTAAAACCTCATATAAGAAGATAACGTCATTTCAAAAGTCATTGGCTGCTTTCATTAAAGAGGTTGTAAACCTGATAAAAAAACACCCCCCCCCCCAAAAAAAAACCTGTAAGACAAAGGCATAATGAGCTAGTGTGCATTGCGGCCGTTCCTTCAGAGCGCATGCGCTGATGATGTCGGCAGCACCGTATATAGTAAATATCTCCTAAACAGTGCAAGTTATTATATTATTATAGGCTTACCTGTAGGTACAAATAAACAAGAAAACTTTACTTCCTCTTTAAAATAATACATTGTGATCTTGCCATGAAGGTCCTTGTTCTGGAAGTTCCTGTTATAGGGTAACAATGCTCATTCCCTGTCTCCCAGTTACGCTCCCTCCGTAAACATTATTCCTATGGTACATTCTAAGGGTAGGCTAGAAGGTAAGTGGATGGTGCAGCAATTGCCGGCTGGAAGCTGGTAACATCATGGAACAGCATATATTTCCAGCACACAAGGGATCTTCAAATAATGTCCAAATGTTTTATACAAGATGATCACATCACAAAAGTATCCTGCGCGGACCACAAATGTTGCATTCTTTTGCTATGATGTGATTGTCTTGAATACAACATTTCTATGTGTTGTTATCACACGCTCTACTAATGGAGACAAAAGCAACTGTGCTGATGCACATTGTAAGGGCATAGTCCACTGTTGCCACATTCAGAACATCTATCCTGGGAAAAGAAATGCAGCCAAACAAACCACCTTACATGCACTTTCTCTCCCCTGATGCAGTATCTCTGAGCTCAGTGTTTGAGAGCTCACTTCTGTGATGGTGGAGGTGAGCAGTAACAACTAGGCCTTGCTTAGAAACATCCTAGCAATGTCCTGGGAGTTATTATTCAACTTAACCCCTTCCCGACCGGCACACGCCGATGAACTTCGACAGAATGGCACGGCTGGGCAAATGGACTTACAGGTACGTCCATTTGAATTTCCCTCCGGGAGCTCCGTGAGTCGGGTCCCAGGTCCCGCGGACTTGATCACTGCGGGGATACCCACGATCACCTCACGGAGAGGACGAACGGGGAGATGCTGATGTAAACAGCATCTCCCCGTTCTTCTTCGACGGCACTGATCTCTGCTCCCTGTCATCGGGAGCAGTGATCAGAGTAGTGACACTGCTAGCCCATCCCCCCTACAGTTAGTAATCACTCCCTAGTACTGACTTAACCCCTCCCCACCCCCTAGTAGTTAACTCCTTCACTGCGTGTCATTTATACAGGAATCAGTGCATTTTTATAGCACTGATTGCTGTATAAATGACAGTGGTCCCAAAAATGTGTCAAAAATGTCCGACATGTCCGCCATAATGTTGCAGTCACAATAAAAATCACTGATCGCCACCATTACTAGTAAAAAAAAAAATTATTAATAAAAATGCCATAAAACTATCCCCTATTTTGTAAACGCTGTAACTTTTGCGCAAACCAATAAATCAATCAAACAATAAATGCTTATTGCGATTTTTTTTTACAAAAAATATGTAGAAGAATACGATCGGCCTAAACTGAGGAAAAAAATAATTTTTTTTATATATTTTTGGGGGATATTTATTATAGCAAAATGTAAAAAATAATGCTTTTTTTCAAAATTGTCGCTCTTATTTTGTTTATAGTGCAAGAAATAAAAATAGAGGCGTAGAGGCGATCAAATACCACCAAAAAAAAGCTCTATTTGTGAGGAAAAAAAGAACGTCAATTTTGTTTGGGAGACACGTCGCACGACCGCGCAAATGACAGTTAAAGCGACGCAGTGCCGAATCGCAAAAAACGCTCTGGTCAGGAAGGGGGTAAAATCTTCCGGGGCTGAAGAGGTTAAGTCAGAGCTGCAGAGTTTGTTTTTACCTAGAGGGGCCCCCTATCTGCATAGGCAGTTTTTAGGTAAAGGTGAACTAACCCTTTAAAGGGGCACTGGGAACGTTTAGATTTGTATGTGTAGTGAGATGAAAGAAAACTTCAAACAAACTCAATACCTGAGGCAGCTACCACAAAGCAAGACCTCCCTCAATGGGCACCTGACAGAAGCTCAAACCATAAAAATATAGAAAGGATCCCCAGACCAAAACCAGATGATAGAGTCTAAGATAATTTTAATTGTTGGTAAAATAAGTCATATAAAAACAAGCAATGTCAAAGAAAAAGATCCATAAGCCACACAACATGAAACAGACCCATGTGCAAGAAGTGAGATGAATGGCACCCTCAGCCTGTGTTCCACAGTTTTCTAGGAAACCAGTCCATCCAAGGTTTATCCTGTTTTGAGCCTTGATGATGAGGGATTGGTGTTGTCCCCCAAAATGCATTGCCTGTTTTTACATGACTTACATGGTTTACTAACAATTCAAATAATCTTGGACCTCTTTCTTCTGATTTTGGACTGGCACTCCTTTCTGAATTTTTATTCTTTTGTCAATGACACATTCCCTTTAGGAGACCCATGCTGGACTGATATTGATAAAGAAAAAAATAAATGCCTACCTGTGTGAAAAGACCTACAAAGAAATATCTGAAGAAACAAAATGGGGTTGATTTACTAAAACTGGTGCACACAGAATCTGGTGCAGTTGTGCATGGTGACCAATCAGCTTCAAACGTCACTTTGTTCAATTAAGCTTTGACAATAAAACGTTGAAGATGATTGGTTATTATGAACTGCTGCACCATATTCTGCGTGCACCAGTTTTAGAAAATCTCCCGCACAGTATAAAGCTGTAATAAATGGTCATATACCTGGAACAAGAAATTAAACTGACCAAACAAGCATAATAGTTTCCCTTAATGATATATCTTGTAGGCAATGGTAAAGCCTTGGAGATGGCCATGTCCTCTGTGTGTGGGTGTTCATTTGTGTGTAAACAGCACCAATTAGTTTATCTGTGATGTGCGATTGTTCTTACTCCAGCAGGAGCGCAATTAAAATGAACAAGTCATAAAGAAATATGATCATTGCGTGGAACATTATTTTCTGGTGTGGTTATACTCAGTGTGGGCAAAATGTGTACATCATTCAAAAATTCTTGTGTCAGCCCTTTTCTTTTTGTGATAATGACTCTACAGAATTAGCATGCTGTGATAGCCGAGTTATAGACAAAGTAAACACAGCTTCTGATGTCCTTGTTTTGAGGTTATTACTGATTTCGAAAAGATTTTGGAATATTACAAAAACATGATCTAACTGTCCCAATGGTAACATTCACACCTTTACATTTTTTACAGTTGAGTTACATACTGTATGTAGCACCCTCTAATGAGCGGGTGACGGAGTCTAGAAAGCATCATGACTGGCTGTATCCAATCACAGCCGGTCACAATGCAGAGCGTCGTGCGCGCCGCTCGTGCACGTCCCTGGGTGCGCGCAGCGCGGCGATCTCGGTTGAGGCTTGTCACTCGGACAAAGCCCAGCCCCGATCAGGGTAAAGAGCCAATGAAATGGCTCTTTACCAGTGACCGGCTATGTCCAAACACAGTCGGTCACAAATGTAAACAAACCGTAGTGTAATGGCTGTTGCTGGGCTCCTCTCCTCACACACCGATCCAGTGTGAGAAGGAGAGCGAGCTAACAGTGAGTTACACATTTACTGTGATTTTATTGTGCCCAGATTGCCCCCCCAATAAAGAGTACCTGCCATCAGTACCCATCAGAGTACTTGCCATCAGTACCCGTCAGAGTACCTGCCATCAGTACCCATCAGCGTACCTGCCATCAGTACCTGTCAGAGTACTTGTCATCAGTACCCGTCAGAGTACCTGCCATCAGTACCTGTCAGAGTACTTGTCATCAGTACCCGTCAGAGTACCTGCCATCAGTACCTGTCAGAATACTTGTCATCAGTACCCGTCAGAGTACCTGCCATCAGTACCTGTCAGAGTACTTGTCATCAGTACCCGTCAGAGTACCTACCATCAGTACCTGTCAGAGTACCTGTCATCAGTACCTGCCATCAGTACCTGCCATCAGTACCTGTCAGAGTACTTGTCATCAGTTTCCGTCAGAGTACCTGCCATCAGTACCTGTCAGAGTACCTGTCATCAGTACCTGCCATCAGTACCTGCCATCAGTACTCATCAGAGTATTTGTCATCAGTACCCATCAGAGTACCTGCCATCAGTACCCGTCAGAGTATTTGGCATCAGTACCCATCAGAGTACCTGCCATCAGTACCCGTCAGAGTACCTGTCATCAGTACCTGCCATCAGTACCCGTCAGAGTACCTGTCATCAGTACCTGCCATCAGTACCCATCAGAGTACCTGCCATCAGTCCCTGTCAGAGTACTTGTCATCAGTACCCTTCAGAGTACCTGCCATCAGTACCCATCAGAGTACCTGTCATCAGTATCCGTCAGAGTACCTGTCATCAGCACCTGCCATCAGTACCCGTCAGAGTACTTGCCATCAGTACCCATCAGAGTACCTGCCATCAGTACCCGTCAGAGTACCTGTCATCAGTACCTGCCATCAGTACCCATCAGAGTACCTGCCATCAGTCCCTGTCAGAGTACTTGTCATCAGTACCCTTCAGAGTACCTGCCATCAGTACCCATCAGAGTACCTGTCATCAGTATCTGTCAGAGTACCTGTCATCAGCACCTACCATCAGTACCCGTCAGAGTACCTGCCATCAGTACCTGCCATTAGTACCCGTCAGAGTACCTGTCATCAGTACCCGTCATCAGTACCCCTCAGGGTACCTGCCATCAGTACCTGTCAGAGTACCTGTCATCAGTATCTGCCATCAGTACCCGTTAGAGTACCTGTCATCAGTACCCGTCAGAGTACCTGCCATCAGTACCTGTCAGAGTACTTGCCATCAGTACCCGTGAGAGTACCTGCCATCAGTACCTGTCTGAGCTCATCAGAGTACTAAAATTACTAAAAAGGAGCAGCTCATTAGTCCCTGACATCCAGCTCATTAGTCTCTGACGTGCAGCCCATCAGCGTCACCCGTCATACAGCCATGTCCAGAAAGGTATACACGCCAGAAAAGGCATACCAAATACTGAGTCTGACCGATGAGAGTAGCGGGGAGCTCTCACTGCCCAGTTACAATTCTGATTCCGATTCTGGTTCAGAATATGAACCCGTCGAAAGCAGCACATCAGGATCTGAATCAGAGGAGGAAGCAGTCTGTCCAAAAGACGAGGGTCTGAACACCAGGCAGCTACCAGCAGTGCCAACGGCGCTAGACCCCATTAGGAGAGGCCCAGTACAAGCACTGCTAGACCCCAGAATGAAATTCCCAGGATTGGAGTGAAGAAGTGTGGCGCTAATGGGTGGTGGGACTCCTGTTGCTAAAACAGGTAGAAAAAGTGGTTAGGAGAGAGTGAAAACTCCTTTAGTGTAAAAGTGTTTGTAAGGTATACATAAAAATATATATTGGGTAATAAACACAGTACAAGTGAAAACCCAGTGTGTGTTAAAGAATATAAAAAACTCAGTAAAAAAGAAAATTTAAAAGAAACTAGTTAAGAAACAATCAAAAATATATGGTACAGCAAATACATATCAATGCAAGGTGAGCTGAGTGTGTTAATCCACAGAATTGGAGTTCAATGGAGGTGGCAGACCAGAAAAAGAACACCGGTATCCCCAAGGGGAAAAAATAAAAAAATAAAAAAATATATATACAGAGGAACTCAAAAGTCTTTTAAATGGCAAGATGGGATAGTCTCATTCAATCCCACAGGTAATTAGATGTGAACTGTCTTCTCAAGAGGTAACCTGAGGGTTATTGGGAAAGGACCCGACCAATGTGTTGGATCTTGGCTCAAATGGATAATTCCCACCAGGAGAAAGGCAGAAGCAAAAAGCAAAAGAATGCCCTTACCAGATCCGGTGGACTCACGGGCCGTAGCGGTGAGTCAAACGAGCCTATACCGTTAAACGGTGTGGGGTAAAGGTGTGTGGGAGAACTTGTAAACCATCTTGTCAGCAGTCCTCATACAAAGCACCGATTTGGAGTCCGGGGTCCCCAGGGTATGGTTCCGATCAGCAGATCACCGTTTCCTCAGAAAACCATCATATGTGCAAATAGGCAAAAAAGGAAAAAAAAAGGAAGTTTTTTCCCCTGCAGGAAATGTACAGTATGCAAACTTAATGTTTGCAAATCTCGCAAAATTGAAACCTTCTCATCATCTTCCACTGGGAAGGAATTTAAGATGAAACAATTTGCAACATGCACCACAAAATTTATCGTTTACCTTATTACCTGCCCTTGTGGTAAGCAATACATAGGACGTACCAAACGCAATTTCTCCATACGAGTGAACGAACACATCACAGCTATACTAAAAGGACGCACCAATCATAGTGTTCCCAAACACTATTTACTTCACCATAATCAGAATCCATCTGGAACAAAGTTTCAAATTATTGACAAATTTGTTCCACATTGGAGGGGGGAACCAAACACAAGGGGTGTCTCCAAGCTTGAAGTTTTTTGGATACATCTCATGAAATGTTATGTACCATATGGATTGAACGTGGAGTGGGATATCAACGCCTTTATAAATCAGTCTTAGGCGTTGATACACCACCCCCTCTCCCCCCTCCTTTGGCAACTCTATGAATTACACAACACCTCCTTGGACTATCTATTTTCATAAATGTCACTAGATTGCTGTCATTTTATTAATATTTTTTGAACATTTGACTTTCTCCCTTACTATGTTCTCAAACTCCCTATGGGGCTTTAAATGAGCGTCTATTCTTGCTAGATCAAATAAACATTTTCACTTTTCCACCCTGTTATCTTGTTTAGATAGGATAAAGAGTTCCTCGAATTCCCTAGTCTCTAGTCCATTAAGGAATCTTTTAACTCAATAGAATTAAAGTGCACAGTACATACCAAGTACATGCACCTTCTTTCCATAGATTCCCTTATGAGTCTCTGTTGTATACTCCCCTATTTCCCTATTAGGTATAACTCCCTTTACATCTCTCTTTATACTTCTTTCAATTCCTAGAAAATGTCATATATATTGCTGTTATACTTTTACATGTGTACTCACTAAGATTTGTTAGTAAACACCTATTGGATATACACCTTTATTTCTATATGCCCATATGCTAATATGCTGGGAACACTTCCGGGATCGGGATCACATCAGTTTATTACAAACAATTACTATCAGCGTGGATCGCCGCCGTGTTGTGCGTTCCACGCCTCTATCCATTAGGCTTTTACTTCCTCCTCTCCTTGACACGCACTTTAGAGCGTCCCATCGTCATTGCCACATCAGGTGACCGTCACATATGACGAATGGGATTGCTTCTCTGTCTATAGGTGGTCAGGAGTGAGGCTTGGCTTCTAACCATCCTCTCTAGCCCGTGATTGGCCACAAAAAGTCATGTGACCGGTGTGTCACGGATGACGCTGCCGAACCCGGAAGTTGTCCCGTGTAACAGCGCCGATCAGCTGTTACACTCCAATCTCTCTGTATATAAAGCGCAGTTGTGTGTGGGGGGCTTATTCATACCCCAGCAGAAGCCTTGGGAGGCGAAACGCGTCGGGTCCTATGTTTATACCCCACCACTATCTACTGCGCCTGTTTTTATTACTTTTATGCCGGTTTTTAATTTATTTTGGGCCGAGTTTTTACCGCCCCTTGCCTGTAACAACATTTTTTCGGAGTACACTCCCTAAATAAAGTGCTTTTATGCTCTTTGCTAATCAAGGATTTACACTATGTGGAGTTTTCTTCCTTTTTTTTTTTCCTTTTTTGCCTATTTGCACATATGATGGTTTTCTGAGGAAACGGTGATCTGCTGATCGGAACCATACCCTGGGGACCCCGGACTCCAAATCGGTGCTTCGTATGAGGACTGCTGACAAGATGGTTTACAAGTTCTCCCACACACCTTTACCCCACACCGTTTAACGGTATAGGCTCGTTTGACTCACCGCTACGGCCCGTGAGTCCACCGGATCTGGTAAGGGCATTCTTTTGCTTTTTGCTTCTGCCTTTCTCCTGGTGGGAATTATCCATTTGAGCCAAGATCCAACACATTGGTCGGGTCCTTTCCCAATAACCCTCAGGTTACCTCTTGAGAAGACAGTTCACATCTAATTACCTGTGGGATTGAATGAGACTATCCCATCTTGCCATTTAAAAGACTTTTGAGTTCCTCTGTATATATATTTTTTTATTTTTTTATTTTTTCCCCTTGGGGATACCGGTGTTCTTTTTCTGGTCTGCCACCTCCATTGAACTCCAATTCTGTGGATTAACACACTCAGCTCACCTTGCATTGATATGTATTTGCTGTACCATATATTTTTGATTGTTTCTTAACTAGTTTCTTTTAAATTTTCTTTTTTACTGAGTTTTTTATATTCTTTAACACACACTGGGTTTTCACTTGTACTGTGTTTATTACCCAATATATATTTTTATGTATACCTTACAAACACTTTTACACTAAAGGAGTTTTCACTCTCTCCTAACCACTTTTTCTACCTGTTTTAGCAACAGGAGTCCCACCACCCATTAGCGCCACACTTCTTCACTCCAACTTTCACTTGCAACGGTCATATTGCTGTGTTGGCTGCTTCACTTCCATCCAAGAGCTGGCGCAACTTTTACATTTTTTCCTTACAAATTCCCAGGATTGCACACCAAAGAATTAGGGCCCAAACCCAGGTACCAGATGCCTTGGCAAACCCATTGTGGCTGCCTTCTAGCACAGGGTCAGCCACGATCCCCCCTTTCACAGCACAGCCAGGTGTGCAGGTCCACACTGAAGGTTTTTCCCAAATTGATTTTTTAAATTTATTTTTCCCTGTCGAATTAGTACAAGGCATCGTGGACCAAACCAATCTTTTTGCCCAACAATTTAGTGAAAACAACCCCAGCTCAAGCTATTCCCGCCCTTTTGAATGGAGACCCCTAACAGTGGCGGAGCTTAAATTGTCTTTAGGCCTAACGCTCAATATGGGGCTTACAAAAAAAATGAAGTGCATAAATATTGGTCAATCAACCCTATCCACCACATGCCAATTTTTTCCTCTGTTATGTCCAGGTCCCGATATATTATAAAGCGCTTCTTGCATTTCAGCGATAACTCACAGTGCCCCTCTTGAAATACCCCAAACTTTGATAAATTATATAAAATTCGATTTTTCCTCCAAGAGATTTGCCGAACTTTATATCCCTGACAAGAACATCTCTGTGGACGAATCCCTGGTCCATTTCACAGGCCGTCCGGGAATCAAGCAATATATCGCCAGTAAGAGGGCGAGGTATGGCAAGCTCTGTGAAAGCTCCACCGGATACGTGCACTCATTCCGCGTGTATGAAGGCAAAGACTGCCAGCTCCAGCACCCTGAGTGTCCATCGTACATGGGAATAAGCGGGAAAATTGTTTGGGAGCTGGCATTCCCACTCCTCTCAAAGGGGTATCACATATACTTGGACAACTACTATACTAGTTTGCCCCTTTTCCGCCACCTATACCTAAAAAATACCTTGGCCTGCGGTACAGCAAGGAAAAACAGAAAGGGCTTCCCACAGAATCTAGTCACCACAAGGCTACAAAGGGGGGGATCGGCAAGCTTAAGGAACGAGGAAGTGTTGGCTGTGAAGTGGAGGGATAGGAAAGATGTGTACATCATGTCCACCATCCATGGTGACACATCGGTGGAACTTCACAGAAGACGCGGTCCAGTTCGAAAGCCTTCCTGTATCCTTGAGTACAATCAATTTGTGGGGGGGGGGGCGGGGGTGGATTTAAATGATCAAATATTGCAGCTCTATCTTTCAACCCGAAAATCCCTCTTCTGGTACAAAAAAGTTGCAATTTACTTTTTTCATTTGGCCATGTATAATTCTTTCATAATCTACCAAAAATCAACGGAAACACCCACCACCTTCATAAAGTTTATTGAAGACATTGTCACTGCCCTGATCTATCAGCAAATATCCCCCCCAGAAAGCATTCGCTCTGATGGTGTCAGCAGACTACATGAGCGCCATTTTCCTGACCATATTCCATCATCAGGATCCGGAAGACGACGCCCAAAAAAATGTCGGGTTTGCACCAAAAAAGGAGTTAGGAAAGACACCAGTTTCCATTGTCCCCAATGTCCCTCCCAACCTAGCTTTTGCATCGGAGAATGCTTCAAACACTATCACACGCTTGTAAATTATTAGCCCATATTTCTAATAGACTGCCATTTCCCCCGTTTTCAATTTCTGTCCTGAATATTTCCCTGGTGCCTCAACCAACCATATCATTGTCTTCCATGTGAACTGACCCTGGCCTGTTTCTTGACTATGCCTCTGCCTGCCGTCTGCATTGTTTATCTGTCATATTTCTGCCTTTCACGTGAACTAACACTGAACTGTATCAACTATGCCTCTGCCTGCCGCCTGCATTTTTTTATCCGCCATGTTTCTGCCTTTCATGTGAACTGACCCTGGACTGTATCGACTATGCCTCTGCCTACTGTCTATTTCTGCCTTTTACCCGCACTGACCTCGGCTTGTTGACCATGTTTTTGCCTGCCCCTTGCACTGATCTTTCACCCTGCTACACAGGGGTCTCACACATGTGAGGGGCTCCAGAATAGTGTTCTGAGAGAAAAACAGTTTTTGGTTTTCGGTGTTCCCAGAACAGGGTCTGGTTGTCCGGAGGCTTCAAAGCGATTTGGGTGGGAGAAGCCTCTACCCCATCCCCATTCTTTCCTGACCGATGCCCTAAGCTTGATGGGTCCTGCCTGCTCCCTGGACAAATACTTTGGCTGTACTGACCATATCTCTGCCTGCTGCATGTACTAACTATGGACAGTAGTCCTGCCTGCTGCATGGACAATCCTTTTGCTGCTGCTGACCACATCCCTGCCTGTTATCTGGACCAATGCTTTGGCTGTGCTGACAACATCTCTACCTGTACTGACTATGGACAGTATTCCTGCCTGCTGCCTGTTTTGCTATCGCTGTCCACGTTGCTGGACCGATACTCTCCTCTGGACCACTGCACTACTAAAACTGCAGGTAATCTTTTCTTTACCCTTTCCTCAGCAGAATGTATTTTGGTTTGTAATTGGTATGTACAGTACATGCTATGTGTTAGAAATGTGAAGGGCCTTCAACAATGTGATAAGTTGGCAGGAATTTATGTGTGTAATTTATGCTCCTAGAATGCCTGATGGTGCTACTTCAATGTTTGGCCTCAGTATGTGGCCAGGCTGTGTAAAAGTCTCACACATGTGGTATCACCATACTCAGGAGTAGCAGAATGTATTTTGGGGTGACCTTTTTGTTCATGCTGTATGTTGGAAATATCTTATAAATGGACAACTTTGTGTAAAAAAAATGCGTTTTCATTTTTTTCCACATATTCCAAAAACGTCTGGAACAAATGAACCATTCAAAAGACTCATTATGCCTCATAGATTATACGTTGGGGTGTTTGCTTTCCAAAATGGGGTCATTTTGTGGGCGTTTCCGTTGTCCTGGTGCTCCAGGGCTTTCAATAGTGTGATAGGTTGTAATCAAATGAGATGTGCAATTTATGCTCATAGAACGCCTGACGGTGCTACTTTGATGTTGGACTTCTGTATGTGGCCAGGCTGTGTAAAAGTCTCACACATGTGGTATCACTATACTCAGGAGGAGTAGCAGAATGTATTTTGGGGTGTCATTGCAAGTATGCATGTGCTGTGTGAGAGAAATAACTTGTTATTATGACAATGTTTTATAAAAAGGAAAAAAATAAATAATATTCCTAAGAATTGTGGGAAAAAAAAAACTTCAGAAAACTCACCATGCCTCTTACTAAATACCTTGGAATGTCTGCTTTCCAAAAAGGGATCATTTTGGGGGTATTTGTACTTTACTGGCTTGTTAGGGTCTCAAGAAATGAGATAGACCTTCAGTACATCAGGTATGATCAGATGTGATCATTTTTCAATGATTTGCACCATAGCTTGTAGACTCTATAACTTTCACAGAGACCAAATAATATGCACTAATTTTGGTTATTTTTACTAAAGATATGTAACAGTATACATTTTGGTCCAAATTTATGAAGAAAAATGACTTATTTGCAAAATTTTACAATAGAATTTTTCAAAAATTTCTCTCTTTTTTTGCTCATATTGCAAAAAATAAAAAACCCAGCGGTGATTAAATACCACCAAAAGAAAGCTATGTTTATGAGAAAAAAATGATACAAATTTTGTTTTGGTATAGTGTAGCATGACTGAGTAATTTTCATTCAAAATGTGAGAGCGCTGAAAGCTAAAAATTGGTCTGGGAAGGAAGGGTGTATAAAAGCCCTGTATTGAAGTGGTTAAAATGTAATTTTATGAACCACTTAAAATGGAAAGAGTTATTTTACCTGGATGTCTTTCACTGGATGTCTTTTTTTAGTAATCTGGGAATACTACAACAGAGTTTTTGCTGATATGGCATATTGTAATTTCATGTCATATGCATTAATTTACCTTTATAATGTGAATTGATCTAATTTGCCACCTGATTAGTCAATTGGTAGATCGTAGAATTTTTGCTGACCTTCATGCAAAAATGGCTTAGTGTCAATAAGAAAGGCTGACAGACTTAACTGGCGAGATTCATTGATGTTTGAATTATTCTTAAAGTGAACCAGTGCGGATAGAAATATAGAAGTTGCAGGCTATCATTCCTGTTCAAGTAAATCACTGACCTGGAATTGGCATGAAAACCAGTAACATTTGAAACCTAAGTCCAAGTCCCTATCCTTGCAGGCTAATTTCAAATCAGCAATGTAAACTCCCATTTTTCTGTTCTCAAAGGTTCCCTTTAACCATTTCAGCTCCGGCAGATTTACTCCCTTCATGACCAGGTCATTTTTTTGCGATACGGCGCTGTACTACTTTAAGTGACAATTGTGCGGTCTTGCTATAAAACATATCCAATAAAAAAAACGAAAAAACGAATTTCCTCATAAATTTAGGCCAATATGTATTCTGGTACATATTTTTGGTAAAAAAAATTAAAATAAGCGTATATTGATTGTACTGTAGATGCTATAACTTTTCCCCAAACCAAACTATGGTGTGTATATATATATGGAATTTGTATTTATTTTTTTTTTGTAATGGCGATTTATAGCAGGACTGCGATATTGTGGCAGATAATTCGGACGCCTAACTGACACTTTTGATACTTTTTTTGGGACCAGTGACACTAATACAGTGATCAGTGCTACAAATATGCACTGTCACTATACTAATGACAATGGCTGGGAAGGCGTTAACATCAGGGGCGATCAAAGGGTTAACTCTGTGCCTAGCTAGTGTTTCAGTCTAGTGGGAGAGGTGCTTTTACTAGTAGAAGCCATGGATCGGTGTTCCTGCTTTACATGAACACAGGATCCATGCCTTCTGTACTGACAGACTGACACTCTGACTTGTTTTCATAGACAGATCGCTGTTCTGCCTGTGTACAGAACGATCAGTGGGTCCTAGCAGACATGGGGTCCACAGGACCCACTGATAAACTCCCGCTGTGTAGATTCACTGCAGGAGCGAGCCGCCGGTTGCTCATACTCACGCCAAATACCCGGAAGTGCAGGATCACGTATACAGTATCTCACAAAAGTGAGTACATCCCTCACATTTTTGTAAATATTTTATTATATCTTTTCACATGGGGCAACTGTACCACAGAAGGTTTTTCACCTTAATGCATAGAATGCATTAGGCCCCATACACACTATTAGATTTTCTGCAGATTTGTGTCTTCAGATTTACCAAAACCATGTAGTGCAAGGGCCTGTCTGATTGCATACAAATGGAAACTGTTAAGGTTTGACCTCATATCATATGGTTTTGGTAAATCTGAAGACAAAAATCTGCAGAAAATCCCATAGTATGTATGGGGTCAATAGGTGAAAAACCTCGAGACTCTACAACTCCTTTAACCAGTTGCAAACCGCCGCACGACGATGTACGTCGGCAGAATGGCACAGGCAGGCAAAAGGACTTACAGGTACGTCCTTGCATGCCCGCGGGTGGGGGGTCCGATCATACCCCCCCCCCCGGTGCCTGCGGCAGTTGGCAAATCTTCCCCGGCGATCGGTGGTGAGGGGGAGGCCATCCATTCGTGGCCCCCCCCTCGCGATCGCTCCCAGCCAATGGGATCATTTCCTTGCCTCTGTATTGTACACAGAGGCAGAGGAAATTATGTCATCTCTCCTTGGCTCGGCATTTTCCGTTCCGGCGCCGAGGAGAGAAGACTGGAATGTGAGTGCACCAACACACACACACTCAGTAGAACATGCCAGGCACACAATACACCCCCGATCACCCCTCCCCCCCACCCGTCACACTGACACAAGCAGTTTTTTTTTTTTCTGATTACTGCATGGTGTCAGTTTGTGACAGTTAGTGTTCTAGGGCAGTTAGTGTTAGCCCCCTTTAGGTCTAGGGTACCCCCCTAACCCCCCCAATAAAGTTTTAACCCCTTGATCACCCCCCCCGTCGCCAGTGTCGCTAAGCGATCATTTTTCTGATCGCTGTATTAGTGTCACTGGTGACGCTAGTTAGGGAGGTAAATATTTAGGTTCGCCGTCAGCGTTTTATAGCGACAGGGACCCCCATATACTACCTAATAAATGTTTTAACCCCTTGATTGCCCCCTAGTTAACCCTTTCACCACTGATCACCGTATAACCGTTACGGGTGACGCTGGTTAGTTCCTTTATTTTTTATAGTGTCAGGGCACCCGCCGTTTATTACCAAATAAAGGTTTAGCCCCCTGATCGCCCGGCGGTGATATGCGTCGCCCCAGGCAGCGTCAGATTAGCGCCAGTACCGCTAACACCCACGCACGCACCGTACACCTCCCTTAGTGGTATAGTATCTGAACGGATCAATATCTGATCCGATCAGATCTATACTAGCATCCCCAGCAGTTTAGGGTTCCCAAAAACGCAGTGTTAGCGGGATCAGCCCAGATACCTGCTAGCACCTGCGTTTTGCCCCTCCGCCCAGCCCAGCCCACCCAAGTGCAGTATCGATCGATCACTGTCACTTACAAAACACTTATCGCATAACTGCAGCGTTCGCAGAGTCAGGCCTGATCCCTGCGATCGCTAACAGTTTTTTTGGTAGAGTTTTGGTGAACTGGCAAGCACCAGTCCCAGGCAGCGTCAGGTTAGTGCCAGTACCACTAACACCCACGCACGCACCGTACACCTCCCTTAGTGGTGTAGTATCTGAACGGATCAATATCTGATCCGATCAGATCTATACTAGCGTCCCCAGCAGTTTAGGGTTCCCAAAAACGCAGTGTTAGCGGGATCAGCCCAGATACCTGCTAGCACCTGCGTTTTGCCCCTCCGCCCGGCCCAGCCCAGCCCACCCAAGTGCAGTATCGATCGATCACTGTCACTTACAAAACACTAAACGCATAACTGCAGCGTTCACAGAGTCAGGCCTGATCCCTGCGATCGCTAACAGTTTTTTTGGTAGCGTTTTGGTGAACTGGCAAGCACCAGCGGCCTAGTACACCCCGGTCGTAGTCAAACCAGCACTGCAGTAACACTTGGTGACATGGCAAGTCCCATAAGTGCAGTTCAAGCTGGTGAGGTGGCAAGCACAAGTAGTGTCCCGCTGCCACCAAGAAGACAAATACAGGCCCGTCGTGCCCATAGTGCCCTTCCTGCTGCATTCGCCAATCCTAATTGGGAACCCAGTGCTTCTGCAGCGCCCGTACTTCCCCCATTCACATCCCCAACCAAATGCAGTCGGCTGCATGAGAGGCATTTTCTTTATGTCCTCCCAAGTACCCCTACCCAACTAACCCCCCCAAAAAGATGTTGTGTCTGCAGCAAGCGCGGATATAGGCGCGACACCTGCTATTATTTTCCCTCCTGTCCTGACAATCCTGGTTTATGTATTGGTGAATGTTTTGAACACTACCATGCACTAGTTGAGTATTAGCGTAGGGTACAGCATTGCACAAACTAGGCACACTTTCACAGGGTCTCCCAAGATGCCATCACATTTTGAGAGACCCGAACCTGGAACCGGTTATAGTTATAAAAGTTACAGTTACAAAAAAAAGTGTAAAAAAAAAACAACACAAAAAAAAAATATAAAATAAAAAAAAATAGTTGTCGTTTTATTGTTCTCTCTCTCTCTATTCTCTCTCTATTGTTCTGCTCTTTTTTACTGTATGCAATGTTTTATTGTTATTATGTTTTATCATGTTTGCTTTTCAGGTATGCAATTTTTTATACTTTACCGTTTACTGTGTTTTATTGTTAACCATTTTTTTGTCTTCAGGTACACCATTCACGACTTTGAGTGGTTATACCAGAATGATGCCTGCAGATTTAGGTATCATCTTGGTATCATTCTTTTCAGCCAGCGGTCGGCTTTCATGTAAAAGCAATCCTAGCGGCTAATTAGCCTCTAGACTGCTTTTACAAGCAGTGGGAGGGAATGCCCCCCCCCAACCGTCTTCCGTGTTTTTCTCTGGCTCTCCTGTCTCAACAGGGAACCTGAGAATGCAGCCGGTGATTCAGCCAGCTGACCATAGAGCTGATCAGAGACCAGAGTGGCTCCAAACATCTCTATGGCCTAAGAAACCGGAAGCTACGAGCATTTCATGACTTAGATTTCGCCGGATGTAAACAGCGCCATTGGGAAAATGGGAAAGCATTTTATCACACTGATCTTGGTGTGGTCAGATGCTTTGAGGGCAGAGGAGAGATCTAAGGTCTAATAGACCCCAATTTTTTCAAAAAAGAGTACCTGTCACTACCTATTGCTATCATAGGGGATATTTACATTCCCTGAGATAACAATAAAAATGATTAAAAAAAAAAATGAAAGGAACAGTTTAAAAATAAGATAAAAAAGCAAAAAAATAATAAAGGAAAAAAAAAAAAAAAAAAAAGCACCCCTGTCCCCCCCTGCTCTCGCACTAAGGCGAACGCAAGCGTTGGTTTGGCGTCAAATGTAAACAGCAATTGCACCATGCATGTGAGGTATCACCACGAAGGTCAGATCGAGGGCAGTAATTTTAGCAGTAGACCTCCTCTGTAAATCTAAAGTGGTAACCTGTAAAGGCTTTTAAAGGCTTTTAAAAATGTATTTATTTTGTTGCCACTGCACGTTTGTGAGCAATTTTAAAGCATGTCATGTTTGGTATCCATGTACTCGGCCTAAGATCATCTTTTTTATTTCATCAAACATTTGGGCAATATAGTGTGTTTTAGTGCATTAAAATTTAAAAAAGTGTGTTTTTTCCCCAAAAAGCGCATTTGAAAAATCGCTGCGCAAATACTGTGTGAAAAACAAAATGAAACACCCACCATTTTAATCTGTAGGGCATTTGCTTTAAAAAAATATATAATGTTTGGGGGTTCAAAGTAATTTTCTTGCAAAAAAAAATAATTTTTTAATGTAAACAAAAGGTGTCAGAAAGGGCTTTGTCTTCAAGTGGTTAGAAGAGTGGGTGATGTGTGACATAAGCTCCTAAATGTTGTGCATAAAATGCCAGGACAGTTCAAAACCCAGCCAAATGACCCCATTTTGGAAAGTAGACACCCCAAGCTATTTGCTGAGAGGCATGTCGTGTCCATGGAATATTTTATATTGTGACACAAGTTGTGGGAAAGAGACAATTTTTTTTTTTTTGCACAAAGTTGTCACTAAATGATATATTGCTCAAACATGCCATGGGAATATGTGAAATTACACCCCAAAATACATTCTGTTGCTTCTCCTGAGTACGGGGATTTGCTGAGAGGTATAGTGAGTATTTTGCAAACCTCACTTTTTGTCACAAAGTTTTGAAAATTGAAAAAAGAAAAAAAAAATGTTTTTTCTTGTCTTTCTTCATTTTCAAAAACAAATGAGAGCTGCAAAATACTCACCATGCCTCTCAGCAAATAGCTTGGGGTGTATACTTTCCAAAATGGGGTCATTTGGGGGGGTTTGTGCCATCTGGGCATTTTATGGCCTTCAAAACTGTGATAGGTAGTGAGGAGTGAAATCAAAAATTTACACCCTTAGAAATCCTGAAGGCGGTAATTGGTTTTCGGGGCCCCGTACGCGGCTAGGCTCCCAAAAAGTCCCACACATGTGGTATCCCCATACTCAGGAGAAGCAGCTAAATGTATTTTGTGGTGCAATTCCACATACACCCATGGCCTGTGTGAGCAATATATCATTTACTGACAAGTTTGTGCAAAAAAAAAAAAAAAATGTGTCACTTTCCCGCAACTTGTGTCAAAATATAAAATATTCCATGGACTCAACATGCCTCTCAGCAAATATCTTGGGGTGTCTACTTTCCAAAATGGGGTCATTTGGGGGGGGGGGGTTGTGCCATCTGGGCATTTTATGGCCTTCAAAACTGTGATAGGTAGTGAGGAGTGAAATCAAAAATTTACGCCCTTAGAAATCCTGAAGGCGGTGATTGGTTTTCGGGGCCCCGCACGCGGCTAGGCTCCCAAAAAGTCCCACACATGTGGTATCCCTGTACTCAGGAGAAGCAGCTGAATGTATTTTGGGGTGCAATTCCACATATGCCCATGACCTGTGTGAGCAATATATCATTTAGTGACAACTTTTTGTAATTTTTTTTTTTGTCATTATTCAATCACTTGGGACAAAAAAAATAATATTCAATGAGCTCAACATGCCTCTGAGCAATTTCCTTGGGGTGTCTACTTTCCAAAATGTGGTCATTTGGGGGGGGTTGTACTGCCCTGCCATTTTAGCACCTCAAGAAATGACATAGGCAGTCATAAACTAAAAGCTGTGTAAATTCCAGAAAATGTACCCTAGCTTGTAGACGCTATAACTTTTGTGCAAACCAATAAATATACACTTATTGACATTTTTTTTTACCAAAGACATGTGGCCGAATACATTTTGGCCTAAATGTATGACTAAAATTGAGTTTATTGGATTTTTTTAATAACAAAAAGTAGAAAATATCATTTTTTTTCAAAATTTTCGGTCTTTTTCCGTTTATAGCGCAAAAAATAAAAACGGCAGAGGTGATCAAATACCATCAAAAGAAAGCTCTATTTGTGGGAAGAAAAGGACGCAAATTTTGTTTGGGTACAGCATTGCATGACCGCGAAATTAGAAGTTAAAGCGACTCAGTGCCAAATTGTAAAAAGTGCTCTGGTCAGGAAGAGGGTACATCCTTCCGGGGCTGAAGTGGTTAAAGAGTCTAAAATTATGCATGCAATGACTGCAATAACAAAAGAAAAAAAAGTTACTTGCCGACCGCTCTATAGAACATTTACTGCTATAGGGCAGCCGCGCTTAGTGGGGATCACATTTATACAGTATCTCACAAAATTAAGTACACCCCTCACATTTTTGTAAATATTTTATTATATTTTTTCATGTGAAAACACTGAAGAAATGACACTTTGCTACAGTAAAGTAGTGAGTGTACAGCTTGTATAACAGTGTAAATTTGACGTCCCCTCAAAATAACTCAACACACAGCCATTAATGTCTAAACTGCTGTCAACAAAAGTGAGTACACCCCTAAGTGAAAATGTCCAAATTGGGCCCAATTAGCCATTTTTCATCCCCAGTGTGATGTGAATCGTTAGTGTTAGAAGGTCTCAGGTGTGAATGGGGAGCAGGTGTGTTAAATTTGGTGTTATCACTCTCAATCTCCCATACTGGTCACTGGAAGTTCAACATGGCACCTCATGGCAAAGAACTCTCTGAGGATCTGAAAAAAAAGAATGGTTGCTCTACATAAAGATGGCCTAAGCTATGAGAAGATTGCCAAGGCCCTGAAACTGAGCTGCAGCAAGGTGGCCAGGACCATACAGCAGTTTAACAGGACTGGTTCCACTCAGAAAAGGCCTCACCATGGTCAACCAAAGAAGTTGAGTGCACGGGCTCAGCTTCATATCCAGAGGTTGTCTTTGGGAAATAGACGTATGAGTGCTGCCAGCATTACTGCAGAGGATGAAGGGGTGGGGGATCAGCCTGTTAGTGCTCAGACCATATGCCGCACACTGCATCAAATTGGTCTGCATGGCTGTCGTCCCAGAAGGAAACCTCTTCTAAAGATAATACACAAGAAAGCCTACAAACAGTTTGCTGAAGACAAGTACACTAAGGACATGGATTACTGGAACCATGTCCTGTGGTCTGATGAGACATAAGATAAACTTATTTGGTTCAGATGGTATCAAGCGTGTGTGGCAGCAACCAGGTGAGGAGTACAAAGACAAGCATGTCTTGCCTACAGTCTAGCATGGTGGTGGGAGTCTCATGGTCTGGGGCTGCAAGAATGCTGCCGCCACTGGGAAGCTACAGTTTATTGAGGGAACCATGAATGCCAACATGTACTGTGACATACAGAAGCAGAGCATGATTCCCTCCCTTCAGGGACTGGGCCGCAGGGCAGTATTCCAACACACCTCCAAGACGACCACTGCCTTGCTAAAGAAGCTGAGGGTAAAGGTGATAGACTGGCCAAGCATGTCTCCAGACCTAAACCCTATTGAGCATCTGTGGGGCATCCTCAAATGGTGGAGGAGCACAAGGTCTCTAACTTCCACCAGCTCCATGATGTTGTCATGAAGGAGTGGAAAAGGACTCCAGTGGCAACCTGTGAAGCTCTGGTGAACTCCATGCCCAAGGGGGTTAAGGCAGTGCTGGAAAATAATGGAGGCCACACAAAATATTGACACTTTGGGCCCAATTTGGATATTTTCACTTAAGGGTGTACTCACTACCTTACATTGTAGCAAAGTGTCATTTCTTCAGTGTTGTCACATGAAAAGATATAATAAAATATTTACAAAAATGTGAGGGGTGTACTCACTTTTGTAAGATACTGGGGGTCATTTACTATAGAGCTGCATAGCTAATTAGCGCTAATTGCCGCTAATTAGCGGTAATTACCACTAATTAGCGCTAAAACGGTATTCACTATAGCGCTGGTGAGAAAATACTCCCAAAATCGAATTTACTATAGTTCCCTGAAACCAAATAGCACCCAAACCCTTACTCTGCTAAAACCTGGAGTAGTGCACATGGAAATAATGTTTAGAGCATGGCAAACCTTCTTTCCACTGCTCTCTTCAACACATAGGCGAGAGGTTCAACCACACTGGTAGGCATTTTTGATAATTTCTTATACCTATATACTTTATTTTACCAGGATATTCACTCATCTCTACACATACACCCAGTGGCTTCATATCCACATCCTATACACATTTTTTTCATCTCTCTTTTTCCTTTGGTTAGTTTTGTTATACTCCAGCTTGACTTGTTTTTACTTCTTACTTTACTTTGTTGCACTTTTTCACTCCCTCACTTTTCCTTTTATTTTTTCCTCACTTTTTTTCCCCACTTTTCTTTTTCTTTTACCATCTTCCCTTATGCTCTGCAGGAAATTTTGGATACCCTGCACTAGTACACACATTTTATACCCTTATTATACTGCTATCCTGGCTACCTCAGATCTTGTCTGTAGGATACTTCTCAATATTGTATACTATGTACATTAACCTATACTTTTAGGATATTGATACTTTTCAATATTGTGTACCATGTACATTACCCTATATTTCTAGGACATTGATATTGTAGTTACCCCAGTTTTACACACATACTCATATATTCCATACAGTGAGTATGCCCTGCAAGATCCATGGGCGAAGTTTGGGTTCACACCTCCTTTTCCAATCTTTGCCATGCCTGCCCCTGCGTCTGGCCTTGGTTCTCCTTGCTGTGGTCCCCGTCCCTTCATCTCCTGGGGGAGATGCCCTCCGTCGACCTTTGCTTAGGATCAGCCTCTGAAGCCAATCGTTTGACAAGTAAGTATGGGATGATCGGTTCAGGCCTCATGCTCTTGTCCAATCTCAACCTATACTCTAATATATACCCTATCTGTTTTTCTACAGACATCAGATATGCACATCAGCCCCTGATGAAGCGAGGAAAGCTTGCGAAATGCGTCAGTTTGAGATGTATCATGAATATCTGTATTATTTGTGATATTACAATATTTTGGCTATGTTTAGAGGATCATTATGTCATGTTGCTGTTTTTATGAACCTGTTACCCATGCTCATGTTCTGTATTGGATGGTGCTGTTACCAATCAAATAAACCTTTTTACTTACATATTTGTTCACCTTTTGATCATCATGAACACCTCATTTCAAAGTCCCAGGGGCGACCTTTGTTTCTCTGCTATGTAAATAGGGATGGAGGTGTTTCATGTTAGGGGGCAGTCTTCAGACTTTCTAATTCAGCCAAAGGGTGTTCTATGGGGTTGAGGCCAGGACTCTGTGCAGGCCAGTCAAGTTTCTCCACCCAAAACTTGCTCATCCATGTCTTTATGGACCTTGCTTTGTGCACTGGTGTGCAGTCATGTTGGAACTGGAAGGGGCTTTCCCCCAAACTGTTCCCACAAAGTTGGGAGCATGAAATTGTCCAAAATGTCTTGGTATGCTGACGCCTTAAGAGTTCCCTTGACTGGAACTAAGAGGCCAAGCCCAACCCCTGAAAAACAACCCCACATCATAATCCCCCCTCCACCAAATCATTTGGACCAGTGCACAAAGCAAGGTCCATAAAGACATGGATGAGTGATTTTGGGGTGGAGGAACTTGATTGGCTTGGACAGAGTCCTGACCTCAACACAACAGAACACCTTGGGGATGAATTAGAGTGGAGACTGTAAGCCAGGCCTTCTCGTCCAACATCTTTGCCTGACCTCACAAGTGCACTTGAAAGAATGGTCAAACATTCCCATAGACACACTCCTAAACCTTGTGGACAGCCTTCCCAGAAGAGTTGAAGCTGTTATAGCTGCAAAGGGTGGGCCAAATGAGTTTTGAGCCCAATACTAATACTGCAATGCCATTACAGTTCATGTGCATTTAAAGGCAAGCATCCCAATACTTAGGCCAATATATTGTATATTGCTTGTGACACTGAGCATGGCTATGGACTTAGGGCTGGTTCACACCACAGATATGCAGAGAACATGTGTGAGGGTGGCTAAGTGGGTAGCAGTTCTATCTAGCAGCACCTGGGATGTTGGTTCAATTCCCCAACATGCTAATCCTTGTGTTGAAGTTTATATGTTCTCCCTGTGTGGGTTTCTCACCACAATCCAAAGACATGCTGGCATTGTATTTGTCTCCTGTCAAAATAGGTTCTAATGTAAGAAAGTTAATTTTGGACTTTATATTGGAAGCTCATTGCAGCCAGGGACTTATGTTAATGTTTATTAGCACTAATCATGCCCAGGGACTCGGACATTTAAAATTTTAAGGTTTACACTGCACAGGTACATATGCTTAGAAAACTGTTGCTTTGTTTATGTGGATGCAAATGGACTTTGATCTTTGGCCTGTAGTTGGAGATTTGATGCACATAGCCAAGGGCTAACACAGTTGCGAATAGTATTATATGTTCCTGCTCATCAGGCGCAATCACTTTAGATATACATGAAGAGATAGACTAAAAGATACTGTTGGGCGTGTACTTCTTTTGGGTGTGTCAGTGTGCTAACAATACAACCTCTCTTATATAAAGGCCTGCAGTAGGGGGGTTTGTTTGGCCTGAGAAGGTCAGGTTTTTTGCTGTGATTTGTGGGGGAGAAGGAATGATATTGTGCATATTGACAAATGCCCAACTAGGGATATTTGATGAAATTCTTGTGCATTTTTTCAATCAAAAGTGGGTTTATGTGGCCATGCTGTCAATGTTGTGTGTTTATTGTTCCTGTCTGATCCTGCAAACATCGTTTGGAAGCATCTGCTGACCTACTCTTTTTGATCTCGTTGTTAAATTGTGTATACCGAAATGCAGCTTCCAGCAGAACCATAGCTGCCAACTGTCCCGAATTTCCCGGGACATTCCCGGGACTTGGACTTCATTCCCGGATTTGTGGTGTCCCGGGAAATGTCCCGAAAAATTCGGTTCCGGTTTTTGAAACCGCCGCCGCCGCCGCCGCCGCTAGAGGTCGGCCGCCGGCGGAGACATTGTCTCCGCCGGCCGCCATTTTGTTGAAGTTCAGGAAGACGGCTGGGGGGAGGCTAGACGAAGCTTCTGCGTCGCCGCCCACCCCCTGCCCCGCTCCGCCTCGGCCCGCCCCGCTCCGCCTTGCCCCGCTCCGCCTCGGCCCGCCCCGCTCCGCCTCGCCCCGCTCCGCCTCGGCCCGCCCCGCTCCGCCTCGGCCCGCCTACCCCCCGCCCCGCTGCCAGTCTGATATGGAAAGGGGTGGGGGTTCTAGGTGGGGGGTGAGCGCGCGCACCGCTGTGGGACACGATGTGAGTGGGGGGGGCACTGGGGACACCTGATGTGAGTGGGGGGGCACTGGGGACACCTGATGTGAGGGGGGGGCACTGGGGACACCTGATGTGAGTGGGGGGGGGGCACTGGGGACACCTGATATGAGGGGGGGGCACTGGGGACACCTGATGTGAGGGGGGGGCACTGGGGACACCTGATGTGAGGGGGGGCTCCGCCGGGGACTCCTGGTGTGAGGGGTCTCCCTTGGGGACTCCTGATGTGAGGGGGAGCTCCGCCGGGGACACCTGATGTGAGGGGGGCTCCGCCGGGGACACCTGATGTGAGGGGGAGCTCCGCCGGGGACTCCTGATGTGAGGGGGAGCTCCGCCGGGGACACCTGGTGTGAGGGGGGCTCCGCCGGGGACTCCTGGTGTGAGGGGGAGCTCCGCCGGGGACACCTGATGTGAGGGGGAGCTCCGCCGGGGACTCCTGATGTGAGGGGGGGGCTCTGCCGGGGACTCCTGGTGTGAGGGGGGGCTCCGCCGGGGACACCTGATGTGAGGGGGGGCTCCGCCGGGGACTCCTGATGTGAGGGGGGGCTCCGCCGGGGACTCCTGATGTGAGGGGGGGCTCCGCCGGGGACTCCTGATGTGAGGGGGAGCTCCGCCGGGGACTCCTGATGTGAGGCGGGGCTCCGCCGGGGACTCCTGATGTGAGGGGGAGCTCCGCCGGGGACTCCTGATGTGAGGGGGGGCTCCGCCGGGGACTCCTGATGTGAGGGAGGGCTCCGCCGGGGACTCCTGATGTGAGGGGGAGCTCCGCCGGGGACTCCTGATGTGAGGGGGGCTCCGCCGGGGACTCCTGATGTGAGGGGGGGCTCCGCCGGGGACTCCTGATGTGAGGGGGGGCTCCGCCGGGGACTCCTGATGTGAGGGGGGGCTCCGCCGGGGACTCCTGATGTGAGGGGGGCTCCGCCGGGGACACCTGATGTGAGGGGGGCTCCGCCGGGGACTTCTGATGTGAGGGGGGCTCCGCCGGGGACACCTGATGTGAGGGGGGGCTCCGCCGGGGACTCCTGGTGTGAGGGGGGGGGCTCTGCCGGGGACTCCTGGTGTGAGGGGGGGCTCCGCCGGGGACTCCTGATGTGAGGGGGGGCTCCGCCGGGGACTCCTGATGTGAGGGGGGGCTCCGCCGGGGACTCCTGATGTGAGGGGGAGCTCCGCCGGGGACTCCTGATGTGAGGGGGAGCTCCGCCGGGGACTCCTGATGTGAGGGGGGGGCTCCGCCGGGGACTCCTGATGTGAGGGGGAGCTCCGCCGGGGACTCCTGATGTGAGGGGGGGCTCCGCCGGGGACTCCTGATGTGAGGGGGGGCTCCGCCGGGGACTCCTGATGTGAGGGGGAGCTCCGCAGGGGACTCCTGATGTGAGGGGGGCTCCGCCGGGGACTCCTGATGTGAGGGGGGGCTCCGCCGGGGACTCCTGATGTGAGGGGGGCTCCGCCGGGGACTTCTGATGTGAGGGGGGCTCCGCCGGGGACACCTGATGTGAGGGGGGGCTCCGCCGGGGACTCCTTGTGTGAGGGGGGGGCTCTGCCGGGGACTCCTGATGTGAGGGGGGGCTCCGCCGGGGACTCCTGATGTGAGGGGGGGCTCCGCCGGGGACTCCTGATGTGAGGGGGGGCTCCGCCGGGGACTCCTGATGTGAGGGGGGGCTCCGCCGGGGACTCCTGATGTGAGGGGGAGCTCCGCCGGGGACTCCTGATGTGAGGGGGGGCTCCGCCGGGGACTCCTGGTGTGAGTGGGGGCTCCGCCGGGGACTCCTGGTGTGAGGGGGGGCTCCGCCGGGGACTCCTGGTGTGAGGGGGGCTCCGCCGGGGACTCCTGATGTGAGGGGGGCTCCGCCGGGGACTCCTGATGTGAGGGGGGGCTCCGCCGGGGACTCCTGATGTGAGGGGGGGCTCCGCCGGGGACTCCTGGTGTGAGGGGGGGCTCCGCCGGGGACTCCTGGTGTGAGGGGGGCTCCGCCGGGGACTCCTGATGTGAGGGGGGGCTCCGCCGGGGACTCCTGATGTGAGGGGGGGGCTCCGCCGGGGACTCCTTGTGTGAGGGGGCTCCGCCGGGGACTCCTGATGTGAGGGGGGGCTCCGCCGGGGACTCCTGATGTGAGGGGGGCTCCGCCGGGGACTCCTGATGTGAGGGGGGGCTCTGACGTGGACTCCTGATGTGAGGGGGGGCTCTGCTGTGGACTCCTGATGTGAGGGGGGGCTCCGCCGGGGACTCCTGGTGTGAGGGGGGCTCCGCCG
This sequence comes from Aquarana catesbeiana, assembly GCF_042186555.1. Lineage (NCBI taxonomy): Eukaryota > Metazoa > Chordata > Amphibia > Anura > Ranidae > Aquarana > Aquarana catesbeiana. Next base: position 352,628,639 of record NC_133329.1, on the reverse strand, counting down.
GGGACTTCTGGTGTGAGGGGGGCTCCGCCGGGGACTCCTGGTGTGAGGGGGGCTCCGCTGGGGGCACCTGATGCAAAGACGGACTCTGCTCGGACATCTGAAGCAAGGACGGACGGCTGGTGACACGCTCAGGGATCCCACTGATTCTGCATTATGGTGAGTTGAATGATTTCATTTTATATTACAATGTAATAATAGAAATAATGCGCTTCAATCATCCTGACACCATAACAACCATGGTGCCGGGATGATTGAAGCATTAACACCAGGTGTTTGGAGTATCTTTATCTGCTTATTGTTAAACTTTCTAGAATACACATATTTCTATTGTGTAGGATCTGGGCCTGCTGTCCCGTCATTTCCCTCTCTCTCCCCCTCTCTCCCCCTCTCCATCCCTCATTCATTTCAGACTCTAACCACACCCTCTAGAGCCACGCCCATTTAAGCCACGCCCACAATTTCACGTAAACCACGCCCATTTTTCGGCACGGCGCGCGAAGCACTTGTCTGTTTTTGCCAGGCCACGCCTGCTGACGAATGCCCCGCTCCCTAATTATTGGACAGCTCCGCCTACAGCCACAAAAGTGTCCCACATTTTTTTTTTACAATGTTGGCAACTATGCAGAACATGGTCACCAATGTATGTATTTGTGGATTGTGGGCTGGTGGTGGGTGTTTTGAATAAGTCTTTTGTAATATTATGTTGGAATGCTTTGTAAGAATGACTGTTAAGTATGTTTCTATAATCTTGCAGATAAAAATGTGATGTGTTGCCCGTTATACACTGACTCTAATGCCCCGTACACACGGTCGGATTTTCCAATGGAAAATGTCCGATCGGAGCGTGTTGTCAGAAATTCCGACCATGTGTGGGCTCCATCGGACATTTTCCATCGGATTTTCCGACACACAAAGTTGGAGAGCAGGAGATAAAATTTTCCGACAACAAAATCCGATCGCGTCAATTCCGACCGTGTGTGGCCTGTTCCGACGCACAAAGTGCCACGCATGCTCAGAAAAAATTCCGACACGGAACAGCTCGGTCTGGTAAACTTAGCGTTCGCAATGGATACAGCACTTTCGTCACGCTGCAATGTTAAAAATGGTTTAATACAGCGCACTCTCTTCTTCTTTATAATGTGACAAGAATTAAGTAGTTTTGCTGCTCATATTCACACACACTTCTCACAAACTTATTTCTTTACTATTTATCGGGATTCCCTCAATATATTTTGATTTGTCACATCTGACATCATTATTTTGGTGTTTTTTTGTTTTTGTTTTTAAGGCCGAATAATTTATTTTTGGTTTGTATTTTTTTCAAGGCGTATTTTTTGTTTTTGGGATTTTTATTTGTACTTTTGTGTGTGTTTTTGTGTCAAGTTACCACAACACCATTGATATGTTGTTCTATTTAATCTGTAGGAGATTGTTTGGTGTTGTTGTCCCTTGTTAATTTCACATTTTATGTTAGAAATGTCCCTGAATCGTCACCAACAAACTGTCCTTTTTGGATGAAAACACACAGGAGAGTAAAATTTCCCCAAAAAATAACTTTTATTAAGGGCTCACAACTAAACAAAGAGGGAGGCAACGCTGGAGAAATTGCAGAAATGGGTGAAGCCTTGCACCCCCAGGGCACACATCAACTATTTTCAAGCAAAATTGGGGGCCTGAGGAGTCCTTATCTAAGGGAGTGCAGTCTGGTCCAGAAGTCCCAGAGATCCGGAAAGCAGCAGATGATATCTGTGTCCCCAGGCTGTGGTCATACGAGAGACTGCAGCTTTTGTCAGACCAGACTGAACCCAGGGCCATCACTCTCTTGTCTTCCTTCCACGCTTCCTTCCACGCTGTGGCTCTGGTGGTGGAGTTGTGGCAGCAGGAGGAGGAGGAGGATGGTCCAACTCAATCACGTCGGTCTTGGGTGTTAGTTCCCCACTCACCCCCTTACTGAGGACTTTATAAAGCAGGTCCTCACACAGCTTGCGTTGACCCTCCTGCATGCCCTGCAGTTTGGTGGCAGCCATGCAGGCAAAGGCCTCTTCAGGAGTGGGTAAGGCTCGGAGGGACGCAGAAGCCTCCTGAATTAGCCTGAGCGCTGAATCCTGCATGGGAGTCGTCTTCCTCGCTCTTTTATATGGAAGGCGGAGGGGAGGAACCTGCAATTCAGTCAGGCTGCGACTGGTCCCAGGCTTCTCTTGGCTGACACTTAGCCCCGCCTCTTCCTGGCTGCCACTAATCCCCGCCTCCTCCTGACTGCCACATTCCACAACCTCCTCCTGGCTGAGGTCTTCCTGTGTATGAAAAAGGGACATGTTTTTAGTTTTTTATTCATCAATCACACACAATTTTCACCTCATGACTGTTGCAAATTGAATGTTAACAAATATAACAGACTATCATTCTGAGCCGAGCATTTTTCATTCTTGTCCCAATTTTGGGTGCCCACTACTGTCTATTGATATGTAAAACACTTTTTTCAATCAGCAATTAGTGATCAATAATAACATCTAGTAAACATCATTTATTTATTGACCAGAAATCTGGAGAAGAATGCTATACCTGTCTCCAGCTGGGCTCCTCCACTACTTCCTGGCTGGAAGGCCCAGGTTGGACATCGGAAGCCTCAGCTGGGGTGGAAGGAAGAGTGGAAGGAAGAGTAGAGAGGGATTCCCTGACTTCAGTGTGGTCTGACAGAAATCGCAGTCTCTCATAGTACCACAGCCTGGGGACATAAATGTCATCTGCTGCAGCTCCGGACCTCTGGGAATCTGTGACCTTCTTTCGCTCCCTAAGATAAGTGCTCCTCAGGCCACCAATTTTGTTTTTTAAATAGGGGATGGTTGCTGTGGGGACCACCGGCTTCACCAACTCCAGCAGTTTCTCCAGCGCTGCCTGCCTCTTTTGTTTATTATTGTAATGGGGGTGCCTCACCTGCCACAGACAGGGCAGCTCCCTGTATTTGTCTATGAACAGGGGGAGGAAATTGTGGTAGTTGAAGCCATCCATTTTCTCTGCAAGACACAACACAAGACAAACCCTAAGGTCAGGCCAAACTCTCCTAATCTTGTTACAATAAAGGCTTCAATTTCGAAGCAGTATAGGCCCAAGTTTAGATCTTACCTTCGTTATCACGATCTGCGCTTTCGATGCTCCTTCCTCCGCTCACAGATCGTACGTAATATGCACGCGTGTTACGCTTTATATACACTGCGCATGCGTGTAACTCCGCCCGCCCCTGACGTTCTTTCTAGTCTATTCCCCGCCCCTTTTCGTTCGGCGCAGTGGGGGAAGAGCACATGGCGGAGACACATCAGGTGCGTGCTAATTATAGCGACGAGGAGGAGGAGGAGGAAAGCCCGGAGCCTGAAACGTCCTGATCCAGAAGGAGATTTAAGGCCTCAAATATGTCCTTTGGGGAGATGTTGGAGATGGTGGACATCCTGAAGAAGGCCGACTATGAGGGGAAGTATGGACCTTACCCCAACCCCAATGTCCGAAAGGCCAAGATCATGGCGAAAGTGGTCAAGAGTCTGCACCGGCATTTCAGGGTACGACGATCGAAAGATCAGCTCAGGAAGCGGTGGTCGGACCTGAAATTACGAGAACATGAGCAGTCCAGAAAGATCCGGAGAGTGCTGCAAAAAAGTAAGTAGTTGTCCTGTGTTCCTATTCTTTATGTTTATTACGTTCGTGCTGCTCCATGTGCTTTTCTTACAAGTCTACATTTTTACATGGCAAATTTCATGTTCATGGGTACATTATTCGTTCGTATCAAACATTTTTCTTTCGACCTATAAAACACCATTGTTTAGGCCATATGCATTTGGCCACAATTTTTACGCCCTACTTGTCAGAAACTATTTTGGTTGGGTAGATGGCTTTGTTACTAGAATGAAATGCAAACTAGATTCTGTGTAAGGAGAGGACATTCAGCAGCTGTTTTCACATCTGGACACTGGAGCACTAGTGCGGGACACCAGAACACCATTTTTATTAGGGGGCCACACAGGTGCTCCAGTGTATTCTATAGGGGGGGGGGGCTACATCTGTGAAGCTTGTACAAAACAGGTAAAGTCTTGAAGCTTGACAAAGGACACAGAAAATGCCACATTTTGGAACTATGCCAAAATAGACAATTGTACCCCACTTCCAAGCAATGTTTTATATTTATAGTTGTGCCATCAAATCACTGTGTGCTAAGTATAGCATTTTTGTTTGACATAGGGGAGAAAAGACTCGGAGGACACCCCTCATCCGAGGAGAACACAGACCCCCCACCTCTGGAAGAAGGTGAAATCCCACCAACCCAAGAAGTGCAGGAGGAGGAAGAAGATGTGGTGGAAATTGTCACCACAACAGGTGAGTGTCTGCGACCACAGGCTCAGGTAAGAGATGGATGCCGGCATATTTTTGATACCTTTTTTTTTGGGTTTCTCTCTTTTTAGGTGATCTGGATGTTGTGGATCCAGATCCTTCCACATCAGAAAGTGCACAGATCCTGATCGGGGAGATCACGGGGTGTAATTTAGAATTGGAAAACCTCAATAAAAACATCAATGATGTTATTAAAAAAAATAAAAACATCATTGATGTTTTGGGGCGAGTTTAAAACCCCTCCCAATCCCTTTGTTTTTTTGTGTGCTTCAATGTTCAAAATGTTTGAAAGATTTGTCGATAAGCCTAATTTGGAGGATGCACACAATGTGCCAACATGTGCTATCTGCCATCACGGGAGATCAATGGATGCGTTTTGAGGGTGCAACCCCTTCCTCAAAACACATCCCCTGATCCCCTGTGATGGCAGCTAGCACATGTTGACATTCGTAAATTGGTGTGCATCTTCCAAATTTGGCTTTTCCTGGGGTGACTTCACCCCATCTGAACGCAATATCAAACACAGTTCCTAAATACTCTTGTCTGATATTGCCTTCAAGTTCTACCAAATGTGAACTTTGTAAGTTCAAGATTTGTGGCTTTCTTGTTGGTTTTACACATGCCCGTTTTAGCTTAAATGGACATTTATCTGTTTGATAATGCTACCCCAAACATTGTTATGCCACAAACATGTTGTTTTGTTTGAAAAAAACTTTTCTAAATGCACATGTGATTGTGCAGGTATTAAAGAAATTGTTAAGCAAGAATGTGTGGATTATTGTGTCAACGCTAAAACACTTTGTTCTTGATGTCATTGCTGTTTTCTGTGAAAATGGGGGTTATTTCCTAAGGGCAAATCCTCTTTGCCCTACAAGTGCAGTTTCAGTGCACTTGTAGTGCAAAGTGTCTTTGCCTTTAGTAAATAACACCCAACAGTGCTTTGTATAAGGTTACACAATCACGCCATTTTCAGGACTCAACACATTTCTGTCACGGTCAGCTAAAACAAACACAAGCAGTAAATGTCCACAAAGATTTTCTTTTTTTTGCTTTTTTATTTGACAAAGGCTTCCCAAATTTGCTGGCATATTGATGGCCCCCCTACCCGCAAAGAACTCCAGGTATCGTAACCGGACATCACGGGCACTCAGGGAGAGCAAGCCAGGACGGCCACTTTCAAGCGCCATCAGTGTTGTTTCATGCCTCAGGCCCAACTGAGCCAGCATAGTTGGCGGAATGTTTGCGTAAAAAGTTATGGAGAATACAGCACGCCAGGATTATATGATTAAGTTTATACTCCGCCATATGGATGGGTGTCAGAAATAGGCGGAACCGGCTGGTCAGGATTCCAAATGTGTTCTCCACCACTCTTCTGGCTCTGGCCAGCTGGTAATTAAAAACCCTCTGTTCCGGGGTGAGGGTCCTCATAGGGAATGGCCGCATAAGATGGTCCCCCAGCGCAAAGGCTTCATCAGCAACGAACACGAATGGGAGTCCTTCCACATTGTCCTCTGGAGGTGGCAAGTCCAAGCTGCCATTCTGGAGATACCTGTAGAACTCCGTCTGGGCGATGACTCCACCATAGGACATCCGGCCATTCTTCCCCACGTCCACATACAAGAAGTCGTAATTAGCCGACACCACCGCCAACATCACAATACTATTGAACCCCTTATAGTTGAAATAGTACAACCCCAAGTTGGGTGGTGGGACGATGTGGACATGTTTCCCATCAATTGCCCCTCCACAGTTAGGAAAGTCCCACCGCTCGGCAAAGTGGGAGGCCACAGTCTGCCATTCCTGTGGCGTGGAAGGAAACTGTTGAGGAAAACAAAAATAAATTAATATTTTTGCACATAAACATGGCAAGCAGATTAGACACAAACATTCTTGGCCAACCTCCAGATAGCATTTATTAAGGGGAATTTAACAACACCAAAGTATAAGGTACACCTATCATATTACCCCTCCCCCCTCCCCCTCTCATGGGCCATTTCTAACATTATGGGGGGTGGGGAAATCTTGGACAGGTAACCCTCTCCACTTCATTGAGAGATGAATGCCTAAATAATGTGTATTACTTGGAACAGCCCCTCCTTAGTTACACTATTGGCAGCGCACTGGACAGGTAAGAAGTGTCATAATACAAAGATATAAAAACACACTGTACACATTTAAGGACATTTGGACATTCTGCTATTACCTGTCAAGATAATAATAGGATATAAAAAGTTTAAACAGTGCCATTTGAAAGTATTCAGGCAGGCCCTTGCACTACATGCTTTGGGGAATTCATCCATAAATCTGACCACAAAAGAGGTGGGTATAGTGTGTATGGGTTTTGCAAAGTCAGCAGATAGATGATTGAGGATAGATAGATAATTGGGATCAGCTGACTTAGCAGTTGGGGGGAGGGAGGGTCACTAAAAATGATTTGGGGACACCACAAAAAAAAAGCCTCTGGCACTCTGCCTGAATTTAAAGCACAAATCACATTTAAAAACATTTTAGGGGGTGTTTGGGGTAAAGCACTACTATGGAGCTGACAAAATACATTGTTAAGTGACTACATGAGGTGAATATAGGGCAGGAGACCATGCTGGGGAGGTTATTGAAGGGCAATCTGTATAAAGGACTAAAAAAATAATTACATAAAAATCCTGCATGCATGAGGACAAAGGGGACATTCACAGCATATTACAATCATGGTAATTAGGGAATGAGGAAAGAAATAAAATATATTATCAAACATTAAATACAATAAAATGTGATATTAAAGGATAAAAATCTTACCTTCATATACTCCTTCTGCAGGACCTGGATGATGGCAGAACAGGTCTCCGGGATAATGATCCCCAGAGCCTGGGGGGAGATGCCTGACGAGAACTTGAGGTCCTGCAGGCTTCTCCCTGTCTCCAAGTACCGCAGGGTAGCGACGAGCCTCTGCTCCGAAGTGATGGCTTGCCTCATGCAGGTATCCTGCCTGCTGATATAGGGGGTCAGCGAAGCCAGCAGACGGTGAAATACGGGGTCCATCATCCTGAGAAAGTTCCTGAAATTATCAGGATTATTCTCACGGATCTCTCGGAGCAAAGGCATATGAGAGAACTGGTCACGCTGAAGCAACCAATTCTTGGTCCATGAACTCCTCCCCACCCTGTTCATGGACTGGACTTGTGTCAAGGTCAGGACCCCAACACCAAGCCCCCGCACAGCACGAACTCTACGAGGAGTACGTATACGCAACATGGCTAGAAAACGGTCGGCTGCTCAGAACGAAGTAACAGAACGCACTGAAGAACAGCAAGGCCTTTGAAGAGCGACCTGAAAAACAGTAACGAACGAACAAGAATACAATGACTACTTAAAGTCACGCGGAACTTGCTTGCACGCACTGAAGAGCAGATACAAACCCACAAGCACAAACTGAACGGCAGAAAACGATCTGAAAACCACAAGTCTGAAAAAGCGCGAATCGTCTCTCACCAAACTTTTACTAACACGAGATTAGCAAAAGGAGCCCAAAGGGTGCCACGCTTGGTTCTGAACTGGCCTTTTCTAGTCTCGTCGTACGTGCTTGACGTCACCGCGTTGTTGGCGATCGGAAATTCCGACAACTTTGTGCGACCGTGTGTACGCAAAACAAGTTTGAGCCAACATCTGTCGGAAAAAATCCTAGGATTTTGTTGTTGGAATGTCCGAACAAAGTCCGACCGTGTGTATGAGGCATAAGGTTTTGTCAAATTTTAGATTGTAAGCTCCTATGAGCAGGGCCCTTAAAATCCCATTGATAAATGTAGCACCATATATCCTGTCCAAATTTTTTTGAAGCTAGTAAATGAATGTAATTTTTTTTTTCTGCTGGTAAAATAAAAGTACATTATTGAGCTTTGTTGTGGTGTTTTTTTTTCTCTTCTACTTTTCTTTCTCTTTAGTTTTTGTGGGTGGTGGTTTTGGGAAAGTGCAATATCTCTTATATTTTATTTCAATATATATTTGTGCACTAAAAAACGAATCTCTTTGCCCTGGTTCACATAGATGCTACTTTGAAATCGCGCTACTTCACTTGAAGTAGCACGATTTCAAAGTAGCAAGGTCAGCGTGATTTCAGGTGCTACTTGATAGACATCCGTGTGGCTTCATACACAAATATCTATTGAAGTCGCACCTGAAATCGGCAAAAGTAGTGCAGGAACTAATTTAGCAAATTGGTGCGGAGCCACAAAATCGGTGTCGCATCGATTGGAACAGTGCCATTGCTGCCAATAGTCATGCGATTTGATCTCTCAAATCGCATGACAAATCGCTCCAATGTAAACCTAGGCTTCTACACACCTGCAAGTAAATGATAAAGGTGGAATCTTTACATATAACAGCTGTGGAGAATTGCAGGTAATGAATTCAGCTGGTGGATAGGCAGTGTTGTATGCGTCAGCTTTAGTTCACATTGGTGCGATTTGACATGTCAAAGCGGTGGCAATTGCACTATTTTAATTGGTGCAACTTTGGGATGAAATTTGTATTGATATCGGTGCAGAAACCTGCACAGATGTCTCTGAAATTCCCCCTGCAGTCAGGACTGACATGCGGAAATGAAATTGTGTGATTTCAGCTGAATGATTTCCTCCCTCTGTCAGTATGAACCAGGGCTCAAACTGGGCCTTTTGTTTTTGTCATTCACCTGCTGCTAACCCAGGGACACCATTTCTTATCGAACGCCTTTAAATATCATAAGTAGAAATACAAATTTGCATATCTGCAAATAAACAAAAATAATAAAATTCTAATTGTGGTTGCGATCAAATATTAGCAGCAGCGATCAAAAGAGTGTGGTTTCGCCTTCTGACCCAGAAATAATTCATTGTAATCACCTGGAAGTTCCTGTGCTGGTCAGGATCTCCATCTAGGTGGACATGGCGAGGTCCCTCTTTAGCAAAGAGTAGATGCTGCTCATTTTCCGGATAAGGGTATGATATGTACTTGTGCTTAATCAATGTGGGGTGGATGTGGTAGTTAGATTTGGCGTGGGTGGGGTTCATTGATTTGTTTGGCATCCCCACACATTTGCTTCTGGTCCATGTGCACCAGGGATGAGCCAAACACCCCCCGGTTTGGTTCGCACCAGAACATGTGAACAGGCAAAAAATTCGTTCGAACACGCGAACACCGTTAAAGTCCATGGGACTCGAACATGAATAATCAAAAGTGCTACTTTTAAAGGCTTACATGTAAGTTATTGTCATAAAGTCATTTAAAAGTACTCGCGGCTATATGAATTGTCGATCCGACAATACACATAAAAGTTCATTTGTAAAAACAGCATGGGATTTCCCCACAGGGGAACCTCAAACCAAATTTTTTTTTAAAAAATGGCGTGGGGGTCCCCCTAAATTCCATACCAGGCCCTTCAGGTCTGGTATGGATATTAAGGGGAACCCGGAACAAAAAAAAGGCGTGGGGGTCCCCCTCAAAATCCATACCAGATCCTTCAGGTCTGGTATTGATTTTAACCACTTGACGACCGCCTCACGCTGATGTACATCAGCAGAATGGCACGGGCAGGCAAAATCATGTACCTGGTCGCCGTTGGTCTGGCAGCGATCAGAGATGAGGGGGAGGCCATCCGATCGTGGCCCCCCCCTCGCAATCGCTCCCAGCCAATGAGAATCCTCCCCTGCCTGTGTGTAGTACACACAGGCAGAGGATGTGATGTCATCTCTCCTCGGCTTGGCAGTTTCCGTTCCGGCGCCGAGGAGAGAGGACTGCAATGTAAGTGCACAAACACAAACACACACAGTAGAACATGCCAGGCACACTTTACACCCCCGACCCCCCCCCCGATCGCCCCCCGATCACCCCCCAATCACCCCTCCCCATCCCGTGTCACACCAAGCAGTTTTTTTTTTTTTTTTCTGATTACTGCATGGTGTCAGTTTGTGACAGTTACTGTGTTAGGGAAGTTAGTATTAGCCCCCTTTAGGTCTAGGGTACCCCCTAACACCCCCTAATAAAGTTTTAACCCCTTGATCACCCCCCGCCGCCAGTGTCACTAAGCGATCATTTTTCTGATCGCTGTATTAGTGTCGCTGGTGACGCTAGTTAGGGACGTAAATATTTAGGTTCGCGGTCAGCGTTTTATAGTGACAGGGACCCCCATATACTACCTAATAAATGTTTTAACCCCTTGATTGCCCCCTAGTTAACCCTTTCACCACTGATCACCGTATAACCGTTACGGGTGACGCTGGTTAGTTACCCGCCGTTTATTACCTAATAAAGGTTTAGCCCCCTGATCGCCCGACGGTGATATGCGTCGCCCCAGGCAGCGTCAGATTAGCGCCAGTACCGCTAACACCCACGCACGCAGCATACGCCTCCCTTAGTGGTATAGTATCTGAACGCATCAATATCTGATCCGATCAGATCTATATTAGTGTCCCCAGCAGTTTAGGCTTCCCAAAAACGCAGTGTTAGCTGAATCAGCCCAGATACCTGCTAGCACCTGCGCTTTGCCCCCTCCGCCCGGCCCAGCCCACCCAAGTGCAGTATGGATCGATCACTGTCACTTACAAAACACTAAACGCATAACTGCAGCGTTCGCAGAGTCAGGCCTGATCCCTGCGATCGCTAACAGTTTTTTTGGTAGCGTTTTGGTGAACTGGCAAGCGCCAGCGGCCTAGTACACCCCGGTCATAGTCAAACCTGCACAAGTAGTGTCCCACTGCCACCAAGAAGACAAACACAGGCCCGTCGTGCCCATAGTGCCCTTCCTGCTGCATTCGCCAATCCTAATTGGGAACCCACCACTTCTGCAGCACCCGTACTTCCCCCATTCACATCCCCAACCAAATGAAGTCGGCTGCATGAGAGGCATTTTCCTTATGTCCTCCCGAGTACCCCTACCCAACGAACCCCCCAAAAAAGATGTTGTGTCTGCAGCAAGCACGGATATAGGCATGACACCCGCTACTATTGTCCCTCCTGTCCTGACAATCCTGGTCTTTGCATTGGTGAATGTTTTGAACGCTACCATACACTAGTTGAGTATTAGCGTAGGGTACAGCATTGCACAGACTAGGCACACTTTCACAGGGTCTCCCAAGATGCCATCGCATTTTGAGAGACCCGAACCTGGAACCAGTTACCGTTATAAAAGTTACAGTTACAAAAAAAAATATAAAATAAAAAAAAAATAGTTGTCGTTTTATTGTTCTCTCTCTCTCTCTATTCTCTCTCTATTGTTCTGCTCTTTTTTACTGTATTCTATTCTGCAATGTTTTATTGTTATTATGTTTTATCACGTTTGCTTTTCAGGTATGCAATTTTTTATACTTTACCGTTTACTGTGCTTTATTGTTAACCATTTTTTTGTCTTCAGGTACGCCATTCACGACTTTGAGTGGTTATACCAGAATGATGCCTGCAGGTTTAGGTAACATCTTGGTATCATTCTTTTCAGCCAGCGGTCGGCTTTCATGTAAAAGCAATCCTAGCGGCTAATTAGCCTCTAGACTGCTTTTACAAGCAGTGGAAGGGAATGCCCCCCCCCACCGTCTTCCGTGTTTTTCTCTGGCTCTCCTGTCTCAACAGGGAACCTGAGAATGCAGCCGGTGATTCAGCCAGCTGACCATAGAGCTGATCAGAGACCAGAGTGGCTCCAAACATCTCTATGGCCTAAGAAACCGAAAGCTACGAGCATTTTATGACTTAGATTTCGCCGGATGTAAACAGCGCCATTGGGAAATTGGGGAAGCATTTTATCACACCGATCTTGGTGTGGTCAGATGCTTTGAGGGCAGAGGAGAGAACTAGGGTCTAATAGACCCCAATTTTTTCAAAAAAGAGTACCTGTCACTACCTATTGCTGTCATAGGGGATATTTACATTCCCTGAGATAACAATAAAAATGATTTAAAAAAAAAAAAAAATGAAAGGAACAGTTTAAAAATAAGATAAAAAAGCAAAAAAATAATAAAGAAAAAAAAAAAAGCACCCCTGTCCCCCCTGCTCTCGCGCTAAGGCGAACGCAAGCGTCGGTCTGGCCTCAAATGTAAACAGCAATTGCACCATGCATGTGAGGTATCACCGCGAAGGTCAGATCGAGGGCAGTAAGTTTAGCAGTAGACCTCCTCTGTAAATCTAAAGTGGTAACCTGTAAAGGCTTTTAAAGGTTTTTAAAAATGTATTTATTTTGTTGCCACTGCACATTTGTGCGCAATTTTAAAGCATGTCATGTTTGGTATCCATGTACTCGGCCTAAGATCATCTTTTTTATTTCATCAAACATTTGGCCAATATAGTGTGTTTTAGTGCATTAAAATTTAAAAAAGTGTGTTTTTTCCCCCAAAAATGCGTTTGAAAAATCGCTGCGCAAATACTGTGTGGAAAAAAAAAATTAAACACCCACCATTTTAATCTGTAGGGCATTTGCTTTAAAAAAATATATAATGTTTGGGGGTTCAAAGTAATTTTCTTGCAAAAAAAATAATTTTTTCATGTAAACAAAAAGTGTCAGAAGGGGCTTTGTCTTCAAGTGGTTAGAAGAGCGGGTGATGTGTGACATAAGCTTCTAAATGTTGTGCATAAAATGCCAGGACAGTTCAAAACCCCCCCAAATGACCCCATTTTGGAAAGTAAACACCCCAAGCTATTTGCTGAGAGGTATGTCGAGTCCATGGAATACTTTATATTGTGACACAAGTTGCGGGAAAGAGACAATTTTTTTTTTTTTTTTTTGCACAAAGTTGTCACTAAATGATATATTGCTCAAACATGCCATGGGAATATGTGAAATTACACCCCAAAATGCATTCTGTTGCTTCTCCTGAGTACGGGGATACCACATGTGTGAGACTTTTTGGGAACCTAGCCGCGTACGGGACCCCAAAAACCAAGCACCGCCTTCAGGCTTTCTAAGTGCGTAAATTTTTGATTTCACTCTTCACTGCCTATCACAGTTTCGGAGGCCATGGAATGCCCAGGTGGCACAACCCCCCCCCCCAAATGACCCCATTTTGGAAAGTAGACACTCCAAGCTATTTGCTGAGAGGTATAGTGAGTATTTTGCAGACCCCACTTTTTGTCACAAAGTTTTGAAATTTGAAAAAAGAAAAATTTTTCTTGTCTTTCTTCATTTTCAAAAACAAATGAGAGCTGCAAAATACTCACCATGCCTCTCAGCAAATAGCTTGGAGTGTCTACTTTCCAAAATGGGGTCATTTTGGGGGGTTTTGTGCCATCTGGGCATTCCATGGCCTCCGAAACTGTGATAGGCAGTGAAGAGTGAAATCAAAAATTTACACCCTTAGAAATCCTGAAGGCGGTGATTGGTTTTCAGGGGCCCCGTACGCGGCTAGGCTCCCAAAAAGTCCCACAAATGTGGTATCCCCATACTCAGGAGAAGCAGCTAAACGTATTTTGGGGTGCAATTCCACATATGCCCATGGCCTGTGTGAGCAATATATCATTTAGTGACAACTTTGTGCAAAAAAAAAAAAATTGTCACTTTCCCGCAACTTGTGTCAAAATATAAAATATTCCATGGACTCAACATGCCTCAAAGCAAATAGCTTGGGGTGTCTACTTTCCAAAATGGGGTCATTTGGGGGGGTTTGTGCCATCTGGGCATTTTATGGCCTTCAAAACCGTGATAGGTAGTGAGGAGTAAAATCAAAAATGTACGCCCTTAGAAATCCTGAAGGCGGTGATTGGTTTTCGGGGCCCCGTACGCGGCTAGGCTCCCAAAAAGTCCCACACATGTGGTATCCCCGTACTCAGGAGAAGCAGCTGAATATATTTTGGGGTGCAATTCCACATATGCCCATGGCCTGTGTGAGCAATATATCATTTAGTGACAACTTTTTGTAATTTTTTTTTTTTTTTTTCATTATTCAATCACTTGGGACAAAAAAAATTAATATTCAGTGGGCTCAATATGCCTCTCAGCAATTTCCTTGGGGTGTCTACTTTCCAAAATGTGGTCATTTGGGGGGGGTTTGTACCGCCCTGCCATTTTAGCACCTCAAGAAATGACATAGGCAGTCATAAACTAAAAGCTGTGTAAATTCCAGAAAATGTACCCTAGTTTGTAGACGCTATAACTTTTGCACAAACCAATAAATATACACTTATTGACATTTTTTTTACTAAAGACATGTGGCCGAATATATTTTGGCCTAAATGTATGACTAAAATTGAGTTTATTGGATTTTTTTAATAACAAAAAATTAGAAAATATCATTTTTTTTCAAAATTTTCGGTCTTTTTCCGTTTATAGTGCAAAAAATAAAAACGGCAGAGGTGATCAAATACCATCAAAAGAAAGCTCTATTTGTGGGAAGAAAAGGACGCAAATTTCGTTTGGGTACAGCATTGCATGACCGCGCAATTAGCAGTTAAAGCGATGCAGTGCCAAATTGGAAAAAGTCCTCTGGTCCTTATGCAGCATAATGGTCCGGGGCTGAAGTGGTTAAGGGGAACCCCACGCCAAAATAAAAAAAAAAAAATGGCGTGGGGTCCCCCCAAAAATCCATACCAGACCCTTATCCGAGCATGCAACCTGGCAGGCCGCAGGAAAAGAGGGGGGATGAGAGAGCGCCCCCCTCCTGAACCATACCAGGCCACATGCCCTCAACATTGGGAGGGTGCTTTGAAGGGGGACCATGTTGATGAGGACAAGGGCCTCATCCCCACAATTCTTGCTTGGTTGTGGGGGTCTGCGGGCGGGGGGCTTATCAGAATCTGGAAACCCCCTTTAACACCCCCCTCTGACGCACAGGGACTTTCCTGTTCGCCCCCTCTGTTGTCACGGGGAAAGCCTCGGGGAAGTCCCCTTGTGTCAGAGGGGGCGGGGTCACCGGGTTGCGCCGCCTTCCGTTATTTAGGAACCGTCAGAAGACGAGAAGCGTCGCACAGCGGGAGCCTCCCAGCATGGATACGGAGCGGCCTTAGAAGAAGAAGGGAAGAAGACGCCACAGAGGAAGATGCTGGACGAGAACACCGGAGGAAGAACCAGAAGAAGAAGAAGAAGAAGAAGATGGAGGAAGAAACTGGACAAATATAGAAGTTAGAAGAAAGAAGAAGCATTTAAATAAAGGAATTGTCAAAAACTGTCTCTTGTCATTTTTAACATTTTTGACACTTTTTTTTCGTTGTTATGGCAGCAGCTAGCTTCCATAACCCCAGTATCCTCCTTTTCAGCGGGCGGTCCACTACAAGATAAAAGTGCTCTCTGCAGCGGATTCGCCGCAAGATCACTTTTATTGGTGGCGGGAGAGAGCCCCCCCTCCCGCCGCGAACCTGCGCCCTCCGCCGCTTACCGGAGCCACTGGCATTGTCACTTTCTGTGCATGGAGACGAGTGAGGGGAAGATGACCCCCACCCGTCTCCATGAAACTGCAGGGCGGAAGCGACGTCAAAACATCACTTCCGCCCACAGCTCTTAGGGCCATTTTTTCTAATTATTGTTTCATATGACAATTTTTTTTATTTATTTATTTTTTATTGCATTTTAGTGTATATATATGAGATCTGAGGTCTTTTTGACCCCAGATCTCATATTTAAGAGGTCCTGTCATGCTATTTTCTATTACAAGGGATGTTTACATTCCTTGTAATAGGAATAAAAGTGACACATTTTTTTTTTTTTTAAAACTGCATAAAAATAAAAAGGTAAAATAAATAAGAAAAAAAAAATTTTTTAAACGTGCCCCGTCTCGACAAGCTCACGTGCAGAAGCGAACGCATACGTGAGTAGGGCCCGCATATGAAAATGGTGTTCAAACCACCAATGTGAGGTATCGCTGCAACTGGTAGAGTGGGAGCAATAATTCTACCCTAGACCTCCTCTGTAACTCAAAACATGCAATCTGTAGAATTTTTTAAATGTCACCTATGGAGATTTTTAAGGGTAAAAGTTTGTCGCCATTCTACGAGCGAACGCAATTTTTCTTTTTTAAATCTTTTTATTTTTTTTTGCGTATAACAAACACATAGACAAAACAAACATACAACAGTAATGCCAACATTTGGCAACATCAGGAGTGGGACCCGCGCAGGGGTCGCAAGTCAACATAACGGAACCAAGAAGTGTTAGATTATTTGTGACTACCAGAAAATACCATTATCCATGTGCGGGCCTGCCTCATTCTCCAGAAGTAGGTGAATAGTTAACTAGCTCACCTAAGTTACTGTGCTGGCAAGGGTTGGTTTATCAGGGCTTCAAGGGAGGTCGTCAGATAGCGAGAAACCTCCTAGTCTGCTGCAGCAGTAGAGAGTCCTGCCAACCACTTAGACCAGACCCTGTCATATTTTTTTGGACAGCCTCTGTGAATATAAGTATCTTTGTATAGGGGTATCACATCATTGACAAGCTTTTTCCATAGACCTATAGACGGAGGAGCTTTCCGCTTCCAGCATAGGACAATGGATTTCCTGGCGTAGAACAGCAAGAGACCTAACAGGGTTCTCTCAGCCACCCTAGGTACCAGGTCCTCCACCAGTCCCAACAAGCATATTACGAGCAGACGCAATTTTGAAGCGTGACATGTTAGATATCAATTTACTCGGCGTAACATTATCTTTCACAATATAAAAAAAAAAAAAAATTGGGCTAACTTTACTGTTGTCTTATTTTTTAATTAAAAATTGCATTTTTTCCAAAAAAAAGTGCGCTTGTAAGACCGCTGCGCAAATACGGTGTGACAGAAAGTATTGCAACAACCGCCATTTTATTCTCTAGGGTGTTAGAAACAAAATGTATAACGTTTGGAGGTTCTAAGTAATTTTCTAGCAAAAAAAAAAAAAAAAGCAGTTTTTAACTTGTAAACAACAAATCTCAGAAAGAGGCTCGGTCCTTAAGTGGTTAATGCATAAGTTAATGCTATAAAAATGTCAACTATTGGACCATGCAATGTATCATGAGCAATCTAATGAAGTGTAGTATTGAAAAAGGCTTATAAATAAAAATAATGCTAACAAGAAATGTTATTGTTGCCTATAGCAGCTTTTAACATTATTCCAGGGCAGGGTTGAAAATGAAACAATGATTGTGATTGGCTACAGTTAGCATCTTAAACTTTTCATGTTAGCATACATTTCATACATTTTTACCCTTATTTCTTTTACAGTCGAAATACATTCCAACAAAATCTGTGCTAACCTCACAAAAACTGTATAATATTTATCAATATTTATCAGTATTGATGTCTTTTTCTGATGTGTAAATCAAAAATGGAAGTGCCACGCTTTAGTTTTTGGATCTAAAAGTTTATTACAAACATAGCTTGGGGGGCCACACACCCTCTCCTTCATCAGTGAAAAAAATAATAATGACAATAAGCGGTTAGATGTACAAAAAAAATGGTCATTTGGAATATAAAAAGGCATTTCATTATTATATGATTCTGATATGATCTGAAAAATAATTATAAAATATTATTAAAATAATTATGAAATTATAAAAATATTGAAAGGAAGATATGTGAATCAAGAGAGATCAAAAATTATAAAAAATGGATTGTTGTTATTCTATTAAAATATTTAATTTTTAAATATTAATTAAATTAAAATAAAGGCATGCCCCATAACATTAATAAAATATTGTTAATGATGTTCTGGTAATAATCATAATATAATGTCCGTGTGCTATGAAAAAAACAAAACAAAGTATAAAAGACTGAATATAATTGTGAACAATGGGAGTGCACATGTGCGGAGTTTCCGGGATGGCCGCCTGAACTCGGAGCTCCGTCTGTCTCTGGCCTCTCCAGTCCCGCCGCAGCTATCAGCCTGATCGGATCCTCCTCTCCCGGGGCTCGATCGATCAAGGAGGAGCCTGGGAACACCCCCATGTACTTGGGCTCAGCCAGAAGGGACCTCTCTAGGCAGCTCGGCCCCGGCCTACCACCCACGGAGGATTCCAAGATGGCGGCCAGTACACAGCACACCACTGATGAAAGGGCAGCCGGCCATGTCTGCTCTATTCAGCCCACAATCTCCTGCTGGTCCCATGGACTTTACCACAATGATGAGCACCTTCTTTAAAATGTTCGCCAGAGGCCTGGCACAAACGGCATTTCAAATCACCACCACCGTACAGGCCGATCTACAGAATCTCAGCTCTAGGTTAGAGGCCACAGAACACAAGGTTGAGCAAACGATTTCTAGGGCTAATCAGAATATGGCTCGCATACATGATCTACATGATCAGCTGGACACTGCTATCTCCAAAATCGTTATAATTTCTGCATTAGGGGGCTCCCTGAAACTGTTAAAGATGTCCACTCTGCAATCTAAACATTCATCAAAGATCATCCCTGGCATTCCAGAACATCACTTGGAACTAGACAGGGCTCATGGAGCTCCTTAACCCCCCCGGTCAGGTGGACTACCTAGGGATGTAGTTGTAAAACCACATTTTTATAGGGTGAAGGAAGATATAATGCATTTCACTAGAGATGCTGAACAGCTATGCATTCAGGGCCACCCTATTCAAGTGTTTGCGGACTTATTCCCATTCACTATCCAGAGGAGGAGAGTACTGAAACCTCTTCAAGTGTTGGCTCAGAAATTGATCAAGTATTGGTGGTCCTTCCCCTTTAGTCTATCTTTCTCCTACAAGCATAAAACATATGGATTCACCACTCTTCCCAAAGGAAGACTGATGATACACCTGGGCCTTATCTCGCTTGATTCATCCTCCCCTTCAAGTCACAACAACACCGCATCTGTCAAGCGTCCCTCACCACAGAGCCCAATAATCCCTGTTTGGAAACATCAACAATCCAAACGCTCTAAGGATTCTCACCCACATTAACCACTTGGGGAACTCTTTTTTATTCTATCTTTTTTGATGTTGTGGACAACTGCATCATCCGAGACTCCTCCGTCTGGGGTCTAATTCTTAGATGATGAACTGATCTTTCCTTGGGGAACCCCCATTTTTTCTTTGACCCAGCGGGATATAGATCCCGTGACGATAAACTGATTCCCACTGGGGGGTCATGTCCCGGTTCTATTTGGTTTACCATTAAGTTTAAAAGTTAGACTGGTTTTCTTTCTCTTAAATTGTTATTACATTTTGTGCAAAAAGCCAAATGCTTAATCGGTGTGTAGGGCTGTAGTTGGTTGCAGAGTGGCTTCTGCTTAGAAGAGTTAGGGGTGAGGGGTGGGAGGTCCCTACTTGGGTTACTCCAAATTCTACCTGAATGCTCCTGAGCTTTGGATATCCTCTGGGATTGGAAGAGGGATTTCGTTCTATACCTATAGAAATAACCTGTCCTGTGAGGCGGAACCCCATCCTTCTTTATAGTTAAAACAGGTGGCTGGGGATGCCAGGGTGGATGTAGTACACCTTCCTCTGCCTCTGCATCTTTACTCTTGTCCCACGTGGTGGTGGTAGTTAGTCTGCCACTAGGCAGAACTTTCTTATTACCTGCTGATAGGGAGGGGTAAACATAACTATCCCTCTCTCTCAGATCATGAGGAGACCCGCGGTGTTGTTTCACCGTGATCTTTTTGGACATCCAACTCTATTTGGGTTTACAACTCATGTTTCTTATTCTCTACTCCTTTTTCTCACTTTTCCTTTACTTTTTCAGGCACCAAGTTGTTTGGAGGCCCCAATCCAGCCTTGGGAGTCATATTCGGATTCAGGTAGGACTCTACTTAGTGATGCATATCCCTTTTCTATTGATCCATGGTGCCAGGTAAAGGAAACATACCCACTTTTTGGAGTGGCAACCCACAATGTCCAGGGTCTGAACTTCCAACTGAAATGCCAAAATCACTTCTAAACCCTATTATTGCTTCAGATAGAGGTACTCCTGTTACAGGAAACACATTTTCCCAAATCATATAATCCCTCATTCATTCACACAAAATACCCCCAATTTTACTTGGCGAACGCAGAGAATAAAACCAGAGGGGTGGGATCTTTTTCTCTAAAAACACCACCTTTCCTCCTACAGAGGTAATCAGATATATTCTCCTCTCTGGGTCCATTGCTGGGGCCCAATATACATTTGTCTCGTACTTTGCCCCGAACCGGGGCCAGTACGCCCTTTTCAATTCCATGATGTATGCTCTTTCCTCACACTTTCTAGGAACATTGATTTTAGGAGGGGACTCCAATGTAGCACTGGATCAAATGCTAGACAAAACTGGTAAGGGTCGCTCCAGACTGCTCCACCCCCAGACAAAGCTTAAAGATTGCTAAAATTCTTTACACCCATGGGTTAGTGGATATTTGGAGAGAATTGAATCCTACAAGTAAGGACTATAGTAATTTTTCTGCTCCTCATCAAATTGTATGCGAGGATAGATCACATATTTCTAGCGGCATCCGCTGCCCCCAGTGCCATCAAATCATTCATCAGAGACTCCCCACTGTCGGATCACTCAAAGGTAGTCCTGTAGATTTTTGATGGGATTTGAATAAATCGCTCCTAAGTGACCCGGTCAAATGTAACGTACTAGACTAAGACATTGGGGAGTACATTAAGGTCAATGAAAATTGGGAGGTTGCTCCTGAAATACTCTGGGCAGCTCATAAAGTGGCGATGTCTGGCAAGATTATCCAAATTTCCACTCAATTCAAATGTGAAAGATTAGCTCTCATAACTAAGTTAGAACAGGAATTTCTAAAACTCTCCAAAATCCACAAACGGAACCCTACTTCGAATTCACGTACCCTGCTGGAATCTACGCATACTTCCTTAAACTTAGCCCTAACTACCCAAGCGGACAAAAATCTCCGGTGGTCCAATGCTCGCTTCTACTTCCATAAAGATAAGGTGGGTCCCAGGCTGGCAGCCAAACTGACACCCAAATCTAGAACTTTCTCGTTCCCCAAAATACGTGACTCCACGGGTACACTCACGCAAAATTCCCGTCGGATTATGACTGCATTTCAGGATTTTTATGCTAATCTATATATGGCGAGTGATGTCTCTCCATCAAATCTGCTTCCTGAATTCCTAGATGAAGTTCCTCTGCCTCAATTGAAACAGGAACACATGTCCATTCTAGAAAAACCCATTACATAATTGGAAGTACTTGGGGTTATTAAGAACCTCAAGCGGGGCTCTGCTCCAGGCCCAGACGGATTCTCATCATGTTATTATAAAACCTTTGTCCCCACTCTATCCCCTCACCTAACAAGGTTCTACAATGCTTGGGGGGGGGGGGGGGGGGGGCTCTTTGCTGGATAGTGAAGCTAACCTTGCTTATGTATCTGTTATCCCTAAACCAGGTAAAGATAGCTCTGAGGTTGGCAATTACAGGCCTATGTCACTGATCAACAATGATCTTAAAATAATGACCAAAATCCTAGCAAACAGGCTATCAAAATTTATAAGCAGATACATTTACAAGGATCAGGTTGGCTTCATTCCGGGAAGGCAGGGCCCTGACCAGATACGAAGAGCTGTAGATGTTATATCCCTTTTACGGACACAGTGAGACAGTGGTCCACATCAAGAGGGGTACTTGTTATCGGTGGACCTAAAAAAAGCTTTTGACACAGTGGAGTGGCCCTATCTATTCAAAGACCTACAAAGATGGGGGGGTTTGGCCCTCGCTTCCTACAAATCTTGGGAACCCTATACTCAAACCCTGGAGCCCAAGTTAAGCTTCAAGGTCACTACTCAAACCCCTTCTTAATACATAGAGGCACTAAACAGGGATGTCCCCTATCCCCTATTATCTTTGCTATTACAAATAAAACCCTTGCTATTGCAATTAGGAATCATCTGGATATACATGGTGTTACCTGTGGCTCTCGGGTCCACAAATGTGCCCTATTTGCAGATGATCTGCTATTGTTCATCACCTCCCCCCTTATTTCCACTTCAAATATATTTAAACTCCTACATGACTTTGGCAGATTATCTGGAATCAGAGTAAATATGAACAAGTCTGTGGCACTAAATGTTACTACTCCCACACCCCTGGTAGAGCAGCTTAAAAAATAATTTTGTTTCACATGGGACCCTAAGATGATCTCTTATTGGGGGTCAATCTGACAGCTAGTATCGACTAACTCTACAATGCTAACTACCCACCCATGCATAAAAAAAAATTGTCGCAGACCTCTCTGACTGGGGGAAGGGGGGGTCTTTCATGGTTGGGGAGGGTGAACTCTATTAAATGACCCTTCTTCCTAGGATATTGTATTTATTTTGTTCTCTAACTAACTTGATCCTGAGACCTCAATTATGCAGATTTCAATCCCAGATTATACGCTTTATTTAGGGCAATAAGGGTTACCAGTGTCCCAAAAGCATACTATTTAGAAGACGTTCCAAGGGAGGCCTGGGAATGCCTGATCTTTGGAGGTACTTCCAAGCAGCTCAACTAGCTCAGTTCTCAATTATATAGTCTCAGGGTATTAAACCAGACTGGGTTGAAATGGAAAGACAAGCAATTTTGTTACACCCTATAGAATACCTTGTTTGGATTCCTTCTAAACATAGACCTCCTATCATGGCTCCTACTTTATCACATTCAATGGCCCTCTGTGATTATTCAAACAGATCTCCTCACCTGATCTCTGCATTTCAGCCACTGGCCCACATCTTTCACAATCCTAAATTTCCTCCTGGCCAAAATATTAAGGCATTTCAGTGGTGGACGAACAAAAGCCTGTTTAGGATTGGACACTTCCTTTTCTCCTTGGGATCTCTCACGGCAAGCCATTGCATTAGCATATTGGATATGCCCTTATCTCAATGATTCCGACTACACCAAATTTGACACTTTATCCTCTCCTTAGGGACTTCCGAACAAAATCCTCCAAGAAACATATGAGAAATGGTGCTCTGGCTACATGGATCAACGGGGTGGTCTTTCTATGATCTATGCCTCACTGATGGAGAGTCCTGATAAACCTTCTTACACCCACAGCTGGGAACAGGATACCATGGTCAGTTGGATTGCTGACTCCTGGTTCTTGAATATTCAGAAGTCTTTCAAGGGGATTACAAATGTTTCCCTTATTCAATTAAGTGTTAAGATTATTACAAGGTGGTACCATATTCCCTTATTCCTGGCCAAGATTTACCCAGGCACATCTCAGTCATGCTTTAGAGGTTGTTAGCTTACGGTTCTTTCTTCCACATCTGGTGGGAATGTCCTCACCTACAAGGGTTTTGGAACAGGATATTTTGTTTGCTGCATAAAGGTGACAGGTCTGGCTGTTCCAAAAACGCTGGAGATAGCATTACTGAATAGTAGACCACTTAACTGCTCCAGATCTATTCAGACTCTCACTCATTTTATATTCTTGGATAAAGGAAAATATCTAGGATAATGGTCCAGGAAAAGAGGGTAAGCATCCTCCAGTCCACCACAGAAAAATACAGTTTGGTATGGGAACCATGGCACTCCTATGTACAACAACCTAAGTGAATGCCCTCTTAGAGCTATAGCATTCACAGCCCCTTGGTACCTCACCTTTCATACCTTCACTTTTTCTCTTCAATTTCCTTCCTATCCCATACCCTTTCTCTATGTGGTTACTTAGCTTTGGTTACTAAATGACAGGATGGGGTTTTGTCTCTCTGACGCGACAAAAAACAGGGTCTGAGTTCCTCAAGCATACTTTAGATCTCAATATCCAAGGTATATATGCAAAGTTGATAGACCATTGGATTAGACCCCATATTTCTTAATTTTCTCAATAGTCTAGTTTACTGCCACTTGCTTTACAATATGACCTGACTTTTATGCTGTTATTATGACTTTACCTATCTAGGCCAAACCTCTTCTATGCATTTTGAAAGCAACTGATAATTTGATGATATTGTTCTCTTTCTCCTCATGACACTGTGTGTTCCCAGTTGGGGTGTCTGGGGGAAGGGAGCAATGACCTATTTATTAGATCATTGCAATTTATCGAAATGTAGCCCTAAACCATTAACATCTTTAACCTATATATGTCATTAAGAAAGAGGGTCGGGACTTTTTAAATGAGGTGTGTATATTGTGGCTAATCGAAGAAGTCAAAGTAAAACATGAACAAGTATTTTTTTGTTTGCCACGATTGAGTAGGTACATAGCAGACAAGCAAAAATGGCACATAATATAACAAATCATGTATCCAAATCATTTACATGTTAAAAGTATAAATAATTTAGCGCTGTTGGAGTATACATACTCTACTTGATTAAAACAACTTTAAAGTTTGAAAAGAGATACTAATTTTATGTGAAACACCACCTATTACGTTTTGTTTATCCCTTTTTTTTTCTTTCTTTATGTTTATGATTTAATAACTATAACATTAATGAATATCAAGGTTAAATATGTATTTAACTTTATTTAATTTGTGTATGTATATGTGTTTTGTTGTTTGTGTAAAAATACTAAAATTAATAAAAATATGTTGGACAAGTATAAATAGAGTATATAATAGTATTATCTTCCATAATAAAAAAAAAAATCACTATAATATAACAGTTATAATCCACAATATTGCCTGGATCCAAAAACCATGTAGGTATGTATGCATTGCATCTAGGTTAAGCCCAACGCGTTTTATGGGATCTATCCAATCATCAGGGGCAGATGCATGATACAGCTATATAAAGAGAGGTAAGTATATCAAAATCAACCATTCTTAAACAAACATTGGCAAAGAATATATATACATACAGGGAGGATAGTCATCCCTGTAAGACGCACATATCTACTTAGTGTGAAACAAACACACCGCCGGGGTGCTAGGGCCGGAAGGAATGCCTGGTCTGAAAGCTGTGGTAGTAGGGTCCAACAGGAACACAGGAAGCATAAATGTAGGTGTGACCCAGAGTATCTGGAGCAGTAGAAAAAATGGTCTCCATTCTATGGATCAATAAAAATATAAATACCAAATCGTACTGAAAATATAAAGAAGTAAGCTAATCAAAGAAAGGAGCCCAAATAGCATGAGTATGAACTCATATCAAGACAGCATTTGGTGCCCAGAAATTGGTAAAGTCCTGAAATTGAAACACATATGAAATAAAAGTCATAATGATAGTGGTAGTTACCTATTGTTGCTGATATAGGAGTAAAGGCCAGCGATATCTGGTGCAGACTGCACAAAGGTGTCCTTTTATGAAAGTGCGGTAAAATACCGCTTTTCAGTTTTCAGGCATTCTCAGAGGAGATCGCTCTCCTCTGAGTGCCTGTTTATGAAAGTGTGTAGATCGCTTCTCATGTTGAGTTGAGGAGCGATCTACAAACGCCGGGAACTCCTGAGAATGGCTCCTCTCACTGTAATCTCGTGTGATATAGCGGGATTACAGTATGAGGAACCATAAAATACAAAAGTTTAACACAAATCAGCACACATTATTCCACAACATATTAATAAAATAATAAAGTTAAATTCCCCCTACACAATATACATTAACCTAATTATAAAAAAAACATTGTTTTTATCAATATTTAAAGATCATACATGTCCCTATTTAAATGTGAATGGTGTATAGTAAATTAATGTAATGCACATATGTAATGCAGCTATACACCATTCATATAAATGCAAAATACATTTATAATCATTAAAAAAATAATTTTAATAAAGTATACAAGTATAAATATTTATTAATAAATTAAAATAAAATATATTTCATTATAGATAAACATAAAAATTGATAAACTGGTGCGATGCGAGAACACTGTGAATCCACTGCGGATTCCCGCATCGCACCGACTCACATGTCTGTTCACACTGCCATATGCGAATCGCTGGGGAGTGTCAATACATTGTTAACGACACCCCCAGATCAGCTTGCATATTGCACTGCGAACTGACAGTTCGGACATGAATCGGATCGCATATGTGTGAACACACATGCGATCCGATTCTGGTCCGAACAGAAAAAAGGGTCCTGTGCGTGTTTGCACCGAATGCGGTGCGATATCAGCCATACTATCTGTACAGCTGATATCGCACCGCACAGACATCGCATGTAATGTGAATGGCAGTGTGCTGCGAATAACATGCGATGCCTGTGCGATGTCCGGCATCGCACAAGTGTGAACTGGGCCTAAAAGTTAACAACACCCCCAAATCAGTTCGCATATCACAGTGCGATCTGCAAACTCAGACAGTAATCGAATCGCATGGGTGTGAACACCCATGCGATCCGATTCTGCTGTGGACCAAAAAAAGGGTCTTGTAAGAGTTTGGTCCGAGGGCAATGCAAATTTAGCAATACTATCTGTATGGCTGAAATCGCATCGCACAGAGATCGGATGTGATTTTGCACTGCAGTGCGGTGCGAATCACATCCGATCTCGGACACCGCAGCAGTGGGAACTGGCCCTAAATCATATTGCATTTGCACCAAAATGGTACAGGACCCTTTATTTGGTCCGCACTGGAATCAGATCGCATGGGTGTGAACACCCATGCGATCCGATTCCTGCACCATTACATAGTTCGCACTGCGATCTGTGAAATGATCTGGGGGTGTCATTAACTTTACATTGACACCCGCAGTGGTGCGCAGATGTCAATGTAGGTGTGATGTGAAAACCCGCACAGGAATCACGCTGGTTCACGCATCACACAAGTGTGAACCCAGCCAGAGACGTGAACATCTAAAAAAAAAAAAAAAAAAAAATATATATATATATATATATATATATATATATATATATATACATACACACTATAAATTCCTATCCTGCTGGTTTTGGGGTGTGTAATGGTGGGGAAGGTGTGCTCTGACTGTTTGGTGAAAGAAAGAAGTCAAAAGACTTCTTGCTTTCTCCAGAATATCAGCCAGTTTCAGGCTTCTCACTCTGATTCTCCACTTCTGAAATGGTGAATCAGAAAGTGAGAATTCTGTCACAGATCGCCAGTGAGGTGCTGAGATCACAAGGGAGGGGGAGGCGCCTCTAAGTGCAGTATTAAAACAAATTTATTAAAAAGATCACTATACAAGCAACTCACATTTAGTAGGATAAAAAACGGCATGTAATGTGGTAAAATCCATGGAAGGAGTCCATCAGGTCGGTCACGGAAGTCCCTGCTGCCTGCTATGCGTTCAGCTTTGTTGAAACACCGCTCGAGCCGGCCGCAGTGATGTTGGATTCCAAAGCGAGGCCTGGGACGCTGGTGGAGGGCAGGCGCGGAGCTGTGACGTCACTGGAATGCGACGCGTTTCATGAGCGTACGGGCTACGATGACACGGTAGCTGCGCTCTTTCATCAAGCTACACATGGATAGTGAGAGCGGTTTAAGAAGGGGTAGGGGGAGGGAAGAGAAGAAGGGGGGAGGGGAAAAGAGGAGAAAACAAAAAGCTGGATTGGAGAGGTGGAAAGTGATGGATATATGAGAACACTCTCTGGGAAATAAAGGGAAATTTTCAAAGCTAAGGAACAATCTCAATTGTAGCAAACTAACAGATAATGGATGTTATTATTAGAAATTCCCATGTAAGAAACAATGTGAAAAATATTATTATTTTAAGGTGATAATGACAAATGATGAAAATATGTAAATAGTAGAAATTATGCTAATGAAAATAATGAAGTAGTATATGAGGTGGATAATTGGGTTATTGGCTAAAAAATGAATTAAATAATTAATCAATAGGAGAGGTCTCAATAATGTAATCAGAGGTATTGGTATATATGTATGCATATACGCACATACACACCAATGTATATCTGATCGTAAACACACACACCCACCCACGGTCACCTCTGTTGTAGAGCCCCTACAACCTATGTGAACGGGGATCTGGGGCCCTCTTGTGTAAAGGGACCGATACATGTATGTGGGTCCAATATATTTGGAATTACAAATGCTGTATTGGAGGTTTTGGATGTATTATGAGAACGTATGACCTATAGAAAATGACATGATTATCAATTGAGACCACCAATACATTGAGTTGATACATGTAACAGGGGTAAACAGTATATGGTTTATAGAATGGTAGCAATTTCAATACTTTCATTGATTCCTCCTGGCGAGAGTACATCTAAGGTGTAGATCCAAAAGGTCTCACGTGCACAGAGCTTCTTGAACCTCTCAGCCGATGGGAGGGACCTCGGGATCTGCTCGATAACCCATACCTCAAGGCCGTCTGTGGAACCTTGGTGGGCTGAGGCAAAATGTTTTGGAACACTATGAGGATCTGTTCCACCCTCTATGAGCCTTCTATGTTTGCCGAATCTTCGTCTTAGGGTTCTAATTGTCCGGCCCACATACATTAGGCCACATGGACACTTCAGGCCGTAAATGACGAAGTCAGACGAACAGTTTGAGAATTCTTTTAACATGTAGGTCTTGCCTTTAGTAGTGAAGGATTTTCGTCCATGTTGGACGAAATTACAGGTCTTACATAAGGCCTTACGGCATTGGTACATACCCACCAGGGGGATCAATGTGAGTGCCGGTGGTGAGGTTGAAATGGATTTGAACTTGCTGGGTGCAATCTTATTCTTAAGATTGGGGGCCCTGCGATAGATCACCTTGGGACGGGGTGGAAGTAATGTTTTTATATGAGGGTCTTGATGTAGAATACCCCAGTGTTTTTCTAGGATCTTCTCCATACCTTTATGCTTGTTATGAAAGGTGGTTATAAACCTACTAGAGCCCTCATATGTAGGTTGATTAGTTTTTGGTTTTGATGGTTTACCATGCAGGTAATGTTTGAAAGCGTCTTCCACTAGGGTTTCGGGGTATTTTTTGTCATGGAACTTTCTTTTGAGAGTTTTACTTAATTCAACATAATCTGCATCCCTAGTGCAGTTCTGCCGGAGGCGGCAGAACTGTCCTTTGGGAATATTTGTGACCCATTTTGGAAGATGACAGCTTTCAAAGTGCAAATAAGAGTTACCTGCTGTAGGTTTAGTGTAATTTTTTGAAGTGATAATGGGGCCATCATGTCCCAATTCTAAATCTAAGAAAGCAATAGTAGCTAAATCAGTGGCTGACGTAAAAGACAGCCCATAGGGATTGGTGTTACAACGTTGGACAAAAGGTGTTATCAGGTCAGTATCGCCATCCCAGATGATAATTAGGTCGTCAATGTATCTTCCAAAAAATATGATGTTGGCCGTAAAGGGGTTGTTATTGAAAATGAAATTGTTTTCCCATAGACCCATCGCCAGGTTTGCGTAAGAGGGAGCGAAATTCGCCCCCATTGCTGTACCTTGTATCTGTTGATAGTATTCTTCGTTAAAGGAGAAGTAGTTATGTGTCAAGCAAAATCTTGTTGCCTCCACTATAAAGCTTGCCTGGCGCATGTTGATAAGGGGTTCTGTGGACAAAAATTGTTCTAATGCCATCAGTCCGAAGTCATGTGGAATAGAGGTGTATAGCGAACACACATCCAATGAGAGCCAGACATAGGTGGGTTCCCACTTATATAAGGATAACATTTCCAAGAGGTGAGTACCATCTCGGATATATGATGGTAATTGGGCAACTATGGGCTGTAAGAAATGGTCTATATATAGACTGAAGCCCGTGGTAACACTGTCCATGGCTGCCACGATAGGTCTACCTGGGGGATTCTCTAAGCTTTTGTGGATCTTCGGCAGGTGGTAAAAGTACGGTACTTGGTAGAAAGTTTTTTGCAAGAAAGACTTCTCAACTTTGGTAATAATGCCCTCTGAAAGAGCAGTGGAGATCAATGGTCAGCTTCCCTGGCATATTCGGTTGTGGGGTCCCTGGGGAGTTTGACATATGTTGTAGTGTCAGAAAGTAACCTGTATGATTCTCTGAGGTAATCCATTCTATTTTGTAATACAATGCCCCCTCCTTTATCTGCAGATTTAATAACCAAGTCCTCTGTATGGATAATTTTATCAAGTGCTTTGATTTCAGAGGATGTTAAGTTATTAGATCTGGAGGCCGAGGAAGATTTGCATAATTTCTTAAAATCTGAAAAAACAATTCTGTAAAAGGCTTCTAAATAAGGTCCCTTGGACTGCGTGGGAAAGAATATTGATTTGGGTTTTAAGGAAGTATGAACAATGGGGGGAGATGTTGCAAGATGTTGAGTCAGTATATGGGCCAGCATATTGTCACCTTGAGATGCATCAGGATCATCAGTATCTGGGAATTCAGGACTGGGGTCCAGTAATGCTATGGTGGAGGTGGTTTCGGAGTTGATGACAGGATTACATGAGATATTAACCGGTTTCTCCGATTGGATATGAAAATGCCTCTTGAGGGTAAGGTAACGTATGTAACCGTTGAGGTCTTTAAAGAGGACAAAGGGGTTAGGTTTATTGGTGGGTGCAAAGTTGAGTCCTCGGCCAAGAAGAGATAGATCTGCATGTGATAATGTGTGTGATGATAAGTTGAATATTTTCATAGTTTGGGGTATTTCAACATGTTTTGGTTTTCTGTTTTGTCCTCCTCTGCAGCCTCTTCTGTGAGCTTTCTTTTTCGGGAGGTGTGTGCAAGAGGAGGACTGGGCACTAAAAAAGGAGCAGGGGAAAAGGATGGAATACTGGAGACGGATGTAGATGGAGAATCGTGGGGAATCGGTTTACTTAAGGTGGAGGATGCCTTAGTTGGCGGGGGTTGTGGCTTGATGGATATAGAGGAATTCACTGGGTTAGGAGTGGAATAAGGGACAGTGAGAGTGTTGAGAACATCAGTGGAAGTGACTTGAACTGGGGCACTGGAAGCAGGGGGGGTAGATTGAACCATGGATGGTGAATTGGGAGACCCGTTATAGAATTGGTGTAGAGCACGGATGAGTTCTTCTTTTTTGTTGATGTGAGAACATTGGGGTAGTGGATCTGGGGCCTGTGAATGGCAATTGTTCCACTGGTGATTAGTGGATATTCTCCTATTAGAGAAACGAATACTCATAAGGGGTATGGGGGGATGATTGGGAGGTATGGGGTCTTGTCAAATGTGACTCGGAGGATGAAAGTTAGCACTATCATGGGGTCTGTGGGGAATGTTCTTTTTATTCCATGTTGGACAAAAGGTGTTATCAGGTCAGTATCGCCATCCCAGATGATAATTAGGTCGTCAATGTATCTTCCAAAAAATATGATGTTGGCCGTAAAGGGGTTGTTATTGAAAATGAAATTGTTTTCCCATAGACCCATCGCCAGGTTTGCGTAAGAGGGAGCGAAATTCGCCCCCATTGCTGTACCTTGTATCTGTTGATAGTATTCTTCGTTAAAGGAGAAGTAGTTATGTGTCAAGCAAAATCTTGTTGCCTCCACTATAAAGCCTGCCTGGCGCATGTTGATAAGGGGTTCTGTGGACAAAAATTGTTCTAATGTCATCAGTCCGAAGTCATGTGGAATAGAGGTGTATAGCGAACACACATCCAATGAGAGCCAGACATAGGTGGGTTCCCACTTATATAAGGATAACATTTCCAAGAGGTGAGTACCATCTCGGATATATGATGGTAATTGGGCAACTATGGGCTGTAAGAAATGGTCTATATATAGACTGAAGCCCGTGGTAACACTGTCCATGGCTGCCACGATAGGTCTACCTGGGGGATTCTCTAAGCTTTTGTGGATCTTCGGCAGGTGGTAAAAGTACGGTATTTGGTAGAAAGTTTTTTGCAAGAAAGACTTCTCAACTTTGGTAATAATGCCCTCTGAAAGAGCAGTGGAGATCAATTGGTCAGCTTCCCTGGCATATTCGGTTGTGGGGTCCCTGGGGAGTTTGACATATGTCGTAGTGTCAGAAAGTAACCTGTATGATTCTCTGAGGTAATCCATTCTATTTTGTAATACAATGCCCCCTCCTTTATCTGCAGATTTAATAACCAAGTCCTCTGTATGGATAATTTAATTTTTTTATCCTGCTAAATGTGAGTTGCTTGTATAGTGATCTTTTTAATAAATTTGTTTTAATACTGCACTTAGAGGCGCCTCCCCCTCCCTTGTGTTCTTTTCTGCAGATTCAGGAGCCTGGTTTCAGCTCTCTCTGGAAGGCAGCCCTCTGTGTGGACTTTTCCATATACCATTTTGCCTGTGTTTACATAGACTCTGTGGACTATATCAATTTTATTTATTTTTTAGCCTGTCACTGACACAATGGTATCATGAGGTTTCCGTTTTTTTGCGCCTTCACTTGCATAGGTGCTGAGATCGCACCTTCATAAACTGGCCATTTCTGTGAAGTCAGTTACAAATTCTCACTGTGCTGAGATAATCAGCGGAGAACATGTTCTCCGCTGATTATCTCAGTTTCATAAACTGGTAATGAGCTGAGATCAGCGGTGAGACTCGGGATCGCTGCTGATCTCAGTTTCATAAAAGGACACCAAGATGTGTATCAGTCAGAAAGAAGTGTGTTTAAATGCTCCCTATGTAATGAGTGGACCCCGCCCAGTGGGAGTGAAAACTAGTAGTAACAGGTGCAGACTGCACAAATTATGTATCAATGTGAGAACTGGCTGTGAAAAAAAGGGCTGTTTAAATGCTCCCTGTGTAGCGAGCGGACCCCACCCAGCATCACGCAAGGCATGACATTTAGGACAGGCGCCAGAGTCAGGGCTGGAGCTGCTCACTGAACCCTAGACGTCCATCAACACTCATCCCACCGTCAGCCCAGATAGTGTAACAGAAGGCATCAATGTTAACCTACATTTGTGTACCTGTCTACTCGTTTGTGAAAACACTAATAAAAACATTGAAATATAAAAGTATGAACAATGTGCTAAGTATTGGATATATAGAGAATGTTTGCAATGGAGCAATCAATTAGTGTAAAAAAACGTCATACATATTAATGTTATCAAGGCTCTTTTTCTGAAAATGCTAGTTACTGTATATGACCCAAAGGCTAATTACATGGGCATTTTTGTCTTCAATACTTTTTAAGACATTGTCTTAAAAAGTAGTATAACATATTTACCTTATTTCCTGCTTCCCTGGCAGCTGGTTCCCTTATCCACTTTCTTCCTCTGCTCTCACAATATGGCTGGATACCTGAAGTCCTCATATACAGTGAAGAGTGGCTGGTCCTGCATTGTACCTTATGACATTGATAAGAGGGGAACTTATTGAGAGAGGCAGCTGTATGACTGATGAGGATCAGGGACTGGTCTGGCAGGGATGACACCTGTGAGAGGAAGGAATAAGGTATTTTTTGTATTTTTGTTATAGTCCCCTAGACTTAAAGCAGTTTTATAACCAAAACCCAGAATGTAATATATTTTGCAGCCTACCAGTCATTAGATATGGTGGGTGCATTTGTTTTCCTTTTGTAATCTTTTCCCCATCTGTTTAATTCTGGTTATCTGGCCAGTAACACACCCCCTGTATTAGAGTGCCCCCACTCTGGATGAAGGAGTACAGGGGCACCTTTGGACAGCAGCATTTTCAGTCTGGGGTGAGAAGAGTGTTAGATGTACTAGCAGATAGGGATAAGCCGAACATCCCCCGGTTCGGTTTGCACCAGAACTTGGGAACAGGCAAAAAATTTGTAGGAGCATATGAACACCGTTAAAGTCTATGGGACACGAGCATGGAAAATCAAAAGTGCTCATTATAAAGGCTTGTAAGCAAGTTATTGCCATAAAAAGTGTTTGGGGAAGTTTTAAAAATGGACGTTTTAGCTTCCCACGTTGCCACCATTTTAATTTAGTGATCACTTTTTACTTTGTAAGGCTTTTTATCCAATAAAATCCCTTTATTTTTGACCTACGCCATGTGGAGCCCTTTCTCTCTTTTTTCTCCATGACTTCATCCGCAATTGATTTCTTTTGACCTTGGATCCTGGAACCGTAGAGTGTGCGAGTGAGCTGACAACCTCCACCTGTGACGATCCTGTCTATCGGTGATCGTGACCCAAGTGACAACCCTGCCTATCGGAGATTGTGACCGAAGGGATAACACCTTGGTGGATTTCACAGGAGGCCATCTCCACAAGCTCTGACAGACGTACTGCTATATGGCAGATATGTCCTACTAGATCTGGTAAGAGTACCTAACTCTAGATGTCTATGACGCATTTCCTGTGGTTGCTGTATATTCCAGTCTTCAGTCAACATCCTGTGTTCAAGCACCCCCTCTGTTTGAGAAGACTTTTTCTATTTATATTTATGAACTATGGTTGCAGAGCATAGCACACTGCATTATAGACTTTCATATATACTTCACAGGTTTTTTATTGTGTTGATTCACATTATCTATAGTTGCTTTAAAGCTACAGATCTATTTCTGTTTCATACACGATTTCAGTTTTGTTTCAGCGCTGCACTTGTTTTGTATACATTTGGTGTGACTTGGTTTGTTTGTGTTAGCTGCTGTTCACTATATCGATATATATAATTTTTTTTGGGGTGAGCGCAGCATCCCTTTTACATCACAAAGCTTTTTTCAAGGCCTTAGGTTTACTGTATGATGACCCTGACCATGCCCATTCAGCTGAAACGAACCTTAGGTCATTAGGTCAGGGTAAACGCACCGCTCAACAATACTGCTTTGATTTCTGCCGCTGGGCTCCTGAATCAGGGTGAAATGACTAGACATGTGCAGTTAATATTCTGACATATTTTTGTTATTCTGAGATTCAGATACATCCGAATCTCAGAACTTTCAACATAAACAAATTTTACCAAATGCTCCAAATAACGTAACGAAATTCGTCTGAATTTCAATAATTCGGACTGAAACTCAAATTGAATTTTACATTGAACGAACTCCAGTCAAATTCTAACTACACATATTGCTGAAATCAAAGACTGTGTGTATTATTAGAGTACCATTTTGAAATAATGCTGTTTGTTAGGCCAAAGGTGATTTAAAGAGTCATCATGTAATCATTTGATGAAGATTTTTCTTTTTTTTGTTCACTTTGCTACATTCAAATAGAAAACAATATAACATTTTAGTTTCAACCAAATTTATTGATTTGAACATTTTGAATCGAAAAAAAAAAAAAAAAAAAATCGGTAAATTCAAAGAAAATTTGAAAATTCCAAAATACGAATTCTGAATACGAATTCCGAATACAAATTGAACAAATCAACAGAATTAAACTAAGCAAAATAACTAGATTAACGAATCAAAAGGACACAAAATATATTTTTTCGTCATGCACATGTCTAGGAATGACCCAACCCTAAGAAGCCAGTTCAGGTTAGGCTTATCAGACTCCATCAAAGACTCCTTAGTACATTACCCTGAACCAAAGTCATTGAATGAAGCCATGTAAGTAGCCATCCATAAAGACAGACATTTACAGGAAAGGCGTACAGAGAGGTTTGTTTCTTTGCCCCCCAGTTCGCCGCCTACTTCTTATTCATCAACCCTTCCTGAGCCCTCTCAACCTCTCCTGGAGGATGCCCCCTTGCAAACTGGCGCTACCCATTACTCCTCAAGTGCGGACGGGGTCTGCTTCTATAGACTATACTGTGTCAGTTTCCCTCAGATATGAATTATTTGTTCCTGCACAACTTAGCGCTGCCAAGTTTTCTCATCACCTCTCAGCTTTCATAGATTCTGGTGGCTGGTGATGCCAGCAATTTCATTGATAGGGACCTAGCACACCATCTACAGATTCCTGTAACTAAGGTGCACAGACCCTTTTTAGTCTTCGCTGTTGATAACTCTCCCTTGTCCATGGGCCTAGTCACCTTGTGCACTGTATCTGTTACTCTGACCATTGGGGAATTTCACAAGGAGACAATCAGCTTTTACTTGATAACATCTCCTGCTTATCCCCTTATCTTAGGGTATCCCTAGCTTAAACTTCATAACCCGCACATAAATTGGGCTACAGGAAAGATTAGGTCCTGGTCCCAGACCGACATCCAAAACTGCATTAAAACTGCTGACCATTTGTAACCCTTATGTGGCCAGTACCAGTCATGTGCCTTTATTACAGTCCTATTCGGTTCATGATCATGACAATTTTTCCCAAGTGTGACTCCAGTTTGCATAACCATGTGCCTTTATATGACTCTGTTAAATCAAAAAACACTGACAAGTTTATTGAATTCTCTACAGGCCCCCTCTCCTGCCAATGGCCACAGCCTGAATCTTCTCCTATTAGAAGACAAGCTTGCAGCCTTGAGCCCTGTTTGGAAACTGCCTCTAAGTCCTCAGAAGTCAAGACCCCTGGATTACCCCTACCTTTGCCTGTCCCTAAACTCCCTTGGATGCACAGCCAGGCTAACTTGTCTGCAAGTTTCACTGTCGCTATACCTGGCGATGCGATTCAGGTAGTCGCTACAACTGGCAATGCAATTCAGTCAGTCGCTATGCCTGGTGATGCGATTCAGTCGGCCTCGGAACCAGTTATGCTAGTCCAGCCCATGTCCATTGAGTGTCCTGCTTTTTCTTATTTGGGACTTTCTGTAACCTGGCCGCACCCTATTTCTACTACATCCGTTCAATCAATCCTTTGGATAGACTGTCTCATTGGGCCAGGTGGGGCTTTCAACCTTTTTTTTCAGGGCTCACTGCATTCTGCTTGTGTTTCAGCTATCTGGTTTAACTCCTGTGACACGTCACCTGCTAACCAACCTGACCTTGCAAATCCACTGACCTCTGCCCAGTGTGATGGTCCTGTGCTGGATGTCCAGCTCATCTTTAAAGGTCCTGGGGCCCCTCCTCAGAAGGCGGGGGGGCGCATTGTCAGGAGCGTATAGAGCTCCTGCTCCTCATTCCAGCAACCGGGTTTTGGCTATGGCATTCTCCCTGTCTTTGTCCACCCTCAGGCTGATTGATGTTGCCAGTCTCTGGGTGGAAACTTAAACCTGTTATAAGCCAGTTAAACCCTCATTTGGGTGCTTGTGATAGACAGTGATACGTGTGCTGTGATCAAGCTCCCTGCTTGTCTGCCCTGCTCTGCTAGATTGGATTTCCCTATGTATGACTTTGGACCGGATTTGGACTATTCGCTGACTTCAGTCTACCTTTTACCTGGACTGTTATAGAACCACGCTATCTGTCTGCCAATCACAAGTATCTGTTTGCTTTGTGGTGGCCAGGCACTATAGCATTGTGTTAAAGTCCTGGGGGCAACTGAATACCAGTAGGCCTGCTTGCCTTAAAGATAAACCTCTGCGCTTAATGAAATGTTTACTTAACACTCCTAAGGACTGATTATTCTGCAGTGTTGTGTTCCTGCACACTGTTAAAGGGGTTGTACAAACAGAAATACACTTTCCCTATCTGACAAAAAGAAGTGGGCAGACACCCCACTGGTGTCCTAACAACCAGTAAATAAAGAATTGGGCTGGCAAGCCGGCCACCGTGTCCTTAACAACAGATGACTCATCACCTGTCAGCGAGGTTCCCCACTGACATCTGGATGTAAACAAAACAATTTCCGGCAATTCAGGTCTGGTATAGATTTTAAGGGGAACCGCATGCCAAAATTTAAAAAGAAAATGGCACTTGGTCCCCCCAAAATCCATACCAGACCTTTATCCCAGCATGCCGCCCAGCAGACCTAGGAAAGAAGGGAGAGTGAGAAGGCACCCACCCCCTCCTGAACCATACCAAGCCACATGCCCTCACCATGGGGCGGTGCCCCCAAATCACCTTGTCCCCATGTTGATGAGGACAAGGGCCTCTTCCCCACAACCCTGGCCCAACACTCGCTCACCTCCCCTCTTTCTTGGCCTGCTGGGCTGCATGCTCGAATAAGGGTCTGGTATGGATTTTGGGCAATTGTCTTTAAAATTGTAACATGGGGTTCTCCTCAAAATCCATACCAGACCTAAGGGACTGACATGGTTTTGGGGGGGACCCCTTTCCATTTTTTTTTTTTTTTTACATTTTGGTGTTGGGTTCCCCTTAAAATCCTTTTTTTCCCCTCAAATTTTTATTGCCGGCAGTTGTTTTGTTTACATAAAGCTGTTCAGTCATCTGTTATTAACCACTTCAGCCCCGGAAGGTTTTACCCACTTCCTGACTAGGCCATTTTTTGCAATACGGCACTGTGTCGCTTTAACTGACAATTGCACGGTCATGTGATGCTGTACCCAAATAAAATTGATGTCCTTTCTTCCCAGAAATAGAGCTTTCTTTTGGTGGTATTTGATCACCTCTGCGGTTTCTATTTTTTGCACTATAAACAAAAAAAGACCTACTATTTTGAAAAAAAAAAAAAACAATATTTTGTACTTTCTGTTATAATACATATCCAAAAAAAATATCAATTTAGGTCAATATGCTACATATTTTTGGTACAAAACAATCCCAATAAGCGTATATTAATTGATTTGCGCAAACGTTATAGTGTCTACAAACTACGGGATAGAATTAAGGACTTTTTTTATCTTTTACTGATAATGGCAGCGATCTGCGATTTTTAGCGGTACTTTTTGCGGACCAGTGACATTATTACAGTGATCAGAGCTAAAAAAATGCACTGATCCCTGTATAAATGACACTGACAGGGAAGGGGTTAACACTAGGGGGCGATCAAGGGGTTAAATGTGTTCCCTGGGAGGCGTTTCTAACTGTGGGGGGAGTGGTTTCACTGGAGGAAGAGAGAGATAGTGATTCAGCTTACCAATCTCTCACTTTTCCTCCCTGACAGATCAGCAGTGTGCTTTGTTTACATTGGCACACCACTGCTCCGTGTCTCTTCTGAACGATCAGCGAGTCGCAACCGCTGGACCTGCTGATTGGCTCCCGCTGTGTCCAATCACAGCAGGAGCGGCGTGTCAGTGGCACGCACGGGCCCCCTAAACCGCGTGCACGAAATCACATACGTTAATGTACATGGGGCGGTCCAGAAGCGGTTAAGGCCCCAGCGACTGGCTTAAAGGGACCACAACTCAAATACCAGGGGACTATACGTGCCATCTGGGTCACATTTTCGGTGTTCTGAACATCATTTAGAGTTACAAATGTAGACATAATAAACAAAAAATATTTCTGAAAAAAGCATGTTAACAGTTCTTTCACACCTTGTAGGTGGTCTCATTTATGCAGAAATATATTTTATTTACCTTTTAATTCTCATGTAAGATTGTATGGATTTGTCTGTGTTCCAATGCAATAAAAATAAAAGTCCTTAAGAAAATATGGCATGTTTATTAGGGTATGTTGATGTTCACACCAATGGATTCTATTGAACAATTACCTAAATGTGATTTTGTTTTGTGTTGGTCTGTGGTTCTGCAGTTTGTGTCAACCAGTACATATCTGAGCTTCTGGGATGTATGCACCAACTCCAAAACAACCTGCCAATGTTTGCATTACAAGGGGAACCCAGTTTGCAGTTTTTATCCAGATTAAGTAATTAAGTCTCATGTCCACGGGTGCCTGCAAATTCTCCCTGTTGA
Source organism: Aquarana catesbeiana (assembly GCF_042186555.1). Classification (NCBI taxonomy): domain Eukaryota; kingdom Metazoa; phylum Chordata; class Amphibia; order Anura; family Ranidae; genus Aquarana; species Aquarana catesbeiana. Next base: position 352,589,016 of record NC_133329.1, on the reverse strand, counting down.
GAAGAATTCATTAAAATAATATATATAATCTCGAAACTTGCATTAATTAAAGTCTGTACAAAAAAAATGCAAAAAAAACCCAAAACATAAATTTTGTTAATTATTTTATGCAAAACATGGGTCTGTTCTATGGGTAATAATGTCATAGGGAATATAGTGTTTCACTTTAAATTAAGTCATTTATGTAAAGTTTAGATATATTTCTTACTCTTTACATGTACTTAAGGAGATCTGCCATCCACTCAGTTGAAGGATAAAAGCAGAAATTGTCCATTTGAGGATCAAATAAAATCTGAGATGAGAAGGAATAATTTACAACTGGATGGCACTGACACAACTAAATCTCTGATAAATTTTACATTTTTTTCTGAGCACCAAAGAATAGACAAAAAAATATATTCACGGCAAATATCCTGATGTACATAATATATAATTCAACACAAATACGATGTTAGCAATTAGCTTCATGTAACAAAAACTGGAGGAGAATGCAGGCAATGCCTATACCGGTCAAATTGGTTTTAGCTGTTATTTTGGTTTTACTACAGGTGACAAGACAGCATAACACACCTACCTGATCGTTTGCAATAAGCAACATTGCTTTCACATCTCATTCAATAATGACAGAATAGGGATAGAGGACATTACATTTCCATATAGACGATGCTCTGTTTTATTCTATATGATCCATCATTTGCAAACAGTAGAAAAGCAGTACAGTGGGTAACTTACTCTTCCAGAGTTTGCAATGTTTTAGGTCTGTGGGCAAGTGCAGTTTACTTTCTCCACTGCAGGTGGTGCTCAGCCACAGCGGCATTGCAGAGGGAGAGGAAGTCAAGGGTAATACGGTTCCCCTATGGCAGTGGTGTCCAAACTATGGCCCTCCAGTTGTTAAAGAACTACAACTCCCATCATTCCTAGTCATGTCTGTGAATGTCAGAGTTTTACAATGCCTCATGGGAAGTGTAGTTCCGCAACAGCTGGAGGGCCGTAGTTTGGACACCCCTGCTCTATGGTTTCCTGGGTCACTGGGGAAGCTATCCGGTTGGACTCTAGCAGAGTCTATTTAAGACCCTGGCTCCCAGGCTTGGCGTGCATTTCATATGTGGGTTGTGTAGAGACAGGTCATCCATCTGGTAGAGACAGTGATTATTGGTAGAGAGGGGTTCCGGCCAAGTAGGGAAAGGATAGGAACACACCATCCTTCCTATAGACCTCCCTATTTGGGTACGTACTGGCCGACAGACTCTGTTGGCACATCTGAGACCTGCTCTGCTACACACTGCTGTTACATTCTGTGAGTGTTCCTGGTCGGGTGCCTGCCTGCTGGACTTGTGGTGAATTATTAAATTCTACATTAACACAAGTTCTGATTGTGTCTCCCATGCTGCCTCTCCCCACAGGTCAATCTAACCCATTCTCAAGCATGGAATTACATATGTTATGGGTATGAGAAAAGCGTAATGTCTATATTTAATGGTGCCAACTGTTAGAAACACCAGAGTAAGCCTTGAGTGTACATGAGAGTACTGGTTAAAACACAAGCATGATATAATATATAGGGCTGCATTCACACTACAGCGTTTCAATTGGGGCTTTGCACGTCACGGGAAACATGTCACCCAAAAAAAGTTTAGGAGCTACTTTGGGGCGACATGCTTCCCGCGATGCAGATTGCCGAGATTGCAGCGCAAATTATTGCACGACAATCGTGGCAGACCCGCACCACGATTTGAGGTGTCATTCAAATGAATGGCATCTCAAATGTGAGTCCCGCGATTTGTTATTCACGCATCGGTGCTGTCAAATCGGGGGCAGATTCGTGGCAAAACACTGTAGTGTGAATGCAGCCTTAGGTGTGCATTTTTGACCTGTTGACAAAGAATAGTTACAGCATACCAGTATTAGTAGATGAATAGTTTATTAGAATAAATTATGCAATACAATTAGATACTGACATAAAGAAACATAGAACATTTTTGCTTCTTAGATTAAGCCCTAAAGAGGGTGTCGGTGGAAAAGCAGAATTTGGTGAAAGAGGCAAAATATGTACAATAAATCTTACTGAAAAAGGGACAGGAGTATTCATGTATTGCTAAGTACTCCTGGGGAAGAGATAGATTTTGTTGGTGGTCATAGCACCCGTAGGTGGTGGGGTCTTTCTGGAGCAACAGCAATTTTTTGTGCATCACATAGACACAAGATAGATAGATGTCATTCAAACAACATCGCTAATCACATTTAAAATGTAAAGAAAAAATGACCACACACCAACTCGGTAGAATGCTAAAACAACGTTTTTTGTAAATAGATTGTGTCACAATTAAGTGGCTTTGGGAAGAGGCCTAAAGTGTATGTATAACTAAACATTTTTTTGTATTATTAGATAGAGTAGGGAAGGGTTAAAACCCCTTCCAGTTAATTTGTTGCTGTCCTTGTACTACAGCATTTCCCCTTCAGGAAGTGAAGTGAAATTCCCCTTCACTTCCTTTCCTACAGATGAAACAGGAAGTTAGAGATTATTTCTAAAAATGAGGGGAATTCCTTTCTTAGACAGCTGTACCAAGAACAGGCGTGCCTTTTGGAAGGTTTTCCCATACCTCTTGTTCTGGGTACAACTCCAAAATTTTAAATTACCCCTCTCTTTATTTCCAGAAGTCATTGATCACATAAGTGGGGACACAACTTGATAAAGGGTCTAACCAGAGTCTACAGTAACACAGATCTGAAATGAGGGAAAGCTCTGCTGGATTTATCATCCAATCATGTACAAGCTAAAATGCTGTTTTTTATTTTCCTTGCATGTCCCCCTCAGATCTACAGTGACTGCACTTCCAAGTGCACTTTCAGTGCACTCTCAAGTGCACTTGAAGTGCAAAGTGGTTTTGACTTTAGTAAATAACCCCCATTGCACTGACAAGCCGAGGCTTCTGATGTTCATTATTACCGAAGACATTGCCAGGGTCTCTGCTACATTACTTAGCAATCTGTCTATGATGAGTAGAAAATGAGTCTTTAAAGAGAGTGCTATATACAGTTCATATCCAGAAGCAGGCTGCTATATAAAACACAAGGGCAACAATGGAAAAAATGATTAGTATGAACCAGAAACCAGCCCAAATTATCTCTTTTTTGCAGAATGAGAAAATTCTAATTTTGAACAGCTACCTAACCACCTGCTTTTTTTTAATTTAGCAGTTTTTTTTGTCCTTAAAGAGAGCTTGTCTACAAAGAAACTCTACCTCTCCTCAGTTCCAGTACTGAAAACCTTGAATGACTCTTGGAGTGTCCCTTGCCTTGTATTGGCACTTTCCTCTGACACTTACGTGACTTCTGAGTCCTGCAATCACGTGGCAGAAGGAAAAAAAATGAAGCGGGATATAGGCATCTAACCAACCTAGAGGTGTCGAATGCTGAAGCAACATTCAGAGGTTGCAGCTCAGAAATAGAGGAGATGTAGAAGAATGTACTGCTAGAGAGGTGAGTATTCTCAATCTTCTTTTGCAGGAATCTGCTGAGTTTACATCTTTATGGACCTAATAAGATCATTTAATTTTTTTATTTTATTTGTAGATTAAAAAAAAAATTAAAAAGTAACCCCCAGAATAATAATAGCATGTGAAACCAGGCATAGGGAGGGAAGCGGGAATACCCATGACTGAAGGACAGCCAGTGAATGGGCACTCATTCATGCTGATACCAACCCATTTGCTCATCTGCAAGAGGGGTGTTAAAAAAGAAAAAGCACCACCAGTATTATTGCTGAGCCTGGTTGCTGGGTGCCAGGATCTTTGTCATCTCTAAAGGCATGCAAGCAAACTAAAAAAAGGAAATAAAGAAAAAAATTAGCAGATTTCATTGAAACTAGATAGATTGGTAGAACTCAACAAGAAAACCCTATTTATATAAAAAAGAAAGTAAGGGGTAGGTGGCGCTCCCTGGGAGGGGTATCCCTATATAAATGTGCAAACAAAAATACCTAGATGCGTTGTGCTAAAAAACATCTGGATCCTAGACATCAATAATATATGTGAAACAAAACTTGCATATATATATATATAAATATAGCACAACACCATAGCAGGTAGATATTTCATCAATATGTGGTAGTGTAAAAGTGTGAACAAATACCACTAAAGTGACATAATCAAGGCTATATATATCCAGTATCCTGTTAACAGAAGGGATGGGATGGGGCAATCCAAATATTTCCCTGCTAACATCCAACGTATGCCTTGATTCACAGAAAATGTTTAAAAACATATAATAATATTAAGTCCATGTGATAAGTGTCCACTCCAATAAAAATAGATATATATGGAGCACGCCACACCATATATATATATAAGTGACAGCCGTAAAAAAATGAAAAAAAATATATAAACTAAAAATAAAGGTGAAGCTCCAGATTGGCAAAATGTTCATACAAAATATGTGACTTCTTGTGCTTTATCAATATACAGTGACTTCTGTAATCCCCCTCAAGGGTCCCCACTCACCAGCTCCTGGTACCCCTGTGGGGGTAATGGGCATATAACAGCAAGATTGAATGGCTTCCTAGGTCCGGTCAGAGCGTCCACATGTGTCCTCTATACAGCCCAGCTTCCAGCATTAGGTGGTACACCGGCTTCTTGTGGCCATATCCTCATAGGAAAAAACAGGGCTCCCATAGTGTAGTAGTTTAAAAAGATTTTATTAAAAACTAATATAAAACCAACTCGTTCCCACCAAAGGGGCAGCCAAAACACACACTACAACGTATGGTGGATAGCAGTGTCTAAGGAACCGTGAGCACGAAGGCTGTATGGCGTGCGCCTCAGCTGCGCTCTTTTTGTATATCTATCTCACCCTTCATATGGGAGGTGTGATTTAGGGGAGGCTGCACACCTCTTTTTCCTAAGCGCGGAATTATAGTCCATTTTTTTAAGAAAACCCTATAGATTGTCAGAAATCAGTATAATGCCGCGTACACACAAGCGGAATGTCGGACAGAAAAAGTCAGACGTAAGCTTTTCATCGTCTATTCCAATCGTGAGTATGCCCCATCAGACTTTTTTTTTCGCAAATTCTGACGGACCTAGAAATGGAACATGTTCTAAATATTTCCGACAGAACCAATTCCTATCGAGAAAACCGCTCATCTGTATGCTGTTCTGACGGACCAAAAACAACGCATGCTCTGAAACAAATATGAGACGGAAGCTATTGGCTACTGGCTATTGCACTTCCTTTTTCTAGTCCCGTTGTACATGTTGTACGTCACCGCGTTCTAGACGGTCGGTCGGTCAGACTTCGGTGTGACCGTGTGTAGGCAAGACTGCTTGAGCGGAATTCCGTCGGAGAAACCTTCAGAGATTATTCCGACTGCAAAACTGGCCATGTGTACAGGGCATTAGGGTCTTTAGTAAAACTAGAAAAACACTTTTTATGAGCTTGTAGTGATGTTTCCCTTATCTCCAGCATTCAGGAGCTCTGGTTTCTTTTTTCCAGCAATGCTGCCCACAGCTCCCAGTCCTATTACACCCTGTTACAGCAAGCCTAACAGATCACATGACCTGAGCCTTTAATTAGAACAGGTCAAGTGCTGAAGATTACCTGCCTGACTACTCTAAATAACAGGACTGGGAAATTACTGTAAGCTTATCTCAATCATTGCAGTCAAGAAACGCCAGATCTAGGCTCCCAGATAAGGCATATAAAAACTGTGTAATTTAACAAATGCTCTACATTTTTTTTTCTTTTGTTGCAATACTACTTAGCTTGAATGACCAAAATTACCGTACAGGAGACCCATCTCTTTCAGCTGAAAAAAAAAAAAGACACCCCTAATGACAACAATTTTATTTGCATTATGAACTACTGACTGTATATCTATGTAGTTATTTAGGCTAAAAGGCCCAATGTCTAAAAGATAGATAGATAGATAGATAGATAGATAGATAGATAGATAGATAGATAGATAGATAGATAGATAGATAGATAGATAGATAGATAGATAGATAGATCGATCCAGCTGAGTGAGTCACACTTTTAAAAATTGGATATGTGTGCATCAGAGCAGGCTCCTATACTCAATCTGATGCAAACAGCAGGATGCAGCACTACAATTTTCTCTTGCAAATGTAATCTTTGTCTGTATTGCAAAGCAACCATAAATGATTTCAGGTACAAACCCAAGCTCACGTTTGTATATACAATCCTTTAAAGCATATTTTGCAATAAAGGAAAAATGTTAATACAATGATATCACTGTATACTGTTTTATGGACATATAGTATGAGGCACTGGTAGTCAGGATTGTGGATGATGTGTCTCCTAAGTTTCTCACCTACACACAGATTGGGGTTCCAGGGTTTGTGATTGATGAGGAGAAAACAGACTTTTGATTTCTCAGAATCTTCATAAATCTTGTTCTAGGTCCAGGAACCTGGAGGTTTGGGTGGGATAAAACCTTGACATCTATGTACACACCCTTGTGGGAGCCAGACCTCGTGATTAGTCTCAGCTGTGCAAAGGTTTTTAAATATGTGAATGGACTGATGCTCAGAGCTCACTTTCAGCCCTGGTTCACATTGGAGCGATTTGGCATGTCAAATTGCATGCCAAATCGGCGGCAAGTGCTGGCAATGTCACCGTCCGAATCAGTACAACGCAGCATTTGCGGCGCCACACCGATTCCCAACAGTAGTTTCTGTACTACTTTTGTCGACTTCGGGGTACGATTTCCATAGACGTCTGTGCAGGAACCCGCACAGATGTCTCTGAAATCGCCCCCGAAGTCGGGACTGACATGCCAGATGAACTCGCACAATTTCATTCCCGCTAACAGTGTGAACCTGGGCTCACTGCTGTGGAATCTTATTGTGTGAAAGGCCTGAATGCTGACAGAACACAAAAAAATACAAGTTTGTTTGTTTGTTTTGGGACTCCCGGCCAATGGGGTCTTAGGACTCTCGGCCAATCGGGTCTCAGGACACGCTTCCTGATTGGCTGAGAGGAGAAACAGGAAGACATTAGCAAATATTAATTTGCTAATGTCACACAACGGGGTTGGCTGAGGTTGCAGTGCTCTGGGCTCCGAGCCCACCCTTTTTTGAAACCAGTTAGAGCCTCATGCTCTAATCATTTGCGTAAAAAAAAAAAAACAATAGAAATCCATGTGTCCGGTGCCCTGCATGTAGATTAGGGGCCGGGTGCATGGATTAGGTGGGCGCCCCTGTGCCACTTATGGAGCGGCCGCCACTGCTAATACTAAACAAAATGGTTACGTTTCTAAAACAGCTTTTATAGACAAACAGTATCCAGCAACAGTAAAATGTTGCCCAACAGCAGGCTATGTAGCTACTGCAGGAGGCAAATTGCTTAACTATCCAAACAGATGCAAGAGCTTAGTGAACCTGCAACAACTTTGGACTGTACTAGTATTTGGTCCTCCCTTTTGGCTTTTTATGTGGTCCTGGCTTCATTTCAAAGAATGATCACATTTTAAGCTCCAAAAAACATATGCTTTGGCATTTTTAGATTTTTAGATAATACAAGTGAGCCTCTCTAATTCAGCCAAAACATAAGTGAAACAAATAATATCCAATAGGTGATAATGGATTACAATCCTTATGATAATATTATAAGAAAAGTGAAAAATAATAATTAATAAAGTCCTTTAGCAAATCAATTCATCAGTGACAGTTCAAAGGTGTAATTCCAAATATTAAACTCAATCCAAATAGAGACAATCCAGGTGATCAAGGTGACAATCCACTTTAATTGATAAATTATTACAGTTTATGCACTTGTACCAACATCAGTTTCATTTGGGATCACATTGTGTATGTAAATTGGGATTACACAGGGAAGTGGGAGGAGCAGCAAGGGTGATATTCATAGGCGTACGCAGGGGATGTGCAAGGTGTGCCTGGGCACACCCTAATCGCTCTGTGCAGAGCCGATTCCCCCCTACTGCCCAGGCTTCCCCTTGTGTTACGCCCCCCCCCCCCCCCCCCACCGCAGTGCTGTTGTCTTTCCTCCTTTCCTCTCCTCTCCCCCCTGGCTGCTGCGGGGGATGTTTCAGGATGGGGTGTGGGGGAAGGGCCTGACTAATATGTCAGTTACTGGCCCATTCCTTTTCTAAATGAACACAGTGAACACACTCACTCCCTGTGTCCAATTATAACTGAAGCGTAGTAAACTGTTTGCTATGCTTCAGTTCGTAAATGAAAAGGAAGCTGCTCAGCACAGAGCACTTCCTATTCTTTCCCTGTCCAGTGCAGCTGAGGCTACAGAGAAAGGCATGTGTATTTGAGCTTAGGGGAGCACACCCTAATGCAATGGGCTGTGCACGCTTATGGTGATTTTACCAGGATTAACATTTTTAGGGGAATCTGTGGCGCAGTATACATTTTTGGTAGATTTTTCCTAATCAGTGTTTGCAGCCTGGCAGGCCAGGAAAGGAGGGGATGAGGATACGTCCCCCCAAACCATAGCAGTCCACATACCCCAAACATGAGCCTTGAGCTCATCCCTTGTGCAAAGTAGGACTAACAATGCAAACAAAGTGTGCACACAATACAGAAAGATGTTAAACAGATAATGAAGCTGTACTGGAGGTTATAAGAGCAATGTCTCTGTGACTCAATAAGCAGACTAGGTGGCAGCACAGCACCGTCTCTATAAGGCTCTGTAACCACAAATACTAGAGAACGATTGCAGTAAACAGTATAGTACATAAACATTTTTTTGTGTTTTAGCTTTTGTGACAGCATATTTCACAGGGAAGTACAGAGTCAGTCTGGGTACAAAGGTGAACAGCCAAGTTGTGGGAAATGGAGTTTTAGGAGCCCACACCTGCACACACCTCCCAACTTTTTGAGATGGGAATGAGGGACACCTATCAGCAAAAGTATGCAGGCATAGGACACACCCCCTACCACGCCCCTTTAATGGAAAATTGTACAAAAAACAAGATTGGGTAAACCCACAAGTGCTTTTTTAGCACTACTATTCCTTTATATTGGCTTTTGGAATTTACAAACGCAGCAATTTAGAAATTGGATGAAAGGTTTAGTGCCGGAAAACACTTTTTGATAGATAAAAAGTGCATTTTATATACATCTATATAGATCAGACCAAAATAAGGGACAAATGAGGAGGAATGAGGGACAGAGGGATATTGCTCCAAATCAGGAACAGTCCCTCGAAATCAGGGATAGTTGGGAGCTATGCCTGCATCCGATCATGGCGAGTCATTGCTGTAAATGCAGACAATTGTTTGGAACACTAATGTGTGAATTGCAAACAAAAGGTCAGTTGTGTCCAGTCAGATCAGACACATTTATATATGATTTAACTACTTCCCAACCAGCCGCCGCAGAGATACTGCGTCAGGTTGTCTCGGCTCCTCTGCGTGACTTGATGTACTGGTACATTGGTCCGTGCAGTAGCTTTTGCAGGCATGCACTCTCTGCGTGCCGCGGGACCTCATCTGTCGGTCTGGCGAACTCGATGTCCACCAGCCACCCGCAGGAAAGAGAGCCAGAACAGGGATATGTCTATGTAAACAAACATATCCCCGTTCTGACAGCAGAGAGAGAGAGATCTGCTGTTCCTGTGATCAGGAACAGCGATCTCTCTCTTCTCCCAGGCAGCCCATCCCCCATACAGTTAGAAACACCTCCCAGGGAAAATTTAACCCCTTGATCACCATTAGTGTTAACCCCCTCTCTGCCAGTGTCATTTATACAGTAATCAGTGCATTTTTATAGCACTGATCACTGCATAAATGTCACTGGTCTCAAAAAAGTGTCAAATGTGGCTGATCTGTTCGCCGCAATGTTGCAGTCCCACTGAAAATCTCCATTACTAGAAAAGTAAATAATAATAAAAATGCCATAAAAATATCCCCTATTTTGTAGACGCTTAAAATTTTGCGCAAACCAATCAATAAACGCTTATTGCGATTTTTTTTTTTTTTTACCACAAATATGTAGCAGAATACATATTGGCCTAAACCAATGGATAAATTATTTTATATATATATATATATATATATATATATATATATATATATATATATATATATATATATATATTTTTGGATATGTATTATAGCAGAAAGTAAAAAATATTGTTTTTTTTTTAAATTGTCGCTTTTTTTTTGGTTTATAGCGCAAAAAATAAAAAATTGCAGAGGTGATCAAATACCACCAAAAGAATGCTCTATTTGTGGGAAAAAAAGGACATAAATTTTGTTTAGGTATAACGTTGCAGGACCGCGCAATTGTCAGTTTAAGCGACGCAGTGCCGTATCGCGAAAAATGGCCTAGTCATTAAGGAGGTAAATCCTTCCGGGGCTGAAGTGGTTAAAAAAATTCAAAAGGTAGAAACTGGTTATTCTGAATCAATCCTACCTTTCACTAATGGCATTCTGTAAAAAAATAAAAATATTGTTAAAGGTTGCACGCGAGCAGTCTAAAATAAAAGCTTTGCCCCCAGGAAAAAAAAAAAAAAATTACTAGCAAGAAGCTTTTAGAATACAGGAAAGCTTAAGACTTTAGCTCTATTATGGAATGTCTTTAGGACACTCTGTACTGTAGCTTGCTGGGCAGAAAGCTTATTCCTTCTGATGAATGTAATTCTCCACATGAATCATTTATTTGTCAATCATAAAGGCCACATAAGTCCATAAAAAATAGAAACACTGACTGTGCATCTATAAATGATATAGGGTCTCCAAAATATAGCAATAATTTATACTGCTCTTCAGGTTTCCTTGTTCCAAACAGTTTTATTAATCATAAAAATCACATTTGACAGGAAAGAAATATTCAGTATCCTGGTATAAATCCAGCTTGTGTTTGATGTCTGGTTATTTTGCTTTCCTCTTTATTGCGAGGGTTCAGGATGTAATGAATGTGTGCTCAAGAGCTGAGATGCTGGGATATGTGTGATGTTCTAAAAAAATGACTTAGGGCTCATTCTCGGTGTGCAGTGACCTGCATTTTTCTGCCCTGGTTATCACTAGGGCTCAAAGAAAACAATTGTTTTCTATGTGCCCTATGCATACTGCAACACTGGTGTAATGCGTAGACCAGAAAAATGCAGCATGTTTGTATTTTTCCACACCAGAAGGCACTGCATGTCATCGCACAGCAGTTCACACTGTGCTGCTGTGCAGTGATATGAAGGGAGTGACACTTCAAATAAAGTTGTAAGAAAAAAAATAAGCAGGACAATGCACTGATATGTGCACTGTACTGCCCCCTGCTGGGGCATGGTAAAATGCTGCATTTTACCATGCAGCCTTAGGCTGGTCATACATTATGCAATTTTCTTCCTGTCAACCACAACACTGGCTGTGGAATCCATTTCAGTGAGCTATTGCAGTGACCACAAGCCCAAGTTAGGAAATAAAGATTTATTGTAGAAAGGTTCAACACAACTTATTCAGGGCGGCAGGTAGGCACACCCATCCGGAGCCACTTATGAACTATGACAGCAATTTGAAAATGCTAACAGCATCTGCAAGGAGGAGCAGAATGCAGCCTGGTCGGTCCACACCCAAAGGCGAGGCTTCATGGAGAGAGGTAGACATAGTCCCTACACTATCCCTACTCCTCTGGAACCTTACCCTACCTCTAAGAACTGTCCCTGCCAGACAGGGAACCTGTCCTTAAGCTAGCCACTCAAATAAAGTGTGCCTAACCTGTGAGCCAGATTCTTAAAAAGACTCTGCATGACCCAAGATGGTCACTGGAGTCACATGGGGCACCAGCGTCCAATTCGATAGCTGCCTCCTGGTGACCGTAGGAAGTCATAATGGAACCAAGTTCCTCACAACTTCCTTCCCTTCTGCTTTGCCGCATTGGTTGAGTGCCACCTGCAGAGGGGAGTACAGACTGCGCTTGCCAACATGCTGCCTATTGCTGCTGTAGTCTGCTGCCCACTCTGCAGACACAGCATGGTTCAGGCAACACGTGTGAAAGCCCTAACAATCTACTTCTCTCATTTAACCACCTTTGGCATGCTAAATATACTATTAGATCAAGAAACTATAAAAGGCCCCCCTGGCCCCTTGCTGAAGCCCTTCTCACTAATCCTGGGGCGCTTTATTACGGTCCCGCAGGACTTCAGTGAGCCCCATTCCTGCCGTCTTGGGGCCCACCCACGGTGGCAGAATGCCAGTGCCCAGTCACAAGTGCAACCTTAGCAACCCTGGTAGTTCTGCCACTGGTGTCAGTATTTTTGTTTTTTTTGTTATTTTATTTTATTTAATTATATATATATACAGTATCCAAGTGAGTACACCCCTCACATTTTTGGAAATATTTTATTATATCTTTTCATGTGACAACACTGAAGAAATGACACTTTGCTACAATGTAAAGTAGTGAGTGTACAGCCTGTATAACAGTGTACATTTGCTGCCCCCTCAAAATAACAAAAACACACAGCCATTAATGTCTAAACCGCTGGCAACTAAAGTGAGTACATCTGTCAGTGAAAATGTCCAAATTTGGCCCAAAGTATCAGTATTTTTTGTGGCCACCATTATTTTCCAGCACTGCCTTAACCCTCTTGGGCATGGAGTTCACCAGAGCTTCACAGGTTGCCACTGGAGTCCTCTTCCACTCCTCCATGACGAGATCATGGAGCTAGTGGATGTTAGAGACCTTGCGCACCTCCACCTTCCGTTTGAGGATGCCCCATAGATGCTCAATAGGGTTTAGGTCTGGAGACATGCTTGGCCAGTCCATCATCTTTACCCTCAGCTACTTTAGCAAGGCAGTGGTCATCTTGGAGATGTGTTTGGGGTTGTTATCATGTTGGAATACTGCCCTGTGGCCCAGTCTCCGATGGGAGGGGATCATGCTCTGCTTCAGTATGTCACAGTACATGTTGGCATTCATGGTTCCCTCAATGAACTGTAGCTCCCCAGTGCTGGCAGCACTCATGCAGCCCCAGACCATGACACTCCCACCACCATGCATGACTGTAGACTGTAAGCATGACACACTTGTCTTTGTACTCCTCACCTGGTTGCCGACACACATGCTTGACGCCATCTGAACCAAAATAAATTTATCTTGGTCTCATCAGACCACAAGACATGGTTCCAGTAATGCATGTCCTTAGTCTGCTTGTCTTCAGCAAACCGTTTGGGGGCTTTCTTGTGCATCATCTTTAGAAGAGGCTTCCTTCTGGGATGACAGCCATGCAGACTAATTTGATGCAGCGTGTGACGTATGGTCTGAGCACTGACAGGCTGACCCCCCACCCCTTCAACCTCTGCAGCAATGCTAGCAGCACTCATACATCTATTTCCCAAAGACAACCTCTGGATATGACGCTGAGCACGTGCACTCAACTTCTTTGGTCGACCATGGTGAGGCCTGTTCTGAGTGGAACCTGTCCTGTTAAACCACTGTATGGGCTTGGCCACCGTGCTGCAGCTCAGTTGCAGGGTCTTGGCAATCATCTTATAGCCTAGGCCATATTTATGTAGAAAAGGTAATAATAACAATTGTACAAATCCAAAACAGGTGCCTATCATTATTATAGCAGTGCTACTATCATAAAGTTTATGATCAGCTTTCATGTGTATATGATACACACAAGTGGTAAGTAGTTGACAGATGATGTGAGAAAAGTCCCAGAAACCTCAGATGGAAATTTTGCTATGTTATAACATTACACACCCCACACTGAAATCTGTGCATCACCCTCCCATTTGGGGTCCACACTCACCAGAGGGTTGTATATATCAGGCATGGATTGATAAACCACAGCTCTCCTCAGCAACAAGGAAGGTGTCACAGCATATCCACCGGTTCTCAGGGCAGAAAAAAGGCTCCAATAGTGTAATTCTCCAATAGTTTTCTCTCTTTAGTTTATTAAGTAAAAGTTTTTCCATACAACTTCATCTGTCAAAAACATTCAAAACTCTCTAGGCAAATGGACGGGCATTCCTCACAACTTAGGGCGTGACCTTACAATGACCAGATGGGACAAGTGCGTTCCACGACCAGGAAGAGACAAACCAGGAAGCAAGCGGTGGACGCTGCTTCCCATACAACGTGAGTCGCTCCTTCCCTGTGTTGTGAGGAATGCCCGTCCATTTACCTAGAGTTTTGAATGTTTTTGATCGATGAAGTTGTATGGAATGAATACATTCAGTTCCTCTAATCTTTACTCATAGCTGATCTCCTCCATGCCTCATCTCAGTTTGGTTGCTTTTCTCTGCACTTTCCCCAGTTCCCCGATATTCTTTTTTGTGAACTGTTGCCCAGACCTGAAGTGCGTATTCCAGATGAGGTCTGCGCAGATCACCAGATTACTTACCAACTGGGCTGACTTGGACGAGTGCATGACAGCTATGCCTGCTGAGATGAAAAATGGAGGCAGTGAATGAACAAGTAGATTGTATTTAATTGTAAATGTTGACTGAAGTGCACTGTTGAGAAGGTCAGCACTTCATTTTAAACAGAACACACAGCATTTATTCGAATGGACATTCACATTTAAATTGCATTTTTTTCCCTCTGTAGACTGATAAATAACAGGTAATCTGTTTTATCGCAGGACAGAAACAACACGACTATGTAATGTAATTGACAAAGAGTGCTACGGACTTTGAAATAATAGAATGGGATCTGTCATTCCAAGTGACTTGAAGTGTTTTCATTGTAAATTGCAAAGTTGATGCAGAGGAAAAAAAGGAAGGGGGAAACAGAAAATACATTCGGCAGTCCAATATTTATTTTACATTTTGGCACAGCAAGTAATGAGATCTTACAAAAAATAAATAAATAAATAAATTTCAGCTTAATGGTGGGAAATTGTGGCTCCCCCACTGCCTTCACTAACTACATTGATCAGAGGAAAAACGTTACATGCTGTGTTCTATGACAACTTGTATTTCATAAGCTGACTGTCACGGCAGAGGACGTTTTTAAGGCCACAGTTATTAAACAGTCCTAGCCTGTCAAAAGCATAGAAAACTGAACACATAATATGAAAAGGTTATAAAATATTTATTTAGCTATACAATCATTATTATTAAAAACTTTATTCACTCAAAGCTATTAGTATGCTGTAAAAGCCCATTTCCTGCCAAAACTTTGAATTTGGTTTAGGATAGAGTGTGGAAGGGTTAGCACCTCTGTTGTAGTTATTGCTCAGGAGGTAGAAAAAAAAGTGTGAGGCACTGGATGTAACTTCTTCCTGCCAATGTCACAAAACATTTGAATATTGTCAAAAAAGTAATTTATTTCAGTAGTTCAGTTTAAAAAACTCGTATATTTTTCATAGAGATTAATTACACACATTAATTAGTGATATAGTTCAAGCATTTCTTTCTTTAAATTTTGATGATTATGGCTTACAACTAGTGAAAACCCAAAATTCAGTACCTCAGAAAATTAGAATATTATGTAAGACCAATAAAAAAAGGATTTGTAATAAATGTTGGCTTACTGAAAAGTATGTCCATGTACAGTATAGTATGCACTCAATACTTGGTCAAGGCTCCTTTTGCATGAATTACTGCATCAATGCAGCGTGGCATGGGGGCGATCAGCCTGTGGCACTGCTGAGGTGTTATGGAAGCCCAGGTTGCTTTGAGCCTTTACCTGGTCTGCATTGTTGGGTCTGGTGTCTCTCATCTTCCTCTTGACAGTACCCCACAGATTCTCTATGGCAGGGGTAGGCAACCTCGGCCCTCCAGCTGTAGTGAAACTACAAATCCCATCATGCCTCTGCCTCTAGGAGTCATGACTGTGATTGTCAGGGTCTTGCAATGTCTCATGGGACTTGTAGTTTCAAAACAGCTGGAGGGCTGAGGTTGCCTACCCCTGCTCTATGGGGTTTAGATCAGGTGGGTTTGCTGGCCAATCAAGCACAGTGATACCATGATCATTAAACCAGGTATTGGTACTTTTGGCAGTGTGAGCAGGTGCCAAGTCCTGCTGGAAAATGAAATCAGCATCTCTGAAAAAGCTGGTCAGCAGAGGGAAGCATGAAGTGCTCTAGAATTTCCTCGTAGAGGGCTGTGCTGACTTTGGACTTTATAAAAGACAGTGGACCAACACCAGCAGATGACATGGCTCCCCAAATCATCACAGACTGTGGAAAATGTTGCATTTCATTTGGAAATCAATGTCCCAGAGTCTGGAGGAGGAGTGGAGAGGCACAAAATCCAAGCTGCATGAGGTCCAGTGTGAAGTTTCCAAAGTCTGTGTTGATTTGAGGAGTCAAGTCATCTGCTGGTGTTGGTCCACTGTGTTTTATCAAGTCCAAAGTCAGCGCAGCCCTCTACCAGCAAATTCTAGAGCACTTATTTCCCTCTGCTGACCAGCTTTGTGGAGATGCTGATTTCATTTTCCAGCAGTACTTGGTACCTGCCCACACTGCCAAAAATACCAATACCTGGTTTTATGAGCATGGTATCACTGTCCTTGATTGTCCAGCAAACTTGCCTGACCTAAACCCCATAGAGAATCTGTGGGGTATTGTCAAGAGAAATATGAGAGACCCCAGACCCAACAATGCAGATGAGCTGAAGGCCACTATCAAAGCAATCTGGGCTTCCATAACACCTCAGCAGTGCCACAGGCTGATCGCATGCATGCCACGCTGCAATGATATAGTAATTCATGCAAAAGGAGCCCCGACCAAGTATTAAGTGCATACTATACTGTATATGGACATACTTTTCAGTAAGCCAACATTTCTGTATTACAAATCTTTTTTTTTATTGGTCTTATATAATATTCAAATTTTCTGAGATACTGAATTTTGGGTTTTTAATCATCAAAATTAAAAGAAAGAAATGCTTGAAATATATCACTCTGTGTGTAGCGCATCTATACAAAATATGAGTTTCACTTTTTGAATTGAATTACTGAAATAAATTAACTTTTTGATGATATTCACATTTTTTGAGATGCACCTGTATATGTGCTCCTGTGTTTTGTTCTGGGAATGTGCTCCACTGTGCGTCTCCAGCACTGAGGCTGAGCTGTCAAGCCTGGTACACACAGGCTGAATATCGAACGCTATTGATCGGTTCAACAGAAACCGGCCGACATTTGGCATGTTTGTACAGCAGCCTGTCCACCAGAAGCTGGCTGAACATCTGGCTCCTGTCAAATGGGTATGCTGGATACAGCAGCTGATCGACATCCAATCAGCGCTCGCAGCCAAAAGGAGAGAGGCGCCAGGTAGCTGCTGGTGCGTTAGTTTTTAATTAATGAAATGTTTAAAAAAGCTCAAAAAAGAACATGAGCTTCTTTGGGGCAGATTACAGGCGTTTTTCTGCCTTTTACATTGGTGACCTGAAACAAAACACGGTTAAAACATGGTAAAAATGCACCAAAATCGCGGTAAAAATGTGTGACTTTAAAACACTGAGGTGTGAATACAGCCTAAAACCCTAGTCATTTTTTGGTGCCATTGTGCCCTATGGGAAGGTTTTCTTTTACTTTTTGTCCTGGAGACACAACATTGAAGAAAAGGATGTAACCGTAGACATTTGTCACTGGAACAAGCATCCCTATTGGACAATTTCAAATCAAATTCTGAATGTTATAATTTCCAGTCTCAGTGATGATGGGTACCAGGATCAATAGAGTGGGTGGATCTCCCCTATGAGGACACTGACAGATAATTCAGAGCACAGTGGCTCCAGTAAGATTGCTCTGAACAAAAGAGGGGGTCCTAAAAGCAGGAAGCCCAGATTTAAAGATTTAAGTGCACACAGTCCAATAAGGTCACCAAGTTAAAAAGTCAGAGAAAACTTTTAATATTGACAATCGATCATTTGAAATGTTTAATTTGCCTACAGGGAGGATGTCTCTTCTGCATTAAAGTTACTTGCCTGTCCACACTGTACACTGAGCTGCACATGCGAAGCTCAGTGTCTGAATTTTTCCTTTGCCAAAATTACTTAACTCACACACATGTGCAGGAGTGACATCATCTCAGCCCAAGCAATGGAAACGGCTGGAGATCGATACCTGGAAGCCACTGGGCTGAAGATATATCACTTTATGTACTACTATAACATACAATTCGATAAAACAGAATATGAAATTGTAACCGATATTGCTAAAAATATAGAAATATAGATATTTGGTTTAGAGCTACTTGAAGATGGTCTGTAGCGGTGGTTGACATTGAAGGCCCCTTTCACACCGGTGCCTCCGTCTGACGGACCCTGCTTGCTTAGCGGGGGATTGCTCCTCTGCTTCCCATTCAGCAGGCAGATGGCAGGTCGGTCTTCGCTCACTGTGCAGAGCAGAGACAGACACAGTTCCGCTCTCCTCTATAGAGAAACCAGGTGAAAATGGACCGCCTGTCCATTTTCATCCATTCAAATCCAATCCGATTCGCCAGACGGATGGAAAATAGGACCACCATCTGTCTAAGTTTTGTGGAGAGGAATGGTTCGGATAGCGGCAGATGTCAGCGAACATGTCACTCCACTGGGGAGCATGCAAGGCCCGATCAGGTCCGCCTAAAAAACTAACAGGTGGACCTGATCAGACAGCCCATGTGAAAGGGGCTTAGGCCTAGAATATGAGGTTCATGGGCATGATTCCTACTGGACATACTGGGGGAGATTTATTAAAACAGGAGAGTGCAAAATCTGGTTCAGCTGTGCATGGTTACCAATCATCTTCTAACTTCAGCTTGTCCAATTAACCGCTTCACCCCCGGAAGATTTTACCCCCTTCCTGACCAGAGTACTTTTTACAATTTGGCACTGCGTCGCTTTAACTGACAATTGCGCGGTTGTGCTATGCTGTACCCAAACAAATTTGTTTCCTTTTTTCCAACAAATAGAGCTTTCTTTTGGTGGTATTTGATCACCTCTGCGGTTTTTATTTTTTTGCGCTATAAGCAAAAAAAAGAGCGACAATTTTGAAAACAAAAACAATATTTTTTACTTTTTGCTATAATAAATATCCCCCAAATTAAAAAAACAAAACAAAACAAATTTCTTCATCAGTTTAGGCCAATATATATTGTTCTACATATTTTTGGTAAAAAAAAATCACAATACTAGTAAAGGCGGTGATCTGTGATTTTTAGCGGTCAGATCGGACACTTTTGACACTTTTTTGGGACCTTTGACAATTATACAGCAATCAGTGCTATAAATATGCACTGGGGGTGATCAAGGGGTTAATTGTGTGTTCCCTCACTGTGTTCTAACTGTAGGGGGATGGGAGTGACCAGGAGAGGAGACGTATCATTTTTCCTACTTAGTAGGAACAAACAATATGGCTCCTCTCCTCTGACAGCACAGGGATTTGTGTGTTTACACACACAAATCACCGTGCTGGCGCTCGTGCACGCGATCGGGCGTGGCCGGCGTCGATTGTGTCCACCGGCCACATGCATCGTATCCTCAGCCGTGCAACGGGCGCGCTCCCTTTGGTGGCCGAAAAGTGGAAGGATGTACCTGGGGAGCCATTCTGCCGCAGTATATCTGCGTGAGCCGGTCGGGTTAAGCTTTGACAATAAACCCTGGAAATTGATTGGTTTCTATGCAGAGCTGAATCATATGGCACTCTTCAGTTTTAGTAAATCAACCCCAATATCTGCATGAAGCTTCGATGCTCTCTGCTGTGTTTGTGTGTTAAGATATGCTGCCAAATCATACATGTTTCAGTTAAATTGTGTGGACCCCCCTGGATGTCTGTAGTGTTTTTTTAAGGCATTATAAATTAAATACGCTGTTTGACTTTGTATATTTATCACAGTATTCAATGCACGGTATAATTATGTCCTGGAGTGAATTACTGGCAAATTACATTTACAATCAATCCCATAGATTTTATATAAAGGGGATAGGAGGTTCACTATAGTTATATTTTTTCACATATGAATTTTCTTTAGCAGTAAAGATAACAGTGACATCTACTGGCCTTGTTTTCTATCTATCTATCTATCTATCTATCTATCTATCTATCTATCTATCTATCTATCTATCTATCTATCTATCTATCTATCTATCTATCTATCTGTCTATCTGTCTATCTGTCTATCTGTCTATCTGTCTATCTGTCTCTCTGTCTGTCTATCTGTCTATCTATTTATCTATCTATCTATCTATCTATCTATCTATCTATCTATCTATCTATCTATCTATCTATCTATCTATCTATCTATCTATCTATCTATCTATCTATCTATCTATTTATCTATCTATCTATCTATTTATCTCGATATGGGGGTTCAGTAGTAGAAGTGTTTTTAGAGGTGTTCCTGCCAGTACGAACTGCCTTTATAACATATAAAGAAGAACATAATAATTATATATAAATTAATCATTTAGTTTTTATTTTCCATTTCCATTTTTCATTATTATAAAAAATACACTACGTATGAAATGGAAATATATTGCAATAAATACATGAGGTGATTGTAGCCGTACTAGTGTAATTGTGACAGAGAAAATTTAGTACTGTCTGTGATGCTTCCAAGGAGTACTGCTTGGACCTTGAAGAAGGGGACATACCCCAAAAGCATCGCCCCTGATGTTAACTCCTTCCCTGCAAGTGTCAGTTATACAGTGACAGTGCATTTTTTTTTAGCACTAATCACTGTATTGGTGTCATTGGTCCCCAAAAAGTGTCACTTAGTGTCAGATTTGTCCCTTGCAATGTCGCAGTCCTGCTAAAAATCGCTGGTCGCCGCCATTACTGGTAAAAACATTTAAAAAAATTAAAAGTCCATAAATCTATCCCATAGTTTTTAGACACTATAACTTTTGCACAAACCAATCAATATACACTTATTGGGATTTTTTTTACCAAAAAACACGTAGCAAAATACATTTTGGCCTAAATTGATGAATAGATTAGACATTTTTTTTTACATTTTTTTAATTGGATGTGTTTTATAGTAGAGAGTAAACAGTATTGTTTTTTTTTTAATTGTTGGTCTATTTTTGTTTATAGCACAAAACATAAAAACCCCAGTGGTGATCAAATACCACCAAAAGAAAGCTCTATTTGTGGGGAAAAAAAGGGACATCAATTTTATTTGGGTACAGCATCGCGCAGTTTTCAGTTAAACCAACACGGTGCAGTATCGCAAAAAAATGGCCTGGTCAGGAAGGGAGCTGAAGTGATTAAAAAACAAACGCACACATTATACCCTTTAAAATAATTTTACCATTCATTTTAGCAAGTGTAAATTGCTTTACATAAATGAGGTGATAAAAAGTGTTATAGGCGTTATACCAAGTCTAGGCAAAAGATGGCAGCATTTCCAAAGGAATTCACATTGACCTATCCATATTTGTTGTATGGGATATAGAAAGGGCATGGGGGGGGGGGGGAATTAAGACTAAATAAAGAAAACACGTTAAGGTTTGCTAAAATAAATACCTCTTACCTACCGAGCACTCTAAATAGCATAGGTACTCTTTAGAACATCTACTTAGACACTTTACCCTTCCTAAAAGGTATTTGTATCATTTCACAGCTATCATTTATATACTCAAGTTTTCAAAATTAAATATAAAGTCTATGTATTGAAGCTTCTGTCAATGTGTGCATGTTTAAATATCTCTGTGTATACATATATCACTATCAGAGTGGCAGTGCTGGGAACATTGACAGGGATGGACAGATCCGTGTAACCAAAGAGGGGCACAGCCCTGGCTCACTTTCATGGGAAAAAAAGACATCAGATCTCTTTTTTTTTAACAACCTTTCTTTAAAAAAACTACTGCCCATAGTAAACCAGTCAAGGCTGGATTGGTATTAGGGATGCACCAATACCAGTTTTCTGAAAGCAGTACAAGTACTAATACTTTTCGAGACGTACTCGCCGATACCAATTCCCGATACCTATTTTTAGTGTTGTGACAGTTTTTTAGGACTTGTTCACACCATACTTTCATGAAAACTGATGGGAAAACCGCACAGATTTCACTTGTAGAGACATCAGTTTCACATTTCATATGCTTTTCAGTGAGTTTTTACAGCCTGTTTACATACACTATATTGCCAAAAGTATTGGGACTCCTGCCTTTACACGCACATGACCTTTAACTGCATCCCAGTCTTATGCCGCATACACACGATCGGACTTCCCGACAACAAAACCGTGGATTTTTGTTTGAAGGATGTTGGCTCCAACTTGTCTTGCATGCACACGGTCACACAAATGTTGGCCAACAATTACGAACGTAGTGACGTACAAGACATCTCCATTACCAATGCTGGTTTTACAAGACCGATCGCTTCTGGCTCGGACTTGATTCCGAACATGGGTGGACTTTTGTCCGACGGACTTGTGTACACATGATCGGAAAGACAGACAACAAACATTTGTTGGCGTAAAATTTAAGAACCTGCTAGCCAACATTTGTTGGCGGAAAGTCCGACAACAAATGTTTGAAGGAGCATACACACGGTCAGACTTTCCGCCAACAAGCTCACATCAAACATTTGTTGTCAGAAAATCGTGTATACGGGGCATAAGTCCGTAGGGTTCAATATTGAGTTGGCCCACCCTTTGCAGCTATAACAGCTTCAACTCTTCTGGGAAGGCTGTCCACAAGGTTTAGGAGTGTGTCTATGGTAATGTTTGGCCATTCTTCCAGAAGCGCATTTGTGAGGTCAGGCACTGATGTGGATGAGAAGGCCTGGCTCGCAGTCTCTGCTCTAATTCATCCCAAAGGTGTTCTATCGGGTTGAGGTCAGGACTCTGTGCAGGCCAGTCAAGTTCCCCCACCTCAAACTTACTCATCCATGTCTTTATGGACCTTGCTTTGTGCACTGGTCCAAATCATTTGGTGGTGGGGGGATTATAGTGTGGGGTTGTTTTTTAGGGGTTGGGTTTGGCCCCTTAGTTCTAGAGAAGGGAACTCTTAAGGTGTCAGCATACCAAGTCATTTTGGACAATTTCATGCTTCCAACTTTGTGGGAACAGTTTGGGGATGGCCCCTTCCTGTTCCAACATGACTGCGCACCAGTGCACAAAGAAAGGTCCATGAAGTCCTGACCTCAACCCCTAAGGGAGGGTTATAACCCCTGTAGTTTTTTTGCCATCTGTGTCTCACTGGGGAGATTAACCCTCACCTCCCTTCCCAGAGCCACAACAGAAAGTGAGAAGAAATCCCCCCAAAGTGATGGAATCCCTGGTCACCAGAGCTAGTGCTCCAATTGGATGATTTCCTTTTAGTTCCTGTTCTGGCGACAATCCAAAATTTTGGATTTTCTTTCACTTTCATACTTGGTGATTCTGGTAAACAGGACAAATAGAGGGTGAAGGACCCTAACAGGACACAGACAGCAAAAAAAACTGACAGATGTTCTAATCCCTCTCTCTTTCCAAAACTAAAAAAAAAAAAAATTGCCTTTAGTTATAAAATGTTGATTCAATAAAAATATACTGTTCACGTTAACCACTTTACCCCCGTGCTATAACCGAAAGAAGGCTATAGCGGTGGCTTACTTTATCAGGAGGGCGTCCATGGATGTGTTCCTGTGATCGCACTGCCCGGCGCTCTGTGATTGCTGAGCCCTTTACCACGTGATCAGCTGTGTCCAGTGACACCTAAACATGAAAGTAAACAGAAGCCGGTTATCAGCTTTTCTTTCCTCAAGGTGATAGCTTGAAGAGAGAAGAGGAGGCATGTGTTAAAGGGACATTGGCACTGATAATCAGACCACTGATTATCAGTGTCTGGATTATCAGTACAGTCCCAACAGTGCTGCCAATCAGTGCCCACCAGTGCCGCCAATCAAGGCCCACCAGTGTTGACAATCAGTGCCCATCAGTGCTGCCAATCAGTGCCCATCAGTGCCTCCTCATCAGTGTCACCTATCAGTGCTGCTTACCAGTGCCCATCAGTGCCACCCACTAGTGCCTATCAGTGCCCATCAGTGCCAACTATCAGTGTCCATCAGTGCCCATCAGTGCAGCCTATCAGTGCCCATCAGTGCAGCCTCATCGGCGCACATCGTTAAAGGAGAAAAATTATTTTTTATAACACATTTTTCAAAAATGTTGTCCTTTGTTTAGCAAAAAATAAAAAACTTAATGTTGAGCTGAGGCCGGCCTCAATTCATATGTAAATAAAGGCGGCATTGATATGTATGATATATCATGCCCCTCTGCAGTGAAGAGATGAAGAGATGATGTGGTGTAATCTCTAGCAACCAATCAACAAGAAGAAATCATGTGTGGTAACCTCTAGCAACTAATCAGTGAGCCATAATGTGTGCTGTAACCTCTAGTAACCAGTCAGTAAGTGGTAATGATATGCTCTAACTTCTGGCAACCAATCACAATCACTGCTTGATCTGATACAGTAAACTGATTTTAAGTCTAGCTGATATTTATTGTATGTCTCAGAGCAGGTGGAGATCAAAATTGCATGGGGGGGGGGCAAGAAAATTTGTGCCCAGGGTCCAATCAACATTAAAGACGGCCCTGCTTAAATGTCCATATTAGCAAAGAAAACGTCCAGCAATCCCAGGAGGCACCCGATAGATGAAAAAATCTTAACTAAAATGTAAACAGTAATCTTCCACCAACACCCCAGTAAGCCAAGCCTCTTACCCTTACAACTGGATCACTAGAGTATAGGTGGTCAAAAACGCCCAAACATCAATCCACCACGGACTGCTCCAGCATGGATCCAGGCATCACTCCTCACGTTGAAAGGTGTAAAGACAAAAAACACTTCATGGTGTAGTATATCAAAACCATATAAATTTATTAAAATCACATATATAAACTCTTACAGTGGTAGGTGTAAACAGGCATGTCATCTGAAAAACTCCTGATGGTTTCAAACCGACAAGATGGCCGTGGTCCTCATGCACAGCGACACCACGCGTCCACGCGTCTATCTTACATAGTTACATAGTTACATAGTAGGTGAGGTTGAAAAAAGACACAAGTCCATCAAGTCCAACCTATGTGTGTGATTATGTGTCAGTATTTCATTACACATCCCTGTATGTTGCGGTCATTCAGGTGATTATCTAATAGTTTCTTGAAGCTATCAATGCTCCCCGCTGAGACCACCGCCTGTGGAAGGGAATTCCACATCCTTGCCGCTCATACAGTAAAGAACCCTCTACGTATTTTAAGGTTAAACCTCTTTTCTTCTAATTGTAATGAGTGGCCACGAGTCTTATTAAATTCCCTTCTGCGAAAAAGTTTTATCCCTATTGTGGGGTCACCAGTACAGTATTTGTAAATTGAAATCATATCCCCTCTCAAGCGTCTCTTCTCCAGAGAGAATAAGTTCAGAGCTCGCAACCTTTCCTCATAACTAAGATCCTCCAGACCCTTTATTAGCTTTGTTGCCCTTCTTTGTACTCACTCCATTTCCAGTACATCCCTCCTGAGGACTGGTGCCCAGAACCGGACAGCATACTCCAGGTGTGGCCGGACCAGAGTCTTGTAGAGCGGGAGAATTATCGTTTTATCTCTGGAGTTGATCCCCCTTTTAATGCATGCCAATATTCTGTTTGTTTTATTAGCAGCAGCTTGGCATTGCATGCCGTTGCTGAGCCTATCATCTACTAGGACCCCCAGGTCCTTTTCCATCCTAGATTCCCCCAGAGGTTCTCCCCCCAGTGTATAGATTGCATTCATATTTTTGCCACCCAAATGCATTATTTTACATTTTTCTACATTGAACCTCATTTGCCATGTAGTCGCCCACCCCATTAATTTGTTCAGGTCTTTTTGCAAGATTTCCACATCCTGCGGAGAAGTTATTGCCCTGCTTAGCTTAGTATCGTCTGCAAATACAGAGATTGAACTGTTTATCCCATCCTCCAGGTCGTTTATGAACAAATTAAATAGGATTGGTCACAGCACAGAACCCTGGGGAACCCCACTACCCACCCTTGACCATTCTGAGTACTCCTCATTTATCACCACCCTCTGAACACGCCCTTGTAGCCAGTTTTCAATCCATGTACTCACCCTATGGTCCATGCCAACGCACCTTATTTTGTACAGTAAACGTTTATGGGGAACTGTGTCAAATGCTTTTGCAAAATCCAGATACACCACGTCTACGGGCCTTCCTTTATCTAGATGGCAACTCACCTCCTCATAGAAGGTTAATAGATTGGTTTGGCAAGAACGATTCTTCATGAATCCATGCTGATTACTGCTAATGATATCATTCTTATTACTAAAATCTTGTATATAGTCCCTTATCATCCCCTCCAAGAGTTTACATACTATTGATGTTAGGCAAACTGGTCTGTAATTCCCAGGGATGTTTTTTGGGCCCTTTTTAAATATTGGTGCTACATTGGCTTTTCTCCAATCAGCTGGTACCATTCCAGTCAATAGACTGTCTGTAAAAATTAGGAACAACGGTCTGGCAATCACCTGACTGAGTTCCCTAAGTACCCTCGGATGCAAGCCATCTGGTCCCGGTGATTTATTAATGTTAAGTTTCTCAAGTCTAATTTTAATTCCGTCCTCTGTTAACCATGTAGGTGCTTCCTGTGTTATGTCATGAGGATAAACACTGCAGTTTTGGTTACTGAAGCCCCCCGATTCACTCGTGAATACTGAGGAGAAGAATAAATTCAATACCTTTGCCA
This sequence comes from Aquarana catesbeiana, assembly GCF_042186555.1. Classification (NCBI taxonomy): domain Eukaryota; kingdom Metazoa; phylum Chordata; class Amphibia; order Anura; family Ranidae; genus Aquarana; species Aquarana catesbeiana. The sequence goes on along the minus strand of NC_133329.1, from coordinate 352,562,419 downwards.
TCTCCCCATCCTTTGTAACCAGATGTCCTTCCTCATTCTTTATGGGGCCAATATGGTCTGTCCTCCCTTTTTTACTGTTTACATACTTAAAGAATTTCTTGGGATTTTTTTTGCTCTCCTCCGCTATGTGTCTTTCATGTTCTATCTTAGCCGTCCTAATTGCACCCTTACATTTCTTATTGCATTCTTTATAAAGTCTGAATGCTGAGGATGATCCCTCAACCTTGTATTTTTTGAAGGCCTTCTCCTTTGCTTTTATATGCATTTTTACATTGGAGTTAAGCCATCCAGGATTTTTGTTCGCTCTTTTAAATTTATTACCCAATGGGATACATTGGCTAATGCCCTTATTTGATATGCTCTTAAAGCAAACCCATCTCTCCCCCGTATTCTTTGTTCCTAATATTTTATCCCAATTTATGCCTTTTAGCAAGGTTTGTAGTTTAGGGAAGTTGGCTCTTTTGAAATTCAGTGTCTTTGTGTTCCCTTCATGTTTCCTATTTGTGTGATTTATACTGAAACTAATTGACCTGTGATCGCTGTTACCTAAATTGCCCCATATTTCCACATCTGTGATCAGGTCTGTATTGTTGGTAATCAGTAGATCCAGTAATGTTTTATTTCTAGTTGGTGCGTCTACCATCTGACCCATAAAATTGTCCTGCAAGACATTAAGGAACTGGCGAGCCTTAAATGAATGCGCGGTTCCCTCCGCCCAGTCTATGTCTGGATAATTAAAATCCCCCATTATGATAACACTTCCCATCCTTGCTGCTAATCCAATTTGTGATAGGAGATCCGTCTCCACTTCCTCCCCCAGGTTAGGGGCCCTATAGCATACTCCCAGTATTATTTTCCCCTTAGCTTCATCCTTTTGGAGCTCTACCCATAAGGATTTCACCTCCTCCCTAGCTCCCTCAGTGATGTCATCTCTCACATTCACTAGTACATTATTCTTGATATATAGATATATGATATATATATATATCATATATAAGATATATGATTGAATTTCAATAGATTTTTTTTTTTTTGTTTTAGGAACGATCAATCAGTTTTCTAATAATTTGTGGGGTTGAATTGACATTTGTTTTTGACTGCAGTGACGAGAATATTCAAAGGATGGAAACTTTTTCTCAAATGAACAAATTTCTAATAGTGAATGTAATCTTTTTTTGGAAAAGTTTATTAATTTGAAAATAAAATCTTAAAACCAAAACAAATTTTGAAGTATTTTCGAACAACATTCATTAAGTCATCGAGGACTTTCCTATGAATGTTCGTACAGATGTTTATTCAAACATTTTTAGTGTATAGCTAGCTTTAGAGAGAGTACTTCTTTGGAAATTCCCCTGTCCCTCTTTGCAAATTCCCCTGTCCCTCTTTCCTTCTTAATCATTTACCCCCTGGCCTGTAGACAAATAACGGCCGGGCGGTGGCTGTTATCTTGAGTGTATGTCATATGACGTCCTCTCAGGAAGTTTGGATCGCACGCGGTGCAATCTGTCACTGGCCGTTTCCACGGGACACAGCTGATGACTGATCAGTGTACCAGCTTGTTGCTGGTACAATGTGACCACCATGACAAATCACAGCAGGTCAGATAGTGTTGCTAGCTGTGGTTGGTCAATTTGATCACATGGTATAGACAGAGCAAATCACAGCCCATCTATACCATGTGATTAGCTTTGACCAATCACAGCCAATCACAGCAAAACACAACAAAACAGACTGAATTTTCATTCAGTAAAATGCTTGCTTATAGCAATGTAATGCACTGCTATAAGCAAACATAATGTGTAAAAAAAAAAAATCCTGATCACTTCCCCAAAGCAGTACAATGTTACTATGGGAAAATTATATTGCTCTGGTTAAAGTGGGTTGAAAAAAAGTCATAAAAAAAAGAAAAAAAATGATAACTTTTTTTTTCTGTACTGTCACCAGACAATGTCCCTGATCACTGCCACACCAGTTATATAATGACGCTGTACCGCACTGGTGACAGTAGTGAAAAAAAAAGTCCCAAAAATGACAAAAAAAACTTTAAAAAAAAACCCCTACATGCCTCTTACTAAATACCTTGTCTCTACTTGTCGATGGTCATTTGTGGGGTATTTCTACTGTCCTGGTTTTTTAGGGCCTCAAGAAATGAGATGGCTGTCAGTACATCAGGATTAATCAATTTTCAGATATATACCATAGTTTGTGAACTCTATTGCCGCGTACACACAATCAGAATTTCCGACAACAAATGTTTGATGTGAGCTTGTTGTCGGAAATTCAGACCGTGTGTAGGCTCCATCGGACATTTTCTGTCGGAATTTCCAACAACAAAAATTTGAGAGCTGGATCTCAAATTTTCCGACAACAAAATCCGTTGGAAATTCCGATCGTGTGTACACAATTCCGACGCACAAAATTCCACGCATGCTAGGAATCAAGCAGAAGAGCCGCACTTCCTTTTTCTAGTCCCATTGTACGTCAGTGCTTTCTTGCCGATCGGAATTTCCGAAAACATTTGTGCGACCGTGTGTATGCAAGACAAGTTTCAGCCAACATGCGTCGGAAATAAATCCATGGTTTGGTTGTCGGAAATTCCGATCGTCTGTACGCGGCATAAAACTTTCACACAGACTAAATAAGGAAATCACCAAATGTGACAGAATACATTTTTGGCTAACTTTGTGAAGAACAATTATTTATTTGCAAAATTTTGTAACAGAAACAAAGAAAAACACATTTTGTTCCTAAATTTTCAGTTTTTTAAATTTATTTAGCAAAAAAAAAACTGGTGGTTAATAAATACCACCAAAAGAAAGCTCTATTTGTGTGAACAAAATGATAAAAATTTCATTTGAGTACAGTGTTGCATGACCGCGCAATTGTCATTCAAAGTGCGACAGCGCTGAAAGCTGAAAATTGGCCTGGACAGGAAGGGGGTAAAATTGTCCGATATTGAAGTGGTTAGAGTGTGTTTAAGCCAAAACAATGTACTTTAATTTTTTTCCCTTTTGGTCAGTTACATTTTGTCATAGCTGTTCTATAAGCGCAAAAAAAAAAAAAAAACAGTTGATCTTGATCTTAGAGGAAGTAAGAACTGTCTTGTGTATTGTGCACACTTCCTGAATCTGAAAGAGGTTATTTAACCTTCCTAGTTTTTTTATCATGCAATACAAAATTATTAAGCTTTATGCATCAGGGATCTGAAAGTAAGAATAGATGGGTAGTTTATAACCGGGGTGCCTCCCAAGATAAGAAGAAAAAAGAAAAAAAGAGACAAAGGCTGTGGAAGAGTTCCTTATGATGTAGTAGTTTGACAGATAATTGGATGGAATATAGGAAGAAAAGATACATTGCAATTGTGTAATCATATCTGTGAGGTTGCTGAGCTCACTAATGGGAGATTAGACAACCTGGAGTGAAAGCCTGCAGGGAAAATGATTGTCCATGCGCAGAGTAAGGTTGCTCTTGATGCTCGGTGGCATGATCCAGACAATCCTATACTCTGCTGTCTCAGGATTTTGGTGTGTTCACAGTAAGAAGTCTATGAGCCCCAAAATTACCTTTCCATCGTTTGGGGCTCATAGGCCTCTTATGGTTGAGTAGTTTAGCAAATGACACTGAGCAGTGCTGACCATACTCAGTCCACAAAAAGCTGTGTGTTGTCTGCCCAGAACAGGACTTTAAGCTGAATTCCATGTATGGCAATTTTTACATACTTGCATTGCTCCAACTTGGATTAATGTAAGTGCCATACCTGTGGAATCCCCATGGAAGCTGGAAATTACTATAATAGGTATCAATTCAACAGTGATCCTCACTTGTCATACTCAGCTTCTGGGTCCATTACCAAGCAGTTGCCCTGCTGTAAACAAAATGGGGTTGATTTACTGAAGACAAATAGACTGGCCACTTTGCAAAAATTCAGTTTCACTCTGCAAGAGGAGGTGCTCTAGAGCTTAGTAAATGAACAGAAGCTCTTCTGACTTCCATCATCCAATCATGCAAAAATAAAAATGCTGTTTTTTCAGTTTTCCTTGCATGTGATTGGGTATTCTTTGCAAAGTGAAGTTTTACCTTTACTAAGCTCTGGAGCAACTGCACCCACAGAGTGCAACTCCATAAAGTCTCTCGCTAAGCACAGGCATTATTCAGTAAACACTTTGGATATGTTGCATCCTCACCTCCTGTGTTAACCAATAAAAGCCCTCAGCACCATGCTACAATCACATGTATCGCAGCCCAATTCAGTCACGGTCACATTCACTTGAACGGACCACGTTTGGTGGCAATATTGCCATTGCCAAATGTATACATTTAGACACAACACACCATAACTGCTAAAGGGGGTTTTAATATGTAGCTTGGCAGTCCAAGGGTAGTACAACTGTGGCTTAAGTGCCTGATTTTAACTGCCCTTGATTTGAATGCATAAATTAGGTCTTATAACTCTTCCTCTCCTACATCTTATGTACTATATTATTTACCTAAGTATATTTTACCTCAAATGTTGATACTACACTTAACACGTTATCCAACCACCAAATTATTGCAGTGGTCATTTCCAAATGGTAATCATATGGAAACGTAGCAATGAAAAAAAATTTATTGAGCATTTTTAATTTGTTATGGTCTGTGTTATTGGACATGTGTCAAGACCTAGGGGGTTATTTACTAAAGGCAAATCCACTTTGCACTGCAAGTGCAATTGGAAGAGCACTTGGAAGTGCAGTCGCTGTAGATCCGAGGGGGATGCAAGGAGCATAAAAAACAGCATCTTTGCTTGTACATGATTGGATGATCAAATCAGCAGAGCTTCCACTGATTATAGATCTTACCCTCAGATCTACAGCGGCTGCACTTCCAAGTGCCCATCTTTTCAACATCAGAAGGTTGGCAGGTATGAAAAGTACAACGTAGGCAGAAATAGGTGCATGAAGTTGTTGTGGTAAAGGGAGGTTTTACCCAGACTTCACAATAAATTACATCAGTTTATCAACAATATTTCACTCTGCAAACATTTAGAGATTGCCTACTGGTGAGTCTTCACAGTCATGTAACTATTAAAAAAAAATAAAGCCTTGAGTTTACCAGACAATGGGATTGGTTTAAAGGTGGCACCATGGTCAAGTCTGGTCAAAAAAATATCCTTTAGTTTGAAAGCTCACTTTATCCAAAATTGATACTACGTTGTTGGAATGAGAAGTAGAATTAATAATTGGCTTCTTTTATTTTGCATGAGCTCCCCCCTCTGCTGTTCCCGGCTACACTTCCTAAAGAATCTCCCAGCAATGATGAGTCCACCTCTGATGGTTAAGGCAGCTTGGTGGACCTCAGAACCCAGCACAGAAAGCTTACCACTATGAAACTTGAGAGATTCAATGAGCTGATTCAACTTGCCATATACATCCCATTTTTAACTGAAGATTGGTTGAAGAGATGAAACACATCCTGTTTTATCAGCATTCTGTTTGGTCCTCACCTGTGTCTCTAAAGTAGCTTAAATCTAGTTATATTGTTGTCCATTGTTAGACATTTGGGGCCTGTGTTGATGGGCTTTGAGCTTTTGTTGATGGCATGAGCTTGACTCCAATTTGAGATGCTTCTAAGATCATTCAGAATTAATTGAAATGTGCATTTGACTTGCAATTGGCCTCCTTCTGACTTGCATTCAACCTGCATCAAGCAGGATTTGCCTTACCAATTCAGACTTGTATGGGAATGCAATACAAATGCTGAACAAGAATAAAAGCCTGTCGACACAGTACCACATGGACCATGTTGCACTGTATTTATTTCACATTTTCACAGATGAAATTACAGCAAAGTAAATACTTATACCGATACTACACAGTTTAGGCAACCATTTCAAAAACACTTCCTTAGAGGTGAATAAAATTTGAATGAAATCTTTATATCAATAATAAAAGATTCATGCACTAAAGTGTGACAGTCAAGTCTTTATCTGCCAAGAACTACATTATCCCTTGAGCATGCAGCACAACAAAACTTGATTAATAATTGATATGTTGCCTTAAGTTTCCTGTCCATCATCTGATGCTTCAATGGTCTTTCATAGTAAGAATAGTGTGATTTTGTTGTTGTTGTACAATTGGTTAAAGTGAACCTTTCAAGAAAATACAAGCTTTTTTGACAGCCCACACCCCCATAATACAATTAGGCAGGGCTTTTTTTCTCAGATAGTACAGTAGGTAAAGATACTCCCTCCTTCCAAGTCACCTTTTAGAGAAAACAGAACCAAGTGTCATTTTGATTATATAAGTAATTTGTATGGTATTTGTAAATGATAACATAAAAAGTACTAAAACAAATCCTCTGCAGCCAGCATCAATACCCCCAGCAACAATACCCCCCCCCTTCAGAAACAATAGATCCTCTCTGCATTAATAGAGCACCCTATTAAAATACCTCCCAGCAACAATAGACCCCTCCTGGTACCATTTGACCACCTAGCAACAATATACCCATTCCTCAACAATAGATTCCCCCCATGACAATAGTTCCCCTTCGCAGCCAGCATCAATAGTCCCTCCAGCACCCCTTGCCATTATTTACATTCAGTGCAGGAAGTAGAAGATAGTGGGTGGGGGGCTTCGGGGGTAGCAACTGACATCTGGGGGAGTGCAGCCCACCTCAACAAGCCCCCCCATACAGCCAAGAGGCATTTGTTTGCCTTGCACTTTGTAGAATTCCTGCTTTAGTTGTTGCCAGTGCTTTTACAAAAACTGCACCCCCCAGCATCCCTTTAGCTGTGCTCATGCCTGTATTCTCTGTGCTGCTGTGGCTTCTATGCAAATAGGTATACACAGCAACCCTCCATACCTGCTAGCCACCGTGGCTACTCTTTTTGCTTTTGGGTTCTTTCAGACATGCCCCGGGCTGCATACAGAAGTTTTCTGGGCCAATAGGCAGGACGCCCCTATCTTAGAGTGTATCTATTTCCAAAACCAAAAATGTTATATAGCGCAGCTTACCAGTCCTTAGATAAGGTGCCTAAATTCTTCAGGCTTTTTTTAAAATTATTTTCACCTGATGAGCCTGCCAGAAACACACTTTCTGTCCTAGGATGACACTGTTCACTCACTGAACTGTATCTATGGAGCATGCATTGTTATCCCAAAAGAGTAAGCATGGTAGGAATACAGAACGCAGCTCCCTCTATTGTTCTCTGTAACATAAGAAGAGAGCTGTTCTGTAGTCTTAATTAGGAATAATCTTGGGGGGCGGAGCCACCAATGAACTGGGTGGTAGGGGATTTCCTGGCCCACAGCTGCATGTACACAAAGGGGCTAGGATGTTCATGACATCAATGACCTAATACGGCCACATGGTTCCCTGGGGGATTCCCCGCCCCTTTGTGTACATACAGCTGCGGGGCAAGGAATTCATCACCTGCAGCTCATTGGCCCAGGAATGACAGCTGTCTTCTGGGTTGCCTCTTCATTAGTTGTAACACACTTTCTGATAACATTGAGATAAGCCTGCAGAGTTTACATATCACATTGCAGCACTAAAATTATGACATAATCAACTGATTTTTTCTTACAAAAGTTAACCAAAAAAACTAATGTGAGGAAAAAATATCCATCTACAGTTGCAGCTAAACAATATAATTATACTATATTGTGCTCTGTGCACCACCTAAATATTGCTCAACACATTGCTCAACCAATTGAATTGAGCATTGTTTTGTTCATGCCCAGAGCACAATATACGAGGGGTGTTCAAGTCAAACTGGGACTTTTTTACAGGTATAAAAAGCAGGGCTTTTTTTCTCTGAGAATAGGTGCAGGAACTCCCCCCGTCTGAGTCACCCCTTCTCTCTGCCCCCTACCCACCTCTGACCACCGTCCCTTGATTCCACCCCCTACCCACCTACCAGTACTGCACCTTTTAGAGAATACAGAACCAAGTATCATTTTGTGGTGCTAAATCATTTGTATGGAATGAACATGTTAATGGTAAAAAGAAAAGCAGTAAAATAGTTCCCCTGCAGCCAGCAACAATAGAATCCCAGCAATAGATCCCCACACAACAATAGACTCCCCCAGCAACAATGGACTCCACCCCAACAATAGATTCCCTGCAGCAACAGTGAACCACCCACAACAAAATATCACACCCAGTAACAAAATATCCACCCAAGCAACATTAGACCCCCCCAGCAGCAACAACAGATCTCCCAGCAGCCAGCATCAATAGATCCTCCAGCAGCCAATAAAATAGACCTCTTCCTCAACAGTAAGACCCCCCAGCAACAATAGACCCTCACACAAAAACAGATCCCCACCAGTGACAATAGATCCCCCAGCAGCCAACATCAATAGACCCTCCAGCACACCCCACACCCCATGCTATTACATACATTCAGTGCTGGAGGTGCCGGAACTGCGTTCCTCCACATTCCCGCTGAAAAAAAGCCCTGATAAAAAGGGATGCTAGCGTGGTGGTACTAAACGCAGTAGTAAGTGGCAAGTGTGTCCTATTACTGGTAGGCGGCACATATGTCTCGGGCCAGTCCAGAGATCGTTAATCAAGATGGCAGACAACAGTGCTAATGCATGCATGGAAAAGCGTATGGTGATGAAGTATCTTGTGAACGAAGGTGTAAAACCCACAGATATCTACACAAGACTTCAAGCACAGTACAGTGATGAGACACTCAGCCACAGTAAGACTTTGAATTGTGTAAACGTTTCAAAGATGGCGGTATGTCCATCAGTGATGATCCCGGCCTTGGTGGTTCCCAGCCCACAGCAGTCATTCCTGTGAACATTCAGCATATAAAACACCTTATCCTGGATAATCAATGCATAACCTGTCATGAAATTGCACAAGAAATGAATCTTTCCGTGGGAACAGTGAACACAATCATTCATGAACATTTGCATTTTCGAAAAGTTAGCGCATGCTGGGTACCAAGCTTTCCGCTTTTGACCGGCACATAAGGAAGGGCGTCTGTGGAAAAAATGGCCTGGTTTGATCACTAGGGGCGTCCTGTTACTCCAAGACAACGCACAAGATCATACTGCTCACCGCACTACGTGCACATTACAGCAACTCAGCTGGGAGCTATTGCCACACCCTCCATACAGCCCGGACCTTGCTCCGAGTGGTTTCCACCTGTTTGGACCCTTGAAAGAGTTCCTCAGAGGTCAGCATTTCAGCAAGGATGACGAAGTGAAGTAGGCTGTCCTAGAATGGTTCAGGCATACTGACAAATCTTTCTATGCCGAAGCTTTTCAGGCATTAGTTAACCACTTAAGGACCGAAAGGATTTGCCCCCTTAATGACCAGGCCATTTTTTGCGATATGGCACTGCGTCGCTTTAACTGACAATTGCACAGTTGTGTGATACTGTACCCAAACAAAATTTATGTCCTTTTTTTACCCTCAAATAGAGCTTTTTTCTGGTGGTATTTAATCGCCTCTGCAGTTTTAACTTTTTGCGCTATTAACAAAAAAAGATTTTTGAAAAAAGAAGCAATATTTTTTACTTTCTGCTATAATAAATATTCCCCCAAAAAATATAAAAAAAATCATTTCTGCCTCAGTTTAGGCCGATATGTATTCTTCTACATATTTTTGGTAAAAAACCCCGCAATAAGCGTATATTGATTGATTTGCGCAAAAGTTATAGCGTCTACAAAATAGGGGATATATTTATGGAATTTTTATTATTATTATTTTTTACTAGTAATGGCAGTGATCTGCGATTTTTAGCAGGACTGCCACATTGCGGTGGACAGATCAGACACTTTTGACACTTTTTTGGGACCATTGTTACTTATACAGTGATCAGAGCTAAAAATGGCCACTGATTACTATATAAATGTCATTGGCAGGAAGGTGTTAACACTACGGGGCTATCAAGGGGTTAACTGTGTTGCCTAGGGAGTTTTTCTAACTGTGGGGGGATGGGACTGCCTGGGGGAGGAGACCAATCCCTGCTCCTAAACAGTAGGAACAGGAGATCTGTTTTTCCTCCCCTGACAGAACAGAGATCTGTCTATTTACATTGACAGATCTCCATTCTGTCTCTGTCAGGGGCCTTCACAGGTGGCCGGCAGGCATCGCGCTCGCTGGCCACGCGCATTGGCTCCAGCGTTGTGCCGCGGGCGCGCACGTTCGCCCCCTACAGCTCTTAAAGCGGCTGATGTACAGCTACGGCGATTCGCCCAGGAGAGCCAATCTGCCGCAGTATAACTGCGCCAGCTGGTCCTTAAGTGTTTAATTGCTGGAATAAGTGTGTACATGTAGCAGGAGAGTATATCGAAAAATAAATGAAGTTTCCACTCCTTGAAATGTGTTTTTTGTTCTTGTTATTATATAAACTCAAAAGTTCAGAAGAGTTATATTAAGTCACTGTTTGATTATTAGATTGAACATTATGGAACATAGTTCAACTTTGGTTGATGGTATTTGATAATAAAGTTGATTTGTTGCGCTGCACTTATTGAAGTCCTGTCAGAACTACATTACATTTTTTTTTCTACTCTGGATCTTCAAAGTACATATCACATACCTCCCAACTGTCCCTGATTTCGAGGGACTGTCCCTGATTTGGAGCAATATCCCTCTGTCCCTCATTCCTCCTCATTTGTCCCTCATTTTGCTCTGATCTATATAGTTGTATATAAAATGCACTTTTTATCTATCAAAAAGTGTTTTCCAGCACTAAACATTTCATCTGATTTCTAAATTGCTGCATTTGTAAATTCCAAAAGCCAATATAAAAGACTAGTAGTGGTAAAAAAAGTACTTGTGGGTTTAACCAATCTTGTTTTTTTTGTACAAGTCTCCTTTAAGGGGGCATGGCAAGGGGTGTGTCCTATGCCTGCATACTTTTGCTGATAGGTGTCCCTCATTCCCATCTCAAAAAGTTGGGAGGTATGCATATCATCAGGTTTTGTTGGATAAGGTAAGTAGGTATCTCACTGCTTTTTTTTTAGTAATGAGGGCCTGTTCCATTTCAAATATGTACCTTATGGATTAGCATCAGCACCTAGTTGTTTTCAAAGACTGATGTTTTCAATCTTTAATAACATACCTGGTGTACAGTGCCATCTGGATGACATAACGGTACATGGCCTATCTCTGGATCTTTACAAATTTAACCTAAAATTGTCCTAAAGCACATTGAATGTGCAGGACTGAAAGTGAATCATTATAAATACGGCATTAAACAAACTCAGCTGTCATTTCTGGGTCACATTGTATCAAAAGAGGGACTATTGCCTGCTCCTGAGCATGTGAAAGCCGTGATACAAGCATCTGACTTTCAGGCATTACGTCATGTTGTGGAGTTGTGGAGCCAACGAAAGCACTACTCTGTGGACATGCAAGTATAGTTGTAGCAAGCATGTTGTAGTCTAGTGTCTCTGAAACCATCAGTTGTTAAGACTATTAAAAAAAAAAAAAAAAAAAACAATAAGATGAAAAGACATCTACTTATTATTCACTTCAGCTCCGGAAGATTTACCCCCCTTCATAGTTACATAGTTACATAGTTACATAGTAGGTGAGGTTGAAAAAAAAAGACACAAGTCCATCAAGTCCAACCTATGTGGGTGATTATGTGTCAGTATTACATTATATATCCCTGTATATTGCGGTCATTCAGGTGCTTATCTAATAGTTTCTTGAAGCTATCAATGCTCCCCGCTGAGACCACCGCCTGTGGAAGGGAATTCCACATCCTTGCCGCTCTTACAGTAAAGAACCCTCTACGTAGTTTAAGGTTAAACCTGTTTTCTTCTAATTTTAATGAGTGGCTACGAGTCTTGTTAAACTCTCTTCTGCGAAAAAGAACCCCTATTGTGGGGTCACCAGTACGGTATTTGTATATTGAAATCATATCCCCTCTCAAGCGTCTCTTCTCCAGAGAGAATAAGTTCAGTGCTCGCAACCTTTCCTCATAACTAAGATCCTCCAGACCCTTTATTAGCTTGGTTGCCCTTCTTTGTACTTGCTCCATTTCCAGTACATCCTTCCTGAGGACTGGTGTCCAGAACTGGACAGCATACTCCAGGTGCGGCCGGACCAGAGCCTTGTAGAGCGGGAGAATTATTGTTTTATCTCTGGAGTTGATCCCCTTTTTAATGCATGCCAATCCAGTGATCAGTGCTAAAAATATGCACTGTCACGGTACTAATGACACTGGCCGGGAAGGGATTAACATCAGGGGCGATCAAAGGGTAAAGTGGTTGTAAAGGCGGAAGGTTTTTTATCCTAATGCATTCTATGCATTAAGATAAAACACCTTCTGTGTGCAGCAGTCCCCCTCACCCCCCCTAATACTTACCTGAAGTCCCTCTAGCTCCAGCGATGTTGTAGAAATGTCTCGTCGGGGACTCCCCTCCTCATTGGCTGACACAGCAGCATTGGCTGCCTCTGCTGTCCATCAAAGTCAGTCAGCCAATGAGAACAGAAAGGTAGTGGGGCCAGGCCGCAGCTCCTTGTCTGAATGGACAGAGGGAGCTGTGACTCGGCTCGGGTGCCCCCATAGCAAGCTGCTTGCTGTGGGGGCACCAAGCAGGAGGGAGGGGCAGGAAGACCCAAAGAGGGACCTTAGAAGAGGAGGATGCCGGCTGCTCTGTGCAAAACCAACTGCACAGAGAAGGTAAGTATAACATGTTTGTTTTTAATTAAAAAAAAAACAAGACTTTACAATCACTTTAACTGTGTGCCTAGTTAGTGTTTTAGTGTAGTGAGGGAGGTGCTTTTACTAGGGGAAGGCATAGATCCGTGTCCTTGCTTTGCAGAAACACAGGATCCATGCCTTCCTTACTGACAGAATGTCAATCTTCCTTGTTTACATAGGAAGATCGCCATTCTGCCTGTGTACAAGATGATAGCGGGTGCAGGCGGACATCAAGTCTATGGGACCCGCTGATCTGCTCCCGCTGTGTAGAATCACAGTGGGAGCGAGCTGCTGGTGGCACACACTTGCGCCCGATACCCAGACGTGCAGGATCATGTGTACATATATATATGTGATCCTGTGCAGCACAGCCGCCCTGTAGCAGAAAAACTACTGTAGGGTGGTGGGCAAGTGGTTAAAACAGAGGTGCAAAATAAATAAACGTTCAGTCTGGATCTCGAATTAGAATTAGTAAACCTGACTCACTAAATTAGAAAAGCCCAAATATTTCAACGCACTTAGAGGGACAAGTTGACAAGGACCTTACACCTGATGGATGCACTGTATATGGAATGCTAGCCATCCTGCACCTGTTAGGTGTGATGTGATAAAAATTAAAATGCCTAATATTGTTTTGTGATCTCATTCTTTATCTTGTTGTCTGTATTTTTCAATATTGAGGAAAACAATTCTTTTGTACTATGAGGGAAATATGTAATGTTCATACCTCTGTCCTGTAGATGTCACTATTTACATTTATTACATGTATAATACTTTCTATACTCTGACAAAGTTCCAGTTCCTGTTATGATATGCTCAGAAGCCAGCACATGTATTATGGATAAAACACATGTCCACTTTAAATGCAATCACAAAGTGAAACAAAAGCAAAAAACATAAACATGAATAATAAGAACAAAGCATAAACACATATGTGCCAAAAAGTCAAAAAATTATATCAAAAGTCCACCAGTGACTTAAGGTGCTTTAATTGACATTCAAAGGGAATATAACTGCTTCCAGTGTTCAGGTGCCACTCCCTCATGCACAGTCTCTTTCCAGAGAAAAGACCACAGAGTAGTGGCGTCACACCCATACGGGGCGCAGGGGGGCGCTGCCCCCCTAATCTATGTGCCTGGCCCCTAAGCTACATGCAGGACGCATGGATTCCAATGGGGTTTTTTTTTTATTTAGAAGCACATGATTAGAGCCTGAGGCTCTAATTGGCTTCGAAAAAAGGGTAGGCTCAAGGCGCAGAGCACTGTTGTGTGACAATTAATATTCACTATTGTCTTACTGATTCTCCTCCCGGCCATTCAGGAAGCGGGTCCTGAGACCCATCACCCGATTGGCCTAGAGGAGAAGCGATCCTATTGACCACCAAGGAGGAGGAGATGCAAGGTGAAGCCACCACCCGCTGCCTCGAGGAAGCACTGCCCGCGACATAGATGGGGTAGTGCGGGGCTAGTGCCCACCCCCAAAGATATACCACCAGCTGCCACAAAGTCTTGAATAATGCTGAGGGAGGATATCTATCACCTTAGCCCACACTCAAATCTGCAGGTAATGGCCAAATAAAACAAAAGAAATGTGTCATAGTGCAGTACAGCTTAAAACATGAATTTATTTTAAAAAAGTATTGCACTCACATGTTCAGCAGGAACAAACAAACTGTAAAGAGTATACACAGCGCCGCCGCAAGACCAGCTGGCATGTGAATTGACATCACAGAGCAGCTCAACATAACATGTTTCCTCCGAACAGGCATCCTCAGAAAATGAGACTGGTCTGTAATATCAGGTGCATCCACTAAATAGCAGTCGGAGTGCAAAGGAGGAGGGACAAACAGAAAAGATTGTCTTAAAAATAAAAAAAAAAAAACGAAGGCACCACATTACATGACATGTAACCCATCATTTAGCCAAATATAAATTATGCAAAAAATATATATATAAAAAAAATATATATGTGTATACAACTTAAATGGAAATGGAAATATATTGCGGGTATTCCCAAAGATACAATATATATAAAAAGCACATGAAGAAAAATAAGTGGTTTGAAGTTACCAAACAATGACAGTGGAAGAAGGCGCTATTTAGTGGATGCACCGGACTTTTCTGACCAGTCTCCTTTTCTGAGGACGCCTGTTCGTGGGAAACGCGCCATGTGGAGCTTCTCTGTGACATCAAATCGCATGCTGGCCGATCCTGCAGTGCCACTGTGTACACTATGTGAACTTTTATCTGGCCGGAGGCTGTGCATGGGGGAGGAGCACCTGAACACTGGAAGCACTTGTAATCGTTTTAATGTCACTTAAAGTTACTGGTAGACTTTTGATATAATTTTTTGACTTTTTGGCACATATGTAATAATGCTTTACTCATATTTTTAATGTTTATGTTTCTTGGTTTTGTTTCACTTTGTGATTGCATTTAAAGGGGACACACACACTTTTTTGTTTTATTTATTTGTTTATGTCCTGTATTCTGACATTTGTGAGTGCTGCAGTCCCATACATTGAGCACAAGTTTTAATCTTTTAATTTTCCATGTAGTATTGATGCCTGAACTTGTACTCATTGCCAGACTTCAGCACACATCTTTTTTTCAAGAAGTATTTTTTACCCTATTGGAAAAAAAGAAAACTACTCTCTGAGATAATAGAAAGCAGCTGACACTACTAGACAATTTGTGTAAACAAGTAAATAAAATAATAGTGCAGTGCTAAAGGTAAAAAATAATGATGTTCAATAAACAAATATTGATGAAATAAATATTACATGAAAAACTATTAATCTGCACACAAATGACAGAGCAAAAAATGCAGCAACAAATACATTGTGAATCCAAAGATGCATCAGAAAAAAAAGAACTGCAACGGCTCACAAGCGTTACCCAATGCGTTTTGCCCTATTGGACATCATCGGGGGGTGTGTGGATCGTATGCAGACATTGCACTATATATATAGATAAACAGACCAATAACAAATGGCCCCCATTTAGGTGATGGGGACTACTGAAAGCAGAACTGAATGACGTTTCAAGTTGGCACCGACGTGCGTTCCACGCCTCGCTGTCATTCTCGATTGAAGTGCAATGAAAAGAATGACAATGCCTTAAACACTGCATTCCAAGCCTCACTATCAAAATGTAAAACAGCAAGATGGCGATGGCATGCATTACATGCCTCACTATCATTCTCCATTAGAATATAATGAAAGGAAAAGCAATGCCTTAAATATTGCATTCCAAACCTCACTATTAGGTGTGAGCTGAAAAACCCCCGCTTCGGTTCGCAGCAGAACATACGAACACGTGAACACCGTTAAAGTTTATGGGACACGAACGTGAAAAATCAAAAGCGCTAATTTTGAAGGCTTATATGCCAGTTATTGCCATAAAAGTGTATGGGGACTCGGGTCCTACTCCAGGGGACATGTAATCAATGCAAAAAAAAGTTTTAAAAACAGTTATTTTTTCAGGAGCAGTGATTTTAATAATGCTTAAAGGGAAACATCTTTCCCATGTTTATACAGTACCACAGCAAAATTTCTAAAGGAAAAAAAAATGTAATTTAACCAGTTGCCGACCGCCGCACGACGATGTATGTCGGCAGAATGGCACGGGCAGGCAAAAGGACTTACAGATACGTCCTTGCCTGCCCGCGGGTGGGGGGTCCGATAGGCAAATCCTCCCCGGCGATCGGTGGTGAGGGGGAGGCCATCCATTCATGGCCCCCCCCTCGCGATCGCTCCTGGCCAATGGGATCATTTCCCTGCCTCTGTATTGTACACAGAGGCAGAGGAAATGATGTCATCTCTCCTCGGCTCGGCATTTTCTGTTCCGGCGCTGAGGAGAGAAGACTGCACTGTGAGTTACACAAACACACACACACAGTAGAACATGCCAGGCATACATAACACCCCCGATCCCCTCTCGATTACCCCCCCGATTCCCCCCCGATTACCCCTCCCCTCCGTCACACTGACTCCAAGCAGTTTTTTTTTTTCTGATTACTGCATGGTGTCAGTTTGTGACAGTTACTGTGGTGGGACAGTTACTGTTAGCCCCCTTTAGGTCTAGGATACCCCCCTAACCCCCCCAATAAAGTTTTAACCCCTTGATCACCCCCCGTCGCCAGTGTCGCTAAGCGATCATTTTTTTGATCGTTGTATTAGTGTCGCTGGTGACGCTAGTTAGGGAGGTAAATATTTAGGTTCGACGTCAGTGTTTTATAGTGACAGGGACCCCCATATACTTCCTAATAAAGGTTTTAACCCCTTGATTGCCCTCTAGTTAACCCTTTCACCACTGATCACCGTATAACCGTTACGGGTGACGTTGGTTAGTTCGTTTATCTTTTATAGTGTCAGGGCACCCGCCGTTTATTACCGAATAAAGGTTTAGCCCCCTGATCGCCCGGCGGTGATATGCGTCGCCCCAGGCAGCGTCCAATTAGCGCCAGTACCGCTAACACCCACGCACACCCCGTACACCTCCCTTAGTGGTATAGTATCTGAACGGATCAATATCTGATCCAAAAAGATCTATACTAGCATCCCCAGCAGTTTAGGGTTCCCAAAAACGCAGTGTTAGCGGGATCAGCCCAGATACCTGCTAGCACCTGCGTTTTGCCCCTCCGCCCAGCCCTCCCAAGTGCAGTATCAATCGATCACTGTCACTTACAAAACACTAAACGCATAACTGCAGCATTCGCAGAGTCAGGCCTGATCCCTGCGATCGCTAACAGTTTTTTTTGGTAGCGTTTTGGTGAACTGGCAAGCACCAGCCCCAAGCAGCGTCAGGTTAGCGCCAGTACCGCTAACACCCACGCATGCACCGTACACCTCCCTTAGTGGTGTAGTATCTGAACGGATCAATATCTGATCCGATCAGATCTATACTAGCGTCCCCAGCAGTTTAGGGTTCCCAAAAACGCAGTGTTAGCGGGATCAGCCCAGATACCTGCTAGCACCTGCGTTTTGACCCTCTGCCCGGCCCAGCCCAGCCCACCCAAGTGCAGTATCAATCGATCACTGTCACTTACAAAACACTAAACGCATAACTGCAGCGTTTGCAGAGTCAGGCCTGATCCCTGCGATCGCTAACAGTTTTTTTGGTAGCGTTTTGGTGAACTGGCAAGCACCAGCGGCCTAGTACACCCCGGTCGTAGTCAAACCAGCACTGCAGTAACACTTGGTGACGTGGCGAGTCCCATAAGTGCAGTTCAAGCTGGTGAGGTGGCAAGCACAAGTAGTGTCCCGCTGCCACCAAGAAGAAGACAAACAGGCCCGTCGTGCCCATAATGCCCTTCCTGCTGCATTCGCCAATCCTAATTGGGAACCCACCACTTCTGCAGCACCCGTACTTCCCCCATTCACATCCCCAACCAAATGCAGTCGGCTGCATGAGAGGCATTTTCTTTATGTCCTCCTGAGTACCCCTACCGAACGAACCCCCCAAAAAAGATGTTGTGTCTGCAGCAAGCGCGGATATAGGCGTGACACCCGCTATTATTGTCCCTCCTGTCCTGACAATCCTGGTCTTTGCATTGGTGAATGTTTTGAACGCTACCATGCACTAGTTGAGTATTAGCGTAGCGTACAGCACTGCACAGACTAGGACACACTTTCACAGGGTCTCCCAAGATGCCATCGCATTTTGAGAGACCCGAACCTGGAAGCGCTTACAGTTATAAAAGTTAGTTACAAAAAAAAGTGTAAAAAAAAATATATATATATATATAAAAAAAAAAAATAGTTGTCGTTTTATTGTTCTCTCTCTCTCTCTATTCTCTCTCTATTGTTCTGCTCTTTTTTACTGTATTCTATTCTGCAATGTTTTATTGTTATTATGTTTTATCATGTTTGCTTTTCAGGTATGCAATTTTTTATACTTTACTGTGTTTTATTGTTAACCATTTTTATGCCTTCAGGTACGCCATTCACGACTTTGAGTGGTTATACCAGAATGATGCCTGCAGGTTTAGGTATCATCTTGGTATCATTCTTTTCAGCCAGCGGTCGGCTTTCATGTAAAAGCAATCCTAGCAGCTAATTAGCCTCTGGACTGCTTTTACAAGCAGTGGGAGGGAATGACCCCCCCCACCGTCTTCCGTGTTTTTCTCTGGCTCTCCTGTCTCAACAGGGAACCTGAGAATGCAGCCGGTGATTCAGCCAGCTGAACATAGAGCTGATCAGAGACCAGAGTGGCTCCAAACATCTCTATGGCCTAAGAAACCGGAAGCTACGAGCATTTCATGACTTAGATTTCGCCGGATGTAAACAGCGCCATTGGGAAATTGGGAAAGCATTTTATCATACCGATCTTGGCGTGGTCAGATGCTTTGAGGGCAGAGGAGAGACCCCAATTTTTTTCAAAAAAGAGTAGCTGTCACTACCTATTGCTATCATAGGGGATATTTACATTCCCTGAGATAACAATAAAAATGATTTAAAAAAAAAAAAATGAAGGGAATGGTTTAAAAATAAGATAAAAAAGCAAAAAAATAATAAAGAAAAAAAAAAAAAAAAAAAAAGCACCCCTGTCCCCCCCTGCTCTCGCGCTAAGGCGAACGCAAACGTTGGTTTGGCGTCAAATGTAAACAGTAATTGCACCATGCATGTGAGGTATCACCACGAAGGTCAGATCGAGGGCAGTCATTTTAGCAGTAGACCTCCTCTGTAAATCTAAAGTGGTAACCTGTAAAGGCTTTTAAAGACTTTTAAAAATGTATTTATTTTGTTGCCACTGCACGTTTGTGCGCAATTTTGAAGCATGTCATGTTTGGTATCCATGTACTCGGCCTAAGATCATCTTTTTTTATTTCATCAAACATTTGGGCAATATAGTGAGTTTTAGTGCATTAAAATTTAAAAAAGTGTGTTTTTTTCCCCAAAAAATGCATTTGAAAAATCGCTGTGCAAATACTGTGTGAAAAAAAAAATGAAACACCCACCATTTTAATCTGTAGGGCATTTGCTTTAAAAAATATATAATGTTTGGGGGTTCAAAGTAATTTTCTTGCAAAAAAAAATAATTTTTTCATGTAAACAAAAAGTGTCAGAAAGGGCTTTGTCTTCAAGTGGTTAGAAGAGTGGGTGATGTGTGACATAAGCTTCTAAATGTTGTGCATAAAATGCCAGGACAGTTCAAAACCCCCCCAAATGACCCCATTTTGGAAAGTAGACACCCCAAGCTATTTGCTGAGAGGCATGTCGAGTCCATGGAATATTTTATATTGTGACACAAGTTGCGGGAAAGAGAGAAATTTTTTTTTTGTTTTTTTTTTTTGCACAAAGTTGTCACTAAATGATATATTGCTCAAACATGCCATGAGAATATGTGAAATTACACCCCAAAATACATTCTGTTGCTTCTCCTGAGTACGGGGATACCACATGTGTGAGACTTTTTGGGAGCCTAGCCGCGCACGGGACCCCGAAAACCAAGCACCGCCTTCAGGCTTTCTAAGGGCGTAAATTTTTTATTTCACTCTTCACTGCCTATCCCAGTTTCGGAGGCAATGGAATGCCCAGGTGGCACAAACCCCCCCCCAAATGACCCTATTTTGGAAAGTAGACACCCCAAGCTATTTGCTGAGAGGTATAGTGAGTATTTTGCAAACCTCACTTTTTGTCACAAAGTTTTGAAAATTGAAAAAAGAAAAAAAAAAATGTTTTTTCTTGTCTTTCTTCATTTCAAAAACAAAAAAAAAACAAATGAGAGCTGCAAAATACTCACCATGCCTCTCAGCAAATAGCTTGGGGTGTCTACTTTCCAAAATGGGATCATTTGGGGGGGGGGTTGTGCCACCTGGGCATTCCATGGCCTCCGAAACTGTGATAGGCAGTGAAGAGTGAAATCAAAAATTTACACCCTTAGAAAGCCTGAAGGCAGAGATTGGTTTTCGGAGCCCCGTACGCGGCTAGGCTCCCAAAAAGTCCCACACATGTGGTATCCCCATACTCAGGAGAAGCAGCTAAATGTATTTTGGGGTGCAATTCCACATATGCCCATGGCCTGTGTAAGCAATATATCATTTAGTGACAATTTTGTGCAAAAAAAAAAAAAATTTGTCACTTTCCCGCAACTTGTGTCAAAATATAAAATATTACATGGACTCAACATGCCTCTCAGCAAATAGCTTAGGGTGTCTACTTTCCAAAATGGGGTCATTTGGGGGGGGGGGTTGTGCCATCTGGGCATTTTATGGCCTTCAAAACTGTGATAGGTAGTGAGGAGTAAAATAAAAAATTTACGCCCTTAGAAATCCTGAAGGCGGTGATTGGTTTTCGGGCCCCGTACGCGGCTAAGCTCCCAAAAAGTCCCACACATGTGGTATCCCCGTACTCAGGAGAAGCAGCTGAATGTATTTTGGGGTGCAATTCCACATATGCCCATGGCCTGTGTGAGCAATATATCATTTAGTGACAACTTTTTGTAATTTTTTTTTTTTTGTCATTATTCAATCACTTGGGACAAAAAAAATAATATTCAATGAGCTCAACATGCCTCTCAGCAATTTCCTTGGGGTGTCTACTTTCCAAAATGGGGTCATTTGGGGGGGGGGGTTGTACTGCCCTGCCATTTTAGCACCTCAAGAAATGACATAGGCAGTCATAAACTAAAAGCTGTGTAAATTCCAGAAAATGTACCCTAGCTTGTAGACGCTATAACTTTTGCGCAAACCAATAAATATACACTTATTGACAATTTTTTTACTAAAGACATGTGGCCGAATACATTTTGGCCTAAATGTATGACTAAAATTGAGTTTATTGGATTTTTTTTATAACAAAAAGTAGAAAATATCATTTTTTTTCAAAATTTGCGGTCTTTTTCCGTTTATAGCGCAAAAAATAAAAACTGCAGAGGTGATCAAATACCATCAAAAGAAAGTTCTATTTGTGGGAAGAAAAGGACGCAAATTTCGTTTGGGTACAGCATTGCATGACCGCGCAATTAGCAGTTAAAGCGACACAGTGCCAAATTGTAAAAAGTGCTCTGGTCAGGAAGGGGGTAAATCCTTCCGGGGCTGAAGTGGTTAAACTGCTCGTGGCTATAATGTATTGTCGGATCCTGGCAATATAGATAAAAATCATTGAAAAAAACGGCATGGGTTCCCCCTCCCAGTCCATTGCCAGGCCCTTTGTGTCTGGTATGAATATTAAGGGGAACCCCGCACCAAACATTTTTAAAAAATGGTATGGGGCCCCCCAAAATCCATACCAGGCCCTTCAGGTCTGGTATGGATATTAAGGGGAACCCAGTGCCAAAACTAAAAAAAAATGGCATGGAGGTCCTTTGTGTCTGGTATGAATATTAAGGGGAACCAAAAATTAAAAAAAAATGGCGTGGGGCCCCCCCAAAATCCACACCAGGCCCTTCAGGTCTGGTGTGGATTTTAAGGGGAACCCGTCCCAAAATAAAAAAATGGCGTGGGGCCCCCCCTAAAATACATATCAGACCCTTATCCG
Source organism: Aquarana catesbeiana (assembly GCF_042186555.1). NCBI lineage: Eukaryota > Metazoa > Chordata > Amphibia > Anura > Ranidae > Aquarana > Aquarana catesbeiana. The sequence goes on along the minus strand of NC_133329.1, from coordinate 352,540,274 downwards.
AGTACGCAATCTGGCAGGCCGCAGGAAAAGGGGGGACGAGAGAGCACCCCCCTCCTTAACCGTACCAGGCCACATGCCCTCAACATGGGGAGGGTGCAAGGGGGCCCCCAGATCCCCCCCCTATGTGAATGGGTATCGGGTACATTGTACCACTACTCATTCACCAACAAAAAGTGTCAAAAAAGTAAAAATGACAGACGACAGTTTTTGACAAGTCCTTTATTAAAAAAAAAAAAAAAAAGTGTCCTGCAATGTAAATCCATCTTTAATCACAACACCGACCAACTGAAAAAAACCCAAAAAACAGAAAAACTCCACCTCCATGGGAGGTGTCCCGCTGACTGCAGCCTTTTCGCGATGACAGCTGTTATATAGCTGAGGGCGGGGCCACCCGGTGACATAACCAGGGGACCTCATACCCTTCTGACATCATGTGATGTCATGTGACGTCAGAGGGGGACGAGGTCACCAGTTACATCACCGGGAGGCCCCGTCCTCAGCTATATAACAGCTGTCATCGTGAAAAGACTGCAGTCGGCGGGATGCCTCCCGTGGAGGCGGAGTTTTTCCATTTCTTTTTCTCGGGACCGTTGGACGCCGTGATTGAAGATGGATGGACATCGCAGGACACTTTTAATTTTTTATTAAAGGAATTGTCTAAAACTGTCTCCTATAATTTTTACTTTTTTGACACTTTTTTGGGCGAATGAGTAGGGGTACAATATACCCAATACCAACTCAAATGGGGGGGGCTGTGATCTGAGGGGCTTCCAGATTCCGATAAGCCCCCCTCCTGCAGACCCCCGTAACCACCGGCAAGGGTTGTGGGGAAGAGGCCCTTGTCCCATCAACATGGGGACAAGGTGTTTTGGGGGGGGCCCAAAGCACCCTCCCCATGTTGAGGGCATGTGGCCTGGTTCAGGAGGGGGGTGGGGGGCTCTCTTGTCCCCCCTTTTCCTGCGGCCTGCCCGGTTGCGTGCTTGGATAAGGGTCTAGTATGGATTTGGGGGGGACCGCCACGCCATTCTTATTTAAAATTTTGGTGCAGGGTTCCCCTTAAAATCCATACCAGACCTGAAGGGCCTGGTATGGATTTTAGGGGGGACCCCCAAGCCATTTTTTTTATTTTGGTACGGGGTTCCCCTTAATAGCCATACTAGACCTGAAGGGCCTGGTATAGATTTTAGGGGGGCCCCCACACCATTTTCGTTTTATATTTTGGCACAGGGTTCCCCTTAATATTCATACCAGACCTGAAGGGCCTGCTAATAGACTGGGGGGGACTCACACCGTTTTTTCAATTATTTTTATGTATATTGCCGTGATTCGGCAATACATTACAGCTGCAAGCAGTTTTAAATGAATTTTTTTCCTTTAGAAATGTAATTTTGCTGCTCTCATTCATTACACTATGTACTGTCGTAATGTAAGCAGTCTTACATTGTGTGACTTAGCCCTCTGACCATGATTGGCAAAGCACCCTGCCTTTGGCCAATCTTGGCTCTCACAGCAGAGCGCGCTGTGATTGGCCAAAGCGTGCAGGTCAGGTGCATGCTTTGGCCAGTCAGCAGCCATCAATGCACTGCGATCTCGCAGTGCATTATGGGGCGCTCTGCGGACGCTCATATTTCCCGCGAACGTCCCATTATTTTCTAAATTTGGCAAACACCCGATGTTCGGGTCGACCCTACTCACTATCAAACTGTGAAACAACAGAGGGGAGCACGTGAACGAACCGGAAACAAAACATTCACGGGCCCCCTCTGGTCACAGGAAAGAATAACTCAAAAAGGAGCAATGTTAAAAATAAAAATTAAAATTAACCGTGTCATCTAAATCTCATTGAAAACATAGACGTTTGTACATTTGTATAAACAGTATCTATATGTAGATCTTAAATATCATTGAAATAGATTAGCATAATATCAACATAACAATATACAAATTGTATTGGCTAAACAATGTAGTACAAATAAATGGATGATGTTGAAACATTATAACTGTTAGAGCGCCATCTAGTGGGAGCATACAAATAATACACAGATAAATCTAAACGCAATGTTTATAAATGAAATAAATTGATGGCTTTTAAATTAATATATCATACTTGAATAAATGAATAAACCATAAACAAATATGACAATACCAAAAAATTACATTGCAATAAAAAGATGTACTAACGAAAAGTGGAGTGGGCACATCAGGGCCTATTAATAAACGCATTGATGTCCCACTCCATGTTCATACCATAAGGATAATAAGATTTGAGCTCATATATCCAATAAGTTTCAAATTGTGGAACCCCTCTCTTAGCTGAACCACCCTGCCATGGTGGAGTGTATTTATCTATCATCAAAAATTGAGTTCCTCTAGGATCCCTTTTATGGAATTGGACATAGTGTTTAGGATTAGGAACACTGTGATTACTCTTACCACTTTTGATGTTAGAAATATGTTCATTGACTCTGATAGAAAAATTGTAAACTCAACATTTTGTATTCCTGATATGTGCCTGCTGTACCATGTACTTGTATAAAAAAGTATCCTGTTCTCTTTATATTGCTTACTTTTTGTGAAATCCCCGGTAACGTTGCCAGTCCCTCTGTTTTCCTAGTAAAAACTGACCGCACTAAGCAGGATAACACACTGTGGTCAATTCTCTAGCTGTGGATGAGCAGATGAGCCCCATAGAAGTCTATAGGGTTGTAATGTGCCTGTTCAAGAAGGAGCATGTGGCTTGAGATTTAAGCAATAATTCTAGCCCTAGACCTCCTCTGTAACTCAAAACATGCAACCTGTAGAATTTTTTTAATGTTGCCTATGGAGATTTTTATGAGTAAAAGTTTGTCACCATTACACGAGCGGGCTCAATTTTGAAGTGTGACATGTTGGGTATCAATTTACTCGGTGTAACATTATCTTTCACAATATTAAAAAAAATTGGGCTAACTTTACTTATTTTTTAATTAAAAAAGTGTGTTTTTTCCAAAAAAAGTGTGCTTGTAAGATGTAAGACCGCTGCGCAAATACGGTGTGAAAGAAAGTATTGCAACGACCCCCATTTTATTCTCTAGGGTGTTAGAAAAAAAAAGTATAATGTTTGCGGATTTTCTAACAAAAAAAACGGTTTTTAACTTGTAAACAACAAATCTCAGAAAGAGGCTTGGTCCTTAAGTGGTTAAGCAGCCAACTCGCCCATACTCATTGTCGGTTCCAGTGCGCGATTCATTGCGTCACCAGGCCGACTCTTCAGCTCACTGCGTGTTCGTGAGTCTGTTGTTCTCGAGTAGTATGTTGCGGTTGCTCATTCGAGGATTTTCGATCAAGTCTTGCTCGCTGTCACAGGTAGGAGTCTTTACTTTGCATTCACATCTTGTCCGAAATCGTTGCCATTTGTTGTATCCCCCATACCGTGTTCAGTTCCCATCGCGGAACTTACGAATTTGCTTGCTAAATAATCAAGTCATGTTGTGAGCATCATACCCGGCGCCACACCACACTCTTCGGATACGTCGCATCCCCACTTCAGACCGATGCGGACCCAGTCGCACGGCCACTGTCACAGGTAGGTTTCATTACCATGTTTTCTCATGTCAATTTGTAGCCACTTGCAGCGTCACCCATACCATGTGTTCGGAATCCCGCAGTGCAACTTACGAATCATTCGTACGCACTTCTCTCATTTTTTACACCCAACTTATTCTTGCCTCATGCACAGCACCACACCACACCTTCCCGATAGGTTGCATCCTCATCACAGTCCGCTGCAAACCACTCTCATGGCTCACTGTCGCAGATAAAGATTCATTACCACTCTCTTTATGTCGTACCTATTCCTTACCATTCATTGTCCCCAGGTAGTTCATTAGTTCCCCCTACGGAACCTATGAATCGGTCGGATGCTGTCCTTATTCCTTGTACTACTTAGGGGTTCAGTGAAACCGTTAAACAAGCCAGGTGTTTCTATCATTTTCTCACCAACCCAACTCCCATTTGTTGAGACCCTGCATCCTCGCAAAACCGTATCAACAGCCTGTCACTCTTGTTGAGACCCTTGCAAAAATGCAATATCATCTCAGCTAGCCCTCACAAAAAAAAAAAATATTAATAATATATAAACCCCCCTTTTGCCACCATGCAGTCTTAATACCGTCTCAGCAGCCTGCCACTCGCAGAGACCCTTGCAACCACGTAATATCGTCTCGAAACAAACCTCATACTCAAGCCTCAACCTCATACTCATTGAGACCCTTGCAATCACGCAATATCGTCTCAGCAAATCAGACTGAGGCCCTTGAGACCACGCAATACCATCTCAAAAACTAGCATCACACACATCGAGACCCTTGCGACCACGCAATATCGCCTCAGCAAACCAGGCTTAGGCCCTTGCATTCATGCAATGTCGTCGCAGCACACCAGACTAAGACCCTTGCAATCACACAATTTCATCGCAGCAGCCTAAAAACACACAACCACGCAACGTCATCTCATCTCCAGTAGCGTCAAAACATTTTGGGCACAAACCAGATTACAAACACACTACAGGGTACCCAATCAGCCTCACATACATGTAGCGACATCCAGTTATACATTTATCTTCAGTGGCGTACTGGCTACTCATAATCCTCTCTGTCTTTTCCTCAGGTCAGTCGAGTTCAGGTTTTATCATCCTGCACCAGATTGGTCGTTTCTCCCCAGGTAGAAAAAAAACAAATATATATATAAAAAATAGCATGGCAAGGGTATTTCATTTTTCTCAGCCAAAGGAACATACATGTTACTCTTATGTCTCCCTCATCGCAGGTTTCCGGACGACCCAGTCTTGATCCATGCCAGGACCTCGCTAATAGGGCGTTAGTCAGGTGTGTATTTTATGGATCCTTCTCCAAAACCCAGTCACTGTGCCCCACTTGCCTTCTGTCCAATACTATATCTCTTCATAACACTTTCACCCCCTTATTTTTTCACAGTCAGAGTCATGTCGCAGGCCGGCAGTGATGACCTCACACCCGCCCCTCTGTCACCCACTACAGGCTCAGAGAGTGGCAGCCTGCAGTCCCTCCGCACTTGGACCAATCCCAAGATCATAGCTGAGCTTAGACGCAAGGCCATCCCCTACCCTGCTACGGCCAGGGAGGCAGAGCTATTCAGGCTACTCTTCCAGCTGACAGCTGCTACAGGACCCAACGCCCCTCAGGTGTGCTTGCAGTCCATATCCGGGGCCATCTCCCAGCTGCACTCCATGGTTTCCTCACTGTCCGCAACAGTTGCTGACGCGCAGACCAGAGTTGCAGCCCTGGAGGCTCGCCCTCCCACGACCCTCCCTGACCCAAGCGTGGTCATGGCACTGGCATCCCCTCCTGCAGATACACCAGAGTCCTCTTCTACCATGCTCCCTGCTTACCTTGTCTCTGCCAGCCTCAGGAAGGACATCGTGGAGGGCAAGGACGTAAATTTAGCATCTCCGTTGATTTTGGTGCAGGATGTGGCCGACAACAGAGCATATGCCTGGGGGGACGTCTCGGTGGTCATTAATTTGAAAACCCCAGGGTCACCCGCAAAGTTACAGTCACCAAATTCGTTTTGGCTTTCGGTATGTTCAGGGATGTTGTCTGCTCAGCTGCCCCCAACAGGAGGGAAGAGCTGGACCTATATCTCCATTCAGTCACAGACCTAGGGTACAAGTATAGAGGGCATGCTTTTTATGACTACCACCACTCATTTTCGGCCAAGAATTTTGGATTCCCCTAATTGGGCTTTAAAGCAGCAAAATATACCATTACAAAGGTCATTAATAAAACAATTTATTTGGCAAGATGTCCAATGTCATATTTTCATGTGGAATCTAGTACAATGATGAATTCATATTCCATAAAACGGCAAAAATCCATATCACATCATTACATTACATGGTGTAGTAAAATGTCGAAGCCCCGACGCGTTTCGACCTGTATGCGGTCTCTTCAAGGGGCACATCTGAATCTATAAAGCAATACAAATATTGAGAATAGTAGATAATTTTCTAAAAAAGATCACATTGGATAAAACATAATGATGGGTTTTACCGTTGAAGTGAAGTAGACGTGTCTAGTGGGGGCATTGGGGAGCCATGGAGGGGTCCGGGCGGCGCGCAGGCCATCCCCAACCCCCCACCCGGGGAAAGAGCCAGCCCCAAGGGCTTGCAAGGAGCCACACTGATACACGTCCCCCCGGGGGAGCGAGAGACTGAACACCTGCAACAGATATCCATAAGCAGCCATTAGAGAAGTAACATATTTGTGTATAAGTCATCGTTATAAGTATTGATTTAAATTGTATATGGAGACCAAAAATGTGTGTATGTTGTTAGAGATGGTAGTTGAATCACATAAATTAAACAAATAAATAATCAAGTTGAATTAGTATTACTATCAACCCCAATGCAATGTGCAAGTAGTGCCTAATGTGTGAGTGAAAATGTGTGCTGTGGGTGAAAAAAGGGGGATCCTAGGGAAAGTGCGTAATGAGGGAAATCATAGTGTGATAGTGTGATGAACCAAGTGTTGGCAAAAAAGTGAAGGGTAAAAAACAAACCAAACAAATACAGTGAGGAAAAGAAAAAAAAAAAAATGAAGAGCCAACCAAATGGCAGTGTGTGAGGAAAAGAGGGATGTGAAATGGGATAGTGTGACTAAGAAACATATTAAATTTACCTTGTGCTATGTAGAGTTGTATGAGGTGTGTGAAGCTGGTTGGCTTGGCAGAGACCAAGCTGCAATTACTGAAAAAACAGATACCGTTTGTCCTGACCAGCATGAAAAGACTGTGACTGGTAAACATTTTGGTCTCCTATATATAGCTAGGCTGAGGCTGATGGGATAATCACATGCAGGTGCCCAACTCCCCCACCCATCCAGGATCATGGCGTGTGGGCCGCCCGCTGCAGCCCACGTGTGGCTCCCTCGGCGTCCCGGAAGACCGAACGGTCCCGACCACCGTCGTCATCTCCGTTGCAAAACGCGTGACGTCATGACGGCGTGCGCGCGCCGGGCCGCGCACGCGCACACCGCCATAGACACTCCGGAGGTGAACGCGGGACACCGCCGGCAGGGTGAAGCTCGCCACGGCGCCTAGTGATAGACGCCAAGCGGAGCAGACATGGGGGCATGCGGAATATCCACATGCCCCCACCCTGCCGGGAAGTCTCAAGGAGGCCAGGCTCCACCCAGAGGAGGGAGGGAGAATGAAACCGCACCCACCGGGACCTAACAACAATCCCCCAAGCATGAAAACCACATATAAACTAGCATTTTGCATGGTCATGAGATGTACCGAGAAAACAATAATAGATGTTGCATATATTAGACAGGAGCAGAGTGCCAAAGCCCTAACTCCGGACTCCTGCATGAAAGCCAATAGAGTTTAGTCATAAACTACCATGTGAGATATTAAATATCATGCAGTACAGGGGTCTGTTCCTCCTGGTGCATGGAAAGGGAAAGGATTGAATCCCAAATTAGGACAAGATATGTTCAAAAGTTGTATATATGTTAAAATTACATTGGTAAATGCAGGAATCCGAAGGTGGCATAAGACACACTGCTTCCTGTTTTGATCTCTGGTATGTCAAAACGGGGAGGGGTGTTTAACCACCCAAGAAAATTGTAACTAAGGGGAGACATACATGGAAGAGAACAAGGAAGCTGCACACCCCGAAATAGATAAAAGAATTTTGGATTCCCCTAATTGGGCTTTAAAGCAGCAAAATATACCATTACAAAGGTCATTAATAAAACAATTTATTTGGCAAGATGTCCAATGTCATATTTTCATGTGGAATCTAGTACAATGATGAATTCATATTCCATAAAACGGCAAAAATGCATATCACATCATTACATTACATGGTGTAGTAAAATGTCGAAGCCCCGACGCGTTTCGACCTGTATGCGGTCTCTTCAGGGGGCACATCTGAATCTATAAAGCAATACAAATATTGAGAATAGTAGATAATTTTCTAAAAAAGATCACATTGGATAAAACATAATGATGGGTTTTACCGTTGAAGTCAGGTAGACGTGTCTAGTGGGGGCATTGGGGAGCCATGGAGGGGTCCGGGCGGCGCGCAGGCCATCCCCAACCCCCCACCCGGGGAAAGAGCCAGCCCCAAGGGCTTGCAAGGAGCCACACTGATACACGTCCCCCCGGGGGAGCGAGAGACTGAACACCTGCAACAGATATCCATAAGCAGCCATTAGAGAAGTAACATATTTGTGTATAAGTCATCGTTATAAGTATTGATTTAAATTGTATATGGAGACCAAAAATGTGTGTATGTTTTTAGAGATGGTAGTTGAATCACATAAATTAAACAAATAAATAATCAAGTTGAATTAGTATTACTATCAACCCCAATGCAATGTGCAAATAGTGCCTAATGTGTGAGTGAAAATGTGTGCTGTGGGTGAAAAAAGGGGGATCCTAGGGAAAGTGCGTAATGAGGGAAATCATAGTGTGATAGTGTGATGAACCAAGTGTTGGCAAAAAAGTGAAGGGTAAAAAACAAACCAAACAAATACAGTGAGGAAAAGAAAAAAAAAAAAAATGAAGAGCCAACCAAATGGCAGTGTGTGAGGAAAAGAGGGATGTGAAATGGGATAGTGTGACTAAGAAACATATTAAATTTACCTTGTGCTATGTAGAGTTGTATGAGGTGTGTGAAGCTGGTTGGCTTGGCAGAGACCAAGCTGCAATTACTGAAAAAACAGATACCGTTTGTCCTGACCAGCATGAAAAGACTGTTGACTGGTAAACATTTTGGTCTCCTATATATAGCTAGGCTGAGGCTGATGGGATAATCACATGCAGGTGCCCAACTCCCCCACCCACCCAGGATCATGGCGTGTGGGCCGCCCGCTGCAGCCCACGTGTGGCTCCCTCAGCGTCCCGGAAGACCGAACGGTCCCGACCACCGTCGTCATCTCCGTCACAAAACGCGTGACGTCATGACGGCGTGCGCGCGACGGGCGCGCACGCGCACACCGCCATCCCCCTTTTTTCACCCACAGCACACATTTTCACTCACACATTAGGCACTACTTGCACATTGCATTGGGGTTGATAGTAATACTAATTCAACTTGATTATTTATTTGTTTAATTTATGTGATTCAACTACCATCTCTAAAAACATACACACATTTTTGGTCTCCATATACAATTTAAATCAATACTTATAACGATGACTTATACACAAATATGTTACTTCTCTAATGGCTGCTTATGGATATCTGTTGCAGGTGTTCAGTCTCTCGCTCCCCCGGGGGGATGTGTATCAGTGTGGCTCCTTGCAAGCCCTTGGGGCTGGCTCTTTCCCCGGGTGGGGGGTTGGGGATGGCCTGCGCGCCGCCCAGACCCCTCCATGGCTCCCCAATGCCCCCACTAGACACGTCTACTTCACTTCAACGGTAAAACCCATCATTATGTTTTATCCAATGTGATCTTTTTTAGAAAATTATCTACTATTCTCAATATTTGTATTGCTTTATAGATTCAGATGTGCCCCCTGAAGAGACCGCATACAGGTCGAAACGCGTCGGGGCTTCGACATTTTACTACACCATGTAATGTAATGATGTGATATGCATTTTTGCCGTTTTATGGAATATGAATTCATCATTGTACTAGATTCCACATGAAAATATGACATTGGCCAAATAAATTGTTTTATTAATGACCTTTGTAATGGTATATTTTGCTGCTTTAAAGCCCAATTAGGGGAATCCAAAATTCTTTTATCTATTTCGGGGTGTGCAGCTTCCTTGTTCTCTTCCATGTATGTCTCCCCTTAGTTACAATTTTCTTGGGTGGTTAAACACCCCTCCCCGTTTTGACATACCAGAGATCAAAACAGGAACCAGTGTGTCTTATGCCACCTTCGGATTCCTGCATTTACCAATGTAATTTTAACATATATACAACTTTTGAACATATCTTGTCCTAATTTGGGATTTAATCCTTTCCCTTTCCATGCACCAGGAGGAACAGACCCCTGTACTGCATGATATTTAATATCTCACATGGTAGTTTATGACTAAACTCTATTGGCTTTCATGCAGGAGTCCGGAGTTAGGGCTTTGGCACTCTGCTCCTGTCTAATATATGCAACATCTATTATTGTTTTCTCGGTACATCTCATGACCATGCAAAATGCTAGTTTATATGTGGTTTTCATGCTTGGGGGATTGTTGTTAGGTCCCGGTGGGTGCGGTTTCATTCTCCCTCCCTCCTCTGGGTGGAGCCTGGCCTCCTTGAGACTTCCCGGCAGGGTGGGGGCATGTGGATATTCCGCATGCCCCCATGTCTGCTCCGCTTGGCGTCTATCACTAGGCGCCGTGGCGAGCTTCACCCTGCCGGCAGCGTCCCGCGTTCACCTCCGGAGTGTCTATGGCGGTGTGCGCGTGCGCGGCCCGGCGCGCGCACACCGTCATGACGTCACGCGTTTTGCGACGGAGATGACGACGGTGGTCGGGACAGTTCGGTCTTCCGGGACGCTGAGGGAGCCACACGTGGGCTGCAGCGGGCGGCCCACACGCCATGATCCTGGATGGGTGGGGGAGTTGGGCACCTGCATGTGATTATCCCATCAGCCTCAGCCTAGCTATATATAGGAGACCAAAATGTTTACCAGTCAACAGTCTTTTCATGCTGGTCAGGACAAACGGTATCTGTTTTTTCAGTAATTGCAGCTTGGTCTCTGCCAAGCCAACCAGCTTCACACACCTCATACAACTCTACATAGCACAAGGTAAATTTAATATGTTTCTTAGTCACACTATCCCATTTCACATCCCTCTTTTCCTCACACACTGCCATTTAGTTGGCTCTTCATTTTTTTTTTTTTTTTTTCTTTACCTCACTGTATTTGTTTGGTTTGTTTTTTACCCTTCACTTTTTTGCCAACACTTGGTTCATCACACTATGATTTCCCTCATTACGCACTTTCCCTAGGATCCCCCTTTTTTCACCCACACCACACATTTTCACTCACACATTAGGCACTACTTGCACATTGCATTGGGGTTGATAGTAATACTAATTCAACTTGATTATTTATTTGTTTAATTTATGTGATTCAACTACCATCTCTAAAAACATACACACATTTTTGGTCTCCATATACAATTTAAATCAATACTTATAACGATGACTTATACACAAATATGTTACTTCTCTAACGGCTGCTTATGGATATCTGTTGCAGGTGTTCAGTCTCTCGCTCCCCCGGGGGGACGTGTATCAGTGTGGCTCCTTGCAAGCCCTTGGGGCTGGCTCTTTCCCCGGGTGGGGGGTTGGGGATGGCCTGCGCGCTGCCCGGACCCCTCCATGGCTCCCCAATGCCCCCACTATACACGTCTACTTCACTTCAACGGTAAAACCCATCATTATGTTTTATCCAATGTGATCTTTTTTAGAAAATTATCTACTCTTCTCAATATTTGTATTGCTTTATAGATTCAGATGTGCCCCCTGAAGAGACCTCATACAAGTCGAAACGCGTCAGGGCTTCGACATTTTACTACACCATGTAATGTAATGATGTGATATGGATTTTTGCCGTTTTATGGAATATGAATTCATCATTGTACTAGATTCCACATGAAAATATGACATTGGACATCTTGCCAAATAAATTGTTTTATTAATGACCTTTGTAATGGTATATTTTGCTGCTTTAAAGCCCAATTAGGGGAATCCAAAATTCTTTTATCTATTTCAGGGTGTGCAGCTTCCTTGTTCTCTTCCATGTATGTCTCCCCTTAGTTATAATTTTCTTGGGTGGTTAAACACCCCTCCCCGTTTTGACATACCAGAGATTAAAACAGGAAGCAGTGTGTCTTATGCCACCTTCGGATTCCTGCATTTACCAATGTAATTTTAACATATATACAACTTTTGAACATATCTTGTTCTAATTTGGGATTCAATCCTTTCCCTTTCCATGCACCAGGAGGAACAGACCCCTGTACTGCATGATATTTAATATCTCACATGGTAGTTTATGACTAAACTCTATTGGCTTTCATGCAGGAGTCCGGAGTTAGGGCTTTGGCACTCTGCTCCTGTCTAATATATGCAACATCTATTATTGTTTTCTCGGTACATCTCATGACCATGCAAAATGCTAGTTTATATGTGGTTTTCATGCTTGGGGGATTGTTGTTAGGTCCCGGTGGGTGCGGTTTCATTCTCCCTCCCTCCTCTGGGTGGAGCCTGGCCTCCTTGAGACTTCCCGGCAGGGTGGGGGCATGTGGATATTCCGCATGCCCCCACGTCTGCTCCGCTTGGCGTCTATCACTAGGCGCCGTGGCGAGCTTCACCCTGCCGGCGGCGTCCCGCGTTCACCTCCGGAGTGTCTATGGCGGTGTGCGCGGCCCGGCGCGTGCACCCTGTCATGACGTCACGCGTTTTGCGACGGAGATGACGACGGTGGCCGGGACCGTTCGGTCTTCCGGGACGCCAAGGGAGCCACACGTGGGCTGCAGCGGGTGGCCCACACGCCATGATCCTGGATGGGTGGGGGAGTTGGGCACCTGCATGTGATTATCCCATCAGCCTCAGCCTAGCTATATATAGGAGACCAAAATGTTTACCAGTCAACAGTCTTTTCATGCTGGTCAGGACAAACGGTATCTGTTTTTTCAGTAATTGCAGCTTGGTCTCTGCCAAGCCAACCAGCTTCACACACCTCATACAACTCTACATAGCACAAGGTAAATTTAATATGTTTCTTAGTCACACTATCCCATTTCACATCCCTCTTTTCCTCACACACTGCCATTTGGTTGGCTCTTCATTTTTTTTTTTTTTTTTTCTTTTCCTCACTGTATTTGTTTGGTTTGTTTTTTACCCTTCACTTTTTTGCCAACACTTGGTTCATCACACTATCACACTATGATTTCCCTCATTACGCACTTTCCCTAGGATCCCCCTTTTTTCACCCACAGCACACATTTTCACTCACACATTAGGCACTACTTGCACATTGCATTGGGGTTGATAGTAATACTAATTCAACTTGATTATTTATTTGTTTAATTTATGTGATTCAACTACCATCTCTAAAAACATACACACATTTTTGGTCTCCATATACAATTTAAATCAATACTTATAACGATGACTTATACACAAATATGTTACTTCTCTAACGGCTGCTTATGGATATCTGTTGCAGGTGTTCAGTCTCTCGCTCCCCCGGGGGGACGTGTATCAGTGTGGCTCATTGCAAGCCCTTGGGGCTGGCTCTTTCCCCGGGTGGGGGGTTGGGGATGGCCTGCGCGCTGCCCGGACACCTCCATGGCTCCCCAATGCCCCCACTAGACACGTCTACTTCACTTCAACGGTAAAACCCTTCATTATGTTTTATCCAATGTGATCTTTTTTAGAAAATTATCTACTATTCTCAATATTTGTATTGCTTTATAGATTCAGATGTGCCCCCTGAAGAGACCGCATACAGGTCGAAACGCGTCGGGGCTTCGACATTTTACTACACCATGTAATGTAATGATGTGATATGCATTTTTGCCGTTTTATGGAATATGAATTCATCATTGTACTAGATTCCACATGAAAATATGACATTGGACATCTTGCCAAATAAATTGTTTTATTAATGACCTTTGTAATGGTATATTTTGCTGCTTTAAAGCCCAATTAGGGGAATCCAAAATTCTTTTATCTATTTCGGGGTGTGCAGCTTCCTTGTTCTCTTCCATGTATGTCTCCCCTTAGTTACATTTTCGGCCAAGGCAGGCGCCAAGCTCAGCCAGTTCCAGGTCAAGACAGACTGGAGCGTTTCTGACACGGAGCTATTCTGCCGCCATTTCTCAGGCCTCCGCTCACCGCTGTGCACCATTTGCCAGTCCACTACCCACATGGTGAATTGGTGCTCTGAAGCAACTAAAAAATGCCCCTTCTACTCTCCTTCCTCCTCCGGCACCAGTCAGGGCCTCCCGGCCCCCAGTCAATCACGACCAGATTAGACTAGGATGGCCTATCTTTTCTCTAGGAGGAGCTCCCATTTGTAACAATTTTAATCACGGTGGATGCTTCCATAGCCGGTGCAGGCTACTACATATTTGCACAGCATGCCATAAAGCTCATTCGAGCACCACCTGTCAAGTCAAACAGGAGGGAAAGTCTTGACTAGGCCACATAGATGTCAGCTGGTTGGGGTTCTACGTCTCTACACACCCCACTCCCTCACTGGTCATATTGCTGGTGCACGGCTTCACAAAAGGGTTCCACACTGGCCTAATCACTTTACCCCTTATTGCACGAGTGCAGGAACCTCCAGTCAGCAGCCATCAACACACAAGCAATTCACTCACTCACTGCCGTCAGAAGTGGATAAAGGCCTTATTATTGACCCCTTCCCACAGTCACATTTTCCCAGTCTGGAGAGTGAGCCCTATTGGGCTTGTCAAGGGCAAGTTCAGTAATAAAATCTGCTTAGTGTATGACTTGTCTGTGCCTCATTTTTCCCACATCCCCAGCCTGAACTCCCTGATTCGATCCGAGGAGTTTTCCCTCAAGTATGCCTCAGTTGACTTGGCCATCCAAACCATCATTGGGATAGGTCCCGGCGCCTGGCTATCCAAAGTAAATATATCTGATGCTTCTCCCTATCGAACCGTCCCTCTGGCAGTGGCACGGCATTAAGTGGAGGGAGTCCTACTACTTCGCTACCAAGTTGACCTTCGAGTCCAAGAGCAGACTGTTGCTGTTCAACATTTTCGCTCAGGCCCTCACATGGATTCTGTCTCACCAGGCCCGCTGTCACTCGGTCATCCCCTACCTTGATGACTTCCTGCTTATCAAGCAACCAGGCACACCCCCCTGGCAGATCTAGACAAGTTAAGAATAGTTTTTAGCAACCTCAACGTGCCCATAGCCAGAGGTGGGGGACTCGAGTCACATGACTTGACTCGAGTCGGACTCGAGTCACCTGTTTGAGGACTTGCGACTTGCTTGACGAAATTAAATAAATAACTCGACTTGACTTTGACTTGCCACTAATGACTTGCGACTTGACTTTGACTTGGACTATTTGACTTGCAATGACTTGCAATGACTTGGCACCACCAGTGCTGTGTCTTGGCCTAGGCAAAAGCCTCCCCCCCACAAAAGAAAGCTCCCCCGAGTCCCGGCTTCTGCCCGCACAAATACAGCTTGCTAACATTGTGGGCGGGGATCGGATAGGTGTCCACGAGCGGCGCTTGCAGTGTTTGCGGCCACCGCAGACTTTTTTTTAATTTGATGATGACTGCACTGCAGTCTCTCCTCCTAGGCTGTACAGGTCTCTGTATTCCGTCCGGCTAAGCCGCGGCGCCGCCCCCCTTCTGCTGCGGAGTGATCTCTGAGGGAGGGGCTGGGCTTTTGTGCATGTGTGCAGAGCCAGCAGCATGAGTCGCGGGCCTCAAGGTGGGAGAGGAAGAAGGAACTGGAAGTTGCCCAAGGAGCCAGCCAAGCCTAGCTGACTGACTGAATCTGAGTGGAGTCCAGTCCAGCAGCCATAGAGTAAGTCATGGCAGACTATTATTCTTCTACTGAGGGGGCACTGGAGCAGGGACAGTCACACGACTCAGGGAGGAACTGGTCTGGGAATGGGGGTCAGTGCAGTGGTTGTCGCAGCGCAGAAGAAAAAGCACACAGCCGAGGAGGAGGAAACAGATTTGCAGAAGCTGCAGGTTTGTTTGATGCAGTGCCAAGCAAATGCTTCCCTGAAAACTTCCCTGCAAACTTTGCAGGGAAGCATTAGCTTTGCTTGGCACTGCATCAAAACAGACCTGCAGCTTCTCAAATCTGCACTAGTGATGTAGCAGCTAGCAGGTCCCTGGCCTGTACTGATGATTGCAGGATGCAGATATGATTGCAGATGCAATCAATCATCAATATCATTGCACATGCTAAAACTATGAAACCTAGGTAGGTACAAACTTTCTTTCCTTGTTTTCTCCTCCTCCTCGGCTCTGTGCTTTTTTCTCCTGCGCTGCGACGGCCACTGCACTGACCCCCAGTTCCAGACCAGTTCCTCCCTGCAATAAGTGCTCCATGCATGCGTACTACAAACTCATTAAACAGTCCACATCCAGTGAAAGTTCATGTACTGCAGTGCTCCATGCATGCTGAAATCAATGCAATCTTTAGCACTGGTCACTGTATTGGTGTCACTGGTGCCCAAAAAGTGTCACTATGAGTCACTAATGTAATATTCTAATCTGGAATGATAAACGTGTCACTGTTTTAAACAAGGTTAGGTTAGGACCGTATATATATAATACATTAAAAATAGTTCTGTAAGTACTAGTGTACTAAGCAACACCTTAATTTCTGGCAGTGCCTGGGCCGTCCCGACAGCAAACTCTGGATCCGTCCCTGACAGAAAAAAGCACTAAGCAGTTTTGTTAATGTTGAAAATAAAACAAAACCTTTCCTGAAAACTGACTTTTAACTCATTTAAAGGATGGAAATGGGGTAGATCAGTATTTTGACTTAATTTGTGACTTGACCAAAATAAATGACTTGACTTGACTTGCTTGACTTCTAGCAGGGACTCGACTTGACTTGATTGCTTTTCGCCACAGTAACTTGGGACTTGCATATGACTTGAAGGTTAAGACTTGAGACTTGCTTGTGACTTGCACATGTGTGACTTACTCCCATCACTGCCCATAGCCGAGCACAAAGTAGAAGGACCGGCACATTCTATTACCTTTTTAGGTGTCACTCTCGACACGCAAGCTATGCAAGCTAGCCTGCCTCTTGACAAACTAGCTTGTATCAGGGCAACTATCCACGACTTCACCCAGTCGCAAGGGTGCACCGGGAGGCAGTTGCAGTCCTTACTAGGGATGATGAACTTTGTGATGAGGATTATTCCTCAAGGACGGTCCTTCATATCACGACTTTTAGTCTTTCTCACACCAGTACAAGACCCAGACTGAATTCTCAAACTAGATCAAGCAGCAGTAGCAGACTTGGCTATGTGGGACAAGTTCCTCACCAGCTGGAATGGCATTTCAATGTTCATTCCGGCAGTGTCAGACGAGTCCCCACAGGTGGTCACCGATGCCGGAGCCTCCACTGGCTTCGCGGCCATATTTTGCCACCACTGGTTTGCCAAATCTTGGCCCCCAGAAATTCTCTTAACCACTTCCCGACCAGCGCACGCCGATGTACGTCGGCAGAATGGCACGGACAGGCAAATGGGCGTACAGGTACATCCCTTTAAATTTGCCGCCGAGCCATTGCGTGTGTACCGCCAGCGCTATTTGTATAGCACTGATTGCTGTATAAATGACAATGGTCCCAAAAATGTGTCAAAATTGTCCGATGTGTCTGCCATAATGTCGCAGTCACGATAAAAATCACTGATCGCCGCCATTACTAGTAAAAAAAAATTATTAATAAAAATGCCATAAAACTATCCCCTATTTTGTAAACGCTATAACTTTTGTGCAAACCAATCAATAATCGCTTATTGCGATTTTTTTTTACCAAAAATACGTAGAAGAATACATATCGGCCTAAACTGAGGAAAAAAATGTTTTTTTTATACATTTTTGGGGGATATTTATTATAGCAAAATGTAAAAAATAATGCGTTTTTTTCAAAATTGTTGCTCTATTTTTGTTTATAGCGCAATAAATAAAAACCGCAGGGGTGATCAAATACCACCAAAAGAAAGCTTTATGTGTGGGAAAAAAAGGACATCAATTTTGTTTGGGAGCCACGTCGCACGACCGTGCAATTGTCAGTTAAAGCGACGCAGTGACGAATCACAAAAAGTGCTCTGGTCTTTGACCAGCAAAATGGTCCGGGGCTTAAGTGGTTAATCCCCGGTTTTACCCAGTACTCATCTCTCTTCGAGCTATATCCCATTGTCGCAGCTGCCCAGGTCTGGGGCCTCATGTGGACAAAACAGACGGTGCTTTTCACCACAGATAATCAGACCACGGCTGACATCATTAATAAAGGTAGATTCCAAGTCTCTCCCCATCATGTCCTTCCTGCGCAGGCTGGTGCATCACTACTCCATTAAATTTTTTTCTGTAGACATATTCCAGGCAAATACAATATCGCTGCTGATGCTCTGTCCCGTTTCAACCTTACTTTGTTTTTCCAGCAGGAGACTGGAGCCGACCCAACGACTACTCCTGTCCCACCCTGGTCGTTGCTGACGATGGATTAAAATCGCACCTTGCCAACGCAACCCAGCTCATCAACCAATCCTTGGCACGCAACACATTGAAGGCCTATCGCACTGCTTGGAACACTTACCACAAGTTTTTGGCCTCTTGCCCAGAAGCAGCAATAGGCTACGTTAGACATGTCCTAGCCTTCATATCATATTGCCATATCCAGCAAGCCCTTGCATACAACACGATCAGGCTATACCTATCCAGCGTCCAGCATTTTCTATCATTACAGGACCCCAGTAGACTGTCAGTATTCTCGGCCCATGCAGTCAAGTCACTCCTACGAGGCATACAGAAGCACCAATCTGTGGCCAGTGGCAAACGTCTACTGTCCTGTCTATCCAACCAATCTGAAGATAGTCCACTGCTACCCTTTCTAACCAGCCCCTTTAGTGGCAGCCAGTTTGTCAAGCATGTCAGGAACCTCCTAAGCAACTTGGGCTTCAAACCCAGTTAGTTCTTTGGACATTCCTTCCAGATTGGAGCAGCCTCAGCTGCCTCCCAACATGGAGTACCAGACCACGTAATCAAGAAACTAGGCCGATGGAAGTCCGCTTGCTTTGTCACCTACATACCAAATCTTCAGGAAGAAATGGCACAAGCCTTCACCAAGCTGGCTCAATAACCACAAGAAATCAATAAAGAGCTATTTCCCTATCTGAGTCTTTTGTCCCCTTTTCTTGGCATACCGAACAGACTATCAAGGCACACTTCAGGTCTATTTATGTTGTAAGTCTTTTTGCATGTTTATGTGATTCACATCTCTTTAGGTCATAGGGCCACGACCATAAATAAGAAGGCCAGTATGGTGGCCTGAACTTATGGGAGGAGCCCAGAGGGTATTTAAGCAGCCCACTCGCCCATACTCATTGTCGGTTCCAGTGCACGATACCATCCCGCCCCCTTCCCTTTTTCAGGGCACTTTTTAACACATCCTTCTTCACAAACTACCCATTACTTATCTCCTGTATGCCCCCTTTTCTTGGCATACCGACCAGACCATCAAGGCACACTTCAGGTCTATTTATGTTGTAATTCTTGTCGTATGTTTATGTGCTTCACATCTCTCTCGGTCGTAGGGCCACAACCATAAGTATATATATATATATATATATATATATACACACACAAGTTATATATGCATATATATATATACACACACACACATTATATATAAAACATACACACATTATATATATATATATATATATATATATATATATATATATATATATATATATGACAGGGGGACATGGTTACTGTCTTGGGGGGTCTGATCGAGGTAGAAGGAGGTTATTAATCTTCCTCCTTCCTCCTCAGTTCCCCCTGGGATACTCTGTTCACTCCCCGATTCTCCACCTTTGAGCTGGTGAATCGGGGAGTGTGAATTCTGACTCAGATCACCAGTGAAGTGCTGAGATCTCAGCTTCATAAACTGACCATTTCTGTATCAGTGAAGATATGTGTGGGTAGGGGCAAGTGGCGCTACCTATATGGGTACGTATCTGTTATGTATTAGCTATATAGCTCAAAATTAATTATGTGCTCTCCTAGTAGTGAATAAGTGTGCTTGGGCAAACCCGTGTAATAAAGTGTATATATGCCCAATGGGATAATTATCCCGTAACAAGAAAACCAGTTTACCACCAAAGTGTATATGTATATACAAATGTGACAGAAAATATCATCAGTACCATTAATTGTAAATAATAAATAAATATGACTGCACGCAACTCTCTCCTATTCTATAAAGGATTAACCTTATTTTACAATTCGTTCTTATACTTCCTCCAGTGGCTAATATAGAGTCTTTTATCCGTCCACATCCAGTGCCATCCACTGGTTACATATTGCCACTAAATATCCATTGTGCACAATTAACGTGACCAACCAATATATATATATATATAAATAAAAAAATGTGTATATAAATTGATCCGTTGTTTCAAAAATATACCAGTTGTAACACAGTTGTAATATATAAAAAATATAAAAAATTGTGGATAAAAATCAATATTATGAAAGTTCTATCTTGAAGATATTTCATTCAAAAAATTCCTGCGTGAAGTGACTGTGGTGATGACAGTTGAAATCCAGTGACTTAGGTGCTCCCCCTCAAGGGTCCCCACTCACCCGCTCCCTGCACCCCTGCAGGGGTAAAAAGCATCTGGTATCCTCGATACTTTCTTGGAATCCGATGTGGTTGTCCAATGGGGTTATCCTTAGGGGGCTTCCACTCCAGGTGTAACTGTCCTTCAGGTTTAGGCTTTATCCTCATATAAAAGAAAACAGGGCTCCCATCGTGTGATAACGTATTGTATTTATTTAAAATATTATTAGGTCCAATGACCAGTATTATAAAAATAAATATAAAAGTTAAAAACCAATTCACACTCCCGAAGAAGTGAAAATATCACACTGCGTAGGGGAGATCAAGCCCGGAGAGGAGCTCGTGGATATAAGCCAAACAGCTGAGTGGCGTGCGCCTCAGCTGCGCTCCACGCTCTCTCCGACTTCCGCGTATGACGTAGGTCCATAGCTCCGCCTTACGCGTTTCGTCATTGACGTTCTCAAAGGCGTACCCAGATCACCAGTGAAGTGCTGAGATCTCAGCTTCATAAACTGACCATTTCTGTATCAGTCAATGAAGATTCTCAGTGTGTGGAGATCATCAGCGGGAGAACATGTTCAAATTTGTTCTCCCCCGATTATCTGTTTCATAAACCGTTTAAGGACTGTGATCAGTGGTGATCCTCGGAAACACTGCTGTTCACTGCTTCATAAAAGGACACCACTGTTTGAAAGTGCACTTATACTTAAAGGGTATGATAGCTAGGAGGTGCAACTTTTCCTTGATGCCCTATGCATGTGCATATTTTGTTTAAAGTGTTACTATCAATTTAATGATTTCAAAATACAGTTACATTCCTAGCATGCCGAAAATGCAGTCACATTAGTTCACTTCAGGTTGCCCCCTTTTTCAGGTATAGCTGTAAATGTAAAACATTAAAAATAAGTGTCTATACTGTTTAAAATTCAGTAATACACTGCCTCACACTGATCTTTACAGCATCAGTTGCTCTCCATTTTAGGCAATTTTAGGCACTGCCGAGTTTGTAGAGGCCGATCTGCTGACAGCTTTAAAGCAGAATTAAACCCTCCTATTTTTCACAGCCAAGGACACTTCTTCTGTTTGATCTGCAACTGCCATGATACTGCACATGTGATCAGTTATGACACCAGCCATTTGACAGTTTAGTTGAGGACACAAGCAAGTGTGACAGTTAGCAATCCTGGCATTCCAGGAATGTAACTGTTTTTTGAAACCGTTACATCAATGGGTTTACTTCTGCTTCATGATTTAGACCCCTTTCACACTGAAGGCGTTTTTTAGGGCGTTTTAGCGCTAAAAATAGTGCCTGTAAAGTGCCTGAAAAACGCCTCCCATGCCAGCCCAGTGTGAATGCCCAAGTGCTTTTACACTGGGGTGGTGCGCTTTCGGGATGTTACAAAAAGTCCTGCAAGCAGCATCGTTGGGGCAGTTTGGGAGCGCTGTATACAGCGCTCCTAAACAGCCCCTGCCCATTGAAATGCTTGGGCAGCACTTCTGATGCACCTGAAAAGCGTTTCGAAACGCCACAACATGGGCTCTTTTAACCCTTTTTTCGCCCGATAGCAGGGCGCTTTTAACCCCCGCTAGCGGCGAAAAAGCTAAAACAATGGTAGAGCACTGCTAAAACGAGCAATGCTTTACTGCTAACGCAGCGCGGCCCCAGTATGAAAGCAGCCTTACAGCTGTTAAGGGGCTCTGGGCTTCAACAAAATGGCAGCCTCCAGCAAGAAGAAACAAGAACAATACTGGAGGAAAATTACTGCACACACTAATTTTGGTAGCATAATAATTAATGTGGAATGTATGTTCCTTGCTAAAGAACATTATTTTTTATCAAGTTCTGCTTTCAATAGAATTGTTTTTATACCAGAGTTTAGTGTACTTTAAATACTTCTCCTATGGCTGTGTTGCTCACATCCCCATTTCTTCTCCTGTTGCTGTCCCCTGTGTAGTGTCCGCTACCTATTCTGCTTATTCTGTTTGGGGGGTTGGCCCCATTCACACTGTCTAAGATGATGCCTGTAAGTGCACTGAAGATCTATGAAAATGCCATGGCAGTCCAGAAAGTAGACAAGTCACAGCTTGTGAGTCATGTCTCTCAGCTATACAGTGGCTGTTCTCTAGGCTGCCAATAGGCACCTTAGTCCCAGCAGAGAGACATGTGAGGGTCCACTGGAGAATCCTTCAGTTCTCCGGCAGGATAGACCGAACCTCAGCCTGTATGTTTTCAGCCTGTATGTTTTTTTTCATTTACAATACATTTTTACTTTCATGCAATCTGCTAAATGAACTGCAGGTGTCAGCAAAAGCTGTATATTGCAATCTGGTTTATATAATGTAGAACAAAAGATATATAAGCCTTCTTAGCACTAATAGAATCAAGACAGTCAAATCAGGCAAGTGTATTCTTGTATTCATTAACCCTAATGAATACATCAACTCTGCACTGATATCCTGTTGCACTCGGTTTGTAATTTCTTGCTTACTTTAGTTAAAATAAACCTGAAAACTTTTTCTTGAAAACTTACAATGATTTTATTTTCTGCGTATAGAATGTGCTAGAGAACTGTTCAACATAGAATCAAGAAGAATGAATATTATATAGAGGGTAGTCAGTTCACAAGATCCGGTTTAATGTTCTATTAAATGACTAGATTCTAGGTTTGAGAGGTGATCAGAGAGCCAGCCTTGGGTATAAAGTATTCAGCATTATTCTGATACAGCTAAATGTTTTTTTCATTTTGCTTAAAGTGGGTTAGACCCTTATTCATGTTTTTATTGCTGTCTGTATCTTCATCACAAGTCTGTGATGGCAGGCACATACACACTGGTCAACAGCTCTTTAGGAGACTCTTTGGTCAGGTCTCAGCTGCTAATTGCAAATTGAGCCAACATGCAATTTTTTGAGTGTTCTGTAGCACTCAGAGGGTTTGCTTCTAGGATAGCAGCTAGATTGCACCACCTAACTGCAGTATAAATTTTATATTACACATGGCAGTTATCATCTTAAGAGGGTCAACACCTGTAAGCTGGTAATTCTGCCTTGTGCTCTTTCTCTTGCATCTGAAGGCTGTATACCCTGCGCCTGACTTTCTGTATTGCCCGCTAAATATCCTACACATTACAAAATATTTAACATTTGTCTGCAATTTCACATTTGTAGTACCATGGGACTGACCAAGTAAAAAGCAGAAATTAAACATCTGGTCCAGCCAGCCATCAGTTGAAAGCCTTGAGATGCCCACAGGGAGCACAGCTTATTTGCTCACTGCTCAGTTTTGCATACATGCTTTGCTGTAATGCACCAGTTTGCCTTGGTCACCTTTGTCAGTAACCTGATGATCTGACAAACCCCTGATTGTGATGTAGGAGAGAACATTTCAAACACACCCACTGCTTATTGTCCATACTATGAGACTGGTGTATGGCTTATCTCGGAGTCATTTAGCTGTTTGCTCAACCTAATCTGACTTGGTCTTTTCCAGTTTAGGGCAAAAATATTTGTGTTGTTGTTTGGAGTGTTACCTGGTATTTGCAATTAAAAAAATATGAAATGTGTAATTATGTAATGTAATGTAATGTAAATTATGTAATTATGTAATGTAATGTAATGTAAAAAATATGTAATGTTATATATATATATAGATATATATAGAGATATATATAGAGATATAGATATATATCTCTATATATATCTATATCTATAGATATATATAACAAAAATACACCTCCTGCACAAAAATTTAGTTCCCAGTAAGGGGATTGAGAATAACTCCACGTCATGGGGATGTAGCCACAGGCCTTGCTTCCCTCTCAGACGGGATGTCCTGAAGCCCCTACAAAACATGGACAAAATATGGCGCACCAGCTTAGTGCATTATCCCACAAGATTTATTGAAAAGCAATTGTTTAAAATTATACTCACAAACAAGTGAATTAAAATTGAAACATCAAGCTGCTGATTTTTAGCCCTGTTGTCCATGACACAGCTCAAACCAAAGTCCAGGGGGACCACAACAGGGCCCTTACTGGCTGATGCATTTTGATAGCTACACCTTCTGGCTCTGAGGAAGAAGGTGTAACCTTTGAAACGTGTCAGCCAGTAAGGACCCTGCTGAGGTCCATCTGGACTTTGGAGTGAATTGTATCGTGGACTACAGGGCTAAAAATGAGTAGCTTTGTTCTTTTAAATTTGGTCCAACTTTCCCAAACTTCCCCTATTTTTCCACTCTCATCCCACTCACCACATCGCAGTTGTTCCATTTTATCTCTGTATTCAACTGTTCTCAACCATTCACCTACTACAGGGCACTCTTGTTCCTGCCAATGTAGTGAAATTAAGCTTTTAGCAGCATTTGATAATTGTGGTATCAAAGTATTTTTATAATGTTTTATTGGGGTCTCTATACGATGGAATAGGCATACCCATGGATCTTCAGGTATTTCTATTTTTATAATCTCCTTAATCAGAGATAACGCTTTTTTCCAATATTTTTTTTAATTTTGGGACAATCCCACCAAATGTGAGCCATATTTCCTAGAGTGTTACAGCCTTGCCAGCAGTTTGGTGATTTTCCTGTTTGATACTTATGAACTTTATCTGGGGTTATATACCATCTAGATAAACATTTATAGTTCATGTCTGTGGTATTTATATCCACTGTGGAACTATGTACCATTTTTATAATTCTTCTTAATTGAAACTCATTCACCCAGGCTCCCAATTCCTTTTCCCATTATTCGATGTATGGCAGTTTTTCTGTCTTTTTTCATTTGTTTCTTTAGTCCACTCTATTACTCGTGAATCATGATATTAATATTGCATTATAGTATTTTTCAACATCGGCACAGCTAAGCCCCCTTGCAGTATATTCCTACTTAATACCGAGAACTATATTCTCTGTTTTCTATTCTGCCAGAGGAAGAAGGTGTATCCTTCGAAACGTGTCAGCCAGTAAGGACCCTGCTGTGGTCCCCCTGGACTTTGGATTGAATTGTGTCATGGACTACAGGATTAAAATAAGTAGCTTGATGCACAATTTTATTTCACTTGTTGTGAGTATAATTTTAAAGGATTGCTTTTCAAAAAATATGGGACAATGCACTAGGCTGATGCCCTCTTTTGTTTATGTTTTGTAGTTATTGTTACATATATACCTGATTAAATATTAATAACTTCTTTACAATAATTAGTTTAGTACTAAACATAACTCGTGGTGTCATGATGTCAGTGAGACCTGTTGGATTTAAATGTTGGTTCTGCTTCGGTAAAAATGTAGCACCAGACAAATGTTTTTATTTATAACCTGGATAATCTGGAAGGGTTGGATACAGTGTTTAGTTTGAATCGCTCTCTGTGTCCTCATCTGGCAGTCTTTCTTGCACTTTCTGTCCCCAGAAACGCAACATGCAGTGGAAATTTCCCCATAATGAGGTAAAACCCCACCTCTGAGAGTTGAGACTTTTGATTTGTTAATAAAACTAACATTTGCTTAAGTCCTACGACTGAGCAATATTTATAGTTTTATTGATTTTACATAGTAATTCATTCATTTAATTTAGTTAACGAAGTTCAGTTGCCATTTTCATCTGTTGTTTCTTTATTTCATTATTTTATTATAAATATTGTTTAAACTGGGTGCTGTTTTTTGTTCTTTATGGGTCAGGGGAAAGCCCTTATCATGCTATTTTGTACTTTGTCAAAGTGTAATAACAAAATTATTTGCAAAAAAAAAAAAAAGGTACTACCTGTGATTTTGCAGTTCTTCCTCAAAGCCAGGTCTTTAAAGCATACCTTTGTCCTACCTTAATATTTTCATCTCATTTACAAAGCTCTGGAGCAACTGCACTTGCAAATCCACCCCATTTTTTACTCATTGGGATGGATTTACTAAAGGCAAGTAGTTGCCCTATGCAGTTGCACTCATTGTTCTTAGTAAATGTGCTTAAAGTTTCACTTTGTAAAGAATACCCAATCAGTCACAAGGAAAAAAAAAAAAAAGAAGCATTTTGCTTACACATGACTGGATGATGGAAATCAGCAGAGCTTTGCCACATTTACTAAGAGCTAATGCACTTGGAATGTGCACTGTCTAGTTGCCTTTAGTAAATCCAGCCCATTGAATTGGTGTAAGGCATCACTGTATTTTTTAGGCTGGATGGCCCTTGTATGACTTCTTTAATTTTTAATCCAGTTAACATAAAAAGTGCTTGAAAATAGAAAGCTCAACATATTGTATTAATACAGATTGAAAGCATTATGTTATAAATCAGGAAGAACACCTGTAAGAACATTGAAACAGTAGCTATTGATTGACATTATGCTCTCTCTGTATCTCCAGATAAATCTTGTATTAAATTTGTTATGTTTACAACTACCGGCTCAGGATGCACTTGACCTAGCTGACTTGCACTTTTAATTAATGCATGCCTTTCCATCAGAGTCTTCATATTTCTTTCTATACCACATAGATTATAAGCTCTTCAGGGCAGGGTCTCTCTACTAATTGAGTAAACTTTATATCCTAATTATTAACTACTTCTTCTACTATTAGATTTCTTGGTACACTGTATACCTGTTAGCAAAATGACATACTTTTAGCTTAGGAAGCAGAACAAGAACACCAATATAATAATGCATTTTTATTGTCATATCACAAGATTCTAGAAATAAAAATTAATTGAAATCTTGTGAAATTGCAATTTACCCAAACACCTCATAAAACCAAACTGTATAAGCCTGGCTCCTTTGGCTGTGTAAATAGCACTCTCTTCTTTTAACATGCTTTGGTAATTGGAATGTTCAAAGTCCAACCCTTTGACCTGTTTATTCATCCAATTGGCAAACATGTAATATATGTTAAAATGTTGCAGTCTGTGAAAGCACAGGATAATGGGTCTCAGCACTGGGACCTTAAGGTGTTGTAAATGAGGGCAGAGATGAACGTTATTTCTGTTTTACATTACCTTTATTTGCTCCCCCATTCAGCACTTAGTGCTGCCAGTGTTCAGCACTGGGCAAAACCAATTCCAGTTTGATGAACTTGGCCCCTAGGGTTTGGGGCGTTTTAAATAGCATTCAGTCCCATTAACCTGTTCTGCCTGTTACCTTCCAGAAACTTAGGACTTTGCTCAACAGTTTATTATTTTATGCCAGAAAGGCTATCCTTTTACATTGGAAAAAGCCCAACGCTCCCACACTGTCATTCTGGAAGGGTCTGGTGAACTCAATGATACCACTCTACAGAGCCACTTATGTTTCTAGAGGTTGTATGAAAAAAATTGACAAAGTATGGCAAATTGGGTTATCCACATCCTCTACTATGGGGGGGTGTAGTTGGGTAATTTCTGAGCAGGAGTACAGTCTGATTACTATTAGAGGCCCTCTTCACCCCTGTCTGCCCTTAATAGGTACTTAGGAGCCCGTAAATTGGTACTGGTTTAGTTTAGTCCTTAACCACTTGCCAACCAGCCGCCATCATTATATGGCGGCAGGTCGGCATGTTCCAGCAAATTGCTGTAGCTGTATGGCGGCTCCTTTAAGAGCCATAGCAGGTGCGCTCACGGCAGAGAACCCAATGCGCGTGGCCGGCAGTCGCAATGTCCACCAGCCACCCGCGATCACAGGCACGAGAGTCAGAACGGGGATCTGTGTATGTAAACACACAAATCCCCATTCTGACAGGAGAGGAGAGACAGATAGTTTGTTACTACTAATTAGGAACGGCGATCTGTCTCCTCCTCTAGTCAGTCCCATCCCCGCACAGTTATAAACACACACGAGGGAACACATTTAACACTTTGATCGCTCCCTAGTGTGAACCCCTTCCCTGCCAGTGACATTTACACAGTAATCAGTGCATTTTTATAGCACTGATCGCTGTATAAATGTCAATGGTCCCAAAAAAGTGTCAAAGGTGTCTGATCTGTCTGCCACAGTGTCACAGTCCAGCTAAAAATTGCAGATCGCCGCCATTACTAGTAAAAAAAAATAAATAATAAAAATGCCATAAATCAATTCCCTATTTTGTAGACTGTATAACTTTTAGGCAAACCAATCAATATACACTTATTGGGATTTTTATTAACAAAAATATGTAAAAGAATACATATCGGTCTAAACTAATGAAGAAATTTGTTTTTTTTTTCCTTTTTTGGGGAATATTTATTATAGCAAAAAGTAAAAAATATTGTTATTTTTTCAAAATTGAGGCTCTTTTTTGTTTATAGCACAAAAAATAAAAACCGCAGAGGTGATCAAATACCACCAAAAGAAATCCCTATTTTTGAGAAAAAAAGGACATCAATTTTGTTTGGGTACAGCGGCGCATAACCGCACAATTGTCAGTTAAAGGGACACAGTGCCGTATCGCAAAAAATGGCCTGGTCATTAAGGGGGCAAATACTTCTGGTCCTTAAATGGTTAAAGTGGTAATAGTTTTCATGGCATTTTTCACCCTACAACAGCCCTAATGATCTACTTGGAATTACTGTTACACTTTTTTCTCAGGTTTATTCTTTGGTGCATTTTTGACCTGAAATAAATGCTGCATAGGTTGTTGGAGACGAGTTGGAGGGGGAGGTGTGGGTGGGAGAGGGGGGTTTGCAGGGGTTTAGGAATGTTAGTTGGTCTATGTTAGTTAGTAGGAAGTAGAATTGACTTCTGTAACTATTATGTTGGGCCCTGCGAGGCCGGTTAAGGTGGCATTGATCTTGTGGCTAAGCTACTATGTTTTTCATGCATTTTTCTTAAAATTAAAAAAAAATAAATAAACAAACAGAGTGGTGTCCGAGGAAGCACAGCATGGTGGGTCTCTCAGACTTGGGTTATTCAAGGACTTTAATCAAGCAGATTGAAGACACATAGAAAGCTGTTTTTACATATTGCATTACAGTCATCTGCTCCCTCATTCAATACACTATAGGACTTTCTTTTTACATTTGTAATCCTTCAACTTGATCCCACAATTTTAATTAGTGTTTTTGTTTTTCCTCATACCTTGAAATTTTTAATTTTCAAAGATGTTTGACAAAGACAATGCTTTGGGTAGTTTACCTTCCTTATTGTGTATTTTATAGGCCTTTAGGTAGAACAATTACAATGTGTAAGGGCTGTGTAGCCACTCAATTGCTCTGCATTAGACTAAAAAACCTGAATCTTTGTATATTGGTCTTGTGTTTAGGGATGCTTTTGATGACCTTGGTTTCACTAAAGCATGAGGCATAAAAGCATATGCATAAAAGACCTGTCACAGATGCAGTAACGGGATGACATTATTGCATTATGATTACATTTAAGTAATATAGTTGGACTGATTTAAAGTCATAGAAGCACATCCCCAAAGATATCCTATTAAAATATACAATTCAGAATATTAGACTTTAAAGGTAGCAGTAATCAGAAGTACAT
This sequence comes from Aquarana catesbeiana, assembly GCF_042186555.1. Lineage (NCBI taxonomy): Eukaryota > Metazoa > Chordata > Amphibia > Anura > Ranidae > Aquarana > Aquarana catesbeiana. The sequence continues at coordinate 352,510,505 of NC_133329.1, read as the reverse complement.
TAATGAAAATAATTATAAAAAAAAAACAACAGATTTTCTGACTTCTTTGTCATATTAAGACATTAATAAAATCCTATTTCTCAGGAGTGCACGCCATTACAAAATTCTGTTTTTCTCTATTACACGCGTATCTCTAAATACAGAAACCTCCTACTGTCTCCAGACCTCCCTACTGTTCGATTGATCTCAGATACATTGCATCTAATACTGCATATTATTATCTATTATTCAGCTGTCATTCCATTTTCTAGACAATACTTGTGGAGGGATGTGACCACTTCTCAACACCTTTTCCAGGTGCTTCTTCAGGAAAAATCTGCTGGCAATGGCACACAAATCTGCTGGCTATGGCATGTACTTCTGATTATTGTTACCTTTTAAGTCCAAGGTTATAAATTGTTTGTTTTAGTATTGCATTATGATGTCATATTTGCATTCAAGCCAAAAGGAACAAAGGTTAGATACATTGCCTTCAATGAAGTCTAATAATCACACAGAGTAAGCTAAATTAACTAAGTAGTTGACGTGCTGAAGAAAAGTCTTCTTACTGGAATGTCTCCAGTCATTCAGTGCAGCACAATGATTAAGGTAATGGTTAGGTAGGTCAAAAAGAACCATTGAAGTCCAATAGTATATACAGAGAGGTAAAACACAGCTCAGCTCTCAACACAAGCTAAAACTTTTTTTGTATTTTTATTATAGGATAGCAAAGGGAAGCAGTTGTGTTTTTTCTGCAGTCTGTGCCACTAACTGAAAGGTTTCTGCTCACATCCCAACTTGCAGATCACTGTCACTGAGACAGGATATGAGGGGCAATCCTTCTGAACTAGAAAAAGATGGCAGTAAAAATCTGACAACCTTATTCTTGTTATCCTTTTCCAGGTCTGGGAGGGAGTGAGAAAACTCAGACATTAGTGGAAGTGATGAAACTTGGATTAAAACAACCCAGCATTCGGGCATATGAGGGCAATGAAAGCTGCTGCTAGTATTACAATCACCTTTAGGTGACTGTTTACAAAGGTATGGATTTATTTTAATTATGATGTTTTGCTAGTAGAATATGCTATGCATATAAGTTATACCCAAACATAATATTTTAGAATTACTTAAAATTATTCAGTTTATCATTTTGACCTGTTAAATGCTCACTAACTGCTACAGCAACACACTCTAGTTGGTGGCGTGGGGTCATCCCAGGTTCAGAGTCTAAGCACCAGCTGACCTTCACTGGAGCTCCTGATAGTAAAGTTGGGTCGCAAGTCCTAATGGACCATTGAGCTTTTTTGCTGTGGGCTGGTACCAGGTCACGGCCCTCAGGATCCCCCCACTAAGGGGTGAACGAGGACAAGAGAGCTTCAAAATGGAGACTGTATATTAGGGAATAAGCAAGAGATAGTCAGATACAAGCAGTGGTCAAGACTAACAGTAGTCCAAAGGGTAGTTAAATTAGGCAGCAAACAAGAGAGTAGTCAGGTCAATCAAAGGCTATTTCATGGGTATGTATTATAGCCATTTGTAACAAGGAGCAGCTGGTGAGAAGACACTGCAACCACGTCAACAAGCTTCATGTCAGGGAACTCTGGAAGTCCTGGCAAGGATTCTGGAATTATCATTGGAAGTACTGGCAGAGATTTTTTGAGTACCATTGAAAGTACTGGAAGGCCGAGAAGCTGCTTTATCAATCAACAGGTTGGAACGCCTAAAACTGCCAGATCACTGTAGATCACAGCAACAGCCAGGCACCATGTTTACTAAATGTTACCGATCAACTGAAGAGCTGATTTGTGTCACTAACTTTGCTGTAAAGATTTGGTTCAAGCAAAAGGGTTCATAAGATGTCTTTTTGCACAGGTTATATATCAACTTGCAATATTAAATTATTACTTGTTGCTATATTGTGTAAGAAAGGCTCGATATAGCACATATTTGCAATGAGTTGGATGTGATTTACTTAATAGGAAGCAATTTTGTATTTTGACTATACAACTTGTATTTAAAATAATAAAACTAATTAAATAATCTTGCAAATGAAGATTTCCCTTATTGACTGTACCCTAATAAATACAGAGTTGTAAAATACACATAATTTCTAGGAAAAGGAAAACGAGTAGAACTAAATGTATCAATTAGTAGTAATGTAATTAGTGTTAATTTGCAAATGTAGACATGTTTCTAATGTCACTTTTAGGTTTAGCTGAAATTAGGTCTAAATGTTTTAATTTAGATTTTTGTCCTGATAAAGATTTGCTCTAAAACCCATATTAAAAGGGAAATTATCACTGGTTCAGATTTCTAACTAAACTTGTATAATTAAATGTAGTTGGAAAAAACTGTCTGTGCAAAAATTTTAGAAGCCAATCAAGGCTTTTGAAAGTGGGCTATGTCTGTTTTAACATTTTGATGTATTACTATTTGGACATATTGTGCTTAAAGTAATAAAAATGTATTTAGTCTCCAGCTTAGAACTAACCTTTCTTACAGATTGTTTGTTTGAAATTGGAGTATTAAACAATAGTTTTGAAATGTTTCCTTCTTTGAAGCTAAATTTCTAATTTCTAATTTCTAAACAGCTGGCAATAAAAGTGAGTACACCCCTAAGTGAAAATATCTAAATTGGGCACAATTAGCCATTTTCTATCCCTGTTGTCATGTAACTCGTTAGTGTTACAAGGTCTCAGGGGTGAATGGGGAGCAGGTGTGTTAAATTTGGTGTTATCACTCTCACTCTCTCATACTGGTCGCTGGTAGTTCAACATGGCATCTCATGGCAAAGAAATCTCTGAGGATTTGAAAAAAAATATTATTGCTCTACATAAAGATGGCCTAGGCTATAAGAAAATTGCCAAGACCCTAAAACTGAGCTGCAGCACGGTGGGAAAGATCATACAGCGGTTTAACAGGACAGGTTCCACTCAGAATAGGTCTCATCATGGTTGACCAGAGAAGTTGAGTGCACAAGCTCAGCGTCATCCAGAGGGTGTCTTTGGGAAATAGACATATGAGTGCTGTCAGCATTGCTGCAGAGGATGAAGGGGGGGTCAGCCTGTCAGTGCTCAGACCATACACTGCATCAAATTGGTCTGCATGGCTATCGTCCCAGAAGAAAACCTCTTCTAAAGATGATGCACAAGGAAGCCCGCAAACAGTTTGCTGAAGACAAGCACACTAAGGACGTGGATTACTGGAACCATGTCCTGTGGTCTAATGAGACCAAGATAAACTCATTTGGTTCAGATGGTGTCAAGCGTGTGTGGCGGCAACCAGGTGAGGAGTACAAAGACAAGTGTGTTTTGCCTACAGTCAAGCATGGTGGTGGTAGTGTCATGGTATGGGGTTGCATGAGTGCTGTCGGAACTGGGGAGCTACAATTATTGAGGTAACCATGAATGCCAACATGTACTGTGACATACTGAAGCAGAGCATGATCCCCTTCCTTCAGATACTGGGCCGCAAGGCAGTATTCCAACATGATAACGACCCCAAACACACCTCCAAGACAACCACTGCCTTGCTAAAGAAGCTGAGGGTAAAGGTGATGGCCTGGCCAAGCATGTCTCCAGATCTAAACCCTATTAAGCATCTGTGGGGCATCCTCAAATGGAAGGTGGAGGAGAGCAAAGTCTCTAACATCCACCAGCTTTCTGATGTCATCATGGAGGAGTGGAAGAGGACTCCAGTGGCAACCTGTGAAGCTCTGGTGAACTCCATGCCCAAGAGGGTTAAGGCAGTGCTGGAAATTAATGGTGGCCACACAAAATTTTGACACTTTCAGTTTGGACATCTTCACTTAGGGGTGTACTCCATTTGATGCCAGCGATTTAGACATTAATGGCTGTGTTGAATTATTTTGAGGGGACAGCAAATTTACACTGTTATACAAGCTGTACACTCACTACTTTACATTGTAGCAAAGTGTCATTTCTTCAGTGTTGTCACATGAAAAGATATAATAAAATATTTACAAAAATGTGAGGGGTGTACTCACTTTTGTGAGATACTGTAGATTCAGTAAGATGTGTAACTGATGGAAAGAAGAAATAAGGAGAAAATACAATTTGTCAACCAAGGTTACGTTTTCTAAAAAAGACAATTAAACTCCAGTCTAGTATGCAGCCAAGGTTTGAAATTTGCTCCCCAAAAAACACTGAATAAATTTGAGACCTGTGTAGGGATACAGAAGTTCGTCCATAAGGAATATTAATATAAAGAAGCATTTTGCCCTAAATCCGATAAAAAGACATGAAAATGAATTGGAAACTAGGATGTATACAAAGTTACGGAACAAGTTAACATTTAACCCCAAAATTCAAAATAATAGACATGTTGACATGTTCAAAAAATTGGTAACCAAGGATTTTGAGAAGTTAAACGTAAAGAAACCCACAGGTCAGGGTTATATCAAGGAGGGGATTAAAACTTTGGAAAAGAGAAAGGACCTGATAATTAGACCAGCAGATAAAAGAGGGGGTGTATCATGATATAGAATAAATCTCAATAAAATATAGTAATGAGTGATTTATTAAATGACACTGAGACATATAAGATATTGAAAGGGGACCCCACTAGACAGTATAAGAAAGAATTAGAAATACTTGTGAAAAAAGGAAAATAGAAAGAAGGTATTAATGAGAAAGAGGAAAAGTACCTAAAACCTGTAGGATTCCCTTCATATATGCAACCCCTAAAATCCATAAAAATAGTACAAACCCACCAGGACGCCCAATTATAAATGGAATTGATTCTTTTTCCTCAAGATTGGGACAGTATATAGACTGTCACATTCAGCCTTTGGTACAAAACACCGAGGCATATTTGAAGGACACAAAACATATATTACAAATTATGAAGGATATTAATGTTTCGGAAAAAATTATTATGGCCACAACAGACTTGGCATCCTTATATACAAATATTAACCATAAAGGGGCTATTAATGCGGCTAAATGGGCTCTAGTAAACAATAGAGATATGGATAGACTACAAAAAAGTTCAAGTGGATTACCTTGATTTCTGTTTAAAACATAATTATTTTTGGTACCAGGATCTATTTTACCTCCAAATCAAGGGGGTAGCTATGGGGGCTAGGTTTGCCCCCAGTATAGCGAATGTATATATAGCCAAATGGGAAGAAGAAGAAGCTTTGCATAAGTAACCAAGTCACTTGATAATGTATAATAGATTTATTGATGATCTGATCATATTCTGGGATGGTAGTGAACAGGAGCTTAATGCATTCCTATTGAAAATGAACCAGAACAGTAAAAACATCACCCTAACCTGGGAATTTAGTTATGTGAAGATCCACTTTCTGGACCTGGAAATCATTAATGAAAATAATAAGATAATTACAAAAAATTACAAAAAATCGTGTGTAGGCTTCAAAATTCTGATGGACCTAGAAATAGAACATGTCCTAAATCTTTCCGCCGGAACTCCGCCGGAACCAGTTCCTATCATGAAAACCGCTCGTCTGTAAGCTGTTCCGATGGACCAAAAACGATGCATGCTCTGAAGCAAGTAAGAGACGTAAGCTATTGGCTACTGGCTATTGTCCTAACATCCTTTTTGTAGTCCCGTCGTAAGTGCTGTACGTCACTGTGTTCTGGATGGTTAGACCACTGAAATGGAATTCTGTAGCAGTTCTGTCGGAATAACCTTCGGAGTTTATTCTGATGGACAAACCGGTCATGTGTACGTGGCATTAGGCACTATCACGGCATATAGAAGACAATTACCATAATAATATAGCCACTGTGACATAACACAACCCCCATAAGATAGCTATAGATTAGTTCTGATATGTGCACAGGAAAAAGGTGTTTCTGAGTGCACTGAATTTTTTCATCACTAGGGGTCGCTTGACACTATGGGTAAATAGGCTTATATATGATATAGTAGTATACATATCAAAACAGCAGAATTAACTTAATAGAAAATTTCCATAATGTAAATATAAGTATGGGGTTTTAAGAAACAGAAGGTGCACATATATACTATAATATGGCAGCATATGATATTTAATAAACATATTGCCGCAATCCAATAGTAATTGCGGGCTACAAGAAAATGGTGGTGATCGCTGTTATAAAAAGCATGGGAAAAACGTCAGCCTATCAGAATTCCCAGAGGAAGTCACGAGATTGTGATGAAACCAATAGGAGGAGCTTGATCAGCTCAAAAGGAAGGAAGTGAGGAGTCTTTTGTACTACAGGCTTAGGACGGGGCGAACGCTGGGAACCGAGGCTGCAGATTCAGTCTCCAGGTGACATTATCAGCCCCCTTTCTGTCCATAAGCATACCAAGGTGTGTTTTTATTGTGCTAAATGTTAGTGTACATCTATGATTTTAAGTTGCAATAAACCATTATCACACTATTGCAAGTCTCTATTGTCTTTCACATGTGTTATATACAGTATGAGGAGATTGCTGATAGCCAGGAGGAAACAGTGGCTTGTGATCAGGAGGAAGGAGTAACCTTTGTATCAGCATTTAAGCCATAACTAGCCACCATATGAAAGAGGATCTTTCCAAGCTGATAATATTATTTATCACAGGCTTTTTAAAAAAAAGCCCTTAAGGTGAGGGTACACCTGGTGGGGCTGTGTGTGCACATCGCATAAAGATATCACTATCACGGTTTATGTTTCTATGTTTATGAGTCTGCTCCTCTCTTTAGGAAAGTCACTGGCAGAATCACAGGCTTGTGCAGTGCACAGGAGACAAGCACAAAGGACACTTTCCCCTGTCTGGCTGTCACAATGCCAGTCTTTTCCTCTCTTCCCTCTGTCTGTCCTCCTCCTGGTGTCTCCTCACAAAGCTCTCCAATCACAGCTCCCCTGGACTGCTATCCAATCATGTCCTTCCTTGCCTTTGCTGTTAGGGGCAGGCTTCCTTTTTACAGCAGTAAGCAATCCACCTTCAATCCTGCAGCTGTACCCAACAGTGTCTCTCCATTGTCTCTGTGAGTTTCAGTTTAGCCAGAAAATGCAATGCAATGTTTCATAGAGCAATAATCTGCACATTACAGAGGCAATACTAAGGCGGTGCTACATTCACCCCCTTCCAAAAATCTTTGGTCCCCCAAAGAGAGAAACGAGTGCAGTTAATAAAATAGCATTTGTACAGTAATAACATAACATTTGTACAGTAACCTTACACATGGACCAACAACTTAGGCCTGGGATCTTAGGCTGATTTTATGAAATGTACTAACAAACACATTAGGTAATGGTAACTGCCACCAAAGTGTGGTGGGAGATGTGTTGGGGACATCAGCCACTGGTACCACCATAGAATGTGCCTGGGAATCAGGAAGTCTGCGAACAGTGGGAATAGCTTCCTCTAAGCTTGTTCCAGGGGTGTCATATGTTAATCTGAGTGGGGATCTCACTGTCCTCTTAAATCTCTGTTCTTTAGGCTCAGAAGGCCACAACCATCCTACTTCCAGATCATCATCACTGTAATCTGCTATTATTGTGGCATCATCTGGCAGGAGAGGTTGAGACCTAGTAACTGGAACTTGCCTGGAAGGAGACGGTTTGGGTAATGAAGTCCGAGTTCTCACAGGTACCCTGACGGCTCCACTCAGAGGCAGTAGATGATTTCGATGCCAGGTCTTCAGGGGGCCCTGTGTTCTCATCAGACTGGATTTGGTATACGAAAGACCAGGCAGTTGCTTACAGATGACATATTGTTGAGAACTCCACTGGTCAGCTAATTTATGCTTTCCAGATTCCTCAGCAACAACTTGTCACCCGGCTGTAAATCACGAATCCTAAATTTCAAATCATAATTCTTCCAGTTCCACTGACCTCTAACACCAGAAGCTTCTTGCTCCTTCTCATAGGCTGTCTTTAGGTTCTTTCTGAACCTATCCACATGTAGTATGTAGTTAAAGTTCTGTCTATTGAGGTACTGAACGCCAAGTCCACTGGCAGACAAGCTTCTCTTCCAAACATCAGTCTATATGGTGAGTAACCCACTGCGTCATTTTCAGTACTATTATAGGCATGAACCACAATGGAAATGTGCCTACTCCAATGCTGTTTTTTGTCAGATGGAAGGATTCCAAGCATATCAAGGAGGGTACGATTAAACCTCTCTCGTTGGGGATCCCCTTGAGGGTGGTAAGGTGTCATTCTTGATTTTCTTGATTTTTTGATGCTCAGAAGATCCAATAGCTGTTTAATGAGTCTGCTTTCAAAGTCTCTTCCTTGGTCAGTGTGAATTCTCTGGGGTAATCCATAATGAACGAAAAATTTCTCCACTAACACTTTGGCGACTGTGGCAGCTCGTTGATATCCTGTTAGATAAGCCCGGGCATAATAAGTGAAATGATCAGTCACTACCAACACATTCCCTTGATGACTCGTGTCGGGTTCCAGACACAAGAAATCGATACACACAAGATCCATGGGACTTTGATTCTGTAGATGGCCCATTGGGGCAGCTCTGGAAGTCAAAGTCTTTCTTTGGATGCAGCGAAGGCAGGAGTAACAGTAGATTTCACTTCGCATACATGGCCAGTAGAAATGATCCCTAACCAACTTACAGTAAATGTTCTATCAGGCTCCAAGTGTCCATGTTCATCATGTAATGCATTCAGCACTGTCCCCCTATGCTTCTCCGAGAGGAACAGCTGCCAACTCTCCTCTGGATCATCCGAGGGGCCCCTTCAGTAGACTACCCCATCTCAGAGCTACAGTCGATTCCACTCCTTGTGAACCAATAAAGCCTCTTTTGGGGAATCTGCTGTGAGTAGAAGTTCTGGACGACTACTCTCCAAGGCTTTCAAAGTCAGAGAACAAAGAGGATCTTCTGTTTGATCCTTTATCAAGTCTTTCTCGGAAAGGGTAGGCAGTCCCTCATCCCTCACTTGGGTCAAATCACAGTAGAGCTTTGGGACCCCAACAGTGGTGACTCCAATGGTTTCGGCCCCTGTCACTCCTGTGGCTCGGTACTCAATCTCTTGACACAAAGCCTGAATGACTTCTGTCGTCAGTTGAGTCCACCCTTCCTTATGAGTTAGTGGGTCATAGGGTCTCCTTGACAGAGGATCAGCATCCCTATTTCCAACTCCAGGTCGGTACTTCAAGCTGAAACGGAAACTAGAAAGCGCTGCCTATCATCAATGTCCCATGAATCCAGCTTGGCCGTGGTAGGAACATATGTGAGCGGGTCGTTACCCGTTTTGACTTTGAATTCTGTACCATACAGGTATTCTTTCAGCTTGTCCATGACAGCCTATTTCAAAGCCAAAAACTCCAACTTGTGGGTAGGGTAATTTCTCTCAGATAGAGTAAGGCTTTGACTCACATAAGCAACAGGTCTCAGACAGCCATCATCCTTCTTGGTACAACATGGGAGAGAGAAGCTGCGCTATATGTAATTGCAGATCAGCAATGCGTTGTGTATTCCAAAACACTGAAGTGCAGTTCAAACGTATGACACCCGGGTGAACTATTCCTTAACAGTGCCACCACTAGGGATGAGCCGAACACCCCCCTGTTCGGTTCGCACCAGAACATGCGAACAGGAAAAAAGTTCACTCGAACACGCGAACACCGTTAAAGTCTATGGGACACGAACATGAATAATCAAAAGTGCTAATTTTAAAGGCTTATATGCAAGTTATTGTCATAAAAAGTGTTTGGGGACCCGGGTCCTGCCCCAGGGGACATGGATCAATGCAAAAAAAAGTTTTAAAAACGGCCGTTTTTTCAGGAGCAGTGATTTTAATAATGCTTAAAGTCGAACAATAAAAGTGTAATATCCCTTTAAATTTCGTACCTGGGGGGTGTCTATAGTATGCCTGTAAAGGGGCGCATGTTTCCCGTGTTTAGAACAGTCTGACAGCAAAATGACATTTCGAAGGAAAAATTCCATTTAAAACTACCCGCGGCTATTGCATTGCCGACAATACACATAGAAGTTCATTGACAAAAACAGCATGGGAATTCAACACAGGAAAACCCCAAACCAAAATTAAAAAAAAAAAATGACGTGGGAGTCCCCCTAAATTCCATACCAGGCCCATCAGGTCTGGTATGGATATTAAGGGGAACCCCGGCCAAAATTTAAAAAAAAAATGACGTGGGGTTCCCCCTAAATTCCATACCAGACCCTTCAGGTCTGGTATAAATTTTAAGGGGAACCCCGCGCCAAAAAAAAAAAAAACGGCGTGGGGTCCCCCCAAAAATCCATACCAGACCCTTATCCGAGCACGCAACCTGGCAGGCCGCAGGAAAAGAGGGGGGGACGAGAGTGCGCCCCCCCCTCCTGAACCATACCAGGCCACATGCCCTCAACATTGGGAGGGTGCTTTGGGGTAGCCCCCAAAACACCTTGTCCCCATGTTGATGAGGACAAGGGCCTCATCCCCACAACCCTGGCTGGTGGTTGTGGGGGTCTGCGGGCGGGGGGGCTTACCGGAATCTGGAAGCCCCCTTTAACAAGGGGACCCCCAGATCCCACCCCCCCCTGTGTGAAATGGTAAGGGGGTACTTACCCCTACCATTTCACTAAAAAACTGTCAAAAATGTTAAAAATGACAAGAGACAGTTTTTGACAATTCCTTTATTTAAATGCTTCTTCTTTCTTCTATCTTCCTTCATCTTCTTCTTCTTCTGGTTCTTCTGGCTCTTCTGGTTCTTCCTCCAGCGTTCTCGTCCAGCATCTCCTCCGCGGCGTTTTCTATCTTCTTCTCCTCGGGCCGCTCCGCACCCATGGCATGGGGGAAGGCTCCCGCTCTTCTCTTCATCTTCTTCTTCATCCTCTTCTCTTCTTCCTTCTTCTCTTCTTCTCTTCTTCATTTTCTTCTTCAGCCCCTCTTCATAGAGTTGCTTCAGAACCTTCTCTAGACGCTCCTTATGTTCTTCCAAAGTCCATCCAAAGACAATTATGTAATCTAGGTACACTAACACTTCAATTAAGCTCATATCACCAACGGTCCATTCCATCAAGCGTTAAAATGTAGCAGGGGCTCCAGACAGACCCTGTGGCATCCGTTCAAACTCAAAGAACCCCATGGGGCAGATGAAAGCGGTTTTCTCCAGGTCATCTGGATGATAGTACCCACTTCTCAGGTCCAACACGCTGAACCAATTAGCTCATGAAAGGCATTGCAGGGCATCTTCTATTCGTGGAATGGTGTACTGATCTGGCATGGTTTTTTTATTGAGAGTGCGCTAATCGATACACATCCTTAATGACCCATTTTTCTTCCTCACCACCACAATGGGAGAAGCATAGGGACTTCAGGACTCCAGAATAATTCCCATCCTCTTCAACTCCGCAATATGTTCTCTAAGGTCATCTAAATCTGCTAATGAGATTAGTCGAGACCTTTCTCAAAATGGCCTATCCTCTTGTAGATGAATATGATGCTGTGCACTCTCCACGAATCCCACATCAAACTCGTTTTTCGAGAAAAATTTCCCCCACTTATTTTGCCATTTTTTTCCATTCAGATGTCATAGGAGAGCCTTTTGGATAGAAATACTCCTCTGGTAACTCTTCCTTGGCTTCCCCCACTACACCATGTTGTGTGATGGTGTGGCTGGATTTACCTGCCCTATCATCATTTGGGCCCGAAGCCTTACTAGAGAATCAGTAACATTACCAACACTGACAGGAACCTTTCCATGGCTTCTCTCTAAGGCCTTCATAGAAATTACTTCCGGAATCAGTTCCAAACCTGATATCTGTCTTCTGTGGGTTACCTTTGACGATAACATAAGGACCAGGTTGGTCACAATTCAGTTTGACTGAAGCCCGCAGACATACTACTTGACCTGGCTTTAAGATCTTTCCCATCTCGTCCAACTTCCACAATTTTCCTACTCCTTCTGTTGTGGCCTTTAGTTCCCAGACCAATCGCTGGTACACTGAGTGCAACATCGGATGAAAACTTTTAGCTGCAGCCTTAGCTTCTGAGACCTGAGGAGTGACTAACCATCCAACCAAGTCAGTGTTCATCCCCGCAATCATGGAATCAAATTCCAGCTTGATTGGAAGATATCCGTCATAGGGGAGCTTCTTAGTTACTTACTCCAGATATCTAGACTTTCTAACTTCTGCAAGGGCAGGTGGTTCAGGTGTTTGTCATACAAATCTCTGTAAATTAGAGTCACTTGGGCGCCATAGTCTAGAAGAGCTTTTGTGTATACACCTTCCACCTGAACTGGCACTATAGGAGAAGGACCCACCAACTCATCAGGGAACTTGCTTGGCTGTTTTGGTGCAGCTTTCTAGGCTGTTTGGGCTTGAATACCTCTTTTTGTCTTTGCTTGTTTTCGTTCTCGTCTGGACTGACGGTTTTGGGTGTGGTGTGCACCGATCTCCCGTGATCTGGGACCCGACTCTGAGAGTAGCTTGGGCAGCCTAACTGGAGCTTTGGGTGAGGCTAGGTAGAAAGGTTTAGGCCTTACCCACTCTTTGTTTAAGACTTGGGAACTGGAGCGAGTTGACTCAGATAGGCACCCGGCTCGCTCCCTCACCAGGGCCCTCTGGAGTTTCCTGTCAGCTTATGATGTGCTCTTCGTGGCTTTGGTGGGCTGGGACAGTCATAGTGACCAATACCCCCACAATTATAACAGACCACTGAACTAGAGGGTTCTCCAGAAGGAACATTCTGTGTTGCCCCTTCCCTGGTTGGTTTTAATGTCTTTTACCCCTCTGGTATGGCAATCCTCAAAGACAGCAATGTCACCAAATCCATCATCTGTGACATCTGAGTTTTCAAAGCCAATACTTCGGACTGGACTTCCACTTTGCCCATGGTTCCTACTTCTATTGAGAAAGTTGCATGTGAAGCACTAGCAGTTTTTTTTAGCCTTAATTAAAGCCTATTTTTCTAGGATAGCTTTGACCAATTTGGAAAGGGTCATTGGCTTGTTCTGGTCTCTAGTCCCAAATTTCAATATTATGGGATCTAGTGGGAGTGCTCCTTTAAGAATTTGATCCAACAAAGCTTTGCTTGCATGACTCGGCTCTATGCCCACTGCAATACAGGCCATTTGCACCCCCTTCCTGCCCAAGCCAATTTTAATTTTTCAGTGCTGTCGCATTTTGAATGACAACTGCGCGGTCATGCAACACTATACCCAAATCAAATGTTTATAATTTTTTTTCCCACAAATAGAGCTTTCTTTTGGTGGTATTTGATCATCTCTGCAGTTTTTATTTTTTGTGCTATAAACAAAAGAAGAGCGACAAGTTTGAAAAAAACACAATATTTTTTACTTTTTGCTATAATAAATATCCCAATTTTCTTTTTAAAAAACCTTTTTTTTTCCTCAGTATTCTTCTACATATTTTTAGTAAAAAAAAATCGCAATAAGCATATATTGATTGGTTTGCGCAAAAGTTATAGTGTCTACAAAATAGGGAATAGTTTTATGGCATTTTTATAATTTTTTTTTTTTTACTAATTGTGCATTTTCTTTTTTTTTAAATCCAGTTCCCCCCTATCAAACTTTTCCCTGGTGCAAATAAATTATTTTCCTTTAGTGCCATCAATGGTGAATTATATTTCCATTTATTTTTCTTGTGTAATGCGTCCCAAATTTTTAATACCATCCATGTCAATGTGTGTGTATTTTCTCCCAATGTCCTATTATGTGGTGGTATCCATATATTCCTTCCTAATTGTGTATTAGCCATTAGGTGTTCTATATTAACCCACCTTTTCTCATTGTTTGATTTAGCCCATTCCACCACGCATGTTAACAAAACCGCCTCGTAATATGTTTGAAAATCAGGTACATTTAATCCCGCTTGGCTTTTTACTTTCTTCAGAATTGCCAGAGAAATTCTAGGTTTTGTATTGTGCCATATTAATTTAGTGATTAAAATTCTTAAAGTTCTAAAATATGCTGTGGGTATATATATGGGGAGCACCTGAAACTTGTACATGATCTTCGGAAGTATTATGATCTTTAGGACGTTAATCAGGCCCATCCATGATAGGGGGCGTGCTGCTATCCTTTTTATTTCTATTTTAATCTCCTCTAATAATGGGATATAGTTTGCTTGATATATTTCCTCTGACGATGCCATTAATATTTGCCGATATTTTATTTCCGTCCTCCTCCAAAGGAATGGAAACTCTTATTGTAAACTCTGTTCCTCTTTCAATTTCATATTTGTATTTAATATTTCGGATTTACTTGGGTTGATCTTAAAATTAGATAGATCTCCGTATTTAGTGCATTCATAAGATTGGGCATTGTAATTCGGGGGTTTGATATATAGAATAATATATCATCTGCGAATACAGCTGTCACCAGAAAAGGTTCCAGCGCCAGCACAAACAGGGGCGGAGACAGGGAACATCCCTGTCTTGCCCCGTTATTCATTCTAAAGGGGGGTGACAATGTTCCATTTACTTCCCCCATGGCTGTAGGACCTTTATATAATGCTTGTGTCCACTACATCATCCTTGGGCCTATCCCCATGCTCTCTAGGGTGCTCATCATGAATCCTCAGTCTACCCTGTCAAATGCCTTTTTTGTCTTTTCGGCATCTATTGACAGAAGTAGACCTGGGACTCTCCTTTCTTTTATTTTTTGAAGTAACAGAAGTGTTCTTAGCCCGTTGTCCCTCCCCTCTCTCCCTAATACAAAGCCCACTTGATTGGGATGAACCAACTCCGTCATTAAATCTTTCATCCTTGTTGCTAATATTTTCAGGAACAATTTTGTGTCCGCGTTAAACAATGATATAGGTCTATAGTTTGAACACTTAGTACTATCTTTGCCTTCTTTTGCTATAATGGTAATTGATGCCAATAAGGCCTTTTTACTCATCTCGTACCTCCTTCCCAATCCATTCATATATGTGCACAGTTTTGGGGTCAGGATTTCTTTAAACCTTTTTAAGTATAACGTCATATACCCACCTGGCCCTGGACTTTTTCCTGGTGCTGATTCTTTTAACGCCCGATTAATTTCCTCTACCGTTATTGGTATTCTAAGGATATTGCTCTTTCCTCTGTTATCCGGGGGATCCTAGCTTTTTTTAGATATTCTTTTATTCTTTCTTTTTTCCCCTCATCCCATTGTCCTTTCTGGTTTACTGAGTATAGTTATTCATAAAAGTCTCGGACTACCATCGCTATGTCCTTTGTATTATAGATCATTTCCCCTTTTTTATTTTGTATTTTTTCTATGAAGTTCGTTGTTTTTTTTTTCCTTAACATCCTTGCTAGACACTTGCTATTTTTATTCCCCCATTGATATCTTTCTTTTGAGATTTTATTGAATGTTTTCTTAATTTCCTGTTCTAATAGTTCTTTTAATTCATCTATTTTTATTACTAGTTCTTGTGACAGTTCCTGATCTTGCCCTCTCCATTTTTTGTGTCTTTGCTCCAATAGGTATATTTCTAATATCAATTTTGCCCTCTTTTTTATTCTTTCCTTCTTTCTCCTAGTTCCCATTGAGATCAGGATTCCCCTTATGTAGACTTTATGAGCCTCCCACAGGGTATCGTCCACAATCTCACTGGTTCAGTTTAAGCTAAAATATTGCTCTAATTCTTCTTTTATTATCTCCTCCCCTTGTTTATCTAGAAGATCTTCATTTAGCTTCCATGAATACGCTTGTATCTGAGTTTCTGGTATCTTTATTTTCATTGTCATTGGCGCAAGGTCAGATAGTGTAGTTATTTCTATATTGGTGGAGACTACCAAGTCTAGCATTCTATGTTCTATCAGCCAATAATCAATCCTAGTTTATGTCCCATGTACAGGGGAGTAGAATGTATAATCTTGTGTCCTGGGATGTTGTATTCTCCATATATCTACTAACTGGTGGTGGTGTAATTTCTGTTTTATCGCCTTCAACTGGACGTTCCTCATCCCCTGTACACGGAACGTACTATCTTGTTTTGGATCCATACGAAAATTCAGGTCCCCCGCCATGAACTCTTTCCCTTTTTTAGATTCCGAGAATTTTTCCAGAGCTCCCCCCAAATATACGGTTGGGCCTTTATTCGGTCAATAAATATTAGCCAATGTGCATTCCATTCCCAACAGCTTACCCCTTAAGAAGAGAAATCTTCCCTCCGGGTAAGTTAATCTGTCCTCCAAGGAGAACCGTACTTCCATACCTATTCCAATTGCAACCCCTTTTGCCTTATTTGTCATTGAGTCATCATAGTACCAAGTTAGGAGCTGATGGGAATACAACCTCACATTAGTTTCATGGGACAGGTGTGTCCCATGAAACTAATGTAGGAAGACCACCCTGGCCCCATGATGCTCAATCTCTTTCAAGATTTTATGCATTTTTGTTGGTGTATTCAGTCCTTGCACATTGTAGGTCAAACAATTAACTGTAGTCATGGTATAGTTATTTGCAACCTGTTTTCATAGAGATGGGTTATTTGCGTCCTATTTTCTGTAGGAAGACCACCCCGGCCCCAATCTCTTTCAAGATTTTATGCATTTTTGTTGGTGTAGGGAGATGGGTTATTTGCATCCTATTTTCATATAGATGTAATCTATTTCTGAGTTTACGATTATTCTTTATGGGTTCTAAGTTTTGCCCCCCCTCCTCCCACCCCCGGCCTCTCTCCGGCTTCTGACTCGCAAATGGAGTCCTTCTCCATTTCCCTCCTACGAGTCTCCAACCCCAAGAGCGCCCCGCTCTTCGCCGAGGCGCTCCAGGTTCCTCTGTGCTGGGAACACACCATCAGTCTCCTCTCACCTGATAAGACGTGGATCTGTGTGTATACACACATAGATCCACGGTCCTGCTCTGTTATCGGGCAATCGTGGGTACCCGCTGGACATCGCAGCCGACGGGCACGCGCATCGGCTCCCGAGTGATGCGGCGGTGCATGCGCCCCCCAGTCAGCCGGGAAGCTCAGGACGTCATATGACGCCCGTTCGGGATGGGAGATCCCTCCTGCGTACGTCATATGATAGTGGGTGGGATGTGAAGTGGTTAAGAATGACCTGATGAAGGATTTTATCCAGCCGCCGTACATAAGTGGATTACTGTTCTCCTTCACGCTGTACCCGCACCACCAGAGAGCCACGATATACCCGCACCACCAGAGAGCCACGCTGTACCCGCACCACCAGAAAGAGAGCCACATTGTTCCCGTACCACCAGAGAGGGAGCCACGCTGTACCTGCACCACCAGAGAGACACGCTGTACCCGCACCACCAGAGAGAGAGCCACGCTGTACCCGCACCAGAGAGAGAGCCACACTGTTCCCGCACCAACAGAGAGGGAGCTACGCTGTACCCGCACCACCAGAGAGCCACGCTGTACCTGCACCACCAGAGAGGGAGCCACGCTGTACCCACGCCACCAGAGAGAGCCAGGCTGTTCCCGCACCACCAAAGAGAGAGCCACGCTGTACCTGCACCACCAGAGGGGGAGAAAGATGAAGCCACTGCCAGGGTACAGACATGCTACACTAATGACTAGAGTCAGCCTGGGCAACCCAGAGTGAGCAAACGTCCAGGCGGAGGGATCACTGTTGCGGTTTCACCGGGTCTGGTAAGAGAGCCTGTTGGCCATTATCCATTACTGTTCCCAGGGACTGAGCCATTAGGAAGTGCCTAACCTGATATCCTCTAGGCCTTATTGACCGCCACAATGAGCTCCAACGCTGGGCCTCCAGTCCAAAAATTAAGGGGTGGGGTGACACAATTTTTACCACACCAGGTGACACCAAACCTAGTGACGTCACTGCCCCGGAGCCCACAACAAGTTCCGGCACTGAGCTTCGGTAACTGGCCATACAGGGTGTGCTAGCGTGGGCACCCAGGACATCTGCCACCCAGGGTCCCACAAGTGCCGATCAGCTTTCCGTAGCAGCCGCCACCTCTCTCCCCACTGTCAGCCACACACACTCCTCGGCTCCTTCTCCTTCTTGGCTCTAATGTTCTAGTGTACACAGCCAGGAGGAGGAGGAGCCACAGAGGAGGGACACAACTTCAGTGCAAGAGCCGCGCTGCAGGTCTGAGGTCTGTGTATAGTTTACAGTGGAGGGGGACACAGTAACCAGGCAGGGGGGCAGATAACAGATGCACACATGGATGAGGGGAGGGGGGATAAGGGGTATGTGCTAGGTGCTTTGGGAGGGGAGAGGATATGTGCTAGTGGGGGGGGTCTGATCCTCCCCTCCCAAAGCACCCAGCACATATCCCCTTACCCCCAAATGAAAAGATGCCACATCCCTCTCTGTCCTCCTCCTGTGGTGTTCCTCTGTCCTCTTCCCAGGGAGGATCTTAAAAAGGAAGAGGTGTGGCCTTGATAAGGAAGGGGTGGGTCATATTTAAATTAGGGGGTACGCGAGCTTAGTCAGGCCTAGGGCAGCACAAAACCTAAATACACCACTGACTCTACCCCTCCAAAAATTTCTCGTAAAGCTTCTAGACACTCAATGGCTGTGCAGCCCGGCTTGTCCCTTTTTAGGTTTCTAATTACATCTGAAGCGGGAGCTCTTAGGCTTTCAATTAACCTTTGTCTTTTTACTGTGTCAACGACTTCCCATTTTTTCACAGCCTGCACTGCCTGATCTATCCAGGTTTTAAAGTCCTCTTCCCCAGATGGCACAGGGACCTTCCTGGAATAGAACCGCAACTTGCGATATCCATAATTGGCAGACGCGGCTGAGTTTTGGACCACGTTTCTACCAGCTTTCCAATATCGGTAAAGAATGTAGCAAGAGGGAACCGTGTATTTGGGGTGAAAGTAGTAGCTAATAGTCCTGGTCCTGAGGTTGTTGAGCTAGCCTTGTCAGGGTGATCATCAAGCATACTTGGCCATATAAGTTGAGCTTCGAGGTCCCCTGGTAACAGTATGCTAACTCCCTGGAAACAGGTTGGGATCCCTCTTTTCCATTCTAGCAAAGCATAAGTGCGAGAGGCTGTCTGATTAACTTTCAGCTCCAATATGAATGTTTTCTGATTAGGCATCAAACCTGACACTACTTGCTGGACCTGATTCTCAGTCCAGGTGGCACCAGTGAGACTCATAATTACACAGAGCCCCAGTCTGCCATTTTGCTCTTCACACCACTTGGCAGCAATGACAGGGTCCATCATGGTGACTTGGCTGGTAGAGGTAGTCATAACTCTGTGACAAGGACCAGAAGGTGTCCCGGACGAGAACCCCACGTGTAGCGCTACCCCCGCAAGGGCCGCTGTAATATACGGGTCTTCTGTCCTACCCCAGTGATGACACACCCTCACCTGGATCCAAGTAACACCAATACACCGTTTAAACTTTTAACTGGGCTTTATTCGAACTAGCAATAAGCCCTGGAAAGAGGTAAACTGATTAACAGGGTACCAATATTAAATGCAATGATATAATACAACCACTCAGCAAATTAAAACAGGATTGGCGTTCGTTCACTTTAACCGCCAGTGAGAGGCCTTTCCTGAAATGCACTGAGCGAGTGATGAACGAATACTATCAGTTGCACAATACAAAATAAATAATGTTCAACAATTACCCAAAAGAGATATTACTGACTATAAGAGCTTTTCTAGGTTCTAGCTAACCACTGGCCAGTGGAAATTCTGTGTTTGAGTACTCAGCCTTTTGTGAATCAATACTTGTAATCCACAGAATGGAAACGGGTATCTTCACAAAGTGACACAGGGTAACAAGATTAACAGATGTGGTGATCCACCTTCTGATAGAGCTCCATTAGCAGTAAATATAACCTAGCAGGATTAAGCAAGATCCACTCACACAGGGGAGGCAGAAGATCTCTCACCATTAGATACACTTGATATATCTTCCTTCCAGCATTTGGTAGATTGATCGCTGTCTCAGCCGACAGGATGGCGATGGGAGCAACATAGGCCACAGAATCCTCTACACAGGATGATGATAGATTGCTGCATTACGGAAGATTAGGGGCGGATCCGGGGGGGGGCAATGGGACAATTGCCCCCTCCGAGAATGCTGGTGAGAGGGCAGGCAGCTGGGTCCGCGGGAGAGAGAGAGTGGACGGCTGGGCGGGTGACAGTCTGAGACTGACAGTGGGTGGGTGAGAGAGCGGACGGCTGGGCTGGTGACAGTCTGAGACTGCCAGTGGGCGGGTAAGAGAGCGGACGGCTAGGCTGGTGATAGTCTGACTGAGACTGACAGTGGGCAGGTAAGAGCGGACGGCCGGGCTGGTGACAGTCTGAGACTAACAGTGGGGTGGGTGGGTGAGAGAGCGGATGGCCGGGGGGGCTGGTGACGTGGCAAGTGACAATCCGCATCTGGTGGCAGGTGACGTGGCAAGTGACAGTCCGCATTTGGTGGCAGGTGACGTGGCAAGTGACAATCCGCATCTGGTGGCAGGTGACGTGGCAAGTGACAAACCACATCTGGTGGCAGGTGACGTGGCAAGTGACAATTGTAGCAGGCAAGTGACAATCTGCATCTGGGGGCAGGTGACGTGGAAAGTGACAATCCGCAATGTGTGACAGGGGATGTGGCAAGTGACAATCCGCAATGTGTGGCAGGTGACGTGGCAAGGTGACAATCTGCATCTGGTGGCAGGCGATGTGGCAAGTGACAATTGTAGCAGGAAAGTGACAATCCACATCTGGGGGCAGGTGACATGGCAAGTGACAATCTGCAACGTGTGGCAGGTGAAGTGGCAAGTGACAATCCGCATCTGGTGGCAGGCAACGTGGCAAGTGACACGCTCGGGGCTCCCACTGATTCTGCATTATGGTGAGTTGAACTATTTCATTTTATATAACAATGTAATAATAGAAAAAATGCGCTTCAATCATCCTGATACCATAACAACCATGGTGCTGTGATGATTGAAGCGCCAACACCAGCCATTTCCCTGATAAATTCCCCCCCAAAAACCATATTTTCTGGCAGTGCCCCTCCCGAGACTAGACTCTGGATCCGCCCCTGCGGAAGATGTCACTGCACTGTTAGCACATCTTCGGAAATCGGGCAAAAAGGGCGGAATAACACACTGCAAAACTCCCCTCTCAAGTCTGCTCCTCTCCTTTGGAAAGTCACGGACAGAATCACAGGCTTGGGCAGGGCACAGGAAACAAGCACAGGGGAAACTTTTCCCGTCTAGCTGCCACAATGCCAGACTCTTCCTCTCTCCCCTCTGTCTGTTTTCCTCCTGGTGTCTCCTCACAAAGCTCTCCAATCACAGCTCTCCTGGGCTGCTATCCAATCATGTCTTTCCTTGCCTTTGCTGTTAGGGGTGGGCTTCCTTCTTAGCTACAGCAGTAACCAATCCACCTTCAATCCTGCAGCTGTACCCAATAGAGTATCTCTCCTCTGTCTCTGTGAGCTATCAGTTTAGCCAGAAAAAGCAATGCAATGTTTCATAGAGCAATAATCTGAACATATTACAGAGGCAATACTAAGCCGGTGCTACACACATAAAAGGTTAATATAATTCCAAAAGCCATATTTTTATTTTGGCAGCTTTCATTAAAATAATACCTGGTGATCCTGTAATGAACACCCTTGTTCAAGCACTTCCACTTATAGAGTGTTGTGTTACCCTCTCCCAATTGTTCTTCTGCAATGTCACTCTGTCACATTGGCTTCCAAAAGAGTCTACAAAACACATTACAGACATAGTCCACTGAACATCAGGAAACCTGCTCTGAAAAATACCATGCAGCCATCCCTGAAGTGCACGAATGTATACTGGCAATCGGTGCAAAGAGGCAGGTAATCAACCACAAAGAGTTGAAACAAATGATAGTAAAAACGTTAAAACAAGTATTTTATTTTAAGAAATGGTAACTGCTTATGGTACACAGTTATTTAGAAAACTGAGCTTATTCAGTTAAAACTTGGGTATGGGGTTAGTTCTTTTTCCTGAATCATGCTTACCTAGGTGGATGCAGCATCAGTCCCCCGTCAGCTCCAACACTGAGAACCGAGTGATCAAACACCACCGTTCAGTTCTCAGAGCTCCCTGAGCAGAGAGCTGTTAACTGTCAGGCACCGCTGTCTGCTCTGCCCCCCACCCTCACTAGAGCGCTGAGCTGTGAAGGGGGCGGAAGCGGCCAGCTCAGGCTCTCAGTGGCTTGCTGAGAGGCTGAGCCAGGTGCTGGTCCAGGCATATAGGCGGATCCCGACTTCATTGTCGTGTTCTTGCCTGACCAGCTCTGTGACATCAGCCGACAGCATGTTTCAGCCTGCTGTCTTCTGAAAACAGGTCACAGGAGTGCAGAACGAATGAACTGATGTCACGTGGCATCAGAGGGAGGAGAGGTCACCCGTTTACATCACAGGGTGGCCCCCCCTCAGCTATATAACAGCTGTCACCGAGAAGAAGCGTCACTCGGCAGGAGCCTCCTACGGAGGCAAAGCTGTTGCAGCTTTCTTTTTTCTTTTTTCGGTCCGTCGGGAGGCGTGAGATGGATCTACATTGCAGGACATTTTTTATGTTTTTATTTTTTAATAAAGGACATGTCCCAAAGTGTCTACTGTCTTTTTTACTATTTTTGACACTTTTTTTGTGAAATGGTAGGGGTACAATGTACCCGTTACCAATTCACATAGGGGGGAGGCCCGGGAACTGGGGGTCCCCTTGTTAAAGGGGGCTTCCAGATTTCGATAAGCCCCCCGCATGCAGACCCCACAACCACCGGGCAAGGGTTGTGGTAATGAGGCCCTTGTCCCCATCAACATGGGGACAAGGTGCTTTGGTGACCCCAAAACATCCTCTCCATGTTGAGGGCATGTGGCCTGGTATGGTTCAGGAGGGGAGGCACTCTCTCGCTCCCCCTCTTTTCCTGCGGCTGGCCAGATTACGTGCTCACATAGGGGTCTGGTATAGATTTTGGGGGGACCCCTAAGCCATTTTTTTTAAAATTTGATGCAGGGTTCCCCTTAATATCCATACAAGACCTGGACAAGTAAGACTGGTGTGAACCGAAGCCAGAATATGATCAGGAGGAATCATAGGAACCGGAACCGACTCCAACTTGGAAGTGGAGGAAAATTGTCGTCAGCCCTTACATTCTTAGTACCGGGTAAGAATGAGACAATGTAATTGAAACTTGACAAGAAAAGAGCCCATCACGCCCTTCTGGGAGAGAGGCATTTAGCCTCAGACAAGAATGTGAGATTCTTATGGTCAGTAAGAATGAGAACCGGCACAGTGGTACTATCGAGGAGATGTCTCTATTCTTTCAGGGCTAAAATGATTGCCAACAGCTCTCTGTCACCAATCTCATAATTGTACTCGGCAGGAGACAATTTCTTGGAATAGTAGCTACAAGGATGCATAGCACTCTCAGAGGTAGGATGTTGAGACAGAAGGGCACCAACACCAGTCTCAGAAGCATCAACCTCAAGGATAAAAGGTAACGTAGGATCAGGATGTGCCAACACAGGAGCAGAAACAAAGGCAGCCTTGAGACTTTCAAAGGCCCTAATGCATTCCGGAGACCAACTCTGTGGGTTACCATTCTTTCTGGTCATATCAGTCAGCGGCTTGACGAAAGACGAGAAGTTACGAATAAACTTCCGATAATAGTTGGCAAAACCCAGGAAACGCTGCAGAGCTTGTAACCCCAGGGGTCGAGGCCACTGTAGGCCTGCTGAAAGTTTCTCTGGGTCCATTGAAAAACCAGCAGTGGAAATGACATAGCCCAGGAATTTAACCTGTTCCCAATGGAACTCACACTTCTCCAGTTTACAATAGAGATTGTTCTCTCTTAATTTCTGAAGCACATGACAGACATCTGTGTGGTGGCTCTCCAGGGACTTGAAAAATATGAGGATATCTTCGAGATAAACCACCACACATAACTGCAACAAATCTCAGGGGACATCGCTAATAAATTCCTGGAAAACTGCCGGGGCGTTACAAAGGTCAAAAGGCATTATGAGATACTCATAATGGCCTGTTCTGGTATTAAATGCAGTTTTCCACTCATTGCCCTTCTTAATACTCAGGGGATTGTAAGCCCCTCTCAGATCAAGCTTAGTAAAAACTGTTGCTCCTTTGAGGCGGTCAAATAACTCTGTAATCAACAGGATCTGGTAGGCATTCTTAATCGTGAAACGATTGAGACCCCTATAATCGATACAAGGTTTCAGTTCACTGCTCCTCTTCTTCACAAAGAAGAAACCAGCACCAGCAGGAGACGAGGATTTGCGAATGAAACCCCGAGAAAGTGCATCTGCAACATACTCCTCCATGGCTTTATCCTCCATGGCTTTATCCTCCAAGACCAATAAAAGGTAAACCCAGCCACGAGGGGGAGTGGCACCAGGTTGAAGGTCAATTGCACAATCATATGGCCGGTGTGGAGGCAAACTACCGGCTTGACCTTTGTCAAAGACAATGCTAAAATCACGGTACGCCTCTGGCATGGAGGAGAGTGAAGAGGTACACAGGACCTTGGCTACCTTCCGGAAGCATGTTTCACTGCATTGTGGTGACCAGCAGAGAACCTCAGCACGGAGCCAATCAAAAGAGGAGTTGTGCCTCTGTAACCAAGGATAACCAATAACCAGTGGAAACTTAGGAGAGGAAATCACTTGGAATTGGATTATCTCATGGTGAAGAGCCCCTACGGCCATGGACAACGGAACTGTCTCATGAGTCACATGGGCAGGCTGTAGAGGTCTCCCGTCAAGAGCCTCAATAGCAAGTGGAGTGTCACGTAGCTGCAGTGGAATCGAGTGCTTTGATACAAAGGCAGCATCAATGAACAGGCCTGCAGCCCCAGAGTCGATTAGAGCCTGTATCTCGATAGACGACTTAGCCCAAGAAAGGGTAACCGAAACCAGGAGCTTATCCTTCTGGATAACTGGGGACGACACAACACCACCTAAGGTCTGTCCATGACAGGACCTCAAGGTTCGGGTGTTCCCAGGACGGGTAGGACAAGACTTCAAAAAGTGACCTGCCTGGCCACAATAAAGGCACAATCTCTCCCTCTTCCTAAAGGCTCTCTCATCTGCAGATAGACGCGTGAAGCCCAAGTACATGGGTTCATCTTCACTGATCGATTCGGTACCAGGAGGCATGGGAGGTGAGGGAGGCATGGGTGGGACTGCAAAGCTCAGAGGCAAATGTACAGGAGGCTTCCGAAAGAGCTCCTTAAAAGAAAGTCTTTCTCTGAGTCTGGAGTCAATGAGGATGGCAAAGAGATCAAGCTCTCCAGCTCAGTGGGTATATCTCGGGCTTCTATCTCATCCTTGATGGAATCCGAGAGACCATGAGAAAAACCAGCCACGAGGGCCTCATTGTTCCAAGCAATCTCTGCTGC
This sequence comes from Aquarana catesbeiana, assembly GCF_042186555.1. NCBI lineage: Eukaryota > Metazoa > Chordata > Amphibia > Anura > Ranidae > Aquarana > Aquarana catesbeiana. Next base: position 352,485,261 of record NC_133329.1, on the reverse strand, counting down.
CAGAGTACGGAACTCAATAGCGTAGTCGGCAACAGTTCTCATACTCTGTTTGATGGACATGAGGCACTTAGCAGCAGAAGCGGAGCATGCGGGGACGTCAAATACCCTTTTAAAGGAGGCCACAAACTCAGGGTAACTCAAGACAACAGGTTTTTGCGTCTCCCGTAGAGGGTTAGCCCAGGCCAAGGCTCTCTCAAAAAGCAAAGATATCACGAACCCTACTTTGCTTCTGTCCGTGGGAAACGCCTGTGGCAGCATCTCAAAGTATATCTCAACTTGGTTGAGAAACCCTCTGCATTGAACTGGATCGCCCCCAAATCAATGGGGAAGCAGGGTGGAACCAAACATACCTCTTATAGAGGTAATACTCAAGGCGGGTGCCTGCACAGAGACTGGCACAGCAGCAGGGATGGCCTGCAACTCAGGTTGTACCGGAGAAGCCACAGTGATTCCAGGTGGGGATTCCAGGTGAGCCGTGCGACTCAGGAGCGTTTGTAATGCCATGGCAAACTGATCCATGCAGTGACCTTGCTCATCCACTCTGGAAAAAATATTACCAACAAGTGGATTGACTGTATCTTCTGAATTCATGGCCTTTGTCTACTGTCAGAAACCATGAACCAGACCAAGACAGAAGTACAGTAAAATCACACTTGTTTATTAATAAAAATAAAAAGGTAAATAGAGTAAGCGTAGCCAGAGTCTAGCAACCAAATTGGGTAGTCAGCCAAGCCAGAGTTCAATAACCAGATCGGGTAATCAGCCAGGCCAGAAGTCAGGGATCCAAGTAGAGGAACAGCAAGCAGGATAAGGAGCCAGAAGGGATGTCAGCAAAGCCAGTCTTTAAACAGGAACGCAGGAGTTGATCTCTTGTGATGTGAGCAAGGCGAAGGCAGGAATGAAGTGAGCTGGAGATCTTTAAGTAGGCGGGACTGATGAGCAGATCCACAACAGCTGGTTAACTGTCTAGAGAGATGAGAGCTAGCAATTAGCTGACAGCTGAGCGGCCAGCTCAGAGAAGGAAGGGCTGAGCCAGCCCTGAAAACTTCTGTGATGGAGTGTATTTTTTCCTAAGATTGCATCCCAGTTCTTCCTGTAGACGGACATGGGTTTCAAGTTCCATGTAGGACTTTTGAGCCAAGTTACATTTATGTATCGCTTCAAGTGTTCTGAGCTTAGTGAATAATTCTGTAAGTCTGGATTTCTTTTCTTTTTTAATTGCTGCTGCTAGTGAGTTGAGCTTTCCTCTTACTACACATTTGTTTGCCTCCCATTGGGTTAGTTTGTAGGAAATGGGGGTGTTGTTTTCGTTGAAGTAATCAGCAAGGCATTTACAAATCTCTGCGTCTCTGATTTTGTCTGCCAGGATTTTTGAGTCCATACTCCAGATTTGAGTGTGGGTGATCTTGTCGGGAAAGGTAAGTGTGACTGATATAGGATGGTGGTCAGATAGGGTCATTGGTTCTATGGTTGCCACCTTCAGGTAAAAGAGATCTTGTTGTGTAAGAAATAGGTAATCGAGACGAGAGTACCTTTTTTGTGGCATAGAGAAGAAGGTGAAATCTTTGTCCTTTGGGTGGAGAGTACGCCAGGTTTCATGAAGTAAGAGATCCTGAAGGCATATCCTAATTTGTCTAATTGCTCGATATGGTAGATGGGACGTGCCTGATGAAGTGTCAAGAAGGGGATCTAAAGGGACTTTGAAGTCTCTCCCTAGAATTAAGTTCCCTTCTTGGAAAGTGGATAGTAGTCATGCGATGGTACGAAAGAATGGCATGTGAGCTGAGTTGGGACTATTTATTTTTCCAGTGTGATCGGTTTGTCTCTTAGAGTGCCTTTAAGAAAGATGTATCTACCCTGGTCATCTATGAGGGTGTCTGAAATTTGGAGGGGTACGTTTTTGGATATGAGTATGGAGACTCCTTTAGATTTAGATATTGGGGATATAGCATGATAGCTGTGGGGGAAGAAGTTATTTGTAAGTTTAGGAACTGTTTTGGAGCAAAAATGTGTTTCTTGCAGAAAAACTACTGCTTTCAAGCTACGCATGGTGGATAAGATTTGTGAGCGTTTTTCTGGTATATTTAGGCCTTTGGCATTCAGAGAGATTAATTTCGTGGACAGGTTGTTGGTTTTTATATTAGGTGAAGTCATGACGGGTGTGGGGTGTTAAAGTTTTGGTTCTATCGTGCTGAGGGAGGGAAGACAGAGAGGACAGAGTGGGTGAAGAAATAAAAAAAGGGGGTGAAAGAAAGGAAAGAGAAAAAGAAAAAAGGGGGGAGGGGAATAGAAGGAAGGTAGGGTAGGTGGGGAGAGGGGGGGTGTTTTGTATTGAAGATAGGTTTTTGTTAGGTGGGGTGAAGGTCAGGTGGCTATAGGATGCTTCAAGGGTGGGGGCATGGTAATACCAGATGTGGGTGTGTTTGCCAATAGTATTTTCAAAATGGAAAGCCTTGTCAACAGAAATTATTATACTGTTTTTGTTTTTAAATTAATGATATAATTAACATAACGTTTGAGCTGACTGTGCCAGCCCAAGTGTCCGCGCTATAATCATAGCTTCAGATCTCACTACTATTTTCTCCTAAAATTACTAATATTACAAATTCTAATTTTATTTTTGCCCACTGAAATATTGGGATTGATTTACTAAAACTGCAGAGTGCAAAATCTGGTGCAGCTGTACGTGGCAGCCAATCAGTTTCTAACTTCAACTTATTCAGTTAAGCTTTGACAAACAAACCTGGAAGCTGATTGGTTTCAATGCTGAGCTGTACTATATTTTGTACTCTCTAGTTTTAGTATATCAACCCCATTGTTTCTGTTTATGCTGTATTGTGTTATTTATGTATTCAAGTGATTATGTGTTTACTTGCTGAAGTATTTGTTTGTATTTTCAAGTTGCTATATGTAGCAATAACTCTCGGTGGAGCTGCTGGTTTAAAGCGGGCTGTTACCGTCACCTTCGTTACCTCAATTTCACCAGAACCGGGTCTAGGGTCCCGTTGAGTTTAATGCGAGACAATGTAGGCACCGGACACTTGAGTATCTTTTCCAATGCTTTAATAAACGTAACTGAAGGAAGTAGCAGGAAAGAGGTAGAAGAAGAGTTGCAGGGAAGTTCAAATACCTTTTCTTAGTGTAGTATTAGACATTGGAATCTTGTAGATGAATGTACTTTCCTCTTAGAGTTGAATCTTTGCCTGCCTGGATAGGTTTCTCTCACTAACCTAGCAGCCAGTACGCAGCATGGACAAAAGTCTCTGCCACAGACTTGAATGGAATAGAAACCCGTACGATCCTCTGCCACAGGATGTAATGGTTTACGATGGATAGCAAACACAGCACTAGAACCTTTAAGCTGACCCGGCAGTACTATGCGGTAGGTTAACTTTAGGATGGGTCCTCCAACTGAGTGACCAGGCCCCTCTCCAGACCAGCACTCTGCATGATCCTTCCATGACGGGTCCTCCCCTGGGATCTTCTCAGTTGTCCAGCTTCTTTCCGTAGGACAGACAGCCCAGGACTATTCCCCTGCCACGGTGGTAGGCCCCAGACAGGCTTCTGGGCCCACCCACACGCTGCGGCAGCGTGGGCCTCCTGGTCGGAGGACCACATGGTAGTACTCCTAACACATACCTGTCAGCCAGGAGGGCCGGCAGGTGGAACGAATGGACCCTAAAACATGGCGTCTGTCCCATAAATACCCTCTCCCAGAATGCAACTCGGAGGACCACCTCCACCGAGTTATCTCCAGGACAGAGGAGCACTCATACACTTCAACGTGTTGCCTTTCCAACACCGACCCATGGTGACAAAGAAACCCACAGGCACAGTGTGAAACTACATGCAACTCAGCCAAGGTGGAACAGAGGCAAATCTGACTATGTATGAACAGATAACCCACTAAATTTACCTATAAGCAGTAGATTGAAAAATCTACCAGCGCTACATATGTAACACTTGGTTACATAAGAGCACTTGGCCTTGCACCAGATAGCAAATAAAAAAAAATGACAATTTAATGAAGTCTGACAGTGTCCATGTACAGTGACCATGTAATAAAAAAACTCACACCGGGTGGGCCAAATAATAATAATAAACATTATCATCAAAATATTATTGTTATTATTATTATTATTATTAATCATTACCATCAACATATTATTAATAATAATAATAATAATTTGCCTTTTCCAGGACATTCTTTCTTGTGCAGCTTTCTTTACAGCTATTATCCTATGTCAGATACAATTAAAAAGTGCCAACCCATTGATTTTTCACTTCTGACTATTCGGCCACATCATCATCATCATCATCATCATCATCATCATCAATGTAATAAGAAAGACTGATGTCTTCTTTACAACATGCTCTTAACTCAGACTGCAAAGATATATCTTTGGTTGTAATAAGTTACATAATGGTTGTACAGTTGTAAATGGAGTACAGCTGTAAAATAAGCAGACTATGAACTATCTGCAAAACAAAATTTAAGTTGTGAACTATCAGCGCAATAACCCTTATAGCCAATAACGCAAAAATATGCTTCAAATGTTCACACAGTGATTCCACTTCTCTTTTATTTTATTTTATCTGCAAAACAAATTAGCAGTTTGGTTATCCATCATAATGTCTGTGGACTTTTTCATTTCATAAGATTGAAGTAATAATGATAACTATATTTCAGCTAGCCACAGCAGAATTAATACAGTTGTTCTACAGTATATATATATATATATATATATATATATATATATATATATATATATATATATATATATATATATATATATTTATTTATATATTTAATATAAATATACATATATACTATATATATATATATATATATATATATATATATATATATATATATATATATATTTACCTAACTAACCAACATAACTAAAGTGATGGTCGGTATGTAAATATATTGTGACTGTTTTGGTGGTTTATTAAACACAGAGCTGCTTGTATTATATAAACAGGTCCTTTACTAGTGATCATTCTAAAGCAAGCCTTTGATTATATTCACTGTAAAGGCAATGTGCAGTTTATTTACATTTTTTCCCAGCTTCTTACATGTAATAATGAAAATTTAGACAGATGCAGAGTGTTTTGCAAATAATGTTAAACACTGGAAATTATACTCTGCATTTTAATAAAGCAGTTGGGGCAGATGTCTGATGTTTAATTGGTTTCACAAATGACAAAGAGGGTGAAATTATGCCACAGCCTCTTCTTGTAATGGGGAATCAAGATTTTAATTATATGTACTATCACTTTTTTCTAAGCTTTGCCTGGGCTGATCTGCCATTTTCTGCCAAATACTATAACTGTATATTTTGTGATCACTCAGCTAGACCAATAATCAGTTGCAGAAAATCTCCCAAAGAGCCGTAAGACATGAAAATTGCTCTTTGCCATGTAGAAAAGATCAGCAAAGCGAATTGGGCTCAAAATATGTACTTGTTGGCATTGTCTCTTTAACCTTGTTGAAGACGTCTCAAATTTCTGTAAGACCAGACAAATCAGTCTGCTGTACATCTCCATTTCCTTTGGACAACTATAAAATTTTTGACCTATTTGAATGTTATGCTATAGTGTCATATAAATGCTGAACAGACCCTTAAGGCAAAAATCTCTTCTTCAATGTCATTTCCACTCTCTGGCTCAAAGTCTTTTGCTACAACTGGAAATGTACAGTTCAACCATATCTCCTTTAGCAGTCTGAACATCCAATAGAGAGTGTGAACTTAATTATGCAGTCTGTCACGCCGTATATTATGGGTCTTAAAATAGTAGTCTTGACCATTCATTTACCGTAAGTCAGCGTTATATGTAATTTTTATTTTCAACGGGGGGTTAGATTGTGGCAAAATTAAATTTGAATTCATTAGTTTAACAACTCGATATGGGGCACTGAACTCTGAAGTTTTTTTGCAAAGTATTTTCATTCATTAAACATGTTTTATGGGAGTCAGAAATGTATTGAGCTGATGAATTAATTAACAAATTAAAACAGGATGAAATGACTTTTAGGTGTTAATATATTAAAGAAAACTATTGCATGTTATTAGCTTTCTGTAAAAGATACATTGTAGAGGTCAATACTGCTAAAAGCAGGTGCTTGGCTAGATGTGTTTAAAATAGCTAGTGCTGTGTATAAGCAGAAGGAAAGTTTTCACCAACTATATCTATTAATTTATTGTAACAATAACCAACTGAACCAAAATAAGATATGAGCTATGGTGTGATAAGGATCCGACTGCAAGACATATTTCAATCTTTCATCTGTATAAAATCACACAGAAAATAATATTAAATAAAGACTTTGCAGTGCCATAAATATCTATAACGTTTGTAAACGAGATGAGTTGATATATATATATATATATATATATATATATATATATATATATATATATATATATATATAACACATACACTGACCACTTTATTAGGTACACCTTGCTAGTACCTGGTTCAACCCTCTTTTGTCTTCAGAACTGCCTTAATTCTTCATGGCATAGATTCAACAAGGTGTTGGAAACAGATTTTGGTCCATATTGACTTGATAGCATCACGCAGTTGCTGCAGATTTGTCGGCTGCACATCCATGATGCAAATATCCCATTCCACCACATCCCAAAGGTCCTATATTGGATTGAGATCTGGTGACTATGGAGGCCATTGGAGCAAAGTGAACTGATTGTCATGTTCAAGAAACCAGTGGTGAGATGATTTGAGCTTTGTGACATGGTGCATTATCCTGCTAGAAATAGCCATCAGAAGATGGGTACGCTGGAGTCATAAAGGGATGGACATGGTCAGCAACAATACTCAGATAGGCCATGGCGTTTAATGCTCAATTGGTACTAAGGGGACCAAAGTCTGCCAAGAAAATATCCCCCCCACCATTACACCACCACCACCACCAGCCTTAACCGTTGTTACAAGGCAGGATGGATCCATGCTTTCATGCTGTTTACGCCAAATTCTGAACCTACCATCTGAATGTTGCATCTGAAACTGAGACTCATCAGACCAGGCAACATTTTTCCAATCTTATATTGTCCAATTTTGGTGAGCATGTGCAAATTGTAGCATCAGGTTACTGTTCTTAGCTGACAGAAGTGGCACATGTTGTGGTCTTCTGCTGCTGTAGCCCATTTGTTTTAAGGTTCGATGTGTTGTGTGTTCAGAGATGGTATTCTGCATACCTTGGTCATAGTGCGTGGTTATTTGAATTACTGTTTGTCAGAAACCATGAAATCAGGCCGAGACAGAAGTACAGTATAAACACACTTGTTTAATAATAAAAGTAAATAGAACAAACCTAGTCAAAACATAGCCAGAGTTCAGGAACCGGACAGACAGTCAGTAAAGCCAAACGGCAGGGAGCCGAGATGAGCGTAGTAAAACAGCAAGCAGGATCTGGAGCCAGAAGGGATGTCAGCCAAGCAAGTCTTTTAACAGGAATGCAGGAGACGTCTCTGTGATGTTGACTAAGGTGAAGGCAGAGATCCTCTGGGCTGGATGGCTTGAGTAGGCATGACTGACGAGCAGGATATCATCAACAGCTGAGTAACTGTGGAGAGATAGAAGCTGGCAATTAGCCGACACTGTTGCCTTTCTATCATCTCAAACCAGTCTGCCCATACTCCCCTGACCTATGATACCATCTGACACCAACAACCATGCTATGTTCAAAGTCACTTAAATCCCCTTTCTTCCCCATTCTGATGCTTGGTTTGAACTTCAGCAAGTGTCATCACCACGTCTAGATGCCTAACTGCATTGAGATATTGCCATGTGATTGGCTGATTAGCAATTTGTGTTACCAAGCAATTGAACAGGTGTCCTGAATAAAGTGGCCAGTGAATGTATATACATACTGTATATATATGTACTGTATGCATGGCCCATCTTTGCGATAATACATGCACATTTTTCCATATTTATCCCTTTACAAACACTGCAAATAGAGAAAAATACCTTTTTGGGTACTCCTAAATTCCTGTTTGGGCTGACAATGCGGCACAATTTCTGCTATGAAATCCTATCCAGCATTATCATCCCTACCTTATGGACTACAGAATGTAGCCTGCTCCCCACCTCTCTCTTTCCCAATTCACATGCTTATATTAATTACTTTTCCAGCAAAATTTTGCTGGATCCCCTTCCAAGAGCCTGCCCTCAAAATGTCTGTAGGAAAAGTGCTCTAGGGTGATTTCTGCTAAAACACCCACATTTAATTGAAATTAGGTCATGTTAGTCTTTTCTTTAATAGTCTGCACAAATACTGCAGATTACTTGAACATTTTTAATATAAGATTTGGCCTTTGATGCCTCAAAACATGATGGTTACTAAGAGATTCAGGACTGTTAGACATGTGTAATATGGCAGACATACGAGGCACTTTAGCTAGATTCTATTCAGGGCTTGTTCATACCATAAGGGACATCTGAGTGCAGTTGTTTTATTGCAAAATTCCGTGTACTCACACACAGCGCATTTTGGGCAGCTTATTTTTTTCAATGGGCTGCCCAACGTGTAGGAACATGCAAAAAGTAGGTCAGGCACCATTTTTTATATTGCACTGCAAAAAATTGCATGGTACTGTGGTATAATGCATTTGGTGGCCGCAAATGCACCCATGTTTGCTAGATGCAAATTAGTGGATGCCACTAATTAGGAATTAGTGGCACCCACATGTGTCTACAGAAGGCAGCACATTTCGATGCGGTGCACACTGTAACAGATGTGAACAAGCACTCCAATTTGTTAGGTACCTTGCCTTTTTTAATAGTTGTGTCACTTTCGGTTTTCTTGTTTGCTGAGTAGGAAGATGGGAGGGATTTGATAGGATTTAAAAATATAGGGGTGACTTTATTACTGCCATATATTCGGTTCATTTTAACATATTAATCTACTTGGAGAGTGTCAGTTTTATATCTCCTTTAATACATCATTTCATTATCCACATTCTTTTTCAGCACCACCTTAGACCTTCTAAGTGGTTTTATGTCAATTGTAATCTTCAATTTCCTATACTGGCATAAAAATGTTGTGACTCATATGCCACAAATAAATGTATACCTTTTAAAATGTTGAGTCATACCACAGTAGTGAATTAAAATATCAAGGGCCCTGGGCACATCTGAAGCTACAAGGTCTTCTGACATACATTGCTTGTGTGTGATCACCCATGGAAAAATGAATCTTCTTTAGTTTGTTTAATATACTCCAGGCCTTTCCATTGAATCTCATTTTCTTTTCTTTGAATATCATATTTACCACTGGTTTTGAATAGAAAGGTTTATCTCACCAATAAATGTAGGGACTCTGGACTATCACCCAGATTGCTAGTTTTATAATTCACCAGTGAACTGTACTGCCTTCAGGGAAGTTTTAATACAATGGCCTCAAGAAATGACCACAATCATATGCAGCAGTTATGTGACTTAAGTCTACTGTCAATCCATAAAAACATACAGTGACCCTCTTCCTTCCATTACAAATAAGGGTAATAGTAACATAAGTATCAAAATCTTGGAATATATACTCTGGGCATTTATGATCACCACAGACTTTTCATCCTAACCTCAATATGAGATCAAAGTATGAAGATGTATACTAACCAAAAAAAAAAAAAAAGAAATACAAGTTTTAAGATATAAAAGGTTAGTGGGTATGCAGTGATGAAATGGGCAGCTTTGGCTGAAAATCCACTATTGATCACCTTAGGTAATCATGCCATAGCCCAAGGGTGAGGGCCTGTATTTTGCCATTTGTTTGCATATTTGTTGTTTTCACTTGCTTCAAGTGGTTGTAAAGGTAGAGGTTTTTTACCTTAATGCATTCTCTGCATTAAAGTAAAAAAACCTTTATTAGTAGCTCCCCTGAGCCCCCCTAAATACTCACCTGAGCCCAATCTCGATCCAGGAGTGTGCATGTCTGCAGCAGCTCTTCTTCCCTTCCCCTGCTCTCACAGATTTGGCTTAGGGGAGTCATTGAAAGAGCCAAATAAAATGTGCCCATGGGACTTTTATGAGTGGTGTTGAATAAAATGGTCCAACAAAATATTAAAAGCATGCAAAATGTATTACAAAATACATAAAAAACATTGATTTTGGGTAATATCGTCAAAATCCACAAATTAGCCATGTATATATAACATATCACCCATGGTTACAGAAACATGTAATATTCAAATCATGAAGACTGTAAACTCTCTGTTATAGCGCTCTCTATCCCTCCTCCAGGGCTGAATTGGGACAAAAATTTGGCCCTGGACTTCATCCAGACCGGCCTACTTTAATTTTGCAAACATGCACAAAAACAGTGTAGCACCAACTCACGGGGGAGCTGCTGGTTTGTTACCTTCACCTTGCTTCCCTTGCTTCCCTTGTTTTCACCGGCACCGGTCTAGGGGTTCCGTTGAGTTTACTTCTGGACAACACATGCACCAACACTGGAGTACATTTTCAATGCTTTATTGAACAAACAACCTTTAGGAAGTAGCAGGAAAGAGGCGGAAAAGGAAACTTTCAGGAGAAACTCAAATATCTTCTTATAGAATCTCAGCAACAAATGTCCTGGTAGAATTCAGATAATTAGGTGGAATGAGCTCCCCTTGTGGGACACACTCCTTGCTCGTCTGGATAGGCCTCTCTCATCGGTCTAGCAGCCAGCACGCAGCATGAATCAAAAGTCTCTGCCACAGACTTATTTGGGGGGTAAATCCGTACAATCCTCTGCCACAGGATGTATCAGATTTTCTGCAGTGAACAGTCAGTCATAGTGCCTGAACCTTTAAGCCGAACCGGCAACACTATGCTATATAGTTACTTCTTTTGGATACGTCCTTCGACCGAGTCACCAGGCCCCTCTACAGACCAGCACGCTGCGTGATCTCCCCAAGAAGGGTCCTCCCCTGGGATCTCCCCGGTCGCCCAGCTTCGTCACACAAGACCGACAGCTTAGGACCATTCCTCAGCCGCGGTGACAGGCCCCAGACAAGCCTCTGGACCCACCCCTGTACCGCAGCATCGTGGGCCTCCCGATCAGAGGACCACAAGGTAGCTCCTTAATGCACACCTGTCGGCCAGGAGGGCCAGCAGGTGGCTGTGTAAAAAAAACAACCCTAGAACCTGGCGTCTGTCCCATAAATACCCCCTTCCCAGAATGCAACTCGTAGGACCACCTCCACCGAGCTTGTCTCCGAGACAGAGGAGCATCTATACACTTCGACACGTTGCCTTTCCAACACTGACTAGTGGTAACAGCGACACCCACCGGTCAGCATGGAAGCACACACAGCGTCAACCAAGCTGGAACAGAGGCAAACTTTTAACCTTCCTAACGCACAATTTACTAAATTTACCTAACCTGCGGTAGATTGTAAATCTACCAGCGCTACACAGTATATAAACTATACGCAATTGCACAAAAAAGCCTCCCCCTTACATCAGAGTCCCTATAGAGCCCCTCCTTACATCAGGGTCCCCAGAGAGCCCTTCCTTACATTAGGGTCCCCAGAGAGCCCCTCCTTACATTAGGGTCCCCAGAGAGCCCCTCCTTACATCAGAGTCCCCAGAGAGCCCCCCCCTTTACATCAGAGTCCCCAGAGAGCCCCCCTTTACATCAGAGTCCCCAGGGAGCCTCAGTCTTGCATCAGAGTCCCCAGAGAGCCTCAGTCTTGCATCAGGGTCCCCAGAGAACCTCCCCCTTACATCAGGGTCCCCAGAGAGCCTCCTCCTTAAATCAGGGTCCCCAGAGAGCCCCTCCTTACATCAGGATCCCCAGAGAGCCCCCCTTATATCAGAGTCCCCAGAGAGCCCCCCCTTTACATCAGAGTCCCCAGAGAGCCACCTGCTTATATCAGAGTCCCCAGGGAGCCTCAGTCTTGCATCAGAGTCCGCAGAGAGCCCCCCTTACATTAGAGTCCCCAGAGAGCCTCAGTCTTGCATCAGGGTCCCTAGTGAGCCCTCCTTACATCAGGGTCCCCAGAGAGCCTCCCCCTTACATCAGGGTCCCCAGAGAGCCCCTCCTTATATCAGGGTCCCCAGAGAGCCCCCCTTATATCAGAGTCTCCAGGGAGCTGCTGTAGTTTGAGCCTAGGCTGCCATTCCTTTCTTTTGTCAGGGGAGCCATTGGCTCTTTCTGCTGTCAGTCAAAACCTGTTAGCAGAGAGCTGGGGCAGGCCCAAGCCAGGCTGTGTATATGAATAGACACAAACAGCCCGGCTCAGGATTGAAAGCACACAAGTACCCCTGTAGGCAGCTAGTTCCGTAGGGGGCACCTGGCGGGAGGGAGGAGCCAGGAGCACAGGTGGGGGACTTCAAAAGAGGAGGATTGGGGCTGCTCTGTGTAAGACCGTTGCACAGATCAGGTAAGTATGACATGTTTGTTAATTTAATGAAAAAAATGTAAGCTTTACAATCACATTCAGTGCACACAAAGTGTGTTCCCAAGTACATGTTTTGATCTTGACTCATTTGATCTTGAAATTTGGATTCTATTTTGTTTGCTTTTAAAATGATTCCTTTGTGTATAGAGTTGACTCTTTTGTTTATTTTTTAGCACGGATTCTTTGTCTTATTATTAACACTTAATAGTAATGCTGATAATAATTTGATCTTGTTGACTGCTGTTCGAAAGATAATACTTTCAACATGCCATAAAACATTATGTATTAGGCTATATACATAAGGAATATATTTATTAATTAACTACTTCCAGTCTGGGCCTTTTCTGGCACTTTTTGTTCACATGTAACATATAGTATTTTTTGCTAGAAAATTACTTAGAACCGCCAAACATTAGATATTTTTTTTTAAAGCAGGCCCTAGAGAAACAAATGGTGGGTTTTGCTATTTTTTATGTCACAAGATATTTTTGTGCATCGATTTTTCATCCACAATTTTTTGTGAAAAAATACACTTTTTTAAAGTTTTAATGAAAAAAAAAAAAAAACACAAAAGATAACCCAAATTTTTTGGAAATTATAAAAGATGAAGTTACGCAGAGTAAACTTCACCAAACGTCACGTTTTAAAATAGCGCACACCCGTAAAATGGCGACAAACTACGTAAAATGTACTATCCATAGGCAACGTTTTCAAAAACCTTTGCAGAGGAGGTCTGGTGCTAGAATAACTGCCCATGGTCTGACGTTTGCGGTGATACCTCACATGTGTGGGATGATCGATGTTTGCATGTGTGCGGGACCACACCTTTACATTTACCTTTTATTATTATTAATTTATTTATTAATTTTTTACACTGTTGCTTTATTTTTTTTTTATCACTTTTATTGCTCTCATAAGTAATGTGAACATCCTTGTGACAGCAATAAGCATGTGACAGGTCCTTCTTATGGAAAGATCTGGGGTCTATAAGACCTCTGCACTTAAGGTAAGTCACAAATGACTCCTGAAGGTTTTATACTCCTGATGATGTGTGTGTGCGCGAAACAGCTGTAGATGTTTATTACTATACAATGCCTGAGGTTCTGGCCTCCACTCTGTTTCAGATTGGCAGCGCTTCATGTAAGTGCAAGCTGTCTATTCCACACATGGTGTTTTGCATTTAAGGTCCTGCCGCCATTATCCCCGGTTGGATTGGCGGTTTTTCATGTAAGTGCTATAGGCCTCATTTTTTTTAATGTTTGTTTTTATGCTAGTTCACCAATAAATACTGCGTCATGATATTTTTTATTATTTTGTCGTTGGTGACTTATTACTGCGGATGGGATTTGCTGAGCTGTTTTTACCATGAGTAATAAAACTTCCTGGTCATGATACATGCACTTAGATAGGGTCCTGTGATTCAGATAGAGGGGTAAGTATGAGCTAATGATGACTACATACCTCTGATGACCTGGATCTTATCATATGCAATTTTTGCTGTTCTATTTATAAGACAGCAACTATATCTGGTGAGTGCGTTTTTCTGACATTGGTGGAGGACGCACTGGGTGATTCAAGCACTAATGGAGGGAGATCACCTGAAAACTTTCCCTTTATACTTCTTCATAAGAACTATTCCATTTTGATTATTTTTGAATATTTTCAATGTTGGACTCACTATCATAACACTTCAGGTTTTTGGGGTTTTTTGATATTGCGCTGAGCACTGCAATTTTTCTTTGTTCTATGTAAACACAGATTAGTGTCTGCAGGGGCCCCAGCGGTCGCACAAAAAGTGCCACAGGTTGGGCACCAGAGCTATACATTATGTTAAAATAGTGTGATATAGTGCTACCTTCACTATTCTCATCCAGAAGTTATTGGAATGCAGCAGAAAAAAGCAGAGTAGCACAATCTCTTGCACATACAAATTTTAACAACCAGTTTCAGACCTTGGTGTTATGGGGCCAGTGTAGTTGAGGAATATTTTTTTGATGTGCCTGGCATTCAGCTTTAATTACACATAGAACTACCAAACTGTTTCAATGAAGCAAATGGAGATTGTATTATTTTCTGTATTTTAACTAAAGAAATGCCTCGTGTTTATTGTTTAACTGTCAGCTGCAGCATTGCTAAATATTTACATCAGAGTAATGAGGTAAGACCGAATTCACAATGAAATATATTTTTTCTTAACGAATTCTCATGACAAATGCCTTATGGCACAGTGCAAAAAATCTTTATCAGGAAGGGAATTCCCCCACGGATTAATTATAACTGAGGATTGCAGATACTTATCAACAAATAGTAACAAAGGTTTGGAGATAGTGTACAGTACACAGAACATTTCATTAATTTATGAGTGGTGCTCCTGTGCAAAAGTCTATGTATTTCTTACATGAAAATGAAGGGAAAATCTGTGTATAATTAATGTATATTGGTAAAGAAAATATAAAGTATGAGACACAGCAGGGCTCTTTGTGTTTTTTTCTTACCAAAGTATCATCATAATAAGATTTTTCTTTCTTCAAAAAACAACTACAGACCAGAAATATAAAGAAAAAAAATAGTACATTTCTTCATGCCTTCAAAAGTCATGATATCATGTTTTATGTACAGTATATGTATCTCAAATGTATAAATGCCAAATGCTATAAACAAAATGAAATCAGCCTTATGGTGAGAGTGCTTGCTGTGTAAGTTGGGTAGAAGGAAGACATTGAAGAGATTGATTAAGCATACCAAAGAGAAAGAGGCCATCTATGGTGTTGTCCACATGGGGACAGTGCCTGTACTCCACTTTAACTATTTTACTTCAGAAGCAATATGTACTATGGCAGGACAGAAGTGGGATGTAAACAAACATAGCGGTCATGGGTTTATTTATATTTTTGAATGCAGTCTCTGCTGGACATTGTAAACGTGATTTGGCTGGATGTCTTGCTGCCTAATCACTTCTAAACTTGGCACAATTGCCTGCACACCCACAGGAAGCCCTCCCATGTTTCCAGAGCTCACCTGAAATCACTGGGAGCCCAGGAAGTCCAGATTTACATTAAGACTGCTGAACAGTGGGAGCCTGAGGAACTTCTATTCCCTAATTTCTTCTGCAAGCACTCTGCCCTGAGCTGTCAGAACCTGGCTGCTAGACAGGGAGTCAGGGTTTCTCTGTCCCTGATCTGCAATAATACACACCCAAGCATGCTACCTCCCCAATGCTACCTCCCCATTATGATGAAATGTCCACAGCTGGAACAAGGTGTAATGTCAAGGAATGACACAAATCAGGACAGCCTCAAAGTATCCACTGGGATGGAGGGAAAAAAAAAACCATAAAACCAAAACACAAACAGGAGCTCCTGCAAGAAACACACGGATCCTGTCTATGGATAAAGGGTGTATACACAAGGCTAATAGTTGAGTTACAGAGTCCAATAGGCCTGGTATCCAAATAAAAAGTCAAAAGTTTGTTCCAAACAAGTTAAAAACACAAGGAACATAACTGGACGTTGAGCAGCATTACCAGCGATTGATCAGACCCGGACCTGTGGCAGGAGGAATATGCCGGTGGACCAAGATATCGGGGGACCAAGATAGAAGGGAAGTCATGGTTAGGAGGTCACCCACCATGGCAGAACAGCAGGGGGACTCGAGTCACCGGAAGTGACATGACTGGGACACAGAGGTCAGCTGATGCAACATCAAAATGGTGGGAAGGACCAGGAAGTTGAGCTGGTTGCTAGGACTACATGTTTTGGGGCACGTCCCTTTGTCTGGTTCCCCCTGGCATATTCCTCCTGCCACAGTTTGGGGTTTGGTCAACCGCTGGTAATGCTGCTCAACATCCAGTTATGTTTCTCATGTTCTTAACTTGTTTGGAATAAACTTTTGACTATTTATTTGAATAGCTGGCCTTGGTATTATTGGACTCTGGAACTCATCATGCTATCAGCCCTGTATATACCCTTCATCCATAGAAAACAAAATAAATGTGTTAAATAATAAAATGTTATAAAATAAATAAAAAAACAAAAAATTAAAGATCCATGCACATATGTGTACATATTATTGACAATTATTGAGCTGTGAAAAAATTTAAAGCATCGACAATAGAAAAAAAGAGGCCAGCAGTAGCAACTTAACAGGCTCATTTACACTTGCTTTGGCTTCAACACACATTAAAGCGCCTATTGCATCAACATGCTTTTATGATGTGTTTTTGATGTTTCGGTGGTGCTTCAATGAAGCTTCGGTGGTGCTGTGATGAAGCTATGGTGATGCTTCGGTAAAGCATCGGTGATGCTTCAGTGATGCTCTTTTGAAGCTTTGTTGATGCTTGACAGATGCCGTGTGTGAATATCTCATACCTGCAATTTCTCCAAAACAAAGTTAAAGCTGAATAGAGTTCTATGGAGGTTTTGAAGATGCTTTGAAGCAGCTTTGTGGGGTATATTGAAGCAAAGCTGAAGCAAAGCAGATGCAAGGTGTAAACATGACTGTAAGCTAACCATTTTATTTAGTCACAGAGGCTTTGACTGGCATTCAGAGAGCTTTACCAAAGCCTGTCCAAAGCCTTGTTTTGAAGCAAGAGTAAACTAGCCCTTAAAGAGGAAGTAAACCCTGATGGGTTTTGCTTCCTCTTTTGCTCCCTGCAAAGCCTACAAATTAAAAGCATAATGGGCTAGTATGCATTGCATACTAGCCCATTATGTGACGCTTACCTGCAAACAAAGCCCACGCTGTCCCCCGTACAGGCCATGTCCATCTTCGACCGTCTTCCTTCCGGGGTCGCAGACTCCAGGCAGTCACAGAGGGCTCTGTGACTGGCTGGAGCCACGTGATGTCACGGCACATGCTGGGGAAGAAATGTTGCGGAGGTCCGTTTCTTCACAGCGCTTGCACCGATGATGACATTGGCGCACTACAAGTGAAATATCTCCTAAACTGCGCATGTTTAGGAGATATTTCCATTACCTATAGGTAAGCCTTATTATAGGCTTACCTATAGGTAGAAGTTACACACAAGCGTTTACAAACACTTTAAGCAAAACAAAATGATAAATGCTCTATTCAGTTTTATCACTAGTTCTTTAAAGTATGATGCATGTGGAAAGGATCTTTCACAACACAAACATTTCCCAGCACACTTGACACCTAGCAAAAAAACCTCTGTACAACTATTTCAATAATTTGCAGTAAAAGCTGAGGTTTTAGTTGTATACATTTGCAAATACATGTGGAAACCTTACTGTTTTGCCATGGTCTCCTCAGCTTGCATTATTGACAATTAGGCTTGGAAAGAAGTGGCTAGGTGGCTTGGAAGTTATGGGCCCAACACAAATTACCTGAAAAGTTCAGAGACCTACTGTAAAAGGGAGAAGAAGAGGATGGGGATAGCATACACAGACAAGCAGGATGCAGCTAAGCTACTTAAGGTATGTACCATTCGTGAGACACGAGTTTGTCTTAGGCTTTGATGAAAAGCCTATTTTTATAGCTCCATAGAGCAAGCTTTATTTAAACACACAAAACTGAGTCAGGTTAACGACTCCTCCTTCCCTGCAGATTTTCAATTAGAAACAGACAATCCAAAAGCAAACAGCTTCTGTTGTTCTTACCTTTAGACATCAGTGTCACAGATGAACCCTGCACTAAATGTTTATTTGTAAATATAACAATATTGTATAAAAAATAAAAAGATATGAAACATCATTTTCAAAATGTGATCTAAATAATGTTGGGGTAAATTTATTAGATTAGTAAAGGGTGTTCAACTAACAAAGAGAACAAGCATAAAATGACTTTGCAAAGTGTATCACGTTCTAGGAAAAATCATCTTTTTCTTCTATTCCCTCACACGAAGGCAGTGAAGGTAAACACAGGTTTACCTTATTTAGTGGGTATGCATTTTTTAGGTAACAATATTATGTGATGTGTATTATTTTTTTTTTCTATCTTCTCTCTTTCACCACAATATATACCGGTATATGGGACAGTTATGATAAGTTTTTGGATTTATAATGTATATGTAGAGGGTTGGATATTATGTACATTTGTTCATTCTTATGTATACACTCTTTTTTGTAGATGGATTGATAATACAGTGGGGATCTATATGAGAACACATCCTAAGTCCTAAAGAAGCAGAATACCCACAAAATGTGTAGACTACTCATGACTGATATCATGATTCGATGGTTCTGAGTTTTCTCATATATACATATATGTGTATGGTGGATTTTAATATACAGTAATTTGTAATAAAAAAATGATTTTATGTATATGGATTCTATATTGATTTGATGACTTCATGAGGTGTATATTTGAAAATCCATTATTTATAATGTCTGGACATTTTTTTGTTTATTTGGGATGTTGCCCTCATGAATTTATTTATATATACCTTATTTACCAAAACTCAGTTTGAAACATGAAGACACACTTTGCAAAATTAACTGCCTTTACTGTTTAGAAATGTATTCCCAGTGTAAAGGAAGTGCTCTGTGTTAAATTTATTCTAAATGAAGGTTTTATACAAGTAATGGAAAATTTGACCTAAAAAGTTTAGTTTGAAAACTTATTATATCAATCAAAAAAATGTTTAATAACATTTACCAAAACCATTATAGTTATTAGCATCAATTCTAATCACTAGTTAACCACTATATACATTGTTACTGCTTGTTATACCCAATGTACTATTCAAAATGTCTCCTTTAAATATAAAGTTAAAAAAAAAAATTAAGGAGAAATTCCATAAGTAATCATGTCCTTTTAAATGGTAATTTCAAAAAAAGCTCTTGATCTATGGATAATACTAGAAATAGCCCAGAAAACATGCATTTAATTACATCTAATTCAGAAAAATCTATGAAAAACACTTTTTTAAAGCAAGCACTATTTCAGTGAGCTGACATAAAACTTCCGCCCTTTAGTCATTCACCTACTTACTGTTTTTAAATTTTTAGCATAATATTTCCATATTTATAACAGGCAAACCATAAAAAATTTGCAGTCAGCAGATCTTGCAAACCATTAGAAAATGCTTTTTACTCTTTTTTTCTTGTACCAAATTTACAGAGCTAAGATCCAAGCCATGTCAGGCTGTGAGAATTATCTACCATTCATTCGTTTCATAATACAAACTTTTTTTTTCGAACACAGTAAAATGGAAGTCTCCAAAGAACTCAAAGGAAGTGCAGTGTCATCAGGATGTATACCACGGACAGCTTGTAGTTAAAGTTGAAAAGTGTCCTGCAGTAACTATTTCATTTAGAAGACTGGAGAAATTCAGCAAACAGAGTTAGGTAAATGGTTTTATAAGCTACCTGCTGGCATCCTCCTAACGATGCATGATCCTAGACATATGTCTTTGAAATGAATTCTTTAAATTGCCTTCACTCTATTGAAACATCAATACAGAATTTCAAATGTTCTAATTTGGGGCAAGCTATCGTGAATCAAGCCATCAGTTTAATGTTAACCTTTGAATACTGAAAGTATTATTCTTCAAAAATATCCTTTAGATCATAACATCATCCCAAGTAATAAAATGTGAGGATTTAATAAGCCTAGAAAAGTTTATACAAATGATGGAGATATAGAAGCTGAGAAAAAAAAGTACATACATTAAAACCACATTTTTGAACTATAAATGTATATATAAAAATCAATATATATTTGAATTATTTAACAAAAAAGATCCAATGTGGTTTCTCAGTGGCACACATTCTACTCTGTATTTAAAAGGAGACAGGTGGATTGTCTATAGATATCATTGGTTCGGACATACTATATAGAATGCTCATTAGTAGCTTAGTTCTGGGCACCCTGTTAGTAGAAAGGCAGGGATCACAGCAGGGAAGTTACATCTCTAGCTTCTCACATTCCTGCTCTATCTTAGCTGGGCTCCGCTCGGCTTTCTTTGGCAGCTCATTAGTAGGTCCACTGATGCATAAGAGCCAGTCATTAGGAGTATTTCTCAACATAGGCTTTTCATCAGGTGACTGAATTTACATTGCTTACATTGTTTTTTTTGTTACAGATTCTTTGGCTAGATAACAAATTAAATACATTTTAGAAAAATGTTTTTCTTTAACAAGTGGAAAGCTCTTAACTGTTTTCCAGAAAAAAAGATATTTTTTTTGTAAAAGCTGTTTTCACAATTGCAACAGGAGCATAATGGAATTTTGTAGCTCTCCCCAGATAACAGAATGCCTGTCCAAAAAATCTCCCTCACTTTTACCGTGTGCTTGAAATACAAAAGCCACTTATAATTATTTGATACTTTTCCAAGATTAAATGTTAGACCGACATGAAGATAATTGTCGTACTGTAAAAATCTAAATCAAAATACTATGTTGAAAACTTTTTTTTTTTTTCATGTATTTCCATAATCAGCATAGGTAATTTGTCTTTTTATTATAATGATTTTTTTTTTTTTTTTAAGCACAAGGTGTTAAGTGATAGCAACTATAATGAGTTAACCTTTTGTTATAGTGAATAGATAGTAAGTTAGTTGTGAGGTACATTGTTTCATTGTTGCTGGGTATTGAAATGATACTTTAGGAAACACCATGTGTGGGAAATAGATAAGTTATGTTATGTGACCTATTTTGAAAATAAATGAAAAAGAAACAGACAGCTGCCAATGAAGTTACACAGTAGAAACTCATTTGGTATAAGTTAAGCTTGAAAATATATGCTGTAGCCATTGCCTGCTTCTCTGCCACCTTTCTTCCTTATGAGGGCAACATTTAAAGTGTTACTAAACCCACAACAGTAAAATCAGTCTGTATGTGCAGTAACGCATGCTTGTTATACTCACTGTGGAACCTAAGGGGTTAATCCTCAGCATTGTGTACAAAGCCTGTTTGATCCTGTTTTCTCTGATCCTTCCTTTCTTACACTGTTCCCTAATAATTTCCTGATAACACAGAGTCTATGGAGTCAGGCTGCACATGCTCAGTTTGGTGTGTATTGCTAGAGAGGCATTTTTTCCTTGGGAGGGTGCATGTGATCAGCACAGGGCCAATCAGCGCTGTCCAGGCAGAGGACCAGGGGTCTTGCAGTCTCATAGGATACTCAGGAGACTCCTCCTAAATGCTTTAACCAGTGCTTGACTGGGCACTGATAGAAGTCACAAGACTGCTCTAACTGGTATTTAGCAGTCTATATTTACATAAATGTTTGCATTTCCATGTTCTGTGTACTGTGGGAGACCAGATATAGTGAATGCAGTGTCCCAGGTTTAGTAACACTTTAAGGCTCTGCAGGGAGGATCTTAACACCTATGGAAAAGCTGTGTATTGAAATAGTGATGCCTATTCCATAATCCATTTTGGCTGTCAGGGGCATGCCTCATGATAATGGCACATAATGATTGCATTATTAATTGGATTATGTTACTTTTAAAGCTGGTTACTCTATGAGAGTAAAACTCATAGAGAGAGAGAGTGTCTGTGTTGCTGTTAAAGACAGAACCATAGATCTTTTTTTTTTCTTGGGGGGGAGGGGGAATTCAACCCAGAGAGCAAGGATAACTTGCCACACATTTGTGGCGGTATTGAATTGTAAGTCTTGTGAACATGCTTCACATCTTCCCTGGTAAGTTGTACACTTGCAGAGCATTTGAAGCACAAGTTCTAGTTGCCATTTTTACAATTTGTAGCAAATTTGCATGGAAAGTCTATAGCACGAGCCCTGCAAGTCTCCATTTTTAGCAAGAAAAAAGAAATAAGCAGCACAAATCTATAATCCCACAGTCTGGTGACAGTGAACCCACTGCTATTAACCTAATCCCTTACTGTAGACATGTGGAATACATTCAATCCAACAATCATATAATGATAAACCCTATGCCATTGCATAAAATAATTCACCTCTCATACAAAAAATATTTGTTTCTATGAAACAAACAATAAAGTGCAAATGTTGTTAAAAAAAGTGCAAAAGAAAAAATGGTGTGCTGACACAGTGAAAAAAAAGTGCTTAGTGCAAGAAAATATTATTCATTAGTAAAGTTCATGAATCAAAAATTCATTCATGTGTTCAAAATATTTGCAGTTTATTTTGCAATCCCAGGAAAAATCCAAGATTATTATTATCACTTTCTTGGATTGTTCCTGGGATTGCAAAATGAACTTCAAATATTTTGAACACATATGAATTTTTGTTGCATGCACTTTACTAATGAATAATATTTTTTTGCACTAAGCACATTTGTTCACTGTGTCACCACACAGTTTTTTCTTTTGCTCTTTTTTTTAACATCATTTGCACTTGGTTTGTTTCATAAAAAAATTTGTATGATAGATGAATTATTTTATGCAATAACACAGAGTTTATCATTATACATGATTGTTGGATTGAATGCATTTCATATGTGTACAGTAAGGGATTAGGATAATAGCAGTGGGTTCACTATCACCAGATTGTGGGATTATAGATTTGCACTGCTTGCTTCTTTTTTTCTTGCCAATTAATTGGAGATCATAGGCATGCGCAGGGAGTGTGCCAGGTGTGCCTGGGCACACCCTAATCACCCAAAGTGCATTAGCATTATCATTCTGTGTGCAGGCAGGGAGATGGGAAATATCTCCCTCTGACCAGTTCTGCCATTCATGAAGTGCTACCATACTTCTCTTTCACAATACCGGCTCTACCATAAGAGTGTGTGTCTGTATGTGTATGTAATATATACCACACACACATATACACACACACATGCATGTGTGTTTGATGTTTGGGGTGTACACCCTAATGCAATAGGCTACACACACCTATGCTGGTGATTCACTGGTATTTAGGTGGCAGCAATCTTATTGTATCCCTTAATCTTCCGTTAATATCTTTGGCACTAGTTTTTATTGCTGTTTGTCCAAGTGTCCATTTTTATCGGGTCTATTCACTAATAAGTGAAGAGAGTTGAATTGTCAGAACAATTGCAAAATCTAAGCCAAAGTGGCTAAAGTAGAAAAAAAAAACAGCTCTCATTGAAATGTTTTTAGTTCAGCTTTTTTGGCCTATATTTTACCATTTCCCTAAAAAAATTACCTCAGTTCACTGAATAGTGCATTAAGACAAAACTGATCTTTATAAAAAAACTTTTATTAAAATATTTGAATAATATCAATACAAAACACTGGATTACATCTTTTTTTTTTATTAGGGTGAACATTTAACAAAACATAAAAGAGAATATTTATGATATAAAAAAGAACATTCTCAAAAACAATAAAAATTATACAATAAAAAAACAAAAAACACACAAAACAAAAATTGCAGCAATATGCGATACAGTGATGAAGTGCACTAATTCAAGAAGCTAAGCAGAAAAAGTAGACAAAAATGCCTATCCCTAATTTAAAAAAAAAAAAAAAAAAGCACAACACAAAACAAAAATTGCAGTAATATACGATACTATGTGAAACAGTGATAAAGTGCACTAATTCAAGAAGCTAAACAGCAAAAAGACAAATATGCATAAATGACTATCCCTAATTTAAAAAAAAACACAATAATATGCGATAATATGTGAAACAGTGATAAAAGTGCTTGAATCACAAGCAGGTATTCATCTAATTTTACATAAAAAACAATAAAATAAATCCCATATAATAAAGTGCATGTGCATCAAAATGTGATGAGAGTTGTGATACTCAAAAAACAGTTCTTGAAAGTTGTGAACACAATTGTTCTCACCATCCAGGCATCCAGCTGGACTGTGCCCTAGCAGCTCACCTTAAACAAAGGCGACAACAGGTCTAGTGGCGCTTTGGTATACAAATCCTTAATGGCAGTTCATGTTCCACTCTCCTCTCCTCGTCTGCATTGAAATCCACAGATGGTCTGACACGACTTTAATATATGGATCCTTTATGGAAAATCACATTCCACTCCACTCTCCTCTCCTAAAAGAACCACTAGATCTGTTGTGGTCTTTGTTTAAGGTGAGCTGCTAGCATATAAACAAGGAAAAAAAAAAAAACATTCAAAATTGTGCTCCATCAATGGGATATTAGAGTTAGAAATTTGTGATTTCTACCTCTTTGAACTCCATATCAGATCTCCACTCACCTCTGTGCATACCACGCCCCAGCATCAATTAACCCCTTCCCATCTGCCTCACCCTGATATACTGCGGCAGAAGGGCACGTACAGGCAGATTAACGTATCTGTACTTGCCCTTTAAGAGGCAGCTCGCAGGCGTGCGCCCGCCGGGAGCTCCATGACCATGATCACGGGTCCCGCGGATTCGATGTCCACGGGGATACCCGCGATCGTCTCACGGTGAGGAAGAACGGGGAGATGCTAATGTAAACAAGCATCTCCCCATTCTGCCTAATGACACTGACACTGTTCACAGCTCCCTGTAATAGGGAGTGGTGATCAGTGACGTGTCACACACAGCCTCTCCCCCCCACAGTTAGAATCACTCCCTAGGACACACTTAACCCCTACTGAGCTACCTAGTGGTTAACCCCTTCACTGCCAGTGATATTTTTACAGTAATCAATACAATTTTTTTAGCATTGATTGCTGTATTAATACCAATGGTCCCAAAAATGTGTCAAAATTGTGTCCGCCATAATGTCGCAGTCACGATAAAAATCGCTGATCGCCGCCATTACTAGTATAAAAAATGTTTTTCTATGCCAATATGTAGCAGGGCTAGTGCAGGAGTCAGGGACCAGATTGTCCCAGTAATGGAGGAGACTAAAGTGAATACTTGGTTCCAGAAGGAACTTAAGGATTTGCAAAACCAAAGGGTATGTGCTATGGAGCCTATACTGCCACAGTTTCTCCATATGTGGGTGGTTTTCTTTTAGGATTCCCAGTGGTTGGTACAGTGAGATGCTTTAAAGGTTTCTGTAAATGCTCCTAGCCACTGGTCTTGGGTGAAAGGGACATTCAATTCTTCAGCCCATTTGTTTAAGGAATGTACTTGAGAGCAGGGTCGGGTGTCACTGAGACAAGAGTACATCAGGGAAATACCTCTGCTAGGGCATGGGGTAGAAAAGTAATACTGGTATATTGGTGCGGGGATATTTACTATGGAAGGTAGTTTAGATGTGCTCAGGAAGTGAGAGATTCACGTGTATGTGAAAGCTTCTGAGCTTGGGAGTTTGAATTTATCTTGGAGAGCTTCAAATGTATGCAGTGAACCATGGTTTATCATGTCGCCAATGGTTAGGATACCAGCGGAGTGCCACTGGGAGAGGTTCCAATCAGGGATGCAGGAAGATATGGTTCTTAGTGGTATTGGTAGTGATCTACTAGGTGAGTTGTGGGGGTATGCATTTAAAAGTTTTCTCTAGGCCAGCAGTGAGGCAGAGATCATAGGGTTAATTTTCCGAATGGTTGGGGAGTATCCAGCTGTCATTAGTAAGAGGTAGTTTCTTAGGGTAGCAGGCTGTGGATATGAGGCTTCCATGGTGGACCATATTTTTTCGGGCATAGAATGCCACCAAAAGTAAAGTTGGTCTAATATTGAGGCGTAATAATAATTGCCGATATGAGGCAATCCCACTCCGCCTTTCCTGTGGGGCCTAGTGGGCATGTAGCCAGCACATCGAGGTGGTTTAGATTCCCAAATAAATTTAATTAGTTGACTCTGGATTGAGGTCAGGAGAGAGCGAGGAATAGGAAGAATGAGTGTTCGAAATAAGTAGAGAAGCTTAGGCAGTATAATCATTTTGAAGTTAACGATACAACCCAGTGTAGAAAGGCCTATGTTGCGTAGTGATTTCAGTAGGAAGGGTAAGTTTCAAGAGAAGGTTTGGTAGTCAATCAGTCCTTTTGGGTTGGGGCAATCTGAAGTCCCAAGTATGGGATAGATGTACCCGCCCACATGTAGGGTATGCTGAATTTCAGCCCAGGGAGCCATTTGTGGTGGGAAATGTATGGGGAGGACTACGGATTTTGTGGTATTAAGTTTGTAATAAGATACAGAGCTAAATTGGTGGAGGGTGTCTTGTATTGCCTGTAAGGACTGGATGGGGTTAGTGACAATCAAAACCACGTCATCTGCAAATAGGTTAATTTTGTGGTCCATGCGATTGCAGGGGATGCCTGATATTTGTGGATTGGATCTAATTTTAGAGGCCAAAGGTTCCATCAGTAGGGCAAAGATAAGTGGGGAGAGGGGGCAACCCTGTCGTGTACTGTTAGAGATCTCGAAAGGGGTGGATAAAGTCCCTCCAGTGAGTACTTTAGCTGATGGGTTGGAGTATAAGGATAGAATTATATCTTGGAACCACCCTGTAATACCAAATTTAGTCAGCACTGCCTGAAGGAATGTCCAGTGGACTCTATCAAAGGCCTTCTCTGCATCAAGTGATGGTAGCAGAGAAGGCATTTGAGTATGTTCAGCATGGTGAATGAGGTTGAGCACCCTTCTGGTTGCGTCTGGGGCCTGCCTACCCAGGACGAACCCAACCTGGTCTGGGTGTACCAGCTCAGGGAGTAACACCATCAGTCTGCTGGCAATAACTTTAGCAAGTAGCTTGATGTCAGTGTTCAAGAGAGATATTGGCCTATAGATTGGGGCAACACAGGTGTCTTTCCCAGACTTTGGGATGGTGGATATGATAGAGCGTAACATATCTGTAGGCAAGGAGCCTGAGGAGCCAGCAGCATTGAAGAGGTCTGTTAGTTTAGGGACTAAGATGTCGGCAAATTTTTTCTAAACATTTTACTGAAGCCATCCTCTTCTGGGGACTTATTCAGAGGGAGAGCCTTAATTGCTCTGAGGACTTCTTCCATAGTGAATGGTTTAGAGATACATTCGAATTGGGTCTCTGAAATCGTGGGTAAATTGATAGGGGTAAGAAAGCTACGTATTTGCTCTGCAGTTGGTTGGGGAGTGAGAGGGTCCTTTTTGAGATTATATAGGGATGCGTAAAAGTCACTAAACACATTAGCAATTTATTGGGGGTTGGTTAAAAGTTGCTTTGAAGTAGGGTGGTGGAGGGAAAGAATTTTGGCTTTTGCACATTGGGCCTTAACTTGTTTCGCTAAATGTGACCCAGCTCTATTCCCTAATGCATAAAAATTGGCCTTGGAGAATTTGAAGTTCTGTTCGAATTTGTGGAGTAGGATGGTGCGTAATTTCTGTCTTAACTCTAGGAGCTTGATGGCTTGCGCTTGAGAGGGAGAGGATTTGTTTAATTTTTCTATACAGGATAATTAGGACATAACCTCATCAATCTGCTGGGTTCTCTGGTGTCTCACTCTTTTACTCAACTTTATGAAAATTCCTCGGAGGTAAGCTTTGTAAGTTGACCAGAGCGTAAATTTGTCAGTATCGGGCAGTTCGTTAAGTTCAAAGAAAGATTGGTGCTCGGTCTCTATTTCCCCTTGGACTTTAGGGTCATCTAACAAGGAGGGGTCTAGCCTCCATAGTCTCGGTGGTCCAGGTCATAGGTCGCATAGGGTTATTGAAATAGGGGCCTGATCTGACCATGAAATGAGACCAATGTCAGATTTCATGACATTTTGAAGGGTCCATTTATCCACCAGGAAGGAATCAATGTGTGAATAAGATAGCTGTGAGTGGGAATAGTACGTATAATTACGTTCTGAGCCACGTTGTGCTCTCCAGACATCGAAGAGATCTAGGTTGTGGAGCAGGAGGATCAAAGCCGGCTGTAGTTGACCTTGTTTAGTGGAGGGATCGCCAATTATATTAAGGTCGCCACCCATAACTATATTTCATTGTCGCAGGTTATTAACCTTCTTGTAGAGGCGTATATATTGACCAGGGTGTAGGTGGTTTGAGCGATGGTGCAAATGAGTATTAGGTATCGGCCCTGTGGATCGCCATAGGTGTGGTGGTGTTGAAACTGAAGGGTTTCTCGGACAGCTGTCAACACTCCATTGTTCTTCCTTGGGCCCGAGGCAAGATAGACGGTGCCATACCCCTTGAGTCTGATCTTCAGGGTTTTTGATTCTGCAAAGTGCATCTCCTGTACGAATACGCTGTCTGCATTTTGTTTGGTCATTTCCCTATGTAGATTAGCCCATTTTTGTGGGCTGTTTAGGCCTTTTACGTTTAGGGAAGTCAGTTTTATCTGCATTTTAAGGCAGTTGGTGATGTTTCTTTGTGGTAAGTCAATGATGTTAGGTATGGGAAAGCACTTGCCAGAAGAGAGGTGGTCTTGGACTTTCCGCCGAGATTATGTGCCAGAGCCTCAGTAGCTGGAGGCCAGCCTGGAGTGTACGCACAACATGGATTTTACCCTGAAATTTGATCATCAGCTTGGTGGGAAACCCCCATTTGTATGGTATATGCTGGTTTTGGAGTGTTTTCATGATCGTGCTTAGTTGCTGACGATTCTCCATTGTTGCCTTGGAGAGATCTATATATATAGTGCAATTGCAGTGAAAGGATCAGGGAGCTTTAGGGCTCGCTTGGCGGCAAACATCCCTTTTTCTTTTGCGTTGTAGAAGTGTATATGCGCTAATACATCTCTTGATTTCTCTGCTGGGAGGTGAGGTGGTTTTGGTAGCCTATGGACTCTATTGATTTCCAGGTCCCTGTCAGTCAAGTCAGGTACTAGCGCTTGCATTAGAGATTGTAGGAATTGTACCAGCTTGGGTTGATGTACTGATTCAGGTATGTTGCGGAATTTAATATTGTTCCTGCGAGAACGGTCCTTGAGATCTGCTAGTTTAAGGTTGATTGCCTGCATCTTACCTTTGTGAGATGCAGGCAATCTCTGTGCATACATCCACTATATCATTATGGGCAGTGAAGAGATCAGACATTTTGTTTTCAACATGGTAATGACGCTGGTCCTGGTGTTGTACTACGTTAGCCAGTGAGGACACTGCAGCTGAGAGTTCTGAGTACAATGTCTGTTTAAGGGAAATCAGCATGTTCTTCATCGTCTGCTCAGAAATGGGCTGGTCTGAGGCAGGGAAGTTATCTATGGCTGAGGGGTGCTGGATGTTAGGAGGAGATAAGGTGAAGGGTATACTGGGGCTTTGTCCTGTGATGTCATCCAATCTCCTGGGCTTGGATTTTACTGGAGAGGCAGAAGTAGGTGAGTGGGATGGGGAGTACTCACAGTTTGCAAGTGAGGGGAAGCCTGGGCATTGTGGTCCACCGCCGCTAGTGTGAGGAGAGAGCTGAGCTGCATGCCTGTGTGTGTTGCCAGTGCCATCTTGTCTGCGGCCCACTCCGGCTAGTGAGAAGAAGTCTGTCAGCTTCTGAGGCATGTTTAGCTGCTTCCTCCGTTTCTCAGTTGTGTCTGGTCGTTGTGTGACCCGCTGGAGGGGTGATCGGGTGGTTTGTATCCTGTTCCTCACAATGTAGAGCCACTATTACCCGCGTGCTGTGTGGAGCATACAGATTAGGCAGCCATCCGCGATGTCGGCAAGCCACACCCCCCAAAGAATGCCTCCTTTACTTCCTGTTTGGTAAAACATCATAGCAGGGGTCCTAATCTTTTCCACTCTGTCAAAAAAAGGAAAAGTATTTTGGCTGGGCAGACACTTTGACCTTCAGTGTGGGAACATTTTAACTGAAAGCTTTTTAACCAATTAAATAATGTGTTCTATATAGAAATAACACCGAAAGCAATCTTCCAAAACATTTTATCTGACAAGCTGAGAACAGCCTTCATGCTAAATAAAGAAAAGAAACAAAGAAACAGACACAAAAGAAGCTACTACACATGGGACTTGCTAGAAATACATCACTATTAAAGTGGTTGAAAACCCTCACATATACCAAGTGAAGTGACTGGCCTCAGCTAATGCACAGAGATAAAACAAATCCTCCTGTGCCTGTATCCTCTTATATCTTTTTATCTGCAGTCATCTGTCCTCTACAGTCTTCCAAAACACAAATTTTGCACAGTCTCATTTAGCTCTGAAAAGCAGGGTGTGAGGAGCTGAAGTTACATTCTACAAATCCTAGTGAGGACAGCTCTGAGCTCTGATTGGAGGAAATAAACACAAACCCTCCTCACAGTACACGGAAAACAGGCAGAGCTAAGGATATCAGTCACAAGCTGTGTGCTGGAGCTCTCCTCCCCCATTGCCTTTTTATCTCTTGTGTCAGGAAAGCCTTTCAACAGTGACTGATAATAGAAGAATGAGGTAGCAAAGAGAAAGGAAACTCATGTCTGAGGTTTACAACCACTTTAATATAACAACTTCAATATAAATAAAAATATATTTGCACTTTATTGATATATCCCAATTTAAAAAAAATAGTTGATGGCTGATTTCATATAATCCCAATGTATATATTACAATTGATCACAGTGTATATTGTTGTTAATACAAAAATAGCATCACATAATATGAGAGTTAGTTTGATTTAATACTTCCACTACGTTGGCTGTAGAATGGTTTTCACACAGATCCACCAGATAAGAGAATTTTCTCCCATCGTGTTTCATGAAATGTAATTCACTTCACCGGGAGCAGATTCTGTTGATAATATATCTACAAAAATACAATTCTGCAAAATAAGTGACATGATAACAATAGCATATGTACTCAAATTGTTTCAAATGTGGCTTGACCACAAAGAATAAAAACAGAAATCTCCAGAAGAAAAATGACAAAGTTAGCCTAACCCCGGAGCTGTGGGGAGCCGGGACCCAAACAAAGAGAGGATAGAAAAAGAAGAACAAAAAAAGTATAAAATGCAACCCCAGGGAGAGAACGTAGGCAAACGTACTACAAGATGTATCAGAAAAAGAACACGTTTAAACGAATAAGATTATCCAATATGGGGATGTAATATTACATTTGCAAAAGCCATGTTTAAAGCTTACTAGATGTCCATAGGTTTGAAAGTCTAATAAATTATTCTAATTGGAATTAAAAAATCCTATAGACATTCATTGTCTCATCCCATATAACTATACCACTTAGCATCCCGTCTAACAGTCAGTTCAAAAAGTGTATACACAACTAGAAGCATGCCTAGTTGGATGTTGAATTTAAGGGGCAGTTACATTCCTTCCACTGGTCCCTAAAGCATGATGTCCTTCCTCCCACTAGTGCCACTCGCTTTATCCCATCCCCCCCCCCCCCACACACACATACTCACGGGTCCATCTAACCTACATCACTACAGCATACCACAATGGACAGGTGTGAGTGAGTGGTAAAGAACTTTTTTTTTAGATACAAACTAATAAATATATGTAGCATAAGCATGCACACTCTCTGTCTCATTCCCTCCCATCTCCCTTTTTATGGTTGGAAATGAGTACGTATGGGTCAGAACCTTGTATAGTTTATTTTTTGCTTGTATTATGTCACATGTCCAGAAAATAAGGGGTTAACATAGCATCACTAGGACAGGAAGCCATGGAAAATCTTTTAATAGGGACACACTAAACAATGAAGGCCCAAAAGATGTTCAAACCATCCCAACTCTATCTAAATAAAAATAAAAAATGGAAGGACTACAGCAGAAAATACAATGTAGATAATTGTTCACACTATATGTTTAGCATTGAATCTTTTAATCTAATATTAAAACCAGATGTATCTCCTAATACAACTGATTTGTGCCATCACCAAACTGATTGTACAAATAGCACAGTTCATAAACACCTGTATGCATATGCCAAGTATGGATATCATCTGCAGAACCAATTAACTGCAACTTATGAAAGAAGGTAGGAAGAAAATATGCCAGTGACAGTACACAGAACATGGGAATGCAATCATTTTAGTAAATATAAACTGCTCAATTTCTTTTCTCATCAGCAGTATATAGCAGTCTGTGACTTCTATCAGTGCCTGGATAGAGCTTGTAGGAGGAGTTTTCATACTGCACTGGCTGACTAGGACCCCTGACCCTATGTCTGGACAGTGCTGATTGGCCCTGTGCTGATCACATGCACTCTCCCAAGAAAAAATAAACTCTCTAGCAATACACACCAAATTGAGCATGTACAGAGTGACTCCAGTAACTCTGTCTTTTCCGGTCATGTTTTGAAGTGCAATAAGGGGAGGATTCGTGCATACAAGATCACACAGCCTTTTTACACAATGCACAGGATTAATCCCTTAGGTTTCACAGTGAGTATAACAAGCATGCTTTACTACTTATATCACTTATTTTTACTACTGATTTCACTGTTGTGGGTTTAACACTTTAAGCCTCATTCACCCAGGGCATACTATAGCATGCGCATATGAGAGGGTTGTGTTTACCTGTACAGGGATGCACAGGTGTTCAACGGGATTTAGAGCAGTGGCTATATCCATGCAGCAACTGCATCCCAATATATATATCAATGGGACTTCTTGCATGGGCATGCATGTGCATTTCCGTGTGGGTAAACACGGCCCTCGCAAATGCATATGCTGTAATACACCCCATGAGAAGGGGGTCTTACTTTTTTCCCTATGCAAAGTCCCCCAAGCATTTGTTAAACCTGCCAGAGAGCAGCTGCGTCCTGTGATCATGTGGCAGTGATGCTGCACTGCTCCTGAATTTTCCACAGGCTGTACCTGTTTGCACTAGAGTAACATTTTATTTTAGCAGGGGATGGATGTGGATCAGCATCATTACTGATGAGTCACAAGTCTGTAGTTTGTCAGTCATCATCTGGACACATCTAGCTCTGTCCACTGTTTTCTGGATGACGCCCATGTAGATGCCCCTTCCACTGTAAGCTGCAGTGTCTGGGAGGGGCAGCATTAGAGAAACAAATGAAGGAGGATTAGGTTTAGTCAGGAAAGGTAAAGGAAGTTATTTGTTTATTTTATGGGGCTTGTGCATCACATACTAGCTCTGTAGTTTAGATTGTCATGCAAGAGCCTTTTGTTGTACCTTTAAAAAAAAGCAGATTACATTGATTATTAAAACAAATATACTCAGGAAAAGATTAATTTGATTTCCCCTAACAACATTTAGCTGTAGGTTTTGAAGAAAATATCATCACATGCATAATTGTCTACAGGCACTATCTATACAAACAATTTTTAGGAAAATGTTTGGTGTGACCTCATACCCACTTATGTTGCCCAAGGTACAGATACTGAATTATAATTACAAACATGTTACAATACCATTTCAGGCTGCAGTTTGAAAAATATTTTTCTTGCAGCGTCTCTCAGTAAAATTCAAACACATTCTTTTAACATTGTTTAAATTCTCCACAATAGGATCATGACAGACCATACAGGATGCAGGGGCATGGTGCTGCCTCTCACTCTCGCTGCAATAGAAAAATAGAAAAAAAAATTTTTCTATTGCGGCGAGCGCGAGGCGACGATGTCCCTTAGGTCTGGTATGGATTTTAAGGGGAACCCCCTACTCTGAAAAAATGGTGTGGGGTCCCCCCAAAATCCATACCAGACCCCTATCTGAGCATGCAGCCTGGCCGATCAGGAAAGGGGGTGGGGACGAGCGAGAGCCCCCCTCCTGAACCATACCAGGCTGCATGCCCTCAACATGGGGGGTGGGTGCTTTGGGGGAGGGGGGCCCTGCGGCCCCCCCACCCCAAAGCACCTTGTCCCCATGTTGATGTGGACAAAGGCCTCTTCCCAACAACCCTGGCCATTGGTTGTCAGGGTCTGCGGGCGGGGGCTTATCGGAATCCGGGAGCCCCCTTTAATAAGGGGGCCCCCAGATCCCGGCCCCCCACCCTATGTGAATGAGTATGGGGTACATCGTACCCCTACCCATTCACCTAGGGAAAAAAGTGTCAATAAAATATATATAAGTCATCGCGGAGCGATCACACACCATTACAGCGGGAGAGAGCATCGTGTCAACATTGGAAGAAGAGAAGAGGGAAGAAGACGACGCAGAAATCCGGGCCACCGCTAGCAAAAGAGCGGCAGAAGATAGCGGAGGAGCCGGCAAAAGAACCGGACACCGGGAGAAGAGGTTGAACACTGGGAGAAGGCCGGAGACAGCGGCAAAGTCAGAAGAAGACCCCCGAAGTCGGAAGAAGACCCCCAGAGCTGTCTAATAAATTACTTAAAAAACCTGTGTAGTGTGTTTTTTTATTGACACTTTTTTCTCGAGGTGAATGGGTAGGGGTACGATGTATCCCATACTCAGTCACATAGGGTGGGGGGCCGGGATCTGGGGGCCCCCTTATTAATGGGGGCTCTTGGATTCCGATAAGCCCCCCGCCCGCAGACCCCGACAACCAACGGCCAGGGTTGTCGGGAAGAGGCCCTTGTCCTCATCAACATGGAGACAAGGTGCTTTGGGGTGGGGGGACCACAGGGCACCCCCTCCCCCAAAGCACCCACCCCCCATGTTGAGGGCATGCGGCCTGGTACGGTTCAGGAGGAGGGCGCTCGCTCTTCCCCACCCCCTTTCCTGACCAGCCGGGCTGCGTGCTCGGATAGGGGTCTGGTATTGATTTTGGGGGGACCCCACACCGTTTTTTCAGCGCAGGGGGTTTCCCTTAAAATCCATACCAGACCTAAGGGCCTGGTATGCCCCACGACGGGGCTCGCAAGGCGTCAATCTCACCGATAAAAGCGGTGAGATTGACTTCCTTTTCTAGCCCCGTTGTACCCGAGTCACGTTCAAAATGAACGGACATGTTCGTGTGTGGGCAAGTCCGTTCATTTGGAAAGTCCGCCGTTACTCCGTCGGGAACTAGGTCCACCGGAAAGTCCGGTCGTGTGTAGGCAAGTCCGTTCGTAAAAAAAGTGCGCCGGAAGTCTGTCAAAAGTCCGTCGGAAAGTCTGTCGGACCGGTCCAGTCGGAAAGTCTGCCCGTGTGTACACTGCGTACGTAGACAAAAATCCTTGACTGGATATATGTAAGGCTTTACAACCACTTTAAAAATTATGTTTGACATTAGTAAGATCAAGTTAAAGCATACCTATAGTCATAGCATACACTTTCATTTTAAACATTGTAATAGTAGTACCACCCTTTTTAGTATATATTCAATCTAATTGACTTTGCTATTTAACCTGTTTACAATATACTAATAATAATTATATAGCTCAGTAAAACTCTAAAAAGCCATATGTTTGCCTATCACAGACTCTTTTACTATACATCTAAATGACTTTTTAAATGGCCCTACAGCTAATTGATTATTACTTACATATTATGTTTTTTCAGCTGAGACCAGCTCTCCTTTAAACACTTCAGGCCCGGAAGATTTTATCCCCTTCCTGACCGCAGCACTTTTTACAATTTGGCACTGTGTCGCTTTAACTGACAATTGCGCGGTCGTTCAACGCTGTACCCAAACCAAATTGACATCCTTTTTTTTCCCTCTGCGGTTTTTATTTTTTGCGCTATAAACAAAAAAAGAGCGTCAATTTTAAAAAAAAAAAACATTTTTTATTACTTTTTGCTATAATAAATATCCCCAAAAATATTTTTAAAAAACAAATTTCTTCATCAGTTTAGGCCAATATGTATTCTTCTACATATTTTTGGTAAAAAAATCGCAATAAGCGAATATTGAGTGATTTTATGCAAAAGTCATAGTGTCTACAAAACATGGGAAAAATTTATGGCATTTTTATGGCATTTTTTTTTTTACTAGTAATGGAGATAATCTGTGATTTTTAGCGGTACTGCGACATTGCAACGGACAAATCAGAGACTTTTGACACTTTTTTGGGACCATTGGCATTTATACAGAGATCAGTGCTATAAAAATGCACTGATTACTGTGTAAATGTCACTGGCAGGGAAGAGGTTAACACTAGGGGGCGATCAAGGGGTTAATTGTGTGTTCCCTCAGTGTGTTCTAACTGTGAGGGGATAGGATTGAATAGGAGAGGAGACATATTGTTTTTCCTACTTAGTAGGAACAAACAATATGGCTCCTCTTCCCTGACAGCACAAGGATTTGTGTGTTTACGCAAACAAATCCCTGTGCTGGCGCTCATGCATGTGATTGCATGTGGCCGGTGGTAATCATGCCCGCCAGGCCATGCAGATCAGGTTCCCCCGCTGTGCAGTGGGAGCGCGTTCCTCTGGTGACATGCGCCCTCTGGTGGGCGCTAAAGGAATGGACGTACCCATACAGGATTTCTCCCAGGGAAGCCATTCTGCCGCAGTATATCTGCGTGAGCCAGTTGGGAACCTGCAACATCAAGGTATATGAAAACATTGGCAATAAATATTACGGAATGACATTCATTAATACTGATACATATACAGTGGGGACGGAAAGTATTCAGACCCCCTTACATTTTTCACTCTTTGCTCTATTGCAGCCATTTGCTAAAATCATTTAGGTTCCTTTTTTTCCTCATTAATGTACACACAGCACCCTATATTGACAGAAAAACACAGAATTGTTGACATTTTTGCAGATTTATTAAAAAAGAAAAACTGAAATATCACATGGTCCTAAGTATTCAGACCCTTTGCTGTGACACTCATATATTTAACTCAGGTGCTGTCCATTTCTTCTGATCATCCTTGAGATGGTTCTACACCTTCATTTGAGTCCAGCTGTGTTTGATTATACTGATTGGACTTGATTAGGAAAGCCACACACCTGTCTATATAAGACCTTACAGCTCACAGTGCATGTCAGACCAAATGAGAATCATGAGGTCAAAAGAACTGCCTGAAAAGCTCATAGACAGAATTGTGGCAAGGCACAGATCTGGCCAAGTTTACACAAAAATTTCTGCTGCACATAAGATTCCTAAGAGCACAGTGGTCTCCATAATCCTTAAATGGAAGACGTTTGGGACAACCAGAACCCTTCCTAGAGCTGGCCGTCCGGCCAACTGAGCTGGGGGAGAAGAGCCTTGGTGAGAGAGGTAAAGAAGAACCCAAAGATCACTGTGGCTGAGCTCCAAAGATGCAGTCAGGAGATGGGAGAAAGTTGTAGAAAGTCAACCATCACTGCAGCCCTCCACCAGTCGGGGCTTCATGGCAGAGTGGCCCGACGGAAGCCTCTCCTCAGTGCAAGACACATGAAAGCCCACATGGAGTTTGCTAAAAAACACCTGAAGGACTCCAAGATGGTGAGAAATAAGATTCTCTGGTCTGATGAGACTGAGATAAAACTTTTTGGCCTTAATTCTAAGCGGTATGTGTGGAAAAAAACAGGCACTGCTCATCACCTGTCCAATACAGTTCCAACAGTGAAGTGTGGTGGTGGCAGCATCATTCTGTGGGGGTGTTTTTCAGCTGCAGGGACAGGACAACTGGTTGCAATCGAGGGAAATATGAATGCGGCCAAGTACAGAGATATCCTGGACGAAAACCTTCTCCAGAGTGCTCAGAACCTCAGACTGGGCCGAAGGTTTACCTTCCAACAAGACGATGACCCTAAACACACAGCTAAAATAATGAAGGAGTGGCTTCACAACAACTCTGTGACTGTTCTTGAATAGCCCAGTCAGAGCCCTGACTTAAACCCAATTGAGCATCTCTGGGGAGACCTAAAAATGGCTGTCCACCAACATTTACCATCCAACCTGACAGAACTGGAGAGGATCTGCAAGGAGGAATGGCAGAGGATCCCCAAATCCAGGTGTGAAAAACTTGTTGCATCTTTCCCAAAAAGACTCATGGCTGTATTAGATTAAGAGGGTGCTTCTACTAAATACTGAGCAAAATGTCTGAATACTAAGGACCATGTGATATTTCAGTTTTTCTTTTTTAATAAATCTGCAAAAATGTCAACAATTCTGTGTTTTTCTGTCAATATGGGGTGCTGTGTGTACATTGATGAGGAAAAAAAATTAACTGAAATGATTTTAGCAAATGGCTGCAATATAACAAAGAGTGAAATATTTAAGGGGGTCTGAATACTTTCCGTCCCCACTGTATTTCACAAGTTTGGCTGAACATTTAAATTACATTTACTATATTCTGGAACTATATATGCTTTTATTGCAGGATTTCTCCACCCTTTGACCCCCACGAGTTCCTCTTGCCATCTTTCTTTTGTGGGGCCTAGAGAAGGATGAGAATCGGTTATTTGGGATAGATACACTATGCAGTATTAAGATTCCCTTTGATGGTTGAGATATTGGAGCAGAAAGTTAGAAAGCACAGTCCTTTTTATGCTTTCTTTGTTTTTAATTGCAAAATGATGGAATGTTAATCTTTTACATGACCACAACATATGTAAGTTTATCCTCTAATTTTTGTACAATTGTCATCCACAATATATATATGCACATCTTTATGTTGTTATGTACTTACTTCTTTACAAATTATAGATATATTTTCCTTTTCAATATACACCCCTGAAGAAGGGGATATCTGTACTCATTATTTTTAGGTGTCTAAAATCCAGGACTGGACATCTGAGCAATGCCCAAAGCAAATTACACTTATCGTTATCTGAACATTTATTATTTTCCTTCTACTAATATAGAAAATAAAAGATGAGATAATGTATCTTACAAACATGGGTCACCAGGAATAAAGTAAAAACGAATGGCATGGAAATTTCTTTTTGATGTGCCCAATATGTAAAAGAAGCAAGATGCTAAAATGACCAAATATCACTTTTGAGTGTACTGAGTAATAACACTTAACCTTTTCATGACATGGACCCTTAATAGTTTTCCTGCTGACTAACACAGAATATTTTCATGCAACCTAAAACCCTTAACACCTAAACTACTCTATCACAAGGTGTCACTTTCTGCAGCCTTCTTCTGTGAGTTCAGGAGGGCTTGATAATATGCCTCAAGGGTGGTTCCTTGATACCCTGAGTTAACAGAAAGTGGGATGAAGGATGATGGGCATCTCTTAACCTGGGTGAAATCGGGTGCTAGAGTCTGTGGGAAATAAAACCAGAGACAGTGTAAGGGCTGCTTTTATTTTTATTTTGACTGTAGGGGTATTAATATTTTCCAAAAAAGGTGGTAGGTTGGATTGGGGCTTTAACACATACCTTCAACACTTTATCAATAGTCAATGTTTAAATTCATATACGGTATTCATTGTATTTCAAATATTTCTAGCCTACTCCTCAACTGAACTATTACTATGTCCTGTAAATATTCACTGCTTGTGTCAAACATTTCACAGATATATAGTCCTCAGAAATTGAAAGTTATCCCAGAAATGAGCACAGGAGAAGCCACAAAGCATGCAGGGAATTCAAGAAGTTTTAAAAAGAGATGGTCAGTAGACAGGCAGCAGACAGGCAGCATTCACAACATGAAATGGAATTTTTCAAGTACGCTTATACTGGATTATCAAAAATACCTATTGTTTGTATTCTTATTACAATGCTGATGTTTAAAATGAAAGCGTATGCTGTATCTGCTTTAATTTAATCCTACTAGTGTCAAATATAATTTTTAATGTTAATGTACACTTATAGCAATATGTAAGTGTAACACTTACAGTTATTTATTACCTCTTACAGAGATCATATTACTCCCCTTGTTGATGCTTTCATCTATCTTTTATCCGGATGGACAACATCATCTATGTTCAGGCATAATTCAGGGTCAGCATCCCCCCTGCCCCAAAGCACCTTGTCCTTATGTTGATGGGGACAAGGCCCTTAACCCCACAACTGTGGCCGTTGGTTGTGGGGGTCTGCAGGCAGGGGACTTATTGAAATCTGAAAGCCCCCTTTAACAAGGGGATCCCAGATCCCGTCCCCCCCCCAGTGAATTAGTATCGGGTACATAGTACCCCTACCCATTAACCAAAAAAGTGTCAATAAGTAATAAAAACACACACACTGTTTTTGACAATTCCTTTATTAAAAAACAAAACAAAAAAAAACAGATGTAAATCTATCTTCAATTACGCCGCCCGCAGCACCCGAAAAAGAAAAAAAACACTTGATCACCGACATGAAGGCTGGCTGCATACTGCAGGCCTAGCTGTTTGACATTTCTTATATAGGGAAGGGGTGGGGCCACCTGGCTACATCACCTGGTGGCACCGCACCTTCTGATGTTACAGACGGATGGATGGGAGGACGCCATGCCGTTTTTTTTTTTTTACCGGCTTTTTTTTTTTTTTACTCAGCTGTCAGCAGAGAAACACATTGACAGCTGAAGGCTCATCAGTTATTAAGGACGCTGCAGCCGGCTTCCTCACCCCGCTCCTGGACCGGTTTCCGACCGGCGCACGACGATGTATGTCAGCAGAATGGCACGGCTGGGCAAATAGGCGTACCCGTACGTCCCTTTGTATTTGCCACCATGCCATTGCGTGCGCGCCGCCGGGAGCTCCGTGAGTCAGATCGAGGGTCCCGTGGACTCGATCACCGCGGAGATACCCGCGATCGCCTCACGGAGAGGACGAACGGGGAGATGCTAATGTAAACAAGCATATCCCCGTTCTGCCTAGTAATTGTGATTGGGAGCAGAGATCAGTGATGTGTCACATGTAGCCATGCCCCCCACAGTTAGTAACACATCCCTAGGGCACACTTAACCCCTTCCTAGCCCCCTAGTGGTTAACCCCTTCACTGCCAGTGTCATTTACACAGGACTCAGTGCATTTGTTTAGCACTGATTGCTGTATAAATGACAATGGTCCCAAAAATGTGTCAAAAATGTCTGATGTGTCCGCCATAATGTCGCACTCATGATAAAAATCGCTGATCGCTGCTATCACTAGTAAAAAAAAATTAATAACAAAAATGCCATAAAACTATCCCCTATTTTGTAAACACTATAATTTTTGCGCAAACCAATCAATAAGCGCGTATTGCATTTTTTTTTACCAAAAATATGTAGAAAAATACGTATCAGCCTAAACTGAAGAAAAAAATATTTTTTAAAATATTTTATGGGGATATTTATTATAGCAAAAAGTAAAAAATAATGCGTTTTTTTCAAAATTGCCGCTATTTTTTTGTTTATAGCGTAAAAAATAAAAACCGCAGAGGTGATCAAATACCACAAAGAGAAAGCTCTGTTTGTGGGAAAAAAAAAAAAAAAAAATTTGTTTGGGAGCCACATCGCATGACCGCGCAATTGTCAGTTAAAGCGATGCAGTGCCAAATCGCAAAAAACGCACTGGTCAGGAAGGGGGTAAATTCTTCCGGGGCTGAAGTGGTTAACAACCAGCTTATACTGCACCCTGATTGGGCAAAGGTTTGCCCAACCAGTGAGCAAAATGCACTGCAGCGTACAGTGCATTGTAGGAAATTCGGAGGGCTGAACAGCTAATGTTCAACCCAAACTGATGACAACTGATAACTGATGATAACTCTAAACTGATGAGCTGCAAAAGCATTCAGATAATTTTGGGCACAGTCCTTTTTTTGTTTATGTTTTATGGGTACATCCAATTTTTAGGCTGGACATATTTGGTATATATTTATAGGACACCTTATCCTTTATAATTTACCAAAAAAGGTTTGGGATTATATTGTGTTTGTGCACTAGGATTAATTTAGATGTATTTTATGCTGGAAATAAGGATTTGATTAACAGCACAAATATTGTGTGACATAAAAACTTGCAACTACCAACATTTTTTTTTAGAATTGCTTTTAGAAAGTATAAAAATACTATAACTAGTGACTCCATTGGAATATTTCCCCTCAATTCCTGCTCTGGTGAAATCCCAGAGTTTAGGGTTTTCTTTCACTTTGGGTGACAACAGTAAACAGGGCACATAGAGAGGGTGAATTACCTAACAACATTTCTTTTCTACAGAAGGGAATCCAAAGATACATTAGGGTATAATTGGAGGGTGAGAAAATAAGCAGGAGTGCAACACTAAAAGGTCCAAACTTGTTTGTTTCACTAAAATGTCTTCAACAATATCTTTAGGTGCAGCCAAAACATGGGTGCCAAAATTGCATTCCTCATCAGGGCTTGTGATGTATGTAAAAAGGAAACTTGGTTGCCTTTGAAAGATATTAAAATGATAGTGCTGGATTTCACAGGGATGATAGTTATCAACTGGTTTAGGGGGAAATCCTGGATTCCCAAAATGTATTGCTTACATATACAGATCTTGTTTTAACAACTTAAGAGCTCTTTGGGCTCTTACCTCTTGGGTTTGCCTTCTGTTTTTTGCTCCCATCTAACTAACATTTTTTGAAAGAGGTCAGCAATTGTAGCCCCCAAGTTTCTCTCATGGATTTTCACTTACGCTTAGCTAACCTATACTTACTTAAAGGCTAAGTTCACTTTTTTTCTAAATTCCAGCTCCCCTATGTACCAATATAGCATTAATGTACTTCTTTTGCAAAAATAAAACAGCTTTCCATTTATTCTACACACACCTCACTGTCCTTGTGGCTGTTTAAACACACTGCTCCATTACTTCTGCCTTACTTCCTGCACAGGCTTTAGGTCATGAAACAGGAAGGAGTTGACCAGCCGAGGGTAGATGCAGGGTGTGTGCTAATGAGATCAGCTGGTCAACTCCCTCTTGTGTCATGACCTAAAGTCTGTCCAGGAAGTAAGGCAGAAGTAATGGAGCAGTGTTTTTTTACATTGCCGTTAGTATACGTAAGTCATACCATGTAAATTGAAAGACATTAAATCATTTGCCTTTTCACAGATTGATGATGGTTGGATTATAATATCTATCAAGAAGCTAAAAAATCTTTTGGCTAGTGATATAAAAAAACTGTAAAAAGCTGTATATACAGTAACTTTAGAAAATACATTTTGTAAAGTATAGTACAAAAGGTTAAAAAGAGACAAATTAAATGTAATCATTAAACTGAGAAGACGTCTTCCTTATTTAATCACAGTTCATTCCAAATGTGCAAGAGAATATTACAATTACATAAAAATTCCAGCTCAGATGTGGACTCCTGCTACTTAATCTGCATCTATTGCTTGCTGTTCTTGTTACACATTCCTTTTATTTTGCTTTTTTTTTTTTTTTATATTTCCACATTTAAAGAGAGAGAGTAAGCATTGTAAACACATACGTTTTCTTTTTCAGTTGATATAAAAAAATATATATCTGTGTTAACCACTTGCCGACCACCCCATAGCAGATTTACTGCTACAGGGTGACCACGCTGTGCAGAATCAGGTTTTTATTTTATATATATATATATATATATATATATATATATATATATATATATATATATATATATGTGATTCTGCACTTCCGAGTTTTGGCCGTGAGTGTGTGCCACCACTGTGATTTTACACAGCAGGAGCTGATCAGTGGGTCCGGCAGACCTGATCTCTGCCGGCACCCGCTGATCTTTCATTACACTGACAAAATGGCAGTCTGCCTATGTAAACAAGGCATATTGCCGTTCTGTCAGCATAGAAGGCATGGATCCTGTGTTTCTGTAAAACAGAAACACTGATCTGTGCCTTCCAGTAGTAAAAGTACCTCCCCCACTACACGGAAACATTAGCTAGGCACACAGTTAAACCTTTGATTGCCAATTATGTTAACCCCTTACCTGCCAGTGTCATTAGTACAGTGACAGTGCATATTTTTAGCACTGATCACTGTAATAATGTAACATACATAACACATATCTCCTGCACTTGAAGGTGGGCCCAACAGTGGTGTTACTTTAGGCTTTTGTCCTGGCAAATCCGAATAAATGCCACCTTGCTGTCCTCATAAGACTGGGGGTGTCCAGTTGCACTGAAATTGAGAAATAAACAGAGGGTGCACTGGCCTAGTGCATTATCCTCAATAAATTACTTTATTGTATAAAAACAAAGAATACAATTATTAGCAGCTTTACATCCATGGTATCACATTGCAGATGAATTGTCCTACAGTAAAACTGAGGAAGAGGTGATACCTTAAAAAGCTTCAGCCAGTTTTACGGTGGGATGTTTCATCTGTAATGTGATACCGTGGACGTAATGCTGCTAATAATTTGATATGCTGTATTCAAGAGCATGTTTGTGAGTATCATTCTTTGTTTTTATACAATAAAGTAATTTATTGAGGGTAATGCACTAGGCCGATGCTCCCTCTGTTTATTTCTCAATATCACTGTAATAATGTCACCTGTTCCCAAAAAATTGTGAAAAGTGTCAGTTAGGTGTCCGATTTGTCCGCCACAATAACGCAGTCCCGCTATAAGTTGCCGATCGCCACCATTACTAGTAAATAAATCTATCCCATAGTTTGTAGACACTACAACTTTTGCGCAATCCAATCAATATATGCTTATTGGGGCTTTTTTTTTACCAAAAATATGTAGCATAATACATAATGGCCTAAATTAATGAAGAAATTAGATTTTTTAAAATTTTTTTTATTGGATATGATTTATAGCAGGAAGTAAAAATGTATTTTTTTTCCCCAAAATTGTCAGTCGTCTTTGTTTCTAGTGCAAAAAATAAAAAACGCAGATGATCAAATACCACCAAAAGAAAGCTCTATTTTTGGGAAAAAAGGCATTTGTTTTATTT
This sequence comes from Aquarana catesbeiana, assembly GCF_042186555.1. Lineage (NCBI taxonomy): Eukaryota > Metazoa > Chordata > Amphibia > Anura > Ranidae > Aquarana > Aquarana catesbeiana. The sequence continues at coordinate 352,440,556 of NC_133329.1, read as the reverse complement.
GGGTACAGTGTCTGTCAAGAACGCATGCCTTCTTGACAGTCTGGCATGCCAGCAGCCAAAATGGTGGCCACAGAAGACGGCCTGGGCTTCCAATTCCTGTAAGAGTGGTGCCACGGGTGCGCCTGCGTGCGCCGGTGCATGTGCACATGCCGCGGTGCATGCACGCGCCCTGTGACGGTTCATGGCGCCAAATGGGCTATTTTTAACAGTGTTCCCGTGTGTCTCTGCTATCCGTTACCTGATATCTGTTCCAGTTGTTTGACCCAGCTTGTTCCTGAAGTTCCTGCTGTCTCACTGCATCGGATCCTGGCTTGTCTCTGACTCTGCACCTGCCTGTTCCCTCTGCTACCTCGCTGCCAGCCTGTTACTGATCCAGCCTGTCACCTGACTCTGGTCCAGTCTCTGCATCTGTTCCTGACTTAGTCACCTGTGTATGACCCAGCCTGCCTGTACCTGCCTTCTCTCCAGCCCTCTGGGAGCATCCATCCCACCTGCAGCTGCACCTGCTTCTCAGCCAGTGGTGTTTCAGCATCAGTCTGTTCCAGCTTCCTGCCTACCCACTGTTCCTGGTCTTCTGCTGTGTCGGTGTTCCCCCATCAACTCCACTTGGAGTGCCAGCTCAGCTCCGCTGTCAGTGATCCTGCCAGGCTCTCGTGGTGACTCGGCACTCCTGCGCCTCCTGTCTGCTCTATCAGGGGCCCCAAGTCAGAGGTGAAAGGGAGGCCATCCTCTGCATATCAGGTTCTACCACCAGGTATGTGACAGTGTTGCACGAATGCGCAATTGTCAGTTAAAGTAACACAGTGCCGTATTGCAAAAATGTCCTGGTCATGGAGGGGGGTAAACCTTCCGGAGATGAAGTGGTTAATAATTTCTCATAGATAGCCCACCTATTATATGACCTACCTCAGTGTAGAGATATGCAGATATGTAGCCACTGGTTTGGATGCTGCCCCCTCTCTCAGCTCACTGTTTCCTAACCTCTACACACCCCATGAGACCTGATTGGCCAGGAGTCCTAAGACCCGATTGGGCGCAAGTCCTAAGTCCTGATTGGCCAGGAGGAGAAGCAACCGTCGGGACTCGGGAGGAGACGCAGGGGGGAAGCCGCCGAAGCCGAGACCTGGATGGGGAAAGTGCAGGGCTGGCAAGGGGCCTGGTGGGCGATGGGTTAGCAAAGCGGCATTTGAGCAATGGGGTGAAGCAGCAAGCGAGGGCCTCTCCCCCCAAGAAAATTGAGCACCACTGAGACTGGGGTGTGTTTTTTTACTAAGCTGCACTGCTGCACTTTAAGGTTGAGGCCCTGCAGTCTGGATGCACAGAATTACAATCTTTCGACAGGCAAAAACAGATTTTATATGAAATTCAGAAATTAATGTAGAAACTTACCTGTAGATCGGCTTGAAACACATGTGCAATGCGTTTTTAACATTACTAAGTGATAAGAAATTAGCTTGTTTTCCAAAGTTGGTGTTTTAATAGATTTTGATTACAAGTTACTAGTTAGATGCTTTGGCAGTAAACTAACAAGACCAGACCCGGTTAAATACAGTGTGTAGAACACACAGCCATTTGCCCTGCCTTAAAGACATTACAATGTTTGTTAACCTTCGGGGTCATTCTTGATTCACTTCCGCAGACAGAAAACAAGATTTATATAGCACAGATCAATACCACCCAAAGACTTTCACCACTGAAGAGGCTAGATTGAAGCTCCTCTCTTTATCAGTTTACCATGACACTAATGTATTTTGCCTGTTTTGCCTGGGCAGTGATAAATCTGCTGGCAGGAGAAAACAAATACGTTCTCTTGTTGAGAGACATGTTGTCCATGATTTGTCTCGGTAGACATGCCAACTTGCTGGTCAATTCATTTCCTATTTAATTTAAGTGGCATATCTGTCTTCTTACTTCAGAAATGTCTTTTGTCTTGCATACTGGCAAAGAAGGAATCTCAGTGGAAGACCTTTCCCGAGTAGCTTAACCATACACCATACCATAACATATTAATATTTCTTCTATCACAAAACCGATATAAAACATTAATCGTGCAGTAACTATAAATCATGTATATTGCTGAAATCTCTTTAGAAAAGAGTTTTTTTTACTATTCAGTACTTTTTTTTATTACCACTACAATGTTCACTGTTGTTGAGTATAAAATATAAAAAATATATATATTTCATATTAACAGTAATATATATAAAATATCACATTACAAGTGTAACCAATCAAGACAGCCATAAGACTTGAGTCAGAAGACAAGTGTGGAGTGTATATCACAAATGAAGAAGCAACATCCTTTTGTCTTATTGTGCAAAAATAGGAACAGGTTTCTTTTAACTCCTATCCAGCCATAACCTACTAGACAAACATGTAGACATACATATGAAATATATATACAGGTGCATCTCATAAAATTAGAATATCATCAAAAAGTTAATTTATTTCAGTAATTCAATTCAAAAAGTTAAACTCATATATTATATATAGATGCATTACACACAAAGTCATATATTTCAAGCATTTATTTCTTTTAATTTTGATGATTATGGCTTATAGCTAGTGAAAACCCAAAATTCAGTAGCTTAGAAAATTACATAAGACCAATAAAAAAAAGGATTTTTAATACAGAAATATTGGCACTCAATACTTGGTTGGGGCTCCTTTTGCATGATTTATTGCATCAATGCAGCATGGCATGGAAGCAATTCAGCCTGTGGCACTGCTGAGGTTTTATGGAAGCTCAGGTTGCCTTGATAGCGGCTTTCAGTCCATCTGCATTGTTGGGTCTGGTGTCTCTCATCTTTCTCTTGACAATACCCCACAGATTCTCTGTGGGGTTTAGGTCAGGCGAGTTTGCTGGCCAATCAAGCACAGTGATACCATGATTATTATACCAGGTATTGGTACTTTTGACAGTGTGGGCAAGTGCTCACAGTCCTGCTGGAAAATTAAATCAGCATTTCCATAAAGCTGGTAAGCAGAGGGAAGCATGAAGTGCTCTAGAATTTCCTGGTAGAGGGCTGCGCTGACTTTGAACTTGATAAAACACAGTGGACCAACACCAGCAGATGACATGGCTCCCAAAATCATCACTGTGTCTGTGGAAACTTTATACTGGACCTCATGCAACTTGGATTATGTGCCTCTCCACTCTTTCTCCAGAAACTGGAACCTTGATTTCCAAATGAAATGCAACATTTTTCACAGTCCATTATGATTTAGGGAGCCATGTCATCTGCTGGTTTTAGTCCACTTTTTGAATTGAATTACTGAAATAAATTACATTTTTGATGATATTCTAATTTTATGAGATGCACCTGTGTATATATACGTGATCTGGCTGTACCGGGTTGATTTTCACGCATTTGTCCCACCGGTGGCTCGCTTCAGCTGTGATCATACACAGCGGCACTTGATGTCCGCTGGCACTGTTTAGTACACAGGCAGAACGCAGATCTGCCTATGTAAACAAGGCATATTGCGTTCTGTCAATAGGGAAGGCATTGATCCTGTGTTCCTGAAAAGCAGGGACATGGATCTATGCCTTTCCTTAGTAAAAACGCCTCCCCACAGCACACAATTACTGGCTAGGAACACATTTAACCCTTTGATCACCCCTGATGTCAACCTCGCTCAGCCAGTGTCATTAGTACAGTGAAAGTGCTTTTTTTAGCACTGATCACTGTAATAATGTCACTGTTTCCCAAAAAGTGTTAAAAGTATCAGTTAGTGTCCAAATTGCCTGCTGCAATATCGCAGTAACGCTAAAAAATTAAATAAAAATATCCCATAGTTTGTAGATGTTATATCTTTTGCGCAAAATAATCAATATACACTTTTTTTTTTTACCTGTAGCAGAATAAATACTGGCCTAAATTGATGAAGAAATTAGATTTTTTTTTTTCAATTTTTTTTTTTATTGGACATGTTTTATAGCAGAAAGTAAACAAATAAAAACCAAGTGAAATACCACCAAAAGAAATCTCTATTTGTGGGAAAAAAGGACATACATTTTGTTTGGGTACAGCGTCGCATGACTGCGCAATTGTCAGTTAAAGTAACGCAGTGCCGTATTTCAAAAAACGGCCTGGTTAGGAAGGTGTGGGATAAATCTTCCAAAGGTCAAGTGGCCTGTGTGGCCTGCTATGGGGGCACTCATACGTCCTCACTTGTGGGTCTGCTCTGTGTGTCAATAAGGCACACAGAGTGGGGCTCGGTACCGCCCCCTGCTCCCTTGTAACTGACTGTGATTGACAGAAGCAGGATCCATTGGCTCCCGATGCTGTATCTGAGTTAATGAGGAAGGAGAAAGCTGAGAGAGCCTCTGCTCTCCTGCACATCGCTGGATTAAGATTGGGCTCAGATATGTATATAAGAGGGCTGCAGGGGGAGCTGGATGCGGAAAGTTTTTTTACCTTACTGCAAAGAATGCCTTTAGAACCACTTTAAAATAACACAAGTTTTTTCCTACCCCAGCCTGTGAATGAACAGTTAAAAGAAAAGCAGGAGATTGATTAGTTCATGTCTTTGTCACATGCAGCACCTCACATAATCTGAATCAGTTTAAATACCCCTTTTTTTAAATCATTTTACAAAAAATCCTAATGCCTCTTGTTCTGAGCTATAAATAAAAGTCTTATTAAGAAGACTTCTTAACCAGAAGAAAACTCAAAGAATACTGACCATCATATGTGCATATATAATTTTAAGAATAAAAGTCGCAGGATATGTCAACAAAGGTCAAAAAAAGAACAAATGAAATATAATCTGTAAACTAAAACTATCCAAAGAGGGGCGCATGCGCGGCTTCTGACCATGGCGGGCATGTTAGACTCCGGCTCCGTCCCCCGCCGCCTTTCTGGGACTCCCGCTGCCTGATACACAGCTCCAACAGCCATGGGAGTCACTTCCCCATATTCCTGCAACTGCCATACATCCCGTGGGCAAAATAGGAGATCAGAGGCATATATATTCCACTTTTCCTGGGCCACGGACCTCCTGCACCATGGATTGATACCTAATCAGGCCTACATCCCCGGCCTCAAGTACTCAAGATGATGCGCCGAACCCACCAGAGCACCACGCACCTGAGGCAAGTACCCTCTTTGATATCTCCCCCACCCAGTCACAGGAATCTCTCACCCCTCTTACAGCAGAGATACTAGATGCAAAGCTGCATTCTCTGCTACAGAACCTCACTCATAACATTGCACAAGAGGTGGGGAAAACTCGCTAAGGAATTGAGAGGGGAAATTGTACAATTAGGAGAGCACACTGATACCCTGAAGACAAAGTTTGATGAACTTATATAGTATGTACAAGTCCTGGAAGAGGATAATGCAGCTATAGAACATACCGTCACCCAGCAACAAACTCAACAAGAAGACCTGGAGAATAGGGAGTATAGACAAAATCTGCGGATTAGGGGTATTCAGAAACAGTGGGAGACCAGGACCTCCATCCTTATCTACTGAGTTTATTCAACAAGTGGCTCCCAATATCCCTGATATTGACTGGTGATTAGACAGAGCTCACAGGTCACTAGCTCCTAAACCCCCGGCTAGGACAAACCCGAGGGATGTTATTGTCCGCTTTCATTATTACGACAGCAAAGAAGCTTTAACCATTGCTACCTGCAATAAAACCAGGCTTGAATTTAAAGGGTCCAGGATCTAGATCTTCAGCGATCTTTCCCCTATTATTCTTGCAAAACATAGAAGCCTTCATCCGGTGGCACTCCACCTCCAGGCTCACAAAATTGTATATTGTTGGGGTTTTCCCTTTCGTCTCTCTGCCTCTCGTGATGGCGTACAGTATTCCACGCATGTTCTTCAGGAAAGTGATGCCTTCCTGCGCAACTTGGGCCTTCCTCCCCTCCCCAAAGAGGATTTTGTACCTCTTCCTGCTACTTCTAAGCCACCGTTGGCTCCAAGTCGCATCTGGACCCCAGTACGACAGAAGCAGCACAAATCTACCTTCATGCCTCAGAGGTGCCCTTTGTCAAGATTCCCAACCTGACATTTCTCTATGGCCTCCTGACATTTCTCTATGGCCTCCTGACATTTCTCTATGGCCAGTATCCCCGCATGTTTTTTTTTGCCCCATGCCCATGGGGTGCACCACTTGTTGCAACTATTGCATTTTGGTTTATGTGTTTAATTCTTTATATGTTTAATCACATGTTTTTATATTCCAGATTCTCATATTCTGGAAGGCGGTGGGGGACTCTCCTCCACCATTTTTTGGAGGTCCAAATTCCTCTCTTCCTAGCCCAAGGCTGTGGCCCTGGTTCCCTGGAGGCACCCTACCCTTCAGGGTTTTTTTTTATTTATTTTTATTTATTTATTTTTTTTATTGTCTTTCTCCTTTTTTCAGGTCTTTTTTTTTTTTACCTGTGGCTGCTACACTACGTGGACTTAATGTATAACTGTTATCGTGCTACTATTTTCCCATCTTATTTTGTTGCTTTATAGCTATTGCATGTTCCACACACCATGGAATTTTTCTATACTATGCTGTATATCATTTGCCTTTTAAATGGATTCAGTTAATATGGCGCTGAAGTTCCTTACTTGTAATGTTAAAGGTTTAAACTCTATTCAAAAGAGATGGGTAGCTTTTAAAGAGTTTAAATCTTCTAGGGCAGATGTGATTATGATCCAAGAGACTCATTTCCGTCCTTGGGGGGGGCCTTTAAATTTGCTAGCAAATGCGTGCCAACAGCTTTTAAGGCCCCTGACCCTTCTGGGAAAGCAAGAGTGGCGATCTTAATTAAGCGCTCGTGCCCCTTGCAAACCAAATCTTCATATCGAACCCCCATGGCAGATTTATCATCTTGGATTGCGCATACCTCAACCATTCACTTACTTTAATCAATGTCTATGCTCCTAACTCTGGCCAAATTCAGTTCCTTTCTACCGTGTTTGACAAATTAGACAAATTCTCTCAACCTTTTACGGTCATGGGCAGGGATTTTAACAAGACTATGTCCCCTGGCAAAGATAGAAGTATATTATTCCCCTCCACGACGGCTACTACAGTCAACCGACTCTTGGCTTTCTTCTATAAACTTATAAAAGCTCGTAATCTCCTAGACAGTGGGACACCTTTTCCCTCTCTCTCCTAGGTCAGATCAATGTCCTTAAGATGTCTATCTTCCCGAGGCTCCAGTATTTGTTTGAAACCTTGCCAGTCCCCATTCCAATGTCACAGCCAGGCCCGAACTGGCCATAGGGCAGACCAGGCATTTGCCCGGTGAGCTGGGGCCACCCGCTCTGTGGCATGTTGATGATCAGGCTGCACAGTGGGAGGTAAGTGGAGGCTGCGGCCCAGACATTGTTAACACTGGCCGTGGCCGCCGCTCGCCTACTGCTATGCGGGCAAGCCTGTGTCTTCTATCGACTGAACTAGCGGCTGCATAGGCTGAGCTGTGTGTCTCTCTCTCACACAGCTCAGCCTCAGAGCCGATGCTGACAGTTCTGCTCTACGCTCCTCCTCCTCCTCCAGCCATAGGCATCCGCACGGTGGGGAAAGGGGGGAGCTGCGGGACACTGTCAGGATGTTTCCCCTGCTCGCCCTCCCTTTCTCATGTTGGCAGCACGGGAGAAGAGAAAGCTTTCAGCCTGTTCTTCTTCCTTCCCCATTGGCCACAGCGGAGGGACAATCAGAAGAAACTAGAGGGGCGTCCTGGGAAATGTAGTCCAGAGATTGGTGGCCCAATTGTTTTCAGCAGGGATCCAGCTACAGTCCCCAGCATGCACTCTGCTAGGGGAAAGGAGAAAACCCAGAAACAAGCTGAGGAGTGCTACACTGTAGCAGCTACTACAGGAGACATGGAAAAAGAAATAGAGGACTGTGCTGGGGGAACTAATAGCCCCAGCACCACCAGATAGAACCACGCTGTACCCGCACCACCAGAGAGAGAGAGAGCCATGCTGTACCCACACTACCAGAGAGCTGCGCTGTACCCACACCACTAGAGAGCCACGATGCACCCACACCACCAGAGAGAACCACAAGAGCCACGCTGTACCCACACCACCAGAGAGAGCCACGCTGTACCCACACCACCAGAGAGCCACGCTGTACCCACACCACCAGAGAGAGCCATGAGAGCCACGCTGTATCCACACCACCAGAGAGAGAGAGCCACGCTGTACACACACCACCAGAGAGAGCCACGCTGTTCCCACACCACTGGAAAGCTACGCTGTACCCACACCACCAGAGAGCCACACTGTACCCACACCACTAGAGAGAGCCACGAGAACCACACTGTACCATCACCACCAGAGAGAGCCATGATGTGCCCGCACCACCAGAGAGAGAGAGCAGTGTCACTGGGCAGTGTGGGCACAATAGGACAGGGACACTGTAATATAAAGGGGACTGCACTGTAAAGGGGCACTGTAATCATTGCAGTGCCCCTTTACAGTGCAGTCTCCTTAATATCACAGTGTCCCTGCACATTACAGTGGACCGACACCAGCCACCCCCACGAATGTCTACCGACACCCCTGCTCACCTGGCTGCTCAGTCTAAAATGCCCAGGCCTATTTTTTGTCCCAGTCCAGGCCTGGTCACAGGTCAAGGTCACACAGAGGTTATTCCTTAATTTTATTTTGCATAATAAAGCTCATCGTATAGCCAGCTCAGTGATATTAGCTTCTCGCTCTAAAAGTGGTTTGGGAGCCCCGGACCTTATTAAATATTACTTTGCCACCCATCTTAAACCGATTATTACATGGTCCACTAGAATGCCATCTAGTATTTGGTCAAAGATAGAAATGAGTATAACATGCCCGGTTCATCCCTGCTCCATGAATTGGTCAACCCTAGAGGCCTCTATTGCCCAACTACAGGGCCTCTGTCTACACCCAATGTTATTAATGTTCTCTATATGGAAAAGATGTTCCCACCAGTTCTCTCTCTCTCTTCTCAATGTCCACCTTTACTAAACGTGCTTTTCAAACCCAACATCCTGGATAGTTTATTCTACAATCGAATGTATTCCTGGTCCCAGGCTGGAATTTTCCACCATCGAAATATAGTACAACCACTCACTCATAACCTTTTATCCTTTGCAGAAATTCAATGAACACACCAGATCCCTAAACAACTTTTCTACTCTTACCTCCAATTTAAACATTACTTTTTCTCTAAGTCACAAACCCTGACCTTAGATAAGCCACCCCATTTGAACTCTTATGTGCCCAGGGTCCGCACCAGACCCACCTTATTTCTGATAGCCATACATTTCTCCACAATGCCCTCCCACTGACTAACACACACTATTCATGCATGCAGAAATGGTCCCATGTCACCCAACGACCTATTTCTCTCCCTCAATGGCAGAAGATTTGGGAGGTTGTTTCCAAGTCATCAAGATGCGTGGAGCAGAGACAGACAGCTCATAAGATATTGTACTTTTGGTATAGAAACCCCAAGGATTCTACATAGATATGATCCAATGGTTCCTCAGGTGTGCTGGAGGTGCTTGGATGGACATGATGGATGGACATGATTGTGGGCAGATAAATATTCATATTATTATTATACAGAATTTATATAGCGCCACTGGTTTGCGAAGCACTTTACAACATGATGGTAGACAATACAGTTACAATAAAATTCAATACAGGAGGAATCAGAGGACCCTGGTCATTAGAGCTTACAATCTAGAAGGGAGGGTCAAGTGAAACAAAAGGTAATAACTGTGGGGGATGAGCTGATGGAGAAAATTAAAATACAGTTGTTAGGTGTGGGTAGGATAGGCTTCTCTGAAGAGGAGGGTTTTCAGGGATTGTTTAAAAGCTAATAGAGTAGGAGATAATCGGACAGGTTGGAGTAAGGAGTTCCATAGGATTGGAGAGGCTCTGGAAAAGTCCTGGAGGACGAGCAAAGGAGGAGGTGATGAGGGAGCTAGAGAGCAGGAGGTCTTGAGAGGTACGAAGAGAATGATTAGGTTGGTATTTTGAGACTAGGCTAGTGATGTAGCTGGGGGCTAAATTGTGGATGACTTTGTAAGTTGCTTTTAGTATTTTAAATTTAATTTGTTGGGTGAGAAGGAGCCAGTGGAGGTATTGACAGAGAGGAGACACAGAGCGATTGGTAAGGTGGATGAGCCCTAAACAACTTTTCTACTCTTACCTCCAATTTAAACATTACTTTTTCTCTAAGTCACGAACCCTGACCTTAGATAAGCCACCCCATTTGAACTCTTATGTGCCCAGGGTCCGCACCAGACCCACCTTATTTCTGATAGCCATACATTTCTCCACAATGCCCTCCCACTGACTAACACACACTATTCATACATGCAGAAATGGTCCCATGTCACCCAACGACCTATTTCTCTCCCTTAATGGCAGAAGATTTGGGAGGCTGTTTCCAAGTCATCAAGATGCGTGGAGCAGAGAGAGACAGCTCATAAGATATTGTTCTTTTGGTATAGAAACCCCGAGGATTCTACATAGATATGATCCAATGGCTCCTCAGGTGTGCTGGAGGTGCTTGGGTGACATTGGCTCACACTTCCATATATTTTGGGAGTGTCCCACTATCCAACCATTCTGGTCCTCCATTCAAGCCCTTTTACAAGGCCTTTTTGAAATGACTCTGCCCCTGGACCTGATTCATTATCTATTGGGCCTGCCTTTCCCTGGCATCTCCAAGCACACCCAAAAATTAGCTGTCTTTATCCTCTTGGCAGGCAAAAGGGCTATACCCTTGAGATGGTTATCTCCCTCCCCACCTACTCTCTCACAAGTTTTGCAGATATTGGAGCAGATCCGTAGAATGGAACACCTTACAGCGGTAGTCCATGACTCACTTCCTCAGTTTTCTAAAATTTGGGATTTATGGGATCATTCTGAGCTTAACCCTGGGGCAATACCATTACACCCTATATGATCAGCTTCCTTCCATGTTACTTTGCCAATCTTGTTTTCTCAGACTTCCTAACTCTTTATATCATCTTTCCATGGTGTCTCTCCCCCCCCCCTTTCCTTTAGTTAAGCTTCCTCAGAGTGCCTTAGTTTCTCAGTTTAGGTACTCTTGGATCCATTGATCAGTTGATCCAGAGAGTAACAACTCTTGTTTGTGTAATATTTTGATGCCTGTTTGTTACGCCTGCTCTCTTGGTCCATCCCCCCCTCCTTCCCTTCCCCCTCCTGAACCGTTTTGAAGTTCTATAATGCTTTCACATATGTATTATTGTATATCTGATTTCATATCCTATGTATACGACTTATTTCAATTTTGCTGATTGCGGTTCTCACAATCTGCTTTCTGCTTTTCCTTTCCTGTAATTCTGTGAAAAACGTAATAAATATACAATTAAAAAAAAAAGTACAATTACAGCTTTCATTTGCCTTTAGTTTGTTTGGGCCACAGTGGCCCAAATGAACTATATCTATTACATTACTATGTATCAGCTACATACAATATGTGGCACTGTGTTCCAGCAGTAGTACAGGTCATTTATTGTGTGCTGCTAGCACCAAATTCAGTTGGCCTGAATGCATCTCCACCATTCAGAAGAATCCTTGTATTTTCATCAATGAATACAAGTCTTGCTCTGATTGGCCACGGTGGAAATCGTGAAATCATCTGCCCAGTTTGGCTAATCAGAGGAGTCCTTGTATTAATTGATAAAAAAAAGGCTTATTCTGAATGGCAGATGAGCACTCGGGCCAACTCATTACTTACTGTATGAGCTAATGCTAACAACAGTATGATATGGTGCATACAACATACACATGGGGGGTTATTTACTAAAGGAAAATCCACTTTGCACTGCAAGTGCACTTGGAAGTAAAGTCACTGTAGATCCGAGAGGGACATGCAAGGAAGATAAAAAAAAACAGCATTTTAACTTGCACATGATTGGATGATAAAATCAGCAGAGCTTCCACTAATTCAGATCTACCCCTTAGATTTAGAGTGACTGCACTTCCAAGTGCACTTTCAGTACACTTTCACGTGCACTTGCAGTGCAAAGTGGATTTGCCTTTCGTAAATAACCCCCATAGTATTGTAATGGTAATAGATTGCTTGGTCCAGCTTGACCCAAACAAACTATTTAAAGCTGAAATCTGGGTTGCAAAAAAAAAAAACAGCACTCAGTAGTATTACCTATATAAACCTATAAACTTTTATCAAGTTAGATATAAATCTCACACTTTAGATGATAAATTGGAAGAAAGATCTGTGACCTCATAGCTCCAATACATAAATTAATAGTGTCTGCCAGCTCCAGGAGGAGGAGTAAAACAGGCATACACATCATATCCTGTATTCTCACGGCACAGCCATGAGAAACTGCAGTTCCCATGATGCCATGGGAATTGTAATGGATGGACATGATTGTGGGCAGATAAATATTCATATTATTTTTATACAGAATTTATATAGCGCCACTGGTTTGCGAAGCACTTTACAACATGAGGGTAGACAATACAGTTACAATAAAATTCAATACAGGAGGAATCAGAGGACCCTGGTCATTAGAGCTTACAATCTAGAAGGGAGGGTCAAGTGAAACAAAAGGTAATAACTGTGGGGGATGAGCTGATGGAGAAAATTAAAATACAGTTGTTAGGTGTGGGTAGGATAGGCTTCTCTGAAGAGGAGGGTTTTCAGGGATTGTTTAAAAGCTAATAGAGTAGGAGATAATCGGACAGGTTGAAGTAAGGAGTTCCATAGGATTGGAGAGGCTCTGTAAAAGTCCTGGAGGATGAGCAAAGGAGGAGGTGATGAGGGAGCTAGAGAGCAGGAGGTCTTGAGAGGTACGAAGAGAATGATTAGGTTGGTATTTTGAGACTAGGCTAGTGATGTAGCTGGGGGCTAAATTGTGGATGACTTTGTAAGTTGCTTTTAGTATTTTAAATTTAATTTGTTGGGTGAGAAGGAGCCAGTGGAGGTATTGACAGAGAGGAGACACAGAGCGATTGGTAAGGTGGATGAACCTGGCCGCAGCTTTCATGATGAATTGAAGGGGGGGTTAGCCTATGTAGAGGTAAGACAATGAGTAGGGAATTGCAGTAGTCAAGGCGAGAGATGACCAGGGAGTGAGTTAAGAGATTTGTTGTGTCATTGGCTAGAAAGGGGCATATTTTGGAGATGTTGCAGAGGTTGAGGTGGCAAGATTTGGATAGTGATTGGACGTGGGGCTTAAAGAAGAGTTCAGAGTCCAGGACTACACCTACGAACTTGGAATGCGGGGATGGACTGATAGTTGTGCCATCGATTTTGACAGAGAGATCAGGGGAAGGGGCACGTGGTGGAGGAAAAATTATAAGTTTGGTTTTGGATAGATTGAGTTTGAGGAAGTGGTGTGACATCCAGACTGATATATCTGTTAGTAAATTAGTGATATGTGAGGAGACTGAGGGAGTGAGCTGAGGGGTACAGATATAGATTTGGATGTCGTCTGCGAAGAGATGGTATGTGAAGCCATGGGAGGCTATCAGCTGACCCAGGGAGGTGTAGATTGAAAACAGGAGAGGCCAAAGAACAGAACCTTGGGGGACCCCAACAGAGAAAGAAAGAGGAGAGGAGGAAGTAGAGTTGTAAGTAACGCTAAAGGTGCGGTTGGATAAATAGGAAGAGAACCAGCAAAGAGTACAGTTACAGAGACCAACGGCATGGAGTTTTTGGAGGAGGAGGAGGTGGTCAACCGTATCAAAGACAACAGAAAGGTCCAGGAGTAGGAGTACAGAAAAGTGTCCATTGGTTTTGGCCGTTAGAAGATCGTTTGTTAGTTTTAGGAGAGCAGTTTCTGTGGAGTGTTGACGGACAAAATCCAGACTGAAGGGGATCAAGAAGGCTATTCTCGGCAAGGTGGTTTCCCAGTCAGTTGTAGACCAGACGTTCAAGGAGTATGGATAAAAACGGGAGCAAGGAGATGGGACGTAGGTTGGTAGTGCATGTTTTAGAGAGTTGGGGAAGATGCCAGAAGAGAGGGAGAGATTGAAGATGTGGATTAGAGAGTGTAGAATAGAGTCAGAGGGTGAACATAGCATTTGTGAGGGAACAGGATCCAGAGGGCAGGTGGTTAGCTGGACATTAGCAAGTAGTTTAGCAACCTCATCTATAGTGGTGGGGTTGAATGAGGGAAGTAATGATTGTACCTGTGGGCATGAAGAGTAAAGCATGGAAGGTATCTGAACAGCAGAGATCTCCTCACAAATAGTTTACATCTTCTGTTTGAAGTGATTGGGGATTTCCTGGGCAGTGAGTGAGTTAGTGGGTGGAGGCAGTGGAGGAGGAAGTAGAGAGTTGAAGGTAGAGAAGAGTTGATGGGGACGGGATGATAAGTTGTTAATGAGAGTGATAAAATAGGTCTGCTTGGCAGTGAGCAGGCAAAATTTTTATTTTTGGAAGGCAGATTTATACTGGTTGAAATCTTTCTGAGACTTAGTCTTACGCCACAGGTGCTCAAGAGCACAGCTATGTTTTTTTTAGACTTCTAGTGTCATCTGTTTGCCAAGGTTGAAGGGGTCGGGACCTGATTATGTGTGTAGTGAGAGGGGCCAGTGTGTCCAGAGAGGCTAAAATTAAAGAGTTGTAAACAGAAGTGGCTAGGTCAGTGCAGGGCAGGGGTGTGCTTTTGTCATAGAGGTGGTCAGTAGCAGAGTAGAAAAGAGAAGGGTTGAGATGGCGCAGGTTTTCTATGGGTAGCTGTTAGGCGGTTGGAGGGAGAGGAGATGGAGAAGAGGGAGAGAGTGAAACTAATGAGGTAGTGATCAGAGAGAGGGAAAGGATAGTTGGAGAGGTTGCACAGAGTGCATAGGTGGGAGGAAACCAGGTCAAGGGTATTGCCTTCAGAGTGAGTAGAAGCATGTATCCATTGCTTCAGGTCAAAGGAGGAGGTTAGACTGAGAAGTTTGAAAGTAGCAGGAGTGTTAGTACTAGTAGGGATGTTGAAGTCCCCGAGAATGATTGTGGGGATTTCAGAAGAGAGAAAGTAGGGTAGCCAGGCAGAGAAATCATCAAGAAAGGTTGATACCGGTCCAAGGTGCCGGTATATCACAGCTATCCTTAGAGAAACTGGGGAGAAAAGATGATTGCAGTTTGCCTCAAATGAGGAGAGTGACAGAGAGGGAGATGGGTGAAGTACCTGAAAGGTACTATGTGGGGCTAAAAGGATTCCAACACCCCCTCCCTTGCATCCACTCAGTCTGGGGGGAGTGAGTCCAGAGAAGACCACCATGAGATAGGGCAGCAGAAGACGCAGTGTCGGATTCATGAAGCCAGGTTTTGGTAATGGCGAGTAGATTAAATGAGTTAGTGATAAAGAGATCATGGAGGATGGTGAGTTTGCTACAGACAGAGCAGGCATTCTAAAGGGCGCAAGAGAAAGGGAGTCTGGTCTTGGGAAGAAGAGAAATGGGAACTAGATTGTGTGCATTGTGGCTGCAGCCAGAGGGTGCAGGGTAATGGATGAATTGGGTACAGTTAAATGATGGAGGCCCAGGGTTCGGGGATTTATCTCCAGAGGTTAGGAGAAGCAGAAGGATGAGGGAGGTAATAAAGAAGTGCGATTTATATGAAAGGACACTGGAGTTTTTTAGTGCATGTGGATTTAGAATTAGCAGGAGTTGGTGAGTACAGTAATAAGGAGAGGCTAGAAGTGAGGGTGATATATATATATATATATATATATATATATATATATATATATATATAAGCTGTGGGGTGGAGAAGAGGAGTGAGGGAGAGTTAGTTTAAGGCTAGATGACACAGCTGTCAGAAGGAGTGGTAGACTGTGCATGTTAAAAGGGGAGAAAGAACTGATGGGGTAAACAAGGTTACCTGTAGTCTGTGTTGTGTTTTTCAAAGTATTTTCTTGTGTTCATTTACTTTGTGCATTCACTGAAGTGCAGAGTCAGAAGTGCTCCCACTTAAAGAAATACCCCCACTTTGAGAAAGAACCCCATCTGCAAATGTGCCACCCCTTGGAAAATGTGCCGTCCCCAAGAGATGCTTAGTTATAAAATGCTAAGGATGGGATATTACAGTTTATGAGCTTGTGTTTTTTCCCACATTGTCCTCATGACATGCCCACATTTTTTCACACCTCGACTAGTAAAAAAACAATAATTTAATAACTTTAAAAAGCACCTTACCTGTTCCTCATGGGCCAATATCGCATTTGGCTGTGGGGAGAAGCACTTACAATGAGCCTAGTGTACATTTGCATAGCCCTATGGAAAGCCGCAACAGACTAGCGGACTCCTGGCCTATCAGTAGGGATGAGCCGAACATCCCGCGGTTTGTTTCGCAGCAGAACAGGCAAAAAATGTGTTCAAACACGCAAACACCGTTAAAGTCTATGCTAATTTTAAGGGTTAATATGCAAGTTAATGTCATAAAAAGTGTTTGGGGACCTGGGTCCTGCCCCAGGGGACATGTATCAATGCAAAAAAAAGTTTTAAAAACTGCAGTTTTTTCGGGAGCAGTGATTTTAATAATGCTTAAAGTGAAACAATAAAAGTGAAATTTTGTACCTGGGGGGTGTCTATAGTATGCCTGTAAAGTGGCGCATTTTACCCATGTTTAGAACAGTCCCTGCACAAAATGACATTTCTAAAGGAAAAAAAGTCATTTAAAGATACTAGCGGGTATAATGAATTGTCAGGTCCCGGCAATACAGATAAAAGTCATTGAAAAAAACAGCATGGGATCCCCCCCAGTCCATTACCTGACTTTTTGGGTGTCTGGTATGAATATTAAGGGGAACCCCGAACCAAAATTTTTTAAAAAATGGCGTGGAGGTCCCCCCAAAATCCATCCAGACCCTTATTCGAGCACTCAACCTGGCAGGCTGCAGGAAAAGAGGGGGGACGAGAGAGAGAGCCCCTCCTGCACCGTACCAGGCCACATGCCCTTAACATGTAGAGGGTGCTTTTGGGTAGCCCCTCAAAACACCTTGTCCCCATGTTGATGGGGACAAGGGCCTCATCCCCACAACCCTTGCCTGGTGGTTGTGGGGGTCTGCAGGCGGGGGGCTTATCGGAATCTGGAAGCCCCCTTTAACAAGCAGACCCCCAGATCCCGCCCCCCCTGTTTGAAATGGTAACGTGTACCATTTTACAAAAAAAGTGTCAAAATGTTAAGAAAAAACAAGACACAACTTGAGACAAGTCCTTTATTAAAAAAATAAAAGAAATAAAAATGTCCCACAAAGTCCATTTATCTTCTTCTATGGCTCCACCGACTGACCGGAAAAAAAAAACAAAACGCCAGCGATCCACCTCCATGGGAGGCACCCGCCGGCTGACGCATTCTCGCAGGTGACAGTTCTTATATAACTGAGGGTGGGGCCACACGGTGACATACCCAGGTGACCCCACCCCCCTCAGCCACAAATGATTTCTCTGAAAAATTTCCCCAATTATATACCCCCGAACAGAATATTTCCGTGGATGAATCCCTTGTAAAATTCTCCGGCAGGCTCTGCATCAAACAATTTATCCCCAGCAAAAGGGCCGATATGGGGTAAAAATGTACAAACTTTGTGACCGAGCCACGGGGTACATTTATGCCTTCCGGGTGTACGAAGGGAAGGACACCCAACTGCATCCCCCTGAATGTCAAGAATATATTGGAGCCAGCGGCAAAGTTGTCTGGGAGCTTGTTTATCCACTCCTTGGAAAGGGGTACCACCTTTATGTGGATAATTTTTATACTAGCTTGCCCCTCTTCCGCAATCTTCACCAGAGAGACACCCCAGCATGTGGTACCATAAGAACCAATAGAAAAGGCTTCCCGCAAAAACTGGTCAATGAAAGGCTACGCCGAGGGGAGACGGCGTCTTTGCGGAACCAGGAGCTATTGGCTGTCAGATGGAGGGACAGACGAAACGTCCACATGCTGACGACAATTCATAATGACACCTACGTGGAAGTCCCAAGTAGAAACGGCCTAGTCCAGAAACCTGCTTGTGTTTATGATTATAATTTGTTTATGGGGGGAGTGGACTTCAACGATCAGATGATTGAACCCTACCTTCCCACAAGAAAATCCCGTCACTGGTATAAAAAAGTGTCCATTTATTTTTTCAGTTTGGCCATGTATAACACTTATGTTATTTACCAAAAATCTACAGAGAACTCCGTATCCTATCTGCACTACCAGGAACAAGTAATCTCCGCCCTTTTGTACCCTGAAAGCCCACCAGAAAATATTCCCTCTGATTCTGTGAGCAGACTCCACGAACGCTACTTTCCTGACAAAATCCCCCCCCCAGTGAAACAGGCCACAGACGTCAGAAGAGATGCCGGGTGTGCTCCAGAGGAGGAATTAGAAGAGACACCTTGTTTTATTGTCCCCAATGTCCTTCCCAACCAGGCCTCTGTATAGGTGAATGTTTCCACCGTTACCATACTTCTCTACATTATTAGGGAAGTAGGGTAAATGTAATTCTCATTTCCTGTCATTTTCCTCCACACCCCTTATGCCACTGCACTGAACTGTACATACCTCTGCCTTCTCTGGAATCGACCCTGGCCTGTTATACAACCAGGCTTCTGCCTAACGCTAAACTGTACCTACCTCTGCCTTCTCTGGAACTGACCCTGTCCTGTTATACGACCAAGCTTCTGCCTAACGATAGACATACCTCTGCCTTCTCCGGAACTAACCCTGGCCTGTTATACGACCAAGCTTATGCCTAACGCTAAATTGTACCTACCTCTGCCTGCTCTGGAACTGACACTGGACTGTTTAACCACGTTTTTTGCCTGCCTCTTGGACTGATAATTTACCCTGCTATGCTAGTGGGAACACAGGGGTCTCACATATGTGAGGGGCTCCAGAAATGTTTTTCTGGATGAAGAAAACTAATTTTTTTCTCATTCCCAGATTTAGGGTCTGGAGACTCGGAGGCTTCAAAAAAATTTGGGTGGGAGAAGCCTCTACCCCTGTCCCCATTCTTTCCTGGCCTGCTACTTGGTTCCTGCTTACTACCAGTACCAATATTTTGGCACTGCTGGCAATGTCTCTACTTGCACTGACCCTGGACTGTATAAGGACAGTATCCCTGCTTGTACTGACTATGGACAATATTCTTGCATGCTGCCTGGACAATTCCATTCACTGTCGCTGACCATGTCCCTGCCTTCTGCCTGGATCAGGGCTCTCCTCCTGTGGACAACTGCACTACTAAAACCACAGGTAATCTTTTGTTTACCCTTTGCTCAGCAGAATGTATTTTAGGGTGTAATTCTTGGTATGTTCATGCTATGTGTTAGAAATATGAAGAGCCTTCAAAAATGTGATAGATTGTAAGGAAATTAGATGTGTAATTTATGCTCCTAGAATGCCTGAATGTGCTACTTCAATGTTGGGCCTCTGTATGTGGCCAGGCTGTGTAAAAGTCTCACACATGTGTTGCCATACTCAGGAGGAGTAGCAGAATATATTTTGGGGTGTCATTTTTGCTACGTACATGCTATGTGTTGGAAATATCTTAGAAATGGACAACTTTGTGTAAAAAAAATGCGTTTTCATTTTTTTCCACATTTTCCAAAAACTTCTGGAAAAAAATGAACCATTCAAAAGACTCATTATGCCTCATAGATTATACATTGGGGTGTTTGCTTTCCAAAATGGGGTCACTTTGTGGGTGTTTCCATTGTCCTGGTGCTCCAGGGCCTTCAAAAGTGTAATAGGTGGTTGAGAGGTTAGATGTGTAATTTATGCTCCTAGAACGCCTGAATGTGCTACTTCAATGTTGCGCCTCTGTATGTGGCCAGGCTGTGTAAAAGTCTCACACATGTGGTATCGCCATACTCAGGAGGAGTAGCAGAATGTATTTTGGGGTGTCATTTGTGTAATGTACATGCCATGTGAGAGATATAACCTGTTATAATGACAATTTGGTGTGAAAAAAAATTTAAAAAAATCTTAATTTTGCAAAGAATTGTGGGAAAAAATAACAACTTCAAAAAACTCACCATGCCTCTTACTAAATACTTTGGAATGTCTACTTTCCAAAAAGGGGTCATTTGGGGGGTATTTGTACTTGCCTGGCTTGAGGCCTCAGTACATCAGGTGTGGTCAGATGTGATCAATTTTCAGTGATTGGCACCATAGCTTGTAGACTCTATAACTTTTACACAGACTAAATAATATCCACTAATTTAGGTTATTTTTATCAAAGATATGTAGCAGTATACATTTTGGCCCAAATTTATGAAGAAAAATTACTTATTTGCAAAATGTTATAATAAAAATGAAGAAAAATTCATTTTTTTACAAAATTTTCGGTCTTTTTTCATTTATAGCACAAAAAATAAAAAACCTAGAGGTGATCAAATAGCACCAAAAGAAATCTCTATTTGAGTGGAAAAAAAGGCCGAAAATTTCATATGGGCACAGTGTTGCATGACTGAGTAATTGTCATTCAAAATGTGAGAGCACTGAAAGCTGAAAATTGGTCTGGTTAGGAAGGGGGTTTAAGTGCCCAGTGGTCAAGTGGTTAAAGTCAAATGAAAGCTGGAATTCTACTTTAATAATTTCATTCACAAATATGCAGTTCCCTCCATATGTACTGTATGTCTATAAATGGTAAAAAGACCATATATTCCATTCAGATATTGACCTTTAAAAACCAAGAATATATCACCTACCATAAATTGCATTAAATTAAACATTTTTTTTGCTATTTTTTAAATAAGCATATGGTTCATTTTTTAAGCTGCACATTTCCTTAAAAAAATGTATTAATTTAACTATTATCCTGCTCTAAGCGGATCATAATGTGACCTTGCCACTTCTTGAAGGTAAGAAAGACATCTCTGATTTTTGACAGTGAGAAAAATTAAGAAAAAAACCTCATAGATCCTAAAAAGGCATAGAGAGTGCCTGTATTTCTGGCTAGAAGAGAGGGTGACAGTAATCAGTGAAGGCTGCCCTGGAAACATAAGCTTAGAAATATATATTTTGTAAAAATAAGGATCAGCAAGTGGGAACCTCAAAGGATCTTATTGACTAGGTGAAGAAATGGATCACGACTTATTGAAAATAGTAATTATACTTACACTATGAAATGGTTTACCATTGGGTTTTCATATATGTGATATCAGTGCTTTTAATAAATATACTTTGAAAACTCCCAATCTGATCTTGATTTACACATACACATGGTTACAGTTTGCATAAAGGTTACATTTTGTAGCCTTTCTCATTATTGAATAAGTCAAGTTTCCCTACTGTCCATACACCTTTGGATTTCATATAAAATTTAACAGTCTGTTAGGTTTGCGGCACTGGCAAATTTATGAGCAGATTCAACAGGAATCATTTTTTTAAACCATAATGTACTGCGTGGCCTTTTGTATGATAGTTGAATGGTATTAGATGGACCAATAAAGGGGCTTTTGATAAACAAGACTCTTCAATATAAAAAGGAAGAGCGATGCACAGAACATTCATCATGTCAGTCCACCAGAAGCTGTTACAGGGAAAGCATGAGGAAAGCTAACAAACTGCATAGGGTGTGCTTAGGGTCAGTTAGGAAAACAGTGCTTTTAAAGCCCACTGTTGGCAAATGTCGCAGAGCCACTCCAAGCTCTGGAAGGATCTGGACCATATTGTCGAGATCCACCCAGCTGCCTGATGGACAGCAGACTCTGGCTCTCAGCTGAGAAATTAGAGCAGAAGCCAGTTGAACTTACCCCCTCTCCTGCCCAGTGCTTCAGTGAGCGCTGTAGGGGCAGAGCAGAAAATAGTGACTGACAGTGACCACTCTCTGCTGAGAGCTGACTGATGCCGCGTACACACGATCAGAAATTCCGTCAGAAAAAGCCGCGTCCCGATGAAGCCTAACGGCGAAACGCATATACATACAAGGGCTCACTGCACAATAATCATGGATGCATATATGTTACAAATGTCATTGTGTGTTGTTTTTTAGATATTTGTAATTTTCCTTGTCAAAAGAAGTTTATTGAGTATACAATGTTATAAAGATACATAAAGTAAGTTTACAAGGATCTATAAAGTAAGCTCATTGTTTTACAGTAGGGTTTATATAGGTAAATATAATGAAATTTCAAATATTAAACATTGGGTTCACGTAAACCTAAATTAAAGATATATATCATTTCCTTAGTTACTTTTGTAGGTATTTAAATGATTTATACCTACTATACATATTGTTTACAAGTAGAGTGTATATAGATCAAATAAATTCTGATAATGAGCTTTAATCGTAAGGTGAAGAAAAGGAAAGAGAAAGAAGAAAAAGGGTTGAAAGGTAGAGGTATGGTCCACAAGGTTGTCCCGCTCGTCAGTTTATTATCCTTTTTAGTTCTCTTTGAAGCCTTAGAATGGGTGTCTCTGTAAGTCATTTAATCTGTTACCATGGCAACAGGACAGAGTCATTGAAGTTTGACAAGAACTGTTGTTTTATCCAAGGATGCCAAAGTTTTTCAAATTTTGGAATTTGATTTTGATCGATGGCTACCATCTTAGCATGGGACATTGTATTATTCATTCTGTGAATTGTTTCTGCTAGTACCAATGTAGGAGATTTCCATGCCTTGGCCACTGTTTGTTTTGCAGCCGTTATTAGTTGGATCATAAGTTTGAATTGAGAGAGTGTTAACCATTCCGGTTTTAGATTAAGTAAAGTTAAATATGGATCTGGTTGTATTATTTTTTTAAATATTTTAGATGCAATCACGAAGACTTCCTTCCAGAAGGTTTGGATTACTGGGCATGTCCACCATATGTGTAAATATGTGCCTATTTCTGGGCATCCTCGAAAACAAAGAGCTGAGGTATTAGGTGAATATTTTGCCACTCTAGCGGGTACAAGGTACCAGCGAGTTAGGACTTTATAATTTGTCTCCAGTGCTAAGATGTTGGGTGAAGATGACTTAGATGTGAGCCATATGTTAGACCAGTCCGTGTCTTCTAAAGTTCGTCCCAGGTCCTCCTCCCACCTCTGAACGTAAGAGGGTCTATTAAGATTTGCTACTCCATATAATTGATTATAAAGTGATGAAATTGTACCTTTAGCAAATGGATCTTTTGTACAGATTGATTCAAAAATGGATAATTGGGATAATGGTGTATCCCCCTTTAGGAATGGTGTATAGAAATTTTTGATTTGGAGATATCTAAATATCTCAGAGTTTGGTAGATCATATTTTTCTCTAAGCGATGGGAATGAAAGGAATGATTTAGATGCTATGAAGTCATTTAGTGTCTGAATGCCTGATGTTGTCCAAGCTTTAAAAGAATTTGGGTAGATCCATGCCGGATAAAAGGCCGGATTTCTGATAAAAGAAAGGAGAGGATTGTGTGGAGATTGTAACTGATATTTGGTTTTTAGTTTATCCCAGAGAGATAAGAAGTGTTTAGTTATGGGATTATGAATTTTAAAGCGGTCTTTAGGATCAAGCCATAATAAATTTGATATTAATAGAGGGTCATTTTCTGAAGCCTCTATAAATACCCATAATGGGATTTCCTGTTTTGCATGGTATTTGGACAGACTGGCCAAATGTGCTGCTCTGTAGTAGTTAGTAAAATTAGGGTATCCCAGACCTCCTTTATTTTTGGGAAGATGTAGTGTGTGTATAGGTATACGTGGTTTAGAAGAGCCCCATATAAACGAAGTTGCTCTTTTTTGTACTATTCTCAAAAAATAGGAAGGAATTGGAATAGGGAGGACTCTGAATAGATAAAGCAATTTGGGTAGAATAGTCATTTTGATTGCATTAATCTTCCCTATCCAGGATAAAGGAAGTTGCGACCATTGTTTTATTAGATTTGTGATCTGTCTTAATACAGGAGGATAATTGGTTGAGAATAAATCAGAATGAGATGCTGTTAAATGAATTCCAAGATATGGGATTGATTTTTCTGCCCATGTGAATGGGAGTGCAGCCCTAGCCGGGATCAATTCCATGTTTGTGAGTGAAATATTAAGCACTAGGCATTTCTTAGGATTAATCATAAGGCCGGATAGGGCTGCAAATCCATCAAGAGCTGGTATTAAGTTAGGACCAGAGACCTGTGGTGATGATAGAAAAAGTAATATATCGTCTGCAAATATACATAATTTGTGTGTAATACCTCCTACTTCAATGCCAGTTATAGTTTGGTTTGTTCTGATGTATTGGGCCATGGGTTCGAGTATAAGGGCAAATAATAAGGGAGATAATGGGCAACCCTGTCGGGTACCTCTTTCGATATTAAAGGCTTCAGATTTGTATCCAGCATATTTTATATAGGCTTTGGGTTTATTATATAATGCTTTGATCCATGTTAAAAAGTGGGGTCCAAAACCCCATTTTTGTAATGAATATTGCATATATTGCCAGGATACTGTGTCAAATGCCCTCTTAATATCGAGAGATAGAAAACATAAAGGGATTTTCCGTTTTTTAGCAATATGTGCCAATAACACTGCCCTGCGTATATTATCGCCTGCCTGTCTATTTGGCATGAAGCCTACTTGATCTCTATGTATTAATTTTCCTATAATGCTATTGAGGCGTTTTGCTATTATTTTTGCTAATAATTTAATATCGAGGTTTAACAGAGAGATAGGCCGATAATTCACACAGGAAGTATCATCAGAAAGGGGTTTTGGGATCATACAAACAATTGCCATTAGTGTTTCTTGCCGAAAAGAATGTCCATCTAGAAGTTTGTTAAAAGTTTCAGTGAGAATGGAAGAGAGTATTTCTGAGAATGTTTTATAGTATAAAGCCGAGTAGCCGTCTGGGCCTGGTCTTTTGTTAAGTTTTAGATCTTTTATAGCGTTAGCAACTTCATCTATAGTTATAGGCTCATCCAAACTGCTTTTTTGATTCTGAGATAACACAGGTAAGGTTATTTTTGAGAAGAAGGATTCAGCCTCTGTAGGATTAAATTCATTGTTTGTCTTGTATAAAGTTGCGAGATGTAAGTGAAATTTATGGACTATTTTAACTGGATTACAAGTGTAAACATTTTTTGATAATTTCAAACGTATTGGTTTGAAAGATTTGTTAGTTGAATTTAATGCCCGAGCCAAATATGTACCTGGTTTGTTTGTATTCATGTAGAAATTGTATTTGGAGCGTTTGAGGGATTTATCAACTGACTCAGTGAGAAATAGATCGTATTCCAATCTAGATTTTTCCAGATGAGATTTTGTACTCTGGGATGGATTATCTTGAAATGATATGTAGGCTGCATTAAAATTGAGTTCTAGTTTTTTTTAGTCTTGCCCTAGGCTAAATAATTCAGTTAGAAAGGTACTGTTAATAACTTTGGTATTGATGAAGATAGTTTGAATTATTTGGGGATTGCCCTAGGCTAAATAATTCAGTTAGAAAGGTACTGTTAATAACTTTGGTATTGATGAAGATAGTTTGAATTATTTGGGGATTTTAACCCTTTTAGAGTAAACAATTACATATTTTATTCATATGTAACTGTTTAGATATGTTAACTCATAAAATTGAGGTTGTATTGCTTCAGATTAGAATAAACAAAAACATAATTCTAGGAACTAGTTAGGTAATAATATATTTGTTTTAAGAAAAGAAAGAAAAAGCTTCCATTACTAAAAAGTAATAAATCTATTGTTATTACCTGATAATATATAATTGAACAAGAATTTCCTTATTTCACTTATATATTCTAAGGCTATATGAATCAGAAGTAATAAGAAATATAATTGGAATGTAACATGATCCCACACAGTGTGTGACTATCAGAATGCAGTTACATTCAGTTATAAATACAGGTTTTTTATAGAGAACCATCTCTTAGTATAATAAATGAAGAGATATCAGGAATTAGGATGTCAGTCCATTGAATCTTCTTGGTCCATGGATGATGTGGCATAACGGCCTCTTTTGTGAGAATGATGATTCCCATTTTGTTCTGCAATTTTCTGGGTGCTGCCTGAAGGTGAAGATGATGCCATTCTTCTGCGTGTGGGAGTGTTGCTGCTTGTGGGTTCTGTCAGATTTAATTTTAAAAGGGTTTGTTGTAGTTCATCTGCTGATCTGCTTCTGTAAATTGTACCTTGGTAGTTAAATCTGACTGAAAAGGGGAAGCCCCATTGATACATAATGTTGTGGCGTTGCAGTTCCATTAGTTGGGGTTTCATGGATCTTCTTTTAGTAATAGTAAGTTGGGATAGGTCAGCAAAAATTTGATAATTGTGTCCTTGAAAATTAAGTTCCTTTTTTTCTCTTGCAGCAATTAGTATTTGTTCTTTCGTTCTGTAATAATGAAATTTTGTGATTATATCACGTGGGGGTCCATCTTTCTTTTTGGCTGTGAGGGCTCTGTGTACTCTGTCCAGTTCTAAACGTTCAATAGGGATATCTGGCTTTAGTTCTTGTAATAGAGCAGTAATAGTAGATTGTAGGTCTGTCACAGTTTCAGGTATTCCCCTTATGCGCAAGTTTGAACGTCTGGCTCTATTTTCGTAATCTTCGAGCTTAGTTTGAAGTATTAAATTCTCTTTTTTTAATTGTTCCAATTCTGTTATATTTTCTTGGGTTGTAATTTCAATTTCATCCATTTTTATTTCTAAGGCTGCGGTGCGGTTTCCCAGCTCTCTTATTTCTTTGGTTAGGCTTTTTGTTATTTGGTCTGAGGTTTGTTTTAAAGCCTTATGAAGCATCTTTTCAAATTGTAATAATATTACTGGGGATACTGAGGAGGCTTGTGGAGAAGTTTGTGAGAGGATTTGTTCTGTATCTGACTCAAATGGAGAGTCTTGCTGTGACATTTTCTGTCTGTGAGAGCGCCCTGATGCTGTATCTTGTGAGGTGACTGGAGCTGCTTCAGCTGCAGTGAGTGCCTGTGAGCTCTTTGTGAGGTGATTTTTATTTCTGCCACGGTTTCCTCCCAGTACCATATTTCCTGCCCAAACTTTCACAGTTTGTTCCCTGGGGCAAAAAGGTTCAAATGGATACCTTTTGAGCCTGCAGGCTCCGCTTTGTCCTTCTCTTCTCTCCTCAGCGGTGTGGAGCTCTAACAATGCATGTCTGCTCTGCTAGGCTCCGCCTCCTGCCCCCCGATATTTGTAATTTTCAATAAATATAGATTTTTTTATACTGCTATATCCTCTCCACTGTTTCTAAGCCTAAAAAGTCCACCTTCCTCGGTAATACTCAGTACTACCTTAGTTTGTTACCTCAATGATTTATGGATGAGGCTTATTTTTTGTGCACTGTTTCCTTTGTTTTCTCCGCCAGAAAAAACTTGGATGGTTTTTCCGATGAAATTCCGCTCAAGCTTGCCTTGCATATACACGGTCACACAAAAGTTCTCTGTACTTTTGACTATCAAGAACGCGGTGACATACAACACTACAACGAGCCGAGAAAATTAAGTTCAATGCTTCCGAGCATGCATCAAATTTTTTGCGTGTCCAAATTGCATACAGACGATCGCATTTTCGGATAGGAACTTTTTCTGACCGAAAAATAGAGAACATGCTCTCAATCTTTTACTGGCTGGAATTCCACCAGTAAAAGACTGATGGAGCATACACATGGTCACATTTTCTGACAAAAAGCTCTCTATGGAGTTTTGCTGGCCTCATTTCCGATCGTGTGTACATGGCATTAGAACTGAATGATCAGCAGTCCTGTGATTGCTCAGTTCTCAGGCTAGGAGCCAGCGGGAGAGAGCTGCAGCATTTAACAACCTTAAACTTCTTTGATTTTGATTGATATCTGTTTAGGCCAGGGATATGCAATTAGCAGACCTCCAGCTGTTGCAAAACTACAAGTCCCATCATGCCTCTGCCTCTGGGTGTCATGCTTGTGGCTGTCAGAGTCTTGCGATACCTCATGGGACTTGTAGTTCTGCAACAGCTGGAGGTCCGCTAATTGCATATCCCTGGTTTAGGCCATCACCCCCTTTGCTTTATTATTATTATTATTATTATTATTATTTGGGGGAATGTTTGTCTTTCATTTTATTATGTGGTTGGCTTGGGCTCAGCGGTTACTTTATGCTGCTGTCCTGTTTATCGTTCATTTATACTAAAATAATGTTTTTAGGGATGTTTTTAAGTTTTAGGTATTTTAAGTGGAGCATTCAAGACCTCTACAGCCTGCCCATGTGACCCATGTGACTATTCCATCGTTCATGGCCGTAGGGGCTCTTCACCATAAGATAATCCAATTCCAAGTTATTTCCTCACCTAAGTTTCCGCTGGTTATTGGTTATTCTTGGTTACAGAGGCACAACCCCTCTTTTGACTGGCTCCATGCTGAGATTCTCTCCTGGTCGCCACAATGCAGTAAGACATGCTTCCAGAAGGTCATATGATTGCACAATTGACCTTCAACCTGGTGCTATACCCCCTTGTGGCCAGGTTTACCCTTTGTCGGTCTTGGAGGATAGGGCCATGGAGGAATATGTTGCAGACGCACTTTCTCGAGATTTCATCTACAAATCCTCGTCTCCTGCTGGTGCTGGATTCTTCTTTGTGAAGAAGAAGAGTGGTGAACTGAGACCTTGTATTGATTATAGGTGTCTCAGTCGTTTCACGATTAAGAATGCCTATCTGATTCCGTTGATTATGGAGTTATCTGACCGCCTGAAGGTAGCAACGGTTTTCATGAGGATTAAAGAAGGCGACGAGTGGAAAACTGCGTTTAATACCAGATCAGGCCATTATGAGTACCTCGTAATGCCTTTTGGCCTTTGTAACACCCTGGCAGTTTTCCAGGAATTTATTAACAATGTCCTCCTAGATTTGTTGCAGTCATGTGTGGTGGTTTATCTCAATGATATATCCTCATATTTTCCAAGTCCCTGAAGAGCCACCACACAGATATCTGTCGTGTGCTTCAGAAACTAAGAGAGAACAATCTCTATTGTAAATTGGAGAAGTGCGAATTCCATCCTGAACAGGTTAAATTCCTGGGTTATGTGATTTCCACTGCTGGTTTTTCGATGGACCCAGAGAAACTTTCAGCAGTCCTACTGTGGCCCCGACCGTTGGGTTTACATCCTCTGCAGCGTTTTCTTGGCTTTGCCATCTATTATCAGAAGTTTATTCCTAACATCTCGTCTCTGGTCAAACCGCTGACTGATATGACCAGAAAGGACAGTAACCCACAGAGTTGGTCTCCGGAGTCCATTAAGGCCTTTGAGAGCCTCAAGGCTGCCTTTGTTTCTGCTCCTGTGTTGGCACATCCTGACCCTACGTTACCTTTTATCCTTGAGGTTGATGCTTCTGAGACTGGAGTTGGCTCTCTTCTGTATCAACGTCCTACCTCTGAGAGCGCTATGCATCCTTGTGGCTACTTTTCCAAGAAATTATCACCTGTGGAGTGCAATTACAAGATTGGTGACAGAGAGCTGTTAACAATCATTAGCCCTGAAAGAATGGACACATCTCCTCGAAGGTACCACTGTGCTGGTTCTCAGTCTTACTGACCATAAGAATATCACATTCTTGTCTGAGGCTAAACACCTCTGTCCCAGAAGGGCGCAATAGGCTCTTTCCTTGTCTAGTTTCAATTACATTGTCTCATTCTTACCCGGTACTAAGACTGTAAGGGCTGATGCTTTGTCACGACAATTTTCCTCCACTTCCAAGATGGAGTCGGTTCCGGTTCCTGTGATTCCTCCTGATCGTGTTACTCTGATATGTGATATGTTTTGTCTACGTTTACTCTGTTTACCTTTTTATTATTATTATTAAACAAGTGTTATTTAACTGTACTTCTGTCTCAATCTGATTCATGGTTTCTGACACATGTGTTGTTGGAGCTACCATATGTTCACTGCTGCATTGCTTGAAAGAAAAAAACTAAGCGCAAGAACAGTGTATACATAAACCATCTCACATTATAGCACTCACATTCACTGCCCCCCCCCCACACACACACATACACACACACACACACACACATTCCCATAGATAAGGGAAAAGTTAGGCATACACCAGTTAGGCCTATCATTCATTAAAACTATTTTGCTACTGATCAGTTTTACACTGCTTTGTCATCTTCAGTCTCCAAATTAAAGCTGTCCTTGCATGAGTCACTTTTTTCATTCAATCAGCGGATTGGACGAAAGAGCATGACTCATTTCCCCTATACACACAATCTATGTGGATGGGGCAATCCCTCCCACTGAGCTATTGTATTCTGACTCCTGAATACACATGTGAAAAAGTGAGTATAACAGCAAACAAATGTGAGAAGCCAGCAGTGAAACCTGCTAAGATTAATCAAAGTGTCTGTAGTAAAATATGGAACGGCAAGAAGTGGAAGTCCATAAGATGTGGGGTAAAAGGGATGTCCAGTTATTTCTATTGAAGATCTGTGTGCCTTGGTATCTGTGGTCGCCTTCCCATTTGAGTGCTCATATACCTCCCGGTTGATGGTACCCTCTTATTGGAGAAGACATGCCTTTTACCCCACATCTTATGGACTTCCACTTCTTGCTGTTCCATATTTCACTACAGACACTTTGATTAATCTTAGCAGTTAGCATCTTAGTTTCATTTCTTAGCACTTAGTTTCAATTCTCGTCGGAAAAAGGTATGAAAAAGGTATGATTGGTTTTTCCAACAGGATTCTGCTCAAGCTTGCCTTGCATACACACGGTCACACAAAAGTTCGCTGAACTTCCGACCGTCAAGAACTCAGTGACGTACAACACTACGACGAGCCGAGAAAATGAAGTTCAATGCTTCCGAGCATGCGTCGAATTGTTTCCGAGCATGCGCAGGAATTTTGCACGTCGGAATTGCTACAGATGATCGCATTTTCGAATAGGAACTTTTTAGGAACTTTTTCCGACCAAAAAAATTGAGAATATGCTCACAATCTTTTGCTGGCTGGAATTCGGCCAGAAAAAGTCAGATGGAGCATACACGCGGTCACATTTTCCGACCAAAAGTTCTCATCGGTCTTTTGCTGGCCGAATTTCCGATTGTGTGTACGCGGCATTCCTTGTCATTGAAGTGTTTTATTACTGCACTTAGAAACTTCTTCTCTGCTTTGTTTTTCCTATAGAATGTACTTCCCTCTTCTAAAATTCTGCTGTGGTGCATTAATCACATCTCAAGAGCCAGTCATGTACTGTTTGTTAAAGTCTCCTTGTCCAGAGTGCCCTATTCTCCACACTCCTTCAAAAGAACATTTTCGACCAGCTTCTGCATGATTTTCAATACATGTATGACCGGCTTTATGTAGTAAAATACCAGCCTGTACTCCCTTTCTGTAGTACAATTCGACCAGTTCTTGTTCATTAAAAATGTCCTAAAGGTTAAGTATATGCAGCGCTAGAAGCATCAAATATATATAAAATAAGAGTCCATAGTGTTAATCCTTAGATGCAGACAAGCAAAGAAAGTGTTTCCACCGCTCAGGCTGACACTGACCCAGGTGTAAGTAGAAGTTTCAGAGCAGAAGAGCTCCAGGTGCTGGCTGAATGCTAGGCAAAGCAGGCTTGAGTGGAGGAGAAGATTTGGATGCCGCACACTGGATGTAGTCAAAAAACTTCACTTTATTGAAAAAATGGGATCATCAAAACAACAAGACTGTCATGCAGAAAGTACAGGTAAGCTGACTTTCTAGCTTACCTGTACTTTCTGCATGACAGTCTTGTTGTTTTGATGATCCCATTTTTTTCAATAAAGTGAAGTTTTTTGACTACATCCAGTGTGCGGCATCCAAATCTTCTCCTCCACTCAAGCCTCCATAGTGTTAAAACAGAGTCTTTGTTCAGGGGAAATACTGGAACCACCCACGGTGCAGACAGAGATACAATAAGGTGAACATGAGATTATCCTCCACCAAACATCAACACACCGGGCCTCTTACCAAAGAAAATGGACCACTGAATTACAGGTGGTCAAACAAGCATGATATATCCACAGTGCCACGGAACCACTTCAATTGGATCATAGAAGGCTGGATCATGTAGTCCCACTCAATGGTAATTCAGAAGTACATGCAAAGGATACAAGAAAGCAACTCCTCATGATGTAGTATTTAAAACCAAATTTTGCACCGTGGGTGGTTCCAGTATTTCCCCTAAACAAAGACTCTGTTTTAACACTATGGACTCTTATTTTATAATGTGATGCTTTTAGTGCTGCATATACTTAACCTTTATGCATTTTATTGTCACCATACAATTTATGTCAGCTGCTTTATTATTGTTAGCGTAGTGAATAATCTTGAATTTATTAAAAATGTCCTGCTTTTGGACAGTTTTACACTGCTGTATCATCCATGGTCTCTTAATTCTTAATGAGACTTTAGAATGCAGCTATCAGGAGGATAGTTTTGTATCAGCAAGAACACGGACAGCCACAGTGAATTACTGGCCAATTTCTATTCTCCAGTCAATGCAGGTCTGGTACCATTGATCAAAAAGCAAGTGGGGCTGCTGAAACTACCTGAAAAAAAGTTTGTTTTTTTTTCAAACTGAAATGAAAAAGATTGGGATCCTGCTGCTGTTGCTGCTGTATGTCAAGTCAATCTAATTGTAAAAGGAAAAAATCCATTCAACTACCAAATTTCTCTGTCAATCTATGCTGCTGAAACTGTTAAAATAATTGTCCGTGCCCCAGGTGCCAATCTTGGGGATAACTAATGTTACACACAAGTTGCCTTTTTAACCTTTTTATTAGTGTAATTACATACATTTTGCTTCAGGTACATTTTAAATTAGAAATATTTCTGATCAAAATATGTAGATGTTATAAAGCTTAAAAATGTAAATACATTTTTATAGGAAAAAATCCCTTAAATCACCACAAATAGTTTGTATGCATCTCTATACAAATTCTTGCTGTCGCTTGCAAAATGGCAACTGACTGCATCCTAGTAAGAGCAGACTATTTCCACACCACTGGCTTTGTCAGAGCTTTTAGCACACATATAATTGTAATCACGATGTAATCTTCATTTCCAAACATTTTACTTATACTGGAAAACACTGAAAACAAGGCAGTCTTGATTATTGTTAACCCAAGGCCACGGACATCTTTAAGTGAAGGATATTTGATGGAAAGGTTAAGAATATCCCTTCAATCACATTTGTTAGGAAGAATGCAAGATGTTCTTTGCTTTTGTAATAAATTATCTTCATTCATCATAAGAGAAACATTCTTAGTGCCTGCAATAGAATTCCTGTTCTTTAGAATTTTTAAGCAGCAAACATTGCATTACACAAGTACTGCTATTTCTGTCACTAACAAGATACATGTATTGTACGCCTGCTGAAAAATTCTTAATGTTTTTTAAAGGATACTGTATGCTAAGATACCTGACCTTTTCCTTGTACCATTTTTATTAGGATTTAGATAAAATCACATCAAGTTAGCCAATAATTTTTATGATACTATCTCTCAAAATGAAGTAGCGTATGTCTTACTTAATGGCTAGATGGTAGGAAGGGAATGTGTGCTCACCACGGCAATGCTTAATAAATCCTTGCTTCGGGGTTTCAGTGTACTGTCTCTAAAGAGCAAAAATATAAAGATAACTCATAATTGTAGTTGTATTTTCAGAAATAGTTTCTGTCAGTAATCAGAGGTAGAACGTTGAGTTTCATAACCCAGCAAATCAAATCATTATCCACCTTGCTGAAATCATTCAGCAAGGTGGATAATGAACTTCTTTGAGAGGGTTCTTGATACTTTAATCGAGACCTACAAAAGTCTCATAAACATAACCCTCTAAAAGAAAACCCACTCTCATAGGAGACTGCAAATATGGTATTTGGTAGGGAATGAGGGGTATCTAACTTTATTTAGGTCTTTTTTGAAATTGTCATGTAACAAGGATATGGTAGACTCTTAATTACAGCTGTACAAGTGCATATAGAAAAAAACATGACCAGCTATTTGCACCTAGGGTCTAGTATATCCTGCAAGTCTCAATAAATGCTTAGGTATAGGCTGATTCAGGTTTTGGGGTCCATGGTTCAATAAAGAAACAGGCCATGTTTTCTTTTCAATTAGCATTAATATAACAAAATAAACATACACAAACACTGTGAAACCCTCTTATTAAACAAAACAAAAACATTGGAACAGAATATTTGAATTGAGTCTTTACAAAGAGAACAAAAATTAGAATGAAATTCCCGACTGTATATAAGGCTTAGAAAACATGGTTATTTTTTTGAAGGGTACTCTTGAAAAACAAAAGAAAAACAAAACATATATGTGTGTTGCCATGGCTATTTGTGGTGATTTTATAGCACTAATATGGAGTTAGATTTTAAGACCAAGTTAAGACTGTTTTGAGAATTTAAGGCTACCCCTATTGATATTCAAATGAACCAGTCAGACTGGTTTATGAGCTCAGCAGAGGAAGTACAGGATATGATGCACAGGAAGTTAGGGGGAGGAATTAGGACTTTGAACAGGCATGTGGTCAGACAAAGGACAGGAGTTGTTTTGGAAGACAAAGAGGCAAGACATGTGCTGGAAGACTATGGAGGAAGATGTTTGATGTTGGGCTCCAGGAGATTACTCCATCATAAAGAAGTTGAGTAACTGTTTCGTTTACTTATTGCATACATATTGTACATGCTTATTTTGCTAGAAAGGACAAAAGTTCTGTCTAAAAATGCAATAACAGCACAGCAGAGCCTAAATTGTAGTGATAAAATATGTAGTCTGTACTTAGAAATAGATAATTAAAACATAAAAAACGATAACATAACATTGCAATATGAAAAAAAAATGATAACACAACATCATGAATATGTATGGAATACTTTGTGAGATTTGAAATAGGTTCCTAGGAAAGAAATAGCAAGACTGTGCGTAAACCACAAAGAGACCATACTGGGGGTCATTTACTATAGCACCAGGAAGTACTGGGCACTATTGCAAATAATAGCGCCCATTTTAGGCAATTAAAATTTTAGCAGGCGAATGTGCGAATGAAAAAGAGTGCTATTAGCCGTGAACAAACGTTCGTAAATTCAAAATCAGCGCTAATTAGGGATTCTGCGTATGTGCAAATGCCAATTTCTACTAAGTTATTATATAGCACTGCACTGTAACCATGATCCATT
Organism: Aquarana catesbeiana; assembly: GCF_042186555.1. NCBI lineage: Eukaryota > Metazoa > Chordata > Amphibia > Anura > Ranidae > Aquarana > Aquarana catesbeiana. The sequence continues at coordinate 352,405,510 of NC_133329.1, read as the reverse complement.
ATTGATGTATATTGCAATTAGTATTCCTATTTTTTTTCCTTCTTTTGCTAACTAATGAAATTATGAATGATTATTACATAGTAATGTCTGCTATTCTGTAAAGTTACATGTATTAAACATTTAGGTAACCTTTTTGTTGTATGTTGTTTTTTTTGTGTTTTTTATTTTTTAATTTAGGTGACTATAAAGTGGTAATTATTTATGTTCATAATACTACACTATTATACAGGTCTCGTACTTAGCACAATGGCTTAGTGGTCTGCTCAGATGTCTCAGACAGCACTCCGGTACGAGTTCAAATGCCAGCCAACCTACCATCCTCCAGCTGTGTTTATTTTATTAGTGCACAAGCGAATTAAAATAAACAAACAAAGAAATGTAAACTGCCCATTAGCTAGTGTGTGGTGTTTGGAATTTCACACCATAATATTATTGAATACTTACATACCATTGCATGCATTTGAAGAGTTAATATAATAGAATCAGCCAAATTAAAGTGCATTGGCTAATTGGCATTCACCTATTTTCAATATATGCTGCTTTGGCTAATTGTCATTTGCCTTTTTTCACCAATTCAATCTTTTAGTATCTCTCTGTGGGATTTCTCCTGCCGCTGTCGTCTTCTCCCGCTGCTGTGTTCTTCCGCGCAGCCGGTTACCCGCTAATAAAAAAAGGCCTCTCTTCTTCTGTGGCGGTCTTCTGTGACGGTCTTCTGTGGCCATCCGATAACGTCACCCGGAGAGTCCGCTCCATGGCTATGTAAGAGAGGCCACACAGCGGGTGACAACACAGTGGAGGAAGACCGCCACAGAAGAAGAGCGGCTTTTTTTTTATTAGTGGGTAACCGGCGGTGCGGAAGAACACAGCAGATGGAGAAGATGGCGGCGGCAGGAGAGACAGCTCTGGGAGAATAAAACTCGGGGAGAAGATGGAGGAGGGAGAGACACGTCTGAAGAAGATGGCTCAGGGAAAAAGAATGCTCGGAGCTATCTTACAATAAAGGACTTGTCAAAAACCGGCTATTGATTTTTTTACATTTCACTGCTTTTTTTGGTGAACAGGTAAGGGTACGATGTACCCCATACCTATTCACATAGGGGGGCAGGATCTGGGAGCCCCCTTGTTAAAGGGGGCTTCCCGATTCTGATAAACCCCCTGCCTGCAGACCGACAACCACCGACCAGGGTTGTCAGGAAGAGGCCCTTGTCCCCATCAACATGGGGACAAGGTGCTTTGGGGCATGTGGCCTAGTACAGTTCAGAAGAGGAGGGTGCTCGCTCGTCCCCCCTATCCTGACCTACAGGCTGCATGTTCGAATAAGGGTCTGGTATGGATTTGGGGGGCCCCACATCAATTTTATTTTACATTTTGGTGTGGGGTTCCCCTTAAAGTCCATACTAGACCCAAAAGGCCTGGTATGTACTGGGGGACCCTACAATTTTTTTTCTTTGATTTTTGGATTTCCACACCATAATATAATTGAATAAGTACATACCATTGCATGCATTTGAAGAGTTAAAATATGGAATAAACCAAATTGATGTGCATTGGCTAATTATGCTACTGAATACAATGCACACTTTCAGGAGGTGATGCTGTCAGTGGGATTTGCACTCATGGCTTGAACCTTTGAGGGCAGCAGGGCATACCGCTATGCTACAGAGCTGAGCGCCTGCCTGCAGAGAAATTAAATTTACTAATGTTTGATTCTATACAATAATGTTTTGCATTTCAGACATTAATATTATAGTAACAACCATGCTCATGCTGATGTGGCATTGGCTAATAGGCGTTCGCCTCTTTTCAGCATATGCTGCTGAGTCTAATGCAAGCTTTCAATAGGTGATACCATCTGTGTGATTTTCAGCCATTTGAGCACAATTATATTGAGAACATATGTTTACTAGTGTTTGATGGTGGGACTACTTTATATTCTAGGTATAATAGTACTCAGCACAGTGACTTAGGCCCCTTTCACACTTGTGCGACCTGAAAGTTGCACGATTTTGATGCAACATTAAGCAATGCCTGTGTAATCTTGAGGTCTTTGGACGCAGGAGTTGCAGGGAAAGGCGCACAATTTTCCCACGATTTTGCCACGATTCCAGGGAATGCCTGTGTAAACTTGAGATCTATGGACCTCAACTTGCATCAAAGTTGGACCAAAGTCATACAGGGACTACTTTGAAGTCGGTGTGAATTGAAGTTGCACAGATATGAATGGTACACATTGAAAATCATGGGGTATGACTTGTCATGCGACTCTGATGTCCAAAGTCGCACAAGTGTGAAAGGGGCTTCAGCTCAACTTTGTGAGTGATTTCAGAGACATCAGTGCACTTTCCTGCACAGATGTCTAGTGAAATCACATAGGACCCAACTATCCCTGATTTGGAACAAACTCCTCATTTGTCCCTCATTTTGTTCTGTTCTGTATAGTTGTATGTAAAATGCACTTTTTATCTTTCAAAAAGGGTTTCCCAGCACTAAAACTTTCATATAATTTCTAAATTGCTTTGTTTGTAAATTTTCAAAGCCAATCTAAAGGAATATTATTAGTAAAAAAAACTCTTGGAGGTTTAACTAATATTTTTTTTTTTTTAATAATTCTCCTTTAAGAAGGTGTTTTAGGAGGTGTTTCCTATGCCTACATGCTTTTGCTAATAGGTGTCCCTTATACCCATCCCAAAAAGTTGGGAGGTAAGAAATCGCCCCCTGAAGTCGCCCAAAGTAGTGCAGGAACTACGTTTGGGAATCGTTGTGGCGTCGCACCAATTCGGACAGTTCCATTCCCATCAATAGGCCCCGATTTGGCCTGCAATTTGACATGTCAATTCAGAGCTATGTGAACATGGGTGAAGTTGCATAAATATGAATGGAAATCATGAGGGACAACTTTTCATGTGACTCTGAGGTCCAATGCTGCATGAAAGTCACCCAAGTGTATAAGGCCCCATTTGCACTTGTGCAACCTTAAAATTGCACAGCTTTGCCATGACTTGAAGCAATGTCTGTGTAATCTTGTGGTGTATAGACTTCAAATCGCATCAAAGTCAAACCAAGGTAGTGCAGGGACGAATTTGCCCCACTTTCAGGATGCACAAGTAACAATAGGGCCAGATTCAAAGGTGTTATCCTTGAATCTCATTTACACTGCTGCGACCTGAAAGTCACAATATTTTGCTGCCACTTTTGCGGCTGCAACTTGGCCCCAACTTCTGGGAATGTTTGTGTAATATTGCGCCCTATGTACCTCAAGTCACATGAAAGTCACACCAAAGTAGTACAGGGACTACTTGGAAGTTGGTGCGACTTAAAGTAGCACAGATATGAATGGTTATCATTGAGAATCATGGGGTACAACTTGTCATGCAACTCGGAGGTCCAAATTTGCTGGAAAAGTCATCCAACTGTGAAACACAGGGCCGATCCTGGCCGGGGTGCACAGGGTGCACCGCACCCCAGCGGTGTAATCTCCTTGCAGGCGAGCGGCCAGCGATTCTAACTAGCGAACTGTGACATCAGTCAGGGACGCCGCGGCCACCCCAGCATTCAGAGCATGCCACGGCCGCCCGAGCATTCTTTGCACGCCGCCTCCGCGGCTAGTAAACAAGGTCCGCCCACCTCTGCCATCTTCAGACAGCGTGGCTAAGAGGGAGTGGAGCCGGAGCAGACTAGTGCCTGGCTGGTCTGAAGTGGGAGGTGTGTCCAGCAGCGGAGGCTGCTGGTGCTAGGGATGGATCCCGGGTTGGTGTGATCCCCGATATCATCTGGTTGAAGTTCCCGGCTGTGTGTGCAGAGTTGCGGCGTGTGTAGTAGGCGGTGTCCCTTGTGCTTTGTTGGGAGAAGTGCCCGGAGTGGTTGCCTCCTGTCCTGTGTGTAGAGGTGTGAGTGGGGTCCCCCTCCTCCTCCCAATCCTCCGATCATCATGCCGGATCAGATCAGTGTGTCGGAATTTATCACAGAGACCAATGAGGATTACAAGTCCCCCACCACCTCCAACTTCACCACCCGGCTCAGCCAATGCCGGAGCACCGTCACCGCCATCAAGGAGGTAAGGGGGGGCACTCTGAGTGGGGGAGAGGGCAGAGTAGGTGGTGGATGTGATAAATGGCAGTGCCATGGTGGAGATCACACACTCGGCTCCACCATGAGGAGGACCTGGGATCAAAGAGAGCAGATCAATGTCCAATGTGTCTATACAATGTATAGTACACCTGAGGGGTGTCACCTCTCATCTCCTCCTACTATAGTCATACTACACTCAGTGTACAATATCTCAGTGCACCAGTTCTTAGTGGTGGTTGCATTTGTTTTCCTTTATTTCCCCACTTTATTTTAACCTGGTGATCCTGCAAGTAAGTCTGTTGTTTTTCAACTTTCTTTAACAGACCTTTCTGTCCAAGAGAAGTGGCATTTAGGGCTCCTTTACACTTTTTCAATTGGGGTATGAAACTTGGCTGTTGAGCTGCGTTTTTACCACCACCACTCAGTCGCTCCCCCTTTTGCTGGGGCTGTAAACATGCTTTGCTTCACGGCCACCGCAGAGATTACACCCCCTGTCACACTCTGCACCATCTGCCGAGCGTGACTCCTTCAAGTGACTGGGGCCACCCTACAACCACCCCAAAACCACACACGACACACACGGCTCCAACACAGTTGTCAGGTATTTTCAGGGTTAAATCAGGTGGTGAGAAGGATAACAGAACATATACGGGGTCAAATCAGGTGGTGAGAAGGATAACAGAATACCTCCTTACCACCTGTCAAAATCTCTCTGAAGAGCGATCTGAACATGGGTTGCTCTTCAGAGAGCAAAGCAGGTGTAAATGAGCCCTTAGAGAGCTGGGACAAACCATTTACCACTGACAGGGGTGCTCACAGTGATCAGCTTTTTATTTATGCCAAACCTTTACACACAGGTCTGGCTTCGGTTTGCAGTCCGGTGCGTTTCTGTTCACCGGTTCAGGTGCAGATTTTTCCCCGAATTTACATCTGACCCGGACCCAAAAAAAGCCTAGGACCCATTTTCAGGCCGGGTTCACATATTCTTTGGACGCCGTGGCTCACAGCAAGGGATACGGTGCGTCCCTGTTTACCGCTTCAGGTGCCAATCGGGTCAGAATTTCTGCCTGAATTCACACCTGATTCAGAACCAGGGACTCACAGGATCCTTAAATGCGGACTGCGGCCTTCCCAGACCTGTGTGAACCGGCTCCATTGAGAGTCGTTCTCCTGTCATGCCAATTGGATGCAGGTTTCCCCAATTCGCATCAGTGTGAACCCGGTCTTAAACCACACCGCGGCCGCCTGTACTTATCAACCGGCTCCATTAAAGCTGTTTACAATCACATGTAATGCCAATCAACAAAAGCTGCCACTGTGCCCAAATACAGCCACTGTGCCCATCAAAAGCTGACACTGTGCCCAAACACAGCCACTGTGCCCATCAAAAGCTGACAGTGTGCCCATCAAACACAGCCACTGTGCCCATCAGACACAGCCACTGTTGTGCCCATCAAAAGCTTCCACTCTGCCCATCAAAAGCTGCCACTCTGCCCATCTGACGCTGCCACTGTGCCCATCAAACGCTGCCACTGTGCCCATCAAACGCAGCCACTGTGCCCATCAAATGCTGCCACTGTGCCATCAAACACTGCCACTGTGCCCATCAAATGCAGCCACTGTGCCATCAAACACTGCCACTGTGCCCATCAAATGCAGCCACTGTGCCATCAAACGCTGCCACTGTGCCCATTAAACGCTGTCACTGTGCCATCAAACACAGCCACTGTGCCATCAAAAGCAGCCACTGTGCCCATCAAATGCTGCCACTGTGCCCATTAAAAGCAGTTACTGTACCCATCAAACGTAGCCACTGTGCCCATTAAAAGCAGCCACTGTGCCCATAAAACACTGCCACTGTGCCATAAAACGCAGCCACTGTGCCCATCAAACACAGCCACTGTGCCCATTAAAAGCAGCTACTGTGCCCATCAAATGTAGCCACTGTGCCCATCAAACGCAGCCACTGTGCCCTGCCTAAAAGCAGACACTGTGCCCATCAAACGCAGCCACTGTGTCCATCAAACGCAGCCACTGTGCCCATTAAAAGCAGCTACTGTGCCTATCAAACGCAGCCACTGTGTCCATCAAACACAGCCACTATGCCCATTAAAAGCAGCCACTGTGCCCTTCAAACACAGCCACTGTGCCCATTAAAAGCAGCTACTGTGCCCATCAAACACAGCCACTATTCCCATCAAACGCTGCCACTGTGCCCATCAAACGCAGCCACTGTGCCCATCAAATGCAGCCAGGCTCTGACCATCTCTTGTATCATATCTGCAGTCTTTGACCATCTCCTGTAGTATTTCTGCAGTCTCTGACCATCTTTTGTACTATGTATGGAGTCTTTGACCATCTCTTGTACTATGTCTGCAATCTCTGACCATCTCTTGTACTATGTTGGCAGTCTCTTACCATCTCTTGTACTATGTCGGCAGTCTCTGACCGTCTCCTGTACTATGTCTGCAGTCTATGACCATCTCTTGTATCATAACTGCAGTCCCTGACCATCTTCTGTAGCATGTTTGCAGTCCCTGACCATTTCTTGTATCATGTATGCAGTCTCTGACCATCTTCTTTAGTATGTCTGCAGTCTCTGACCATCTCTTGTATCATGTCTGCAGTCTATGACCATCTTCTGTAGTATGTTGGCAGTCTCTGACCAGCTCTTGTATCATATCTGCAGTCTCTGACCATCTCTTGTATCCTGTCTGCAGTCTCTGACCATCTCTTGTATCATGTCTGCAATCTTTGACCATCTTCTGTAGTATGTCTGCAGTCTCTGACCATCTCTTGTACTATTCATGCAGTCTCTGACCATCTCTTGTACTATGTTTGCAGTCTCTGACCATCTCTTGTATCATAACTGCAGCCTCTGACCATCTTCTGTAGCATGTTTGCAGTCCCTGACTATTTCATGTATCATGTCTGCAGTTTCTGACCATCTCTTGTATCATGTCTGCAGTCTCTGACCATCTATTGTATCATGTCTGCAGTCTGTGACCATCTCTTGTATCATGTCTGCAGTCTTTGACCATCTTCTGTAGTATGTCTGCAGTCTCTGACCATCTCTTGTACTATGTTTGCAGTCTCTGACCATCTCTTGTACTATGTCTGCAGTCTCTGACCATCTCTTGTACTATGTCTGCAGTCTCTGACCATCTCTTGCATTATGTCTGCAGTCTCTGACCATCTTTTGTATTATGTCTGCAGTCTCTGACCATCTCTTGCATTATGTCTGCAGTCTCTGACCATCTTATGTATCATGTCTGCAGTCTCTGACCATTTCTTGTATCATGTCTGCAGTCTCTGACCATCTTATGTATCATGTCTGCAGTCCCTGACCATCTTATGTATCATGTCTGCAGTCTCTGACCATCTCTTGTATCATGTCTGCAGTCTCTGACCATCTCTTGTACTATGTCTGCAGTCTCTGAGCATTTCTTGTATCATGTCTGCAGTCTCTGACCATCCCCTGTAGTATGTTTGCAGTCTCTGACTATCTTGTTCTCTTTATTGTTAAGAGATCATGGGAGGATCCCAGGTTAACAAAGACTCCTTAGGGGAGCATATCTGTGTTTGAGTCATTGCCATAGAAACATTTGCAAAGGGGAGGAGTTAGTAAGATGACCACTCCCCCGCGGGGGCGCCCAAAATATTTCTGCACCCAGGCATCTGTGACCCTAGGATCGGCCCTGGTGAAACAAGTCATATACATTTTAATAGAAAGGAGCTCTCATTTATATTTGCATAGTCCTTACTGATTTACATCAGCAGAACAAGTGCAGGAAGTGATGTGTGCACATGGGCCAGAAGCAAATGTGTGGTGATGCCAAACAAATCAATGAACCCCACTCACACCAAATCTAACTATCACATCCACCCCCACATTGAGTAAGTACATATCCTACACTTACCCGGCAAATCAGCAGCACTTTCTCTTTGCAAAAGAGTGACCTTGCCATGTCCACCTAGATGGAGATCCTGACCAGCACAGGAACTTCTGGGTGATTACAATGACTCATTTCCAGGTCAGAAGGTGAAACCATGCTCTTTTGATCGCAGCTGTGAATATTTGATCGCAACCACGATTAGTATTTTTCATTTTCGTTTATTTGCAGATATGCACATCTGTATTTTTACATATGATATTTGTTTTTTTGTTTACAAAAGTTTTATTTGGAAGTTTGGATGAACAGACATTAGGTATAAAATTACATCAAAATATTGCATTAGAGTGATTGGTTGTATACAATGAAGGATGATATTTAACATTGTATAACAGATGTGGTTATATATAATGAACAAATGTTAATATATATAAATAAAGAGAAAAAAAAAGTAAGATATAACACAGCATTCTCATAAGGCAATGAGAGAAGATGATAATATTATGTTAAAGACAGTTAGGTTGGGTTCCAATAGGCCCATTTCTTTTTGTGAATATGGATAGTATCATTAAGGGTGTGATAAATCCACTCAGATAGTCTAAGAAGTTCCATTCTATTTATTACTTGTTGCCATGACAAATTAGTGGATTTCCAATTATAGGCCGTCATCCAGTGTATGGAACTGCACAGGGAGTGGAACAGTCTCAGACAGGGGGTAGGTATGCCTGGTATATTAGCATACAGCAAGCATATCTGAGGGGAAAGGGTGATTTTTTGTCTTGAGGATTGTTCTATTAAATCAGATGCTTTGTGCCATATACTGTTTATATGGCTGCAGCTCCAAAAAATGTGTAAGAGGGTACCAGAATCCGAGCATCCCCTAAAACAATTGGGGGAGATGGGTGGGTAGAAAGTGTGAAGTTTTGAAGGGGTAAGGTACCATCTGGTAAAAATCTTAATTGGAGTTTCTCTAAAGGTGATAGCTCTATTACATTCGCGTAAATTTTCTGACATGGAGTGCCAATCCTCAACATTAATTGAGACATCCATATCCTCTTCCCATTTGAGCATTTGAGTAGATTTATCTGGCATTCCAACACAATTAATATAATTATACAACCTGGAGATAAGGCCTCTGTCTCTAGAGGATAAAATACATATATGTTCAAAGGTTGTGTATGAAGGGTGTGTTTTTAGTGCAAAATATTTAGCATAAAAGGATTTGATTTGCTGGTATCTTGGGAATTCCTCAGCAGGTAAATTGTGTGTGGCTTGAAGTTCGGGGAATGAGATAAATTCCCACTTTTGCTGAAGAGATCTCAGTGTAATTAAATTTTTGTCAATCCAGGTAGAGAAAGATTGTCTGTTATTATAGGCATATATGAATCTAGGATCACCTAAAAAGGAGGCTAAAGGTGGTGTGTCTGAGGAGAGTTTGTAAATGTCTTTATATTTAGTCCATAACTGATAAAATTGAGCTATTATAATGTTTTGTTTCATAAGTCTGCTATATGACATAGAGTTGGACCATAGAATTCCCTGTACATATGATATTTGAAGGTAAACTTAAGGGAGTTCGATAAGTAATGGTGTCCCTGGGATAGCAGCAGGTGAATTACAAAGGCCCAGTTTGAGCCCTGGTTCACACTGACAGCGGGAGGAAATCGTTCAGCTGAACTCACACAATTTCATTCCCGCATGTCAATCCCGACTGCGGGGGGAATTTCAGAGACATCTGCGCAGGTTTCTGCACCGATATCAATACAAATTGCACCCCAATGTCGCACCAATGTGAACCAGAGGTGACACATACAACACTGCCTATCCACCAGCTGAATTCATTACCTGCAATTCTCCACAGCTGTTATATATATAAAGATTCCACCTTTATCAATTACTTGCAGGTGTGCTGAAGCCTAGGTATACATTGGAGCAATTTGTCATGTGATTTGAGAGATCAAATCTCATGACAAGTCGCAGCCTATTGGCAGTAATGGCACTGTTCCAATCGATGCGACACCAATTTTGTGGCACTGCACCGATTTGCAAAAGTAGTTCCTGCACTACTTTTGCCAATTATAGGTGTGACTTCAATAGACATTTGTGTATGAAGCCACACAGATGTCTATCAAGTAGCACCTGAAATTGAGCTGATCTTTCTACTTTGAAATCGCGCTACATCAAGTGAAGTAGCGCAATTTCAAAGTAGCACCAATGTGAACCAGGGCGAAAAGACTAGTTTTTTTGGTGCACAAATACATATAGAAATAAGGTATAAAAATATATTGCACTTCCCCAAAACCAGCACCCAAATACGAATGAAAAGAAAGAAAAGAAAAAAAAAAAAAACCTCAACAAATAAGCTCAATAATGTACTTTTATTTTTCCAGCAGAAACAAAATTATGTACATTCATTTACGAGCTTCAAAAAAAAAAATTCTACAGGATATATGGTGCTACATTTAGCAAAACAGTTACCAATTGGGTTTTAAGGGCCCTGCTCATAGGAGCTTACAATCTAAAATTTGTCTAAACCTTAGCGTGGACACAGCTTTACTTTCAGTGTATAACGGGCAACACATCACATTTTTATCTGCAAGATTATAGAAACATACTTAACAGTCATTCTTACAAAGCATTCCAACATAATAATAAAAAAGCCACATGTTCAAAATATAACACCCGCAGGGGCGTAACTAGAAATAGCAGGGCCCCATAGCAAAATGTTGTATGGGGCCCCCCTGCAAACAGCCCCCCCCCCACAGCTGCCCTAGTGTCAATGCAGCGTGACCTGTGCCACATACAGCGTGACCTGTGCCCAATGCAGCGTGACCTGTGCCCAATACAGCGTAACCTGTGCCCAATACAGCGTGGCCTGTGCCCCATACATCGTGACCTGTGCCCAATACAGCCTGGTCTGCCTGTGCCCCATACAGCCCCACCTATGCAGAGGAAAAGGCAAGCCACCCGGATCAGCAGAGAGCGGGATTGCCCGCTGTAATAGCTTTCATTTGAATTTCCTGTCTTCCCGGGGCTCATCGTCACATAGCCCCACCTCTTGGCCCGACGCCTTTGATGACGTCACATGTCCCACATTGGATTGGCGTTCTGTCTATCAAAGGCACTGGGCCAAAAGCTGGAGCTATGTGACGTGAGCCCCGGGAACACTGGAAGTTCTAATGAAAGCTCTTACATTGGGCAATTCAGAACATTGACAGCATGGCCACATAAACCCACTTTTGGTGGAAAAAATGCACAAGAATTTCAGCAAACAACCCTAGTTGGGTGCTTGTCATCATGCACACTATCATTCCTTCTCCCCCACAAATCACAGCAAAAAACCTGACCTTCTCAGGCCAAACGAAACCGCCCCCCCCCCCCCACTGCAGCCCTTTATATAAGGTAGGTTGTATGGTTGTATTGTTAGCACACTGACACACGCCCAATAGAAGTACACGCCCACCAGTATCTTTCAATCTGTCTCTTCATGTACAGTGATTGCACCTGATGAGCAGGAACACATAAAACTATCTGCAACTGTTAGCCCTTGGCTATGTGCATCAAATCTCCAACTACAGGCCAAAGATCGAAGTCCATTTGCATGCACATAAACAAAGCAACAGTTTTCTAAGCATATGTACCTGTGCAGTGTAAACCCTACAATTTTAAATGTCCAAGTGCCTGGGCATGATTAGTGCTAACAAACATTGAGGCTTATTTACGAAAGGCAAATCCACTTTGCACTACAAGTGCAAATTACAAGTGCAAAGTGCACTTGAAAATGCACTGAAAGTGCACTTGGAAGTGCAGTCACTGTAGATCTGAGGGGGACATGCAAGGAGAATAAAAAACAGCATTTTAGTTTGCACATGATTGGATGATACAATCAGCAGAGCTTCCCCTCATTTCAGATTTTCCGCTCAGATTTACAGCAAATGCACTTCCAAGTGCATTTTCAGTGCAATTTCAAGTGCACTTGGCACTTGTAGTTTGCACTTGTAGTGCAAAGTGGATTTGCCTTTCATAAATAACCCCCATTAACACCACTCCCTGGCTGCAATGACTTCAAATCTAAAGTCCAAAATTAACTTTCTTACATTAGAGACTATTTCGACAGGAGACAAATAAAATGCCAGCATGTCTTTGGATTGTGGTGAGAAACCCATACAGGGAGAACATGTAAACTTCAACACAAGCATTAGCATGTTGGGCAAATGAACCAGCAACTCCAGTGCTGCTAGACAGAATTGCTACCCATTTAGCCAGCAGGCAGCCTCACACATGTTGTCTGCATCTCTGTGGTGTGAACCAGCCCTAAGTCCATAGCCATGCTCAGTGTCACAAGCAATATAAAATATATTGGCCTAAGTATTGGGATGCCTGCCTTTACACGCACATGAACTGTAATGGTATCCCAGTCTTAGTCCATAGGGTTCAATATTGAGTTGGCCCACCCTTTACAGCTATAACAGCTTCAACTCTTCTGGGAAGGCTGTCCACAAGGTTTAGGAGTGTATCCATGGGAATGTTTGACCATTCTTTCAAGTGCATTTGTGAGGTCAGGCACAGATGTTGGACGAGAAGGCCTGGCTTACAGTCTCCACTCTAATTCATCCCCAGGGTGTTCTGTTGTGTTGAGGTCAGGACTCTGTCCAGGCCAGTCAAGTTCCTCCACCCCAAACTCGCTCATCCATGTCTTTATGGACCTTGCTTTGTGCACTGGTCCAAATCATTCGGTGGAGGGGGGGTTATAGTGTGGGGTTGTTTTTCAAGGGTTGGGCTTGGGCTTGAATTACATTACTCAAGAGTTTTTCTTCTTGATTTATTCTGTGATATTTGGTGGTTCCTTGTGGATGAGTGTAGAATAGTGATATAAGTAGTGAATAGTGATATTATCCTCAATTTTTTGCGAATTACATTTTGATTTCTGATGTTAGTACACATATCACATTTTTTGGGCTCAAATTATGATTATTTGGAAATAATAAAAAGCGCAAAAAATTGTGACTCATTTTAAATTTGCATCAGCAATGGTCTTGTTTGTGGATTGTAAAGACACCTGTGTGATTTTGGGTAAGATTTTAGTGAAAATACTGTAGATGAGAAAAAAACAAAATAGAAGCAGCAACATTGTTGCAAGGAACATTTATTTCACAGAAAGATACATTTCATTTCAACATTAAAAGTTGGGGAAGTTACAATTGTACCATTAGAATCAATTGCTGAATCTTGCATTGGAATATAATAGCGCTGATTTTCATTCTCAAAAACGCATTTTAGCCAATCGCTAATTTTGGTATTTACTATAGCGCCTGGTAAAAAAGACATTGGAGCTAAAATGAGAGCTATTTGCAGTACAAAAACGGGGAATTTATCTCTTCTCAGACTTTTAAAGATATTTCAGTGTAGAAATCACCTTTTTCACACAGTTTAAAAGCAGATTATCTTTAAATAATATACCACATATTTCAGTAACATTTAGGCAATTATATTATGCTCTAAACATTATTTCCATGTGCAGTTCTCCATCTTTTAGCAGAGTAAGGATTTGGGCACTATTTAGGTTCAGGGAAATATAGTAAATTCGATTTTGGGAGTAGTTTCTCACCATCGCTATAGTGAAAACCGTTTTAGCGCTAATTTGCACTACTTCCCACAAATTGGCACTAATTTGCGGCAATTAACGCGAATTAGCTCCGCGGCGCTATAGTAAATGACCCCAACTTTAAATGGCAAAGTATGCAGTGAAGCAAACATTATGACAGATTTCTTATTATCTTACAGCAGGATGAAACTGAAATTTATAAGCATAAAGTGAATACACACATACAGAAAGTGGAGGACAATATAGTATAGTTAGGCCAAAGAAAACAAACAACTGCAGACCATTATATCACATGGGCTGTGTGCGAAAATCATTTGATGAAAGCCAAATTGACGTATATGAGCTGCTTTTACAACATAGTGAGTGTTGAGGCTTTTTTTTTTTACTGTCGTTTGTTGTTATTTCATGCAAAGAATATAGACAATCACCTTATTAACCTGGTAACATTTACTAAGAGTGACAGAGTCACTATTATAGTGAAACGGCATCTCAAACTAATAAGGTTTAAACTGTGGTTTATATCCCCACTGGGTAGATTCATCACACCTAATAAACACGCCACAAGTTCACATGCTGGTCACATTCACTGCCTCTCTATTATATTCTATGCATTTAAATCAGATCATGGTGGTTAAAAGGGTACAGTATAGTGATGCACATAACTTCCCTACAAAAGTAACAACACCTTTCATATGAGTTATTTTCTTAAGAAGTAACACATTTTGAAATTACAGTGGAACCTCGGATTGCGAGTAACGTGGTTAACGAGCGTTTCATAATACAAGCTATTTTTTTTTTTTTAAATCCTGACTTGGTTTGCGAGTGTTGTCTTACAAAACAAGCAGGATTCAAGCCTCTACGATGTGCAGTACCGCATTTAGCCAGAGGTGCAGGGGGGGCAGTTCTGAGCCGCTTGGAAACACTCGGAAATACTCTGTTCCTGAGTGTTTCCGAGCCTTTCCGAGGGTTTTTGAGTATTTCTGAGTCTCTTCGGTGCCCCCCCACCTCTGGCCACATGCGGTATTGCATGCAATAGAAGTCAATGTGGAACAAATTATCTTTGTTTCCATTGACTTCTATGGGGAAACTCGCTTTGATATGCGAGTGCCTTGGATTACAAGCATTCTCCTGGAATGGATCCAAGGTACCACTGTATGGGAAACATTAAAAGAACAAAGATTACCAATGTGTAGCAAATGGAAATAATAACAACTTCACTATTTATACAATATGACTTCTCTAGAATTCTTTGAGTATATGGATCTAAAAAAAAAGAAAACATAGGCAAAGTTTGCCTCACTAAAGTGTCATAATAGTAGATATATAAAGCTGAGCATTCAACAACAGTAAGAATAATGCATGCTAAGATGCAAGCTAATTTTACTATGCCTAATACAACAATAAGAAATTCCTAGTAAATTGGTATGGCAATTACAATAGAAGCATTGTAGGAGGAGTCTGATGATTGCTGAGGACAGCAATAACAGTTCTTTTTTTACAAATACTTGTCTACATGAGGCTTGCCATATTGTTCTGTGAGCATGGAAAAAGAAAGATGAGAATTTGCATGTCTTTTGTTAAAGTGATACTAAAGTCTCAATTTTTTTTGTTTAAAAATAACAAACATATCATACTTACCTCCTCTGTGTAGTGGTTTTGCACAGAGCAGCCCAGATCCTCCTCTTCTCAGGTCCCTCTTCGGCACTCCTAGCCCCTCCCTCCTGTTGAGTGCCCCCACAGCAAGCAGTTTGCTATGAGGACACCCTTTCTCCTCATTGGCTCACTGACTTTGAAAGACAGCAGTGGGAGCCAATGGCGCTTTGCTGCTGTTTTAGCCAATGAGGAGGGAGAGTCTCGGACAACTGAGTCTCTTGTACAACATCGCTGGATCGAGATGGGCTCAGGTAAGTATGAGGAAGGCTGATGCACACAGAAGGCTTATTATCTTAATGCATAGACTGCATTAAGATAAAAATCCTTCTGCCTTTACAACCCCTTAAATAATTTGGGGATATGCCAAAAAGAGGACTAGTGATAGGGGTAAAAAAATCATATATATATATATATATATATATATATATATATATATATATATATATATATATAATATTATTATTATTATTATTATTATTATACACAATGAATATATTATTATTATACACGATTATACACAGGCCAACAGTTTACGCAGTGCTTTACAATGTAGAGGTGGGACAGTACAATTACAGTACAGTATATCACAGAAGGGACAGGAGGGCCCTGCCCATAGAGCTTACATT
Organism: Aquarana catesbeiana; assembly: GCF_042186555.1. Lineage (NCBI taxonomy): Eukaryota > Metazoa > Chordata > Amphibia > Anura > Ranidae > Aquarana > Aquarana catesbeiana. The sequence continues at coordinate 352,389,665 of NC_133329.1, read as the reverse complement.
CTAAAGGGAGGGGGTGGTGGTACAAAAGGTAATAGATGCAGGGAATCATTTGATGGGGGTGGCTCAGGGACAGTTGTTAGGTGGGTGTGAGATAGGCTTCCCTGAATAAGTGAGTTTTCAGGGATCTCCTAAAGGGGCTGATCAGACATACCAGGGCAGGGATATATATATATATATATATATATATATATATATATATATATATATATATATATATATATATATATATATATATATATATATATATATATATATATATATATACATATATATAATACTACCAGTAGCATATCATAATAATCTACTATATGGAGGAATAATTTGGTTTGTAATGGATTGGACTGATTATATGCCTTCATTGCACATATAGTTAAAGTGGTATTTTAGGCTTTTTCCCATGGTGATCTGGCCAGTATTGGAGTGTGTCCACTCTGGATGAAGGACAGCAGGGGCATCTTTGGACACTAGCATTGTTACTGGGGGGCGGGGGGGCGGGGGGGCGGGAGTGTTAGATGTACTAGCAGATTTAGATACACTAGCAAACTGAAGCTGAACTCAAACTAAAACTATATAAGCAGTTAGAAACAGTTATTTTTCTTTTCAAGGTAAAGGTTTTACATAATTAAATAAAATCTGACCATTGTAAGCACCCCTGTCAGTAGTAAATGGTTTGTCACAACCCTTCTGTTCTGTTGAAAAACAACAGACTAACTGGCCAGATCACTGCTTGAAAATAAAGGAAAATAAAGGAAAGAAAGACTAAAAAAAGAAACCATCACATTTACTGTATGAGTTGGTAAACTGCAATATGACTAATACCAATTGAAGTTTGTCCATAACGTGGCTCTAGCTGTATCTTAAAAATACAGTAAATAAGTATATGCACTTTTGTTGAGAAAAATTTTTCCCCCTCTGGGTGATACTGTATTTATTGGTGTATAACACTCCTTTTTTCACCATGAAAATCAGGTGCAAATAGCGTGGACGTGTTATACTCCAATACTGCAATTTTAGCTGCCTCGGAGGGGACAGGGAGGGATGCGGGATGAGCGCCGTCAGATTACATACAGTGAGAATCTCCTGTTTACTTGGCGGCCTCTGTAATAGGAAGTCCCGTCTCCTGGGCCGCCATTGGACCACTGTTCTATCATAGGAGATTCTCACTGTATGTAATCTGTCAGCGCTCATCCCACCCCACTCCCTGTCCCTTCTAGGCTGCAGATGGGCATCGATCAGGTTGCACTGATGGCAATGGTGAGGCTGCTGCATTGATGGCAATGGTGAGGCTGCTGCATTGATTGCAATAGTGAGGCTGCATTGATGTGGACTGATGAGGCTGCATTGATGGCACTTGTGAAGCTGCAGATGGGAATTGAGCAGGCTGCATTGATGGCAATGGTGAGGCTGCAGATGGGCACTGACCCTTATTTTGCTTTAAAGTTCCTTATTTATAATTTAAGTTTTTTTTCCTGAAACTTCCCTTTTAAAATGAATGTGCGTGTTATACGCCTGTGCGTGTTATACGCCAATAAATACAGTACATTGCAAGGATTTTGACAACCTTTGTTGCAGACTCCTACCTTTTGCTATTCTGAAGAAATAGCTAATTGTTTATCTGTGTCCATGTGCTAAGTAAATCTGTATGGGAGTGTATTTAGAATGATCAATCAGCTGCTGCACTTGCTGGGGTTCTAATGATGAAAGTGGCAGGGTCTGCATCCCTTTAGATGTGATTTCTTTGGGAGTAGCTCACCAAAAATTACATTTTTGTTGCAGGGGATACCCAAAATCTGACTTGTATCTTAGTGAAGACTTCAGGGAAAATCAGTAAGCAAATCACACAAGCAGGAAATTACATTTCTGGGGTGATGTTCTGTAAACCATCTGTGTACAGAACACCTCCAGGTAGCCCTATTGCATTGCATTTTACAGAACATTACAGCACTGCAGATTGAAAGGGAAAGTTAATGTTTAACCTCCCTGGCGGTATGATGATTTCATTTCAGATTTTTGATGCTGAAAGCAGTACAATTATTTTGCATGGAAATTTGGCGTTTTATATTGTAGGCCTGTAATTCTTAGGAATAATTCACTTAAATCTCTCCAAACCAGAGTCTAGTAGACATCCTGGGTATGATAAGTTTGAAAAACAAAATCATAAATTATAATATAATAAATAACTATAAATAATTATAACAAATAATAATATAATAATAGTAAAAATTATTCAATAATGTAATCAAATCAAAAACACTGAAATTTGCTCAGTTGCCGAATTGTCACTGTCATTACTTTCAGTGTTTGATGGATGGATTTCCCCACAAATCACTATCGCTTAATTCTGCAAGTGATTCTAATTTATTATCGCTGTTTTCTAGCTGGTCTAAAACCGCTTTTGATGTAAAGGGATGGTTTTGGTTGCTATGGACAATCTCCAGTTTCCAGGCAGAAAGAACAGTATATATAATATAAAACTGCATGCAGGGCACTGGATAGACCACTAGGGACAAAAGGGATTTGAAATAAATTGATACAGTAATGGAATATGTAAGATTACAGTGTACTGTATATGTATTGTGTGTTTTACTTTTTGAATTTGGCGCCGTTCTCCATCCCCGTGTGTCGCAACGCTCGCAGGGAACGGATCTCGGCTCTGCGATAGATCGAGCGTAGGACAGCTCGCACACAGTACGGAGAGACATCGCAGGATCCTGGGGACAAGATAAGTAAGCTGTACCTGGATCCTGCGATGCGATCCCGAGTGTGGCTCGGGGGTTACCACTTTTGGTGCTGAAAATCCACCTTGAGCCACACTCGGGAATACCGCCAGGGGGGTTAATAACATTCAATTACAATATGACTTGTGTCGCAATTGTAATATTATTATTTTTTTTATTATTATTTGCATTTTTTTCTAACGAAAGTAGAGTTACCCTTTAGGTATAAGTAGTATGAATCCTTTTTATACTTCTAACATAGTTGCATTCTTTCACTAATGTAAAAGATAAAAGTGAATAAATACAGAATATATAAACATAATATGTTGCTTGAGTGCTTACCGTAAGAAAATAATATTTTGGATATTAGTAGTGTTTAATATGTACAGCCTTTGAGTCTTTCTGATTTAGCAGCCCTGAATATAAAAGTGCAGAGAATCAGATAATTTGTAATAGACAATTAAATAAAGGATGTTTTGTTGTGGCCAGTGCAAACTTTGCACTTGCTGTTAGTAAATAAGGTCTGAGGTCACTGCTATACCCCAGAGACTTGTTAGTGTCGTGTGAATTACCATGAACTGGATGGGTTCTCAATTGACAGTTGTATAAATATTTTTCTTCACTGAGCTCACAAAAGGCAAATGTCAGTTCACAACACTCTGGCAGGAGGTGACATTCAGAACAATTGTTACATTCCCATTTGACACACCACCAACAGAGGAACAGAGAGGTGTCTTTGCTTGGATCATAATACCTGATGGACCGTGGTAGACCTACTTCCTCCACCTAGCAGACATAGACACTATCAGGCTGGTTCAATAAGGAAATTTCCAGTCCGGTACACAATGAATGGAAATATGATCTTACATATGGAATTGCATTTGCATTAGAATTGACCAAAATCAATTCTGCAATACATTTCGGCATTGTCTTAGTTAGTATGTTGGTAAGTATACACAGGCTTGGAAAATTATATATATTTTTTATCATTAAAAGACCTGGCTAAAGAAGAAATGCAATTTGTCTTTTTAAAGAAAACTTTAAGTCCACAACTAAAATAAAGCAATGCTGTTGGTAAAAAGGAATCTGTTTGTACTGCGTTTTTTTCACAACTGGCTACAATAAGCCTCCCCCCAATATATATATATATATATATATATATATATATATATATATATATATATACATTCAGTGGGGATGGAAGGTATTCAGACCCCCTTAAATTTTTCACTCTTTGTTATATTGCAGCCATTTGCTAAAATCATTTCATTTTTCATTTTTTTCATCATTAATGTACACGCAGCACCCCATATTGACAGAAAAACACAGAATTGTTGACATTTTTGCAGATTTATTAAAAAAGAAAAACTGAAATATCACATGATCCTAAGTATTCAGACCCTTTGCTGTGACACTCATATATTTAACTCAGGTGCTGTCCATTTCTTCTGATCATCCTTGAGATGGTTCTACACCTTCATTTGAGTCCAGCTGTGTTTGATTATACTGATTAGACTTGATTAGGAAAGCCACACACCTGTCCATATAAGACCTTACAGCTCACAGTGCATGTTGGAGCAAATGAGAATCATGAGGTCAAAGGAACTGCCAGAGACAGAATTGTGGCAAGGCACAGATCTGGCCAAGGTTACAAAAAAATTTCTGCTGCACTTAAGGTTCCCAAGAGCACAGTGGCCTCCATAATCCTTAAATGGAAGCCGTTTGGGACGACCAGAACCCTTCCTAGAGCTGGCCGTCCGGCCAATCTGAGCTATCGGGGGAGAAGAGCCTTGGTGAGAGAGATAAAGAAGAACCCAAAGATAACTGTGGCTGAGCTCCGGAGATGCAGTCGGGAGATGGGAGAAAGTTGTAGAAAGTCAACCATTACTACAGCCCTCCACCAGTCGGGGCTTTATGGCAGAGTGGCCCGACGGAAGCCTCTCCTCAGTGCAAGACACATGAAAGCCCGCATGGAGTTTGCTAAAAACCACCTGAAGGACTCCGAGATGGTGAGAAATTAGATTCTCTGGTCTGATGAGACCAAGCTAGAACTTTCTGGCCTTAATTCTAAGCGGTATGTGTGGAGAAAACCAGGCACTGCTCATCACCTGTCCAATACAGTCCCAGCAGTGAAGCATGGTGGTAACAGCATCATGCTGTGGGGATGTTTTTCAGCTACAGGGACAGGACGACTGGTTGCAATCGAGGGAAAGATGAATGCGGCCAAGTATAGGGATATCCTGGATGAAAACCTTCTCCAGAGTGCTCAGGACCTCAGACTGGGCCGAAGGTTTATCATCCAACAAGACAATGACCCTAAGCACACAACTAAAATAACGAAGTAGTGGCTTCACAACAGCTCCAGTTCTGTCAGGTTGGATGGTAAACGTTGGTGGACAGCCATTTTTAGGTCTCTCCATAGATGCTCAATTGGGTTTAAGTCAGGGCTCTGGCTGGGCCATTCAAGAACAGTCCCCATAAATTCCATGCCAGGCCCTTCAGGTCTGGTATGGATATTAAGGGGAACCCCGGCCAACATTAAAAAAAAAAAATGACATGGGGGTCCCCCTAAATTCCATACCAGGCCCTTCAGGTCTGGTATGGATTTTAAGGGGAACCCCGCACCAAAATGTAAAAAAAAAATGGCGTGGGGTCCCCCCAAAAATCCATACCAGACCCTTATCCGAGCACGCAACCTGGCAGGCCGCAGGAAAAGAGGGGGGACGAGAGAGCGGCCCCCCCTCCTGAACTGTACCAGGCCACATGCCCTCAACATTGGGAGGGTGCTTTGGGGTAGCCCCCCAAAACACCTTTTCCCCATGTTGATGAGGACAAGGGCCTCATCCCCACAACCCTTGGCTGGTGGTTGTGGAGGTCTGCGGACGGGGGCTTATCAGAATCTGGAAGCCCCCTTTAACAAGGGGACCCCCAGACCCCGGCCCTCCCCCCTGTGTGAAATGGTAAGGGGTACAAAAGTACCCCTACCATTTCACTAAAAAACTGTCAAAAATTTTAAAAATTACAAGAGACAGTTTTTGACAATTCCTTTATTTAAATGCTTCTTCTTTCTTCTTTCTTCTATCTTCTTTCTTCTGGTTCTTCTGGTTCTGTCTCCGGTGTTCTCGTCCGGCATCTCCTCCGCGGCGTCGGCGTCTTCTTCCCTTCTTCTCCTCAGGCGGCTCCGCATCCATGATGGCATGGAGGGAGGCTCCCGCTCTTCTCTTCATCTTCTTCTCTTCATCTTCTTCTCTTTTATTGTTTCACATTAAGCATTATTAAAATCACTGCTCCCGAAAAAACGGCCGTTTTTAAAACTTTTTTTTTGCATTGATCCATGTCCCCTGGGTATGACAATACCATGAATATAAGCCTTTAAAATTAGCACTTTTGATTTTAAAAGGGTGTTCCGCGGCATTTGAATTTGCCGTGAACACCCCAAATTGTTCGCTGTTCGGGGGAACTTGCGAACAGCCGATGTTCGAGTCGAACATGAGTTCGACTCGAACTCGAAGCTCATCCCTATCACTCACATTTGCACAGTAAGCATTTTTATAGCACCGATCGCTGTATAATTGTCATTGGTCCCAAAAATGTTTAAAAGTGTCTGATCTGTCCGCCATAATGTCGCAGTCCCGATAAAAATCGCAGATCACTGCCATTACTTGCTTATTGCAATATTTTTCTAAAAATATATAGAAGAATACATATCGGCCTAAACTGAAGAAAAAATTAGTTTTTTTTTTAAAAAAATTGGGGATATTTATTATAGCAAAAAGTACAAAATATTGTTTTTTTTCCAAAATTGTTGCTCTTTTTTGTTTATAGCGCAAAAATAAAAATTGCAGAGATGAACAAATACCAACAAAAGAAATCTCTATTTGTAGGAAAAAAAGGTTGTCAGTTAAAGCGATGCAGTGCCGTTTAAAAAAAATGGCCTGGCCATTGAGCAGCCAAATCTTTTGGGGCTGAAGTGGTTAATGGCATCCCAATCTTAGTCCGTAGGGTTATGCAGCTGCAAAGGTAGGCCAACTCAATATTGAACCCTACAGACTAATACTGGGATGCCATTAACCACTTCAGCCCCTAAAGATTTGGCTGCTTTAACTCTTCTGGGAAAGCTGTCCACAAGGTTTAGGAGTGTGTCTATGGGAATTTTTGACCATTCTTCCAGAAGCGCATTTGTGAGGTCAGGCACTGATGCTGGACAAAAAGGCCTGGCTCACAGTCTCTGCTCTAATTCATCCCAAAGGTGTTCTATTGGGTTAAGGTCAGGACTCTGTGCAGGCCAATCAATTTTCTCCACCCCAAACTCGCTCATCCATGTCTTTATGGACCTTGCTTTGTGCACTAGTCCAAATCATTTGGTGGAGGGGGGATTATTAGGTGGGGATGTTTTTGAGCGGTTGGGCCTGGCCCCTTAGTTCCAGTGAAGGGAATTCTTAAGGCGTCAGCAAACCAATACATTTTGGACAATTTCATGCTCCCAACTTTGTGGGAACAGTTTGGGGATGGCCCCTTCCTGTTTCAACATGGCTGCGCACCAGTGCACAAAGCAAGGTCCCAGAAGAGTTGAAGATGTTATTGCCGCAAAGAGTGGCCCAACTCAATATTGAACCCTACAGACTTATGCCCTGTACACACGATCGGACATTGATCGGACATTCCGACAACAAAATCCATGGATTTTTTCTGTCGGATGTTGGCTCAAACTTGTCTTGCATACACACGGTCGCACAAAGTTGTCAGAAAATCCGATCGTTCTGAACACGTTGACGTAAAACACATATGTCAGGACTATAAACGGGGCAGTAGCCAATAGCTTTTGTCTCTTAATATATTCTGAGCATGCATGGCACTTTGTGCGTCGGATTTGTGTACACACGATCGGAATTTAACCGATCGGATTTTGTTGTCGGAAAATTTTATATCCTGCTCTCATACTTTGTGTGTTGGAAATTCCGACGGAAAAAATCCGATGGTGCCCCCACACGATCGTAATTTCCGACAACACAATCCGATCGCACTTTTTCTGTCGGAAAATCCGACCGTGTGTACATGGCATTAGTCTGGGATACCATTAAAGTTCATTTGCGTGTCTGGCAGGTAGGCATCCCAATACTTTTTGTAATATAGTGTATATATATGGAGGGAGGCTTATTTTAGCCAGTTGTGGAAAAAACTCAGTACTAATAGATTCCTTTTACCAACAGCATTGGTAATATAGTGTATATAATATCCCTTTCCCTGTGTGCAGCCATCTTAAATCCTCCAAACTGCACCACTGCGAAAAGCTATTTAATTTGAACCTAAATTCTTCCAGGCTTAGCGGAGAGCTTTTTTTTTTTTTAACTCAGTAATTGTTATATTTTATTTTTGCTTTTCAACTGTAAATACTTCCATAGACAACATAAGATCTATATGCATTAGGCCTAAATGGTAATACATTACTTTCCCTTGAAATGTAAAACTGATCTTATTATTTTGTTTGGAACAAATATAATCTCTTTTATTATCTGATATTATGTATCCTATTAAAATGGAAACGTACCTTAAGGAGAATATTTTTTTTATACCTTTTGTCCACATCTGTGACCATGCCAGTAATGCCATCAAGATTCTTTCTTAGATGAGCGCAAGCTTTTAGTTTAGCTTAGAATGTATAAATTGAATTAATGGCAATATGTTTTAATTAAGTGTTAAGGGGCATCTGAGTCAGCTATTTACCCACTTATGTATTTCTTTAGAGAACAATGTTACTATTCTCATCATTGCTCCACTATAAAACATTATGTTTTAAAAGACCAAATCACCACAGCAGTAAGTATGCTAATTGGAAATGACTGTACTCTAAAGAGGCATTAAATATATCTATTCTCCTGTGATATACTGCATACTCTGCAAGAGGCATCAGCAATCTTGTATGCATAAGGATGAATTTTTTATACTTTAGGTCAGTTTCAAAACCTTGTAAAAGTTATATATTCATATTAGATAGAATGGCTGAAAAGGGAAATATGTATATTCATGAAATAGGACTTGCACACAATATTCAAAACATTGGTCATATACTGTCTTTATTTCATAATCACAATTAGTGTTGTGCAGCTGTTGTGGGCCACAACAACTTATATGTTTCTAAAGGGAAATATTCCCACCTTTATTTGCAGTGTTTGGCAAACTGAAGTCTAAAATTTGCTGATTGAGAATCCTGGTATTTTACGGTGGAACAACAATGCTAGATTTCACCAGGAGTTGGAGCTACAGACTAATGCCCAGTACACACGATCGGACTCTCCGACGGAAAATGTGCGATCAGAGCTTGTCAGAAATTCCGACTGTGTGTAGGCTCCATCGTACATTTTCCATCGGAATTTCCTGACACACAAAGTTTGAGAGCTGGATCTAAAATAAAATTTTCCGACAACAAAATCCATTCGTGTAAATTCCGATCGTGTGTAGACAATTCCGACGCACAAAGTGCCACGCATGCTCAGAATCAAGCAGAAGAGCCACACTGGCTATTGAACTTAATTTTTCTCGGCTCGTCGTACGTGTTGTACGTCACCGCGTTCTTGACATTCGGAATTTCCGACCAACTTTGTGTGACCGTGTGTATGCAAGACAAGTTTGAGCCAACATCCGTCGGAAAAAATCCGATGGATTTTGTTGTCGGAATGTGCGATCGTGTGTACAGGGCATTATTGTGCAAATTACAACTTGAGGGGGCTTTGCTGTGGGAGAAACCCCTGTTTGGTCAGTCTACCCAAAATCTATGTATATTTCAGTTTTTGGTAAACAAAGAGACAAAAAAAAAAAGAAAGCAAATCGATTCATACAAAACAGCTCATTGGAAAGTTACCTTGTTGGCTTTGCTTAAAGATTGTGGAACTGAGGTTCTTTGGCACTTTCAGAGCACCAAGAACAATTTGTTTTTATTTATTTTTTTGTCACTGTACCTAAAAATAGAAACAGGTTTGACTGCAGTTCCAATTAGACATGTGCATGACAAAAAAATGTGTTTAGTTTAATTTTGTTTAGATTCGTTATGATCTAGTTATTTCATTTTCTTAAATTTGGTTGATTCATTGAATTTGTTTTCGGAATTCGTATTCGGAATTCGTATTTGGAATTTGTTTCCTTTATTATTTTGAATTTGCTTAGATTTTCCCGATGTTTTTTAGATTCAAATCGATCGAACTGAAAAATTTTGAATCGGCCAAATCAAAACATTTTGAATTTGCTGAAATGGTTTCCTACAAAAATAACATTTACAATTGAGGCAAAAAAAATCTATATTTCTTTCTTCTTTTCTTCTTATTCTTGTTTCTCACAGTCTAAGAGCCCTTCAGGTGCTTTTTTGAAAAATTCAAGAAGACTTTACAGTAATGTGTTTGGCAATGAGGAGAGGCTTCCATCTTCATCTAGCCACTTAGCCATAATAAAAGCCACATCAGTGGAGGCCTGCAGTGATGGTTGTCAGTCTCAAAAATTGTCCCATCTCCACACAGGATCTCTGGAGCTCAATAATTGATCTTGTTTGTATTAATAATAAGTTTATTCAAAATATATGAAGTGTTCTAAATAATAAAAGTAATATCTTATTCAACATTTTACTGTATACAATACTGTGCAGAAGTTTTAGCCAGCTGAGAAAAATAATATCAAGTACAAATGATTTCAAATATATATATTTTACTGCTTTCTTTTTATCAATTTTACACATGCTAAATTGAACAAACAAAAAAAATATCTTCATCAATTGATAAAAATCAATATTTAAATCACCTTTGGCTTAAAAAACAGCATTATTTCAAATACACTAATAAGACACACAGTCTTTGATTTCAGCAATATGTTTACAGTTTGAATTCCCTTTTCAAATTCAGATGGAATTCGATTTAAAATTCGGTTCAAATTTTGATTCGAATTTCGGACTAATTTAATTTCGTTATAAAGAGAATTCGGTAAAATTTGTTTGTACTGTAATTCGGAGATTCAAATGCATCCAAAACTTCGAATAATGAAAAATTCATCAGAATTTTTATTCGGAACGAAATAAACGGCACATGTCTAGTTCCAATTGAATGTCATGATAGCCAACTCTTCTAGGTGTGATACATAGACACAGTATACACGATCCAGCATAGATGTAAAGTCATTAATTCAATTTGCATACAGTTGTATTAGGATTCTTAGTCATCGCCAGTGTAAAGTATAGAAACCCTTTACTTCTTTGTAATGGGACTCTGGAAGCAACAAGACAGGACAATAGGTCAGGCTATGGTGAGGTAAGTGGAAGGAAACTACAGAAACCTCTAGTAAACCACAATTATATAGTCATAACTTCTTTAAAAATGACTTAATTTCACCACAATCCATCTGACAAAAGGTTTATTTTATATTTAGAAATAGTGTAAAAAGCCATGCAGCTAAATTACTGTGCAAACATAATGTTTGGGTTTATTTACTAAAGAAATAGAAACTGTTTACTCAGATGAATGTTTGCCTTGGAAGGTGTGGAAAACCAATAGGAAGTTTCCTCATAATCCAGGCAGAATCTTGGACACCAAAGAAGGACTCTTCCACTTTGTAGAATGTGAGAAGGAGAATTGGCGCATTGTGCACCTTCAATTTTTGTTTTTTTTTGTTTTTTTTTTAATTTCAAAAGTTTAATTTTATTGTAATGAAAAACATACATATGCATTCTGAACATTGGTACAACAGCAGAGGTATTTGATCGTACAGGAAAAAAAACAGGGGGATTCCAAGATGAAGTCTAGGGGACTTAACAATTACTTGAAGATCTGAGGCAAGGCCTTTTGAGGGCATCGGCAAACAATTGAAAAACTCTAGAACTGTCAACCTTGCCTGAAGCATTACCCAGAGTCGGAGAATGGGGAATGATGGGCGACAGGAAGCCAAAGATTACTAAAAGGTCTGACAAGGGAAGGACACTCCCGGAGGGACCCCTTTGGCACCCGGCACCCCCAAGGGGATCTAACTGTGCCAGATGTGGGTCTCCATGCCCAGTCCTACCCCCCCGCCCTTCTAAACATGTTGGCTTCCTATGGACAGGATATTTCAATAATACAACCATGAAACAAAACTCCAAACGTTCATATACACTTCTGTTACCCATTGTATTCAGGAGTCGAATGAAGGATAGGTTAAGTAGAGAAAAGAGAGAAAGAGTAGAGAGAGAAATAGGGATTAAGAATTGCCTAACATTAGGTTGTGGGGGGTCTCGGTCTGGCCTAGAGATGGTAGAGAGAGAGATGCCTACATGTTGTGCCCAGGGTTCCCATGTGGCTTTGAATTTTTTTACCGTGCCTGAGAGTATACTTGAGATCTTTTCTTGTGCCATTATCCAGGAAATTTTTGGTTTGGCTACTTTAATGGAAATTTTTGGTTGTTTCCATGCCCTGGCTACTGTTGGGCGAGGGGACTCTTGGGATCGTGCCATTGAGAAAAGCTATCATCAGGGACCTGGGTATCTAGCAGCCTGAGACCTTGTCGATAATATTGAAAATTTTTCTCCAGAAAGGGCGGACTCTGGGGCATTCCCACCAAATATGGCCCAGTTTGCATCCTCTAAAACTTAGAGGGTCTGCTGAGAAATACATAGAGGCCAGTCTGACGGGAATATAGTACCATCTGGAGATCACCTTCACGTTGGCCTCCATGAGGGAGGTGTTCAAAACTCCCTTAAAGGAGCTGAAGTGGGCCGACTGCCATGCCTCCAGATCCCAGCTAAATTGGAGGTCCGACTCCCACGCAGCCATGAAAGAGGACTTCAGAATTTTACTCTGAAAGGCTCTAATGTGGGCCCTGTTGATTTGGATGGGGAGAGATCGAAAAAGGTATAGCAGTTTGGGAAGAAGGGTCATCTTAACAGAGTTTATTTGTCCTATTCAGGATAGGGTGTGTTTGGACCAGGCCTTTAGGTCTACTTCTAGTCTGCGAAACATAGGTGGATAATTACTATTGTATAGGGATTCTGTCTTAGGAGTCAAATTGATTCCAAGGTACTTGATGGACTTTTCAGGTTAACCGTGTTCGGCTGGAGGGAGACGTTCATGGCAAGGGATTTGGAATAGTTTACCTGAAGACCTGATATGCTCGTGAATACATCTAATGTCTGACATAGGTTGGGCAGGGATGTTATAGGGGACGTAAGGAATAAAAGGATGTCGTCCGCATAGAGCCCGCATTTGTGAGTTTGCGAGCCACATGTTACTCCCTTTATATTTGGGTTTTCCCGGATAGCAAGGGTTTCAATCGCTAGTGCAAAAATTAGCGGCGAAAGCGGGCAGTCTTGCCTGGTACCTTTTTCAATGAGAATTGGGTTTGAGTAGTATCCTTGAAGGCAAACCCTAGCTTGTGGTCGGGAGTAGAGGGCACTTATTAAGCCCATGAATCTGTCTCCAAAGCCCCACCGTTCTAAGATAGTGAAGATATTTGTCCAGGAGACAGAATCAAAGGCCTTTTAGAGGTCTAAAGGGAGTAACATTCCTGATTGTCTGGGGGCCCCTTCCCAGTTAGATTGGAGAATAGATACTATATTGATCGCCCTTCTAATTTGGTCCGGGCCTTGTCTGCTTGGTATGAAACCAACCTGGTCTTTGTGAATGTAATTATTAATGAAAGAGGAGAAGCGATCGGTGAGGAGTTTGGTCAAAATTTTCAGGTCACAGTTTAAAAAGATGAAATTGGACTATAGTTACTAACTTCCTTTGGGTTTTTATCTGGTTTAGGGATTACCGCTATAAATGCGGAATTAAGTTGTGCTTCTATCGAGTCTCCTTTGGTCTTGGCATTGAAAAATTTAATGAGTTGTAGGGCTAGAGTGTCTTGTAATAGGGGTTAGAAAAACCATTAGGACCTGGAGCAGATCCACGTCTGAGTCCCTTGATAACTCCCAGTACCTCCTCTTCAGAGAAGGGAGCTTCCATTAATTGGAAAGGGAAATTTGTTTAGGAAGTGATCAATGGCCACGGTGTTCTGTGTAGGGTGAGCCTTATATAGATTTGTGTAAAAGACCTGAAAGGCCTCTAATATTTTCGTGGGGTCAGCAGTGCATCCGTGTCCAGGAATTCTGATTCTGATCACATGCATCTGCATTCTGGGGGATAATGTGGATGCTAACATGGGGCCTATCTTATTCTTCTGTGTGTAAAATTTGTGTCTATTCCACTTGAGGTATTTTTCAGCCTGAGCCGTGAGGGCTAGGTTAAGTTTTAGTTTGATTTTATCTAGTTGGACGATGGAGGTGTTTGAGAGTTTTTTTTGTGTTGTGCCCGTAGTGATGTGTATTCCCTTTCCAATTTTTCTATTTCCGATGTTCTTTCTCATTTTATTTGAGAGGACATTCGGATGATTTCTCCCCTTATAAAGGCCTTGTGGGCTGCCCACACAGTTTCTGCCAATGTATCTTCTGTCTTGTTTAGTTTAAAATATTCTTGTAAGGAATTATCAAGCATGGTGACTCTGACTGGGTCAGAAAGAAGGGATTCATTGAGTCTCCATTGTCTCTGGCCCAGTGTTGCGGCTGATATATGGATGCTCATTATTACTGGAGAGTGTTCAGACAGTACCGTGTCTCTGATGCGGGATTGTGTGACCAGAGGAATCACACAGGTAGGTATTAGAATATGATTGAGTCTGAAATATGTGTGGTGAGGAGCGGAATAATGTGTGAAGTCTCTCGTGGAGGGATTCAGTTCTCTCCATATGTCCACCAGTCCCTGTGCGTGTATTAATTTGGCTATTTTGTGGCTAACCTTACGGGGGCAAGTGAGCTGGCCCGGAGTCCTCAACGTGGGTGAAGGGTAATGCTTGATGAATTGTAGCCATGACCCGAGTTTATCTACCAGATAAAAAAAGGTTAGCTGTTGCATGTTAGGCAATGGGAGGAAAAAAAGGGTAAAGCAGAGAGGGGAAAGGGAAACTTCTCCCTAATAAAAAGATGAATCCCATGGGGGAGAAGGGAACCCGGGAGACATCGAGCACCTAAAAGTAAAGTAAAGTATCTCAGCCAAAGGTCTTGGGTGTCCTAAGCCTTGAAGACCTTAAGGGATTTCAAGAAATAGGAGGAGGCGCATGGGTACCACCCCAGACCAGGGCGCCCAATAGTCAAAAACTGTTAAGCTATGTAGCGCTGCATTGACTAGACAAGAATTATGAACCCAAACAGATCTAGTTGCAAGCCTGAACTAGTTATAGGGGCAACTTTAAAGGCACAATAAGATAGGGGGAAACCCAGGGGGATTTCCCACTCCTTCGATTCTTGAGAGCATAAAGAGGCAGAAGGGGGGGCTAGATATAGTGGGAAGGAGTGTGAACAGGAGTTGGGAAGGGGGTGGGGGTGGGGAGGTATGAGGACAGAGGAGGGAGGGTGAAGGTAAGAATGGGGATAAGGAGGGTGAGTAATGGGACATGGATTTATTCTGTTAGAGAGAGCTACCCCCACTCAACCGGAGGGGAGAACCCGCTCCTAATTTGTGTAAATAACAAACAGAAATCACAAAACGAGGAAAAAAAAGAAGGGGGCAGCAACCAGTGAGCTTTATGTTTAGCGTGGCTGAGGACCACAATTGGAGAAATAACCGGCCATTTAACTAAAGTCAAATGTTAGTATATAATGTTATGTTAGAGCAAAAAAAAAAAGAATTGTAGAAAAAGGGAAAGGCCACCGAAAAAGAAGATAACCAGGAGCCAGGGCTTCTCTGGGGTGGGTGCTCAGGTGGGACCTTCTTTCCCTGATCTTCGGGTCTGCGTCTTGTTCCAGAGGGGGTCGATGGGCTGACGGGTGGAGGTCTCTTGGCAGATCCTGATGCGGAGGAGGACGTTTCCATGTCTGATTCTTGGGATATAATCTTCAGGTTTACTAAGAGTTTTTCTCCCAAGATAAAGTTTGAGAAGCCTTGGTTTTGACCTCTGTAGGAGAATTTTACTGCGAACAGAAAGGCCCACTTGTATTTGATGTCTTTCTGGGCCAAGGCAGACAGCAATGGCTTCATTATGCATCTGCGTTGGATGGTTGAAGGTGAAAGGTCATCGAAGTTCTGGATTGTATAGCCCAAGCAAGTCACCTGGGGGATAATACGCGATTGTTTCATGACTGCTTCTTTCGCCGCGTAGTAGTGTGGCTTGACTATTATGTCTCTAGGTGAGCCACCCTTCCTGGGGGGGCCCAGGGCTCTGTGTGCCCTATCCAGCTCCAGGCGGTGTTGTTGGATGCTAGGTAGCAGTATTTTGATCAGGTCGTGGATAGCCCCAGTCACGTCTGTAATGTTTTCTGGGAGGCCCCTGACCCTGAAATTGTACCATCTGGATCGGTTCTCAAGGTCATCTATGTGCAATATCTAGTTGGTCATGTAGTGTTTGGATTAAATCAGAGTTCTGGTGAGAAACTGCAGCCATGAGTTCCACTTTGTTTTCAATTGCTTCCATCTGGGAGCCTATATTCTGTAGGTCAGATTTAATGTTCCCTGTGATTTTTGCAGCTGTAGTAGCTAAGCCCCTCTCTAGGAGGGCTGACAGCTTGTTGAAAAGATCTGCTGCATTAAAGCTGTGATCCTGTAGATGCAGGCCTGGAGTGGAGAATTCAGGGTAAATAGGTCTGTTAGGCCCTGCTGGTGAGAAGGCCTGGTCTCCTAAAGCATGGCCGATGAGGGATTCCGTGGAGGTAGGAGAGGGAGTCAGGGCTTGCTGGCTAGTCCCACAAGTTAGAGGGGTGTAGGTCAGGGTGGCAGGGGTGAGGACTTGCCTGTGTTCTGTGGCTCTGTCCATGCAGGCAGCATGCTGCTGTGTGCCAGAAGTGGCCTTGGCCACCATCTTGGTGCAGCCGGCTCAGGTGGAGACCTCGAACTGCAGGCCTAAATCTCGGCGGGTGACTGCGATGCTCATCTGGGGGTATTTCCTGGTGGTGGGGACAGGATCCCCTTGCTTGGAGCGGACTTACGGAGTTATGTGAGATGCTGGGAACACTGCTAGTCTGGTGAGGAGCGGAGGGCGGGTTCAGGCAGCCATATTGCTGCACCCGGTTCGGAAGGAGGCCTCGAGTTGCGGGCCTAAATCTCGGTGGGTGGCCGCGGTTTTTGCTCGGGGGTGTCCCCTGGTAGTGGGGGGCCATGATCCCCTTGTTTCAAGCTGTCCTGGGGAGTGCTGTGTGAGGCTGGGAGCGCCGCTGGTCTGGTGAGGAGCAGAGGATCAGGCTCAGGCGGCCATATTCGATCCCTCACGCATGCGCACTCAGTTTTTTTGTTTTTTTTAAATTGCTGCAGTAGTGGGAATAAGCTTTGGGTTTGACCAAAACATAAGGTCATCTAGAACTCAAGTCAAATACAATTCAGAAAAAAATTACAAATGAATGTGGCTCTTTACTGCTGTAGTAGCCAATTACCAATAATGCACTTTTTTGCCCTTTGTGGTCAAGTGGCTTAGAAGGAACAATAACGGAAATTTTCTTACATGCTATCCCCTCCCCCTATAAAAGTTAGGGTTCCTAGCAGCATTTTATTAGTGTGTGTTGTAAATTGGAGTAGATAGAGAGAGCTGACATTGGGGTTGATTTACTAAAGGCAAATAGACTGCCCCAAAGTTTAGAAAGCGAGGTAAGGCTTCACGTTGCAAACAATACTCAATCACATGCAAGCAAGATAAAAAAAACAGCATTTTTGCTTGCACATTATTGGATGATGGAAGTCAGCAGAACTTCTACTCATTTACTAGCACTGGAGCAACTGCTCTTGCAGAGTGAAACTGCACTTTGCAAAGTGCACAGTCTATTCGCCTTTTGTGAATCAATCCAATAGTGTTTGCACTGAGAGATAGTTAAGTTGCTGCTATACTATACAGTGCCAAATAGTGCTGTAATTTGCTACAGAACTATTAATTTCAGTGTGGTGATGAGTTACATATTATTGTGTGCCCCCTTCTGAGTTCAAAGTGCATAGACTCAACAGTATTTTCTAGATCAAACTGTTTGTGTGTCAGCAATAATTTCAATTTCTGTTTAGCTGCTGTCTCCCCTTGCAGTTTTTTTTTTTCAGGTTTTATTTATTTTTTATGGGGTTGGGAATTTTCTAGAGTATTTTTTATTTTTTATTTTTGAATCAGCAGTGTGAAGTTGTTCCCACTTGTTCCCACCATGTAAGAAATGGGATCCAGAAAAGCGTACATAGTACATAGTACCTCCAAAGAGCTCAATTGGCTAACAATTGATTTATAAGTTTGTTCTAGCATATTTGCAATAAGCTTGTTTATCAATAATTAAACTAGAAAAGACGAACTTGTATTGAAGAAATTTAACTGGCGATGAGCTCAGAAATCGCCTGTTAGAAAAAGGAAATGGCTTTATCTGTGCAATCTTTCTTAACATAATTTTATGCTTAGTTACTTATATGTCAGGTGTATGTCTAAATATGTGTATCTTTGTGATTCTAAGGGTTCGTTTTTGTTTTTTTTAAATAACAAACATATCATATGTGCCTCCACCGTGCAGCTCGTTTTGCACAGAGTTGCCCCGAACCCTGTCTTCTGGGGTCCCCCGGTGGCTCCTCCCCACATCAGATAACCCCCTAGGAAAAGCTCTCTCCCGGGGGGTTACCTTGGGAGCACACTCCCAAGTCCAGCATTTGCGTCCATAGACATGAATGCCGGATTCGTCCCTGCCCCCGGCACTTGCATCATTGGATTTGATTGACAGCAGCGGGAGCCAATGGCTGCGCTGCTATCAATCTATCTAATCAAGAGCTGGGACCCCGTGGAGAGAGGGAGAGCGCGTCTCCACCAACAGAAATATGGGGCTCAGGTAAGTAAAAGGGCTCAGGTAAGTAAAACGGGGAGGCTGGGGGGCTGGTCACTGCCAGGTGTTTTTTTACCTTAATGCATAGGATGCATTAAGGTGAAAAAACACAAGGGTTTACAACTCCTTTAATGAATAAGGGTATGGTGAAGGAAATATGTAATTTAATGTGTACCTATTATATACTATGCATTTATTTGTGTCACATATTGAATCCCACTACTGGATGTATAGTTTGGGGAAATACCCCTTAATTGGTGGAAAGAAATAGTTCCACCCATATGTCTTTGTATACTTAAAATGATGTGAAACACTGAATAAATAAGTTCTGCTTTTTCATGATCCTGTTTGTGACTGAACTGCATCACTTCCAAAGTGCTCTGTGGTCAAGGTAAAGGTGGAATGGAGGCTGACAGTAAGAATTAACCCCTTCACATAGTGTACATTAAGTCTGTACAATAATTCTGGTTGTTGTCTCATAAATAATACATTTTTTTTCATGATAAAACCTGCCTGGTCTCTGCTTCTGAATCTGCAGTCCACTAAAGCTGGTTACATAGAGTGCATTGAATTTGAATAATATTTCTGATTTTTTTTTTAAGTAATTCACCTTAATTTTGATTTCCTTTTTAAAACCTGCCTGGTCTCTTCTCATAAGCTGTGGCCTACTAAAGCTGCTTACATAATGTCCATCACATGTAAAACATGTTTTTTTCCTGTGAAATGTACATCCCAATTTAAATGTCTTGATTAAAACCTGCCTGGTTCTGAAATAGTAGCCTAGAAAAACTGCTTACATATAATGCACTTAGTCTGTATAATATTTCTGGCTGTTGTCACGAAAATAGTACAACATGTTTTTCCTGTGAAACATACATCCCAAATATAATTTCCTGATTAAAATGTGCCTGGTTTACACATATTATTGTTAATTGAAAAAACACACCATTTTTCCTTTTTATTCATTTTTCAGTTAGTGTTTGAGTTCACTATTTAATGGTTGCAGCTGTTCATTTCTACTAATCCTATTTTTGAGATTTTTACACTTAGTAGCGCACAAGTACACTGTCACTCACATTTTTTTCTTTACTCATTATTCACTTGTGCTGCAGCTATGGAGATTTTTAAATTTGTTTAAAACTGCACAACTTAATTTAGATGAAATGTTTTCCACTAATGTTAACACTGATATAGGAGATATGGAAATTATTTTTAGGGAATGTGGTCATCTTATGGAGAAAAATGTCAGTTTGTGGTGGGACCTTATCACTCATGAGCAATATATTAAAGAACAATTGGTTCCAAGCAGACTCCGATGGGATGTTCCAATTAATGATGGTCTTCTCAATAAAGACTTAGTTGATGAGTGGTATAAGTTTTTCAACGATAGGGGCCTTGAGGTGCTACCATTTCTAATACAAAGAAAATAAAGGAAAATTAGTGCTATTAATAAACAAATAGCAGAATATAAAGAGAAATTTGAACCACATAAAGATGTAGCCCAATTTACAACACTCACTAACCAACTTAATAGGGTGTTGGAACATAAAGACTTAGAGGTAAGACAGAGGAAAAAAAAAGAAATACTTAAGGGATACTAATGACTACAAACAGTACCATGTATTTAAATGGCAGCTCCAATTACGAGATGGGAATCTCGTTTCCACAAATATAACACCTGAAAGAGAGGTACGTATTACCTCTCCTCAGGGATAGCAAGATTATAATACACCAGCCCTTCCCTCCAGACAAGAATCTAGGGGTGACCACCAAGCACCTAGGACTCCCAGACCATGGTGGCATAATAAAGGAAATCAGAAACCTTGGCATAAATCTCCAAGAAGACCCTATGGTAATAACCACGGGACCCATTATGAGAATTATGAGAATAATAATGGTAGCCATTATAGAAATAATTATGGGACCGATATTGGCAACCATCATGGAACTAACTATGGGAATAATAATGGAAATAACAACTGGTACAACAATAAAAGACAAATATAAAAGACAGTGTATATGGACGCCCACACCACCAAGTGCTTGAGGGTGCAGTTAAAATAAACACTTATTAAACCCAAATCAATAAAATTTATATTGAAATAAAATTGTAACCAATCCATGTGCAGCCGTTTTAAAAAAAACCTTCAAACAAAGATCCTCAAGCAATATGTGTGACAAACAAAAACAGCGCTCCTATATCTTCCCTTAATCAATGTAAATAGCAAATAAATGCAGTGCTGGTCATAAATGAATAAATTAACAGTTCCACAAAGGGGATCAAAGGAATGGTGCTCCGCTGTGCAAAAGATTCTCTGGCACCCGCTCACTCTGTATACAAATCCCACTCCCTATGAAGTGTACACTTACCAGACCTCGGCAAGTGAAGAGCCTGAATGGATAGTCTCATCAATCCTCCTCATGGGCTGTTAGTAACGCTGCTGGATGATTCTGGGTTAGGTGTATCTGGACATCAGGGAATGATTGGCTCATCCTGCTGATCATTCCGTCTGTAGTATCCACCACACGATCGCCCACCCCGTGGGCTGTTAGTAACACTGCTGGATGATTCTGGGTTAGGTGTATCTGTACATTAGGGAATGATTGGATCAACTCTATTGTACCGTGCAAAGGGTTTGCTCTTAGAAGAAAAAAAATTAAGATTGTCAATTACAGCATCATCTTTGGGATCTCTGTGTGAGGACGATCGGGCAGTGGATACTACAGGCGGAACAATCAGCGGGACGAGCCAATCATTCCCTTATGTTCAGATACACCTAACCCAGAATCATCCAGCAGCATTACTAACAGCCCACGAGGAGGACTGATGAGACTATCCATTCAGGCTCTCCACTTGCCGAGGTCTGGTAAGTGTATACTTCATAGGGAGTGGGATTTGTATACAGAGTGAGAGCGGGTGCCAGAGAGTCTATTGCACAGCCGAGCACCTTCCTTTGATCCCCCTTGTGGAACTGTTCATTTATTCATTTATGACTAGAACTGCATTTATTTGCTTGGTACAAGGGATTGATTAAGGGAAGATGTTGGAGTGCTGTTTTGGTTTGTCACATATAAGGAATAAAAATAGGCGTAGGAACGTACAATATAATAGCTATGGCAATCAGTACAACTACCACGATGACTCAAGGAGAAGCCCTCTACCAAATTATATAATAGGTTCAAACCTTTAAGGAACTATTATGAATAAGGTCCACCTCTGCCTTTTTAGACAAATGGAGGCACAAGAGATCACCACCCAGTCAAAAGAGAATGGGAGACCAAAGGAGAAGTCCATATCCAAGAGGGGCTGTAGAGCAGGACGGAAGAACCAAAAGAAAAAGAGGCCAATAGGCAAAGGAGTCTTCAATATCTTAGTGGCGTTGAATTGACAAATTCACAGTATTGGATAAGGGACTCAAATTTGCACCTAAACGGAATCTTAACAAGTAAGACACATATGTTGATATTCAGAAATATAGTAATTCACCTTAATTTTGATTTCCTTTTCCTGTGAAATATACATACCAATTTAAATTTCCTGATTAAAACCTGTCTGGTTCTGAAATTGCAGTCTAGAAAAACTGCTTACATACTATGCACTTAGTCTATATAATATTTCTAGGTGTTGTCACAAAAATAGTACAACATGTTTTTTTCCTGTGAAATATACATCCCAATTATAATTTCCTGATTAAAATCTGCCTGGTTCTGAAACTTTAGAATGGAAAAACTGCTCACATACCATGCACTAAGTCTGTATAATATTTCTGGCTGTTGTCACTGTAATAATATGGTCAAACCATTGTGACTCCATTTTGATATGCTTTGCTATTTCAGTATACAAGAAAGCTTAAATCTGCAACTATAAAAGAACGCTTAGAAAAATGTCTGCACAAGTACTGTACTCTATATATATCATTGTGGGTTGGTTTGTCCTTTCCTGCTCCCTGTTCTGTAGGCCATGGGATAGGATGCATAACTAATGACTCATAACCAGATGATCTGTTGACTCCTGTAACCTCATAATAAATGTATTTAGGGGTCACTGACTTGTAACCATATATTTTATACCAATACATCATTTACTAACCACTCTCCCCTCCCCTGTTTCTATTGGTAAGTTGAACCATATATAAGCTGTATACGCACCTAATAAAGGTAGACATTTTACGAATGCACAACCTGCTTCTCGTTTAATTTGGTGTCTCCAGATATCTGAGGGCCCTGTTGGTGTACCTATAGAAGGGTGGTCGTCCAGAATACCTACTGTTTCCTTTCAGTACACTTCAGAAATAGTACACTTTTTATTTACATTTTGGCCTACTTTGGCCTATTTTAACCTACTAAAGTTACTTACATACGGTGGATGGACGTTTCTGGCTAATTTTCAGTTCATTACCAAATACATATTTTTTATGTGATGGCATCATAATGACATATTTCTTTATTTATCTGCTTTAGAACTGTGTTGATTACTATTTCCCCTCTGTACTCCTATAGTAATATATATGGCCCCTGCACTTAATGACCAGTGACACCCCCCCCCTCTTTCCTGTGCAATTTTTTATTTTATTTTTTGTTTCTATGTTGTTTCCTTGTTTCTAAGGACCAAATATTTTTCTTTTGATAAGTTCTGAGTTTTGTTTAAGCTTTGATAAGTAAATTATGTGACATTAAGAGCCACTTTAACTGAAAAAGACACAAACACTTAAAAATTTAAATTCAATTATTGTATTTGTTTTTTTTTTTTGGTTTTCTTTTTAAATGTATTCACATTAGGACATTTGATACATTTCCATAGTGCCGTTCATTTTTAATAATAAAAGTCTGGAATGCAGTCAATGCAAGGCAACAATTAAAATCACAGGACTGTCCAGGATAGTTGATAAGTATGGTTTATTTACTGCAGTTGAGAGTTAATCATTATTGTATGAATATACAGATATATATGTTGTATTGTATAAATATATAGATATAGTCATAAATGCAGCAATTGATGTTTATTTTTTTCCTATATCATACATGTTGGAATGACAGTGTATAAAATACATTATTCCTGTAGTTTGACCATCAACATAATGTTGTAAAGAAAATTTCTCTCCATTAGGTAGCACAATATCTCTACTCTCATTTATCCAGGAGCATTTTACACCACATTTATATGTACCTTTTTTTTAAATACCATTTTAATCACTATGAATCAGCTTATCTCTAATGAAACTGGACCTCTGTCTTATTTTGAATTAATACTGGTTTATATCAACCAGTGACACTATAGTGAGCAAATATGTGTATTAAACTCTTGGAATAGTGTATATAAGGTCCAGTTCCATTAGAGATAAGTGTTTTCATAGTCATTTTAATGGTATTGACATAGGGAATCTGTGTATCATAAAAGGCACATATAAATGCGGTGTATGTAATTAATGCTCCTGAATAAGAGTAGAGATACCGTGCTACCTAATGGAGAAAGAGTTTCTTTACAACATTATGTTTATTGTCAAACTACATCAATAATATATCTAAAATTGCCACGTTTTATATAGGGAAAACGAAATGTCAATTTCCACACTGCATTTATGCTCATATCTGTTTAATTGAAAACTAAACTCTCAACCCAAGTAAGTAGACATGCCTATTCAATACTTCTGTTATCTATTTTGTAGCATTAGATCTAGTTTGGGAAGACCCTAAAGGTGGGAATTTTGACAAAATAATCTTGAAAAAGAATGCTAAATGGATACAAAAACTGAAGACCACACAAACATCATGTCTAAATAAAGCACTTATCTAAAAACCTTTCTATAATAACTGGTCTAAAAATTAAAGATTGGATAAGAATGGTTCCAGTTTCCTGCAACAACAGTATGTGATTTAGTAAGTAATGATGTTTTAGTAGGATATTACAACATACTGTGTATTTTTAAATGTTATGTAGTGTGAAGAGTGTAAAGTGTTATTTAATGGATTGTTGTTCATTAGTTTATTGTATTATATCATTTATTTTTTGGTGGTTGCACTTCTCCAGTTGATGTTTATCCTGTCCTGCTTGCTCCCTCTTCATCTTTCTATTGGAGACTATTGTAGCTGTTATGCTTCTTATGCCCCGTACACACGGTCGGACATTGATTGGACATTCCGACAACAAAATCCTAGGATTTTTTCAGACGGATGTTGGCTCAAACTTGTTTTGCGTACACACGGCCGCACAAAGTTGTCGGAATTTCCGATCGCCAAGAACGCAGTGACGTACACCACGTAAGACGAGCCTAGAAAAGGCCAGTTCAGAACCAAGCGCGGCACCCTTTGGGCTCCTTTAGCTAATCTCGTGTTAGTAAAAGTTTGGTTAGAGACGATTCGCGCTTTTTCAGACTCGTGGTTTTCACATCGTTTTCTGCTGTTCAGTTTGTGCTTGTGGGTTTGTATCTGCTCTTCAGTGCGTGCAAGCAAGCTATGCGTGACTTTGTCATTGTGTTCTTGTTCGTTCGTTACTGTTTTTCAGGTCGCTCTTCACAGGTCTTGCTGTTCTTCAGTGCGTTCTGTTACTTCGTTCTGAGCAGCCGACCGTTTTCTAGCCATGTTGCGTATACGTACTCCTCGTAGAGTTCGTGCTGTGCGGGGGCTTGGTGTTGGGGTCCTGACCTTGACACAAGTCCAGTCCATGAACAGGGTGGGGAGGAGTTCATGGACCAAGAATTGGTTGCTTCAGCGTGACCAGTTCTGTCATATGCCTTTGCTCCGTGAGATCCGTGAGAATAATCCTGATGATTTCAGGAACTTTCTCCGGATGACGGACCCAGTATTTCACCATTTGTTGGCTTTGCTGACCCCTTATATTAGCAGGCAGGGTACCTGCATGAGGCAAGCCATCACTCCGGAGCAGAAATTAGTCGCCACTCTGCGGTACTTGGCGACGGGGAGAAGCCTGCAGGACCTCAAGTTCTCGACAGGCATCTCCCCCCAGGCTCTGGGGATCATTATCCCAGAGACCTGTTCTGCCATCATCCAGGTCCTGCAAAAGGAGTATATTAAGGTAAGATTTTTATCCTTTAATATCACATTTTATTGTATTTAATGTTTGCTAATACATTGTATTTCTTTCCTCATTCCCTAATTACCATGATTGGAATATGCTGTGAATGTCCCCTTTGTCCTCATGCATGCTGGATTTTTCTGTAATTATTTTCGTTGTCCTTCATACATATTTGCCTTCACTTACCTCCCCAGCATGGTCTCCTGGGCCTATATTCACCTCATGTAGTCACTTAACAATGTATTTTGTCAGCTCAATAGTAGTGCTTTAATCCAAACACCCCCTAAAATGTGTTCAAATGTAATTTGTGCGTTAAATTCAGGCAGAGTGCCAGAGGCTTTTTTTTGGGGGGTCCCCAAACCATTTGGAACCCTACCTCCCCCCAACTGCTAAGTCAGCTGATAACAAATCTCTATCTATCCTCAATCATCTATCTGCTGACTTTGCCAAACCCATGCACACTTTACCCACCATTTTTGTGGTCAGATTTATAGATGAATTCCCCAAAGCATGTAGTGCAAGGGCCTGCCTGTATACTTTCAAATGGTACTGTTTAACGTTTTTGTATACTATTATTATCTTGATAGGTAATAGCAGAATGTCCAAATGTGCTCAAATGTGTACAGTGTGTATTTATATCTTTATATTATGACACTTCTTACCTGTCCAGTGGGCTGCCAATAGTGTAACTAAGGAGGGGCTGTTCAAAGTAATACCCATTATTTATGCATTCATCTCTCAATGAAGTGGAGAGGGTTACCTGTCCAAGAGCTCCCCCCCTATAATGTTAGAAATGGCCCATGGGGGGGGGATATGATAGGTGTACCTTATACTTTGGTCTTTAAAAATTCCCATAAATAAATGTTATCTTGATGTTGGCCAAGAATGTTTGTGTCTAATCTGCTTGCCATGTTTATGTGCAAAAAGACACATTTTTTTTGTGTTTATCCACAGTTTCCTTCCACGCCACAGGAATGGCAGACTGTGGCCTCCCACTTTGCCCAGCGGTGGGACTTTCCTAACTGTGGAGGGGCAATTGATGGGAAACACGTCCACATCATCCCACCACCCAACTCGGGGTCGCACTATTATAATTATAAGGGGTTCAATAGTATTGTGATGTTGGCGGTGGTGTCGGCTACTTATGAGTTCCTGTATGTGGACGTGGGGAAGAATGGCTGGATGTCCGATGGTGGAGTCATCGCCCAGACGGAGTTCTACAGACGTCTCCAGAATGGCAGCTTGGACTTGCCACCTCCAGAAGACAATGTGGAAGGACTCCCATTCGTCTTCATTGCGTTTGAAGCCTTTGTGCTGGGGGACCATCTTATGCGGCCATTCCCGATGAGGACCCTCACCTCGGACCAGAGGGTTTTTAATTACCGGCTGGCCAGAGCCAGAAGAGTGGTGGAGAACACGTTTGGAATTATGGTCAGCCGGTTCCGCCTATTTCTTACACCCATACATATGGCGGAGTATAAATTGAATCATATTATCCTGGCGTGCTGTGTTTTACACAACTTTTTATGGCAACATTCTGCCAACTATGCTAGCTCAGTTGGGCCTGAGGCTGGAATTCAAAATGAACCAACCCTGACGGCGCTTGAAAGTGGCCGTCCTGGCTTGCCCTCCCTGAGTGCCCATGATGTCCGGCTAAGATACCTTGAATTCTTTGTGGGTAGGGGGGCTATCAATATGCCAGACAATGTGTGAAACCTTTATCAAATAAAAAAAACATTAAGCAAATCTTTCGTGACATTTACTGCTTGTGTTTGTTTTAGCTGACCCTGACAGAAATGTGTTGAGCCCTGAAAATGGCGTGATTGTGTAACCTTATACAAAGCACTGCTGGGTGTTATTTACTAAAGGCAAAGACACTTTGCACTCCAAGTGCACTTGAAACTGCACTTGGAGTGCAAAGTGGATTTGCCCTTAGGAAATAACACCCATTGTCACAGAAAACACCAATTAGAGCACCCCAAAAGTGTTGTAGCGTTGAGACAATAATCCACGCATTCTTGATTAACAATCTTTTTAATACCTGCACAATCACATGTGCATTTAGAAAAGGTTTTTAAAACAAACCAACATGTTTGTTGTATAACAATTTTTGGGGTCACATTAGAAAAAGTAGAAATGTCCATTTAAGATAAAACAGGCATGTTTAAAACCCACAAGAAAGACACAAATCTTGAACTTACAAAGTTCAAATTTGGTAGAACTTGAAGGCAATATCAGACATGAGTATTTAGGAACTGTGTTTGATATTGCGTTCAGATGGGGTGAAGTCACCCCCCCTGGAAAAGCCAAATTTTGAAGATGCACACAAATAGCCGAATGTCAAAATGTGCTAGCTGCCATCATGGGGGATCAAGGGACGTGTTTTGGGGGAGCAACCCCTTCCTCACAGCTACTTTATTATTGAGGAAGGGGTTGCACCCCCAAAACGCGTCCATTGATCTCCCGTGATGGCAGATAGCACATGTTGACACACTGTGTGCATCTTCAAAATTTGGCTTTTCTCCAATTAGACAAAAAATGTTAAAATTGTAGCACACCATAAAAGAAAGGGATTTGGAGGGGTTTTAAACTCTCCCCAAAACATCAATGATGTTCTTATTTTTTTGAAGAACATCACTGATTCTTTTCTTTATGTTTTCCAAGTCCCTATTACACCCCATGATCTCCCCAATCAGGATCTGTGCACTTTCCGAGGTGAAATGCTCTGGATCCACAACATCACGATCACCTAAAAAGATAGAAACAAAAAAAAAAACATGTATTATAAATATGCCGGCATCCATCTCTTACCTGAGCCTGTGGTCGCAGACACTCACCTGTTGTGGTGACAATTTCCACCACGTCTTCCTCCTCCTGCTCTTCTTGTCTTTGGGGGATTTCCCCTTCTTCCAGAGGTGGGGGGTCTCTGGTCTCCTCGGATGAGGGGTGTCCTCCGAGTCTTTTCTCCCCTAAGTAAAAAAAAAAATGGTATACTTAGCACACAGATATTTGAGGGAAGAACTATAAATATGAAACATTGCTTGGAAGTGGGGTACAATTGTCTATTTTGGCTGAGTTACAAGATGTCGAATTTTTAGTGTCCTTTGTCAAGCTTCAATACTTTACCTGTTTTGTACAAGCTTCACAGATGGAGACACCCCTATAGTATCCACTGGAGCACCTGTGTGGGCCCCCTAATAAAAAGGGTGTTCTTGTGTCCCACACTAGTGCTCCAGCGTCCAGATGTCTAAACAGCTGCTGAGTGTCCTCTCCTTACACAGAATCCAGTTTGCATTTCATTCTATTAACAAACACATCTACACAACCAAATTATTTTCAGACAAGTAGGCCCTAAAAAATGTTGGCAAATGCATATGGCCCAAACAATGGTGTTTTATAGGCCGAAAGAAAAATGTTTGATACGAACGAATAATGTGCCCATGAACATGAAAGTTGACATTTTAAACTGGATTAACAGTTAAGAAAAGCACATGGAGCAGCACAAACGTAATAAAGACAAAACCAATAGGAACACAGCACAACTACTTACTTTTTTGCAGCACTCTCTGGAACTTTCTGTACTGCTCGTGTTCTCGTAATTTCAGGTCCGACCACCGCTTCCTGAGCTGATCTTTCGATCGACGTACCCTGAAATTCCGGTGCAGACTTTTGACCACTTTCACCATGATCTTGGCCTTACGGACATTGGGGTTGGGGTAAGGTCCATACTTTCCATCATAGTTGGCCTTCTTCATTATGTCGACCATCTCCAACATCTCCCCAAAGGACATATTTGATGCCTTATATCGTCTCATTCTGGATCGGGACATTTCAGGCTCTGGGCTTTCCTCCTCCTCGTTGGTGTAAATATCAGATACCTGCTCTGACTCCGCCATGTGCTCTTCCCCACTGCGCCAAACGAGAAGGGGCGGGGAATAGACTAGAAAGAATGTCAGGGGCGGGCGGAGTTTCACGCATGCGCAGTGTCTATAAAGCGTGACACGCGTGCATAGTACGTACGATCTGTGAGCGGAGGAAGGAGTAACGGAGGCGCCAATCATGATAACGATGGTAAGATTTAACATTGGGCCTATACTGCTTCTAGATTGAGGCCTGTATTTGCACAAGTTTAGAAGACTTTAGGCTGACATTACGGTTTGTCTTGTGTTGTGTCTTGCAGTGAAAATGGATATCTTGAAAGATAAGGACTTTATGCCAATCTTCATTGATATGTTCAGGGAGCTGCCTTGTCTGTGGGAGATAAACCACCCTGAATATAAGAACCAAACAAAGAGGAAGGCAACGCTGGATTAATTGCTGGAATTTGTGAAGACGGTGATCCCCACGGCAGACATCACCTATTTGAAGATCCTAATTGGTGGCCTGAGGAGCACTTATCTAAGGGAGCACAAGAAGGTCCAGGACTCCCAGAGATCAGGAGCTGCAGATGGCATTTATGTCCCCAGGCTCTGGTACTATGACAGGCTGCATGTTCTGGCAGGTCAGACTGAACCCAGTCCAGCACTCTCCAGTCTTCCTTCCACGCTTCCTTCCCCCCAGCTGAGGCTTCTGACGCCCAACCTGGGCCTTCCAGGCAGCAACATGTGGAGGAGCCCAGCTTTAGTCAGGTATAGCATTCCTCTAAATATTTCTGCTTGTCCAATCAATGATGTTAAATAGATGTTAGTTTGGAGTACTAATTTATGATTGTGATTAATGATGCAAAAACTAAAACCATGTCCCTTTTTCATACACAGGGAAGTCTCAGCCAGGAGGTGGCCGGGCCAAGCAGGCTGCCTGATATCTAGGTCCCTCCCCTACACCTTCAAAGACAAAGTGGTAGGAAGATGAGTAACCTGGAGGAGGCTGCCATAAGCCTCTTTTGGAAGGCTACAGAGGCCCTGAGAAGCCCCCACACTGTGGAGGAGGACTTTGCTTGCATAACTGTCTGCAAAATGCTGCAGATGGAGGAGGGCTACCGACTCCTGTGTGAGTCCTTAATTTTGGAAGCTCTCAATAAGGGGTTGAGGGGCCAAATAACATCTGCTACCCACATTTGTGACCTCACACATAGTCCTCCTCCTCCTCCAGGTCCTACTACTCCTCCTCCTCCTCCAGGTCCTACTCCTCCTCCTCCTCCAGGTCCTACTCTTCCTCCTGCCACATCTCCAACACCAGAGCCACAGCCAGGAAGGAAGCGTGGAAAGAAGACCAGAATGTGATGACCCTGGGTCCAGTCTGGTCTGGCAAAAGATGCAGCCTCTTGTAGTACCAGAGCCTGGGGACATAGATGTCATCTGCTGCTTTCAGGATCTCTGGGACTTCTGGACCAGACTGCACTCCCTTAGATATGGACTCCTCAGGCCACCAATTTTGATGTTAAATAATTGATGTCTGCCCTGCTGGTCCAAGGCTTCGCCAATTTATGATGTTTCTCCAGCGTTGCCTCCCTCTTTGTTTGGTTCTGAGCCCTTAATAAAGGAATTTTTGTTTCAATTATACTCGCCTATGTGTGTTTTGCTTCAAAAAGGACAGTTTGTTTGTGATTCAAAAATACAATGTGAAATTAACAAGGGACACCAACACCAAGCAACCTTCTTGAGATTAAATAATATAAGATATCAATGGTGTTGTGGTAACTTGACACACAAAACACACCCCAAAATATTAGGGAGTAAAACTAAAAAAAAAATAAAACAAAGATCAGCCTTGAAAAAAATACAACCCCCCCCCCAAAAAAAACAGCCTTTAAAAAAAAAAAAGAAGAAAACAACAAAAAAAAATTTTGTCAGATGTGACAAATCAAAATATATTGAGGGAATTCCGATAAATAATAAAGAAAGAAGTTTGTGAGAAGTCTGTGTGAATATGAGCAGCAAAACTACTTCATTCTTCTCACATTATAAAGAAGAAGAGAGTGCGCTGTATTAAACCATTTTTTACATTGCAGCGTGACGAAAGTGCTGTATCCATTGCGAACGCTAATTTTACCAGACTGAGCTGTTCCGTCTCGGAATTTCTTCTGAGCATGCGTGCCACTTTGTGCGCCGGAACTGGCCACACATGGTCGGAATTGATGCGATCGCATTTTGTTGTCGGAAAATTTTATAGCCTGCTCTCAAACTTTGTGTGTCGGAAAATCCGATGGAAAATGTCCGATGGAGCCCACAACACGCTCCGATCGGACATTTTCCATCGGAAAATCCGACCATGTGTACGGGCATTACTGTGTCCCCTATGTCCTGTTACTCATGACAGGTTCTAGTGTCAATGTGCTTGCTGCCCATCCAATTCAAAAGCAGGGGTGACTTGCACTTGACATTGTGGGCTGATGCATTCTCTGTGGGCTCCCTTTAAGTGCATACTAGGAAGCCACACCTAGGCTGAAAACATCATGCGCCACACTATCAGTAGGCATCAGTACTTTGGGGGATATAACTGAGGTTTGGGCTTCCTCCCTATGGATATGATGGACATATTAGTAGGAGCCCTGAATTGGGTAGTTAACATGGGCTTTTTGAATACTGGGAGTTGCACAATAACTACATCAATACTGGGCACTTTCACCCCCCTCCTTCACAGACCAATTTTCAGCTTTCAGTGTTGTCAAACTTTGAATGAGAGTCGCGCGGTCATGTAACACTGTACCGAAATTACATTTTTATCCTTTTTTCACACAAATAGAGCTTTCTTTTGGTGGTATGTAATCACCGCTGGGGTTTTTATTTTTTATGCTACAAATAAAAAAATACCAAAAATAAAAAAAAAGCATTTTTCTAAGTTTCTGTAATAAAATTTTGCAAATAAGTAATTTCTCTTGATAAATTTTGACCAAAAATGATGCTGCTACATTTATTTGGTAAAAATAACCCAAATCAGTGTTTATTTGGTGTTGGCAGTGATGGGGGACAAACAGATGTTTTATGGGGACACTGACGTGTGTATGGGGACAGGGATATCAGTGGTGCTTGGTGTACTGTTTACGGTGTGATCTGTAACAGCTCTCTGTGTAAAATCATCCTCACACAGAGAGCTGTCACAGATTTGCAGATTCCCCCTCTTCCCCACCACTGAGCTCTCACTGAGCTCGGCGTGGAGAACTGTCACAGAGACATGCAGCTCTGTTTACATTGTGACGGCTCTGTTTACATTGTGATGGCTGTGATTGGACACAGCCGTCATGTGATCGGGAGGGCCAATCACAGTGCCCATATCCCGATCTCTG
This sequence comes from Aquarana catesbeiana, assembly GCF_042186555.1. Classification (NCBI taxonomy): domain Eukaryota; kingdom Metazoa; phylum Chordata; class Amphibia; order Anura; family Ranidae; genus Aquarana; species Aquarana catesbeiana. The sequence continues at coordinate 352,356,882 of NC_133329.1, read as the reverse complement.
CTCAGCTGGATTCTGTGATCATAATGATCACAGGATCGAGCCGAAACGCGCCTCGTGGCCACGCTGCGAGGACTCGTTCTGAGGGACATTCCTGAATGTCCACTCAGAACGAGGAAAGGACCACCCGGCCATTTATGTGCAGTGGGAGGTGGTTAAATTACACAAAACTACTATTTTGATATTACCTAAACTGACTTTGCCTTTACCTAAATATTTAATAACTTGGTTGCCTAATATAAAGTGGTTGTAAAACCCATTCATGAAATTTGATCTAAGCACATATATCTGCAGTGTTTACTTATCTCTCTCCAAAGCTCTAAGTGTCGTTTCCCTCTGGCACCCTGATCCTCTGTTATCAGCATAGGTCACTTCTGACAAGTTCTCCAACACATGAGATAACAACAGCTGAAAATTTGTGTCGGGGAGGGAGCTTAGAGGGAGATGATGCTTGTCTATTCAGCATACAGCTCTGCATGTTCCTTTGTTCCTCTGCCTATGTGGAGGGGGTGTGTCCCTTTCCTCCAATCAGCTCTCACACAATGCAAATACAGTCTCTCCACCCACCCCTATGTACTGCTGAATAATGAAGAAAGATTTTTAACACAATCTTCACTTTTCAAAGGGTGTAGAGAGGGGAAGACTGCAGATATACCTGTAAAGCTTATGTAGGGAGATTTGTTTAATCTCTGTGTAACGGTTTACAACCATCTCTGTGTGAGGGTTTACAACCACTTAAAATCATTTTTCCATCAGTTACTACTAGAGGCTGGATAGCCAACAATGTGTTTGCTTATATAAGTGAAGTCTTCAATCTTTTTTAATAAAGTTTTGATTAACAACTGGATTGCCTTATCTAAGTGATGTTACCAATGGTTACCAATGGGTTTGGATTAACTTTGGTAAGGTTGTCACTGATATCTAGACTATACAAAATACATTTTAATATAAATTTAGGGTTGGGTTTATCTATCCCTTAATTTTAAGATTTACCTTAACACTCTATCATCATTATATATTCTAGGAAGTACTGAAATCCTTGGGTAAGAGCACTTTTAGCCATTTATTTGGTATAGGGTTAATTATACATACAGTATGGAGCTTTTGGGATCCTAATACATTAATGTATAATATATCAATATAGTTTATTGATATTGGCCCTTGTAGCACGCTTATGTTACTTGCAGGCCCCTAAATATGGGATGATGCAGGATTAGGTGCATATTTGTTGGAGCACATAAACAAAAGTGTAAATATGAATATTATGCTAGTGATGTTTGGAAGTATATGCCTTGTATACATATATCAATGTTTGTATTGATATTGTATTGATATCCTTTTGTAGCTCTACTACCTTTTATTTATCTCCTCGAAAGCAGATTTGTAATCTTGGAAACGTGTTAAGAAGTGGTCTCATCCCACTGCAAATATCAGTTTTAAAATGTGAAGATAATCAAATCTTTAAACCTATAAGTACATATAATAGACTATGCAATAGGCCTTGTGAAAATATGAGAATATTTAAATACCTACAAAAGTGAAAATAGGAGAATAATGTGTTTAAATTTTTTAATATTTTAATAGTGCCAAGGGACACATTTTATATGGCAGTGGATTTCAATTAGTATTATTCTAAGTGTGTTTTAATGTATATGGATAAAAACTTAAAGATTTTTTATGTTTTTGTAAATATTTTTATATTGATACCTTTAAAATCCCATTTTCCTAACACATTTTTACTAAGCAAATTGGGGATATGGTACCATCATTGTAATATCAGTCCATTAACCACTTCCCGCCTGGCCTATAGCAGAATGATGGCCGGGCAGTGGTTCTGTTATCCTGACTGGGCGTCATATGACATCCATCAGGATAACATATCGGTGCACGCCCGCGGGGGCACGCAGCGTGATGATTGCTGGTGTGGCGTGTCGGTCTGACACAACCGCATCTCCAATCGTGGTAAGAAGCCTCTGACAGAAGCTTTTTACCAGCACATTGATTATCAACACAGCTCCATCAGATGTGCCCATCAGCTGCCAATCAGTGCCCCTCAATAAAGTCTCTCAGTGCCAAAGTGCCAATCAGTGCCCACCACAGTGCCAATCAGTGCCCATCACAGTGCCCAGCAGTAACACCTGTCAGTACCTGTACCTGTCACCTGTCATTAGTGCTGCCCATCAGTGCCATCTATTAGTGTCCATCAGTGCCATCTGTCAGTGCCAATCAGTGCCGCCTATCAGTGCCAATCAGTGCCACCTATCAGTGCCCATCAGTGCCGCCAGTCAGTGTCCATCAGTGCTGCCTGCCAGTGCCCATCAGTGCCACCTGTCAGTGCCACCTGTCAGTGCCAATCAGTGCCACCTATCAGTGCCCATTAGTGCCGCCAGTCAGTGTCCATCAGTGCTGCCTGCCAGTGCCCATCAGTGCCACCTGTCAGTGCCACCTACCAGTGCACATCAGTGCCGCCTATCAGTGCCCATCAGTGCTGCATATCAGTGCCACCTTTCAGTGCCCATCCATTCTACAAATCAGTGCCTCCTCATCAATGCCACCTTATCAGTGCCACCTTATCAGTGGCAACTCATCAGTGCCACCTCATCAGTGCCCATCAGTGCCACCTCATCAGTGCCTGTCAGTGAAGGAGAAAACAAAATTTTATGACAGAAACTAAGAAAAACTTTTTTTTTCAAAAATTTCTGTCTATTTTAGTTTGTTTAGCAAAAAATAAAATCCCAGAGGGGATCAAATACCACCAAAAGAAAGCTCTATTTGTGGGAAGAAAATTATAAAAATTTTGTTTGGGTACAGTGTTGCATGACTGCGCAATTGTCATTCGAAGTGCGACAGAGCTGAAAGCTGAAAATTGGCCTGGACAGGAAGAGGCGAAAGTGCCTGGTATTGAAGTGGTTAATATATGACTTAAATGAACACAGTTTTGCATTATTTACCATGTTAAACTAGTAAATCAACCCCATGTGTGGAATGCTATATTAACCACTTGCCAACCGGCTCACACCGTTATACATTGGCAGAATGGCACGGGTGCGCAAATCGACGTACCTATACGTCACTCCATCATCAGCGGCTAGCGGGCGCGAGCACCCGCCATGCACCACAGGAGCATGCCCACTGGTCCCACGGACTTGATGTCCGCCGGTGGCCCGCAATTGTGGCACGGAGAGGCAGAACAGGGAGATGCCTATGTAAACAAGGCATTTCCCTGTTCTGCCTGGCAACATGACAGGGATCTACTGCTCCCAGTGATCGGGAGCAGTGATCTCTGTCATCTTCTAGTGAGTCCATCCCCCCTACAGTTAGAACACACTGAGCGAACACAACTAACCCCTTGATCACCTAGTGTTTAACCTCTTCCCTGCCAGTGACATTTACACAGTAATCAGTGCATTTTTATAGCATTGATCGCTGTATCAATGTCAGTGGTCCCAAAATAGTGTCAAAAGTGTCCGATCTGTTCGCCGCAATGTTGTAGTCACAATAAAAATCGCAGATCGCCGCCATTACTAATAAAAAAAAATTATAATAAAAATGCCATAAATCGATCCTCTATTTTGTAAACACAATAACTTTTGTGCAAACCAATCAATATACGCTTATTGTGATTTTTTTTTTACCAAAAATATGTAGACTAATTCATATTGGCCTAAACTGAGGAATAAATTTGTTTTTTTATATATTTTTGAGGGATATTTATTATAGCAAAAATTAAAAAATATTTTTTTCAAAATTGTCGCTCTTTTTTTGTTTATAGCGCAAAAAATAAAAAACCGCAGAGGTGATCAAGTACCACCAAAAGAAAGTTCTATTTGTGGGGAAAAAAGAACGTCAATTTTGTTTGGGTACAATGTGGCATGACCGCGCAATTGTCAGTTAAAGCGATGCAGTGCAGTATCGCAAAAAAGGGCTTGGTCAGGAAGGGGGTAAATCCTTCCGGGGCTGAAGTGGTTAAGTTGCTACTGGAAATTCTGTAAGGAAGATCATTTACAAGGAAAAAAGATTTAGTGCCATAGTGTAACTATAGCAGTCAGAATCAAGAGCAAATATATGTTTCTAAAGAGGAGAAAAAATGCAGCCCCTTGAGATAGAATTTCATATGTCACTATCTGTGATAGAAAATATGTATGTTAAAATGACAGTTACGTCCATAAACTAAAGACACTTTATATGACCTCTACTTACACGCTGCCCCATTTGACAGTACACTTGTTTCAACGAGTCATAATTGACCAGTTACATCAGCAAGGTTCAAACATTTCTTCTTTCCACAGTTTTGCTTGAAAAGCATTTCAGACCTCTGAGCTTTGGCCCACCAGTGTGCCCATACAAAGGAAAAAAAGACTGTACCTTCTCTGATGTTCCACTGCTTATTATAATAAGCCTTGGCTACAGTTTATTAACAAAGTGTCCTGCGTTGTCCCTACAATATAAAGTCTTTATATTTCACATGTCATTCATTCTTTTTAACTAGAGAAGATGAGATATAATATATGGTCTTGAATTGATATACACTAGTAAAAGTGTGATCATTTCTTGAATAGCAGAAATGAAAAAGGTATGTATTATAGTGGACTGTGCTTTGAACTGCAGTAAAAAGAGGCAGCACTTTGTGGCATTCCAGGATGGCACATTTATGAAAACTTTTAGTGGACTGCTGTGGAGACACTGGCTCATGCACCAGAAAGGTTTCTAGGAACACCTGTACACCTGCATATTTATGGAATTATTTTTTTTTTTTTTAATCACAATAAAGTTTATTAACAACTTTTGACAGTACAATAAACAATGCACATTCCGAAGTATTCATTTATACAATACCTTCACAGAATACAAAGTAGAATAATGTTCTTGTACATAGCCAAAGCAGGTTTATAAGACAGATTGAACCTGAGATGTCATTAGTTGTTATATCTCACAGTGTATGCATCCCTAGATATGGTTTAGGAAGATATTCTCATCATATCTCTTCTCCAGTACTTTAAATTAAGCTCACTCCAAGGGTGAAGACAAACTGAGCGGTTGCTAGCCAGCACCCTCAGATCTTATTGAATTGGGTCGGGCTGCCTCTATGCTGATATATCAAGCACTCATATCTCAAAGTTAATCCTATATTGGCTAAACACATCTCTAAAGTTGGGGAGGTTTGAGAGATCCAATGTTGCAAGATCAGCTTCAGAGCTTGGAACAGTGGTCTGGACACCGCCTCTCTGACATATTTGTCCATTAAAACGTCATCCAGTATACCCAATAAGCACAGTTTGGGGTCAAGAGTGACGATTACTTGAAAAATATTGTTGATGGTGTTTACTATGCCAGTCCAAAAAGCGGTGCAACTTTGGGCACCGCCAAAGGAGATGTATCAGGTCCCCATTAGCTCCCTTGCATGTTGCACACAACGGGTCTGGGCGGAATCCAAGAGCAAACAATTTAAGTGGGGTATGATGAACCCGCAATAATATATATAGTTGGGACAGTCTTTGAGTTACATTTAAAGAACAGCTGTGGACCGATTCCAGGGCCTCCGACCACTGATCTCCATCTATATCCCCCACATCCTCCACCCTTTTTTCCATAGCCGTGTTGGGAAAATTTTCCAGGTACTCTGGAAGCAGCATCGCATGGCACCTGGAGATGAACCCTTTAGAGGATGGATTGCAGCATCACATTGAAAAGAGTGGAAAGAATGCTTGCGCTTTACTGGTATGCAGCAATTGAAGGTAGGGGAAGTACATTTTGTTTGACAAACCATATCTGGCTTGCATCTGGGAAAATGGAAGCAACCTGCCATTGCTTAAAATGTGACAGAGGTGAGTATCACCATATGCTCGCCACCGGGCTGCACACTGCAGCTTTGCCAGTTCCAGTTAACTATTGTTATTCCAAATGGGGCTGTGACTAGTAAACCCTGACACTCTTTGTAGTTGTTTTGCTTTGAACCAAATCTTATGTAGTAACCTATACCTGGGGTATCTTTTGTTGGACTTTAAGAAGAGCTGGGCCTCAATGGCTTCTGGGAGAGTCTGAGCCTCTACACAGTGTAGCGCCACAGCTAATGTGGAATCAGTGTGTGTTTCCCCCTCGGCCAATACACCATTCATGCCATTCAGCAGCTGCTGCTGCAGCCGCTGGGCTGTCAGGTTGTACAGCCAAGGGTTCAGGAAAGCTATGCCCCCACTATCCTTGGACCTCTGGAGTTGCTCCAGCCTGACTCTAGCAGGGCCCAATCTCCATAGTAGCGAGCAAAATATGTAATTTACCACTCTAAAAAGGAGTATAACCACAGGTGTATTATGGAGGAAATAGAGCAGCTGGGGCATTAAGATCTTTTTTGCTAAATTAGCTCTACCCACCACTGACAGCAGTAGTTTAGATCACAATTTTATTGTATCCCTAAACCACGACAGCAGGGGAAATATGTTCAAACGGCAATAGTCCACAATATCAGCCGAGACTATGATCCCCAAATATCTGAACTGCCCCACTATAGGCACTAGGCAGAAAGAAGATAACTTGGGGTCAAGAGCTCCATCCAGCCGCAACAGGGCTGTCTTGGTACAGTTAAAGTGGAAATAAACCCATCCATAAAACAGTTTCATTTACGGCATGTGCCGGAAATGTAACACTCCCATTGGTTGTGCTCTCAGCCAAACTGTCAAACCATCCAATGGCTGGTGTCATAATGAATCACATGTGCAGCATCATGGCAGTTGTAGAATAAACAGAGGCAAAGATGGCAGCTTCCTTGGCTGAAAACGATAGGGGGGGTTTACTTTAATAGTCAAGCCTGAATAAGTGCCAAATTCAGTGATTATTTCCATTACCGCCTGCAAAGAGGGGCCTGTGTATCCCATCAAAAGCAGCATGTCAGGGGCGTGGCCGACCATTGATGGCTGAAGAAGCATGCTGCTGAGCTTCGTGCCATCCCGACAATAGCAGGCTTTCTAAAGTCACCGCACACCCGTGATCTCCATGGCAGTGGGGGGGTCTCAACCCCCCGCTGAACCTGTTGAGCTGCAACAAGGCAACATGCAGCGCTATCTACTCCGAATGGAGCTGCTTGATCCCAGGACCCCCAAGGACAAGATGGCACCCGGCCACAACACAGGAAAGATCAAGCCTCCTTCCTCCACTCCAGCACCAGCTCACCCATGCGAGGACAGCATGGATGGACTCCAGGCTCCCAGACAGGAGACTCCAGCCTCCTATATGCAGTCAGTACTGCCACATGACACATGCACAGGGGAATCCCAGGCAGATATGCATCCCTTAACAACAGGGGAGCCCACTAGATCTGAAGCCACAGCTCTCCTCTCTGCCTTTAGGGCAGATTGTGAATCTTGGGCAATCAAAATGGAAGAGTCCCTGCATGTTGAACTAAATGTCCTGAAACAAAAGGTTACAGCTTCAGAGGTGGCTGTGTCAGCTCTGGCTACCACCCAGGACGATCATGAGGCCCACATAGTGGCCCTTGAATCCTCATCTGCGACACACCTCTGTCGCTTGCGTCATCAACAGCTCCGCATAGAGGACAGTGAAAACCGCAGCCGCAGAAACAACATCAGGCTACAAGGCATACCTGAAGCAACATCTGGTGTGGATCTGAAGCCCACTGTCATATCCATCCTCAATAAAGTCTTGGGTAGAGAGACCTCATCACCAATTGAGCTGGATCATGTACACAGAGTGGGGGGGGGGAGTGGTACCCGGGATGGTCACCCTCGAGATGTCCTTTGTCGAGTTCACTATTATACCCTAAAAGAGGAAATAATGTGTAAGGCTTGGAGCTTGGGCCCAGTGAACTTCTATGGATCCTCTATCCATCTGTACCCAGATCGATCTCGCAACATGCTGTACATGCACCATGTGGTGCACCCTCTGCTTGATCTGATACGGCAAGCCAGGGCTTCCTATCTGGGGCTATTCCTTCAGCCTTAAGGTGACTTAAGACGACAGCAGATTCGTATTGTCAGACAGACCAGCTACCTGACTTCTTTCTCTTCCTCGAGCAAGAACAGGTTCATGTTCCGAATTGGCTGGATCCTCTAGATGAGCATTCAAGACAGAGGGGACTTGACCCCTTCCCACAGCGCTGTAGATGTCCTAGGTCTAGATCGGTATCCTCCGGTCCTAGAATATGACGACGTACCACTCCAGAGGATTGACCTCCAGATTCGGGCATTTCCTGATGCTGCTTAGGCTTGTATAGTGCATGCCACGCACATAGCGAACTGGAGTGTCATAGGTCTGATCCCCATTACCGTTGGTCCTGTTCATACTAAAATCGCCCTCTTTGCGGATGACTTGCTAATGTTCGTGACCCAACCGCAAGTATCTCTGCCCTCAATATTACAGGAGTTCTGGAAATTTGGAGAAGTGAGTAACTTCAAAGTTAATCATAGTAAGTCAAAAATCCTCATTATTTCACTTTCAAGGGGGGTCCTACAACAACTTTTGTCCTCCTTTCCCTTCAAGACGGTTTCCACCTTTATTCATTATCTAGGAATTCACATTCCAATGGATGCATCTCGGCTCTTTTCAATTAGCTTTACCCCCCTGCTTCTCAGAACACAAGTGGATCTAACGAACTACGCATCCAAATGGCTTTCTTGGTTGGGTAGGGTGAATGCTTTGAAAATGGATGTTCTCCCTCAGTTCTTATACCTCTTTCAAACCATCACTATCTATATACCCACCTCATTTTTTAGGAAACCCCTTCAGTTTTTCTCCAAATTTATATGGAAGGCGGACCGTCCTAGGATAAGATATCTTACTATGATTCTTCCAAAGGCCCGGGGAGGAGCTGGAGTACCAGATGCTTCTGTATATTACAAGGCAGCGGGACTTACTTGTATCATAGATTGGTTTCATCACCCCTTGTCCAAACCCTGGGTTCAACTGGATAGTCATTTAAACACGATTAATGTCTGTGCTTTGCCGTGGACCCCTACGGCTCAACGTAAAGATGTCGTGCTCTTTACTGCTCTTACTAGTCAGATACTTCAGATGTGGGACCGTTTGGTCTCAACTGGTACTATATCTAAACCACAGGTTCTTATGACTCCCTTCTTTGGGACCCCAGCTTTCTCTCCAGCTGCAAGTGGGAAGATATTCGGACCCTGGAATAAGGAGGACCATAGATGTCTGGCTCAGGTCCTTCTTGTGGACCCATCTTTGAGAACGGACTCTCCTCCCCAGGCAGCTTTGAGGCACCCAACAAAGTGGCTACAGAGAAGCCACGTTGTGTCGAACATCTGTACCTTTTCTTCTTTATCAGATATCCTATCTCACCTAAAGAGCTTCGACGAGATGCTTTTACAAACCGATCTGCCGACGCATGTGGTCTCCCAACTTTACTCCCTGTTACTCAACATTTCTACCACTGACCTTCCACATTACATGCAGAAATGGGAATCAGGCCTACGACACTCTATCTCACCTGCTGATTGGCAAAAGTGCTTCATCCTGACACATAAGATTTTTCTAGCAACTAAGACTCAAGAAAAAGAGTTTAAATTGGTGACAAGATGGTACAGATGCCCTGCGACTATACAACTCTTTAACCCATCTTTGCCAGATGCCTGCTGGTAATATCTGTCCTCTAAAGGTACCGTGCTCCACATTTGGTGGGATTGCCCTCCTATACGGAAATTCTGACAAAGAGTCTTTGACTTACACTGCAGGCTGATGGCGACCTCAATTAAGCCCACACCAGAAGTATCCCTCTTGTCTATGATGCCAGGGCCCCTCAAGTCGATTAAAAAACATATCCTGCGACACTTTCTCACCTCAGCTAGGGCAGTGATTCCTCGTCCTTGGAGATCGACAATGACATAACCATGCTGGAGTGATCCCTCACCCTCTTTACTATTTTCTTTTCCCTAAATACCCTCCTTCCCTCCTTGAATTTAATATCTGAACTTCTGAGTGCGGTCCCATGTGAAGTTTGGTTCCATGAACTTGTTCTATATCTTAAGATACTGAGAGATCCCTACAGAATTCTATCCCTTTTGGATAAGTTCTTGTTAGACCACTTTATATTATAACTCTTCTCATAGTTGGAGCTAGACTTTATGAGGGAATTTGCCAATATGTTACTATTCACTCTTATGTGTGATATGTTACTATAATATGTTTCATTACTACTCCCTCAGGAGTACTAAAAACAAAAAGCTTCAGATTAAATATACTTTGTATATGTTTATTTCACTACACTGTGTAAATTACATTTCTGTACTATACTGTAACGTGGTTACATAGTTACATAGTAGGTAAGGTTGAAAAAAGGCACAAGTCCATCAAGTCCAACCTATGTGTGTGATTATATATCAGTATTACATTGTATATCCATGTATGTTGTGGTCATTCGGGTGCTTATCTAATAATTTTTTTAAACTTTTGATGCTCCCCGTTGAAACTACCACCTGTGGAAGGGAATTCCACATCCTTGCCCCTCTTACAGTAAAGAACCCTCTACGTAGTTTAAGGTTAAACCTCTTTTCTTATAATTTTAATGCGTGGCAACGTGTCTTGTTAAACTCCCTTCCGCAAAAAAGTTTTATCCCTATTGTGGGATCACCGGTACGGTACTTGTAAATTGAAATCATGTCCCCTCTCAAGCGTCTCTTCTCCAGAGAGAATAAGTTCAGTGCTCGCAACCTTTCCTCATAACTAACATCCTCCAGACCCTTTATTAGCTTTGTTGCCCTTCTTTGTACTCGCTCCATTTCCAGTACATCCTTCCTGAGGACTGGTGCCCAGAACTGGACAGCATACTCTAGGTGTGGTAGGACCAGAGTCTTGTAGAGTGGGAGAATTATTGTTTTATCTCTGGAGTTGATCCCCTTTTTAATGCATGCCAATATTCTGTTTGCTTTGTTAGCAGCAGCTTGGCATTGCATGCTATTGCTGAGCTATCATCTACTAGGACCCCAGGTCCTTTTCCATCCTAGATTCCCCCAGAGGTTCTCCCCCCAGTGTATAGATTGCATTCAGTTTTTGCCACCCTAATGCATTATTTTACATTTTTCTACATTAAACTTCATTTGCCATGTAGTTGCCCACCCCATTAATTTGTTCAGATCATTATGCAAGGTTTCCACATCCTGCAGAGAAGTTATTGCCCTGCTTAGCTTAATATTGTCTGTAAATACAGAGATTGATCTGTTTACCCCTTCCTCCAGGTCGTTTATGAACAAATTAAATAGGATTGGTCCCAGCACAGAACCCTGCGGGACCCCACTACCCACCCCTGACCATCCCAAGTACTCCCCATTTATCACCACCCTCTGAACTCGCCCTTGTAGCCCTTTTTCCAACTAGGTACTCACCTTATGGTCCATGCCAACAGACCTTATTTTGTACAGTAAAAGTTTATGGGGAACTGTGTCAAATGCTTTTGCAAAATCCAGATACACCACGTCTACGGACCTTCCTTTATCTAGATGGCAACTCACCTCCCCATAGAAGGTTAATAGATAGGTTTGGCAAGAACGATTCTTCATGAATCCATGCTGATTACTGCTAATGATGCCGTTCTCATTACTAAAATCATCAAAGTTGGTTTGATGATTACTAAAATCATCAAAATTTTTAAATATTGGTGCTACATTGGCCTTTCTCCAATCTGGTACCATTCCAGTCAGTAGACTGTCAGTGAAAATTAGGAACAATGGTCTGGCAATTACTGGACTGAATTCCCTAAGTACCCTCAAGTACAAGCCATCTGGTCCCGGTGATTTATTAATGTTACGTTTCCCAAGTCTAATTTTAATTCTGTCCTCTGTTAACCATGGAGGTGCTTCCTGTGATGTGTCATGAGGATAAACACTGCAGTTTTGGTTACTGAAGCCCCCCGATTCGCTCATGAAGACTGAGGAGAAGAATAAATTCAATACCTTCACCATCTCCCCAGCCTTTGTAACCAGATGACCATCTTCATTCTTTATGGGGCCAATATGGTCTGTCCTCCCTTTTTTACTGTTTACATATATGCACCCTTACATGACTTGTTGCATTCCTTATAAAGTCTGAATGCTGATGACGATCCCTCAACCTTGTATTTTTTGAAGGCCTTCTTTGCTTTTATATGCATTTTTACATTGGAATTAAGCCATCCAGGACTTTTGTTCCTTTTTTAAATGTATTACCCAATGGGATGCATTGGCTAATGCCCTTATTTAATATGCTCCTAAATCAAACCCATCTCTCCTCCGTGCTCTTTGTTCCTAAGATTTTATCCCAATTTATGCCTTCTAGCAAGGTTCGTAGTTTAGGGAAGTTGGCTCTTTTGAAATTCAATGTCTTTGTATTCCCCTTATGTTTCCTATTTGTGTGATTTATACTGAAGCCAATTGACCTGTGATCGCTGTTTCCTAAATTGCCAGGTATTTCCACATCCGTGATCAGGTCTGTATTGTTTGTAATCAGTAGATACAGTAACGCTTTATTTCTATTTGGTGCTACCATCTGAACCATGAAATTGTCCTGCAAGACATTTAGGAACTAGCGAGCCTTAGACAAATGCGTGGTTCCCTTCGCCCAGTCTATGTCTGGATAATTAAAATCCCCCATTATGATAACATTTCCCATCCTTGCTGCTAATCCAAATTGTGATAGGAAATCTGTCTCCCCTTCCTCCTTCAGGTTAGGGGACCTATAGCATACTCCCAGTATTATTTTGCCCTTAGCTTCATCTCTTTGGAGCTCCTCCCATAAGGATTCCACCTCCTCCCTAGCTCCCTGGTTAATACATTTGTTCTTCTCTCAACTTTCAATAAAATAAGATTAAAAAGAATAGCAGCATGTTGTCTGCATACAGCATGTTCTTTCCATGGAGTGCACCATATTTAACCACTTCAATACATGGCACTCTCATCCCCTTCCTGCCCAAGCCAATTTTCATCTTTCAGCACTGTCACACTTTGAATAAGAATTGCGCAGTTATGCAACACTGTACTCAAACTAAATTTTTATCATTTTCTTCCCACAAATAGAGCTTTGTTTTGGTGGTATTTGATCACCACTGTTTTTTTTTGCTAAACAAATTAATAAAGACTGAAATTTTTGAAAAAAAAAATTTTTTTTGCTTCTGTTATAAAATGTTGTTTCCTCCTTCACTGACGGGCACTGATGAGGCTGCGCCAATGAGCACTGATGAAGCGGCACTAATAGGCCCTGATGAAGGGGCACTGATAAGGTGGCACTGATGGGCACTGATGAGGAGGCACTAAGACAAACAGCACTGATGGGCACTGATATGCGGCACTGATGGGCACTGATAGGCGGCACTGATAGGCAGCACTGATGAGGAGGCACTGACAGTCATTACTGATGGGCACTGATTGGCATCTGTGATGGGCACTGGCAGGTGCTGCACTGATAATCAATGTGCTGATTAGGAGAGCCGCCGATCGGCTCTCCCTGTTAGCATGAACCGAGGAAAGCCGATTACTGACACTTCCTGGTTACCACTGTGATCATTTATGATTGGTCACAGCTGATCACGTGGTTAAGAGCCTACGTCATAGGCTCTTTACCACAGTCTGAGATGTGGTGTGTTGGAGCGATACACAGCACCACTGATCTCCGTGCTGTGCGCCCAAGCGGCTTATCCTGCTGGACGCCATATGATGCCCAGTCAGGATAAGAGATCCAAATTGCACTCTCGACCCTCCGTTATCAGCTGGTGTTTATTTATATAAAGTCGTCTGAGGTTGACAGCAGTGGATTTGTTAGGCATGCCTCCGAGCCAGTACTTTAGCCAAAATTTATATGTCAGCTTTTAACAAGGAATTAGGTCTATAGGAATTAGGCTCCATAGCTGGCTTATCAGGCTTCAAAAGCAAAATAATACTAGCCCCGTTCATGGAAAGTGGTAACCATCCATGCTCATGGGCCTGGTTGAACATTTTCAACAGCTTAGGTAAAAGGATATCAGTGTATTGTCGGAATACCTCCATTGGCAGCCCATCATCCCCAGGTGCTTTGGAGTTTGGAAAAGCGCTGGTCGCCTCCTCGATCTCCTCTAATGTAAGAGTAGCATCCAGACTTGCTCTGTGAATGTCTGATAGTGTGGGTATATTGATAGACTGTAAATAACTTGATAGGGCCTCTGGGGTATAGGAGACCTTAGAGGCTTAGAGACCCGAGTAGAATTTCACTAGTTCTGCCATAACCGTTTCCGGGAAATTGGCATAGCCCCCTGTAAGAGGCTTTAGGGCACCAAACACCGCCGCTGGGCGTACATTAACTATTTTTGCAAGCAGAAGACCAGTCTGTTCCCCCCTTCATAAAAGGTTACCTTGGAAAACAATATATATTTTTTTGGGCTTTGGAGTTAATCAGTTGTTTCAGGACATACTGTGCAGCGAGCCTAGCTAACCGGGCCTCATCTGTGGGTTGTGAAATATGCATCTTTTCCCTTTTCTGGACATGCTGAGTGAGACGTTTTTCCTGCCTTTTAGATTCTGTCTTTATATTATTCACGGCGAATATGAAGACTCCACGTATATAGCATTTAAAAGTGTCCCTCTTCAGTAGGTTATCAGTATAGAGCATTGATGGCAAACCTTGGCACCCCAGATGTTTTGGAACTAAATTTCCCATGATGCTCATGCACTCTGCAGTGTAGGTGAGCATCATGAGAAATGTAGTTCCAAAACATCTGGGGTGCCAAGGTTCGCCATCACTGGTATAGAGCGTGTTATCCTCAAAGAAACCACCCATGTTCTGTCCAATCCCAGCACTCTCAGGTATCAGTTTCAGCCAAAAAGCATTTAGACGCCATGGAGCTCTAGGAAGGGTCAGGATAGGTCTAGCTGTAATCCAGTATATAAAAAAGGCGAGTGGTTGGACACCCATCTAGGAGCATTCTGTATTTTCAAGACCAGCCCAATCAATCGAGCTGACTCGAGACAAAGATCTATACGGGACAGTGACCCATATGTCTAATGCCCCATACACACGGTCGGACTTTGTTCGGACATTCCGACAACAAAATCCTAGGATTTTTTCAGACGGATGTTGGCTCAAACTTGTTTTGCGTACACACGGTCGCACAAAGTTGTCGGAATTTCCGATCGCCAACAACGTGGTGACGTCAAGCACGTATGACGAGACTAGAAAAGGCCAGTTCAGAACCAAGCGCGGCACCCTTTGGGCTCCTTTTGCTAATCTCGTGTTAGTAAAAGTTTGGTGAGAGACGATTCGCGCTTTTTCAGACTCGTGGCTTTCAGATCGTTTTCTGCGGTTCAGTTTGTGCTTGTGGGTTTGTATCTGCTCTTCAGTGCGTGCAAGCAAGTTCCGTGTGACTTTAAGTAGTCATTGTGTTCTTGTTCGTTCGTTACTGTTTTTCAGGTCGCTCTTCACAGGCCTTGCTGTTCTTCAGTGCGTTCTGTTACTTCATTCTGAGCAGCCGACCGTTTTCTAGCCATGTTGCGTATACGTACTCCTCGTAGAGTTCGTGCTGTGCGGGGGCTTGGTGTTGGGGTCCTGACCTTGACACAAGTCCAGTCCATGAACAGGGTGGGGAGGAGTTCATGGACCAAGAATTGGTTGCTTCAGCGTGACCAGTTCTCTCATATGCCTTTGCTCCGTGAGATCCGTGAGAATAATCCTGATGATTTCAGGAACTTTCTCAGGATGACGGACCACGTGTTTCACCGTCTGCTGGCTTTGCTGACCCCTTATATTAGCAGGCAGGATACCTGCATGAGGCAAGCCATCACTCCGGAGCAGAGGCTGGTCGCTACCCTGCGGTTTTTGGCCACAGGGAGAAGTCTGCAGGACTTGAAGTTCTCGACAGGCATCTCCCCCCAGGCTCTGGGGATCATAATCCCAGAGACCTGTTCTGCCATTATACAGAAGGAGTATATGAAGGTAAGATTTTTTTATCCTTTAATCTCACATTTTTTTGTATTTAATGATTGATAATATATTGTATTTCTTCATTCCCTAATTACCATGATTGGAATATGCTGTGAATGTCCCCTTTGTCCTTTGCATGCTGGATTTTTATGTAATTAATTTTTTAGTCCTTCATACAGATTGGCCTTCAATAATCTCCCCAGCATGTTCTCCTGCCCCTATATTCACCTCATGTAGTTACTTAACAATGTATTTTATCAGCTCTATAGTAGTGCTTTACCCCAAACACCCCCTAAAATGTTTAGAAATGTGATTTGTGCTTTAAATTCAGGCAGAGACTTTTTTTTGTGGTGTCCCCAAATCATTTTTATTAACCCTCCCTCCCCCCAACTGCTAAGTCAGCTGATCCCAATTCTCTATTTATCCTCAATCATCTATCTGCTGACTTTGCCAAACCCATACACACTATACCCATCTCTTTTGTGCTCCGATTTATGGATGAATTACCCAAAGCATGTAGTGCAAGGGCCTGCCTGTATACTTTCAAATGGTACTGTTTAAAGTTTTTATATCCTATTATTATCTTGACAGGTAATAGCAGAATGTCCAAATGTCCTCAAATGTGTATTTATATCTTTGTATTATGACACTTCTTACCTGTCCAGTGGGCTGCCAATAGTGTAACTAAGGAGGGGCTGTTCCAAGTAATACCCTGTATTTAGGCATTCATCTCTCAATGAAGTGGAGAGGGTTACCTGTCCAAGATTTCCCCACCCCCATAATGTTAGAAATGGCCCATGAGGGGGGGGGGGATATGATAGGTGTACCTTATACTTTGGTGTTGTTAAATTCCCGTTAATAAATGCTATCTGGAGGCTGGCCAAGAATGTTTGTGTCTAATCTGCTTGCCATGTTTATGTGCAAAAATATAAATTTATTTTTGTTTTCCTCAACAGTTTCCTTCCACGCCACAGGAATGGCAGACTGTGGCCTCCCACTTTGCCCAGCGGTGGGACTTTCCTAACTGCGTAGGGGCAATTGATGGGAAACACGTCCACATCGTCCCACCACCCAACTCGGGGTCGTACTATTTCAACTATAAGGCGTTCAATAGTATTGTGATGTTGGCGGTGGTGTTGGCTAATTACGACTTCTTGTATGTGGACGTGGGGAAGAATGGCCGGATGTCCGATGGTGGAGTCATCGCCCAGACGGAGTTCTACAGGCGTCTCCAGAATGGCAGCTTGGACTTGCCACCTCCAGAGGACAATGTGGAAGGACTCCCATTCGTCTTCGTTGCTGATGAAGCGTTTGCGCTGGGGGACCATCTTATGCGGCCATTCCCTATGAGGACCCTCACCCCGGAACAGAGGGTTTTTAATTACCGGCTGGCCAGAGCCAGAAGAGTGGTGGAGAACACATTTGGAATCATGGCCAGCCGGTTCCGCCTATTTCTGACACCCATCCATATGGCGGAGTATAAACTTAATCATATAATCCTGGCGTGCTGTATTCTACATAACTTTTTACTCAAACATTCGGCCAACTATGCTGGCTCAGTTTGGCCTGAGGCCAGAATGATACATGAAACAACACTGACGGCGCTTGAAAGGGTTCGTCCTGGCTTGCCCTCCCTGAGTGTCCGTGATGTCCGGTTACGATACCTGGAGTTCTTTGCGGGTAGGGGGGCCATCAATATGCCAGCAAATTTGTGAAGCCTTTATCAAATAAAAAACCAAAAAAAAAGAAAATCTTTGTGGACATTTACTGCTTGTGTTTGTTTTAGCTGACCCTGACAGAAATGTGTTGAGTCCAGAAAATGGTGTGATTGTGTAACCTTATACAAAGCACTGTTGGGTGTTATTTACTAAAGGCAAAGACACTTTGCACTACAAGTGCACTGAAACTGCACTTGTAGTACAAAGAGGATTTGCCCTTAGGAAATAACCCCCATTTTCACAGAAAACACCAATTACATCACCAACAAAGTGTTTTAGCGTTGACACAATAATCCACACATTCTTGCTTAACAATCTCTTTAATACCTGCACAATCACATGTGCATTTAGAAAAGGTTTTTCTAACAAACCAACATGTTTGTTGTATAACAATTTTTGGGGTAGCATTATAAAACAGATAAATGTCCATTTAAGATAAAACAGGCATGTGTAAAAACAACAAGAAAGACACAAATCTTGAACTTACAAAGTTCACATTTGGTAGAACTTGAAGGCAATATCAGACATCAGTATTTAGGAAGTGTGTTTGAAATTGCGTTCAGATGGGGTGAAGTCACCCCAGGAAAAGACAAATTTGGAAGATGCACACAAATTTCCCAATGTCAACATGTGCTAGCTGCCATCACGGGGGATCAAGGGACGTGTTTTGGGGGAGAAACCCCTTCCTCTCAGCTACTTTATTATTGAAGAAGGGGTTGCACCCCCAAAACGCGTCCATTGATCTCCCGTGATGGCAGATAGAACATGTTGGCACACTGTGTGCATCCTCTAAAAATTTGTGAATCAGTACTGCTTGGATCTTGAAGAAGGGGACATACCCCGAAAGCTTGTCCTGAAAAATTGTATGTTAGTGCAAATAAAAAAAGTATCACGGACAGTACTCAATTTTCTCTGTCACAATTGCACTAATACGGCTACAACAAATCAAGTATGCATCCTCCAAATTAGGCTTTTCTACAAATCTTTAAAACATTTTGAACATTGGAGCACACAAAAAAACAAAGGGATTGGGAGGGGTTTTAAACTCGCCCCAAAACATCAATGATGTTTTTATTTTTTAGAATAACATCATTGATGTTTTTCTTGAGGTTTTCCAATTGTAAATTACACCCCATGATCTCCCCGATCAGGATCTGGGCACTTTCTGATGTGAAAGGATCTGGATCCACAACATCACGATCACCTAAAAAGAGAGAAACCCAAAAAAAAAAGTATCACAAATATGCCGGCATCCATCTCTTACCTGAGCCTGTGGTCGCAGACACTCACCTATTGTGGTGACTAGTTCCACCACGTCTTCTTCCTCCTCCTGCACTTCTTGGGTTGGGGGTATTTCCCCTTTTTCCAGAGGTGGGGGGTCTCTGGTCTCCTCGGATGAAGGGTGTCCTCCGAGTCTTTTCTCCCCTATGTAAAACAAAAATGCTATACTTAGCACACAGTGATTTGATGGCAGAACTATAAATAGGAAACATTGCTTGGAAGTGGGGTACAATTGTCTATTTTGGCAGAGTTCCAAAATGTAGCATTTTCAGTGTCCTTTGACAAGCTTCAATACTTTACCTGTTTGGTACAAGCTTCACAGATGTAGCCCCCCCTATAGTATACACTGGAGCACCTGTGTGGCCCCCTAATAAAAATGGTGTTCTTGTGTCCCACACTAGTGCTCCAGTGTCCAAATGTGAAAACAGCTGCTGAGTGTCCTCTCCTTACACAGAATCTAGTTTGCATTTCATTCTAGTAACAAAGCCATCTACACCACCAAAATAGTTTCTCACAAGTAGGGCGTAAAAATTGTGGCCAAAGGCATATGGCCTAAACAATGGTGTTTTATAGGCCGAAAGAAAAATGTTTGATACGAACGAATAATGTACCCAAGAACATGAAATTTGCCATTTAAATATGTACACTTGTAAGAAAAGCACATGGAGCAGCATGAACGTAAGAAACATAAAGAATAGGAACACAGGACAACTACTTACTTTTTTGCAGCACTCTCCGGATCTTTCTGTACTGCTCATGTTCTCGTAATTTCAGGTCCGACCACCGTTTCCTGAGCTGATCTTTCGATTGTCATACCCCGAATTTCCGGTGCAGACTCTTGACCACTTTCACAATTATCTTGGCCTTTCTGACACTGGGGTTGGGGTAAGGCCCATACTTTCCATCATAGTCGGCCTTCTTCAGGATGTCCACCATCTCCAACATCTCCCCAAAGGACATATTTGAGGCCTTAAATCTCCTTCTGGATCGTGACGTTTCAGGCTCCGGGCTTTCCTCCTCCTCGTTGCTATAATTAGCACACACCTGCTGTGTATCTGCCATGTGCTCTTCCCCCACTGCGCAGAACGAAAAGGGGCGGGGAATAGACTAGAAAGAACGTCAGGGGCGGGCGGAGTTACATGCATGCGCAGTGTGTATAAAACGTAACACGCGTGCGTAGTATGTACGATCTGTGAGCGGAGGAAGGAGTATCGGAGGCGCCGATCATGAGAACGAAGGTAAGATCTAAACTTGGGCCTATACTGCTTCTAGATTGAGGCCTATATTGTAACAAGATTAGGAGAGTTTTGCCTGACATTAGGGTTTGTCTTGTGTTGTGTCTTGCAGAGAAAATGGATGGCTTCAATTACCACAATTTCCTCCTCCTGTTCATAGACAAATACAGGAAGCTGCCCTGTCTGTGGCAGGTGAGACATCCTCATTATAATCATAAACAAAAGAGGCAGGCAGCGCTGTAGAAACTGCTGGAGTTGGTGAAGCCGGTGGTCCCCACAGCAACCATCCCCTATTTAAAAAACAAAATTGGTGGCCTGAGGAGCACTTATCTTAGGGAGCGCAAGAAGGTCACAGGTTCCCAAAGGTCCGGAGCTGCAGCAGATGACGTTTATGTCCCTAGGCTGTGGTACTATGAGAGACTGCGATTTCTGTCAGACCACACTGAAGTCAGGGAATCCCTCTCAACCATTCCTTCCACTCTTCCTTCCACCCCAGCTGAGGCTTCCGATGTCCAACCTGGGCCTTCCAGCCAGGAAGAAGTGGAGGAGCCCAGCTGGAGTCAGGTATAGCATTCCTCTACAGATTTATGGACAATAAAGAAATGATGTTTCCTAGATGCTATTATTGATCACTAATTGCTGATTGAAAAAAGTGTTTTACATATCAATAGACAGTAGTGGGCAAAAATAATTGGGACAAGAATGAAAAATGCTGGGCTCAGAAGGATAGTCTGTTATATTTGATAACATTCAATTTGCAACAGTCAGGAGGTGAAAATTGTGTGTGATTGATGAATAAAAAACTAAAACTATGTCCCTTTTTCATACACAGGAAGACCTCAGCCAGGAGGAGGTTGTGGAATGTGGCAGTCAGGAGGAGGCTGGGATTGGTGGCAGCCAGGAGGAGGCGGGGCTAAGTGTCAGCCAAGAGAAGCCTGGGACCAGTCGCAGCCTGACTGAATCGCAGGTTCCTCCCCTCCGCCTTCCATATAAAAGAGCGAGGAAGCCAACTCCCATGCAGGATTCAGCGCTCAGGCTCATTCAGGAGGCTTCTGCGTCCCTCCAAGCCTTACCCACTCCTGAAGAGGCCTTTGCCTGCATGGCTGCCACCAAACTGCAGGGCATGCAGGAGGGTCAACGCCTCCCGTGTGAGCAACTTATTTATAAAGTCCTAACTAAGGGGGTGAGTGGGGAACTAACACCCACGACAGACGTGATTGAGTTGGACCATCCTCCTCCTCCTCTTTCTCCTGCTGCCACAACTCCACCACCAGAGCCACCACGTGGAAGGAAGCGTGGAAGGAAGACCAGAGAGTGATGACCCTGGGTTCAGTCTGGTCTGACTAAAGCTGCAGTCTCTCGTATGACCACAGCCTGGGGACACAGCCTGGGGACACAGATGTCATCTGCTGCTTTACAGATCTCTGGGACTTCTGGACCAGACTGCACTCCCTTAGATAAGGACTCCTCAGGCCACCAATTTTTGAAAATAATTGATGTCTGCCCTGGGGGTCCAAGGCTTCGCCAATTTCTGCAGTTTCTCCAGCGTTGCCTCCCTCTTTGTTTAGTTGTGAGCCCTTAATAAAAGTTTTCTTTTGGAAAATTATACTCTCCTATGTGTGTTTTCATCCAAAAAGGACAGTTTGTTGGTGACGATTCAGGTACATTTCTAACATAAAATGTGAAATTAACAAGGGACAACAACACCAAACAATCTCCTACAGATTAAATAGAACACCATATCAATGGTGTTGTGGTAACTTGACACAAAAAACACACACAAAAATTTTCAGGAGTACAAATAAAAATCACAAAAACAAAAAATAAGCCTTGAAAAAAATACAAACCAAAAAAAAAATAATCGGCCTTAAAAAAAAAAAAACACAACACCAAAATAATGATGTCAGATGTGACAAATCAAAATATATTGAGGGAATCCCGATAAATAGTAAAGAAATAAGTTTGTGAGAAGTCTGTGTGAATATGAGCAGCAAAAATACTTAATTCTTATCACATTATAAAGAAGAAGAGAGTGCGCTGTATTAAACCATTTTTAACATTGCAGCGTGACGAAAGTGCTGTATCCATTGTGAACGCTAATTTTACCAGACCGAGCTGTTCTGTGTCGGAATTTCTTCTGAGCATGCGTGGCACTTTGTGCGTCGGAACAGGCCACACACGGTTGGAATTGACGCGATCGGATTTTGTTGTCGGAAAATTTTATATCCTGCTCTAAAACTTTGTGTGTCGGAAAATCCGATGGAAAATGTCCGATGGAGCCCACACACGGTCGGTATTTAGGACATTGTTAAAATCACCCAGGACAAACACTGGAATATCAGGCTTATCTAAAGTGAAGACTAGACATGTGCACACTGAAATATTTCGTTTCGGAATTTAATTTTCGTCCGAAAAATAAATTTATTTAGTTACTCCCGAAATTCATTTTTATTTATTTTGTTTTTCGTTAATAATTGCATTAGTCCAAAAATCCAAATTAACCACTTGAGCCCCGGACCATTATGCTGCCTAAGGACCAGAGGTCTTTTTCCAATTTGGCACTGCGTCGCTTTAACTGCTAATTGCGCGGTCATGCAATGCTGTACCCAAACGAAATTTGCGTCCTTTTCTTCCCACAAATAGATCTTTCTTTTGATGGTATTTGATCACCTCTGCAGTTTTTATTTTTTGCGCTATAAATGGAAAAAGACAGAAAATTTTGAAAAAAAATGATATTTTCTACTTTTTGTTATAAAAAAATCCAATAAACTAAATTTTAGTCATACATTTAGGCCAAAATGTATTCGGCCACATGTCTTTGGTAAAAAAAATGTCAATAAGCGTATATTTATTGGTTTGCGCAAAAGTTATAGCGTCTACAAACTAGGGTACATTTTCTGTAATTTACACAGCTTTTAGTTTATGACTGCCTATGTCATTTCTTGAGGTGCTAAAATGGCAGGGCAGTACAAAACCCCCCCAAATGACCCCATTTTGGAAAGTAGACACCCCAAGGAAATTGCTGAGAGGCATGTTGAACCCATTGAATATTTATTTTTTTTGTCCCAAGTGATTGAATAATGACAAAAAAAAAAAAATATTTACAAAAAGTTGTCACTAAATGATATATTGCTCACACAGGCCATGGGCCTATGTGGAATTGCACCCCAAAATACATTCAACTGCTTCTCCTGAGTATGGGGATACCACATGTGTGGGACTTTTTGGGAGCTTAGCCGCATACGGGGCCCCGAAAACCAAGCACCGCCTTCAGGATTTCTAAGGGTGTAAATTTTTGATTTCACTCTTCACTGCCTATCACAGTTTCGGAAGCCATGGAATGCCCAGGTGGCACAAAACCCCCCCAAATGACCCCATTTTGGAAAGTAGACACCCCAAGCTATTTGCTGAGAGGCATATTGAGTCCATGGAATATTTTATATTTTGACACAAGTTGCGGGAAAGTGACACTTTTTTTTTTTTTTTTTTTTGCACAAAGTTGTCACTAAATGATATATTGCTCACACAGGCCATGGGCATATGTGGAATTGCACCCCAAAATACATTTAGCTGCTTCTCCTGAGTATGGGGATACCACATGTGTGGGACTTTTTGGGAGCCTAGCCGCGTACGGGGCCCCGAAATCCAATCACCGCCTTCAGGATTTCTAAGGGTGAAAATTTTTGATTTCACTCTTCACTGCCTATCACAGTTTCGGAGGCCATGGAATGCCCAGGTGGCACAAAACCCCCCCAAATGACCCCATTTTGGAAAGTAGACACCCCAAGCTATTTGCTGAGAGGCATGGTGAGTATTTTGCAGCTCTCATTTGTTTTTGAAAATGAAGAAAGACAAGAAAAAACATTTTTTTTTTCTTTTTTCAATTTTCAAAACTTTGTGACAAAAAGTGAGGTCTGCAAAATACTCACTATACCTCTCAGCAAATAGCTTTGGGTGTCTACTTTCCAAAATGGGGTCATTTGGGGGGGTTTTGTGCCACCTGGGCTTTCCATGGCCTCCGAAACTGTGATAGGCAGTGAAGAGTGAAATCAAAAATTCACGCCCTTAGAAAGCCTGAAGACGGTGCTTGGTTTTCGGGGTCCCGTACGCGGCTAGGCTCCCAAAAAGTCTCACACATGTGGTATCCCCGTACTCAGGAGAAGCAGCAGAATGTATTTTGGGGTGTAATTTCACATATTCCCATGGCATGTTTGAGCAATATATCATTTAGTGACAACTTTGTGCAAAAAAAAAAAAAAAAAAAAAGTTTGTCTCTTTCCCGCAACTTGTGTCGCAATATAAAATATTCCATGGACTCGACATGACTCTCAGCAAATAGCTTGGGGTGTCTACTTTCCAAAATGGGGTCATTTGGGGGGGTTTTGAACTGTCCTGGCATTTTATGCACAACATTTAGAAGCTTATGTCACACATCACTCACTCTTCTAACCACTTGAAGACAAAGCCCTTTCTGACACTCATTGTTTACATGAAAAAGTTATTTTTTTTTGCAAAAAAATTACTTTGAACCCCCAAACATTATATATTTTTTTAAAGCAAATGCCCTACAGATTAAAATGGTGGGTGTTTCATTTTTTTTTTCACACAGTATTTGCGCAGCGATTTTTCAAACGCATTTTTTGGGGAAAAAACACACTTTTTTAAATTTTAATGCACTAAAACACACTATATTGCCCAAATGTTTGATGAAATAAAAAAGATGATCTTAGGCCGAGTACATGGATACCAAACATGACATGCTTTAAAATTGCGCACAAACGTGCAGTGGCAACAAAATAAATACATTTTTAAAAGCCTTTAAAAGCCTTTACAGGTTACCACTTTAGATTTACAGAGGAGGTTTACTGCAAAAATTACTGCTCTCGATCTGACCTTCACGGCGATACCTCACATGCATGGTGCAATTGCTGTTTAGGTTTGATGACAGACCGCCGCTTGCGTTCGCCTTAGCGCGAGAGCAGGGGGCGACAGGGGTGCTTTTTTTTTTTTTTTTTTTTTTTTTCTTTATTATTTTTTTGCTTTTTTATCTTATTTTTAAACTGTTCCTTTCATTTTTTTTATTTTTTTTTTTTATCATTTTTATTGTTATCTCGGGGAATGTAAATATCCCCTATGATAGCAATAGGTAGTGACAGGTACTCTTTTTTGAAAAAATTGGGGTCTATTAGACCCTAGATCTCTCCTCTGCCCTCAAAGCATCTGACGACACCAAGATCGGTGTGATAAAATGCTTCCCCAATTTCCCAATGGCGCTATTTACATCAGGCGAAATCTAAGTCATAAAATGCTCGTAGCTTCCGGTTTCTTAGGCCATAGAGATGTTTGGAGCCACTCTGGTCTCTGATCAGCTCAATGGTCAGCTGGCTGAATCACCGGCTGCATTCTCAGGTTCCCTGTCGAGACAGGAGAGCCAGAGAAAAACACGGAAGACGGTGGGGGGGGGGGCATTCCCTCCCACGGCTTGTAAAAGCAGTCTAGAGGCTAATTAGCCACTAGGATTGCTTTTACATGAAAGCCGACCGCTGGGTGAAAAGAATGATACCAAGATGATACCTAAACCTGCAGGCATCATTCTGGTATAACCATTCAAAGTCGTGAATGGCGTACCTGAAGACAAAAAAATGGTTAACAATAAAGCACAGTAAACGGTAAAGTATAAAAAATTGCATACCTGAAAAGCAAACATGATAAAACATAATAACAATAAAACATTGCAGAATAGAATACAGTAAAAAAGAGCAGAACAATAGAGAGAGAGAATAGAGAGAGAGAGAACAATGAAACGACAACTATTTTTTTTTTATTTTATATATTTTTTTTTTTTTTACACTTTTTTTGTAACTAACTTTTATAACGGTAACCGGTTCCAGGTTCGAGTCTCTCAAAATGCGATGGCATCTTGGGAGACCCTGTGAAAGTGTGCCTAGTCTGTACAATGCTGTACCCTACGCTAATACTCAACTAATGAATGGTAGCGTTCAAAACATTCACCGATGCAAAGACCAGGATTGTCAGGACAGGAGAGACAATAATAGCGGGTGTCACGCCTATATCCGCGCTTGCTGCAGACACAACATCTTTTTTGGGGGGGGTTCGTTGGGTAGGGGTACTCGGGAGGACATAAAGAAAATGCCTCTCATGCAGCCGACTGCATTTGGTTGGGGATGTGAATGGGGGAAGTACGGGCGCTGCAGAGGCGGTGGGTTCCCAATTAGGATTGGCGAATGCAGCAGGAAGGGCACTATGGGCACGACGGGCCTGTGTTTGTCTTCTTGGTGGCAGCGCAACACTACTTGTGCTTGCCACCTCACCAGCTTGAACTGCACTTATGGGACTCGCCACGTCACCAAGTGTTACTGCAGTGCTGGTTTGACTACAACCGGGGTGTACTAGGCCGCTGGCGCTTGCCAGTTCAATAAAAAGCTACCAAAAAAACTGTTAGCGATCGCAGGGCTCAGGCCTGACTCTGCGAACGCTGCAGTTATGTGTAAGTGACAGTGATCGATCGATACTGCACTTGGGTGGGCTGGGCCGGGCGGAGGGGCAAAATGCAGGTGCTAGCAGGTATCTGGGCTGATCCCGCTAACACTGCGTTTTTGGGAACCCTAAACTGCTGGGGACGCCAGTATAGATCTGATCAGATCAGATATTGATCCGTTCAGATACTATACCACTAAGGGAGGCGTATGCTGCGTGCGTGGGTGTTAGCGGTACTGGCGCTAATCTGACGTTGCTTGGGGCTGGTGCTTGCCAGTTCACCAAAATACTACCAAAAAAACTGTTAGCGATCGCAGGGATCAGGCCTGACTCTGCGAACGCTGCAGTTATGCATTTAGTGTTTTGTAAGTGTCAGTGATCGATCGATACTGCACTTGGGTGGGCTGGGCTGGGCCGGGCGGAGGGGCAAAACGCAGGTGCTAGCAGGTATCTGGGCTGATCCCGCTAACACTGCGTTTTTGGGAACCTTAAACTGCTGGGGACGCTAGTATAGATCTGATCGGACCAGATATTGATCCGTTCAGATACTATACCACTAAGGGAGCTGTACGGTGCGTGCGTGGGTGTTAGCGCTACTGGCGCTAACCTGACGCTGCCTGGGGCTGGTGCTTGCCAGTTCACCAAAATGCTACCAAAAAAACTGTTAACGATCGCAGGGATCAGGCCTGACTCTGCGAACGCTGCAGTTATGCGTTTAGTGCCTTGTAAGTGACAGTGATCGATTGATACTGCACTTGGGTGGGCTGGGCGGAGGGGCAAAACGCAGGTGCTAGCAGGTATCTGGGCTGATCCCGCTAACACTGCGTTTTTGGGAACCCTAAACTGCTGGGGACGCTAGTACAGATCTGATCGGATCAGATATTGATCCGATCAGATACTATACCACTAAGGGAGGCGTATGCTGCGTGCGTGGGTGTTAGCGGTACTGGCGCTAATCTGACGCTGCCTGGGGCGATGCATATCACCGCCGGGCGATCAGGGGGCTAAACCTTTATTCGGTAATAAACGGCGGGTGCCCTGACACTATAAAAAATAAACAAACTAACCAGCGTCACCCGTAACAGTTATACGGTGATCAGTGGTGAAAGGGTTAACTAGGGGGCCATCAAGGGGTTAAAACATTTATTAGGTAGTATATGGGGGTCCCTGTCGCTATAAAACGCCGACGGCGAACCTAAATATTTAGGTCCCTAACTAGCGTCACCAGCGACACTAATACAGCGATCAGAAAAATGATCGCTTAGCGAAACTGGTGACAGGGGGTGATCAAGGGGTTAAAACTTTATTAGGGAGGGTTAGGGGGGTATCCTAGACCTACAGGGGGCTAATACTAACTGTCCCAACACTGTAACTGTCACAAACTGACACCAATGCAGTAATCAGAAAAAAAACAAAAAAAAACCTGCTGGTGTCAGTTTGTGACGGGGGGGGGGGGGGGATCGGGGGGCGATCGGGGTGTTTTGTGTGCCTGGCATGTTCTACTGTGTGTGTGTAGTGTTGTGCACTCACATACCTGTCTTCTCTCCTTGGGCCGGAACGGAAATTACCGAGCCGAGGAGAGATGACATCATTTCCTTTGCTGCTGTTTAGCATACAGCAGCAAAGGAATGATTCGATTGGCCGGCGGCGATCGCGAGGGGGGGGCCATGAACGGATGGCCTCCCCCTCACCTCCGATCGCCGTGGGACAAAAGACGACCGCCTTGGGCACCGGGAGGGGGTCCGATCGGACCCCCCACCCGCGGAAGGCAAATCACGTATATGTACGTGATTTTGCCTGTCCGTGCCACCTTGCCGACGTACATCGGCGTGAGGCGGTCGTCAAGTGGTTAAGGTTGAATCTGTCATTGAAGGCTTATGGTGTCTGTCGAATATTCAAAGAAGATTCGACGGAGCAGCTAAACTGTACGACACCGTATAGTTTACCTGCTTTGTCGAATCTTTTTAGAACTTTCAACAGACACCATAAGCCAAAGTACGTGTGTACTTAGTTCTAGCTATTTTACTGCTCCTCCTCTTTGGTTACAATCAGCCAATAACATTCATCATCATCATTATTTTTATTTATCTTTTCTCCCCTACGTCGAATCTTTTCTCCCCTACGTCGAATCTTTTCTCTCTATGTCAAATCTTTTCTCCCCTACGTCGAATCTTTTCTCCCCTACGTCGAATCTTTTCTCTCTATGTAGAATAATCTTGGACTAATAGAGTTAAGGTTAGGCACATTCGACCACAGGTTTGATGGACACAGATTGCTATTGTCATCATCATGTCGAATCTCCTATCTATATCGAACTGTTGTAGCAACGAAAACGAAAATTAAGCATTTGTTTATGTCGGATCTTTCGTTTTTCGGATTCTGCACTTTCGTTATCGTTTGTTAAAACGATAACGAAAATACCTGAAATTCGGATGAAAATGCATTCGGACGAAAACGAATGCACATGTCTAGTGAAGACCAGCAGGTCCCGCAGCACTGAAATGGAAAAGAGTGGAGGTATGTATACCACAGCTATGATACATATTAAAGAGAAGAATTTACAATATAAAAATATGTATCCAGATCAGATATTGCAGCTAGTTCATGAAAATCCGGAGATTTGTGTACAAGGACACACACCTCTCTGGAGTACGAGGTATGCGCGGCATGATATAGCTTTTGTGCCCAGGAGTACTTTACACAGCTAAGAGTCTCTGGTGTAAGATGGGTCTCTTGGAGGCCTGTTATTGCAGGATGGTACTTACGGAGGACTGTGCTCACCATCACTCTTCTTAAAGGATCATGTTGTCCTCTAATGTTCCAGGTAACCAGAGGTATATCCGTCATGTAACTAATGATAAGATCTTATGCAATGTAGCAAGTGAGATGCATCTGCATCTCATACTACTAAAGTACCTGCTTAGGCCTAGTAAGTATTGTATATCAACAAGATAGCTCTGTAAGTGCAGAAACCAAAATATCTCATGAAAAATACAAAGATTAACTCAGAAACAACCCAGCCAAGAAGGTTGAGAAACCATTCTTCCCGGCTATGGGTATCAATTAAACAAAACCATAACTTGTAGTGGTGCCTTTCAGGCAAAGCTTTCGAACAGATAACACCTATCTGGTGCATTTGCATTTGGTGGTGAGGCATCTCGAAGAGCGCTTTTCACGATCCCTGATGAGGGAATGTCTGCATCTGAGCTTATCGGTAAACATAGCAACAATTTAGCGACTCCAGTAAAATAGTGCAGTGCCCTTCAGAACCACTGAATCAAAGGTAAATGCCCAAGAACAAGGAAACGGTCTCAGGCGTCAGCGTTGTCTCGGTGCCTGGCGCGAAGAGAGGGCTTATTGATATCCAGCCAGTCTGTAGCTTCCCTGGCTGAGTTGAAGAAGTGCGCCTGACCTCTGGCTGTAATCCACAGCCGTGCAGGGTAGAGCATTGTATATGGCAAATTAAGATGTTTGAGACATTGCTTGACATCCTGGAATTTGAAATGCTTCTTCTGCACCTCAGCCGAGAAATCGGGATAAAAGGAGACTCTGGTAACATTGTAGTGTATGGTGGATTTCTCTCTTGCTAGCCTTAAAAATTTTCTCTCTGTTGCAGTAGTGTAGTATCTGCACCAGGACTGGCCTAGGTGCATTGCCTGGGAAAGCCCTAGCAGGAACACAATGCGCCCCTTGAACAGTGAACGGGGGGGGGGGTAAGGGCTTCTTTCCCGAAAAGATCCAGCAGCCATTTCTTGATGAATTCTGTGGGGTCATGCCCTCTACCTTTCCTGGCAGCCCCAAAATGCGAACATTGATTTTCAATATCATCCATTTTGTCACTTGTGGCAGTGGCTATGCAGGCGGCTGTGCGGGTTTCAGCAATAGGTAGTTTGTCCTCAAAATCACTGATGCGGCCTTCAGCAGCAGTTGTTCGTTCTCTCATCTTCTGGAGATCTTGCCACAGCAGAGACACCTCCTCTGTCAGCCCCCCTAAGCACTCCTTAATTGTGTTGTTAATTGTGCAATGCTGTACAGCTTGCAAGATTTGACTTAGGGTAGGTTGTACTTCTACCTCTATCATATCTGCAGTGCCTGCTGATCACTGTCAGGGAGAGACATGGTGTCAGGCTCAGTCCCCTGCTCTGTCTCTAAATACTGGGATGGGTCAGATTCTTCCTCCTGGGCTGCAGAGGATCCTTGCTCCTGCACCCCTGTGATTTTTTTGTGTATAGTAGAGCATGTCTCAGGGGGCATCTTTTTAAAGACCCTTACCCACTTTGCTGCCTGTGTCTTTCTGCTTCTCAGAGCCTTGTGGTGTTCTTCCGGGCAGTGCAGCAGCAGCACCATGTTGGATCTCCAGGGCTGTCCCTTCTCCCTTGCCTCAGGTCATCATAGCTCAGATCAACAACCAGAGTCAGGATCAGTAGCAGGATATTAGTCAGGAGCTCTGTGAGGCTGTTCCACTCACATGCCCGGCCTGGCCATGCCCCCATTTATGGAATTATTTATTTAGCGAATGATGATTGTTAGTACTAGATGGGCTGGTTTTATTATTTCTGAAACATAAAACAGTTATCAGCAGTTATCAGAATGGAGATGCCTTGTTGGGGGGAGTTTGCTGCTTCCAGCAGTTATATGAGCATTGCAATTGCATCTATGTACATAGCCTATATTGTTTCACTAGTTTATTACTTATGATTACTCTGCCACCTTGCATTCATTGTTTTAATTATATATCATATCTTTAATTTCTCCCCTTTTTGTATGATGTAATTTCCTCCATCCTCGTTTGTGAACTCCTATGGTGTTTCCTTCAAGACACACATTGAGGCTAGGAAAAAACATATTCATTTTGATCACTTTAAACACTTCAATGTCATCATCTACTACATCATATTGTTTGCCTCAACCTTCTGCTTGCAACAACGATAGTTGTGGATGCCAAGGGGTTGATTAAGCAAAACTGGAGAGTGCAAAATCTGGTGCAGCTCTTCATAGAAACCAATAAGCGTCCAGCTTTTTTTGTCAGAGCTTAATTGAACAAGCTTTAGGAGCTGATGGGTTACCATGCACACCTGCACCAGATTTTGCACTCTCCCATTTTAGAAAATCTACCCCCAAGTGTTTGGTTATCTTATGAAGATTGTCTTTAGTGAATATCTCTACTTCATTCAAGCCAGGCATAGAGGTCTCAGGAAGGTGTAAGTCACTATAACAACAACTAGATTCAGAATAGTGAGAGGTAGAAGAGAATGGCCAGACTAGTTTGAGGCAGAAATGCCATGGTATTCAAATAGCCACTCTTTATAAGTGTGGTAAGCAGGAAAGCATCTTAGAATGCATGACACATTGAATCTTGATGTGGGTTTAAATCCCGTCAGCCAAGACCACAAAACCGAGGCTGCAGTGGGCACAGGTTCACCAAAACTGAATAATTGAAGACTGGAAAAATGTAACCTGATCTGAAGAATCCTGATTTCTGCTGAGACACAGATGGTGGGTCAATAAATGGATCAGAATCCAATAAAATATCTTTGGGAAGTGGTACAAAGGAGGATTTGCTGCATGAATGTGCAGCTGACAAATCTGCAGAGATTGTGCGATGCACTTATGTCAACATGGACCAGAATCTTAAAGGAATGTTTTTGGAATATGAGATCCATGCCACAAAGAACTGAGGTAGTTTGGAAAGTAAAGGAAGAGCCACCCATGATTATTACAGCGTTCCTAATAATTTTTCTTGATGAGTGTATATTTTGTAGTTCATCACTTCAAAGTAGAACGCACTAAGCAGTGGAAAGGCAGGCTGAAAAACCTAACCCTTCTACAGTATATGCCTACAATGATTAGTATTATTTTATAGCCTTAGTTCCCCTTTACACAAAAATGTAAAGGTGAACAAACACCAGACACTCTCCCTACCCCGCCAGTCCCTGCTGTACTTACCTCTGGGGTTTCCCAGCTGTCAGCACCCTAAAGGCCAATCCATTGGTCTAGGGATTTGAAATCCCTGCTCTTCTCCTTCTTCTCTGTCAGCTCTTCCAGTACCGACCAGATCAATTCTGATTGGACAGGGCCAGTAACAGTGATGGCACTGAACAATCAGAATTGATCTTGTCTGTCACCCAATCCCACAAGCAAGAAAATACATTTCTGAGGGGTTTCTGTACTCCTACTAAGTACAGAATTCCTCCAGGTTGCCATATTGTATTGAATTTTATAGAAAATTACAGCACTGTAGATTGAAAAGGAACGGTAATTTTAATAGCATTAAATTACAATATGGCTTGTGTCACAATTATATATGCTTTATTAATTTGCTATGTGATTTTCTCTCAAAAATTGGGTTACCCTTTAAGGATATACAGTAATCATCTGTATTAGTCTACATGGGAAGGAGCTTAACGTCTACGGTCATAAAAGAATGATATACATGGTATGTTGGGTGGTGCTTAAAGTGGAACTAATAAAATACATATATGATACAATCTGTCACAAATAATAACACAACACTTTGCTGTTTTGTAGCGTTCTATTACCTATGAACTCTGACAGTAAATCCATTATTTTACTACATCCTGTTATAATGTGACAACATTGTTTGTTTTGAAATTGCACAGCAGCATTGTCACCATGTAAAGAGGGTAGTCTTAGATTAAAGTTACCATTCGTCTCTACTTCTCATGGATATTCCCTGTTGTGATGGGCTGTTCCTAGGAAATAGGTGCCCCGGATTTATTCTTGGTAGCCAACACCATCAGCTTTCACAATGTACAGGCGCTAATTCATTACACAGCACAAAAATCAGTTTGTCTCCCAGTGTGTGCCAAAGTGGCACCAATAGAGTGCTCTGCATGTGCGCAGGCGTTCCCGCTGCCACACACACACATACTTCTCCAGCTGTGCTATTTTGGACAGACACTAGTATGGCTGGATCAGTCTGCACTTGCATGACAGCATGAATGGTTATGTATGCACAGAGCACTCTGCTGGTGCTACTTTTCACCTGATACTTTGCTGTGTAACAAATTGGAGGTGCTGCACTATGAATAATCTACCCAAATCCTCGAACAATGCTGGTTTTCTGGGCTGGGGTGGACAGACATAAGCCACAGTCTGTGAGTAACTTGCATGTTCCCTGAACTTTTAATCCTGACCTCTGAACCTCTGCCTTACTACATTATCCTCTTTTATTACTGAGTTCATAGGTCAGAATTAAGTAACACACAGAATTAAGGGCCTGAACTCTCTGTGTTGTTCAATTCTGACCCCTGAACTCTGTGGTAAATAATCCTTACCCCTGAACTTGGTATCTTACTTAATTCTGACCCCTGAACTCTGTACACTACTTAATTCTGACCCCTGAACACTCTTTAGACCCATAGAAGCATAGGTTCAGGTTTTTTTTTATAAACCAAACCCTTTTAAGCTCTGGCCACAGGTAATTTTATGCAAATACAAATGATCTTCTCTGCCAAGGAATTCAAACCCAGGAGCTTGCCATTACACAAATGCATAGCTTCCAACTGTCCCTGCTTTGGAACAAAGTCCCCCCTGTCTCTCTTTCCTCCTCATTTGTCCCTCATTTTGGTCTGATCTATATAGTTGTGAATAAAATGCACCTTTTATCTCTCAAAAAGTATTTCCTAGTGCTAAACCTTTCATCCAATTTCTAAACTTCTGCATCTGTAAATTCCAAAAGCCAATATAAAGGAATAGTAGTGGTAAAAAAAATGGATTTTAAAATAGCTTACCCTTAAAATCCTTTTCTTGGAGTACATCACGGGACACAGAGCACCATAAAAATGACTATTTGGGTTATATGCTACCTTTAGGTGATTGGACACTGGCAACCAATAGTAAGAAGGTTCCTCCCATATAACCCCTCCCATACAGGAAGTACCTTTAGTTTTGTAGCAAGCAATGAAGATCCCAGAAAAGAGGGGAGGGACCTCTGTGTCCCGTGATGTACTCCAAGAAAAGGATTTCACAGGTAAGCTGTTTTAAAGATCAATTTTTCTTTATTGTACATCACGGGACACAGAGCACCATAATAATGACTATCTGGGATGTCCTAAAGCAATGCATTTGAGGGGAGGGAACATAATATTCCTAGACCCCTTTTAGGCCCAAGACTTATAAAGCTGACTTGTAGCACGCTGTGGCCAAAAACAGTCTCCCTTTGAGACCTAACATCCAGTTGGTAAAACCTGGTGAATGTATGAACCGAAGACCAAGCGGCCGCTTTGCAAACCTGAGCCATAGACACCTGTTGGCGCACTGCCCATGATGTACTAACTCCTCTAGTAGAGTGAGCTTTGAGATATCGAGGTGGAACCTTGTGTTTCAACCCATAAGCCTGGATAATGACCTGGCTAATCCACCTAGAGATAGTTGAACTAGTTGCTGCCTGTCCCTTCTTAGGACCCTCTGGCCGAACAAAAAGAGAGTCAGTGTTCCGAAAAGGCGCTGACATACTTAAGTAAACCTTGACTGCTCTCACCACATCCAGTGAGTGAAGCGACCTTTCCTTCTTAGACCTAGGATTGGGAAAGAAGGAAGGTAAAATGATATCCTGATTCAAGTGAAAATTGGAAATCACCTTAGGTAAAATAACTGGACGGGGTAGCATCACCACCTTGTCCTGATGTACAAACAGAAAAGGTTTTTCACAAGAAAAGGCGGCCAATTCTGATACCTTTCTAGCCGAGGTTATGGCCACCAAAAACACCAATTTCCTAGTTAATAGGATCAAAGGAATATGCCTAATAGGTTCAAAGGGTTGACTCTGTAGAGCTGATAGCACCAAGTTCAAGTCCCAGGGGCATAAAGGCGGCTTAACCGGCGGCCTAAAGTGCAGCACCCCCTTGACGAAGGTTTGTACTAAAGAATGAGATGCGATTGGCCTCTGGAAAAAAAACGATAAGGCTGAAATTTGTCCCTTAATGGTCCCTAGAGATAGGTTTAAATCAATTTCTGTTTGAAGAATGGCAATCGTATACTTGCGAGGGTGCCATCTTCTCCTCTCGCACCAGGAAATGTATGATTTCCAGACCCTATGGTAAATACTTCTAGAAACTGGCTTTCTAGCATTTATCAGAGTAGACAGGACAGATCTTCTGATACCACGGTCTTTCAGTACCCTGGTCTCAATAGCCAAGCCATCAAATTCAGTGACCGTAAAGAAGGATGGTATATGGGACTTTGAGACAAGAGGTCTGGACGGTATGGGAGGCACAATGGGTCCCCTACCGCCATCCTCACAGTCTCTGAGTACCAGGACCTCCTGGGCCACCCTGGTGCCACCAGAATCACTGTTTTCTGTTCCTCCTGTATCCTGCGTAACAGGTGCGGCAGCATCTGGATCGGAGGAAAAGCGTAAATTAGGTAGTCTGCCCGCCAATTGTCCACACCTGGAATAAAGACTGCCAACAGAAACGGCACGTGTCTCTGCCCAAGTTAATATGTGATTTACTTCCCTTTTGGCTGCCCGGCTCTGGGTGCCCCCTTGGTGGTTGATGTATGCCACAACCATGGAGTTGTCGGACTGGACTCTGACCGGAAACCCCCGCAATCTGGACATCCAGAATAGGAGAGCCAAGCGAGCTGCCCTGATTTCCAGCAGATTGATGGGCAGGGTCTTCTCTACTTGGGACCATCTTCCCTGTACGGAAGCCTCTTCCAGGACTGCTCCCCAGCCGAGACGACTGGCGTCCGTAGTCACCACCTTCCAGGTTACAGGCGGAAAGGATTTTCTGCCCTTCAAGTTGTTGGTCTTTGACCACCAAGAGAGGTCCTGTCCTGTTTTACCTGTAGGGATAGAGACATGGGATGATCCAAGGTTTGAACAGACTTTTTCCAAGCTTCTAGGATATGGAGCTGATCTTTAAGGGAGGTAAAATTACCCTTTCCTGGGTTATATCCAGGATCAGGCCCAGATATGTCAAGACTTGAACTGGACGAAGTGCCGATTTGTCCATATTCAGAATCCAGCCTAGGAACTTCAGGAAACGAACGGTAGTTGTAACGTTTTCTGCTAAGGTGGAGTAAGACTGGTCCTTTAACAGAAGGTCGTCCAGATATCCTACCACCGAGATCTTTTGGGACCTTAGAAAAGCCAACACTGGAGCCAAAACCTTTGTGAAGACCCGAGGGGCCGTGGCTAGACCGAACGGAAGTGCCACAAATTGGAAATGACAAATTGGAAATGACACCCCTCTACTGTGAAGTGCAGAAATCTTTGATGCGGACCGAAAATTGGCACATGTAGACGCATCCTTGATGTCTATGGATGCTAAAAAATCCCCTCTTCTCAAGGATGCGATTACTGAACGAACCGACTCCATATGGAAGGTTCGGACGTTTAAAAAGGAATTGAGGGACTTGAGGTCCAGAATGGGCCTTAACCATTTGGCTTTGGCACTGTAAATAGGTTAGAATAGAATCCTTTGAATTTTTCCTTGTGCGGAACCTCGATAATTACCTCCTGCCTTTCTAGCTGTTCTAAGGCTAGGAATAGGCTTCTCTTTTTCTCTGGGTCCGATGGGACTCTGGATACCAGAAACCAATTTGGGGAAAAATCCCGGGAACTCTATTTTGTAACCTTGAGTTATAGTGGAAATGACCCACCTGTCCTGAACCAATTTCCCCCAAGCGCCTGCGAATCACCGCAGTCTGCCCCCACCCGCAAGAGTGGGGGCGCCCCTTCACAAGGAGGACTTGGAATTGGTTTTGGCCGGTTTCTGGGTCCAAGGCCTTTTTTGACCCTGAGGTTTCTTAAAGGTAGGCAGTTGAGGCTGTCGATACCTCTTGGGAGAAGAGGGACCTGGCGTTGGGAATCTTAAAGGAAGACTGCTTATTCCTTCTTTTAACCGGAAGCAGCTCTTTCCTCCTGAGATCTTTTGGATATACTTATCCAGGTCTTCACCAAACAAACACTCACCATGAAAAGGAAAAGCCGCGGGTAGCCTTTTGCATGGCATCTCGGCTGACCAGTTCTTTAGCCACAAGACCCTGCGCATATGGATTGAGAGTAGCGCAAAACAAGACATCTGCTGGATCGAGTCCTTTAATGCGTCTACCGCAAAACATAAAGCGCAAGGAAGTTCTGACAATTCGTCAGAAAATTCCTCCTGAACAAGTAGGTTCCTGACCAATATTTTATAATGGTCCTTCAAGGACTGACAAATACCGATAGCCGCAACTGCTGGTTGTACTGCTGACCCAGCCACCGCAAAGGAGGCTTTCAGTAAGGATTCCAGCTTTTTATCCGCCGGATCTTTAAACCCTTGGGCATTATCCACTTGACAGGTTAAGCTTTTATTCACTGATGAAATGGCAGCATCAACCAAAGGCGTATCCCACCTTTTTCCGAACTTTTCCTCCATAGGGTATAAAAAAAGAAAACCTTTTTGGAGGCAAGTATATCCTGTCCGGGTGGTCCCAGTCAGCGTAAATCACCTGCTCCAATAATGGATGTACAGGGAACGCCTGGGCACCTTGCTGAGGCCGCAAGGATCCCAATGTAGAACAGGAAAGTCCCTTTCCCTGCACTGGGGTAACTTAAATCCTGCTCTCACCATTTCAGCCAAAGACTGGATAAACAATTTCTGGGATTGGGAAGCCGAAATCGGTTCCTCAGAACCTGAGTCCCCCGCTGAGGACTCTTCAGCCTCTGCCTCCTCTTTATCCCTTACGGCCACCTCCTCCAAATCCTCTGCCCATTCTGGATCCAAATCACAAGGACCCAACTGGCTAAGGGAGTCCTGGTGCTCAAGTGACTCTGCACTGGGACCAGGCTCAGGAGAGGGAGATCTATGACACTTCTTCCCTCCCTGCGTTACTGAGGCAATCATACCTGCTATTTTGCCTTCAAGGCCAGCTAGGGCTGATGCTAAGTCATCCTTAGTAACATAAGCCGATGCAGGGATATTGGTAGTGGCCACTATGCCTGACAAATGCAATGGCTCAGCCAGTCCAAATGCCGCAGGTCTTTCAGGGGAGATTGATGCTGCAGTAGCCTGAGGTTGATCTCCTGTTTTTGAAGGAGTCACTTTAACCCCTGGACTTGCCCTGCTCCCTGTACCTCGTTTTCTGGAAGACATTGCTTACAAGGTTCGAGGAGAAAAGTACTCTCTCTGTGCTATACGGCTGAGATCAGCGTATAACAACTACCACTACCTTTAACCTCCAACGTGTTGCAAATGCCCTACTCACGTGCCCAGACCTCTGTGTCCCACTGCAGCAAGCTCCTGGCTCTTACAAGCCTTTCTGACAAGCAGCATTGACACAAGCGGGTGCTGACTTCCCTTTATATGCATGCGCCCTCACGTGAGGCATGCACGCCCGGGACTGCGCACACCCACGGCGTCCTTACAGTCATGCCACGATGCACGTGGCGACCGCCACCCACGCACGCTGGAGCATACACGGATGAAATGCAGGCGCGCGGGCACGCAGCACACTCCCCCGGCACACGTGAACGCTCCCTGCGCACATGCCCGCCCGGCACACGTGGCCCCCATGCAGGAGACACCCTCATAAGTGCATCTTGTGGCAGTGTTCTGTAACCTACATACATACATGTTCCATACAAAGGGACATAAGGCATGCAAATTTGTCAATAAACATTTATAGCAACAACAGTATACTATTTAGGCCTCCACAGGGAGCACTCACCGGTCCTCGCTGCAGGGCCTGTACAGGCCCAATCTTGCCCCATCACCACGGGTAGTGCCACTGAGGACCTTCAAGGACCGGGTCCCCCTCTGTTCGGGTCCACACCCCTGGACCTGTAAGGCACCCTTTTGGTTTCCTTGGGCAAGTAATAGACCAGGAATACCATATAACAAGGGTCCAGCGCCATAAAGGACACATTACAGGCAAAACCTTGCTCTTGTACCAAGGCTTGGGTACCATCCACTTTAGCTTTGTAAATGCCATCCGAATGGATCTGATTATAACATCCTCACTGGGACATTATTGAAGAATTTGAAAAGCTTCCACAGCCATGACCATCACCTTCAAGACATTGGCAAAAAACTAAAGGTACTTCCTGTATGGGAGGGGTTATATGGGAGGAACCTTCTTACTATTGGTTTCCAGTGTCCAATCACCTAAAGGTAGCATATAACCCAGATAGTCATTATTATGGTGCTCTGTGTCCGTGATGTACGATAAAGAAAAACACTTGTGGGTTTAACTGATCTTTTTTTGTGTGTATAATTCTCCTTTAGGGGGCATTGCAGGGGATGTCCTATGCCTACATACTTTTGCCAATGGGTGTCCCTCATTCCCATCTCAAAAACTTGGGAGATAAGCAATTGTAAAGGTAAAGACTGTCAACTGCAAAGCAAAGAATAAGCAAATTAGCTGGACAGAAGGATCTGTAAAACTCAAGCAAACTATTTTGATGCTTGTTCAAGTGAATGGGTTTGCTCATTCATAAAAATTATCCACAAATATTGGTTTGTAATGTTTTAAATGTTGGCAATACTTTGTATTCCCAGTCTTTCTTTGTGATGCTGTTTATCTATTGTTATGTTTGCCTTAATCTTGTTTATTTTCATAATAATATACAGTGTATTTCGTCAGCTCTGTTTGGCTCATTTATTATTTTTTGTACTTTCCCTTGCAAATGTTGAGTAAAAATCTGTACATGGCAATAGTTCTCAGTATTAGCCACATGCAAATACCAATCTCCCTTGGGTCATTGATATGGAAATACATATGGCACTTTGTGCTATATTTTTGGTTGCCATTTCTCTGAAGTCTAGATGTCGTTCGTCATCCCGCAAGGTGCATGCAAATTTGTTCTTCTCACGGCCCACTACTGTAAAACTACATATGTCAATGTGTCCAGCTATTCTCCAAACATCTGAGCTACTAAAGGTACTTTGCTAATTAATCTCTGCAAGTAATATTATTAATTTCCAGTGTAATTTAATCATTGTAACAGAAAGAGATGTTGAGATGTGATTCTGACAAAATGGATGATATACAAATAATACAATGTCATAAATAAAAATTATTTAGATTGTAATTTGAAATGACATTGAAAAAGCTGTATCAAGGGGACGTGTAGATATTCAAAACAGAACTCCAGTTCCAAAAATGTGAATTTAAAATTGGTAATCCATTTTCAGGAAACATTTTTTAAAAAAGCAGCTATTGCAGCAATACTCACCTTTAATCAGCGATTTAAGAGACTTAAGTAGAGACTGCACTAATTCCTTTTTCATTGGATATCTTCGGTCTTAAAGTGGTTGTAAAGGCTTAAGTTTTTTTTTTTACCTTAATGCATTCTATGCATTCTTGGCTCCTCTGCTATGGGGCAGACACAGAAGTGGAGGAGCCAAGAGCACCTTCCCCAGATGAGGAAGTTCAGGGCCACCATAAAAAATATACTGTATTATATTTTTTTTGTCTATAATAACGCTTTAAGGGTTGAATGACAGCCAGCATCAGCTACCTCGCTTCCTCTAAGCCAAGTCTTTCATGGACCTGAACCCTCAAGAGACGTCATCATGCTGGTCTGGGCTCGACTGAGTACAACTTAAAATGTACTGATTTCCCAGCCCATTGCATTTTATTTACTAAAGGCAAATCCGTTGTGCACTACAAGTGCACTGCAAGTGTACTTGGAAGTGCACTTGGAAGTGCACTTGGAAGTGCAGTTGCTGTAGATCTGAGGAGAAGATCTGAAATTATTATTATTATTATACAGAATTTATATAGCGCCAACAATTTACGCAGCGCTTTACAATATAAAAGGGAGACAATACAGTTATAATACAATAAGATACAGGAGGATTAAGAGGACCCTGCTCAGAAGAGCTTACAATCTAATAGGGTGAGGCAGGTGGTACAAAAGGTTGTAACTGTGGGGAATGAGCTGATGGAAGTGGTAAAAGATTAGTTAGAGACATTATAGGTTTTCCCGAAGAGATGAGTTTTCAGGGATCACCTGAAGGTAGCAAGAGTAGGGGATAGCCGGACAGGTGGAGGTAGCGAGTTCCAGAGGATGGGAGAGGCTCTGGAGAAATCCTGGAGATGAGCATGAGAGGAGGAGATGAGAGAGCTTGAGAGTAGGAGGTCTTGAGAAGAGCGGAGAGGACGATTTGGGTGATATTTGGAGACAAGATTGGCGATGTAGCTTGGGGCAGAGTTGTGAATGGCTTTGTATGTTGTGGTAAGTATTTTGAATTTAATTTGCTGGATGATTGGGAGCCAGTGTAGGGATTGGAGGAGAGGGTTGGCAGACACTGAGCGGTTGGTAAGGTGGATAAGTCTGGCAGCATCATTCATGATAGACTGAAGAGGGGATAGCCTATGGAGAGGCAGTCCAATGAGAAGGGAGTTGCAATAGTCAAGGCAAGAGATAACAAGGGAGTGAATGAGGAATGAGGGGAAACTCTGCTGATTTCTATCATCCAATCATGTGCAAGCAAAAATGCTGTTTTTATTTTCCTTGCATGTCACCCTCAGATCTACAGAAACTGCATTTCCAAGTACACTTCCAGGTGCACTTGCAGTGCACTTATAGTGCACAGTGGATTTAGTAAAAAAACCCCATTGTCAAATGTCATTGCCTATGGGGTTGATTTACTAAAACTGGAGAATGCTAAATTTGATGAAGCTGTGCATAGTAGCCAATCAGCTTCTAACTTTAGCTTGCTCAATGAAGCTTTGACAAAAACAACTGGAAGCTGATTGGTTTCCATGCAGAGCTGCACCAGATTTTGCTCTCTCTGATTTTAGTAAATCAACCTCTAAGTGTCTACAGCCATAACAAACATCTTTTAAAAAACAAACACAAGAGGGCACCTCCATCTAGATGTAGCGATAAAGGGGCCCTCCTTTCTGCCCTGAAACATGTAGCCACATCCCCTCCACTTCCTGTCTTCTTCCAGCGCTGAGAGGTGCCGTTTTGGAGCCGCAGC
This sequence comes from Aquarana catesbeiana, assembly GCF_042186555.1. NCBI lineage: Eukaryota > Metazoa > Chordata > Amphibia > Anura > Ranidae > Aquarana > Aquarana catesbeiana. Next base: position 352,314,330 of record NC_133329.1, on the reverse strand, counting down.
CATCTTGCCACTTCTGGAAGCTGCTGATGCTTATGTTCCAACCTGAAGCCTGATAGCTGCAGTTCCTTCAAGAACTCTGCTTCAACCAGCCACATGCCTTCTGAGCTCTGCAGCCTCATGGTGATCCTATGAAGGCCTATATGGGTCTATGACAAGCCTTGATCTACTTTTATCTAGTTTTTATCTATTAACTATAATGGTCGATGAATCTAAATGTGATCAGTGCCTATACTTCTAAGACCAGTTCTGATTTCTGAAGGTAGATCTTTGATTCCAAATAGTGGCACTGGAAAAGGGCTCCAGAGTTGGCATTACAGAATTTGGCTGCTACAGGCATAGTTTTTTCTATAATAATCATCAGTGCATCTGAGTGATGATGACTATCGTATTTCATCTCTAAAGGCATGAAAATACATCTTTTGTGAATGAGGTATTGACAATCTATCTAACTATATCTCAAAATATGTGTGAGTAACTATGAAGCAAGCACGTCTTTTGCTAAATATTCTGGTTTCATCTTTCTTCTCTCAGGAAAATAATCTAGGATGTCCTCAAGTTTGTAGCCAGTCAGAACACTGATGTAGGTACATAAACAAACTAAGGAGGAACACAAGTCTGTTCATCTTTTTTTTTTTAACATAAAGTTTATTTATTTTGAACAAAACATGTAGAAACAGCGGTACAGTCTCAACAGTCATTATCTGTAACATGAGTAAAAACACAGCAGAATATTAGCCGTCAACAGTTCAGTGGATAAGGTATTAAGTATGGTGCTGCGCTAATCCAAAAATAGTTTAAAAATTGTGCTAAATAAACTCCCGATCTGAATGAGTATGGAGCTATCCTTGTGAGGGAGTGAGATACACTAAAGGTGAACTTGCTGATATGCAAAAACAAAGTGCAAAGTGCAGTAAGGTGTATATATACTCCAAGATTACATATCAACATAACTCAATAAAATATGCAAATATACTCAAAAAATTGATACATCCGACATGACATCAATAAAAAAGTACAGAGCATTCAGTGCAAGCCAATATAGTGCTGTGCGTTCGAGCATACCTCAGGACGCACTAAAATATCGAAAGTGTCCAGTGCAAACAGAACCAGTGATGGGCCTATAAAATTAGCTCATATATAATATAAAGCAACAAGGAAGATGCAAAAAATACAAAAAGTGACACGTGCAATAAAAGCAGTGACTTCAATAGCAAATCAGTCCATATAGTGCCAATCGGTGAATTTATAAATAGGATAAAATATCTCCATAGACCATTCAATCAGATAGGTTGAAACCGTGGAGTGTATAGACCAGAAAGGGATAGTAGATCCTCTTCATGCACCAATCCTATGCTAATAAGCAGTGGACCCTTACCTCATAATACTGAGGTCACAGCATAAATCAAAATCGCTGATACCAGCTCCTTTTTAAGTAGATCCTGGATCCTGGGCTAGGTCTCCATATGTCTCAGACCCTCAGGGGGCATAGCGGCCATAAATGAAAAGAAGGGTATGCCACATAGTGTAGTAGTTTGAACCAAAGTCATGTTTATTAACCACTTCACTACCCGCCCATAGTCAAATGACGGCCTGAGATGGGATCTCCCATCCTGGGTGGCCGTCATATGACGTCCTGGGCTTCCCGGCCGTCTAGGGGGCGCGCACCCGCGGCATTGCTCGGAACCCGGTGCTTGTGCCCGGCAGCCGCGATTGCCGCCGGGCACCCGCGATTGCCCGTTAACCGAGCAGGACTGTGGATCCATGTGTGTAAACACACAGATCCACATCCTGTCAGGTGAGAGGAGACCGATCTGTGTTCCCAGTACAGAGGAACACCGATCGGTCTCCTCCCCTTGTGAGTCCCCTCCCCCTACAGTTAGAATCACTCCCCTAGGAAACACATTTAAACCCTCGTGTCCCCCTAGTGGTTAACCCCTTCCCTGCCTGTCACATTTATACAGTAATCAATGCAATTTTATAGCATTGATCGCTGTATAAATGTGAATGGTCCCAAAAATGTGTCAAAAGTGTCCGATGTGTCCGCCATAATGTCGCAGTCATGAAAAAAATCGCAGATCGCCGCTATTACTAGTAAAAAATAAATACATTTTTTTAAAAAATGCCATAAATCTATCCCGTATTTTGTAGACGCTATAACTTTTGCGCAAACCAATCAATATATGCTTATTGCGATTTTTTTTTACCAAAAATATGTAGAAGAATATGTATTGGCCTAAACTGAGGTTTTTTTCAAATTTGTCGCTCTCCTTTTGTTTATCGCGCAAAAAAAATAAAAACCGCAGAGGTGATCAAATACCACCAAAAGAAATCTCTATTTGTGGGGAAAAAAAGGACGTCAATTTTGTTTGGGTACAACGTGGCACGTCGCAACGCGCAATTGTCATTTAAAGTGAAACAGCGCTGAAAACTAAAAATTGATCTGGGATGGAAGGGGATGAAAATGCCCTGTATTGAAGCGGTTAAAATAAGCGATACTCACATAACACACAGCAAAAATCACAGAACTCCGAGCGGCGAGCTCGTATGCATCTGTCAGTGGAAAGTGCCTGTCCCATCCCTACGCGTGATGTCACACACCTCCTGACTTCATCAGTTCAGTGGATACATTCTAACCAATGGAGTACATTGCAATGAGAAGTCATATACCAGGTGAAATGAAATTCCGATGACTAGCAATAATACAGCAGATAAAATAGTCAGTGGAGCTGGAGCATGTTATCTAGAGGGTATTGGGTGGAGTGGGGGGTTTGATTACTGGGTTCATGGGTTTGTATATCTGAAGTTCTGAACCCAATTGTAGCGTGTAGTACAGCGAGTGTACACAGGGATGTAGATCCAAAGAAGTAGGGACCTACATAGCTACCATGTTCCAGCTGTGTTATAGACCTGTGGGGGGGGGTTGGGCTCATACTAATGGTATTAAGTAAGGTCTCCTACAATGTCCTTAACCCTATTCCAAGGCGAGTTGCCTTTCCTGGGTCCATGCCGCCCATATTTTTTTGAATTTCTTGGGACAGTTACGTCCTAGATATGTTAATGTATAGAGTGGCAGGGCCGCGTCTACAAGGGCTCTCCATTGTTGTAATGATGGGGGAACGGAGTTGTTCCATTTGAGAAGGATCGCTTTCCTCGTGTAGAAGGCTGTATAGAATACAAACAGTTTTTTGGCCTGTGTTGCCTCTAGTGTGTCTACAATACCTAGTAGTAGTGGCAGCGGGTCACATGGAACTCTGAGTTTACCTATAGAGCTGATCTCAGCCACTACCCCCCTCCAAAAGGTTTGAAGATGTCGTCAGGACCATATGACAAGAAAGAAAGATCCCCTCTCTGAGGTACATTTAGGGCATAGGGGACTCCTATCGGGATATATATTAGCTAGGCGCTCTGGCGAGTAGTAAGCACGGTGGATGAATTTAAGTTGAGTGAACCTATCCCTCGCAGATATCATGAGAAGAAGGTATTGCTGAACACCCTCCTCCCAGTCATCATCCGTAAGTTCGGGTATATCCGCCTGCCCTTTTAAGAACGGCCGGAAAACCACAGAGGTATCCAGTCCAGGGCCAGCATGCATTTAACAGCATTAGCCTCCAGTGTGATAGGCTGGGGGAATTGTGTCCAGTAAGCATTTGGAGCTGGATGTACCTGAAGAACATATAATTGGGTAGTCCTCGCTCTCCCTTTAAGTCGTCAAACGTCCTCAGCCCATCTGACAAAACAATGTCCGCTAGTGTTCTAATACCATATCACAGTGTTCTAATACCATATCACAGGGTCCAGGATGGATCTGAAATTGGCTAGTCTCGGGTTTTCCTATAGTGGGGTGTGTGGGGACCAGCTGTTGGCCTAACCCACCTTAGCCTTTATTGTGTCCCAGACCCGCAACGTAACACGCATTGATGAGGTGATGTTTGGGTTAGATCTAGGACCCCTGTGTATTAGGTTTCGGAGTTCGGAGTAGCAGCCTAGCAGTGCATCCTCCAGCGTGGCCGCAGGGTTAGCCGGTTCTTCGGAAAGCCACCATCTGACCATCACAAGGACTGCTGCCCAATAATACTTAATGAAGCAGGGCATCGCCAGACCCCCCAAAGTAATTGGGAGCTGGAGAGAAGTCTGTGCTATCCTGGGGGTACCCCCATTTCACACAAAGGAGATAAGCAGGCTATTTAGTTTCTGAAAGAACATCTGTGGAATGAGGACCGGAGTCTGTCTAAACAAGTAGATAAATTCGGGAAGTATACACATTTAAACCAGATTGACCCTACCAACAGGGGTAAGGGGTAGGGCTTTCCAGGCTGAGCAGTTCCGAGTCAGGGAAGACATTACCGGTTCTAAGTTAAGAGGGATAAATTGACCTACATCTCTATGGATAACTATCCCCAGGTATTTAAATTGAGAAACTATTTGCAGCAGGGTGTCTTTTGGGTTTCCGCAATCGGCGGGGTGCAGGGTCAATAGGACGGACTTCCCCCAGTTAATGCGAACCCCTGAATATCTACCGAAGGTATTTATAAGTAAGAGGGCCTCCCTCAGTGAGGTGGTAGCATTTCGAAGCTACACAAGGGTGTCGTTGGCATATAGGGAGATCTTCTCCTCTACAGGACCTATGGAGATGCCGCAGACTGCAGGTGCAGAGCGCAGCAGGATCGCCATTGGCTCTATAGCCAGCGCAAAAAGGGCTGGGGAGAGTGGACACCCCTGCTTTGTTCCTCTATGAAGGCGAAAGGGAGAGGAGAGGACCGACCCGGTGCATACTCTAGCTCTTGGGAAGTCATACAGGGCCTTCACCCAGGATATAAACTTAGGGCCGAAGCCAAAGCGGAGCAGGACCTCCCACAGATAGACCCATTCAACTGAGTCAAATGCTTTTTCAGCATCCAGGGAGGCCACTGCATCTGAGGGGGCAAGGTATTTGTCGGAACCCAGAACTGTGTACAACCTCCGCAGGTTTATATCCGTACCCTTACCCGGCATAAATCTAGTCTGATCTTCATGGGCCAGAGTAAGGATAACATCATTCAATCTCTGCGCCAAGGTCTTAGTAAGAATCTTGGCATCTGTATTGAGCAAGGAGATCGAGGTCGGTAGGAGGAACACAGCTCGGGGTCCTTGCCTGGTTTGGGTATAACCACTATAACCACCTCTGCCATAGAGGCTGGGAGTGTCCCTTCCTTCAGGGTCTTGACTATAATCTCATGAAGTTTGGGTGTCAGTTTATCTCCATACTTCCTATAGAATTCCGAGGGAATCCCATGTACACCCGGAGTCTTCCCTGCCTGGAGGTCGCCCACAGACTGCTGAACTTCCTCCACCGTTAAGAAGCCATACAGGCGTTCACGTGCTGTGTTGGAGAGGGGTGGGGAAGTTGATCTGGTCCAGGAAGGAATTCAATTCCTCCCTAGAGTAATCCACCCTGGAGGAATAGAGGTCACTGTAGTAGGAGGCGAACCGGGTATTTATGGCCAGGGGGTCAACCAGCAGTGCATCATTAGCATCATAGATACGGACAATGGAAGAGGTTGGTTGCTGCTCCCTAGCCAACCAGGCCAGGAGCCGACCGGTTTTCCCCCTGCTCAAAAATGCGCTGCAATTGTGCCAGGTGTTGCTTTTTTGCCTTGGACACCCTGAGAAGCATCACTTCCCGGTATGCCTCCTGCATTTCAAGATAGATGACTGGATTTTGGGATAGCATGTATCAGGACTCTAGATTCTGAGCTGTGGTCTCAGCCTCTGCAAGAGTGACAGATACGTTCTGCCTGACTTTGGAGATAGAGGATTGGTATGCACCCCTAATATAGGCCTTAAATGCATCCCATGTACTATGAACTGCAGCAGTGCCCACATTCTTTAGCCAGAAGTCAGTTATGGATGTGGAGATTTCAGCCTCCACCAAGGGATCCATAATCCAGTATCGAGACAACTGCCATAGTCTCTCAGAGGGGGGCGTCAGGGTTTGGAAAGTACACAGCATAGGGGCATGATCTAATATTCCCCTTGGTAAAATACCGACCTCTCGGACCCGGGAGAGAACCCCCCCACTGACAAGGATCAGATCTATGCGTGACATGGCTCTATGGGATGTAGAGTGGCAGGTGTAGGCCCTGTCCGTCGTGTGTCTCCAATACCAGACATCCGTTAGGCCGTATAGGGACACCCATTTTGACAGAGGAGAGTTCACACTGCGATAGCCTATCTAGAGATGGGTTCAGAACCATGTTAAAGTCACCAGCAATAATTAAGTTATCAGTGGGGTACATAGAAATGAGAGGGATCAACAGTTTTAAAAGGGCAGTTGTGGCCGGTGGTGGTATAAAAAGGCCAAGGATTATCATTTCAATAGTGTCTATGACTGCATGCAATAGCACGTACCCCCCTGTCCACACATCCAGTGGTTTGTACGTTAAGGATTTATGGATCAGTATACTAACTCCCCGGGCAAAACCAGAGTGTGTGGCATGGTAATAGTGGCCAACCCAAGGTTTCTTTAAGCCCAGCACTTTACTCCCCACCAGGTGCGTCTCCTGTAAAATGCATACATGTGGACTATACTTTTTAAGGTATGTTAAAACTAAGGAGTACTTCATTTTGTCATTAAGTCCCCAGAAGTTCCAGGTGAGCAGCCTCATGTGAGCCATGGGGAGGTCTGCAACATGGAAACGTTGGGAATATACCAATAGTAGACCCAAGGAGAGGCGCGCAAAATTCATTATGCATATAATCTTACATAAGACCTGATATATACATAGTAATAGTTTGAGCTGTAGACGGCAAACCGCCAGAGAGAAGTACTACAATACACACATTTTAACACAAACATGAGAACCTTAAAAAAACCCCACAACCCCCCCTCCTCCCACCCTGCACAACCGTTGGGGAACTAGGAATGCCCAATCCCTTAACCATAACTTAGCTCAACGGGAGCACTATAGGTGTATCTCCTATGGGAGCAAGGAGAAAGCTGAAGGCAACCCGGGGGGTGCTAAGGCACTGTTTCTGCAGTCAGTGCAAGCCTTAAGCAGCCATCCCCAACCTGGATGTTAAGAACAGAAACCAGCAGATTGTGTACCGTTAAATGAGTTCACTTAGCACAAGCTAAGGGCACATGCTTGTGAGGCATAACAAGGTGAACATACACAGCGTTGTCCCCATCACCTGCACCATCCCATCTCCTAGTAGGTAGCTGCTCCATGTTGCTCCCACCCCCCTAGCATACCGCAGCCCTTCATATCACCGCTACCTTCCATGAAAAGTTCATCTGGCTCGGTAACACCAATAGTTCAAGTCAATAATTTCGGAAGCAGAAGGAGGGTAAGTAGGGGCTTCAACCGGCCATAAGAAAAAACCTCGTCATGCAGCTCGAGGCGGGGGGTGGACAGCATGTCTGCATCAGTTCATCAGTGCCAGGCAGCACTGCGAGGGGGGGCTGTCACCACTCCAGCACAGGCAGAGGTATACGCTATTGCAGATATGAAAGTCAGGCCGGAAACATGGAAGTTATAGGAGCATTTCGTAGGCCAATACGTCATATATTGCCACCAGCCACAATGGTGGGAGAGTAGAGGAGACAAGCCGGTACATCAACAGGGAAAGAAACAAGGAACAATAAGTATACCATTACCGGGGTCTAGGTAGAGTGTCCAGCCACTGGGAGGCCTCCTCCGGCGAGGTAAAGTATCGTGCAGATTCTCCAACCACCACCCAGAGGCGGTGGGGAAAATAACATGCTATATTTGATGCTTTTTGCACGTAGATGGGCCTATACATGATCAAAGGTTCTGCGGAGCCTTTGGGTTTAGATCGAATAATCCGGAAAAGCATAAGGCGTGCGCTATCATGACGAAGCTCAGCCACCTTCCTTGCCTCTCGAAGCACCAGATCCCGATCCCGGAAATTTAACAGGCAGAAAATGAAGGTGCGTGGGGGTGCCCCAGGTGGGCCCCGCACAGGGGGCATCCTGTGGGCTCTCTCCACCACATAATGGGGAGAACACGGCATCGGGCAGGGTGCGGAGTAGATGTTCCATGAAGGCCAAAGGGTCTTGTCCCTCAGATCCCTCGGGCAGACCCATGACCCGCAAATTGTTCCTTCTGCTCCTGTTTTCACTGTCCTCTGCTTGGGACTCCAGTGCCTTCACTCGTACCTGTAGTGTATGGAGAGAGGCTCGGTGTTCTCTGATGGAGCCCTCAGAGTCTCCCACGCGGCGCTCAGCCTCCCCAGCCTTTCACGGATTTTGTCCATGTCCCGGCGCATTAACCCAAAATCCATTTGTAGCGTATCAATCTTAGCTGTGAGGGCAGTTTTGCAGCCGGAGATAGCCTGCAACAGCACCTGAAAGCTATCCTCCTCTACCGTTCCTGGGTCTGAGGCCAGAGTTTGGGTCACCATGTGCGAGCTGGTGGAAAGGCCCTGTTTCAGCATCCGCTGCTGGGGAGAGGCTTTGGGAATGGAGGAGTTCTTCCGTCCAGAGCTGGACTTGCCTCTTCGCATACCCGAGGGTCTCCGGGTGGCCCCAGGGAAGGATATTGAAGGTCTTGCCAGTATTAAACGGATAAAATATCCAGGTAGAAGCGGAGCTCCCCCAGCGCATGTCCGATCAAGCCGCCAGCTCAACCACATCCCCCCCAAGCCTGTTCATCTTTAATAGTTATGTCATAGTGTTACACTTTTTTATTAGGCAAAATTAAATTTTAGGGGATAAACCCAAAATCTCTTGCTCATATAAATATGTTTTCTGGTATATATTTTCATTAAAACTACAGCATTCCCAGAATATACCACTGTGCAAAATAGACTGTTCATTCACTTGGTAAATAGTAAATGTTTATGTTTTAAGCCTCTAAACCGATTACTTTTTTTTTTCTTCACTTGACAATCCTGCAAATAACATGCTTCTTATTCCTAGGTGACTACAATCACTTCTCCACTGCATCTATGGAGGGAGCCATAGTTATCATCCAGGTCAAAGTTCAAAAATGTCATTCTCTCTTCATCCTTATTACCTGGTGTATAGAGATTGGTATTTTCACAGAAGGGAGAAGGAAGAGCACATTGTTCATGTGTTCAGTTCATCAAACAGGATATACAGTAACTAGAACACTGCATTTCAACTACATCTAAGGGCTGGTAAGCTGCAAAATACTAAATGTTTGTGCTTGGGTTTAGATATCTTTTATTTTTTAATTTATTTATAGCAGCTGTCTGAAAATAACCAGTTTCTCCTGTAAAATACTCCATTAAAGGGGAAGTTATTAAATGGCAGGGGTTACAGACAGATAAATAGATATTCTAAATTATAAAGGTATTTTATATTTTTCCATGAGCATTTTAAAATAATACAAAAAACAACATGCAAAGTATTGCATTAAATCCTAGATCCACATGTATTCTTTACGATTATCTTATAAAAACAGAACACAAAAACATTTAAAATTATTTTAAAGCTTTTAAAAGCTCTTGCCAAAAGACAAAATTCCACAGATAATGCAGAAATTTTGGATAGATGAAATAGGCCATTAATGTATACTGAATAAACATAAATGAAACTGGCCTATTTCAACTATCCAAAATTTCTGCATTATCTGTGGAATTTTGTCTTTTGGCAAGAGCTTTTAAAAGCTTTAAAATAATTTTAAATATTTTTGTGTTCTGTTTTTATAAGATAATCGTTTTTAGATAATAGTTAAAGCAACTAGTCCAAGTAGCAATATAAAAAAAAAATGAGAAAAAGGTCCAAACTTTTTTGTGTTTTTTTTAACAATTTTTTTTTTTACATTTCTATTCAATTCTGGCAAAAACTGTTCATTTTGCTGAAAAATCCAGGTTCCTAAAATTTGACACTCATTACTAATACTGAACTATTCATACACAATGATTTGTGGTCAGAAATGGTAAAACAATAAATCTGCCCTAAAGTAAGCTTACCTTAAAGTGGTTGTAACCACTTTTACCTACAGGTAAGCCTAGATTAAGGCTTACCTGTAGGTGCAAGAAATATCTCCTAAACCTACACGGTTTAGGAGGTATTTGCAAAAGACAGGAACCGTTGTCTATGGCGTATGCGCCGTAGACAACGGCACGCAGGCGCACTGAGCGTGCCGTTTCTAACGTCGATCATGCCATTAACGGCGGCTCCCGCGCGCATTCGCTGGAGTGACGTCATCGTGGCTCTGTTCAATCACAGCGCCGGAGCCACGATACCCGGAAGGAAGATGGACGCTTCGTGGAAGAGGGGACAGCGGTGACATTGCAGGTTCCTGTGTCAGGTAAGTGACACATAATGGGCTACTATGCGATGCATAGTAGCCCATTATGCTTTACCTTTGCAGGGAAACAAAGAGGAAGTAAAACCCATCGGGGTTTACTTCCTCTTTAAATTGATCATCCAATTTGTTGTGACAAACCAATAAATGAACTATCATGCTGATATGCTGCTGTTTTCTTTAAAATATACCAGTCCAACCAAATGAAAACCAGTGCAAGAGAAAATCTGACTCTGTATGCACCACCACCTAGATGGATGGATGGACGGATGGGCTGAATGTAGACATACTACAACTAATAGGCTTGTTTTATAAGGCAGGGCATAGAGCAATAATCATTAGAGATGGGCCAAACAGCCCTGGGTTCAGTTTGCACCAGAACTCCCGAACATAGCAAAAGTTCGGACCTGAACTCTGAACCCCATTAAAGTCTATGGGACCTGAACTTGAAAATCAAAAGACCTCATTTTGAAGGCCTATATGCAAGTTATTGGCCACAGAAAGAGTATGGGGCCCGGGTACTGCCGTGAGGGTATCAATGCAAAAAAAAACTCTTATAAAAGAAGCAGTGATTTTAACGATGCTTACAGTGAAACAGTAAAAATGAAAAACTCCTTTAAATATAGTACCTGGGGGATCCTCTTAGTCTGCCTGTAAAGTGGTGCATCTGTATAAAACCTACTGCAACAAAACAGACACTTTTAAAGAAATAAAATGACATTTAAATTGCTGGGACAATACCATTGCCCGGAATAGCAAAAATAGCAAAAACGGCTTCAGGTCTGGTATGGACCTTACCCATTCACCAAAAAAAGTGTCAAAAAGAAATAAAAACACAGACACAGTTTTTAACAACCCCTTTATTAAAAGTAAAAAAATGTCCCCCAATGTAGATCCATCATCAATCATGATGCCACTGCCGCCGCTGGACCTGGAAAAAAATGCACCGCCCATGACGAAGGCTAACCGCAGAATGCAGTTCTTATATAGGTAAGGGATGGGGCTACTTGGCACCATCACCTGGTGGGACTGTTCCCTTCTGATGTGACCAACCTGGCATGCACCGCCGGTGATGTCATATAAGGGCAGTGCCACAAAGTGGGCTTCCAGATTCTGATAAGCCCCCTGCCCGCAGACCCCCACAGCCACAGCCCAGGGTTGTTGGGAAGAGGCCCTTGTCCCCATCAACATGGTGACAAGGTACTTTGGGGCAGGGGGGCAGAGCCCCCCTGTCGCAAAGCACCCCCCCACGTTGAAGGAATGTGGCCTGGTATGGTTCAGGAGGGGGGGCGCTTGCTCCTCCCCCCTTTCCCTTTCCTGGCTTGCCAGGCTGCATGCTCAGATAAGGGTCTGGTATGGATTTTGGGGGGACCCCTGTTATTTTTAAAAAAAACTTTGGCATTGGGTTTCCTCTAAAATCCATACCAGACCCAAAGGGCCTGATGTGGATTGGGGAAGGGACCCCCACACCATTTTTTTTTTACATTTTTCTATTGACAGAAATGGTATCGTATTGCTGGCAATTTGAATGTCATTTATTTTTTTATCTTTATAAATATCAGTTTTGATACAGCAGGTTCTAAACATTGTACAGATGCACCACTTTACAGGCTGAGTAAGAGGACCCCCCAGGCACTATATTTAGAGGAATTTTTAATTTTTATTAAATTAAAATCCTTAAAATCACTGCTCCTGTAAAAACAATCTTTTAAAAAAAAATGTTTTTGCATTGATACATGTCCCCCAGGGTAGTACCCAGGCCCCCATACCCTTTTTTATTGCCAGTAAATTGCATACAAGCCTTCAAAATGGGTACTTTTGATTTTTCAAGTTCGGATTCCATAGACGCTAGTTCTAACCTCTTATCAGTCTATCCAAATAGACTGATAGGTTTTGCTTTTAGTTATATGTTAGCACACATAATTCAACTATCTTAGTAATGCTGTTAAAACGTATTATAATGATCTGTTAAAATGGGTCTCAGTTCATTCAAATGTCTCCAAAAAACATTTGGATATGTAGTACACACTTAATGACACCTGATGATTAGGACCATCAGAGGTACAATATGTCTAAAGCACAACAATAGAGAAACCATGGCACCACTACTGCCAGTTACTGTCCTAGAGTAAAATGAAAAATGTAAAAGGTTGCTTCTGTTATATGGTTTCATCTTTAATGGCCATCATCGTTAGCCTAACCTAGCTTTATCATTATAAAAAGAAACATTGCTTCCTGAATACAGTCTCTCTATTCACTAAAACAAATTGAGGTTATTAGCAAAGCAAAAAATAACTGATTCTCTAATTCTGCCAGGTGTAAACATGACTGCTAAAGATTTATCACACATTTATGATTCATGAATATTTTAATAATACATTTATCTGATTGATATGGCCTATATTACAAACTGATCTATCATTCAGCAAATTTCATTAATAACCATGACCCTTTTTAAAGTCCATTAAGGTACTACCAATATGAAGTATGATATATGGAGTGTATGTGTTTTTGCAATAGCATCCATGTTTTATAACAACTGGCCCAATAAATGGTTCAACAGCATTAAAACTTGCGCAAAATCAATCGGACCTATATATTAACGTTGTGCAAACACAATAACTGAGGTAGGTGGTGGCTACTTTACAGGCTAGAGATCAGGATGCAGTAGCTTGAGAACAGCTGCAGAGTTGAATGCTTGAATAAGTGAAATCGCTCCCATTTTATCAGCAGCATGCATAGAAGCAAGGAGTGTAATTCCTGGAGTTACTGGCATCTGTTAACAGTGGCAGCTAGGTTATACAGGCTAATACAGTCTGCTGGTTTGAAGTGGGTGCTACTCAGGGGTGAAGCACTAAAAGAAGAAGGGGAAAGGGGGTGTTCTTCCATTTGCTGAGTTGCTAAGGGATTACATTCATGCTGCTCGTGTGGTGATTGGGGATTACCAAGAGACAAAGAAAGCCGCCTACCCTCTTCTACGTCATCATTCCTTCACTGGCCAAACCAACAAGATTTTATGCCACTGGTGTTTCTTCACCGGTGTCAGAGATTCTGCAGCACTTCAGCAGTAAGGAAGTGACACTATAGTAGAAGAGGAATGTTTTATTTAGCAAGCATTTTGCTAGCAAGGTAACACAAGTTACAGGATGGCTAGTGTGACATAGGTCATAATGTGCTATTGCAACTTGATATGTGCTAAATGAGGATTCTATAATATGGTTTTGCAGTATGATATGCTCCTACTAGGTGATATAGTTTGCTCTTGATGTGTTATAAATTTGGTGTTGTTGCTGTTTAATAAAATTTGCTTTAGTGGTGTTGTGTTGTATAAGGGGCTGCTCTGGCTTAATATAATAAGCTACATTCACTCGAATATAGCTCCATGCACCCTGAGGAGCATGTGACTGTCTCCCAATCCTCCCATAATGCAGAAATGGGTATGTTATACAACCATTTAAATTGTTCAGAAATAGGGATGGGCCGAACGGACCCCCGCGCAGTTTGCACCAGAACTTTCGAACACCGCGAAAGTTCGGACCCGAATAAAGAACCCCATTAAAGTCAATAGGACCCGAACGTCAAAAATAAAAAGTGCCCATTTTGAAGGCTTATATGCAAGTAATTGGTCATACAATGGCTATAGGGGTCCGGGTCTTGCCCTGGGGGACATGTATCAATAAAAAAAAAGTTTGTGAAAAACTTCATTTTTAAATGAGCAGCGATTTTTTTGATTTTTAAAATGAGAGCATAAAAACAAAAAATTCCTTCCAATATAATGCCTGGGGGGTCCCCTTAGTCTACCTGTAAAGTGGCAGATCTGTACCATGTCTAGAATCTGCTGCAGCAATAATTGCATTTTTAAAGCCAAAAAAAATGGCATTTTCCCTGCAAGCTGCCTTATTTTGCTCAGCAACAGCTGGGGAGCCAGTGTGTATGATGAGGCCACAATGTAGTGCACTGGGAACAAGATTAGAGATTTTTTGGATACATTCTGATGTCACTTTGACTTTGGATAGAAGTAACGTGTGTGTAAAAATTGGTTTTTGGGTGTCAGTGGCGCCTTCCCACTGTAACCCTATAGAGGTAATCTTGATGAAAGCAAGAATTGGCCCTGCTGTAAAAAATTGCAATGATATGCACCTGTCAAACAGGTGCAGAAAAATTACTCTTTGGGTGTCGAGGGCACCTTCCCACCATAACCCTATAGAGCTACTCTTGATGAAAGCAAGAATTGGCCTTTCTGTAAAAAATTGCAATGATATGCACCTGTCAAACAGGTGCTGAAAAATTGGCCTTTGGGTGTTAATTGTGCCCATGAAACCTATACCAAAAACATTCTTCCAGATGAAATGATTGAACACCCTCAAACCTAGGCAGCCTTGAAGTCCTGAAGAGATTCCACATCCCAAAAAGACTTAATCAGTCACATCGGCATCTGGGGCTTCATAGCTGTTAATCCAGGACTGATTCATCTTTATAAAAGTCAAATGGTCCACGGAGCCTGTGGACAGACGTGTTCTATGATCAGTAACGAAACCTCCTGCAGCACTGAATGCCCATTCTGAAAGCATGCTGGATGCAGGGTAGCCCAACAACTCAATGGCATACTGGGCAAGTTCTGGCCAGTGATCTATTCTCATGACCCAGTAAGTCAGTGGATCATCAGCTGGAAAGCTCTCCATCTTTGTTTTGGCCCCGAGGTAATCGTCCACCATGTGATGCAGACACTGGGATGTGGAAGCTGACAGCCCTGGGTGGCGAGGACTAAAAAAATTCTGAAATGCCTCACTTAGGCGGATGCCTTCTCCAACGCTCCTCTCTTGACCAACAGAAGACTCAAAAGTAAGTTTTTAATGACACTGTAACCTACTGGAGTCAGAAAAAACATTCACTAAAATCCTCTTTAATGTGTCCTCTAGAGATTTTATCTTCTGCACTCTCTGTGGGGACGGGGTGAGTTCTGCGACCTTCCCCTTATAACGGTGGTCAAGGAGGGTTGCCAACCAGTAATCATCCTTCTCCTTTATGCCACGTATTCTTGGGTCCTTCTTGGGTCCTTTCGCAGGCTTTTCAAGGATGAGGTTGCCCATGCACCTCAAATTTGCAGAGGCTTGAGGAGCAGACTCCTCGGGGTCACTCAAGATGACAGCATCTGGAACTTCCTCCTCCCAACCATGTACTACTCCCAAGGGTCCTGGGTTTGAAAAGCCGTCGCTTACAGATTGATGCATGTCTTCCTCTTATTCTAAACCTATGAATCCTCCTCCTCATCCTCCTCCCGCTCTCCTCCTGTGTATTCTGTCACATAGGAATGATGGTGTCTAGATAAAGTGGGCCTTAAGAGGAAAGGAAGTCCTCCCCTTCCTCCTGATGCTCTGCCTCCAGTGCCCTGTTCATAATGCCACGCAGAGTCTGCTCCAGCAGGAACACAACAGGGATTGTGTCACTGATGCATGCACTGTCACTGCTCACCTCCTTGTGGCCTCCTCAAATGGTGACAATACAGTGCATGCATCCTTAATGATCAGCCATTGGCGTGGGGAAAAAAGCCGAGGCGGCCTGAGCCTGTTGTCATGCCGTACTGGCACAGGTATTTGTTGACGGCCCTCTGCTGCATGTATAGCCGCTGCAGCATTGCCAAAGTTGAGTTCCACCTGGTGGGCATGTCACAAATAAGGCGGTTTATGGGCAGGTGGAATTCCTGCTGAATTTCAGCCAACTGAGCACTGGCTATGTATGACTGCCTGAAATGGCTACAGACTTTTCTGGCCTGCTTTAGTACATCTTGCAACCATGGGTAAGTACTTAGGAAACGCTGCACCACCAAATTGAGGACATGTGCCAGGCATGGCACATGTGTCAACCTTCCCTGTCTAAGGGCGGACAGGAGGTTTGAGCCATTATCGGACACCACCATTCCTGGCTCCAGCTGGCGTGGTATGAACCACCTCTGGGCCTGTCCCTGCAGAGCTGCAAGAATCTCCGCTTCGGTTTGGTTCCTGTCCCCTAAACACACCAGCTGAAGCACTGCATGGCACCTTTTAGCCTGACTCTGGGAATAACCCTTTGAACGCTTAGGGGTACCTAAGTTCATGTTCATAGGACAATTCTGAAGAGGAGGGCATGGAGGTGGTGGAGGAGGAGGAGAGGGTAGAGCTCACAAGTCTGGCATCATTACCACCAGCTGTATGGAGACGTGGGGGCACAGCAAGCTGCAGCACCGAGCCCTGTCCTGCATCCTTTCGAGTTGCAAGCAGCGTTACCCAGTGTGCTGTGAACGAAATAGATTGTCCCTGCCCATGCTTGCTGGACCATGTGTCAGCAGTAAGGTGGATTTTATGGCTGACTGCCTTGCCCAACCATGCCAGAACATTCCCTTCCACGTGATGGTAAAGAGATGGAACGGCCTTACGTGAAAAGTAGTAGTGAATGGGAACCTGCCATTGTGGTACAGCACAGAATGGGGCAGAATCCACCAGGCTGAAAGGCAGAAGTTAGAGAGCCAACAGCTTTGACACGCTGGGCATGTGGGTGGCAGGGACTTTTTTCCACTGCAGCAGATGGGGCAGAGAAATTTGCCAGCTACAGTCTACAGCTGGTGGTGTGCTGCTGGCAGATGTGCTGCTAGGACCTGGGACACCCTGTGCTATACCATCATCCCTGTCAGTGGAGACTGCTGAAAGGTAATGACTCTGTATTGCAGGGGCAGACTGAAGTGGCTAAGGAGGAGGAGGAGGGACAGATTTGTGCCCCTTTTGTGTGGCTTTTAGGTGCTCTTGCCAAGGGGCTGAGTGGTTGGATGTTAAATGCCTTGTTAAGCATGTGGTAACCAAATGGTTGGTGTTTTTGCCACGTTTGATGTGCCCGAGACACAGTTTGCAAATGTGCTAAAAAAGGCCCAGACAGCTGAGCTTTGGGGAGTGGGCCAAGAGATAACAGCTGCAGAATTGTATGGAATAGGGTGGCTTCTCTCTACTCTTTCTTGATGTCGGCCTCCTTGGCGTAGTGCCGCCTCACCTTCAGTTTCCTCCTCTGCTCTATCTGGCACCCAAGTCGCCTCAGTGACCTCATTATCATCATCATCAACTCCATCTTCCTCATTACCACTGGAGACAACTTGGCAATATGCTGCGGCTTGAGGAACATGAATGCCAATTTGTCTACCAGTGTTCCTTCCTCTTTCTATGCTCATGTTTCTGTCATTCTCAACCTCAGAACCAACATTTGAATCCAGTATTGGCTGGGCATCATCAAGAGGCAAGTGGCTGATGCTGTGTTCAAATAACTCAGCTGACTCCTCAATGGCTGATGTTGGGGCTATGGCAGGAATAGATGTGGGCAAGGAGGCAGGTTTATCCCCTCTGGCAACTGCAGGGGACTGCACACTTGTCTCTGCTTGTGTGACAGAGGATGAAGAGGCTGAGGAAGATTTATTAAGCCAGTCCACCACCTCCTCTGCATGCTGTGGCTGCATAGCATGGGAAAACTCACTAAACAGAGAAAATAAGGCCCTGCCTGAGGACTGACCACCACGTCCACCTTTGCCTGTGGACACATTTGTTGCTGCCCCCTTACAGTGCCAAGGGAACATCTGTCTCTCCTTGTTGTCCTCCCAGACATTATTGGACAGAGCAAATGTAAAGAAGAAGTTGAAATCTATATGTAGATGCACTTTAATCAATGTAAAGAGGTGTTTGGTGGGGGACGTGGCTACCGTGCAGCTGAATGGAAGCCTGTATACACAGCTCTGCTCCAGCAACGGGAACCTGCCGCTTTTGGGGCAACACCGCTAGCCCATACAGCCACCACCGCCTGTGCAAAGGTGCTGCCTCATCCACAGGATGACCCACAAACGTAAAGAAGTGGCCCAGCCAAAGAAATTGAAAGATTTCTTCATGCCGGCGGGCCGCAATCCTCACCAAATGGCCCCGGCGCTGGGATCGGCCCTCCATCTCTCTCCAGCGGCTCCCAATCCACCGCATCGAGCCCGGGATCACATGCAGGCGCCGCTCATCAATCTCCTGATGCCTCTCCCGCAGCCCAGCAAAATCAAAGCCACGCATGGCTGAAGACATCCGACAGGTGAGCACAATGTCAGGACTCCATGGAGGACACGAGGGAACTTGTGGATCCCTTCATTGCATTCCCCGCCACGGATAAGCCTGTGTCAGACACCACTCTTAAGGACATGCTTGTCTCCCTCCGCAGCTCCATGCATGCTGTCATGTTACAGTGTATGAACAATTTTAAAGCTGAAGTGGGAGAACTGGGAGGAAGGGTGGATCATATAGAGAAAAAAATGGGGGACTTTGCGTCCTCACACAACACCTTGATTGATGCCCATAACGATCACTCCGATGACATAACATGGCTCAAAGCCAAGGTGGCGGACCTTGAGGACAGGTCCAGGAGGAGCAATATTAAGATTTGGGGGGTCCCTGAAGTTATACTTCCCGCACAACTACAACAATATGCTCATGACCTCATAAAAGTGTTCCTAGCCTCCATACCTGAGTCCCAAATGCTCGTCGATCGCATTCATAGACTACCAATACCACCCCATCCCCCTGACAACATACCCTGAGATGTCCTGATGTGGGTACATTTCAATCATACTAAGGCGCAACTTATGTCTGCTTTCCGCAAAAACCAGCAACCTCCAGGAAAATTTGCACATATCCTATATCCTAACTATATGCGGATCTTTCACAATTTACGATGCAGAAATGTAAATCCCTACTGCCTGTGACAAGGCCCTACGTAATCACAATATCCCATACAGATGGGGATATCCCGTAAAGCTAATGGTCACACACGAGGACAATACCACAGTGATTGCATGTGTGAAGGATGGTCTAGCACTATTACGCTCCTTAGACATACTTCCTAACCAAACAACTGAAAGCCCTTCTCCCTCAGCAAGGCTGCACACCCAGTATGACCAGCAAACGGTGTCGAGAAAGAAAAGCAACGAAAAACACAAATCATAATCACCCTTTCATAGAAATTAGAATTGACTACATTTATTGAGGTTCCTGAAGCACTCTGGAGTACTCAGTGCGCAATTTTCCCCTCCTGAGTTATGGGCAGCTGTTCTGCCTTCAGATTCAAGTTTGAATCGATCTTTTTATTGAACTAGTTGCTTTTATGTGGTATGACATTATTTTTTCTAACTACCCTATTTTTCCTCCCCTATTACTGGTCTGACCTTCACGAGGACTGCCTTACTATCACCAAAATGGGAATGAAAAGTCTATTCTACTCTGTCTTCTACCAGAGACCTGCTGCAAGAGGCCCTGCACCACCACGTCTAAGGTACTGTCAGCACCCT
This sequence comes from Aquarana catesbeiana, assembly GCF_042186555.1. NCBI lineage: Eukaryota > Metazoa > Chordata > Amphibia > Anura > Ranidae > Aquarana > Aquarana catesbeiana. The sequence goes on along the minus strand of NC_133329.1, from coordinate 352,294,722 downwards.
CACTTATCCTGCACATATGGCTCTTAACATAGTTTCTTTCAAAAAGCCAAATGAACCTCGGTCGGGAGAGAGGTGGTTAAACTCCAGGCTGATGTCCTCTGCATTCAAGAGACTCATTGCTCAGCCAGCAATACTCCCTACTCCCAGCACAATAAATTCCCTCACATCTATTTGGCCTCAGCCCCTACAAAACAGGAAAAAGAGAGTTCTCATCGCCATTAGGGACTCCGTGGCCTTAAACCTGAAAGAAACCCACATCGACCCAGCAGCGCGATATCTCATACTTGTGGGAGAACTTAACAATAAACCTTTCACCATTGTGAACCTATATGCACCTAACTCCCATTAAATCCGCTTCTTGAAAAGGCTATACCGCAAAATTGCCACCATCCAAAAATGATCTTTGGTGATATGTTGAGATCACAATATAACAGCAGACTATACAATAGACACCACCTCCAGGGCTAAATGCCCACCACCTATGCTACAACCTCTACTAATCTCGGATGATGTCTATGATGCATGGAGGTGCCAACTCACGAACGAGCGAGACTATACCTTCCACTCCTCTAGACGTAATTCATACTCTAGAATTGATTTGATACTTGTTGATAAGTTACTTTTACAGGCAGTGTCCTCCTCCATACACGACATCACGTGGTCAGACCATGCACTTGTGCCCATAAAAGTGGTGGAGGGGCACACTCCAAGTCCTGCCTATGTATGGTGGGCTAATTCTTGTATATTCAAATGTCTCCTCATGCTACCAACATTGCAAACAACCTGAGTTTTTTGCTATGAATACTCACTCTGTATCTGACCCTGCATCGTTGTGGTGTGCGCAAAAAGCCTTTATTAGAAGGATCATTTTACAAATCTGTTCACAGGAGAAGAGGCAGAGGACCCAAAAACTGAATTAACTCCTCAATGATATTAATATATTAACACTAGAGGCCCTAAACAAATACAACACTAATGCACACTTAGCTCAAAAACTCTCCCAACATCGCTCTGATTTCAGGCTCCTACTCATCGAGCAATATGACAAACACATCCAATCACTTAAATTGTCCCACTATTCCTATGGTAATCATGTTGGTGAATTTCTTGCCCAAGGACTCAAAACAGCTCGGACCAAGTCAAAAATCCCATACCTAATTCACTCATCAGTAAATAAAAAAATATTCAACCCCAAAGAAATAGCTAACTCCTTTGCCAAATATTATTCCTCGTTATATAATCTGGAGAAAGATTCTACCTCCCCCCCAACCAACTGATGAAAGTATACAAGCCTTTTTGCAAAGATTAAACTCCCCTCCCTTTCACAAGCACAACTCATTTCCCTCAGCACACCCATCACGGAACCTGAGATCAAAAAAGCGATGAGGACCATTGGGCAAATCCCCAGGTCCTGATGGACTACCAAATGACTACTACAAAACCTTTCAAAATAATTTAGCTCCAACCTTACAGTTTGGTCTATGCAGTTGCAATGTCCTCTGCCTTGTTTCCCTCCAAGATGCTTAAGGCCTATGTGGTTACTATTCCCAAGCCAGGTAAAGAGCCCACGTCCCCATCCTACTTTAGACCGATTTCGTTACTCAATACTGATGTTAAATTATATGCCAAAATCCTAGCCTACAGGTTGCTTCCTATCATTCCCTCCCTTATAAAGCCTGACCAATCGGGCTTCACCCCTGGCAGACAGACCTCTGATACTACAAGGCGAGTCATCAATATTATGCAATATGCTAAGTCCTGTCGAGTGCCTTCTCTGCTCCTCTCTCTGGATGCGGAGAAGGCATTCGACAGAATACATTGGGGCTATATGAAACATACCTTGCAAAAGTTTGGCTTTACCGGACCCATTCTCTCTGCCATATTGGCCCTTTACTCATCCCCTTGTGCACACATCCAACATGCTATCAACTACTTTCATCATATCCAATGGCATGAGGAAGGGATGTCCTCTGTCCCCCTCGATTTTCAACCAAAGAAACAAAGAGACTAGCTAAAATAGAATTGTCATGGACTGGCCGCTTAGCCTCCTTTAAAATTATGCTCCTTCCCCTGAAATATGATACATTTGTAGCGGTACCCCCGTGAGGGCTGCTGATTGACTCTATATCCTACTGGCTACCCCGACTCTGCAAATCCCCTCTTACCTCTGACATCTTGGGTTCCATTCTGTTAAGGGATGTTATCAATGAGAAACTCACACAATGTCACTGAGCCACTCAGAAAGTTTACTAAAGTGAATATTAAACACAATGAACAGTGTGATTAAACACATAAATGACAGTTGATAACAATAGTTATAAATATGAAAACTGTGGATTCAATAATCACCGTAGGGAGTATATGTATACAGGTGTACAGTGGGACAAATGTTCAATATTTTCAAAAACATATATTAAACTTCTTCCCACTGAAGCCTCAACGCACACACCAAATTGCAATATAATGTTTCTCACATTTAATAATACAATGCAATATTTAACCTGTACTCAAGGGCTCCCCCTAGTTGGTAATTCAATGTTCAAACTGCAAAGTAGAACTGGGATGCTTCGCAAAAGATGATAAAAGTTCCTTGACTTCACATATCTTCAGATAGCCTGTAGTTTAAACTGCAGTATTTGTAATCCAACAGGGAAACAGAGAGAAAGCAAACTGTAGAATAAATGGTACGTTGATAACTGTTTAACTGAAAAAATAGGGCACTTGTAACACTTCCTCCTTATGTGTGAGTGTAATACAGTACCGACTTTACAGAACAGGGGATATCAAACCCCAGAGTTCAGCTGTATGTGGCCTGTGAATAAGTAGAATCACTTCTGTGGAACTACAAGTCTCATCAGCAGCCTGTAAATAACTTGCTCAGCAAACAGTGCACCTTATGTAAATGGGCAGGTGCCCTCTCACCACAACAGACTCAGAGGCTGCGAGGCACACTTCCTGTCCCACAGCATAGTATCCATTGTAAATCTTTGAATTCCCTGCTCACACAATATATTTGTGGTTCTAAACGATCAAGGTGTTCTAAAGCCCTCCTGGTCAAACATAGATTAGCAGGAGGTATGGGTTTAGTCGACATTTATGATTATTTCCGAGCATCCATCCTTACACAACTTAAGAGCTGGCTCGACCCAGCACCAGATACTCTCTGGAGCAGCATCTAGTAGGCTTTAAGCCCAACTAAAAATCTAAAGTACCTCTTACTCCTAGACGTATGGTGACCATTTTCCATATACAGATTACCACTTACTATCCAAGCCTCACTGGAAGCTTGGAGGGATCTCCGCAAGCTACCACTTTCAACTTCCAAACAAATAGATATCCCTATACCCATAATGATTCTTACCCATGCCATTCCAAATCTCTTCATCTCTGACTGGCATGACAAGGGAATCAAGCTGATTGCAGATTTATACCATAATGACTCCCTCATACCCTTTGCCACACTCCAGAGACAATTCAACCTACCACCTGCTGACTGCTACAAATACAATCAAATCTCCTACCTCCTTAGATCTATCAAATCACATATATCTCTCGAAAGAGACATGGCGGTTCTATACCACTAACCCAACCCCCCTCAAGGGTATTTCTCTATTTTATAATCTCTTCCAACAAAAACTAAACTTCACTAAATCCCACCCTTATAGGAGGTGGGAATCCGATCTAGGTATGACCATTACAGGCTCACAGTGGCAATATGCACTTTGATCGCTTTATAAAGACTCTAGGTGCATTAACCACTGGGAGCTGTCCCAAAAAATAGCCCTTAGGTGGTACCTCACACCCTACAGAATATCCAAATTTGGGCAAAACAACTCTCCGATGTGCTGGAGAAACTGTGGTGCAATAGGAAACATTCTCCATATGTTCTGGGCCTGCAAACATCTAACCAGCTTTTGGAACTCCATCTTCCGCTCAATCTGGTCGCTAGAATATTAATTACAAGACACTGGAAAGTGGACAAAGCACCAAATGTGTCTGAGGTATTTATAACCACTCAAACTCACTTTGTATACGAATCTCGACTGGCTAGTAGATGTGGCAATAAGAAACAGTTTGATACTTAATGGTAAATATGGATAAACTGGTTTAAAGTAATAGATGAATCATCTCTTCACAGTGTTACATATCACCCTCATCTAACTCCCCCCCCGCTCATGTGAAGGTCAGACCACAGTTAGCTTCCCACCCGATATTTTATTTTCTATATATGTTCTCCTCTTTATATATTCAACACCATACTGTATTTAATTGCTGAAACAACCTCCTCGTACATTCCCTCTTGGTTCAATGGTCCTTTGCATCATGATTGAGACAGTTAGGCTGACTATTTGGGACGGAGAGGTTCGAACCACTCAATGTTGAATGACTAATTATTTGTGCCTTGAGACTATATCTCCAACACATCCAACTGTATATATTATGTTATTGCCATTTCTTTTTACTGTTGTACTACTTGTTCTTTAAATACTGTAATTTGAAATTTTTCAATAAAAGCCAATTGAAAAAAAAAAGGTGTTTGGTGCACTTTAATTTGAGTACTCACACTACACAGACACACTCCATGGATACACTATAATATACCCCAATATAATGCGCCAAATGTACAGAACTATATGGGGTTAAACTGGCAGTAACGCACACAAAACTATGTGGCATTAAACTGGCAGTAACGCACTCAGAACTATATGGCGTTAAACTGGCAGTAATGCACGCAAAACGATATGACATTAAACTGGTAGTAACGCACACAGAACTATATGGCATTAAACTGGCAGTAACACACACTGAACTATATGGCGTTAAACTGGCAGTAACGCATACAAAACGATATGGCGTTAAACTGGCAGTAATGCACACAGAAGTAAATGACGTTAAACTGGCAGTAACGCACACAGAAGTAAGTGGTGTTAAACTGACAGTAATGCACACAGAAGTAAATGGCATTAAACTGGCAGTAACGCAATCAAATAGACGGTGTTCAAACGTCACTACACTGACGCTATCTGAACTGTCTCTACTCTATCTATACACTAGTGTCAAGATTACTGACATGGTCTCACTACACTACACTGAAACTATATGAGCTAGTAAAGTTTCAGTGTTGTGTAGTGAGACCGTGTCAGTAATCTTGTATTAGTGTCCCTACTCTACACTAATGTATGTATGAATGACTACGCTATAGTGAAACTATCTGAGCTGTCCCTACTCTAGCTGCACATTGTGCAAAGCTGAATGATGGTCCTCCTCACTACGCTTACACTATCCCTAAACTGACACTAAACTAATATTCTAAACTGACAATTGAAGCAAAATAGCACAGTATAGCACACTAACTAATAGCACTGAACAGAGCCCTGTTCTATCTCTCTCTCCACGCCAAAAGCACACTGAAAATGGCTATCATTAAAGGAATACTTTTATACTGTGTGGTGGGAATGAGCCGTGATTGGATAAAGACAGTGCTCTGTGACCTGATTGGCTGAAGCTTTTTCACTGCTTCAGCCAATCAGGGCTTGCAATGCACTGTTCAGTGCCGCAATGCATTGTGGTCGGTTCGGGGGTGGAACAAGCGGTCGAATGACCCGTTTGTTTGCCAAACGACCGAACAACAAAAGTTCGGCCTGAACTTATGCTCGGGCTGAACTGTTCACCCATCCCTATTAAGAAACACATTCTGACACAGACGCAAGGTGCTGCTAGAGGAAAGCACACTTTCACTACAGAAATGCAGGGAGGCATTCCTAAATTCCATTGACATCAATGAAGAGGGATATATTTCCTGAGTATTTTCCTGTGTTATTTTTCAATCCCATTAACACTTACAAATTTGGGGACCTATTTTTTTAAGTCCTAAAGACACCAATGAAACTGACTACCTTATTTCACAGTCCCACTTATACTAATGCAGGAGGGGGCTTTTTTGCAGTCACATTATGAGGAAAAAGCTTTCGCTTTCATTGGTGTAATTGGAAATCCCACTGACAGTAATGAAACAGGATTTTATTTTTTTGACCCCACAGACCCCATTGAACATGGGGACTTTCTCAGTCCAATGACACAAGTGCAAGAGCAGTCTTCTTTCCTCTTGCACCAGTGCAGCAAAGAACTCTCTTTCTAACTCCAATAATGGAACTCGGGAAGAAAGTCTTGCATTTGTGTCATAACGAATCGAGACAAAAGCCCCTACATCATGTATCATGATGTGATATAAAATAACATTATTATAATTTTAACCTAGTAATTAGTGTTGTCACTTACAAAACGAGGACTTTTAGGTCTGTAATGAATATTACAGCGTTGCTGTTTTCTAAGTAAGAGGGTAATACAAATCATGGCATTACCAAGACTGTCCAGGAAGACGGGCTAGAAACCAAAAGAAGTTCAAAGATATAGAAGGAAGAGGAAATGGAAGAAGAATATGCAAATACTGAAACGGGGAAAACACATACCGAGAAGATATAGAGTGCTGCACACCCCGAAAAAAGGGAAATGTCCCCCATATGGGGTTTTCTAGGCAGAAAGAAGATATAAAGATGATATGGTGTGGCTTAAAAATGATTGAACTGTATTGACAGCATAATCTCAGGGAATGACCATGATAGTTAAAATAGGAGCTGTGATACAGGAGATAACACAGGTGAAACTGGCACAAAATTATACAGTGCGCTAAAGTAGAATAATAATGTTGTCGTGTTTCGACCCCGTTGGGTCATCTTCAGAGGATTCGGGCGCTGTAAAGAAATTTATGTTTTGAGATTCATGGATATGACCATAAAAATGAAAGTATAATAGATAACACCGTGTTAAGCAATTTCTCCTGAGCCTAAAATTCTCCAAAGCCTCCTCCACTCGATCCCGGTAGGGGTCCCCGGTCGGCCACCACATCAACAGGGGGAGACAATTGCCCATGCGTGTCATCTGAGGAGTCACAACCCTCATGCCCCTCCCTGGTTTTGGGAATTATCCACTGGTTGTGATTCCTCATAAGACACACCGGGATCGAGTGGGGGAGGCTTTGGAGAATTTTAGGCTCAGGAGAAATTGCGTAACACGGTATGATTGGTAATTATACCGATAAACGTATATCTATTATACTTTAATTTTTATGGTCATATCCATTAATCTCAAAATGTAAATTTCTTTACAGCGCCCGAATCCTCTGAAGATAACCCAACGGGGTCAAAATGCGTCAGTATTATTATTATCCTACTTTAGCGCTTGAACATTGTATAACTTTGTGCCAGTTTCACCTGTGTTATCTCCTGTATCACAGCTCCTATTTTAACTATCATTGTCATTCCCTGAGATTATGCTGTCAATAAAGTTCAATAATTTTTAAGCCACACCATATCATCTTTATATCTTCTTGCTGCCTAGAAAACCCCATATGGGGGACATTTTCCTTTTGAATATGCAAATACTAGGCATCCAGTGGAGAGAAAAAAGAAGAAACAGGAGCAAGTGCCACCTCATCCGATATGGCCAGGGATGCCAGATCTGATAGTGTGTATATTGTATATATATATTATATGTGCAGTATCTCACAAAAGTGAGTACACCCCTCATATTTTTGTAAATATTTTATTATTTTATTTTATTATATCTTTTCATGTGACAACACTGAAGAAATTACACTTTGCTACAATGTAAACTAGTGAGTGTACAGCTTGTATAACAGTGTAAATCTACTGTTCACTCAACACACAGCCATTAATGTCTAAACCGCTGGCAACAAAAGTGAGTACACCCCCTAAGTAGAAATGTGCAAATTGGGTCCAAAGTGTCAATATTTGGTGTCACCATCATTATTTTCCAGCACTGCCTTAACCCACTTGGGCATGGAGTTCACCAGAGCTTCACAGGTTGCCACTGGAGTCCTCTTACACTCCGCCATGACGACATCATAGAGCTGGTGGATGTTAGAGACCTTGCGCTCTTCCACCATCCGTTTGAGAATGCCCTACAGATGCTCAATAGGGTTTAGGTCTGGAGACATGCTTGGCCAGTCCATCACCTTTACCCTCAGCTTCTTTAGCAAGGCAGTGGTTGTCTTGGTGGTGTGTTTGGGGTCATTATCATGTTGGAATAATGCCCTGCAGCCCAGTCTCTGAAGGGAGGGGATCATGCTGTGCTTCAGTATGGCCCTCAATGAACTCATGCAGCCCCAGACCATGGCACTACCACCACCATGCTTGATTGTAGGAAAGACTCAGTTGTCTTTGTACTCCTCACCTGGTTGCCGCCACACACGCTTGACACCATCTGAACCAAATAAGTTTATCATGGTCTCATCAAACCAAAGGACATGGTTCCAGTAATCCATGTCCTTAGTCTGCTGGTCATCGGCAAACTGTTTGCAAAATTTCTTGTGCATCATCTTTAGAAGAGCCTTCCTTCTGGGACGACAGCCATGCAGACCAATTTGATGCAGTGTTCAGCATATGGTCTAAGCACTAAGAGGCTGACCGCCCCACCCCTTCAACCTCTGCAGCAATGCTGGCAGCACTCATGCACCTATTTCCCAAAGACAACCTCTGGATATGACACTGAGCACGTGCACTCAACTTCTTTGGTCGATCATGGTGAGGCCTGTTCTGAGTGGAACCTGTCCTGGTAAACTGCTGTATGGTCTTGGCCACCATGTTGCAGCTCAGTTTCAGGGTCTTGGCAATCTTCTTATAGCCTAGGCCATCTTTATGTTGAGCAACCATTCTTTTTTCAGATCCTCAGAGAGTTCTTTGCCATGAGGTACCATGTTGAACTTCCAGTGACCAGTATGAGAGAGAGTGAGAGCGATAACACAAATTTAACATACTTACTCCCTATTCACACCTGAGGACCTTGTAACGAATCACATAACACCGGGGAGGGAAAATGGCTACTTGGGCCCAATTTGGACATTTTAACTTAGGGGTGTACTCACTTTTGTTGCCAGTGGTTTAGACATATATTTCTGTGTATATAATTCAAGTGAGAATGAGCCTACTTCCACTATCTCAGTGATATGATACTTAAAAATCAAACACTCAAAACATAGATAAAATTATACAGTTAAAATTGCTAGCAGCTGCTTAAAAATAAAAACAAATGGTCATTCAGATAGTAACAGAGTCCACAAATACATAAAAAGTACTGGTATTACTAAAGCAGCACTCCTGTCATTACTTGATATGACCGAATTTCATATGATTATAGCCATATGAGGAGAAAATTGGAATGACAGATGGTGATAAAAGTCCAGAAAAGACACAAACGGTGGTCCTAGTGTTGAATGATAAATGTGCACCTTTCACCAGAAACCTCAAACAGTGCATCACACTCCCCTTAGGGGTTCACACTCACCAGTTATGAGTCAATTTTAAGCCTTGAAATACTTTGAATACCTGTTATTCACAATATGGGCTAGATCAGAGCTGCATACCACCTCCGCAGGTACTCGGATATATGAGAAGAAAACTCCACATAGTGTAATTCCATTTTACTTTTTATTGTAGTTCTCCAATCATTAAAATGACACTTTCCAACAGATTGAATAAGTTGGTCCAATGTATAAGTGTCAGCACTACCAACAGACTTTAACAGAGCCAGAGACGACTAGAGGCACACGTTAGAGATGAAAAAATTCTGCTCGTCCCTTCCGGTTGTCTCTCTCTTGATGTTGAATGCAAAACTTCACTTCCAATCTCCGAAAGGTCATGCACTGACGCGTTTCATCATTATAACTTCGTTTGAGGGTGTGGCCTCGCAGCACGGCATCCTGGAATTTATCTCATATTGTCTGAGCAGATTTAACCTACTGAATGCCAAACCGCTCCATTACTCAAAGATGCACACTAGCGATGACATGAGCACTGCTCAGAGGATAACCACCACACACTACTATGCTGATATCGGCCAACAATGAACATTAGACCATTACAGTCTTTGTTAAAACCTTATGCAAGCCTATACATAGTTCATGGAACATATTACCATCAACAAATACATTTAAATTTAAAGAGAGTTCAATTTAATACACATTAAATAAAATCATTAATTAATATAAAATACAAAAAAATCATTAATTTCAATAGTCACTAATTAAAGCAGCTCTATATTTAACCCATTCAGAGCAAGTGTATCTGTTAAAAAAATCCAGTGAGTTTCCCGCTTGGACAGTTCTCTCACCAAATTTGAACCTCTCCATACTGGTTTTACATGGTCTACACCCCAGAACTTTAGACCTAAAGGGTCCTGATTATGATAAAGTTTAAAATGACGTGCTATGGTCTTTAAAACCCAACTTGATATTTTGAATATGTTCTGCTATACGGATCCTCAACGGTCTTTTAGTACGACCTACATACAGCAACCCACATGAGCACTCCAAAGCGTGAGCTGTATTGTGAGGTAGGATCCCTATCTAATTTGAATTTGTTGTATGTATCTCCATCAGAAAACATTTCTGTTAACTGATTGCTATAATTTTCCTTAGCTAAAATAACTACCCCCCCCCCTTTATCTGCTGGGCTTATTATTATTATGTCATTCCTGGTTTCTAACTTCTCTATCTCTTTTTGAATAAATCTGGGATTCACATTCTTCTGAAAGATTTGATAAATAATATGAGCCATGAATGGGGATTTCTATCTGCCTTTCACTCACAATACAAAGAAGTGGAGACAATTTTTAAGGCACATTGGCATATGTTATGCCTGAATAAAACACTTAAATCTGTTCTTCCTTCTATGCCTAAGTTTATATACAGAAAGGCTCCATGTCAAAAAAGTCAAAAAAGTGTAGATCCCCCCACTAGACTACCATCATTTTGGGATAGGGATGTTTTTTTCACTTGTAGGAAGTGCAAGGTGTGTAGAGAAGTGTCTAGACCTATGAGAGGTTTAGACAAATTTACATTGACTTCTAATAACAAGGAATTCCCTATCAAAGAATTAATTACATGCAACACCTCACATGTGGTGTACGCTTTGGAGTGCCCATGTGGGCTGATGTATGTAGGCCGTATTAAAAGACCGTTGAGGATCCATAATTTAAATGTATTTATTGATGATAATATCTATCTATCTATCTATCTATCTATCTATCTATCTATCTATCTATCTATCTATCTATCTATCTATCTATCTATCTATATATACATTTTTATGGATAGAATGTGTACTATGATTTTAATGTTTACACTGATCAAATACAGTGGTTTGCTTTAGGAATCATCTAATTTCAGAGTAATACTATTTTATATATTATGCTTTGACGTGACTAAGAAAATAGAGGGTATATACAATGAAATTTATGTGTTCCATGAACTATGTGTAGGCTTGCATAAGGTTTTAACAAAGACTGTAATGGTCTAATGTTCAGTGTCGGCCGATATCAGCATAATAGTGTGTGGTGGTTACCCTCTGAGCAGTGCTCATATTTCGTTAGTGTGCACCTTTGAATAATAGAGCAGTTTGACATTCAGCTGAGTAAATGTGCTCAGATGAGATGAGATAAATTCCGGGACACTGCGCCGCAAGGCCACACCCTCAGACGAAGTCGTAATGATGAAACGCATCAGTGCATGCCCTTACGGTGACTGGAAGTGACTATTGCATTCCACAGCAAGAGAGAGACAACTGGAAAGGAAGAGCGGAGGTTGCTCATCTTTAACTTGATCGCCTCTAGTCATGTTTGGCTCTGTTAAAGACTGTTAGTAGCACTGACAATTATACATTGGACCAACTTATTCAGTCTGTTGGAAAGTGTCATTTTAATGATTGGAGAACTACAATAAAAGGTAAAACGGAATTACACTATGTGGAGTTTTATATATATCTGAGTACCTGCGGAGGTGGTATGCAGCTCTGATCTAGCCCATATTGTGGATGACAGGTATTCAAAGTATTTCAAGGCTTAAAAATGATTCATATCTGGTGCATGTGAACCCCTAAGGGAAGTGTCATGCACGGTTTAAGGATTCTGGTGAAAGGTGTACATTTATCATTCAACACTAGGACCACCGTTTGTGTCTTTTCTGGACTTTTATCACCATCTGTCATTCAAATTTTCTCCTCATATGGCTATAATCATATGAAATACGGTCATATCAAGTAATAACAGAAGCACTGCTTTATTAATACCAGTACTGTTTATGTACTTGTGGACTCTGTTACTATCTGAATTATCATTAATGGTTGTGTGTTGAGTATTTTTGAGGGGACAGCAAATTTACACTGTTATACAAGCTGTACACTCACTACTTTACATTGTAGCAAAGTGTCATTTTTTCAATGTTGTCACATGAAAAGGTATAATAAAATATTTACAAAAATGTGAGGGCTGTACTCACTTCTGTGGTAAGGTTGAATGAGGACCCCAGTCCATCCAGTTCAAACTCAGTGCCATGTCACTACCATTTTCAATATCCCTGTAAATCGTGTTCGTTAAAAAACACGACTACATTTTTTAAAAAATGTATCCACACTCGCCACTGACACCACCATCTGTGGAAGGGAGTTCCACATCTTTATCCGTCAGTAAAGTAACCCCTTACACAGTAGAAGTCTGAACCACCTCTCATCCAACTTCATTGTGTGACCACATGTCTTCTTTAGAAAAAGATTAGACACTTTTTGTCCAATGATAAAGTCACTATTTAAAGATTTGTATATTGCGATTATAGCCCCTATTACGCATATCTTTTCCAGGGAGAATTGTATTCCTTCTTCCTTCTTCATAACTGAAGTACTCTAGCCTCCTTAATAGCTTTGTTGCACTTCTCTATACTTTCTCCAGTTCAAGCACATGCTTTCTGAGGATTGTTGGCCAAAACTGGAGGGCATGCTCAAGTTGTGGCCAGGCCAGAGTTTTGTAAAGTAGTAGAAATATATATTAAATCTGGATATACACATACAACTTTTGTTGTTAGATTTCCTTTAGATTTACCTTCAACTATGTAGTGCATTGAGTAAATACCATTTTGAATGCATCCTAATAGTCTGCTGGCCTGGCTTGCTGCAGCTTGGCATTGCATGCTAATGCTGAGTCTGTTATCTACTAGGACCCCAGAATCTTTTCCACCTTTGATTTCCACCTGAGGTTCTCCCCCAATGAGGAACTTGAACATTGTAAAATATCTTGGCATAAGGAAAGGCTATTCAGGTAGTGCCCTTATAAAATGAACAGTAAACGGAACAGAATGCCAAGTATAAAGTACAGTAACCAAGGGTAGCTAACCATATTTAACATTACTCAAATCAGGCAGGTATGAGATGGATTTTGATTGGATACTATGGTTACTGCACTTTGCCCCTGTTATTAAATTTTAATAAGAGCAAATGTGTTGAATTGTTGTAATAAAGTGTTGTGCTAGTTAGAATCCTAAAAAATATATATTGTAATAGCTAAATATTTTATATCAGAACATTTCTGCATGAAAGACCTTTGCCATTGTTAGAATATTTAGAAATTTTGGGAAAAATGTGGCACTCCCTTAGTTCGATTTCAGCTTTTTAATCCCTAAGTATAGTCCTTTAACTGCACAGCACCTGAGCTCTAGTAAATTAGCTTACACATAAACATATATCTGAATTACACTGCTTTTGACTCTTGTGTCAATGGAAACCATTTGACATTTATATTTATATTTTTTATGCTCCCAGAGTCTTGCCATTTGTCAGGATGCACAGAAGTAATCTGACATGTTGTATCCAATGTTCAGTTATTACTGGTATTTTGAACGATGAAGCTCATTTTTATTTGTTTTTCTTGCTCATGAGATTTCCAATTTTTTTTTCTTTTTAGAAGAAAAACACATTTGGAAAAGATAAATTGTCAAGATATATTGCATTGACAGACTAACACAGAAATGTATGTAATACTTAACTGACAATTTTGTTAAATTTCTCTTAGTAGGAAAATGTTTTTAGTATAGCATTGTCTTTCTTTCTTTGTCACAAACTGCACTTATGATACATTTTCTGTACATGACATTAATGCTTTCAGGATTAAAGTATTTGATGATTGCTACTGAAAAAAATGTACAAAGGTGAAAAATAAGGAAAGAAAATACAATATATCAATGTAAACATTAGACAATAATAAAAAGTATGTTTATAAAAATATTTTACAGAAGAAAAAAGGAGTTATGCTTTCTGAAGAGACCTCAACTACTTTGCAATAGTAACCTTTTAATGCAAGTGCATGTCCATGTTTACATGATAACAAAAGGAAAATAAAAGTTAGAAAAATAATCATAAATGCATTTATATACAGTCAGGATACATATACCTTTCTGTGATACCTGTACTTAAACTGAAACATATATGATGCAAATTGTCACTAGCAGCAACACATCAGTTTATGTTTTTCTGAGTCTCCTCTGTAACATAGTTATTTTACTTGTCGATCCTGTCAGTAGATCCGTTATTTTTCCAGTTTCTGTGCACTACATTAACGTGTAAAATTGCACAGCAACGTTGTCACCCTGTGGGAAAGTATAGTCTTAGATTAACAAGTACTTTTACATGGATTTTAGGTGAGTATTTAGACAATATAAATAAAAGTTAACTATTGTTTGCAACTCTGCCAATGTTCAATAGTTTTTTCCAAATCCTTCTAATTGCCAAACTTGCTGGACAGCACACAAAAATAGAAATTGTTTTTAAAAAAAAGATGATCCTTAATTGATGAATGCAATACAATTAAAATTGTATTTGAACACGAGTGATTTCAAATCAAAATGTTATAAAATGATACAGCCACCAAGCTCCAAATGGCTTTTGTTCCCTTTTGCCATGTGTTGTACTGCTTTCGAGCTTGTCCTAGCTCCCCAAGACAAATACATTGAAAGAAAGCAACTGTACTTTGAGTCTCCAGCATTTCCTAAAACATGTTTAAACCATCCCCAACTCCAATACATCTCACCTGATAAATAGGCTTAAATGTATTTCTATTTAAAGATATATTAGATAATGCAACATTATTGAGTACCAATCACACAGTTCTTTTACCATCTCTACTTTGGTATGCATCGGATACATCTAATTTGTTCCTTATTTTTTACTGTTGGTGGCAATAAACTATTTGTCAGGACCTGCAACCTTTGTGGTATCTGGTTGTGGCTCTTCTCGCTGTGCCACAAAGGATACTGGATAGCTACTGGATAGCTCCCTGCCTGATTCCTTGGGCAATCTTACTGTATGTCTTTTTTCTCTTGAACCTTGATCCCTTTGATCCTCCCAGGAACTTTCTGATTTAAGTCATGTCTAGGGATGAGCCGAATACCCCCCCGGTTCGGTTCGCACCAGAACTTAAGAATGAACCAAAACTTTGCACGAACGTTAGAACCCCATTGACGTCTATGGGCCTCGAACGATCCAAATTCCACAGTGCTAATTTTAAAGGCTAATTTGCATGGTATTGTCCTAAAAAGGGTTTGGGGACCTGGGTCCTGCCCCAGGGGACATGTATCAATGCAAAAAAAAGTTTTCGGGAGCAGTGATTTTAATAATGCTTAAAGTGAAACAATAAAAGTGTAATATTCCTTTAAATTTCGTACCTGGGGGGTGTCTATAGTATGCCTGTAAAGGGGCACATGTTTCCCATGTTTAGAACAGTCTGACAGCAAAATCACATTTCAAAGGAAAAAAAGTCATTTAAAACTACTCACGGCTATTAATGAATTGCCGGTCCGATAATACACATAAAAGTTCATTGATAAAAACGGCATGGGATTTCCCCACAGGGGAACCCCGAACCAAAATTTTTTTTAAAATGGCATGGGGGTCCCCCTAAATTCCATACCAGGCCCCAGGCCCCACCCTCCATTATTTAAGAAGTGTCACACAGCGGGAGCCTCCCATCATGGATGCGGAGTGGCCCAAGAACAAAGAAGGGAAGAACACGCCGTGGAGGAAGATGCCGGATGAGAACACCGGAGCAAGAAGCAGAGTATCGGAGGAAGAAGAAGATGGATGAAGAAACAGAAGGAAGATAGAAGAAAGAAGATAGAAGAAAGAAGATGGAAAGAAGACTTTAAAGTGGAGTTCCACCCACTTTTACAACTCTTCAGCATCCCTCACTAAACTGTGCACTGTAAACGGGATAAATGTTTTTCTCAGCACCTACTGTATATCTGCTGTATTCATTTTTCACTTCCTCCTCACTGGCCGTGGCCCATCGCATCATTTCCTGTTTGCAATGCCTTCTGGGAAGGGGCGGCAACTTCCTGTGACACTGCCGTTGCTATGGAAACCTGACCTGAAACCTATTACACTGCTTGTGCTGCACTGAGCATGTGCAAGATCTGCAAGGATGAGATCCAGGAAGAAATACAGTCTGGCTTCAGATGCCCACACTTAAGATGGCCACGGCCTGCTGTAAGTTTATAAAATAACAAACTACTGCTATAAACTAACAAAACAGACCTTAGTTTACAGACTAACTTTACTAGAATACATTAAGCTTGTGTATTATAGGGGTATTTTTATTTAAAAAGTATAATTTGGCCGGAACACCACTTTAAATAAAGGAATTGTCAAAAACTGTCTCTTGTCATTTTTAACATTTTTGACATTTTTTTTGTGAAATGGAAGGGGTACTTTTGTACCCCATTACCATTTCACACAGGGGGGGGAGGGGACCGGGGGTCCCCTTGTTAAAGGGGGCTTCCAGATTCCGATAAGCGCCCCCACCCGCAGACCCCTGCAACCACCGGCCAAGGGTTGTGGGGATGAGGCCCTTGTCCTCATCAACATGGGGACAAGTTGCTTTGGGGGCCATCCCAAAGCACCCTCCCAATGTTGAGGGCATGTGGCCTGGTACAGTTCAGGAGGGGGGACTCTCTCTCGTCCCCCCTCTTTTCCTGTGGTCTGCCGGGTTGGGTGCTCGGATAAGGGTCTGGTATGGATTTTTGGGGGGACCCCACGCCATTTTTTAAAAATTTTGGTGCGGGGTTCCCCTAATATCCATATCAGACCTGAAGGGCCTGGTATGGAATTTAGGGGGACCCCCACACCATTTTTTTAAAAATTTTGGTTCGGGGTTCCCCTGTGGGGAAATCCCATGCTGTTTTTATCAATGAACTTTTATGTGTATTGTCGGACCAGCAATTCATTAATAGCTGCGACTCTGCGAGTAGTTTTAAATGACTTTTTTTCCTTTGAAATGTCATTTTGCTGTCAGACTGTTCTAAACACGGGAAACATGCGTCCCTTTACAGGCATACTATAGACACCTCCCAGGTACGAAATTTAAAAGATTATTACACTTTTATTGTTTCACTTTAAGCATTATTAAAATCACTGCTTCCGTTTTTAAAACTTTTTTTTGCATTGATACATGTCCCCTGGGGCAGGACCCAGGTCCCCAAACACTTTTTATGACAATACCATGCATATAAGCCTTTAAAATTAGAACTTTTGATTTCTCCCATAGACTTTTAAAGGGTGTTCCGCGGCTTTCGAATTTGTCGTGAACACCCCAAATTGTTCGCTGTTCAGCTCGACTCGAACGCGAAGCTCATCCCTAGTTATGTCACTAAAGTTCCTGTTTTCTAGATTATTGTGCTCTCTCCAGCTGAGATCTTGCTTCTTGCATACCTGCTGATGTCCTTATCTTCGCTACCACTAGTTACCAACCCATTGACTTGTTCATTAACTATACTTCCATCTGATTCCATCCAGCTACTGCTTGGTACTGACCTTTGGCTTGTTTACCCATTTATAGGGATATTGAAAATGGTAGTGACACACACACCGGCACTGAGGTTGAACTAATGCTTCTGCTTCATCTCTACCTGCTATATCTACTACCGGACTCTGACTTGCTCACCTACTGGTGGGGCAATCCTGAGGATGGTGGCCTGGTAATAAAATGCAGCAAAACCTCCACCATTAGGAGCTCTGGTAAGTACCTGCTAGTATTTAGACCCTGCACATCAGGTGAGCCTATGTCATCCACTAGGGCAATCTGCTTGTACATTTCCAGCTGACTACCTGTAAACCTTTGTACTGCTAGAGCCACTGGTTTCAAAGCCTGAAACCAGACCATGAAACTATCATAGTTTAAAAGCTGAGCTGAAAAAGATGGGCATGATGTACAGTATCTTACAAAAGTGAGTACACCCCTCACATTTTTGTAAATATTTTATTATATCTTTTCATGTTACAACACTGAAGAAACTACACTTTGCTACAATGCAAAGTAGTGAGTGTACAGCTTGCATAACAGTTTAAATTTGCTATCCCCTCAAAATAACTCAACACACTCCTAAGTGAAAATGTCCAAACTGGGGCCAATTAGCAATTTGCAATTTTCCCTCCCCTGTGTCATGTCATTTAGTTAGTGTTACAAGGTCTCAGCTGTGAATGGGGAGCAGGTGTGTTAAATTTGGTGTTATTGCTTTTACTCTCTCATATTGGTCACTGGAAGTTCAACATGGCACCTCATGCCAAAAAACTCTCTGAGGATCTGAAAAAAAGAATTGTTGCTCTACATAAAGATGGCCTAGACTATAAGAATATTGCCAAGACCCTGAAACTGAACTGCAGAACAGTGGCTAAGACCACACAGTGGTTTAACAGGACAGGTTCCACTCAGAACAGGCCTCACCATGGTCGACCAAAGAAGTTGAGTGTACGTGATCAGCATAATATCCAGAGGTTGTCTTTGGGAAATAGATGTATGAGTGCTGCCAGCATTGCTGCAGAGGTAGAAGGGTGCCAGAATTGCTGCAGAGGTTGAAGGGGTGGGGGGTGGTGGGTCAACCTGTCAGTGCTCAGACCATACGCTGCACACTGCATCAAATTGGTCTGCATAGCTGTCATTCCAGAAGGAAGCCTCTTCTAAAGATGATGCACAAGAAAGCTTGCAAACAGTTTGCTGAAGACAAGCAGACCAAGGACATGGATTACTGGAACCAGGTCCTGTGGTCTGTTGAGACCAAGATAAACTTATTTGGTTCAGATGGTGTCAAGCGTGTGTGGCGGCAACCAGGTGAGGAGTACAAACACAAGTGTGTCTTGCCTACAGTCAAGCATGTTGGTGGGAGTGTCATGGTATGGGGCTGCATGAGTGCTGCCGGCACTGGGGAGCTACAGTTCATTGAGGGAACCATGAATGCCAACATGTACTGTGACATACTGAAGCAGAGCATGATCTCCTCCCTTCGGAGACTGGGCCGCAGGGCAGTATTTCAACATGATAACGACCCCAAACATACCTCCAAGATGACCACTGCCTTGCTAAAGAAGCTGAGGGTAAAGGTGATGGACTGGCCAAGCATGTCTCTAGACCTAAACCCTATTGAGCATCCGTGGGGCATCCTCAAATGGAAGGTGGAGGAGCGCAATGTCTCTAACATCCACCAGCTCCATGATGTCATCATGGAGGAGTGGAAGAGGACTGCAGTGGCAGCCTGTGAAGATCTGGTGAACTCCATGCCCAAGAGGGTTAAGGCAGTGCTGGAAAATAATGGTGGCCATACAAAATATTGACACTTTGGGGCCAATTTTGACATTTTCACTTAGGGGTGTACTCACTTTTGTTGCCAGCGTGTTTAGACATTAATGGCTGTGTATTGAGTTTTTTGAGGGGACAGCAAATTTACACTGTTATACAAGCTGTACACTCACTACTTTAAATTTTAGCAAAGTGTAATTTCTTCAGTGTTGTCACATGAAAAGATATAATAAAATATTTACAAAAATGTGAGGGGTCTACTCACTTTTGTGAGATACTGTATTTCCCATCCCACATCTTTTGAGCATTCCTTATCATAGTTGTCTCTAAAAATTCTATTCTCATCTCCATCTGCCACCTCTTGCTGTCAGTTTTTGTTAAAACCAGCCACTCCCTCGAAATGAACCAACACCTCAAATACTCAGATTTTTGTCACAGCATAGTAGTAGCGCTAGGTCAATGTTTTTATTCATTGTAAATTGACCTGCATGCAATCAGCTTGAGTAGTATACGTCTAACTGTCCACATAAAACTTGTTAGACCTATTGAACAGACCATAAAAACCAAAGCCAAGCATGAGTGAACCACCAAAAACAAACACAGGTAAAATTCCATGCAAATGTAATATCTACTTTGTTTTATCAAACAGCTATAAATTGGTACACCTATATATTCACTCAGTAAATTATTTCTGTATTTTACAGCTAATTAATACATTTATTCCTACACCACAAATCTTATGACGAATGCCACCATGCCAACTTAGATGAAGGATGCCATTATTCACAGCGCTCTAATGTTGTCTATAATTTCGGTGTTAAACCTGACATTAGAAATCCTTTAATCTGAGTACTTAAAAGCTGCTCTATGGCTCATTTTTCAAATACAGTTTCTGGTACTGCTTCAGATACTGCTAATGAACCACTAGTTTGATATTCCTTTCTTAGATAAACGCTGTTGACCAACATTACTATTTGCTCCTCATATAATTATTTTTCTTCTCTCTTTTTTGAATTTAATAGCTTCAACAAAAGGCACATATAATGCATTTTTAATTACACTTCCCAAGTGACCTATGTAAAATAAGTTTCATAACGAAGCACTAATAATTAGTCTGTCACAGTCCAGTTTTTTTAGCTATTGTCTGCATGTCCTTTATGTATTCTACCTTCAGTTGATGAGCGTGATTAAGTCCTTTAGCTCTTGCAGCATACATTTTTATTTTTATTTTTTAAATTGCAAGTGGCAAATTTATGGCTTTCTCATTTATTCCCAATGTGATGTTGAAAAGTCACTTGTGAAATAAAAATAACAGCCCACTCCAGAAAGTCTAATGGCCCTAGAGAATAAATAGTTTGTAGATATACTCGGTTCCCATAGGACAGATAATTGGTTTACACAGCTCAACATCTTAAACAAGCCATTAAAAAAACAACAATAAAAAAAATAAATGTTGCTATCGATGCTCATTAAATATAAGGCCAAATAAATCTTATATACAGAGAATGTTATGGGCTATATCATTCCAAGCAAAAAATAATAGAAAACAACTAAGTTTTAGATTTTGTTTTTTTTTAAACTTTGTATTAAAAGTATTATATTGTAACTTTTGTTTATTTTTCCATTTTTTTTTTCTCAGAAGCTTAACATTGATTATACACTATACTGACATCAGCCCTACAAAATAGTGTATATTAAAGAAGTTAAAAACATAATTAAATGGCCAGTACATCCAAACGTGATATTTTGGTGATACACAGGGTTTGGTGGGCTAATTCGTCTGCTATCTTCTTACAGCACAACCTAATACATAATTCTCTAACACACAGCCATACTTTACAGCAAAGGGAATTCAACTTAAATACAAAATTATTGGTTACAAATGTTTGCTAGCATATGTGGATGCTGCACATTGTACAAGGATACCTATGTATTGTGCAGTTCTATTCCAAGATCTGAGAGCTCCAACAGTGGGGCATATATTTTAGAACATTAATTAAAAAGGAATTTTTAAAATAATTTTATATTTTTTTTCCATGCAACTATTTCTATATTTCTTAAATTAAAGGAATTTATAACGCACATAAAACAAAAGCAGCACTAATGTTAAAAGTAAATATATCATAAATTGTTACTACTCAACAAAAATGTATAACATCATCAAAACTGTAAATGACATAATATATTCCCCATTAATTGTGCAAATATCATAAGCACAGCAAAAACAGCAACTTATATGAATCTTAAAAAACAATAAATGTGATAAAGTCCATGCTCAAAAGTGCTCAGTAATGTCTGTAAACAAAAACCACAGCTAGTGCAAATACAATTCTACATTAAACCTGTGTATCAGTCAGCATTTTTGTGAAGACTGGTGGTATCCTTGTGTAAGCAGGTGCTTACTGAGGTATTACTTGTGAAGTATGCTAATTATTTCCTGGGTTAGGTATGCTTTCTGCTGGGCAAGTTGCACTGTTTAGTTAATGCTGCCCAGCAGGAGTAGTGCTGTTTGATAGGCAAGGAATAACACTGTTAGTTAAGCTTTCCTGGGCTTTTCAGAAGAGTACCACCCTCTTCTGGACAGAGCATACAAAAAGGGGAACTCTATCTAGATCAGGGTCTTGTCTTTGCTCTTTTCACCTTGCCACCTTTACCACCCCTTGTGAGAGTGCAGTCGGGGTTCCAAGGGATATGGACTTGTTGCTAAAAAGACTAATATACTTTCTCACCTGATTAAGGTATGGCCAACTCATGGAATACAAGAGAGTACCAGGGACATGCTAAAAGGGCACTTGGGGGACTTTGTACAGGTATGTGTATGGAAGATGTTCTGAGAACAGTTCACTTGTTAAATTAACTACTCCAGTAAAATAAATTTGTTGTTAAGTCAATCTGCCTGTTCTGAAGTCACTAAAGGGCTGCATGTATCAAAGAACAGGGCTTAGAAGAGGGGTGAAGCAAAGTGTGCAAAATTACCAATGATATAACCTGCAGTGGAAGGGGAAGAGGCCAAGTTTCTGTTGCTAGGGGCAACCAGAGTAATGTTGAGTGCTTAAGCAACCAACCAGCCAGCGGGAGTCTTGATGACATGGCATGGGTGACAGAAGGCCCTAGTAGTGAAGGAGTTTGCAAGCTTAGCCCCTCCTTAATGACCAATGCCCCACATACAGGGACCAAAATCACAGCACAGGGTATCCCAGGTACCTAGCTTGAGGTGTCATGGAAGAAGAGTAAAGAGAGTGAGGGTCCTCAGGAGTAGAGAATTTTGGTAGCATGTAAAAAATTATCTCTTTTGTCAGGGAGATGTCTCACAATGTCTCTGGGAGTGAGGTGATATGTTGGGTTGTGCTGATGAAGTGTGGTACGGACTTAGCAGTACCACTTGTAATTGCTGCATCCATTGGGAGAAGTTATTGTGCAGCCAAATATGAGGCCTACGCAATAAGAAGACTAACAGGAAGGGTTAAGTGTGCAAATAAAGTATGCTCACTTCTAAGTTGGAGTACCACCTTAAAGATGGTTTCAAATGATAGTGGTCTCTGCCTGTGAGTACAGGCATTAGCAGGTCCCCCAGCTTGGGTACTGTAAGCCCCACCCACACCTGGGTGCCCCCAACTTCTGCCTGCACTCATCAGATCCAAATGACTCCTGGCACTTGACAGTGGGTCGGACAGAACTCAATGGTGTCTGAAATCCAGACACTAAAATGGATCTTTCCACCAGGTGGGGCTCAATAGGTCTTGTCATCATACCCAAAACAACATGTCCTCATTCTTCTCTGTTCTCACTGTTCTGCACACTTTTGTGATGTCAGATTGAACCTGGGAAAAATGGAGGCGACAGCCAAACCAAAGCAATCACAACAACAAACAAATTGATTTAGCAACTAATTCAACACGATAACACAATTTGTAATGCAGAATATATACAATATAAGGGCTTAGGAGAAGAAGAGGGATAAGTGGGAGAATATGTATTAGGCTAGGAAAGTGATAGTGGTCATGGAAACTGGACAAGCTCTAGTTACTAACAGATTTAAAGAAAATTGGTTAGGCAATTTTGAAAAGGTGAGTTGGGCCACACTAGCGATTCTGTCATTGGCAACAAATCATCAGTGACAGAAATGCTAAATTTCATCTCACTGTCTCCCATGGCATCGCTGACTAGCTAGCTACTCCAGTGAGAAATCATTTCATCACTGCGCTCTCACTAGCAGTCAAGATTCTGCAACATTCTTAATTATGAGTTGGTCAGAATTTCTAGTGTTACATCAATATAACAGTGTAAGAGAAGAAATGAACAGAGAGCCAGACTTTGCAGAAATTGCTTTCTGTGAGCAACCCTACTATACATAACGTTTAAAAATGTTGTGTCTTTAATGAAACCTTGTCCAAATTTTTACTTTTGTTTAAATAATATTAAACCTAATATGTTTCAACCAAGGTAAATTTTTTTCAAAACAGAAAGGTAAGCCTGCTTAAGGAAGACACTTAGCCATTACTGTTGCAAAATCACTGCTTAAAAGAACAAATTCATTGTTTTTTTTTTTTTTTTTTCCTTACAAAATCTGCCCAGCCCACCTCTCACTCTAGCCTCTGCAATATAGTAAACCGTGTCACCTTCCTCCCCCCACATGTCTATGGTTGTGGCTTCTAATCATCTGCAGCTTAACTACTAGTATAAATCTACTGCCTGAGGTTTTCATTTTTTTCTTATTTTGTTTTTTTATCTCAATGCTGTTATCTCTTCCACCCTCTTTCAGCCACTTTCTCTGTACATACATACACTCCAGCAGTGCTGCATGTCATAGCTTAGGGCACGCCTGCACAATCAGTGTTAGCATTTTTGCTTGTAGTCCCCATTATAAAAGCTTGTGACAGGGTTGAAGCCAGGGAAAGAATGTTGTCGCCCCAAAATAAGAATTGCCTGAACAAGTGCTTTCATGACAGGTTTAAGGCCTCACGCACATTGGTTTATTGCAAACACTGTTTCTCCTAACATGAGAAAATCAGCATTAAAAACTCACCTAAGCTGTTTTTTTTCAAACCAGTTTAGCAGGGTTTAGCAGTGTTTGGTGTTTGGGTGTTTATTTCTTTCATTAGCCAGAATTTTAGTTCATTCTGGCCATTGAAATAAATAAATGCTGAAGTGCTAAACACGCCCAGTGTTTAGGCAAATTTAGACAATTTTAGCAGTGTTTGGTGTTTTTTATGCCCAAAAGCTCCTCTCCTGAATGCCATTCTTCTGCGTTTAGGAGAAGGAACTTTGACTGCCTCTAAACTCTGCAGCTCCAAAACTCCTCTAAAAGCTTATGGGGTTGATTTATTGAAGTCAAATAGACTGTGCAATTTGCAAATGCAGTTGCTTCAGAGCTTAGTAAATGAGTAGAAGCTCCGCTGACTTCCATTATCCAATCATGTGTCAGCAAAAATGCTGTTTTTTTAAATGATCCTTGCATGTGATTGGGCATTCTTTGCAAAGTGAAGCTTTACCGCATTTACTAAGCTCTGGAGCAAAGTGCACAGTCTATTTGCCTTTAGTAAATCAACCCCAATGTGTGCATGGACACATAGAAGTGGATTTACTAAAGGCAAATACACTGTGCACTTTGTCCCTCTGCAAGTGCAGTTGCTCCAGAGCTTAGTGAATGAGGTAAGGCTTCACTTTGCAAAGAGTACCCAATTATGTGCAAGAAGAATACAAAAAACAGCATTTTTGCTTGCAAATGATTGGATGATGGAAGTCTGCAGATTTTCTGCTTCTTTACTAAGTTCTGGAGCAACTGTACTTTGCAAAGTGCACAGTCTTTTTCCCTTTAGTAAATCACTCTCATAACAATTTTATTTAGGTGTCTTCAAGGGCTTAGGCAAAAAACACCAAAATCCCCAAAAATGTCAGTTTAGGAGCAGCAGTGTGCATTAGGCCCAACAGCTATTACTTTACTGCAGTAAAAAAAAAAAATCATGAATGACATTAATATTTCTAAGATTAAGTGAAATTTTAGTGATAAGGTTTACCTCTACAATAAGAAAAATTCAGCGGGCTTTCTTAGTCTCAGTGTAAACCTGAAGAGACATTAGTGACTGGTGAGCACACTGACAAAACAACGTTTTTTCTTAAATATATAATTGATGTGTGGAGTTATTTTGGCCTGTTTATAGATTGCTGGATCACTGATGGATTGCTGCGGTTTATAAAAGCAGTACCCTCCCAAGATGAGACAACTATTAAAATATATATATACAGTACATATTTAAAAAATTACATTATGATACATTTATGATGCAAAGATTATTTTAAGAATCACAACCTGTTTTGGTCAAACCCACAGAAAATATCTCCATGTTTTTACAATAGATGATTCCATTACCCAGTGTTTACAAGGACTAGAAAACCTGAATAGTAATGTATTACATCTAATGCACTTAAGGAGTTTAAGAAAATAGTTTTGAAAATCTATTCATGGAGCCAAGTCATATACTGTATGCAAACACCTCTATTTAGACTAAGTTCAAGATACTAAAAAGCAACACTAATGCACACATACCATCATAATCCAATGTTTCTTTCACATACCATTATGCAAATTGAAAAATTTGAATAGGGTATTTGTAGAAAGTGGTGAGTACTCTGCAGCAATTCTTAGAATGCATCTATATACGTGACTAAAGCTGACTTTATAGAACACTCAAGTGCAATATGCCCTAACAATATTGCTTTTTGCTATTGAAAATGTACCTGAGACATTACATATTCTCTAATGTTTGCCCCATGCAACATTATATAGAACAGACAGTCTGAATGTTTAAAGAGTCTTGGAAAGTAATACGTTATTTGGGTATATTCAATATTTTTTTTCTTTAAAGATTATTTCACATTAAAAAAAAAAAAAAAAATATATATATATATATATATATATATATATATATATATATATATATATATGTTACTAATATTACCAAAATGTGTTGCGCTTTCCAACAATAAAGTGCAAATGCATACAATAAAAAAGATTACAGAATTCATCAAATAATATAACAAAACTTATAAGACCCCTTTCACACTGAGGCGTTTTTCAGGAGTTTTTCGGCTAAAAATAGTGCCGGTAAAGCGCCTGAAAAATGTCTCCCCTGCAGTCTCAGTGTGAAAGCCAGAGGGCCACTGGCAGGACATTAAAAAAACTCCTGCAAGCAGCATCTTTGGAGCAGTGACGGAGCAGTGTATACCACTCCTAAACTGCTCCTGCCCATTGAAATGAATGGGCACCGCTGCCGAACTGCCGGCAAAGCGCTGCTATAAGGAATTTCATTTGAACTGTTTTCGTGAGCATGCACATGTTAATTATTCGTTAGTACTATACTATATGTATAAAACCTTTGATTGTTAAACATACGTTTATTGCTGAACATCTATACACAGCTGAGATGCATATAAAATGACTTTGTATCTCTTCATTCAGACCTGAGAATAACAGGGTCCTACAACATAGCAAGGCCACGTGGATAACACCACTTTACCTTTTACAGATAAGCAAGACAGTGATATTATCTCCTTGGCCATAGTCTACCTGTGGGACATTAGAGCACATTCCCAGCTACTTTCTGTGGACATCTGTATCGCCCTGTAGCACAGGTACTCTTTTTTCTGTCTTTGCTGAACCTCATGTGCTTCTTGGTCAGTCAACACAGCAGTATCAGTAGGTCTGCTTGCCTTATGGAAATGGGGGCTGCTATAATTGAAGCTACACTAAGCCAGCTATATGCCCTGACCACTCGTACAGGAGCAAGCATTACAGTGTGACAGTCAATTGTACCCAAACCTTTGACCATATAGTGTAAATTAAAAGTCAAACAGGAAAATAAGATCCCCTTGGTGTACCAGTGGCAAATGTGTAAATTTGGAAACATATGAGCACAGATCTTGCCATTAAGGGATGTAAAAAAATTTAAGGGATGCAAAAAAGTATAATTCTACTTCTGCTGAAATAAGAACAATCCTGCCCAACAGTTACACACATTGCAAGTATTTTAGCCAATTTGATTGCAGAGACCTTGCTGCTGATGGTAATGATACTTTCAGTTTCTATGTCCTGCAGCTACTTCTTGGTGTTGGGTGAAAGGGTCTTTCTGCTACAATCACATGATAAATCTCTGTGTTGCATTAATAAAAAAAACTGCTAGGAACAGCAGTGAGCCAATCACAAGATCTGAAGATGTACAGAACACCCCCATACAACAAAGCTCTGTTTGCATTTTTTTGCCAGTTTTGGAAAATCACAGCTGGCTTCAGATTTGCAATCACCCATGGCTAGAATGGGCTGCAAGTCCTTGATGTGGAAATATGAGTAAACCTAATTATATGTATGAAAACCTATAATTTTTAGTAACATTAAAGTAAATAAAGGCTTTAGAAGTAGGTAGAGTTGCCCTTTAATCTTACAACAACCACCACAAACTAAAATATTAGCTTTGACTTTTCTGTTTTTTCAATAAATAAAGAACATGCTGTTCTTATGGCTTAAAATGACTGTTTTCAATAAAATTCAGTTTATTGGTAGTAGGCACTGTGCACCCAACTCTGCTGGCATGAACTATTTTTTTCAGTAAGACTGATGTTTTATAGTAATAAACATATTTGCCTTCATATTCATCCGGCTAGGTCATACACCAAAACATATAGCAGCTTTTCTAGCACAGAAAAAAAATGTCATTGTGTTGACTATTAGCATAAGAGCTGTGCAGTCATTTTGCACACACAATGGATTATGGATCTCCATCCTGTATGCAGCCTATTCTATGCCTTGCCTGTAACAGAAGCCCCTTTCTTCACAGGCTTTACGTGGCGATGGAATATTGAGTGTCTCTGTGTAAGGCTGATGCTGTGAAATGCAAAATATGCTAGAATTTTTCGAGCTGTGATGGAGCATTGTGAAAACGAGTCCCTGTGAAGTGTCAGGAAGGCAAGAACATAATAAAATCTGTCTTGTGAGGTGACAGCAGTCACCCTTTTGACTTCCCTCCAAACTGTTGCTTGGTTGGAAATATCAAGCTATTACTAATGGCTATTAATGTGTACATGCTTCATGTAATTTTATAGTATATTTTTTAATATCTGTAGCTTTAATGAATCTCAATTTAGCAAAGAAACCAATTTAATTTCCTTAATATAATATAATTATAGACCAAATTAACCCCACACTCGTCCTAATTACCTTTAGTTTCATCTGACTGGTCACATAGTTGCCATGCCATTTTATTTTCAGTGAAAAAATGAAGTTGTTAAAGTCTTCTCAAGCAAAGAGAGTTTCTTGTTCATTTGGTATAACGACCAAACCATTCTGAATATGTTTGTGTTGAACATGTCTTTAGTTTCAGCTATAAAAACTAGCATAATCTTCAAGTCAGGGGAATGCATAGGAATAATACCTTCTGTAAGCTTTTTGTTCCCTAAGTGATACGTTTTCTTACATCCTCTTAAATGAATTCTGACATATTGCTCTTTAAAAGATCACATTAATAGTAGGTATTTTAATGTGGACCTAAAAACCAATCACCAAAATTTCATATGTAACATTTAACATGTTTATATAATTCCAAAACATGGTTTGTAATCTGTTTAACTGTAGGGCTTTCATTTTCAAAAGAATACCTGCAGATCTTACCATGAAGGTTCTAATTCAGTCTTATTCTATCATGGGGTGACAGCTGTCTTCCGGTTGTCCCACTGTTGTAAAGGTACAAGGTTTTTTTCTTTTATTCATTCCATGCATGAAAGTAAAAAACCTTCTGTGTGCAGAAGCCCCCCCAGATCCCCCTAATACTTACCTGAGCCCCCTCTCAATCCAACAATGTCCAAAAGAGCCTTGCCTCTCCAGGTACTTACTCCTGATTGGCTTTTGGCAGCAGCAGCAGCAATTGGCTGCTGCTGCTGTCAATCACAGCCAGTGAGCCAATCAGGAGATGAAGGGGCGGAGCAGCACATCTGCCAGGGTGCCCCTATAGCAAGCTGCTTGCTGTGGGGGCACTCGGTCGGAGGGAGGGGCAGGAGTGCCAATGTGAGACCCAAGAAGAGGAGGCTCCAGGCTGCTCTGTGCAAAACCACTACACCAAGGGTCTCAAACTGGTGGCCCTCCAGCTGTTGCAAAACTACAAATCCCATCATGCCTCTGCCTGTGGGAGTCATGCTTGTAACTGTCAGCCTTGCAATGGCTCATGGGACTTGTAGTTTCGCAACAGCTGGAGGGCCGCCAGTTTGAGATCCCTGGACTACACAGAGCAGGTAAGTATAACGTGTTTTTTTTCTAATGAAAAACAAGACTTTAATATCACTTTAAATTGTGGTAGTATGGTTCCTGAATGATGGATCACTCAAAGCACTGTACTTAATCAAATGTGATATATCGTATGGACTGGCCCTGAAATTAAGCCCATATTAAAATTAATAAATGGAAAAAGGAATGCTACTGAACCATAAAATGTACTTTGAGTGAATGGAAAACCTCATGTACCTATTAAAATAATTGCTTGGTTCTCCTGAAATACTTTATAAAGTATCACTTTATAATGTGTTCAATTTAATTCCATGCTTTAAAACAGTTCCATGTTTTAGTTATAATCTATGCATAGACTAATTTTATAAATTGGGATACTCAGCGAGGACAAGCACGGGGTCATTTTTGCTGATCTATTTTGTATTCTACAACCAAACCTGTTCTATCCTGACCCCTTGTCTCAAGATATTTTCTTATTCACTTTGTACAAGTCCTGTGTCAAAGAATACTAGCTGTGCTCACGTGCTGTGTGACTCCGTGTCTGTGCACTGCTGGCATATGTGGTTGCCCTTTGCTTGAAGAGCTTAGAGTGTGACAAACAGTTTCAACACCTACCTGTGTGTGGTCAGCATCCAACAAACAGCATCATACTAGCATATGTAGTGTAACCTCCCAGGTGTACAATCAGCACGGACAAATGTTAGACCTTAAACACAGCATTAGGCTAAGTAGATAGCAATGGGGTTGTAGATACAATTGCAAAAGTCTGAATTTTGAAAAGGCAGGGCAGAAAGACTGCGGCTTTGATATGTCACATAAAATCTTTCCAAAATCCAAGACTGTAAATAAATCTATTTTTATTTCCTAGAGCTATATAGAGTAACTGAATAATAAAATCTACTATGGCTTTAGGACTTTGCGTTCATTTTGGAATATGGAGTTTTTTACATGCAGACATATAAAACATAAATAAGAGTAAAGATGCCATTTTAAATGTTTAACACTGATATAAAGTCTGTTGACATCCACAG
This sequence comes from Aquarana catesbeiana, assembly GCF_042186555.1. Taxonomy (NCBI): domain Eukaryota; kingdom Metazoa; phylum Chordata; class Amphibia; order Anura; family Ranidae; genus Aquarana; species Aquarana catesbeiana. The sequence goes on along the minus strand of NC_133329.1, from coordinate 352,263,957 downwards.
TAAGTTTGATACTCTATAAACTGTGATTAGTATATGTACCTTAGTTCCTTCTAACACCTGTACACAGACAGGTACATAATTTTTAATTATGTGTAGCTTAGACACATGGACTTAAGAGCATAGGCGTTGGTTACTTCTGTACATCAGCTCTAACATACCTAATAACCAATAAATATATTTTTTATCTAATCGGACTACCCAGCAATGAATATCTTAGATCCATTTCTTTTTACAAAATCCCTATTCTTTCCAGACCTTCTCTCCTTTAAAAAAAATAAAATAAATCCCTATTCCTTCCAAAATGTCACTTCCCTTTAATTAATGAATCAAATATTACTACATTATACTGATTAATTTTTATATGTATATATTGTACAAACCACAATCCCATATTTACTTAATATGGAATGCGCCATTATGTATTTTATTAACTTCATCCTAGTCCATATTGCTACTTAAACATATTTAATATACTGCTATATGATATGGCAGCTCTTAGATGTATATGAAATATCCTCTTATACATTTTTATACATTGTTATACATACAGGTATATATCTTCGATTTTCTGCATAGTTCATTTTAATTCATTGTAATTCATATTAATTCATTTTATTCTTACTTTTAATTGATTTGTACTTTATATTGGGTTGTATGCATAAAGTCTTGATCTTTGATCCTTATTTATTATTATTCTCACAAAGGATTCATAGGCATGTATACTGTCTTGTATCTCATCCTTAAGTTGCCATTCATCACTATTGTATACCCCACCCCCTACCCACCCCCTTCCCCTTATATTCTCTGGGCATCTTCATTGTGTTATCGGTCTGTCGAGGTACGCGTTCCACCTCAGCCTTGGGTGCCAGGCCCCTCATGGGTCGCCTTTCCACATCCAGTGCTCCACAACACCTCCCTCCCTGATGCCCAGGTCACAATGGCTCTTTTTCAGACACCTCATTCCCCCCATTATCCCCAGCCACAGCGCCTCCCTACCATACACCCCCCTCCAGCCAGAGTACCTCCTTGCCTACCAACACTTTGCCATCCCTGCTCCCACTTTCAATCACATTGCATTTCTTCCCAGGCATCTTGCTCACAGTATATCACTTACTGAAGCCACCATTTACCCTCCACTAACAGTATATCTCTCCTCGCATCCACCATTTACCCTTCACTGACAGTTCATCTCTCCTGCATCCACCACTTACCCTCCACTCACAGTATATGTCTCCCAGCATTCACCCTTTAGAATCCGTTTACAGTACATCTCTTCCTGTACCCACCATTTACCCTCCACTCACAATACACCTCTCCAGCATTCACCATTTACCCTCCATATACAGTACATCTCTCTCTGCATCCTCCATTTATCCTCTGCTCTCAGTACATCCCTCCCTGCATCCACCATTCTCCACTCTACATCCCTCATAGCATATACAGTACATCTCTCTCTGCATCCTCCATTTATCCTCCGCTCTTAGTACATCCCTCCCTGCATCCACCATTCTCCACTCTACCTCCCTCATAGCATTCAACATTATTTCCTGATTACATTCACTGTTTCTTTAGCATAACAACCTCTTCCACTCCATCAATGCAAACCAACCCACACCTCACAGGTACAGTGGGGACGGAAAGTATTCAGACCCCTTTAAATTTTTTACTCTTTGTTATATTGCAGCCATTTGCTAAAATCATTTAAGTTCATTTTTTCCCTCATTAATGTACACATAGCACCCCTTATTGACAGAAAGTCACAGAATTGTTGACATTTTTGCACATTTATTAAAAAAGAAAAACTGAAATATCACATGGTCCTAAGTATTCAGACCCTTTGCTGTGACACTCATATATTTAACTCAGGTGCTGTCCATTTCTTCTGATCATCCTTGAGATGTAGACATGTGCAATCCGTTTCGTAACGAATCGAAATTCGGCAGAATTTTGCATCTTTTGGACATTCGGATGCATCCGAATGTCCGAATAAAAGAATAACGAATTTCAACTAATACGAAAGAAATTATAGCAAAAATAACGAATGAATTCGACATGATTCGGTAATTAGTTAAAGATCTAATGAAACAAAAGGTCAACTCAAAGTAAATCTTACAGCCCAATCAGCTGAATAATTTTGTGCTGGAGGTTGGATTACTGGCAAAGTGCATTCCTGAGAACTGAGCGAGAAGGGTGTTGTATTGTATTTGAGCAGAGGAGAAGAGATATTGTCATTGTGTGTGTTAATAGATTCAATAAACAAACGACTTTCCAAACTACGAATCATTATCATGAATCAATATACATACATAAATATCGAATTTCAACTAATATGAAAGAAATTATAGCAAATATAACGAATGAATTCAACATGATTCGGTAGTTCGTTAAAGATCTAATGAAACAAAAGGTCAACTCAAAGTAAATCTTACAGTCCAATCAGCTGATTAATTTTGTGCTGGAGGTTGGATTACTGGCAAAGTGCAATACTGAGAACTGAGTGAAAAGGATGTTGTATTGTATTTGAGCAGAGGAGAAGAGATATTGTCATTGTGTGTGTTAATGGATTCAATAAACAAACGACTTTCCAAACTACAAATCATTATCACGTATATATATACATACATAATTGTTGAATTTCAACTAACACGAAAGAAATTATAGCGGATATAACAAATGAATTCGACATGATTCGAGATTCATTGTAACGAATATCGACACTCTGCGAATAATAATGAATTATCCGAAAACAAATTAACGTAACATAACGAATATAACAGAATGAAACTATGTATTTTACGAATGACAACGAACCGAAACTAAACAAAATTTCCCGTTGTGCTCAAGTCTATTGAGATGGTTCTACACCTTCATTTGAGTCCAGCTGTGTTTGATTATACTGATTGGACTTGATTAGGAAAGCCACACACCTGTCTATATAAGACCTTACAGCTCACAGTGCATGTCAGAGCAAATGAGAATCATGAGGTCAAAGGAACTGCCTGAAGAGCTCAGAGACAGAATTGTGGCAAGGCACAGATCTTTATATGATACACATCACTTAGGTTGAATCAATCAATCAATTAATTGTAGAAAATATTTATTGTTAGCCATAATTAGGCACTGTATACCGGTAACATTAATAATAATAAATCAATATGTACAATACAGAATAAAGAAGGACATGATAAGTACATCATATAACAATCCAGGTAATATAATAGAAGTTATTGCACACATGAAATAATGAACCGGCAACATCCCTAATGCATGAAAGGACATAATAAGGAATAAAATAGCATATAAGATTACATGATTGATTCAAACAGTAAAACCCTAGTAAACCCATGATTAATGTGGCATAGCATCAAAAATTCATGCTCGACGCGTTTCGTGGGTTGTTTCCACTCATCAGGAGCAGCTATACATTGGAGGTATCTATAATAGAGTAAAATAAAATAAAAATCTTTCATCAATGGTAATTGATCAAAGAATAGGGAGAAGAGGGACATAGGACTTATAGTCCAATCATTCTTACCCTAAAGTAGCTAATATAGAGTATGGGTAATAATGATAGTGAAGATACATCAGAGGTACCAAGGGGCAAAGGACTGCCCCCCCGGGAGCTGAGGTGATGGCTGTGCAGGCGGCGATAAGGCCAGGTGTATAGTAACAGGTGTTGGCCCCGTGGGGCATCTGTATCAATAAATAATTAGAGAAGGGTGTTAGCATACAAGTAGAGGTGCCAAGGTAGTGAATAGGAGAATATAGGTGAAACGAAAAGGGGGGGGAGAGGGGGGGGGTTTTATGGTGATATGAAATAATAAGAAATAAAAAAATAAGGTGTGTATAAAAGCAATAATAGTAAAGCATAAGTGAAAGAGGTAGCAGAATAAGGAGGGTCCCCAGGTATAGTAGTCAAGATATATGAAGGTAGTAATCATAGAAATAGTAAAAATACTATGAGAGTGCATTTGCCACCATAAGGCCAAGGGTAACATCCATAGGAAAAAAATTACCTGAAGTTCAAGTGTGTCTGGGGAAATCCAATTAGGAATAAACAGTGCAAACCAAATGGACCAAGATAGACCATATCTGGTGTAAACCAAGGGGAGTAAAAGTGTAAAAGAAATCTGTCCGCCGGCAGAGCCCCACCAACGTCACGTAGCGTGCTAAGAGAGAGGAGGCGACCTTGTCAGAGCAAACACTGCTCTTAAATGGGCGCCTATCCTCCCTCGTGGTGCACGCAGATGAAAAACACGTCTGCCCGCGGCGTCAGAAGTGACGTCGTACGCAGGACGTGTAGGCGTGGCGTCAACGCACAGCGCATGCGCAGCCGCAACCCCGACGACCAGAATGGTCGGAATGGGGGCTGGGGGTGACCGCGGTGTGCGTTGCAGCTCCCGGGGCTAAAAGCAGCAGCCCCCAAAAAATGACCTCACGAAGTAAAAACAAAAATTATAACAATTCCAGTATAGCCAGTGTCCTACCGCTGGCACTTGATACTAGTCAACAAGAAAATCAAAAAAATCATGGAAATAGCAACATAGATAAGTGTGTGAATCCATCCAATATTACATTTGAAAGAAAGAAAAAAAATGTTGGAACTTTATATGAGGCCATGACATGTCGTACATTGGTCTCCATTCCATATTCGTTGAGAAAAAAATAGGAAAAGGGAAATTGGGAAAATAGGACTTTATATGATACACATCACTTAGGTTGAATCAATCAATCAATTAATTGTAGAAAATATTTATTGTTAGCCATAATTAGGCACTGTATACCGGTAACATTAATAATAATAAATCAATATGTACAATACAGAATAAAGAAGGACATGATAAGTACATCATATAACAATCCAGGTAATATAATAGAAGTTATTGCACACATGAAATAATGAACCGGCAACATCCCTAATGCATGAAAGGACATAATAAGGAATAAAATAGCATATAAGATTACATGATTGATTCAAACAGTAAAACCCTAGTAAACCCATGATTAATGTGGCATAGCATCAAAAATTCATGCTCGACGCGTTTCGTGGGTTGTTTCCACTCATCAGGAGCAGCTATACATTGGAGGTATCTATAATAGAGTAAACTAAAATAAAAATCTTTCATCAATGGTAATTGATCAAAGAATAGGGAGAAGAGGGACATAGGACTTATAGTCCAATCATTCTTACCCTAAAGTAGCTAATATAGAGTATGGGTAATAATGATAGTGAAGATACATCAGAGGTACCAAGGGTACTAGGGTTTTACTGTTTGAATCAATCATGTAATCTTATATGCTATTTTATTCCTTATTATGTCCTTTCATGCATTAGGGATGTTACCGGTTCATTATTTCATGTGTGCAATAACTTCTATTATATTACCTGGATTGTTATATGATGTACTTATCATGTCCTTCTTTATTCTGTATTGTACATATTGATTCATTATTATTAATGTTACCGGTATACAGTGCCTAATTATGGCTAACAATAAATATTTTCTACAATTAATTGATTGATTGATTCAACCTAAGTGATGTGTATCATATAAAGTCCTATTTTCCCAATTTCCCTTTTCCTATTTTTTTCTCAACGAATATGGAATGGAGACCAATGTACGACATGTCATGGCCTCATATAAAGTTCCAACATTTTTTTTCTTTCTTTCAAAGGCACAGATCTGGCCAAGGTTACAAAAAAATGTCTGCTGCACTTGAGGTTCGTAAGAGTACAGTGGCCTCCATAATCCTTAAATGGAAGATGTTTGGAATGACAGAACCCTTCCTAGAGCTGGCTGTCCGGCCAAACTGAGCTATCGGGGGGAGAAGAGCCTTGGTGAGGTAAAGAAGAACCCAAAGATCACTGTGGCTGAGCTCCAGAGATGCAGTCGGGAGATGGGAGAAAGTTGTAGAAAGTCAACCATCACTGCAGCCCTCCACCAGTAGGGGCTTTATGGCAGATTGGCCTGACGGAAGCCTCTCCTCAGTGCAAGACACATGTAAGCCTGCATGGAGTTTGCTAAAAAACACCTGAAGGACTCCAAGATGGTGAGAAATAAGAGTCTTTGGTCTGATGAGACCAAGATTGAACTTTTTGGCCTTAATTCTAAGCGGTATGTGTGGAGAGAACCAGGCACTGCTCATCACCTGTCCAATAGCATGGTGGTGGCAGCATCATGCTGTGGGGGTGTTTTTCAGCTGCAGGGACAGGACGACTGGTTGCAATTGAGGGAAAGATGAATGTGGCCAAGTACAGGGATATCCTGGAAGAAAACCTTCTCCAGAGTGCTCAGGACCTCAGACTGGGCCGAAGGTTTACCTTCCAACAAGACAATGACCCTAAGCACACAGCTAAAATAACGAAGGAGTGGCTTCACAACAACTCTGTGACTGTTCCTGAATGGCCCAGCCAGAGCCCTGACTTAAACCCAATTGAGCATCTCTGGAGAGACCTAAAAATGACTGTCCACCAACGTTTACCATCCAACCTGACAGAACTGGAGAGGATCTGCAAGGAGGAATGGCAGAGGATACCAAAATCCAGGTGTGAAAAACTTGTTGAATCTTTCCCAAAAAGACTCATGGCTGTATTAGATCAAAAGGGGGCTTCTACTAAATACTGAGCAAAGGGTCTGAATACTTAGGACCATGTCTGCAAAAATGTCAACAATTCTGTGTTTTTCTGTCAATATGGGGTGCTGTGTGTACATTAATGAGGAGAAAAATGAACTTAAATGATTTTAGCAAATGGCTGCAAAATGACAAAGAGTGAAAAATTTAAGGGGGTCTGAATACTTTCCGTCCCCACTGTATGCACTACTTTCCACCCTACAGATCAGCTCCATGCCACAAATGTACCCATTCTGGAAAAGACACACTTGTGCTTGTCTCCAGACAGAAGTTTGTAGAAATGTGCATTTGTATCAGTTTTTCATTGTTGTATGTGTCCCCATTGTGTAGACTTTCCTTCACTTCCTGTTCCTAAGTGATGACATGATGTGTGTGGAAATCTCTCCATAGTGAGAGGAAATCACATATTTTCACCAGAAAATGTTTCTTCATTGGAAGTGTTCCCCAATGTGATGACACTGGCTACGATTATAACACTTTAGATTTGAAAAAAAAAACTTTAAACAGGCAAAGGTAATCTACCTTTAACAGTTTGGTTAGCATGGAGGGTAGGCGGCTCTGATCCATTCAGTTGTTTCTTAAGTCATAAGCTGATTGAAAATGTTAGAAGATAGTGGATGTGCATAGCAAGAATAATGCAAGTCAGCAATCACTGTTTTTGTGATCTGTCAAGTTCCCTTTAGAGTTTTGTAATAATGGTACTGTATATGAAAACTATGATATTTTGTACTGGGTGTTACCAATGTTTGGATTCAGTCTCTTGTAACTAATATTATTGTGCAAAGTGTCATTTTGGGTTGTTGAGCGCTTGCTGTATAAAAATGTCAGCTCTGTACACCCTGCGAGCTGTAGGGTTTCAACATCTCAAGTATACAAACATGCACTTATGCATGCCAACCCCTGTTGTATATTTTTGTGACTTCCTGGGACAGCCATTGTCTGAGGAGTGCAACAACTGCCTTTATTAGTTCCATATAAAAAACTTGTTACTAACCAATTAGCTAAAAGAAGTACCCAAAACACCAACAGAGGTTTTAAATACCTTGTCACTGTAGGAGAAGATTGTGATGAAAACTGGAAAGAGCACATGTGTGGAAGGTTAGGTAAAAAAAGAGTGGTAATGGAGAAGAATACAACATAACCAAATGGAGAGACACCACAACATGGAGAGGAGAATAAAAGTAGTCAAAGAGCTAGGAAACAATAGCTAATAGAAAAAAGAAAGCCTAATTGAGAGAATAAATTAGAGGAATCTCACCATCCCCGTATTAATTTTTTTTCCTGCTTACCCGATGCTGTGTGGTGAACAGTTCAGATACTTACCCACTCAGCAGATCCAGAGTTTTCCTGCTGAGATCCTCTTCTTTGTAGTCTCCGCTCAGGTCTGGCACTGCCATGTTCTCCCGTGAATTAGTTGAGAGGCTGCTAGCTCTTGCGCGATTAGGCGCAGCCTCCCAATGACATGCCACTAGGCCTGCCACCCACCTTAGTGAATGAAATGACTGTAGTGCTCCTGGTGCCTCCTGAGATATACATGTCACATATCCCAAGAGGCACCGGGGGCACTGACTGACACCATTTTCCTAGGTGAGGATTGAGGATAGGGGCGGGCAGAAGCCTATTCATTAAAAAAGTAAGAAAACAAGCAAAAGATGGATATTTGTATAGCAGAGTGGGTAATGGATAAGGAGGAGTACATTTTTTTTAAAGAATGAAGATCCATTTTAAGGGTTCCAGGGTGTTTAACTGGGGAAAATAAGAGGGCAGATATTTCCTCTCTACTGGACACCACCATTTTTACTCCATATTACATTCTGCATTTTACGAGTAATTTGTAAAATGCAGGCCACGGTGTGGAGTCTCTGGTGTCTCACAGACTAAAAACAAGGTTTGTGATAGGGAAGGTCTTTTAATACAGAAGAGACATACTATGCCCCTTCTGCATTAAAGTATTCTTGCCTGCCTGTTTGCATTGTATGCACATGCAGCAATTTCAGCAGCTACCATGATGACTGAATTTCAGCGCATGGGAAGAAGTGATGTCATTTTGACCCAGCCAATCAAAGCAGCCTAAGATCAGAATCCAAAAGAAGACTTGGCAAAGATCTCGAAGGCCAAAAGGCAACTCCTGGACACTAAACTGGTGAAGTGGAGGTAAGTATAATTCTGCTTTAATATTGCAGACAGAAGTGATTTAGAGGAAAGGTTGGTCACATAAAATTGACATGTGACTGGACTCTCCTGCTATGCTTTATAAATGTGCCTTTTTTAAAGAGGTATAAAGTGATTTTCTTATGCCATATCTTCCACAGACCACACCAGAATAAAAGTTAATTGCTATAAGGGTTTGTAGTGCGGAGAATTGTTCAACAGTTACAAAAAATGACTCTATAAAGTCTACAGCTCTTTTAGAAGCACTCAGCTCTAAAGCCCCGTACACGATTGCATTTTCCGACAGGAAATGTTGGATGTCAGGCTGTTGGCAGAAAATCCGACCGTGTGTATGCTCCATCGGACAAATGTTGGCTAGAAGGTCTTCAAATTTTCCGCCAACAAATGTGTGTTGTCGGATTTTCCGATTGTGTGTACACAAGTCCGTCGGACAAAAGTCCAAAGTACAAACACGCATGCTCTAAAGCAGAAGTGGTCTGTCTTGTAAACTAGCGTTCATAATGGAGAATTAACATTTGTGACGTGGCAAATTATGAAATCTCCAAATGCAGCGCACAATTCTCTTCTTCTTTAATGGGATAATAATGAAGCTGCTTTGCTGGTGATACTGATGGAGTTATTGCAAACAAAATTTCAAAGGCTTTTTTTTTCTAGTGATATCAAAAATAATATGCAGGCCTCCTCTTAAAGGGCAATGCACAGGTACGTGATTCTGCCTGTACGTGCCCTTCTGCCGTAGTATATCAGCGTGAGGCAGTTGGAAAGCGGTTAAAGTGAAATAAAATCAAAATAACAACACAATATGTTTACAGAAGGTTTTATCCAGTATTCATTTATACTCTTCCAGCACTCACAACCTCCTATTGAGGAAGCTAATATCCATATAAAGCAAAGCTAGTTTTATACAAAAGGAAAGCAAAAGGAGGAGAGAGAAGCGCCAAGCCAATCCTTTAACCACCTGACATCCGGCCGTAGCCGAATGACAGCTACAGTGCGGATGTCAATTCCCGGGAGGCCCTCATATTATGGCCTCCCCTTTCCTCGCTCTCCGTGTGCGCTCACAAGCGCGCATCGGGGAAATTCTGTGTTGGCCGTGTCCCTTGGACACAGCCAATCACAGATCGCTGTAAATGGCCAATCACAGCGGCCATTAACAGCGCGATCGCCATGGCCAATGAGCGATGATCTTAAATGTAAATATTTGGATGCCAATCAGTGCCAATCGGTGCCCACCTGTGCCAATCGGTGCCCACCTGTGCCAATCGGTGCCCACCTGTCTGCCCAGCGGTGATCAGTGTCCATCTGCACATCCGCACAATCAGTGCCCACCTGTGCCACCTCATCAGTGCCTACCTGTGCCACCTCATCAGTGCCCACCTGTGCCACCTCATCAGTGCCCACCTGTGCCAATTAGTGCCCATCTGTGCTGCCTTAGTGCACATCTGTGCAATCAGTGCACATATGTGCCGCCTCATCAGTGCGCATCTGTGCCACCTCATCATTGCCCATCTGTGCCGCTCCATCTGTGCCGCCCCATCTGTGCCACTCCATCTGTGCCACTCCATCTGTGCCGTCCCATCAGTGCCCAGCTGTGCCACCTCATCAGTGCACATCTGTGCTACCTCATCAGTGCACATCTGTGCCATCTCAGTGCACATCTGTTCCACCTCATCAGTGCCCACCTGTGCCACCTCATCAGTGCCCACCTGTGCCGCCACATCAGTGCCCACCTGTGCCACCTCATCAGTGCACATCTGCACATCTGTCCAGCCTCATCAGTGCACATCTGTTCCACCTCATCAGTGCTCATCAGTGCCGCCTCATAAGTGCCCATCAGTGTAGGCTTAGCAACCATGTCCAAAAGAAGCTTTTCCGCCGAGGAGGCGTACCAAATACTGTCTCAGGCCGACGAGAGCAACGGGGAGCTCTCTTTTTCACATTCCCTTTCCAACTCCGATTCTGAGTTGGACATAAATTATGAGCCAGTCCTCAGTAGTGGAACACTGAGTGACTCAGAGGAGGAAGATATTCGGCCCGCCAAACAACGGCATTCTGGTGAGGAGGCAGTGGCATCTACCAGCACTGCAGTGCCATCCACCAGCACGGCAGTCCCATCCACCAGCACCGCAGTGCCATCCACCAGCACCGCAGTGCCTCGGAAAGAAAGGCCAAGGACCCATGCCAGCCTTCCCTATGCCCTGCAGAACCCCTTGTGGCTTCCTCCTAATTCAGGAGAAGCCAACATTCCCCCTTTCACTGCCCAGCCAGGAGTCCAGGTGGACACGGAGAATTTTTCCTCAATAAATTTTTTTAATTTAATTTTTACCGAGGACATGCTATCAAATATTGTGGCCCAGTGCAACCTTTATGCACAGCAATTTAAAGCAATTTATTTTGAATAATCCAACGTCCTACTATGCCTATCCCTATGAGTGGAGAGACCTAACGGTGGAGGAGTTGAAGGTTTTTTTAGGGCTCACATTTAATATAGGACTCACAAAAAAACACTTTGATGTCCTATTGGTCAACCCACCCTGTCCACCACATGCCAGTAATCTCCAAGGTAATGCCCATAAACAGATATCTCATGATAATGAGGTTTCTTCATTTCAATGACAATACCCAGTGCCCTCCCCAAAATGACCCAAACTAGGACAGGCTTTTCAGAATTCGGCCACTTTTAAATTATTTTTCTGCAGTATTCCCCCAGCTGTTTACCCCGGACCAAAACATATGTGTGGATGAGTCCCTTGTTAAGTTTAGTGGCAGGCTTAAAATAAAACAATATATTCCCAGTAAAAGGGCCCGCTGTCGGGTGAAGGTATACAAATTACATATATGCCTTCAAAGTGTACGAAGGGAAGGACACCCAGCTGCAACCCCCTAATTGCCCAGACTACTTGGGATCAAGCGGGAAAATTGTTTGGGACCTCATATACCCCCTACTGGAGAAAGGCTACCACCTGTATGTAGACAACTTCTACACATCTCTGCCCCTGTTCCACAACCTTCACCGGAAGAAGATGCCTGCATGTGGTACCGTAAAAGAGAACCAGAAGGGCTTTCCTCAAAGTCTGGTCAATAAGAAATTGAGAAAAGTAGAAACGGCAAGTCTACGAAACAACGAGATTTTGGCAGTGAGGTGGAGGGACAAAAAAGATGTCTACATGTTGTCTTCAATCCACGATGATACCTTCATGGAAATCCCCAGAAGAAATGGCCCCATACAGAAACCTAAATGCATCTATGATTATAATTTGTTTATGGGGGGAGTCGACTTGAATGACCAGATGCTGGAACCGTACCTTGCCACAAGACGGACATACCATTGGTATAAAAAAGTCGCAATTTATTTTTTTTCAATTGGCCATATACAATTCATATATAATTTATCGTAACTCCACCCAAAACCCCAAACACTTCCTTGGCTATCAGGAGGAAGTTTTCACTGCCCTTATATTCCCGAACGGCCCCCCAGAAAATATCCGATCAGATGTTCTAAGTCGACTCTCCGAACGCCACTTTCCCAATAAAATCCCTCCCAAACCAACAGGCCAACGACAGCAAAAAAAATATAAGGTGTGTACCAGAGCAGGATTCAGAAGAGACACATCTTTTTATTGTGCACAATGTCCTTCTGAACCAGGCCTCTGCGTAGGTGAATGTTTTCACTAATAATTTACTGAAGTATGGTAAACGTAAGCCTCCATTCCTGCAATTTACCCTCACACCCCTTATGCCACTGCCTGCTCTGTAACTGACCCTGGCTTGTTATTTGACCACGCTTCTGCTAATGATTCTGTACATACCTCTGCCTGATCTGGAACTGACCCTGGACTGTTATTCGACCATGCTTCTGCCTAACGATTCTGTACATACATCTGCCTGATCTGGAACTGACCTTGGACTGTTTGACCATGATATTTGCCTGCCTCTTGGACTGATCTTGTACCCTGATAATGGACTAGTGGGATTCAACACAGGGGTCTCAAATATGTGAGGGGCTCCAGAATTGTTTTTCTGGATGAAGAAAACTATTTTTTTTGTTTTCTCAATCCTAGATTAGGGTCTGGAGACTCGGAGGCTTCAAAGAGATTTGGGTGGGAGAAGCCTGTACTCCTGTCCCCATTTTGTCCTGAACGAGGCCCTACTTCTGCCTGTAGGACTTAATGCCGTCATGCCTCTGCCTGTCGCACTGACCACACCACATGGACCTGCCTACTACCAGGACCAATATTTTTGGCACTGCTGACAATATCTCTGCCTGCACTGACCCTGGACTTTATATGGACAGTAACCCTGCCTGCTGCCTGGACAATTGTGTTCGCCGCTGCTGACCAGGTCCCTGCCTGCTGCCTGGACCAGTGCTATCCTCCTGTGTACAACTGCGCTACTACAACCACAGGTAATCTTTTGTTTATGCTTTGCTCAGCATAATGTATTTTGGGGTGTAATTCTTGGTATGTGCATGCTATGTGTCCCTGGAACACCTGACGGTGTTCCTTGCATGTTGGATCTCTGTATGTGGCCAGGCTGTATAGAAGTCTCACACATGTGGTATCGCCATACTCAGGAGGAGTAGCAGAATGTATTTTGGGGTGTCATTTTTGCTATCCAAATGCTATGTGTTGGAAATATCTTATAAACGGACAACTTTGTGTAAAAAAAAAATGCGTTTTCATTTTTTTCCAAATTTTTAAAAAACTTCTGGAAAAAAATGAACCGTTCAAAAGACGCATTATGCCTCATAGATTATACGTTGGGGTGTTAGCTTTCCAAAATGGGGTCATTTTGTGGGCGTTTCCATTGTCCTGGTGCTCCAGGGCCTTCAAAAGTAGGTGGTTGAGAAATGTGATGTGTAATTTATGCTCCTAGAACACCTGATGGTGCTCCATGCATGTTGGGCCTCTGTATGTGGGCAGGGAGTGAAAAAGTCCCACACATGTGGTATTGTAATACTCAAGAGGAGTAGCAAAATGTATTTTGGGGTGTCATTTTTGCTATCTAAATGCTATGTGTTGGAAATATCTTATAAACTGACAACTTTGTGTAAAAAAAAATGCATTTTCATTTTTTTTCACATTTTCCAAAAACTTCTGGAAAAAAATAAACCATTCAAAAGACTAATTATGCCTCATAGATTATACGTTGGGGTATAAGCTTTCCAAAATGGGGTCATTTTGTGGGTGTTTCCATTGTCCCGGTGCTCCAGGGCCTTCAAAAGTGTAATAGGTGGTTGAGAAATGTGATGTGTAATTTATGCCCCTAGAACACCTGATGGGGCTCCCTGCATGTTGGGCCTCTGTATGTGGCCAGGCAGCGAAAAAGTCACACACATGTGGTATTGTAATACTCAGGAGGAGTAGCAGAATGTATTTTGGGGTATACACATGCCATGTGAGAGAAATAAGATATTACAATGACAATTTTGTGGGGGGAAAAAAAAATCTAAATTTTGCAAAGTATTGTGGGAAAAAATACAACTTCAAATAACTCACCATGCCTCTAACTAAATACATTGAAATTTCTACTTTCCAAAAAGGGGTTATTTGGGGGGCATTTGTATTTTCCTGGCTTGTTAGGGTCTCAGGAAATGAGATAGGCCACCAGTACATCAGATGTGATAATTTTTTTATGATTTGCACCATAGCTTGTAGACTCTAAAACTTTCACACAGACCAAATAATTTCCACAAATTTTTGGTTATTTTTTACCAAAGATATGTAGCAGTATAAATTGTGGCCAAAATTTATGAAGAAAAATTACTAATTTGCAAAATTTTATCACAGAAATTAAGAAAAATTCATTTTTTTTCAAAATTTTCGGTCTTTTTTCATTTATAGCGCAAAAAATAAAAAACCCAGAGGTGATCAAATACCACCAAAATAAAGCTCTATTTGTATGAAAAAAAGGACAAAAAAATCATTTGGGTACAGTGTTGCATGACTGAGTAATTGTCATTCAAAATGTGAGAGAACTGAAAGCTGAAAATTGGTCTGGATAGGAGGGAGGTTTAAGTGCACAGTAAGCAAGTGGTTAAACAGCTTAGGGATTTATTCAGTATACAAGTATAGAACAACACTAAAAACTTGCTTTAAAAATATTGGAGCACTTGCAGAGTGCTAGAACGGGTGGGAGCTCCCACGTGCAGTGTCACAGGAGCCCAGGAAGACTGCTGGAAAGTCTCTATTGAGGGATCCACGAGAGTCGTGTGTTAGCTGCAGCTGGGGCCTCGATAAGCCTCATAGAGACATCGGCTGTGTGTTTCTGGGTGGGAGTGGTCCAAGAATGTCAAACTGGGGAGCCGCCCACGCGGTGTCTGGCCAATAAGAACACGTTTCCAAGGCACAGCCTCACCTTCTTCATCAGCTGATCCTCTAATAGTCACATCATATTTTTATAGAGGATACAATTAAGCCACTCTGAGCCGCAATTAGCGGTGTCAGCTGGGAAGATAATGATTTAAAAAGCTATATGCTGTAATTGTTAAAATGTGTAATACATGTGTGAAAAGTATGTAAGAATTATATATATATATATATATATATATATATATATATATATATATATATACAGTATCTCACAAAAGTGAGTGCATCCCTCACATTTTTGTAAATATTGTATTCTATCTTTTCATGTGACAATACTGAAGAAATGACACTTTGCTGCAATGTAAAGTAGTGAGTGTACAGCTTGTATAACAGTGTAAATTTGCTGTCCCCTCAAAATAACTCAACACACAGCCATTAATGTCTAAACTGCTGGCAGCAAAGGTGAGTACACCCCTAAGTGAAAATGTCCAAATTGGGCGCAATTATGCCCCGTACACACGGTCGGACATTGATTGGACATTCCGACAACAAAATCCATGGATTTTTTCTGACGGATGTTGACTCAAACTTGTTTTGCATACAAACGGTCGCACAAAGTTGTCGGAATTTCCGAACGCCAAGAACGCGGTGATGTACACCACGTACGACGAGACTATAAAAGGGCAGTTCAGTACCAAGCGCGGCACCCTTTGGGCTCCTTTTGCTAATCTCGTGTTAGTAAAAGTTTGGTGAGAGATGATTCGCGCTTTTTCAGACTCGTGGTTTTCAGATCGTATTTCTGCTGTTCAGTTTGTGCTTGTGGGTTTGTATCTGGTCTTCAGTGCGTGCAGCAAGTTACCATTGACTTTGTCATTGTGTTCTTGTTCGTTCGTTACTGATTTTCAGGTCGCTCTTCACAGGCATTGCTGTTCTTTAGTGTGTTCTGTTACTTCGTTCTGACCAGCCGACCATTTTCTAGCCATGTTGCGTGTACATACTCAGCGCAGTTCATACTGTGCGGGGACTTGGTGTTGGGGTCCTTACTTTGACACAAGCCCAGTCCATGAACAGGGCGAGGAGGAGTTCATGGACCAAGAATTTGATTGCTCCAGCGTGACCAGTTCTGTCACAAACCTTTGCTCCGTGAGATCCGTGAGAATAATCCTGATGATTTCAGGAACTTTCTCCAGATGACGGACCCCATATTTCACCGTTTGTATGCTTTGCTGACCCCTTATATTAGCAGGCAGGATACCTGCATGAGGCAAGCCATCACTCCGGAGCAGAGGCTAGTCGCCACCCTGCGGTACCTGGCGACGGGGAGAAGCCTGCAGGACCTTAAGTTCTCAACAGGGATCTCCCCCAGGCTCTGGGGATCATTATCCCAGAGACCTGTTCTGCCATCATCGAGGTCCTACAGAAGGAGTATATTAAGGTAAGATTTTTATCCTTTAACATCACATTTTTTTTGCATTTAATGTTTGCTAATGTATTGTATTCTTTCCTCATTCCCTAATTACCATGATTGTAAAAAGGTGTGAATGTCCTCTTTGTCCTCATGCATGCTGTATTTTTATTTTAATATTTTTTGGTCCTTCAAACATATTAGGCTTCACTTACTTATTTACTTCAGCATGCTCTCCTGGCCCTATATCCACCTCGTCTAGTCACTTAACAATGTATTTTGTCAGCTCCATAGTAGTGCTTTACCCTAAATACCCCCTAAAATGTCTAAAAATGTGATTTGTGTTTGAAATTCAGGCAGAGTGCCAGAGGTTTTTTTTGGGGTCCAAAATCATGAACCCTCCCTCCCTCCAACTGCTAACTCAGCTGATACCAATCCTCTAGCTATCCTCAATCCTCTATCTGCTGACTTTGCCAGACCCATACACACTATACCCACCTCTTTTGTGGTCATATTTATGGATGAATTCCCCAAAGCATGTAGTGCAAGGGCCTGCCTGAATACTTTCAAATGGTACTGTTTAAAGTTTTTGTATCCTATTATTATCATGATAGGTAATATCAGAATGTAAAAGTGTGCTAAAATGTGTACAGTGTGTATTTATATCTTTGCATTATGACACTTCTTACCTGTCCAGTGGGCTGCCAATAGTGTAAGTAAGGAGGGGCTGGCCAAAGTAATACACATTATTTATGCATTCAGCTCTCAATGAAGTGGAGAGGGTTACCTGTCCAAAACATCTCTCCCCCATAAAATATATAAAATGGCCCATGAGGGGGGGTCTGATAGGTGGACCTTTGTCTTTAAATACTCCCTAAAATAAATGGTATACTGATGTTGGCCAAGAATGTTTGTGTCTAATCTGCTTTCCATGTTGATGTGCAAAATGATATTTTTGTTTCTTGTTTGACTCCACAGTTTCCTTCCAACCCACAGGAATGGCAGACTGTGGCCTCCCACTTTGCCCAGCGGTGGGACTTTCCTAACTGCGGAGGGGCAATTGATGGGAAACACGTCCACATCATCCCACCACCCAACTCGGGTTCATACTATTACAACTATAAGGGGTTCAATAGTATTGTGATGTTGGCGGTGGTGTCGGCTACTTACGAGTTCCTGTATGTGGACGTGGGGAAGAATGGCCAGATGTCAGATGGTGGAGTCATCGCCCACACGGAGTTCTACAGGCGTCTCCAGAATGGCAGCTTGGACTTGCCACCTCCAGAAGACAATGCGGAAGGACTCCCATTCGTCTTCGTTGCAGATGAAGCATTTGCGCTGGGGGACCATCTTATGCGGCCATTCCCTATGAGGACCCTCACCCAGGACCAGAGGGTTTTTAATTACCAGCTGGCCAGAGCCAGAAGAGTGGTGGAGAACACATTTGGAATCATGGCCAGTCAGTTCCACCTATTTCTTACACCGATACACATGGCGGAATATAAACTCAATCACATCATCCTGGCTTGCTGTGTTCTCCACAACATTTTAAGGAGAAATTCTGTGAACTATGCTGGCTCAGTTGGGCCTGAAGCTGGAATTAATCTCAATGAACCAACCCTGGCGGCGCTTGAAGCTGGCCGTCCTGGCTTGCCCCCCCAGAGTGCCCATGAGGTCCATCTAAGATACATGGAATACTTTGCGGGTAGGGGGGCCATCAATATACCAGACAATGTCTGAGACATTTTTTAAATACATTTTTTTTTAAACTGAACAAATATTTGCTTCGATTTACTGCTTGTCTTTCTTTTAGCTGACCCTGACTGAAATTTGGGGAGTCCTGAAAATGGCGTGATTGTGTAAAATTAAAAAGCACTGTTGGGTGTTATTTAATAAAGGCAAAGACACTTTGCACTACAAGTGCACTTGAGACTGCACAGAAACTGCACTTGTAGTGCAAAGTGGATTTGCCTTTAGTAAATAACCCCCATTGCCACAGAAAACACCAGCTTTACAAACCAAAAATGCTTTTGAGCATTGAAAGAAGAAGCCACACATTGTTGATTCTCAGTGTTTTTAATCAAAGCACAATCACATGTGCATTTATAAAAGGTTTTTAAAACAAACCAACATGTTTGTTGTATAACAATTTTTTAGGTGACATTAAAAGTAGAAACGTCCTTTTAAGGTAAAACAGGCATGTTTAAAACCAACAAGAAATACACAAATATGGAACTTACAAAGTTCAACTTTTGTAGAAACTGAAGGCAATATCAGACATGAGTATTTATAAACTGTGTTTGATATTGCGTTCAGATGGGGTAAAGTCACCCCTGGAAAAGCCAATTTTTTTAGATGCACACAAATTGCTGAATGTCAACATGTGCTAGCTGCCATCATGGGGGATCAATGAACATGTTTTGTGCGTGCAACCCCTTTCTCTCAGCTACTTTATTATTGAGGAAGGGGTTGCACCCCCAAAACACGTACATTGATCTCCCGTGATGGCAGATGGCAGATAAAATTTGGCTTTTCTAGAATATGTAAAAAAATGTGCAAAAAATTATCAGAAAAATAAAGCAGAAAGAAGTAAGGGATTTCAAGAGGTTTTAAACTCTCCCCAAAACATCAGTGATGTTCTTCATTTTGTTTTGAACATCATTGATGTTTTGCTTGATGTTTTCCAAGTCCCTATTACACCCCATGATCTCCCCGATCAGGATCTGGGCACTTTCACTGGTGAAATGACCTTCATCCACAACATCACGATCACCTAAAAATATAGAAAAAAAAACACACCATGTATTATAAATATGCAGGCATCCATCTCTTACCTGAGCCTGTGGTCGCAGACACGCACCTGTTGTGGTGACAATTTCCACAACGTCTCCCTCCTCCTCCTCCTGTTGTGTTTGTGGAATTTCACCTTCTTCCTGAGGTGGGGGGTCTGTTGTCTCCTCTGATGAGTGGTGTCCTCCAAGTCTTTTCTCCCCTATGTAAACAAAAAATAGGTATACTTATCACACAAGATATTTGATGGTAGAAATAGGAATATGAAACATTGCTTGGAAGTGGGGTGCAATTGTCTCTTTTGGCAGAGTTCCAAGATGAAGAAATATTGTTTTCCTTTGTCAAGCTTGAATACTTTTTTGTACAAGCTTCACAGATAGAGTCACTCCTATAGTATACACTGGAACACCTGTGTGGGCCCCCTAATAAAAAGGGTGTTCTTGTGTCCCACACTAGTACTCCAGCGTCCAGATGTGTAAACAGCTGCTGAGTGTCCTCTCCTTACACAGAATCTAGTTTGCATTTCATTCTAGTTACAAAACCCATCTAGACAACAAAATTATTTTAAGAGAAGTAGGCCAGAAAAAATGTATTGAACTGCATCTGGACAAAACATGGTGTTTTATTGGCCAAACGAACAATGTTTCCTATGAACGAATAATGTGTCCGTGAACATGAAAGTTGCCATTTTAAACTGTACAACAGTAAAGAAGCACATGGAGCAGCACGAATGTAATAAAGATAAAGAATAGGAACACTGCACAACTACTTACTTTTTTGCAGCATTCTCCTGATCCTTCTATACTGATCGTGCTCCCTGATTTTGAGGTCCAACCACCGTTTCCTCAGTTGATCCTTGGATCGACGTACCCCAAAATTACGGTGCAGACTCTTCACAACTTTAGTCATGATCCTGGCCTTTCTGACATTGGGGTTGGGGTAAGGTCCATGCTTCCCATCATAGTTGGTCCTTTTCAGTATGTGGACCATCTCCACCATCTCCACAAAGGACATATTAGAGGCCTTAAATCGTCTCCTCCAGGATCGTGACGTTTCTGGCTCCGGGCTTTCCTCCTCTTCCTCCTCATTGCTGTAATTATCAGACACCTGCTCTGTTCCCGCCATGTGCTCTTCCCCACTGCACTGAACGAGAAGGGGCGGAGAATAGAAAGAACGTCAGGGGCGGGCGGAGTTTCATGCATGCGCAGTGTATATAAAGCGTAACACGCGTGCATCGTACGTACGATCTGTGAGCGGAGGAAGGAGCATAGGAAGCACCGATTGTGATAACGAAGGTAACATTTAAACTTGGGCCTATACTGCTTAGAAATTAAGGGCCATATTGGGACAAGATTAGGAGACTTTAGCCTGACATTAGGGTTTGTCTTGTGTTGTGTCTTGCAGAGAAAATGGATATATTGAATGATCAGGACTTTATCCCCATATTCCTTGATATGTTCAGGGAGCTGCCCTGTCTGTTGCAGGTAAACCACCCACATTATAAGAATCAAACAAAGAGGAAGGCAGCGCTAGATAAATTGCTGGAATTTGTGAAGCCGGTGATCCCCACAGCAGACGTCACCAATTTAAAGGTGGCATGAGGAGCGCTTATCTAAGGGAGCACAGGAAGGTCCAGGATTCCCTGAGATCAGGAGCTGCAGATGACATTTATGTCCCCAGGCTGTGGTACTATGACAGACTTCATTTTCTGGCAGGCCAGACTGAACCCAGGCCAGCAATTACCAGTCTTCCTCCCACGCTTCCTTCCCCCCCCAGCTGAGGCTTCTGACATCCAACCTGGGCCTTCCAGGCAGAAACATGTGGAGGAGCCCAGCTTGAGCCAGGTATAGCATTCTTCTAAATATTTCTGTTGGTCAAATTAATGATGGTAAATCTATGTTATTTTGGAGTACTAATTTCTGATTGTGATTGATGAACCAAAAACTAAAACGATGTCCATTTTTCATACACAGGAAAGTCTCAGCCAGGAGGTGGCCGGGCCCAGTAGCCTGCCCAATACCAAGGTCCCTCCCCTCTGCCTTCAAACAAAAAGTGGCAGGAAGAGGAGTAACCTGGAGGAGGCAGTAATTGGCCTATTTTGGAAGGCTACTGAGGCCCTCAGAACCCCCCACAGTGTTCAAGAGGACTTTGCATACATAACAGCCTGCAAAATGCAGCAAATAGAGGAGGGCCAATATGTGAGTATGTCATCTTCTAAGCCCTAAATAAGGGGTTGCGGGGCCTACTCACAAGCCAAAGCCACATTTGTGAGCTCAAACATGGTCCTCCTCCTCCTCCAGGTCCTCCTCCTCCTGCCACACCTCCAACACCAGAGCCACAGCCTGGAAGGAAGCGTCTAAGGAAGACCAGAGAGTGGTGGCCTGGGTTCAGTCTGGTCTGACAAAAGATGCAAGCTCTTGTATGACCACAGCCTGGGGACATACATGTCATCTGCAGCTGTTCATGATCTCTTGGACTTCTGGACCAGATTGCACTCCCTTATATATGGACTCCTCAGGCCACCAATTTTGCAGTCAAATAGTTGATATGTGCCCTGGGGACCAAAGGCTTCGTCAATTTCTGCAATTTATCCAGCGTTGCCTCCCTCTTTGTTTGGTTATGACCCCTTAATAAAGGTATTTTTTTTCTATTATACTCGCCTATGTGTGTTTTCCTTCAAAAAGGACAGTTTGTTTGTGAGGAGGCAGGTACATTTCAAAAATACAATGTCAAATTAACAAGAGGCACCACACCAAGCAACCTCCTTGATATTAAGTAATACAAGATAATAATGGTGTTGTGGTAACTTGACACACAAAACACACCCAAAACTATTCTGGAGTTATTAAAAAAAAAAAAACAAGATCAGGATTTTAAAAAATCATAACAACAAAATTTAAATCTCAAAACATAACCAAAATGTTTTTTTTTTTTTGGTAAATGTGACAAATCAAAATATTGTATTGATGAAATCATGATAAATAATAAAGAAAGAAGTTTGTGAGAAGTCTGTGTGAATATGAGCAGCAAAACAACTTCATTCTTCTAGCATTATAAAGAAGAAGAGAGTGCGCTGCATTAAACAATTTAAAACATTGCAGCACGACCAAAGTGCTATATCCATTACGAATGCTAATTTTACCAGACCAAGCTGTTCTGTCTCGGAATTTATTCTGAGCATGCGTGGCACTTTGTGCGTTGGAATTGTCAACACACGGTTGGAATTGACGCGATCGGTTTTTTTATTGTCGGAAAATTTTATAGCCTGCTCTCAAACTTTGTGTGTCGGAAATTCCGATGGAAAAAGTCCGATGGAGCCCACACACAGTCAGAATTTCCGACAACAAGCTCCGTTCGCACATTTTCCGTTGGAAAATCTGACCGTGTGTACAGAGCATTAGACATTTTCCCTCCTCAGTGTCATGTGACTCGCTAGTGTTACAAGGTCTTAGGTGTGAATGGGGAGCAGGTGTGTTAAATTTGGTTTTATTGCTCTCACTCCCTCACTCTGGTCACTGAAAGTTCAACATGCACCTCATGGCAAGAACTCTCTAAAAAAATAATTGTTGCTCTACATAAAGATGGTCTAAGTTATAAGTAGATTGCCAAGACCCTGAAACTGAGCTGCTGCATGGTGGCCCAGACCATACAGCGGTTTAACAGGACAGGTTCCACTCAGGCCTCACCATGGTCGACCTAGGAAGTTGAGTGCACACGCTGAACATCATATTAAAAGGTTGTCTTTGGGAAATAGACGTATGAGTGCTGCCAGCATTGCAGCAGAGGTTGAAGGGGTGGGGGGCCAGCCTGTCAGTGCTCAGACCATAGGCCGCACACTGCGTCAAATTGGTCTACATGGCTGTCATCCCAGAAGGAAGCCTCTTCTAAAGATGATGAACAAGAAAGCCTGCAAACAGTTTGCTGAAGACAAGTAGACAAAGGACATGGATTACTGGAACCATGTCCTGTGGTCTGATGAGACCAGGACAAATGTATTTGGTTCAGTTGTTGTCAAGCGTGTATGGTGGCAACCAGGTGAGGAGTACAAAGACAAGTGTGTCTTGCCTACAGTCAACCAAGGTGGTGGGAGTGTCATGGTCTGGGGCTGCATGAGTACTGCCGGCACTGGGGAGCTACAGTTCATTGGGGGAACCATGAATGCCAACATGTACTGTGACATATTGAAGAAGAGCATGATCCCCTCCCTACGGAGACTGGGCCGCAGGGCAGTATTCCAACATGATAACGACCCCAAACACACCTCCAAAACAACCACTGCCTTGCTAAAGAAGCTGAGGGTAAAGGTGATGGACTGGCCAAGCATGTCTCCAGACCTTAACGCTATTGAGCATCTGTGGGGCATCTTCAAACAGAATGTGGAGGAGCGCAAGGTCTCTAACATCCACCAGCTCCATGATGTCATCATGGAGGAGGGTAAGAGGACTCCAGTGGCAACCTGTGAAGCTCTGGTGAACTCCATACCAAAGAGTGTTAAGGCAGTGCTGGAAAATAATGGTGGCCACTAGGGATGAGCCGAACACCCCCCGTTTCGGTTCGCAGCAGAACATGCAAACAGGCAAAAAATTTGTTCAAACACACGAACACCGTTAAAGTCTATGGGACACAAACGTGAAAAATCAAAAGTGCTAATTTTAAGGGTTAATATGCAAGTTATTGTCATAAAAAGTGTTTGGGGACCTGGGTCCTGCCCCAGGGGACATGTATCAATGCAAAAAAAGTTTTAAAAATGGCCGTTTTTTTGGGAGCAGTGGTTTTAATAATGCTTAAAGTTAAACAATAAAAGTGAAATATTCCTTTAAATTTCGTACCTGGGGGGTGTCTATAGTATGCCTGTAAAGTGGCGCATTTTTCCCATATTTAGAATAGTCCCTGCACAAAATGACATTTCTAAAGGAAAAAAGTCATTTAAAAGTACTCGCAGCTATAATACAGATTGCTATTGGCAATACAGATAAAAGTCATTGAAAAAAATTACACGAGATCCGCCCAATCCATTACCAGGCCCTTTGGGTCTGGTATGAATATTAAGAGGAACCCCAAACCAAAATTTAAAAAAAAAATTGCGTGGGGATCCCCCTAAATTCCATACCAGGCCCTTCAGGTCTGCTATGGATATTAAGAGGAACCGTGCGCCAAATTTTTTTTCTTTAAATGGCGTGGGGGTCCCCCTCAAAATCCATACCAGACCCTTTAGGTCTGGTATGGATTTTAAGGGGAACCCCGCACCAAAATAAAAAAATTACCATACCAGACCCTTATCTGAGCTTGCAACCTGGCAGGCCACAGGAAAAGAGGGGGGGTGAGAGAGCGCCTCCCCCTCCTGAACTGTACCAGGCCACATGCCCTCAGCTTGGGAGGGAAAAAGGGGTTATGGTCTGGGGAGAACCCTCTAACACCTCCATCCCTAAATGTTACAAAAGAACAAAAAAAGCTAGCCCGTTGGGACTTTGAGTGAGGTGGGAGGGATAGGCACACGTATACACAAACTGCAATAAAAATTGATTTATTGATACAAAGGCTGTATAAACAAATGGGGAACAGCAATAAGTGTGCATTACCCGGCATAATAGCCTAGTTAACAGCATAGGTAAAAAACAAATACAATTAGACTGCAATCGGTTTGTACATCCATAAAAAGTAACAAGATCCATGATGAAACATTAAAACCAGTAAATGCATATACATCATCTAACATTGAAATTACATAAACATAAATGGCAACAATGTGTGAACATGGTATGGCCAACTGCGGATACCCAGCAGAGTGGGCATGCGGATAGCATCGATGGTGCCCTACGCGTTTCGCGAGTCTGTTCTCGCTCATCAGGGGCAGATGGATGGTAGGTTTTTTCTACAACAACAAAAAAATATTAGGATAGTAAATATATGTAGTTCATTAGATGGGTCGGGGCAAGAAAAGTGGTTGGCAAGTGAGGTCAATAAAATAAAGGCCTCATACTCACCAATCAGCTGGGCTTGGTAACCAAAAACACTGGATGCCAAAATGGGGGCTACAAGCATTGCCAGTTCGGGAGCTGAGGGGGCTTTGGAACCGGGAACGCAGCGGGACGGAACAAGGACGCACGGCACGGACTGACAGAAAGACATCTGGTCTGTGGTCTGGATGTATCCATGGGCAAATCTAAAAAAAGGGGGAAGAGTATATAAGGATGCATGAGTTTCAAGGGATGTATTGAAACCGAATAGGCATCAAATAATGAATTCCAAGAATGATAAAAAATGCCCAATGTGGGTTGCATTTGAAAATACTGGATATAATGTATGTATGGGGGACTTCTAATGTGATTATGGAGGCTGTTGTAGGGGCCGTACTCGTAGATGCATAAAAACAAGAAGCTGAGCAAAAAACGCAAAAAAAAAACAAAAAAAAAAAATTATGCCTGAAAAAATATATTGACACCAACAATAATGGAGAATTGGTGTTATATAGGGTAAGAAGAGATGACCTACACAGCGGGTAAGAGATAAATGGATAAAAGAGGAAAAAGAAGACCAATGTTACCTGAATATATAGACAAGTCCCCAACACAGTAATGCATTCCCAGGTCTGTGACCATCAGGATAGACCATCAGAGCACAAGAGCACAAATGCAAACTGCGGCCGCGCAGAGTGTCCCAATATACCCACGGCGGATCCGGAAGCTCCGCCCCCAGCGTCATGTACGGATGGTGACGAGCCAGCGTATGCGACGCCGGCCGCCAGGAACGGGTGTGCATAGCACCACCTCTCATCCATCCGGGATGTTCCACACAGCCCACAGAGATGTGAGGTCAGAAGACATCACACAGTGGGTGTGGAGAACATGACGCCGACATGCAGGTGGCCAGATCCGCCCTAAGACAGATGAGGACAGCAGGAGGTCAAAGGTACCTCCCCTGTACATGTCGCAGCCCCCGATACCGGAAGTGCAAGGCCACCATAAGGCAGAGCACAGTGAAAAGGAGCCAAGGCCAGCCCAGGAGTCAGCCCCGATACTGGCTGGATGTAAAAAGTGAACGTGAACCATGATCAGACCAGACCAAATTTTTGGGCTGATGGGTGTCTACCACCCTGGTAATTTAAGAGAAAAAGGGGTTATGGTCTGGGGAGAACCCTCTAACACCTCCATCCCTAAAGATTACAAAAGAACAAAAAAAGCTAGCCCGTTGGGACTTTGAGTGAGGTGGGAGGGATAGGCACACGTATACACAAACTGCAATAAAAATTGATTTATTGATACAAAGGCTGTATAAACAAATGGGGAACAGCAATAAGTGTGCATTACCCGGCATTATAGCCTAGTTAACAGTATAGGTAAAAAACAAATACAATTAGACTGCAATCGGTTTGTACATCCATAAAAAGTAACAAGATCCATGATGAAAGATTAAAACCAGTAAATGCATATACATCATCTAACATTAAAATTACATAAACATAAATGGCAACAATGTGTGGACATGGTATGGCCAACTGCGGATACCCAGCAGAGTGGGCATGCGGATAGCATCGATGGTGCCCTACGCGTTTCGTGAGTCTGTTCTCGCTCATCAGGGGCAGATGGATGGTAGGTTTTTTCTACAACAAAAAAAAATATTAGGATAGTAAATATATGTAGTTCATTAGATGGGTCGGGGCAAGAAAAGTGGTTGGCAAGTGAGGTCAATAAAATAAAGGCCTCATACTCATCAAACAGCTGGGCTTGGTAACCAAAAACACTGGATGCCAAAATGCATTGCCAGTTCGGGAGCTTGTGGCCGCCATTTTGGCATCCAGTGTTTTTGGTTACCAAGCCCAGCGGTTTGATGAGTATGAGGCCTTTATTTTATTGACCTCACTTGCCAACCACTTTTCTTGCCCCGACCCATCTAATGAACTACATATATTTACTATCCTAATATTTTTTTTTTGTTGTAGAAAAAACCTACCATCCATCTGCCCCTGATGAGCGAGAACAGACTCGCGAAACGCGCAGGGCACCATCGATGCTATCCGCATGCCCACTCTGCTGGGTATCCGCAGTTGGCCATACCATGTCCACACATTGTTGCCATTTATGTTTATGTAATTTCAATGTTAGATGATGTATATGCATTTACTGGTTTTAATGTTTCATCATGGATCTTGTTACTTTTTATGGATGTACAAACCGATTGCAGTCTAATTGTATTTGTTTTTTACCTATGCTGTTAACTAGGCTATTATGCCGGGTAATGCACACTTATTGCTGTTCCCCATTTGTTTATACAGCCTTTGTATCAATAAATCAATTTTTATTGCAGTTTGTGTATACGTGTGCCTATCCCTCCCACCTCACTCAAAGTCCCAACGGGCTAGCTTTTTTTGTTCTCAGCATGGGAGGGTGCTTTGGGTTAGATGTTGATGGGGACAAGGGCCTCATCCCCACAACCCTTGCCCAGTGGTTGTGGGGGTCTGCAGGCGGGGGGCTTATCGGAATCTGGAAGCCCCCTTTAACAAGGGGATCCCCAGATCCCGCCCCCCTGTTTGAAAAAGTAACGGGTACATTGTACCCCTACCATTTCACAAAAAAAGTGTCAAAATGTTAAAAAACCACAAGAAACAGCTTGGGGACAAGTCCTTTATTAAAAAATAATAAAATAAAAAAGTCCCATGAAGTCCATTCATCTTCTTCTCTCGCTCTGCTGAAGGACCGGAAAAAAAAATTTAAAAGATCCGCCTCCATGGGAGGCTTCCGCCATATGACGCCTCCTCGCAGGTGACAGTTCTTTTATAACTGGGCCACATGGTGAGGTACCCAGGTGACCCCGCCCCCCTCTGATGCACTGGGACTTCCCAATGGCTTCCCCGTGGCATCAGAGGGGGCGGGGCCACCCGTTTACGTAACCGTATTTAAGGAATATAAAGGAATATTTCACTATTGCTCCAAAAAAACAGCCGTTTTTAAAACTTTTTTTTGCATTGATACATGTCCCCTGGGGCAGGACCCAGGTCCCCAAACACTTTTTATGACAATAACTTGCATATAAGCCTTTGAAATTAGCACTTTTGATTATTCATGTTCGGGTCCCATAGACTTAAACGGTGTTCGCGTGTTCAAACAAACTTTTTTCCTGTTCGCATGTTCTGGTGCGAACTGAACAGGGGGGGTGTTCGGCTCATCCCTACTCAATAGAGACTTTTCGGGTGGTCCTTCTGTGCTCCTGTGGCACTGCACGTGGAAGCTCCCACCCGCTCTAGTACTCTGCAAGTGCTCCAACATTTTTCAAGCAAGTTTTCAGTGTTGTTTTATACTTATATACTGAATAAATTCCTAAGCTGTTTAAAGGATTGGCTTGGCGCTTCTCTCTCCTCCTTTTGCTTTTCTTTTGTTCACAGTGATTGGGTGCCCCAGCCCATGTCTGAAGCAGCCTCACTCCCTTTACAGCCTCCATTTAGAGACTTTCTTAAAGGCTAATTTTTAGGGGTTTATCTCCCAGAACTTTCAATCCACTCACTATTCACATGGTTGCACCTTCATGTATCAGCATGCAGATGCATGCCTTTTCATTTACATGTTAAATTTTAATCTTTTTCATCAGATGGTTTAGAGTTTATATGTTTCCTCCTAATGTCAATAGTTTTATACAACTATAATAATAGAAATGCCTGCCACCCCATGTGGGATCAAGCTGTTAACAGGCCCCATAGAAAAGGAACACAAAAGGTAATAGAACATAATGGTATCAACAACATTCTGGAGCTTCTCATGAAAATAACAGCTGGATGAATGCAATAAGCAGAAGAAGAGGGGTTAAGACATGATACACCATCTCAATTGTTTTAAATCTTTAGGTTGAGATAACCAGACCTAACATTGCTTAAAAAGATCTATCTGCTCTAAATTCTTTATAAGCCAACAGCATTTTGTATTGGCATTGGCTATTCAATCAGCTAATAACAGTGGATAAGTTAGAAGCCTCAAGGGACTTCCATTGACTGGTATGTGTGAGTGTGGCTGCAAAGAACACATAGGCCACCACCTCTCTGTGTGGAGGATACATTTCTAACCCAAGGCTCGAAATCGCCATAGCAGGTGTGAGATGATAACATTCGTAGGTGTGGAGAAGAAGACAGAAACCAATCTCCAAAAACTTTGAATGTTTTTGCAACCCCAAAAAAATGTGAAAAAGATTACTAATTGGATTACAGTTTCTCCAACATAACATGAAGGCTGCCAGAACAGCTTTGGACATTCTATAAAGAGTCATGTACTATCTATGAAATTTTGTTAAGAAATATCTCAGTGGTCTATATAGGCTGATGCCTTATTATTAATACAAATATTTTTATGCCATCGTTCTAAGGAGAAAGATTGGGATAGCTCTACTTCCCATTTTTGCTATGGGTTTCTCATCTATGGGGTGGTGAGTCAACAAGGTATAAAAAAAGGTATATACCTTTCTCTTTTAGTTTGGATGTAATTGTTAGAAATTGCAAGACTAACTGAAGACATTCAATTGTTTTTGTTGGATTACAAAAATGAGAGTGTGTAATCTGATAAATCATGCAGCTATATGCAATAGACTTGCCTGCAGCCAAATTTTCCTTAAAGTTGTAACCTTGTTTTATAGAATATTGCACCAAAAAAATGTGGATTTAGAAATGCTAAGGCTCTCAAGGGTGTGTTGACAAAGTGTGAGATATCAGAAGTTCTTACGGTACATACCATGGATCTCCATGACTTCAGCTGATCTAATAAGTCAGCCTTGTAGTAAGTTTGGATATTTGGGAGACCTATACCTCCATGAGCTCTAGGGGTAGTCAGTGAGGCAAATATGACCCTATGTCTTTTTTTCCTTGCATGATATAAGGCTGGGTACACATGTAAAGTTTATTTCATTCATCCCAGTGGGCTGAATGAAAAAATGGAGAGATGGCTGTATTAACTAAGAGATGTTAGTGTGTTGATCTCCCCCCGCTGTGCTATTGTGTTTGGACAGGGGGACTGCCCCCATAGCAGAACACACTGAATTGTGGTTTCAGCCATTGGCTGCCAGTACTGATTGGAAGCTCATTTTCCAGCATATCCCTTCAACAAAAGCCGGTCTAGCAGTGAAAGGACAATAGTACACAATGACCAAATGTCAACTAGTTCCTGCTGAACTGGCAGATACCGGCCAATATTCAACCCGTGTGTTATTAGATTAACATCTTACAGCATTTAGCTGGGAAAAGATTTGCAGATAAATTGGAATGGGAAGAGTCCAATATAGGTACTGAAGCTTAGGGAGTAATTGCATTTAAATGCCGCAATCCTGCCTACCCAGGAGAGTTGAAATTTACCAATTTGTTTCAGATCTTTAGCAATTTAATCCAATAATATAGGGAAATTGGCTGAGTATAATATAGAGGTGGGATAAGTTAGTTGCACCCCTAGGTATGTAATAGACAAAGCCAAATCAGTTTATAAGGTCTTGTATGCTATGTATGGAGGACATTGGATTGGACAAGGACAAGTAATCCACAGATAAACCAATTTTGTGTTTGTATCCACCTACCCATATACCTTTAACCAATGAGTTAGACCTTATAGCTTCTGCAGATTAACTCAAATTAAATAGGCTGCTCACTTTGCAGGGGGGTTTGCCCCAGAGCTTAGTGAATGTAATAAAGTTTAATTCTGTAAAGTATACCCAATCACATGCAAGGAAAACAACTGCGATTTTGCTTGCACATGGTTGTTGGTTGATTGAAGTCAGCAGAACTTCACCTCATTCACTAAGCTCTGGGGAAAAAAGTGCAACTTTCCTTGAAAAGTGAACAGTCTCTTTACCTTTAGTAGATCAACCCCATTGACAACTGTCTCTATGAGAATGCCAGACCAGAGAATGATGTGTAAACAATAAGTGCCTGAAAAGTGGCTGAAGGAAATCAACAGTGTTGAGATACACAGAAGAGAGGGGCAGGAGGCGGAGCCTAGTGGAGCAGACATGCAATGTTAGAGCTCCACACCGCTGAGGAGAGAAGAGAAGGACAAAGCGGAGCCTGCAGGCTCAAAAGGTATCCATTTGAACCTTTTTGCCCCAGGGAACAAACTGTGAAAGTTTGGGCAGGAAATATGGTACTGGGAGGAAACCGTGGCAGAAATAAAAATCACCTCACAAAGAGCTCACAGGCACTCACTGCAGCTGAAGCAGCTCCAGTCACCTCACAAGATACAGCATCAGGGCGCTCTCACAGACAGAAAATGTCACAGCAAGACTCTCCATTTGAGTCAGATACAGAACAAATCCTCTCACAAACTTCTCCACAAGCCTCCTCAGTATCCCCAGTAATATTATTACAATTTGAAAAGATGCTTCATAAGGCTTTAAAACAAACCTCAGACCAAATAACAAAAAGCCTAACCAAAGAAATAAGAGAGCTGGGAAACCGCACCACAGCCTTAGAAATAAAAATGGATGAAATTGAAATTACAACCCAAGAAAATATAACAGAAATGGAACAATTAAAAAAAGAGAATTTAATACTTCAAACTAAGCTCGAAGATTACGAAAATAGAGCCAGACGTTCAAACTTGCGCATAAGGGGAATACCTGAAACTGTGACAGACCTGCAATCTACTATTACTGCTCTATTACAAGAACTAAAGCCAGATATCCCTATTGAACGTTTAGAACTGGACAGAGTACACAGAGCCCTCACAGCCAAAAAGAAAGATGGACCCCCACGTGATATAATCACAAAATTTCATTATTACAGAACGAAAGAACAAATACTAATTGCTGCAAGAGAAAAAAAGGAACTTAATTTTCAAGGACACAATTATCAAATTTTTGCTGACCTATCCCAACTTACTATTACTAAAAGACGATCCATGAAACCCCAACTAATGGAACTGCAACGCCACAACATTATGTATCAATGGGGCTTCCCCTTTTCAGTCAGATTTAACTACCAAGGTACAATTTACAGAAGCAGATCAGCAGATGAACTACAACAAACCCTTTTAAAATTAAATCTGACAGAACCCACAAGCAGCAACACTCCCACACGCAGAAGAATGGCATCATCTTCACCTTCAGGCAGCACTCAGAAAATTTCAGAACAAAATGGGAATCATCATTCTCACAAAAGAGGCCGTTATGCCACATCATCCATGGACCAAGAAGATTCAATGGACTGACATCCTAATTCCTGATATCTCTTCATTTATTATACAAAGAGATGGTTCTCTATAAAAAAAACTGTATTTATAACTGAATGTAACTGCATTCTGATAGTCACACACTGTGTGGGATCATGTTACATTCCAGTTATATTTCTTATTACTTCTGATTCATATAGCCTTAGAATATATAAGTGAAATAAGGAAATTCTTGTTCAGTTATATATTATCAGGTAATAACAATAGATTTATTACTTTTTAGGACAAATATGTTCAATAACCAGAAGTAATGGAAGCTTTTTCTTTCTTTTCTTAAAACAAATATATTATTACCTAACTAGTTCCTAGAATTATGTTTTTGTTTATTCTAATCTGAAGCAATACAACCTCAATTTTATGAGTTAACATTTCTAAACAGTTGCATATGAATAAAATATGTAATTGTTTACTCTAAAAGGGTTAAAATCCCAAAATAATTCAAACTATCTTCATCAATACCAATGTTATTAACAGTACCTTTCTAACTGAATTATTTAGCCTAGGGCAAAACTAACCATATACAACCACCCTGGAATAAATAATTTCAACAAAAACTATATTCTGCACTCCAATTAATGAAACATCATTTTGATGTCTTTTGACATAGCACTTCTCTCCTGTAAGCCGAAGATCCGTGTACCCCCATTAGCCCTCCTCATTCTCCCAACCATATTATGTGGGAGTGTGACGAAGGCACTTATTCCCCTGAGAGAGATATTTATTCTCTTTCACGGGTAAATTGTGATTACTTGCAAAAAATAATTTATACAATGTATCATCTAATCTCATATGTTTTTTGTTTACTCTTTATTCCAGAATTCACTGGTTTCTTTTCTATCTTTTCATCTCTTCAGTCCACACAGGTTGATCTGCGCAGTCAGCTCTGCATAACAAAAAGTAAGTCAAAACTATTTGATCTGTTGCCATGGCACCACTGAATATACTCTCCCTGAATGTTCAGGGAATAAATGTCCCTCAAAAAAGGACCAAAGCCTTCCGTACTTTCCATAACAAGAAGGCTCACATAGTATGCCTCCAAGAAACACACTTCACCAAAGATTCTACTCCAAAATATATTTCTCCTTTTTATCAACAAATTTACACGGCTTCTGCCTGTACCAAGCAAAGGGGAACTCTAATTGCATTTCACCGATCCACACCATTCACCTTATCATCAAAAATTAAAGACCCAGAAGGTAGATACCTGATACTCATGGGTTATATAATGGATACAGCAATCACGGTGATTTCCTACTACGCTCCTAACAAACAACCTACACCATTCCTCTCACATATATTACAAGTGATTAATACACACAAAATAGGAACAGTGATAATGTGTGGGGATTCGAACCAGGTCCTCCTCCCATTTCTAGATAAATCACCTTTTACACCATCCAAAATAACCTCTAGATTACCTTTTTCTCAATTTCTTTCCAAATACAATCTGGTAGATTCATGGAGAGAAAGTAACCCAATGAAAAAGAAATCCACTTATTTCTCGCACCCTCATCAAACCTTCACCAGAATAGATCATATTTTTCTAACAATAGGAATGATACCAGAAATTATTGCATCAGATATAATTCCGATTCCGTGGTCTGACCATAATGCAGTATACACTACTATAGCCTCAGCCATACCAAAAGCGCATGACCCAACGTGGTACTTACCGGACATAATGCTCAAACACCCACTACATCAGATGGCCATTGAACAAGCTTTAAAGGAATACATATCAATTAATAATACAACAGACATCTCCCCAATAACACTGTGGGAAGCTCATAAGCCTGTCTTGCGTGGTACAATACAAAGACAAATGGCACTATTTAAATGGGAACGCAAAAATCTAGCAAAAAAACTAGAACACAATTTTAATGCAGCCTACATATCATTCCAAGATAATCCATCTCAGAGTACAAAATCTCATCTGGAAAAATCTAGATTGGAATACAATCTATTTCTCACTGAGTCAGTTGATATATCCCTCAAACGCTCCAAACACAATTTCTACATGAATACAAACAAACCAGGTACATATTTGGCTCAGGCATTAAATTCAACTAACAAATCTTTCAAACCAATACGTTTGAAATTATCAAAAAATGTTTATACTTGTAATCCAGTTAAAATAGTCCATAAATTTCACTCACATCTCGCAACTTTATACAAGACAAACAATGAATTTAATCCTACAGAGGCTGAATCCTTCTTCTCAAAAATAACCTTACCTGAGTTATCTCAGAATCAAAAAAGCAGTTTGGATGAGCCTATAACTATAGATGAAGTTGCTAACGCCATAAAAGACCTAAAACTTAACAAAAGACCAGGCCCAGAAGGCTACTCGGCTTTATACTATAAAACATTCTCAGAAATACTCTCTCCCATTCTCACTGAAACTTTTAAAAAACTTCTAGATGGACATTCTTTTCGGCAAGAAACACTAATGGCAATTGTTTGTATGATCCCAAAACCCCTTTCTGATGATACTTCCTGTGTGAATTATCGGCCTATCTCTCTGTTAAACCTTGATATTAAATTATTAGCAAAAATAATAGCAAAACGCCTCAATAGCATTATAGGAAAATTAATACATAGAGATCAAGTAGGCTTCATGCCAAATAGACAGGCAGGCGATAATATACGCAGGGCAGTGTTATTGGCACATATTGCTAAAAAACGGAAAATCCCTTTATGTTTTCTATCTCTCGATATCAAGAGGGCATTTGACACAGTATCCTGGCAATATATGCAATATTCATTACAAAAATGGGGTTTTGGACCCCACTTTTTAACATGGATCAAAGCATTATATAATAAACCCAAAGCCTATATAAAATATGCTGGATACAAATCTAATGCCTTTAATATCGAAAGAGGTACCCGACAGGGTTGCCCATTATCTCCCTTATTATTTGCCCTTATACTCGAACCTATGGCCCAATACATCAGAACAAACCAAACTATAACTGGCATTGAAGTAGGAGGTATCACACACAAATTATGTATATTTGCAGACGATATATTACTTTTTCTATCATCACCACAGGTCTCTGGTCCTAACTTAATACCAGCTCTTGATGGATTTGCAGTCCTATCCGGCCTTATGATTAATCCCAAGAAATGCCTAGTGCTTAATATTTCACTCACAAACATGGAGTTGATCCCGGCTAGGGCTGCACTCCCATTCACATGGGCAGAAAAATCAATCCCATATCTTGGAATTAATTTAACAGCATCTCATTCTGACTTATTCTCAACCAATTATCCTCCTGTATTAAGACAGATCACAAATCTAATAAAACAATGGTTGCAACTTCCTTTATCCTGGATAGGGAAGATTAATGCAATCAAAATGACTATTCTACCCAAATTGCTTTATCTATTCAGAGTCCTCCCTATTCCAATTCCTTCCTATTTTTTGAGAATAGTACAAAAAAGAGCAACTTCGTTTATATGGGGCTCTTCTAAACCACGTATACCTATACACACACTACATCTTCCCAAAAATAAAGGAGGTCTGGGATACCCTAATTTTACTAACTACTACAGAGCAGCACATTTGGCCAGTCTGTCCAAATACCATGCAAAACAGGAAATCCCATTATGGGTATTTATAGAGGCTTCAGAAAATGACCCTCTATTAATATCAAACTTATTATGGCTTGATCCTAAAGACCGCTTTAAAATTCATAATCCCATAACTAAACACTTCTTATCTCTCTGGGATAAACTAAAAACCAAATATCAGTTACAATCTCCACACAATCCTCTCCTTTCTTTTATCAGAAATCCGGCCTTTTATCCGGCATGGATCTACCCAAATTCTTTTAAAGCTTGGACAACATCAGGCATTCAGACACTAAATGACTTCATAGCATCTAAATCATTCCTTTCATTCCCATCGCTTAGAGAAAAATATGATCTACCAAACTCTGAGATATTTAGATATCTCCAAATCAAAAATTTCTATACACCATTCCTAAAGGGGGATACACCATTATCCCAATTATCCATTTTTGAATCAATCTGTACAAAAGATCCATTTGCTAAAGGTACAATTTCATCACTTTATAATCAATTATATGGAGTACCAAATCTTAATAGACCCTCTTACGTTCAGAGGTGGGAGGAGAACCTGGGACGAACTTTAGAAGACACGAACTGGTCTAACATATGGCTCACATCTAAGTCATCTTCACCCAACATCTTAGCACTGGAGACAAATTATAAAGTCCTAACTCGCTGGTACCTTGTACCCGCTAGAGTGGCAAAATATTCACCTAATACCTCAGCTCTTTGTTTTCGAGGATGCCCAGAAATAGGCACACATTTACACATATGGTGGACGTGCCCAGTAATCCAAACCTTCTGGAAGGAAGTCTTCGTGATTGCATCTAAAATATTTAAAAAAATAATACAACCAGATCCTTATATAACTTTACTTAATCTAAAACCGGAATGGTTAACACTCTCTCAATTCAAACTTATGATCCAACTAACAACGGCTGCAAAACAAACAGTGGCCAAGGCATGGAAATCTCCTACATTGGTACTAGCAGAAACAATTCACAGAATGAATAATACAATGTCCCATGCTAAGATGGTAGCCATCGATCAAAATCAAATTCCAAAATTTGAAAAACTTTGGCATCCTTGGATAAAACAACAGTTCCTGTCAAACTTCAATGACTCTGTCCTGTTGCCATGGTAGCAGATTAAATGACTTACAGAGACACCCATTCTAAGGCTTCAAAGAGAACTAAAAAGAATAATAAACTGACGAGCGGGACAACCTTGTGGACCATACCTCTGCCTTTCTACCCTTTTTCTTCTTTCTCTTTCCTTTTCTCCACCTTACGATTAAAGCTCATTATCAGAATTTATTTGACCTATATACACTCTACCTGTAAACAATATGTATAGTAGGTATAAATCATTTAAATACCTACAAAAGTAACTAAGGAAATGATATATATCTTTAATTTAGGTTTACGTGAACCCAATGTTTAATATTTGAAATTTCATTATATTTACCTATATAAACCCTACTGTAAAACAATGAGCTTACTTTATAGATCCTTGTAAACTTACTTTATGTATCTTTATAATATTGTATATTCAATAAACTTCTTTTGACAAGGAGATACACAGAAGAATGACTAAATGTAAATCAGCATTTAATTAAAAACAGAGCAATTGTTTATGGTACTTTAAGAAGCTAAATGCCAGTTTTTTAGAGCTTACATCTACTTTAAAGATCTGTCAGATATAAAGTGACCTAGTTTCCTGTTAGTTGGATAATGCAAGTTTTCATGGGACTGACAGTGGTTGTGCTTGTTAGGAAGAGAACCTAGATGTGCAGAATGTGTGCCACCAAAAAAAAAATGATATATTCATAGATTACGTTGTTGCATTTTATTTCCTTCTCATGTTTACATTGAAGTTGCATGATTTTAAAGGATTGTACAATCAGATTGTATAACATAAGCCTTGCTGTATATACTTTTTAACTTTTAAAAACATTTTATTTAAAATGTATTTGTATTAGGTCCAACTTTAATCAGGATATAATTCTATTATTACATGCATTATTACTATTATCTAACCTAATTGATTAACCAATTTTTTTTTTATTCTGATTTTCACATTTGTTTGAGATGCTTACTATTGGCTATTGTGGATTTGGTTTTAAATGATGAGTCCACCTTTGGAACATGATACACGTCCCATCCTTTTTTAGGGCAGAACATATTCCAGTATCTGCACCACACACAGCTGATTCCCACCTTCATGTGACAACGGGCAGGGAGATCCTCTCTCCACACCTCCTGTCACAATTTGAAAACAGTGTGTCCGTGCGGGGCTCTGCCAACAAGGCCACATCATGAATTAATTGTTTCCTTTGAATAGATAGGCAACATGTACCATCAGCCATTGTAGCTGATGGCTTGTAGTTTTCAATGGACTATGAGGACACTGGTGAGCGTTTGGTAGCTCATTGAGACCTGAAGTTCATGAATAGATCGATGCTGACCACTGTGTAATTTTATGTGAGTTGCTGCTTATGATTAAATGTATTTTATCTTGAATTACTACACTATGGGAATTTTGTTTCCTTTCTTATGAGTGTTTTATGGAGGAGAGTGGAGGAGCCTAAGCAGAATATATCTATTCAGAAGGAATATAAGTTTATCTTTGTCCATTGTCATTTCATATACTGCAACTTTATGGGATACTGCAATGAAATGATTTCTTAAAGGTCTGCAGTGACCTGAAGCGCCATAAGAACCATTGGGGGTCTTTCTTTGAGGTGGGAGGCTGGGGCACACCTGTGGTGGATCACGGATGTTGGTGGAGGAGATGTTAACCACATATTATTAACTGAAGTTCACCTTTAATTGTCTTTGAAATACTGCATGTTTTTGGAACGTCCGTCCATGGACATTGAAGCTATTTTGCAAAATCTGCATATTTCTCTTCTTTGTACATCTTGTGTTCTTTATATATTAAAAAAAAAATTCTGCTAATTGTGGACCTTTGAATTTATATCTTCTGGACTTGTTTATTATTATTGGGGCGGCACAGTGGTGCAGTGGTTAGCACTCTCACCTAGCAGTAAAAAAGGGTCGCTGGTTCGAATCCCAACCACGACACTACCTGCCTGGAGTTTGCATGTTCTCCCTGTGCCTGCGTGGGTTTCCTCCGGGTACTCCGGTTTCCTCCCACACTCCAAAGACATGCTGGTAGGTTAATTGGCTTCTGTCCAAAATTGGCCCTAGTATATGAATGGGGACCTTGGATTGAGGGTAGGGACTGATGTGAGTGTGCGATGTACAGGGCTAGGGACAAGGGTCAGGGTTGTAGACACACACTCACTCAGGTTGAACTGGATGGACTGGTGTCTTTATTCAACCTTACTAACTATGTAACTATGTAACTATGTAACTATTGCACATGCACTTTGCACATTTTTATTTGTATTTGAAGATTTTTAATGAGCGCCGCTTATACATTTATTTACATTCATTACTGTGGGGACACACACATTTTTAAGTTGGCTGCTGCCCTTAAATTATTTAATTGATTGTTTTGCACATCAGGCTACTTATAATCAATTGATTCTTCCTGCTCTCAGGTAAACTGCCTGCCAGTACGATGTACAGGCAGAGAGCTATTCTGAGAGTCTGCAGGAGCCCGACACTGCATTTTAGGAGTCTCTATATCCTCTCCACAGGGTCATAGTTAAAGGCTAAGTTTACCTTTTGAAAGAAAAAAAATAATGCCTGCACATTTTTTGCAGGTAAAAAAAATGCATTGGGTTCTTGTTTTTATTGTCCCCTGACCCTTATTTGTAAAGTTGTAACTGGACCTTTCAGCAGTGCTATGGCACTTTAAGTCACATTTTCTTTAAATAGAAAAAAATTACATGGGATGTGAGCCAGCTGGGCAGTCTGTCACAGCATAAAACTAGACTGGTGTGTGGTCTGCAAACTCTCCATTTGATGCATAATCTCACAGACGGCTATCTTATAACCGACATCAAAATCCAAAAGACAGTGTGACTAAGATGAAGCTGCAAGAACAATTTTGGCAAATCAATAATGTGGATAATGACATGC
Source organism: Aquarana catesbeiana (assembly GCF_042186555.1). NCBI lineage: Eukaryota > Metazoa > Chordata > Amphibia > Anura > Ranidae > Aquarana > Aquarana catesbeiana. The sequence continues at coordinate 352,223,831 of NC_133329.1, read as the reverse complement.
ATTGCTGTTGATTTTCAAAAGAAGCAAAGACAGTTTACTTAGCAAATGTTTATTGAGCTAAGTAAAATGCCAATGCTCTGTTCACTTCAATCATGCAAACATTCAGCAATAAAAAAAAGTCTTCTCCAAATTCCCTTTCACAAGATTGGCTATTGAAAAATGAACATAGTTTCACTAAGCACAACATCGAACATTTACTTGTTTATTAAATCAACCCCACTGTGTTTACAGAGCATTCCTGGCTTTCTGGTAAAGAGTAGAAGCTCAATTGTGGCCTGTCTCTCTCTGATTGATTCTCTATGCAGAGCTGTACAAGCTAGAGACAGGGAGAGCAGTGTCGTATATATACTAAGCTCAGAGAACGTTCACTTTGTAAAGTGTACAGTCTCTACTCTTTTAGTTAATGAACCCCATTGCCTCAAGTCCCTTGATAAAAAAAATATTTCAGAGGAGACAGATCCACACATTTTTTTTACTCTAATTTAAATATTAAACATATTAGTTTATATGTAATAAATGTGACTGACTTGACGTTCCTGGACGTTGGTTCTATGCATGATTTACAAACTCACGAAAATGTCATATAATAGAAAGTGCTGCTTTAATACATAATTTGCATGGGAAACTGAAACTATATATGTTAAAAATTAAGCCAATCATTTCTTTATTATAGATGAGCAATCTCTGAATAATAAACATATTGAAACTATAAATAATGTATTGAAGATTGCATGCGGAAAATGAAACATGCATGGAAAACTTGGAGTTAGTTGTTGAACAATCAGCTATCAAAATATTACACATTTTTTTCAGATTAAAGATGAAGTGGAATAATTGGTTGATACTAATATGTAGGAGAAAATGGTAGTAGAGGAAGAAAGGGAATTGAATTAATTTAGCGCAATTCACTGGGGGCGGCTAAACCCTGCATTATCTGTATTATTACAATCTTGAGTTGGGGGTTCACTGTTTTGTGCATTAGTTGGAAATGACTTATTGTTTCACTTTGCTTGAAGTGTTCTCTTATCCCTAAAATGATGAATATATTCCTCCATTTGCCTTTCCCTTTCCAAGGAGAACCACTTCTATATCTTCACTGTCATACTCCTGTAAAAGAGAAGCAAAATAGTCTTACACATTGGAAAGCGATACATACAGTATAAACACTGAATGAAAACAGTGGTAACACTGTGCTAACCCAGTGTAAAAAAACTCAAAGCTGCTACACACAAATGTGACCAATATTCAAAATGAGCTGAAGTAAAAAATGTAGCGCTAAGACAAAACAAAACCCAAAATGTGTATTTATAAATAAAATTCGGTGGCCAGTGGGTAGTGTCCACTGTGACATAGAAAAAACAAAACCAAAATAAATATAAGTGAGTAAAATTCAATGACTCATGGATATTATCCACTGTGACATGAATATGAGCAACATAAGTGGTAAAGTCCCACAGTGCAATATGATATGAAATCCAGTATGAATGGAAAATCTTCTAATGTGTATATGTAAATAAAATGCAGTGGCCAGTGGGTAGTGTCCAGTGTGACATAGAAAGAACAAAACCAAAATAAATATAAGTGGGTAAAATTCAACGACTCATGAATATTATCCACTGTGACATGAATGTGAGCAACATAAGTGATAAAGTCCCACAGTACAATATGATATAGAATCCCGTACGAATGGAAAATCTTCTAATGTGTGATTCATCAACATGGAAATCTTGAGGTAGAAATAGGTAAAATACTCTTACCAAAACGGGTGGATTCGAATGTCGGCGACACCAAATCAAAACGGGCTTAGAGATCCAAATGGATGGCTGTCCTTGAGGGAGATGGAAGTCCCGGATCTCAAAGGACATCTCCTTTTCACTGGACCAGCTACAGTGATGATCATCAACCGAAGGGAACCGTGTAGGAAAGGTGAAAATATCCAGATCTCGTATCTCTTTGCTGCAGTGCTTCTCTACCCTGATTCCTTTCCCATGTGTGGTTTGGCTGTGCTCACCTAATAGGTGATAGACTGGCCAAGCATGTCTCCAGACCTAAACCCTATTGAGCATCTGTGGGGCATCCTCAAATGAAAGGTGGAGGAGCACAAGGTCTCTAACATCCACCAGCTCTATGATGTCTTCATGGAGGAGTGTAAGAGGACTCCAGTGGCAATCTGTGAAGCTCTGGTGAACTCCATGCTCAAGTGGGTTAAGGCAGTGCCCGAAAATAATGGTGGCGACACAAAATATTGACACTTTGGGCCCAATTGGACATTTTCACTTAGGGGTGGCCCCACTTTTGTTGCCAGTGGTTTAGACATTAATGACTGTGTGTTGAGTTATTTTGAGGGGTGTACTCACTTTTGTGAGATACTGTATATTAGGTTGTTAAGTTACATTGATAATAGGAGATAGAGAGATATGTGACTAACACTTACACCTTTAAAATAGTTTGTGTATGTTCTTGATGTTATTATGATGTATATGGTTTGAATATTACAGAATGTATATTGGGGATTGGATAGATCCCACTATAAAGATGGCGCGTTGGTGTCATGTATCCAACCGCTCTGTGAGGACATTGAATGATGAAACTATTGTTTCAGGATGCCGGGATGACACTTGTAATATGTGAGTGTTCTAAAAATGTTTTTTAAAAAATGTTTTTAATAAATCAGCAATTTTAAACATTTTTATGCTATGAAGATTTTCCTTCCTCTTCCATACATAAACCCCTTGCATGATTCGAGACGAGTCGGGAGAAGCAGCAGAGAGTCTTTCGAGTTGAATTTTTAGTGCTTCTGTTAGTTAATAATTTGACCAGCTCTTGTTTCTGGTGAGTGATCTTGGAGCAAATGGTGAAGGAGCACACCGGGTGTTATTTCACATGGATAAAATATTCATCTTTGATCATGGACTTTGAACTTTTTTCTTTTGGGATTTTTTGAATGGACTTTTTTTATTATTTGGAATATATACGAATTTCTTTGATCACTTAAGGTACCCTATTAATGTATAGTAGGCACCAACTTTTTTGCACTTAGCACTTTTTTAGCATATATTGTTTGCACTTTGTATTAGTATTTGAACATTAATTACTGTTTTATTGTAATTTTTTTCAGAAAGTTTTTTATTCCAGACACAGTATTACGATTTGCACAATATTGATTACACACTACATATGTCTAATAAGTGATTAGGCTCAGCAGTGGGTGTTATAGTGTTGGATTGTGGTATTATAGATTTGCGCTGCTTGTTTCTTCTTTCTTATTACAGATGCAACTTGGGTAATAGTGATCACGTTGTAATCACATTTGCCAGAAATTACAGGGAAGAGAAGCATGTTGGTATGACAAGAACCCTAAATGTTTTAAAGATGAATCAATCAAGCATATTAATCATTGTATGCTATTGGATAACAAACATAAAAGAATACAATTAAAACCTATGTGGCTAAATTCTATTGTAAAAAACAAGTAAAAGAAGAAAAAAAAAAACATGTCTAAATAAAATAAAAAATGGAAGGGACATTCCCGGCATTCCAGATTTACAAGGAATACATCAAGAAATGCAAGGGAGCAATCAGGGTGGGTAAAGGGGTGGACGTTCCGGGAGCCTGCAAAGGGCTGGACGTCAATAGACGGGCTCCCGGAAAAGCAATTCCGCGCTGTAGCTGTCATTCGGCTATAGCACGGATCTGAAGGAGTTAAACTATCGATGCCCCCCCGCTGATACCATCACCTGTGAAAGAGAATTCCACATCCTTACCCCTCTTACAGTAAAAAACCCTCTACATAGTTTAAGATTAAACCTCTTTTCTTCTAATTTTAATGAGTGGCCACGTGTCTTGTTAAACTCCCTTCCGTGAAAAAGTTTTACCCCTATTGTGGGGACATCAGTACGGTATTTGTAAATTGAAATCATATCCCCCTATTCTGTTTGCTTTATTAGCAGCAGCTTGGCATTGCATGCCATTGCTGAGCCTATCATCTACTAGGACCCCCAGGTCCTTTTCCATCCTAGATTTCCCCAGAGGTTCTCCCCCTAGGGTATAGATTGCATTAATATTTTTGCCAACTAAATGCATTATTTTACATTTTTCTACATTAAACCTCATTTGCCATGTAGTTGCCCACCCTATTAATTTGTTCAGATCATCTTGCAAGGTTTCCACATCCTGCGGAGAAGTTATTGCCATGCTTAGCTTAGTATCGTCTGCAAATACAGAGATTGAACTGTTTACCCCATCCTCCAGGTCGTTTATGAACAAACTAAATAGGATTGGTCCCAGCACAGAACCCTGGGGGACCCCACTACCCTCCCACGACCATTCCGAGTATTCCCCATTTATCACCACCCTCTGATCTTGCCCTTGTAGCCAGGTTTCAATCCATGTACTCAACCTATGGTCCATGCCAACGGACTTTATTTTGTACAGTAAACGTTGAACTGTGAACTGTGTTTGCATTGGCTTTTCTCCAATCCGCTGGTACCATTCCAGTCAGTAGACTATAAGTAAAAATTAGGAACAATGGTCTGGCAATTACTTGACTGAGTTCCCTAAGTACCCTCTGGTGCAAGCCATCCGGTCCCGGTGATTTATTAATGTTAAGCTTCCCAAGTCTAATTCTAATTCTGTCCTCTGTTAGCCATGAGGGTGCTTCCTGTGATGAGTCATGAGGATAAACACTGCAGTTTTGGTTACTGAAGCCCCCCGATTCCCTCGTGAAGACTGAGGAGAAGAATACATTCAATACCTTCACCATCTCCCCATCCTTTGTAACTAGATGACCTTCCTTATTCTTTATGGGGCCAATATGGTCTGTCCTCCCTTTTTTTACTGTTTACATACTTAAAAATTTCTTGGGATTTTTTTTGCTCTCCTCTGCTATGTGTCTTTTGTGTTCTATCTTAGCCACCCTCATTGCACCCTTGCATTTCTTGTTGCATTCTTTATAAAGTCTGAATGCTGATGATGATCCCTCAACCTTATATTTTTTGAAGGCCTTCTCCTTTGCATTAATATGCATTTTTACATTGGACTTAAGCCATCCAAGACTTTTGTTCGCTCTTTTAAATGTATTACCCAATGGGATGCACTGGCTAATGCCCTTAATTAATATGCTCTTAAAGTGAACCCATCTCTCCTCTGTGTTCTTTGTTCCTAAGATTTTATCCCAATTTATGCCTTCTAGCAAGGTTTGTACTTTAGGGAAGTTGGCTCTGAAATTCAGTGTTTTTGTATTCCCCTTATGTTTCTTATTTGTGTGATTTATACTGAAGCCAATTGACCCGTGACCACGGTTTCCTAAATTGCCCCATATTTCCACAACCATGATCAGGTCTGTATTGTTGGTAATCAGTAGATCTAGTAACGATTTATTTCTAGTTGGTGCATCTACCATCTGACCCATGAAATTGTCCTGCAAGACATTTAGGAACTGGAGAGCCTTAGACAAATGCGTGATTCCCTCCGCCCAGTCTATGTCTGGATAATTAAAATCCCCCATTATGATATCACTTCCCATCCTTGCTGCTAATCCAAATTGTGATAGGAGGTCCGTCTCTCCTTCTTCCTTCAGGTTAGGAGGCCTATAGCATACTCCCAGTTTTATTTTCCCCTTAGCTTCATTCCTTTGGAGCTCTACCTATAAGGATTCCACCTCCTCCCTAGCTCCCTTAGTAATATAATCTCTCACATTCACTTGTATATTATTCTTGATATATAGCCATACCCCTCCCCCTTTTTTACCCTCTCTATCCCTGCGATAAAGGGTATACCCTGGCCTTGAATGGTTGCCAGGCAATCATGAGAGCTGTTCCAGTAGTATTCCTGAGAATACATTTATTAATAAGAATACTACCTTGGGGGTCCTTTTCCTCAATTTAGCTCCCAAGTCCCTAAAATGGTTCTTTAGGACACTCCATCTGCCTCTGACTTTGTCATTGGTGCCAACATGCACCATGACAGCCGAGGCTTCCCCAGCCCCTCCCAGTAATCTGTCCACCGGATCCGTGATGTGCCGAACCCGAGCACCTGGTAGACAGCATACAGTTCGGCACTTTAGGTCTTTGTCACAGATTGCCCTCTCTGTCCTTCTAAGAATTGAGTCCCCTACCACCAGAATATGTCTATCCTTTCCGTTCACTTCCCCCCACTCTCACTGGAGGAGTTCTTCCCCTGGCAGCTAGGAGAGTCCCTCATCTCCAGCAGTGCTGGTCCCTGACTGGTTTCACCATACACTCAATCGAGCGTACTTATTGGGATGCTCCAGCCCTGGTTTGGCCTCCCTGGCACTTCCCCCTCTATCCTTCCTGACTGTCACCCATCTACTTTTTTCTAGTGCCTGCACCTCTTTGTCTCCACCCGCCTCTCTGCTGGCCTCTGCTGGCACCTGCTGGGTACCTTCCTGGCTCTCCTTTAGTATGGAGGGTCTTCTCAGTGCTGGCAGTTGCTTCCCTAGATTCAGAACCTGGGCTTCCAGGGAAACAATGTGCTTACATTTTTGCACAGCAGTATTCGCCCTCAATCAGATAATCAAGACGCTCATACATGCAGCAAGATGTACACCGAGCCACATCTCCACACCCGCCAGGCATCATACTTACCAATTTAATGAGAATTGGGATTATACTCTGTCCAAATTACCTAACAACTAGCTTCCTGACACTAATACTCAACAATACACTGCACAGGTACTTAACAAGACAATACACAGGTACTCGCAGACCCGTGTGCACTCGCAGACCCACGTGCCCCCACAGACCACGTGCACTCGCAGACCCACGTGCACTCGCAGACCCACGTGCACTCGCAGACCCACATGCACTCGCAGACCCGCGTGCACTCGCAGACCCACATGCACTCGCAGACCCACGTGCACCCACAGACCAAGTGCACTTGCAGACCTACTTGTACTTGTACTCACAGACCACGATTTGGCGTGGAATAAATATGCTATACCAGGAAACTACAGACCAGTCAGTCTAACATCAATAGTATGTACGGTATTTGAGAGAATGGTAAGGCACTCTATACAGAAATACAATATGTCTGTGATAAAGGTATCATAAGTGACAGACAGCATAAATTTATAGATCCTTCTTGTCAGAAAAGCCTGTTATGGTTCTATGAGGAAGTAAGTGAGAAATTACATTGTTGAAGTCCAGTGGATGTAGATTTTCTAGATTATCTAGATTTTGCTAAGGCATTTTGATATCTCATAAGTATTCCATAAAATAATGTCTTTTGGAGTTGATGAAATTGTGTGTAAATGGATAGCATGCTTACATGAACAGGTCCAGAGAGTCATCATAAATGACTCATTTTATGAACGGTCTAAAATTGGGGGTGGTATGCCCTAGGGTTCTGTTTTAAGGATACAGAGCAGTGGTTGTCAACTTACAAGGTGTAGGGGGCTTCAACTGTGGCCCCTGAGAGCACCAAAGGGCCACACATAATATTCAATATATGACAGAAGACATCACATATAGTAGAGGAAACAATCACAAACTGCAGGTGGTTGAAGCGGCTGGAGACTGTAGACACATAATGGGAGATAGAGAGAGGCTGGAGACATGCTACATAAAACTGCTAGATCACTGTTACTATAGCCACTTTACAAATTAATTCTTCCATTACTGACTGATGAGGTCTGCAAAGGGCCTCACATCAAGTACCAAAGGGCCGCATGTGGCCCTTGGGCAGCAGGTTGGGCACCAGGGATGTAGCTGTTGGAATCAAGAACTCAATTTCAGTGCCTTCTGACGATACAAAATTATGCTGTAAAACAACTTCGGCACAGAATTTTGCATCATTACAGGAAGATGTTGAGAAAGTAGGTGGTTGGGCAGCTACATGGCAAATGGAGTTCAGTACTGAGAAGTATACATTTATGCACTTGGGTGACAAAAATACACGTGCAGATTACACATTGATCACCAATCTTCATGAAAGACATGTCTGTATAGAAAGAAACAAAATTAGTAAAGAGGATGGAGCTCAGCCATGAGTATTAATTACTTAGATTACAGTTATCACTTTGGAGAAGAGGAGCTTAAGAGGTAAAATGATAAGGTTCCTCAAAAGAACATGTGGCTACAATTTGTATTATATGTACTTCATGAAAATATTGGCTTTAGTTCAAGTGATAAAACACTATTTTGCATCTGCATAATAGCATCTAAACTGAAACATCCAGAAGCACCTTCATATCTTCTTTTCTCCACACTTTCCAATGAGAGTCACTTATTTGGCCACTGAGGCATGCTCATTGGAGAGGGGAATTGTAGCTATTGGACCTTAGTCCCGAAGACAGGGATATAAGATCTCTAATAACATGCACAAGAAGCAATGGACCTTGGTCTGAGACCTGAAGAATGAACAGATCTTTCAAATACTCATGAATATGACTTATTCAGATTGAATTTCATGTTTCTTCTTCATGTGAGCCTCATTTTACCATCCTAGTAGGTATTTGTATTCCTTTTTTAATTTAAAAAAGATGATCAATGTGTTTTAAGACTCATTTTTCTAGTAGTAAATGTTACCAAGCAAAAATCTTAATTAGTAATGCTAGATTATAATTGTGCATACACATTGACCATTGAAGAAACGAGATTCATGGACTGTTGTTATGTAATTGTAAAACAGTTTGGTTTTTGTAAGAAAACGTTATAGTGCAATTTGCTTAATGGTGTGAACACTTGTTAATTTAATTAGATGGTTCAATAAAACTGAATTCTCCATAAGTTTTTCTTGTTTCCTGTACTTGATGTAAAAACTACTTACAGGCAAATTATTTTATTTTTTTCTTTTCTGGGGTTTTGTGGATTTTAAGTATATATTAGTGAAGTTATTTGATGTTGAGGTCTGGACTAAGACTTGACTAAAGTACAATTTTTTTGCCTGTATAATCTGTTGTTGTTTCACTCAGCCTCAGCCTAAACAAGAAACAAATTCAGAATCCAGAAGCGAGGTCAACTTTTCATCACCTTACTTCATTTAATTAAACAAAATTCTAAAAAGACAAAAAACAGACAAGTTAATTGTGGTTTCATGATGATTTGTTCTTAATTTTAGATTGCTGGCAAGAATTAGCACCCCCTGTTGGGTTTTTACTGTGTCCAGGGCTCCATTAAAGAGACTTACTCTAACTTCCTGTCATGATGAAATTTTTTTATCAAACAGGAAGTAAAGAGAATTCTCTAAACATAAAAATGGGTTTCTTTAGTAGAGTAGTGAATGCTTAGAACCTCCACCAGATTTTTATTTCTGTCTGTATCCCTGGTGCACACTTTCCTTCACTTCCTGTCTGGTAACATTGCTGTCACTGTAACAATAACTGAGAAGAACTCTCACAAATGCATTTTTATTGGATAGCAGTAAAAAGCCGACATGTGTTCTAATCCTTCCTCTCTCTAAAACTAAAAAAGATTTTCCCTCAGTTCCTGGGTGGTGAGTTAATTATCAGCAGGTATATCTCTCTAATGGAACCCCAGCAGTAAAAACTTGCAAAGGAGGTCTTATCCATCTGACTCTAAATAGGTCTAGAAAAAAGGTTTTGGCTTGACATCTACATGAAATGGACAGACCCGTATCTTAAAGAGGAAGTAAAGTCCTCCTCTTTAATTGTACCTACAGGTAAGGCTAGCATATACAATGTAGCATATACAATGTAGATAATTCCGGTGAAATAATAATAAACACATGTGTCTCAAGGATGGACACCAATAATTGAGTGAAAAATGCCTGAACTCATTTGCCGAACTCGTTCCTTAACAGCGTCACTTCCGTTATGCCTCCACTCACACTCTACGCATTACATCATGCCCACATGACTTCTTCAGTGTGTGGATTTATTTGGTTAATCATTGAGACACATAGTTGTATTTCACTGCACAGGAATCATTGCCACCTAATATATATATATATATATATATATATATATATATATATATTACTTATTTTATAAATGTCCGACTAAAGGAAAAACACCCAAGCAGTTGGCACTTCATCCCAAATAGTCAGGCATTTAAATTGGGGAAAGAGGAAGGGATTATCACTGTGCATACAGATAATAATGGAAACCAATATATAGAAAAGTATAAGTTTAATAAGATTACAGTTAAAAACCAAACAGGGCCATTTGTTCAAAGGTATTCGACATTTCATTAAGAAAGTGGTCATATGGCGGGTGTTTGATTGAAACAGGAAATTCATGTTTGTATATTAGCCCGACATGTTTCACCTAATAGCTTCATCAGGGGATATACAAATCACAAAGTGCCTTTAACTGTACATAAATACAAAAAAGACAAAATAAGTATAATAAATAAAATAAATAAAATAAAATAAAAATGATGTAACATTGTATATAAAATAGAATTTACACCAATTGCCAATGATCTCCCCAGAAGAGGGGGAACACACCGCTTCAAATCTCCCAGAGCGAACCACCGCCAAGAAAGGACTTACCAAAAGGGGAAATGAGCCCTGTGCAGCCACAGGGGGCACAAAAGGAAAAAATAAGATATATATAAGGCCTATATAAGTTTATGAAAAAATATTAGTTCGGCACCAAATTTTAAAAATGGTGCCTAACAGAATGCTTACTTAAAAACGAACAAATGCAGAGCATGGGATGAATGGCAACTGGGATATAAGCTGAATTATATCCAGTAGGAGCAGGATAAACAACTCTGTGATAAGCGAAGAGTAATAGTAAAAAAATATATAAAACTGAAAAAGAAGAAAAAAGGAAAAACAAAAGGAATAGAGAACAAGTATCAGTCCAGTTTGTTAAAATGACAACCTATGGTCATGTATGAAATGGATCAATGGAATTATAAGGGAACAGAAGGGGATGTATGGAGATATTTGAGATTATTTATATTAACTGTATATAAAATAAAAAGCCATAATAGTCAAGGTTGGTACTATAAAGTAACAAAAACTAAATTGGAAATGCATCCAAAATATGGAGTAAACCGGACAAATGTCTCAATATAATTAATAAGATGAAATATGAATTAATGTGAAAATATTTATTATATAGGCAAGTAAAAGGAATAGGACCGGATACTAAATATGTAATGATGAAGCCTAACATAGTAACACTACGTATGGTCAATAGTGAGCTAAAGATAATGAAAGAGGTTAGATTGGATAAAAATGTAATGGACACAGTCCTAAATAGTTAGAGAAACTATAGTAGAGAGATAAGTATAAGGTCACTAGTGGCCCCACCTTAAACAACAAAAATAATTGCAGTAGTCACCCTCAGTCTCTGGCAATGGTGCTGCTCAAAAAGCCAGCTTTATTGTGTCCTCCATTTGGTAGGTGTCTGACGTCACCGACCAAATGCAGAAGGGATGGTGCCACCGCGCATGCGCAAGAGTCCCGCCTAATCCCTCAAACCACATCATCCACAATGTCTTGAGGCAAGCGGAGGGGGGCATAGCTACAGGTGAATATATGGAAGGAGGAGACCAACCGAACACTGCATCCAGAGGACCGCCCCCCTGCAACACCACAGGCAGAAGAATGGATGAGGGAGGGGAGGGACAAAATACACAAGGAGGTAGAACACAGTGTAAATTGGGAGAGATGGACACCAAAAGGATGGCCACCAAAAGTGGGACTCTCGTGCATGCGCAGTGGCGTCATCACGTCCGCATTTGATCAGTGACATCAGACGCCGACTAAATGGAGGACACAATAAAGCCAGCTTCTCGGGCAGCACCATTGCCAGAGATGTAGGGTGACTACTGCAATACTTTTTGTCGTTTAAGGTGGGACCAATAGTGACCTTATACTTATCTCTCTACTATAGTTTCTCTAACTATTTAGGACTGTGTCCATTACTTTATTATCCTATCTAACCTCTTTCATTGTCTTTAGCTCACTATTGACCATACGTACTGCTACTATGTTAGGCTTCATCATTACATATTTAATATCCAGCCCTATTCCTTTTACTTACCTATATCATTATCTGATCTCATCTGTAAATCTCTTCTCTATTTCTACAGGTATGTGCTAACTGAACTATCTCAACCCAAAAACTGAAACACTGCTATCTGCTTTGCTTATGTGTCTTTAATAATTGCTGGTATGTGCTAACTGAACCATCTCCACACAAAAACTGAAACACTGCTATCTGCTTCGCTTATGTGTCTTTATTAGTTGCAGGTAAGTTATTTTTGCTTGACCGTCTGTAGACCTGTCCACATTACAATGCTTTATTATCTCCCTTGTCTTACCCAGAATTATGGCCTGTTAACTTTAGTGCCCTCTTGCTAGTTTGTTTCTGAAGTAAGAATTTTGCCCTGTTAACCAGCCAACCTTTATTACCTCTTGATTGCTAATTATAACCCATCCACCACCCACCCCTATCAGTATAAATATAAGCTTCTTTTGAGGGAAGCATTTGCAGGGGGCACATTTGCAACTGGGGCCCTTTCTTAAAGTGGGGCTATTTCTATAAGTGGGAGCACTTCTGACTCTGCCCTTCAGCGAATGCACAAAGCGAAGGGACACAAGAAAATACTTTGAAAAACACCACACAGACATCAGGTTACCTTGTTTACCCCTTCTGCTCTTTCTCCTTGTAACATGCACTCTCTACCACTCCTTTTGACAGCTCTCTCCTCTATCCTTAAACTATCTCTCCTTCACCCCTCTTCTCCCCCTCACAGCATATATATATATCACCCTCACTTCTGTCCTCTCCTTATTACTGCACCCATCAACTCCTGCTAATTCGAAATCCACACACACTAAAAATCTCCAAGACCCTGGGCCATGTCCCTTCATATAAATCCCACTCCCATATTACCTCCCTCACCCTCCTGCTTCTCCTAACCTGGAGATATATCCCCAAACCCCGGGCCTCAATCATTTAAGTGTACCCCATGCACCCATCACCCTGCACCCTCTGGTAGCAGCCGCAATCAACACAATTTAGTTCCCATTTCTATTCTTCCCATAACCAGACTCCCTTTCTCTTGTGCCCTTTGGAACTCCCACTCTGTCTGCAACAAACTCACCTCTCTCCATGACCTCTTTATCGTCAACTCATTTAACCTATTCACCATTACCGAAACCTGGCTCCACGAATCCGACACTGCGTCTTCTGCTGCCCTATCCCATTGTGGTCTTCTCTGGACTCACTCCCCCAGATCCAGTGGACGTAAGGGAGGACATAACTATCCATTACCTCTCTCTGATCACCACCTTATTAGTTTCACTCTCTCCCTCTCCTCCACTACCTCTCCCTCCAACAGCCTAAAAGTTACCCGCAGAAACCTACGTCATCTCAAACATTCTCTTCTCTACTCTGCTATCGACAACCTCTACGACAAAATCTCACCCCTATACTGCACCAACCTAGCCACTTCTGTCTACAACGCCTCACTTCTAGCCTCACTGGACTCACTGTCCCCCCTCACTACACACAGAATCAGACCCCGACCCCTTCAACCTTGGCATACAGATGATACTAGAAGTCTGAAAAAACATAGTCATACTCATGGGCGCCTGTGGCATAAGACTAATGCCGCGTACACACGAGCGGATTTTACGGCAGACTTTGCCCGGTGGACTGGATTTCGTCAGACAATTCGATCGTGTGTGGGCTCCAGCGGACTTTGTTTTCTCAAAAGTTGGACGGACTTAGATTTGAAACATGTTTTAAATTAATCCGTCAAAATCGAGTCCGGTCGAAAAGTCCGCTCGTCTGTATGCTAGTTCGACGGACAAAAAGTCCCGCTAGGGCAGCTATTGGCTACTGGCTATGAACTTCCTTGTTTTAGTCCAGTCGTACGTCATCACGTACGCATTCGACAGACTTTGGTGGACTGTGTGTAGGCAAGTCCATTTATTCAGAAAGTCCGTCGTAAAGTACGTTGAAAAGTCCGCCAGGCAAAATCTGCCATAAAGTCCGACCGTGTGTACGCGGCATTAGTCTCAGAGAGATTTCAACCAATATAAATCTGCCCTCCAAAAATACAATTCCAGCCTCCTCACTGCCAAGCAGACCTATTTTATCATTCTCATAAGCAACTTATCATCCCCTCCCCGTCAACTCTTCTCTACCTTCAGCTCTCTACTTTGTCCCCTACCGCCTCCACCCGCCAACTCACTCACTGCCCAGGAGATCACCAATCACTTCAAACAGAAGATTGATACAATTCACGAGGAGATCTCTACTGTTCCGATACCCTCCACACTTTACACTGCATGCCCACAGGTACAATCATTACTTCCCTCTTTCAACCCCATCACTATAGATGAGGTTGCTAAACTACTTGCTAATGTCTACCTTACCACCTGCCCTCTGGATCCTGTTACCTCACAAATGCTATGTTCACCCTCTGGCTCTATGCTACACTCTCTAACCCACATCTTCAATCTCTCCCTCTCTTCTGGCATCTTCCCCAATTCTCTAAAACATGAACTTGTCAGACCCATACTTAAAAAGCCCTCACTGGACCCATCCAATCTTAACAACCTACGCCCCATCTCCTTGCTCCCCTTCTTATCCAAACTCCTCAAACGTCTGGTCTACAACCGACTGAGCGTCCACCTCACTGATAATAGCCTTCTTGATCCCCTTTCAGTCTGGATTTCCTCCTCAACACTCCACAGAAACTGCTCTCCTAAAACTAACAAACGATTTACTAATGGCCAAAACGAATCGACACTATTCTACACTCCTACTCCTGGACCTCTCTACTGCCTTTGATACTGTTGACCACCAACTCCACCTCAAAAAACTCCACGCTATTGGTCTCCGTGACTGTACTCTTCGCTGGTTCTCTTCCTACTTCCTACCTCCAACCGCACCTTTAGCATTTCTTACAACTCTACTTCCTCCTCTCCTCTTCCTTTCTCAGTTGAGGTCCCCCAAGTTTCTATTCTTGGACCTCTCCTATCAATCTACACCCCCTCCCTGGGTCAGCTGATAGCCTCCCATGGCTTCCAATACCACCTCTACGCTGACGACACCCAAATCTATTTCTCTACCCCTCAGCTCACTCCCTCTGTCTCCTCATGTATCACTAATTTACTTTCAGATATATCAGTCTGGATGTCACACCACTTCCTCAAACTCAATCCAAAACCGAACTTATAATTTTTCCTCCCCCATATGCCCCTTCCCCTGATCTCTCAGTCAAAATCGATGGCACAACTATAAGCCTATACCCACATGCCAAGGTTCTAGGTGTAGTCCTGGACTCTGAACTCTCCTTTAAGCATCACGTCCAATCACTGTCCAAATCCTGCTGCCTCAACCTCCACAACATCTCCAAAATATGCCCCTTCCTAACCAATGACACAGCAAAGCTCTTAATTCACTCGCTGGTCATCTCTCGCCTTGACTACTGCAACTCAAATTGGCTTACCTCTACATAGTCTATCCCCCCTTCAATCCATCATGAATGCTGCTGCCAGACTCATCCACCTTACCAATTGCTCTGTCTCTGCTACCCCTCTCTGTCAATCCCCCCACTGCCTTCTGCTCGGCCAAAGAATTAAATTAAAAATACTAACAACTACGTACAAAGCCATCCACAATTTAGCCCCCAGCTACATCACTAGCCTAGTCTCTAAATATCAACCTACTCGTTCTCTTCGTTCCTCTCAAGACCTTCTGCTCTCTAGCTCCCTCGTCAACTTCTCCCATGCTCGCCTCCAGGACTTTTCCAAAGCCTCTACAATCCTATGGAATGCCCTACCCCAATCTCTCTGCTTATCTCCTACTCTATTAGCTTTTAGACGATCCATGAAAACCCTTCTTTTCAGAGAAGCCTACCCTACCCACACCTAACAACTGTTTTTTCATTTTCTCCATCAGCTCACCCTCCACAGTTATTACCTTTTGTTTCCACTTGACCCTCCCTTCTAGATTGTAAGCTCTAACGAGCAAGACCCTATGATCCTTCCTGTATTGATTTGTATTGTAAGTGTATTGTCTGCTCTCATGTTGTAAAGTGCTGCGCAAACTGTTGGCGCTATATAAATCCTGTATTATAATAATAATAATAATAATAATAATCATCATAATAATAATGATAATATATAATAAATATTTAGTCTTTTCACATTAATTCATATTTCATCTTATTATTTATATTGAGACATTTGTCTCCGCTTTACTCCATATTTTGGAGGCATTTCCAATTCTGTTTTGTTACTTTATAGTACCAACCTTGACTATTACGGCTTTTTATTTTATATACAGTTAATATAAATCATCTCAAATATTCCCATACATCCCCTTCTGTTCCCTTATAATTCCACTGATCCTTTTCATACATGACCATAGGCTGTCATTTTAACAAACTTGACTGATACTTGTTCTCTATTCCTTTTGTTTTTCCTTTTTTCTTCTTTTTCAGTTTTATATTTTTTTACTATTAATCTTGTCTTATCACAGAGTTGTTTATCCTGCTC
The DNA here is from genome assembly GCF_042186555.1 of Aquarana catesbeiana. Taxonomy (NCBI): domain Eukaryota; kingdom Metazoa; phylum Chordata; class Amphibia; order Anura; family Ranidae; genus Aquarana; species Aquarana catesbeiana. Next base: position 352,207,376 of record NC_133329.1, on the reverse strand, counting down.
CTACTGGATATAATTCATCTTATATCCCAGTCACCCTTCACCCCATGCTCTGCATTCATTTGTTTTTAAGTAAGTATTCTGTTAGGCACCGTTTTTTAAATTTGGTGCTGAACTTGTTTAATATTTTTTCATGAACTTATCTAGGCATTATATATATATATTTCCCTTTTGTTGCGCTTCTTAGCCTGGTACTTTTGTGGCCTCTGTGGCCACGCAGGGCTCATTTCCCCTTTTGGTTGGTTGGTCCCTTCTTGGTGGTGGTTTGCTCTGGGAGATTTAAAGCAGTAGGTTCCCTCTCTTCTGGGGAGAGCATTGGCAATTGGTGTAAATTCTATTTTGTATACAATGTTACACTTTTTTTTTATTTATTATACTTATTTTGTCTTTTTTGTATTTCTGTACAGTTAAAAGCACTTTGTGATTCGTATATTCCCTGATGTAGCTATTAGGCAAAACATGTCGGGCTAATATACGAATAGGAATTTCCTGTTTCAATTGAACACCCGCCATATGACCACTTTCATCATGAAATGTTAAATACATTTGAACAAATGGCCCCATCTATATATTGCTGTTTACAGGCATTTTTCACTCAATTATTGGTGTCCATCCTTGAGACACGTGTTTATTATTATTGCACAGGAATTATCTACATTGTATATGCTAAGTCGTTATTATTGCTTTGGTTGACAGTGCATTACTACTTATTCTATTAAGGCTTACCTGAAGGTACTGTAAATATCTCCTAAACATGCACCGTTCAGGAGATATTTACTATGCACACTGCCGCCGATGTCATCAACGCATGCGCACTGAAGGAACGGACAGCGCCATGATCCACAGCACCCGTGCGCATGCACGGGAGTGATGTAATCATGGCTCGGGCCAATCATGGAGCCCACAAACCCAGAAGTAAGTCTGGGAAACATGTCAGCCGTGTGAGCGATGTGCTGACGCCGATCCAGGGCATTGTTCTAAGGTAAGTATTTTTTATAATTAGCTAGTATGTGATGCATACTAGCTCATTGTGCCTTTGTCTTGCAGGTTTTTTTTTTGGGGGGGGGTTGGAGGTTTACAATCTTTTAAAATGCATACTTTGAAATAATCCACAAAGTTCCAACTTTTTTGGAGAGTAAGAGCTTCTGCTGTGGGTCCTTTGCGATGTCCAATAATTTTGTTTCATCCCTTTTACTATTGAATATTTCACTGTTACCAAGATCTTTACAGGGTGTCCACCCTCAAACATTAGGAAGAATACTGCCTTTACTGTAGACAATTTGTTTTACTGTGGAATGATGAACACCTAGCCATTTAGAAATGCTTTTTGCAACTTTTTGTAGCTTAGGTTATTTCTACAATTATACTATACTGTATCATGTAAAGGGATCCGCTCGCAGAGCTGGTGAATAGGTCTGGGTTAGACCCTCGGCCGCGTGTTGCAAAGTTCCATGCTGTGTACAGTGAACACAATGCTGGGTATGCAGCAGCTTGGGAGGGACAGAGCAGAGCCGACAGGTGGTGGATACCCGCGGATACAGGCAAAGTGCAGTAGGGAGGTAAGAGTACAGTGGGGCAAAAAAGTATTTAGTCAGCCACCAATTGTGCAAGTTCTCCCACTTAAAAAGATGAGAGAGGCCTGTAATTTTCATCATAGGTATACCTCAACTATGAGAGACAAAATATTGAAACAAATCCAGACAATCACATTGTCTGATTTTTGAAAGAATTTATTTGCAAATTATGGTGGAAAATAAGTATTTGGTCAATATCAAAAGTTCAAAATCTCAACACTTTGTTATATATTCTTTGTTGGCTATGACAGAGGTCAAACATTTTCTGTAAGTCTTCACAGAAGATGTTGGCCCATTCCTCCATGCAGATCTCCTCTAGAGCAGTGATGTTTTGGGGCTGTCGCTGGGTAACACGGACTTTCAACTCCCTCCAAAGGTTTTCTATGGGGTTGAGATCTGGAGACTGGCTAGGCCACTCCAGGACCTTGAAATGCTTCTTTCGAAGCCAATCCTTCATTGCCCCGGCAGTGTGTTTGGGATCATTGTCATGTTGAAAGACCCAGCCATGTTTCATCTTCAATGCCTTTGCTGATGGATGGAGGTTTGCACTCAAAATCTCATGATACATGGCCCCATTCATTCTTTCATGTACACAGATCAGTCGTCCTGTTCCCTTTGCAGAGAAACAGCCCCAAAGCATGATGTTGCCACCCCCATGCTTCACAGTAGGTATGGTGTTCTTTGGTTGCAACTCAGCATTCTCTCTCCTTCAAACACGACGAGTTGTGTTTTTACCAAACAGTTCTACTTTGCCTTCATCTGACCATATGACATTCTCCTAATCTTCTTCTGGATCATCCAAATGCACTCTAGCAAACCTCAGACAAGCCCGGACATGTACTGGTTTAAGCAGGGGGACACGTCTGGCACTGCAGGATCTGAGTCCCTGGCGGCATAGTGTGTTACTGATGGTAGCCTTTGTTATGTTGGTCCCAGCTCTCTGCAGGTCATTCACTAGATCCCCCCGTGTGGTTCTGGGATTTTTGCTCACCGTACTTGTGATCATTTTGACCCCACGGGGTGAGATCTTGTGGGGCACCCCAGATCGAGGGAGATTATCAATGGTCTTGTATGTCTTCCATTTTCTAATTATTGCTCCCACAGTTAATTTCTTCACACCAAGCTGCTTACCTATTGCAGATTCAGTCTTTCCAGCCTGGTGCAGGTCTACAATTTTGTTTCCGGTGTCCTTCGACAGCTCTTTGGTCTTTACCATAGCAGAGTTTGGAGTGTGACTGTTTGAGGTTGAGGACAGTTGTCTTTTATACTGATAACAAGTTCAAACAGGTGCCATTAATACAGGTAATGAGTGACAGAAAGAGGAGCCACTTAAAGAAGAAGATACAGGTCTGTGAGAGCCAGAAATCTTGCTTGTTTGTAGGTGACCAAATACTTATTTTCCACCATAATTTGCAAATTGTCAGAGAAGTAATAGAAACAGAACTTGCCAGTATCGGATTGTCCCTGTGCGTCTGCGCGGCGTAGTCGCGCTCCGGCGCATGTGGATTCACGATGTAGCGGAAAGGCACACACGGGTTCATGACATGGCACAGCGGCGTAACCCCCCATGCTGGCCTATATAAAGACTGATCTGTTCCTTGTTAAATTGCTGGTTTGTCTTTCAGCTTCCTGTGATCCGTTCCTGAATTCTGCTACCTGTACTTACCTGTTGTGACCCGGATTGCCTTGACCTACTCTGCTTCTCTCCAGTGTTTGACCCCGGCTTGTTTAAAGGACTTCTCTATCTTCTGCCTCCTGTGTTTGACCCTCGGCCTGTCTTAAGGATTCTCCTGCCTTCCTGTGTATGACCCCAGCTTGTTTAACGGACTCCTCTGCTATCCCCTTCCAGTGCATGACCTCTGGCTCGCCTTCAGGATTTCTCTGATTACTGTCTACTGTGTTTGACCCTCGGCCTGTTTTGAGAACTTCCTTATCTACTTGCCTCCAGTGTATGTTCCCAGCCTGCATCGCAGACTTTCTCGTGCTGAGTTCTCCGTGCCTGACCTCCAGCACTCTAACTGAGCCTTGTGGGTTAGAGCCCCAGCCGGGTCTTCTACCCCAGTCCCAGGGCCGGATTCATTGCAGTTTCTCATCTCCACGCTGCAGGAGTTCTCTTCTCAAGAACCATCTACCTGCTGGCGACCCGTGCCTCTCTGTGCCCTATACCCTCTGTACCACTTCCAGGGGTAGAGTGCGCTTAGCTGCAAGGGAAGCCACTCCCAGCATCTCGGCTTCGGTGAGTACTCTGATAGTACAAACCAGCCGTGTCTGAGGCCGACAGAGCAGGCTCCCCTCTGGAGGCACTATGCCAGCAGGTAACAGCTCTCACGCAAGCAGTCCAGAGGTTACAAGATGGCTATTTTCAACTTGAAGGTCGTCTCCAGCACCTAACATTATCTCCTGGGGATGCAGCCTCTGCATCCTCCAGTGGAGCAAGCTCTTCTCAAGATCACTCCAGCACAGCTCCTGCAGTTGTTATGACTCTTCCAGAGCCCAGGTTTCCCACACCTGAACGATTTTCCGGAAATCGAAAGAGGTTCAGAGCATTTAAGAACGCCTGCTTGTTATACTTGGCTCTTCAACCTAAGACTTTTAGTTCTGAAACAGTAAAAGTAGGGTTCATTATTTCTTTGCTGTCCGAGGAACCTCAAGCCTGGGCCCATAACCTCCTGGAACAGAAGAGCCCCTTACTAAATTCTGTGGAAACTTTCTTTGAATCCATGGGAAAATTATATGACGACCCCCAATGCACAGCCACGGCTGAGACCATCTTGCATACTTTAGTCCAAGGAAAAAGACAGCTGGAGGACTATACGGTCGAATTCCGAAAATGGTCTGGGGACACTGGATGGAATGAGGCGGCTCTCAAATATCAGTACCGCCAGGGGCTCTCAGAGAGTCTTAAGGATGAACTGGCACACGTTGATTCTCCTTCTACCCTGGAGGAGTTGATCCAGCTAGCCATAAAATTAGATAGAAATTTACGGGAACGACGCTCTGAACGTTTCCAGTCCCCCCAGCCTACTTGGATGCTACCCAGGGTCCCTTCAGCTCACCCTTCTCCTTCAGTCCCTCCTCCCTCTACTCTGGAAAGTGGGCCAATGCAACTAGGTCTGGTCCGGGCTCCACTTACGCCTGATGAAAAGCAACGCCGGCGGGAAGCCAACCTATGCCTATACTGTGGAGGGGCAGGCCACTTCTTGCGCAATTGTCCCATAAGACCCAGTAAGTCTCATCCAGAAAAGGTTATGAACTTTCAGGTAGCTGGTCCAACCTCAACTCATCTTGTCCTTCCTGTCTCCCTACAGGTGGCAGGCGAGGAGATCCGGCTACTGGCCATTATTGATTCTGGCGCCTGCAGCTGCTTCCTGGATACATCTTTAGCCCGAAGCGTACATATCTCTCTGCAAAATAAAAGACAAAGTCTCCAAATCCATCTGTCCGATGGATCTTCACCTTGTTCAGGACCTGTTACCCAGGAGACTAAACCCACTCTCACCATTACAGACTCAGGCCATCAAGAATTTCTTTGCTTTGACATCACATGCTCTCCCATTTTCCCTATCATCCTGGGACTTCCATGGTTACAAGCTCACAATCCCCACATTAATTGGAGTAAGAAGGAAATCTCCTTTTCCTCGGCCTACTGCTCCCAGCATTGCTTTACCTCTGGTCCCATCAGCGCTGCCTCCTGCCTGACCATCCAGCCAGTACCTGATCATCTACAGCACGTCTCTGCAGCCTACCATGGATTCATGGACATTTTTGATAAAAAGAAAGCCGACAGTTTGCCTCCTCACCAACCATACGACTGTCCCATTGATCTTTTACCTGGCTCTGAGATCCCCTTTGGTCGTATATTCCCGCTATCAGAAAATGAGTTGGAGGCCCTTCGGTCCTACATCAATGAAAACCTTGAAAAAGCGTTCATCTGTCCTTCTTCCTCTCCAGCCGGAGCGGGAATTTTCTTTGTTGAAAAGAAGGATGGCACCCTAAGACCCTGTGTGGACTATAGAGAGCTCAACAAGATCACCATCAAAAACCGCTATCCGCTTCCCCTTATCCCAGAGCTGTTCCAACGGTTCTGAACTGCACAAATCTTTTCTAAATTTGACCTACGGGGCGCTTACAACCTGGTTCAGATACGCCTGGGTGATGAGTGGAAGACGGCTTTTAGGTCTAGATTCGGGCACTTCGAGTATCTAGTGATGGCATTCGGGCTATGCAACGCCCCAGCTACATTCCAACATCTAGTGAATTATATTTTTTGAGAATACTTGGACAACTTTGTGATCGTTTACCTTGACGATATTTTGATTTTTTCTTCCACCATTGAGCTGCACCAAGTCCATGTAAAGAAGGTACTCACAATTCTCAGGGAACACGGACTTTATCTAAAAGGGGAAAAATGTGAGTTTGAAAAAACAGTAGTTCAATTCTTAGGGTTCATCATCTCCACTGGAGGGGTCGCAATGGATCCTCAGGTGAAATCTATCCAGGAATGGCCAGCACCTGTAAATAAAAAGGGGGTGCAACAAATTGTGGGCTTTGCCAATTTCTACCGCAGGTTCATAAAAGGATTCTCATCAATCATTTCACCTATAACCCAATTGACTCGCCAGCAAAGCTGATTCCAGTGGTCTCAAGAAGCTCAGGAAGCTTTTAAAAAACTGAAGGATCTATTTACTTCTGCCCCGGTACTACTACACCCAGACCCCGCTTTGCCCTATGTGTTGGAAGTGGACGCCTCAGAGTCAGCTTTAGGAGCAATTCTGTCTCAAAGGCGAGGTCATAAGGCGCTTCTTCACCCCGTGGCTTTCACCTCCCGGAAATTAACCCCGCCAGAAAGAAACTACGACGTTGGGGAGCGTGAACTACTAGCCATTGAAAATTTGCTCTAGAAGAGTGGAGATATCTTTTGGAGGGTGCATCTCACCCCATTATGATCTTCACAGATCACAAGAACCTGGAGTACCTCAGGGCAGCAAAACGTCTCAGACCCCAGCAAGCCCGCTGGGCTTTGTTTTTCTCCAGTTTCAATTTTCCTATCGGCCAGGCTCCAAAAATGGGAATGCAGACGCTCTCTCCCGGATGTTCCCATAGACCCCTCAGACAGCAGAACCTGGTACTATTCTGTCCTCGCAAAATTTCCTTTGTTTAATCCAGCCGGATCTAAGGACTACCATTGATCAGGCCTCCAGCCAATGTTTAGACCCTGAAGTACCTTTGTTGAGGAAACAGGATGGTTTGTTATGGGCTCAAAACAAAATATTTATCGCAGTACAAGTAAGGCCCTTGATATTAAAGACTTTTCATGATAACAAGTTTGCAGGACATTTTGGGGTACAAAAGACCTCTGAACTAATACATCGCTCCTACTGGTGGCCAGGGTGGAGTCAGGATTGTAAAAACTATGTAAAATCTTGTATTGTCTGCCAACGCAGCAAGGGGTCCAAAGCGAAAGCCTGGGGTCTACTAAGACCATTACCCATACCAGAGCAACCCTGGAAGGAAGTGGTTATGGACTTTATCGTTGACCTACCGCCTGCTGAGGGGTTCTCCACCATTCTGGTAGTGGTCAATCGCCTTTCAAAAATGGCTCACTTCTTACCTATGAAAGGCACACCCTCTGCCTCAGATATCGCAGATATATTCGTCAAGGAAGTGGTTAGGCTCCATGGAGTAACCGATAACATCGTGTCTGACAGAGGAGTCCAGTTCTCCTCAAAATTCTGGAAAGACCTTTGCAAATCCTTAGAAATCAAGGTATGTCTGTCCTCAGCCTATCACCCCCAAAGTAATGGCCAAACAGAGAGGACAAACCAAACTTTGTAACAGTACCTTCGCTGCTTCTGCTCGTGCTCTCAAGACAACTGGGTATCGCTCCTCCCCTGTGCAGAATTTGCCTACAATAATTCCATACACACAGCCACTAACCAAACTCCTTTCTGGGCCAATTATGGGTTTCACCCTTCCTTTTTGCCTAACTCTTTTCCAGAAGTGTCAGTTCCTGCGGTACAAGACTGAATACGTTTTATCCAAACTCATTTTCAATTAATTCAGGAGGCTATGAAGAAGGCTCAGGACAGCTACAAGAAATACTATGACAGGGGAAGGAGGAGCAATCCAACTTTTAAAATTGGTGATGAAGTCTGGCTATCTGCAAGGAACCTCAAACTTCCTTGTCCCTCACGCAAATTGGGCCCAAAATGTATTGGTCCCTTCAAGGTGAAAAGAGTAGTGAACCCCGTGGCTTTTGAACTTGCTCCACCTAGCTCTTACAGGATTCACCCTTTTGAAACCAGTAACTCCCAGCCCTTTTTCAGGAAGGGAAGAATTTCCACCTCCTCCGATCAATATTGAAGGTGAAAATGAATTTGAGGTGGAGGCTATAATGGACTGTAGAAGGAGGGGTGGTCTTGTCCAGTACCTGGTCAAGTGGAAGGGGGGTTACCCCCAGAAGATAACTCTTGGGAACCTTCTTCCAATATACACGCCCCACGTTTAATACAAGCATTTCACAAGAAATACCCGGGAGTACTGGCCAGATTGGGCATCCGGAGGCTGCCCCTTGAGGGGGGGCACTTCAGAGAAGTAATAGAAGCAGAACTTGCCAGTATTGGAATGTCCCTGTGCGTCTGCGTGGCGGAGTCGCGCTCCAGTGCATGCGGGTTTGCGATGTAACGGAACGGCACACATGACTTTATGACACGGCACAGCGGTGTAACGGCAAACGAACGTACACACGTTAGCGTTACACCCCCCAGGCTGGTCTATATAAAGACTGATCTATTCCTTGTATAATTGCTGGTTTGTCTTTCAGCTTCCTGTGATCTGTTCCTGAATTCTGCTACCTGTACTTACCTGTTGTGACCCGGATTGCCTTGACCTACTCTGCTTCTCTCGAGTTTGACCTCTGCCATCCCCTTCCAGTGCACGACCTCTGGCTCGCCTTCAGGATTTCTCCGATTACTGTCTACTGTGTTTGACCCCTGGCCTGTTTTGAGGACTTCCTTATCCACTTGCCTCCAGTGTATGTTCCCGGCCTGCATCACAGACTTTCTCTTACTGAGTTCTCCGTGCCTGACCTCCAGCACTCTAACTGAGCCTTGTGGGTTAGAGCCCCAGCCGGGTCTTCTACCCCAGTCCTGGGGTCGGATTCATCACTGCTCCTCATCTCCACACTGCAGGAGTCCTCTTATCAAGAACCATCTACCTGCTGGTGACCCGTGCCTCTCTGTGCCCTATACCCTCTGTACCACTTCCAGGGGTAGAGTGCGCTTAGCTGCAAGGGAAGCCACTCCCAGCATCTCGGCTTGGGTGAGTACTCTGATACAAATAAATTCTTTCAAAAATCAGACAATGTGATTGTCTGGATTTGTTTCCACATTTTGTCTCTCATAGTTGAGGTATATCTATGATGACAATTACAGGCCCCTCTCATCTTTTTAAGTGGGAGAACTTGCACAATTGGTGGCTGACTAAATACTTTTTTGCCCCGCTGTAATGCTGGATGGAGGTAGATGCAAATTATGTGCAGGGTAGTGTCGATTCAGATAGTCTCATCACTGCTTGATAGCATGAAAGGATCCACCAGTATGCTCCGGGATCAGCCTCCAAAGCACCTTGACCTCCAGGTCCACACACCTTCTGTTATCGCTGCTGGTTCCTGGAGCGGAGAGGCGAGTCTGTTGGTTCCTGCCTGTGATGCTCTGACACAGACAGGAACCAACAGACTAGCCTCTCTGTGGGTAACCACCACCTGTTGGCTCTGCCCCGTCCTTCACAAGCTGCTGTATAACGAGCATAGGACTCACTGTACAAAGCACAAAACTTTGCTACAATCGACCAAGGGTCTAACCCAGCCCCATTCACCAGCTCTGGGATGGGAGCAAGATCTCTTTACATGATACATCCACCCCAGCAGAGTCTGTGTCTGGGTCCAGTCTCCACAGTCTGGATTCCACACTGATCTCCCCAGCAGTGCAGTTGTTGTGAACTGGGGAATATTTTCCATTCCTTTAACAAAACTGCCTTGTTTATTATCTCGGTTAACGAGATCTAGGTGTATGTATGGAGATGGATGCATGTCTGTTGCAGCTGCCTGTCTGTGGTGACAACGTTTTCATATTTTAATAATTGCAATGGTGGAGATGTTGATATTTTTATATTAGTGTTTGTAATTTTCAAGAAAGCTTTTCCAATTTTTCTGATATACTGGATCATTCCACTTTGATGAATCCCTTTTGGACCTTCAGTCCTCTTTAACTACCTATTCTGACTAACCTGTGTAAAAAAATTTGCATACTTACCTATTTTCAGGCTGAACCAGTCCAGTCACATGATCTCTCCTGTGTCAGCAAGTACCAGATGTGTTTTGCAGTTATACTCTGTTTTTTCAGGCAGCATAAATACTAAACATAATTTTTCTTCATGACTCTCAGTGCAGATTAAAATATATCTCCCATGGGGCTGCAGGGCAACCAATGACCTGAGAGCAGATTTTAGAAGTTGAAAATACTTTACATAAACATGGCAGTATTTAATTCAATTGAGTAAATAGGGTGAATATTACTCTCTTCTGATGTGGCCATTAGGTGTGTATTAATGTTGCTCAGACAAACAGGGTGCACGTCGCACCGTGTCTCCCCGTAGTTCGGTCTCACTAAAAAGAAGCTGGTAATGAATGTTATTTAAGTCTGGTATGAATTTTAAGGAGGTAAAATGTGTGATATCCCACAGGAAATGTATTTTAAGGGGGACCCTAAAAATCCATACCTGACTCTTAATCCCAACATGCATCATGCATCCTGGCTGCAGGGAAAGTGGGGGGGGTGGGGGGTCACCATACCATACCAAGTCACATCCCCTCAACATGGGGGAGTGCCTTTCCAGGGGGGCCTGTGGGCGAAGTGCTTATTGGAAGCCCCTTTTAATATTAAAGGGGACACCCATATGAGCTGTCATCAGCTATACAAGGGAAGAGGCAGGGATAATGATGACTTAATTGACCAAATATAGCCATGGCCATATTTGGTCAAGGTCACTGCTATCCTTGCCCTTTTGCTTAAAAAAAGTGGAGATTTTTTGAGAGGTCAGGAGCAAGGATAGTGGTGACATCCTTGACCAAATATGGTCATGCCATACAAGTTCAATGTCATTGCCCAAATCTGGCCATGCCACATTTGGGCAATGTCATTGCACAAATATGGCCAGTGGACATATATGTCGTCCCTTTGCTGTCAGAACGCTCGAATAACAAAAGTTCAGTTCAAACCAGCAGCGGCCTGTCTATAAGGGGCGCGGGGATGCCGCCCCCTATCCATGTGTCCGGCCTCCTAATCTACATGCGGGGCACCGAACGCTTGGATTCCAATGTTTTTTGTTTTTTTTTAAGCATGTGATTAGTTCCAGAGGCTCTAATAGGCTTCAAAAAAAGTTGGTCTCGGGGGCTTGCGTGGAGCACTGCACCCTGGAGCACAGCCACTTGTGTGACAGTAGAGATAAAAGTGTGTATAAGGGCGCTATGAGTAACAGACTAAGCAGATATTAATCTCTGTAGAATAAGAAGAGGGTCTTTCGGCACCACTTGAAGAGAGAAGCAAACTCTGGAAGCAAAATGAAAAGAAAAAAAGGCGCCTCTAAGTGCAAAAGTAAAACGTTATATTTCCCAAAAGGGTTAAAAACACGTACAAAAGGGTGGATGGGTAGGAGCAGATCTTATTAGTATAGATATTAGTAATATGGCAGGTGGTCCGGCGTTCTGGGAGTCTCAGGGATATCCAGAGGTGTAATTCTATGGTACAGTAGCATATTCTGAAGCGGCCGGCAGATGGAAGCCACAACTCTCCTGGATACTGGGAAGAGACATGGAAGTCAAATCCAGCAAGTGACATCAAAGGGAAGGGACCAACAACCAGCGTGGATAGTAAACAGGAAGTGATGTCATCAACATACGATGCTTTCGGACCAGCTAATTGGTTCCTTCTTCAAGCAATTCTCCTCCAGGACAATCAGGAAGTGGATCCTGAGACCCATCACCCGATTGGCTGAAAGGACAGGTGATCCCATTGGATGCCCAGGAGGAGGAGGGAGGAGACACATGGCGGAAGCTGCCGTGATGCAGAGGAGGAGGCGGAGATGCGATGACAGCCACTGCCTGCAGGAGCCTTGCACGCCTGTGACATAGATGGGGTAAGTGCGGGGTTGGATTACCAACCGACAGCCCAGGGGGTGGGGGGACTTGGTGCGTATGACCCGCGGGTGACCTGACTGGCCACGGGGGTGGCAGGGGGTCAGATCGAACTGTTGGCTCAGTCCAATTGAGAAAACAGTTCGAAGTGAATGATCTTCCTGAGCTTGAAATTTACAAGAAAGTGTCATACCTACCAGGTCTTGGCTTCTTAGACACTGTACATAGTGTACACATAGTTGTAACAACATTGCCTTACAATATCAAGAAAAAGGGGCAACAGTGGACTTAAGGTGTAAAGAGAAATATCAAATCTCCTTTCCACCTTTATCCTTCTTTTCAACGTTTATCAAAGACTTATCCAGAGCGAAGAATGATCCAAGCTTCTCAATTATTGATATAAGCTTTCCTAGCCCCAACTGCAAGAAAAAAAACCTACACTAATCTAGAAACAGAGACTCTAGAAACATTATCACTGTTAGAAAGATAGGGCTTGTGTCCACTAGTGGTAGCAATGAAGAAAGACAAAAAGACCCAAACTCCCTTTGCCTTATTCTCAACAAACAACATATTTTTAGGAGATGGAGTGCAATCAAGGGAAAGTCCTTTGTAGAGCACAAAAAGTTTCTAAGGTGGAGAGTGATATTGTTTTATTCATGAAGAACAAAAATCTAAATGACTTGGGCAGTATCCGAATCATCCACAATCAATGGGTAGGTTGCACAGAAGTGGTTTATTTATCTGCAGTCAAAATGAATCATGCAGGATCATGAAAACTTGCACCTTTGGTGACTAAATATTTAATGTGTATATTACCCTGTAAAGTTCTGTTGATACATATTTAGCAACCACCTACAAGTATTATCCCAGATCATCACAAGCTTAGGACAAAATTAACACTTTTAGCTATAGTTATACTGGAAATGATTCTGACAAAATTGCACTACATTGTTTAACTTACTGTATAGATAAAAGCTTTCTTTTTCTTTCTCAGTATATTAAATGCAACATCACTTCACTAGAGGGTGCTGTGAAGATAGAATAGAAAAAGATAAAGCATATGTTCATTTGAAACATAGGCATAAACAATTGTTTAAGAATGATTCCGCATTGCCTTGTGGAAACAGCAGAGTGAGTGGGAGAGTAAGAAGGAGGACAGAAAACAGATAGATGTAGAGAGATTAGAGAGATCTTTCCATCATATACAGTTGTGATAAAATCTATGTAGTGCAGTTATATACTTTTCTTTGCATGCATATCAAAGCTTTACAGTATAGTGTACAGTGACACACCCACCCATGTTCCTGCCCCAGAGGAGCTTATAGTTCCTGTACCTATAAGCATTCAATTTAGGCTGAGACCAGTTGACATACAAATATGTATTTAGACTCCGAGCATAAAAGCTGCTAGAGGAAATCCACCGATATTTAAAAACGTACAAGCTCCATGCAGATATAATGCCAGTCAGCATCATATCTAGGACAACAGTGCTGCAGGGCAAGAGTACTAACCTTTACAAATATGTGCATTCCACTCAGTATTTCTTTAAACTCAAAGGATTTTAGCTATTTATATGGGGAGAACTGAGCTGGGGGTGGAGGGGGAGGCATTTGTGACACAGGCCAGTGCAAAAAGGATATATTGGGCTAGTAGCCCTGTGTCAATCAGAGGATAACCTGAAGTCAGTGACACATGGTGAGAATTTTATTGTTACCTGTTTTTTTTTTTCAGACCTGATATTACAACAGCTGGCAGAGGAAAGCTCTCCACTACTGACTTCTTTACAGCTCTGAGATGTCATTTGATCAGAAAAGCTGATGCTGGAAGTTGTAATCACACCTATGAAATTAAGATCACAGTAAAATCTTGGATTGCAAGCATAATTCGTTCCGGAAACATGCTTGTAATCCAAAGCACTTATATATTAAAGTGAATTTCCCCATAAGAAATAATGGAAACTAAAATGATGCGTTCCACAACCTTTTATTCATAAGTCCTTCAGTTTATAGTCCATATAAAAATATTATAGCAATGTGATAGGTTGTGTACCCATAAAATGTCCATCCACAAATGGCAGCCTCCACAAGGGGATTAGAAGCAAAATTCAGCAGGAGCTACAGAGTATAAAAGAGAACACGGCGGGGGAACCGATGTGCGTGGCCGGTGGGCGTGATTCCCGCTGGCCACCCGCGATTGCAGGCACGAGAGCAGGAACGGAGATTTGTGTGTGTAAACATATACATCCCTGTCCTGCCAGAGGAGGAGAAACAGATCATGTGTTCCTACTAAGTAGGAACAATAATCTACCTTCTCTCCCAGTCAGTCCAATCCCCTCACAGTTAACCCCTTGATCCCCCCTAGTGTTAACCCCTTCCCTGCCAGTTACATTCATACAGTAATTGGTGGCTATTTTTAACTCTGATCGCTGTATAAATGTCAATGGTCCTAAAAAATTGTCAAAAGTGTCCGATTTATCTGCCGCTATATTGCAGTCCCTATAACAATCGCTGATCGCCGCCATTACTAGTAAAAAAAAATAATAATAAAAATGCCTAAAATCTATCTCCTGTTTTGTAGACGCTATAACTTTTGTGCAAACCACTCAATATACATTTTTTGTACCAAAAATATGTAGAAGAACACATATCGGCCTAAACTGAAAAAAAAAATCATTTTTTTTTTTTTTAAATTGGGGATATTTATTATTGCAAATAGCGCAAAAAAAATTTTTGCGCTATTGTTTATAGCGCAAAAAATAAAAAACCACAAGGGTGATCACATACTAGCAAAAGAAAGCTCTATCTGTGGGAAAAAAGGACGTCAATTTTGTTTGGGTACATCGTCGCACAACCGCACAATTGTCAGTTAAAGATACGAAGTGCCGTATCGCAAAAATGGCCTGGTCAGGAAGGGGGGAAATTCTTCTGAGGCTGAAGTGGTGAAAGCCCAATTACAGGCAAAACTTTGAGTAGGGAAAGGTTACAGCCTCTATCAAGTTTTTTTCGTGCTTGTCTCTCTGTTCTGGACAAGGCATGATGGGACATCTGTCCAATCTAGACATGGACAAGGAAAAAACGGAAGGGTTGGGACTTTATATGAGGCACAGACCATAAAAGTCAATTGCCTCCATCCCTGATTACAAGACTGCTTAAAAGAAAAAAGGTTGGGACTTTATATACAATATTTCTGTGAACACTGTGCACCATTTTGGAAGGGGGGAAATTCTTCTGGGACTGAAGTGGTTAAAGCCCAATTACAGGCAAAACTTTAAGCAGGGAAAGGTTACAGCCTCTATCAAGTTTTTTTTGTGCTTGTCTCTCTGTTCTGGACAGGGCATGATGGGACATCTGTCCAATCTAGACATGGACAAGGGAAAAACGGAAGGGTTGGCACAGACCATAAAAGTCAATTGCCTCCATCCCTGATTACAAGACTGCTTAAAAGAAAAAAGGTTGGGACTTTATATACAGTATTTCTGTGAACACTGTGCACCATTTTGGACAATATGGGTTGGTTAAGGAGTTCAAGAGTTACTATGGTGATGCTACTCACATCACCTTCATCACCTTGGAGGTCCACACTCCCAGGGATATCTGTCTCCTGATGGTTTTCCACCAATGTGCCAATGTGCCAATATACCATCTCAGCTCCCGGGACAGTAAGCAGGATATCAATCCCACATCTGCTCCTGATGAGTGGCGGTCATCCACGAAAAGTTTTGAGCTATTTAGATGCTACAATCATGTGTTTATATCTCAGGATTATCACAATTATTTTTTTACTGTACCATGCTATAACAATTAGGAACTTTTTTTATATAGACAATGTTAATATGGATCAAAAAAGTCTAGTGTTTTATATATGTTGTTATTATTTTGTACTACTATGCTACTATGTTATCATGCTATGATGATCATGTGTGTTATATATATTAAATAAATTTTATTCAATTTATAATTTTGTCTATATTGTACTATGATATAGCGTTTCTAGATACCATTACAATCTATTCGCCAGACATATTTTTTTCATTGTCACCTTTCCACGGTATGCTTCAAATAAAGTCCCAACCTTTTTTCTCTTAAGCAGTCTAGACATGGAAAATAACAAAAACATTAGTAGCGTGGAGAAGGGTTCAAACCTTTGGCAGGTGTTTTTAATGCTGTCCATGCCTTCCTGTCCCAGAGATGACCACACACCTAACTTTTGGCATGGGTGTCACAGGAACAAGAGTTATGCCGCGTACACACGGTCAGATTTTCCAACAACAAATGTTCGATAGAAGCTTGTTGTCGGAAATTCCGACTGTGTGTAGGCTCCATCGGACATTTTCCATCAGACAAACAAAGTTTGAGATCTGGATCTTAAATTTTCCGACAACAAAATCGGTTCTCGTAAATTCCGATCATATGTACACAATTCCGACGCGCAAAGTTCCATGCATGCTCTAAATCAATTATGAGACCGAAGCACTCAGTCTGGTAAAACTAGCGTTCATAATGGAGATAGCACATTCGTCACGCTGCAAATTTTAAAATCTTTTAATGCAGCGCATTCTCTTCTTCTTTATAATGCTAGAATAATGAAGTTGTTTTGCTGCTGATATTCACACAGAGTTCTGTCAACCTGATTTCTTTATTATTTCTCGTGATCTTATGAATTTTTTTTTTTTTATAGTGATCTCCATAATTTTTTTTTCTTTTGTTTTGTGTCAAGTTACCACAACACCATCATTATCTTGTATTTTTTAACCTCAATGAAGTTGGTGTCCCTTGTTAATTTGACATTGTATTTTTGAAATGTACCTGCCAACTCACAAACAAACTGTCCTTTTTGAAGTAAAACACATAGGCAAGTATTTGTGAAAAAGAAATAGCCATTTATTATGGGTCATAACAAAATAAAGAGGAAGGCAACGCTGGAGAAATTGGTGAAATTTGCGAAGCCTTTGTAACCCAGGGCAGAAATCAATTATTTTACATCAATTATTTTACAGTCAAAATTGTTGGCCTGAGGAGTCCTTATAATAGTGAGCACAATCCGGTCCAGGACTACAAGAGATCAGGAACAGCAACAAATGTAATATCTGTCCCCAGGCTGTGGTCATACAACAGCCTGCGTCTTTTGTCAGACCAGACTGAACCCAGGCCATCACTTTCTTGTCTTCCTTCCATGCTTCCTTCCATACTTGCTTCCAGGCTGTGGCTCTGGTGTTGTAGTTGCAGCAGGAGGTGGAGGAGGAGGAGGAGGATCATGATTGAACTCACAAGCTTTGGCTTGTGAGTTCGCCCCTCAACCCCTTATTTAGGGCTTGTAAGATAACTTCCTCACATAAGAGGCGTTGGCCCTGCATTTGGCAGGCTGCCATGTAGGCATAGTCCTCTTGAATATTGGGGGGGGGGGTTCTGAGGGCCGCAGTAGCCTTCCGAAATAGCCCAAGTGCTGCCTCCTCCAGGTTACTCCTCTTCCTGGGAGTTTTTTTTGGAAGGCGGAGGGGAGGGACCTGGGATTCGGGCTGGCTACTGGGCCCGGCCACCTCCTGGCTGCCACTTACCCCCACCTTCTCCTGGCTGAGACTTTCCTGTGTAAGAAAAATGGACATAGTTTTAGTTTTTGATTTATCAATCACACACAATTTTCAGTTTATGACTGTTGCAAATTGAATGTTAATAAATAGAAAAGACTATCATTCTGACCCCAGCATTTTTCATTCTTGTCCCAATCATTTGTGGCCACTACTGTCTATTGATATGTAAAACACTTTGTAAAATCAGAAATTACTGATCAGTAATAACATCTAGTTAACATCATTAATTATTTGACTAGAAATATGTTGAACAATGCTATACCTGGCTCAAGCTGGGCTCCTCCACTTCTTCCTGGCTGGAAGGCCCAGGTTGGACGTTGGAAGCCTAAGCTGAGGTGGAAGGAAGCCTTGAAGGAAGATTGGAGAGTGCTGGCCTGGGTTCAGTCTGGCCTGCCAGACAATGGAGTCTGTCATAGTACCACAGCCTGGGTACATAAATGTCATCTGCTGGAGCTCCTGATCTCTGGGAATCCTGGACCTTCTTGCGCTCCCTATTATAAGTGCTCCTCATGCCACCAATTAGGGCCTTCAAATAGGGGATGTCTGCCATGGGGATCACCGGCTTCACAAACTTCAGCAATTGATCCAGCGCTGCCTTCCTCTTTGGTTTATTGTTATAAAAGGGGTGGTTTACCTGCCACAGACAGGGCAGCTCCTTGTACATATCAAGGAATATGGGGGTAAAGTCCTCATCATTTAATAGATCCATTTTATCTGCAAGACACAACACAAGACAAACCCTAATGTCAGACTAAACTCTCCTAATCTTGTCCCAATATAGGCCTATGAATCTAGAAGCAGTATAGGCCACTGATGCACCAAGTTAAAATTGTACCTTTGTTAGAACGATCGGCACTTCCGCTACACCTTCCTCCACTCACAGATCGTATGTACAACTCACGCATGTTACGCTTTTTATACACTGCGCATGCGTGAAACTCCGCCCGCCCCTGACATTCTTTCTAGTCTATTCCATGCCCCTTGTCTTTCTGCGCAGCTTGAAGAGGGCTGACTATGATGGGAAGCATGGACCTTACCCAAACCCAAATGTGAGAAAGGCCAAGATCATGACTAAAGTTGTGAAAAGTCTGCATAGGAATTTTGGGGTACGGCGATCCAAGGATCAACTGAGGAAACGCTGGTCAGACCTGAAATTGAGGGAGCAGGATCAGTACAGAAAGATCAAGATAGTTCTTCAAAAAAGTAAGTATTTTTCGTGTGTTATTCTTATTACGTTCGTGCTGCTCCATGGGCTTTTCTTTACTGTTGTACAGTTTAAAATGGCAACTTTCAGGTTCTTGGGGACCGTAATCGTTCGTAGTAAACATCGTTCGTTCTACCACTAATACAATGTTTTTGGCAGATCCAGGTTAACTACATTTGTTCAGGCCTGTTTGTATTAAAAGAAGTTTATGACGTTGTTGTCTAGATGGGTTTGTACTAGAATTAAATGCAAACTTGATTTAGTGTAGGGAGAGGACACTCAGCAGCTGTTTATACATCTGGATACAGGAGCACTAGTGTGGGACACCGGAACAAACTTTTTAGGGTGTCCCACACAGGTGCTCAAGTGGATACTAGGGGTGTCTCCATGTGTGAAAATTGTACAAAAAAGGTAAGTATTCCAGTTTTATAAAGGGAGAAAAATAATGTCTTCAGCTTGGAACTCTGCCAAAAAAGACAATTGTACGACACTTCCAAACAATGTTTCATATTACTATTTCTCACCTCAAATATCTGTGTGCTAAGTATACCTATTTTTGATTCACATAGGAGAGAAAAGACTGGGGACATCTGAAGAAGGGGAAATCCCCACACCACAACCAGAAGATGTGGAGAAAGGAGAGGTTTATGAAGTGGGCGAAATAGTGACAACAACAGGTGAGTGTCTGAGACCACAGCTTCAGGTAATAGATGTATGCCTGCATATTTATAATACATGGGGTGTTTTTTTTATTTTAGGTGAAGTGGATATTGTGGAAGAAGAATCTCATTTCACAAGTGCAAGTGCACACATCCTCATCGGGGAGATTATGGTGTGCAATCACAGGGGTGACATCACCTCATCTGATGAAGGCAATATCAACACAGTTTGGACATACTAATGTCTGCTATTGCCTTCACTTTGTCAAAGTTGAACTTTGTAAGTTCCTGAGTTGTGTATTGTTTTATGGTTTTAAACATGCCTGTTTTAACACAAAAAAGGCTATTTGTACTGTCAAAAACAACAATGTTATTACTAAAATATTCACAGAGTAAAAGGTTTTCTACTCAACAATGTGTGGCTTCTTGTTTCAATGCTCAATATCATTTTTTGGACTAAGTTGGTGTTTACACTGAAATGGGGGTTATTTACTAAAGGCAAATCCACTTTGCACTACAAGTGCACTTTCAGTGCAGTTTCGTGTATGTTTTTGCAGTGCACTTGGAGTGCAAAGTGGATTTTCCTTTAGTAAATAACTCCCACAGTGCTTTATAATTTGCCACAATCAGGCCATTTTCGTGACTCACCAAAATTCATTCATGGTGCTGAAAATGATGAATATTTTTATCAGTAATGCATTACATACATTGACAACAAAAACAAGGTAGACAAAAGAAAGTGACCAGTCGCATAAATAAATATCAATGGCATGCTTCCATCCCAGGTTCATATATAAAAGAAAAAGAGAGGGGCAAGTGGGACTTTAAATGAAGCATGTCAATTGAAAGTATAATAATAATGAATACATGTGAGTAGGTAAAATGATTGGATTTAATTTATAGTCAAGTCCATGATTTTGATGCATACAGTACCAATAAAGTAGTATAGATACAGACATAGTCGCATGAATTGATATATAAGCATATTAGCAGTAACAATCATTGAAGACTCAGTAGTGTAAAACAAATCAATGGACATACATATATGCAATTCATAACAGAAATACATGAATTAAAATCGCCAATCAAAATCACAAAATCGCATGAAATGAGAAAACTCGATAAAAAATTGATAAATGTCAAGGATATGATTTAGGCTTGATAGGGCATCCTTAGTTTGCGAACCCGACGCGTTTCTTGGCTTCTTGCCAGTCATCAGGGGTGGGATGCATAATTTAACTGAGAAAAACAAAGGAATATCATAAATATTGATACATGTGGAACCTCCAGCCAATAGAGAAAATCGTATCAGAAATGTCCATTGTCTACTTTGAATAAAGAAGCTACTTACAAAATAGCCCAAAAGTCAAGGAGAGTCGCCAGTAATGGGATCTGTTAGGGTGTGAGATATAACCGTCTCAACCGGGGTTGAGGCAGGGCACCGACCATCCTCCCAAAGTGATTGGAGGGTGGGCCAGGAGAAACCACAGCCAACTGATTCCTGAGCCCTCAATATACTGGTCAATGAGTTGTAAATGGGAAAATCTGCAGAAAATTGAAGAAAATGGAATGTGTCAAAGAAAGTAAATCTAGAGTAGAACGTGTTGGATGAATAGAATGACTGAAAGAAATATGTACTAGGTACATCTGAAAGAGTAAATGTGTGAAAAATGAGATGATAAAGGGGAATAGAAATAAAGTAGATGCATTAAAAATGCACGTGAAAAGAGATAGAAAAAGAAATCCCTAGGAAATGTGTGAAAATAGAGAGTGTCGTGCGCCAGGTAAATGGGTGAGAGGATGGGAATGTGTGTACTGTAAGCAGAAAAAAAGATATGTAAAAAAAATATATATAAAAATATATATTAATTACCCATGTGTTGAATAGTGGCTGCTTAACAGAGCGGTCCCTTCCTAGCGAAGCACAGTGAGGGAGTGAACCGTCAGTCTGTCGGTCCCAGCTGATATACTCTGGCCCTGGGCGGGTCCCTGCCAGCGTCATGCATGACGTCATTGGCAGATGAGAGACGAGAGAGCAATCACAGCTGAGAGTAACTCAGTGGATGTCTACTCATCACAGCTGTAGGCGTCAGATGGAGAGAAAAAAAAAAAAAAGGAATGCATGGCGCCGATGCGTTGAGATCGGGCCCCAGCCGCCCCGAAATAAATGAGGGGAGGTGGGGAGGGAGCTGAGCGCATCGCAACCCCGGACATAGAGACTGCAAAATATCAAAACACCCCAGCCCATATGCTGGATTTAAATCAATAAGTGGATTCCAGGGAATAAAAACCTTGGAATTAGTACAAAATAGTTCTCAATAAACTCAAGGAAACACATGTAAAAATATATTATATAGTCACGGACTGTTACTGTGTTGGAAAATTGGTAACGGAGTTGGGATAAAAATACAAAAAAATATTTGAACTAAGGATGAACAAAAATTAATGATGGTGCGAGGGAGCGGGTGTCTTCCACCCAAATATAAATATAGACAAAAGAAAGTGACCAGTCGCATAAATAAATATCAATGGCATGCTTCCATCCCGGGTTCATATATAAAAGAAAAAGAGAGGGGCAAGTGGGACTTTAAATGAAGCATATCAATTGAAAGTATAATAATAATGAATACATGTGAGTAGGTAAAATGATTGGATTTAATTTATAGTCAAGTCCATGATTTTGATGCATACAGTACCAATAAAGTAGTATAGATACAGACATAGTCGCATGAATTGATATATAAGCATATTAGCAGTAACAATCATTGAAGACTCAGTAGTGTAAAACAAATCAATGGACATACATATATGCAATTCATAACAGAAATACATGAATTAAAATCGCCAATCAAAATCACAAAATCGCATGAAATGAGAAAACTCGATAAAAAATTGATTATCAATTTTTTATCGAGTTTTCTCATTTCATGCGATTTTGTGATTTTGATTGGCGATTTTAATTCATGTATTTCTGTTATGAATTGCATATATGTATGTCCATTGATTTGTTTTACACTACTGAGTCTTCAATGATTGTTACTGCTAATATGCTTATATATCAATTCATGCGACTATGTCTGTATCTATACTACTTTATTGGTACTGTATGCATCAAAATCATGGACTTGACTATAAATTAAATCCAATCATTTTACCTACTCACATGTATTCATTATTATTATACTTTCAATTGACATGCTTCATTTAAAGTCCCACTTGCCCCTCTCTTTTTCTTTTAAATAACAAAAACAAGGTGTGTAGCAGACCCACAACATAATAATAGTTCGCTGAAGAAGAGATTGTTACCTCGTGTATCAAATAAACTATGTTTGCACTATTGAAGAAAATGTCCAAAAAAAAAAGCCCATTGGAGAACCTAGGAGACAGATAAAAGAAACACAAGCAGTAAATCAAAGGAAATATTATTTCGGTTTAACTAAAAAAAAAATTTTTATTGAACATTTTCTGGCACATCAATGGCGCCCCTACCCGCAAAGTACTCTATATATTTTATACGAACCTCGCGTGCACTTTGTGGGGGCAAGTACTGAAAACCAACTACGAACCCACAAGCACAAACTGTAGAACAGTAACGATCGGAAAAGTACGAGGCTGAAAATCATGAATCATCTCTCACCAAACTTCTACTAACACGAGATAAACACGAGATTAGCAGAAGGAACCCAAAGGTTGGCGCACTTGGTATTGAACTTCCCTTTTCTAGTGCCGTTGTAAGTGTTGTACGTCACCGCGTTCTTGACGTTCAGAATTTACAACAAGATTTGTGTGACCGTGTGTATGCAAGACAAGTTTGAGCCAACATCCGGAAAAAAAACATGGATTTTGTTGTCGGATTGTGCGATCGTGAGTATGCGGCATTAGAGTGTTACTAAACCCAGGACCCTGCATTCACTATATTAGGGTATATTATATATACCACAGTACACAGAACATGGAAATGCAATTATTTTAGTAAATCTAATAGGCTAAATACCTTTTCTCATTTGCAGTATATAGCAGTCTTGTGACTTCAGTTCCTGGTAGAGCTTGTAATAGGAATTTTCATACTCAACTAAGCTGTACTGAGCTGTACTATGAGGATCCAGGACCCCTGACTCTCTGTCTGGACAGTGCTGATTGGCCCTGTGCTGATTACACGCACCCTCCCAAGTAAAAATAACCTCTCTACCAATACACACCAAAATGAGCATATGCAGCCTGACTCCAAAGGCTCTGTCTTATCTGGACCTGTTCTGGAGTCAGTGGAAGAAGAGGGGGATCTGTGCATGCAGGATCAAACAGCCTTTTTACACAATGCAGAGGATTAACCCCTTAGGTTCTACAGAGAGTATAACAAGCATGCTTTACTGCATGTACAGACTAATTTTACTGTTGTGGGTTTAGTAACACTTTAAGGGAAACTTTTACCAAAAGGGTGACAGAGAACAATAAAACCCCAACAGAAGTTCTGACTTCTACTCATTCTACTGAAAAATATACAAAATTACCTGGGTCTGAATTTGGGCTCTAAATCTACCTGGCTACCCTAGTCACATCACATATTTGCAACAAATCTTAATTTGTACAAAACTATTTTTTTTTAATAAGACATTTACATTGTTTCTTACATATGCACATGGGAAGTACAAGCATGTTACATGCACATTTCTACTTTTTGCCGTCAAGCACTCTTTAATATATTCAAAGGAAATATTTCACATATATATTAAAATTGTGGAGAATCTATTTGCATATATACTTCATTGCTTATAATGCATATGTAAAACCCTAGGGAACTGAGATAATGTACTTGTTTGGACCACTTTAATCAAGCTGGCAGATCTGGATGCATATCTATTTTATTTATCTGACTGTCTATATATCTATCTATTCTTTCTTTTTTCTCTGTATGTACATGCACACACACACACACATACAAATGTGCTTCCTGCCTTATCCATCTTCCTAGATATTCAAGTCATATATGACTCTCCGTGCTGCTGTCTTCTCCTCCGAGAATACTACGTGACCATTGCAGTTTTTGAACTACTTTATGCATCTCAATCCATGGTTTCCAAACTATACCCTTGGAGATGCATAACAAAATAGACTTTGAGCGATATCCATGAGTCAATAACTCATTTTTAGTAAGTCATCTGCGTTCAAGTAATGATGTCATCCATATCTGATATACCTTCAGCAGGGGAACCCTGCTAAACTTAACATAAAAGAGAATATTTAGCATTATAAATTTGCAATATCTCAAATGTTCACAGCTTTTGGACTATGCAGGGGGATACCTTTGCATGAATGTTTACCCTGTAAAAGTTCTGTTCATTCAGCATTAATGTTTCAGTTATTTGTGGATAGTGGTGGGCTGACTACTCCCTCCCTTGTGACTTCATAAATGCTCCTAAATTTTCCCATCAGAGTTTAAGGCTTTGCATCAGCATTCTAGGAAGTCTTGCTCCAATGTATCTGTGGTAGGTGGGCAGAGCTGGCAACCAATCCACAGTTACCAGAATTGACAGGATATAGGAGAATTCAGTGACTATCGCAATATGCAGGCTTCAAAAACAAAAAATTCAAATATTTGTTGTGGGTAAATAGACCCTATAACAGAGAACTTTACTCGGATGAAAAAAAAATCACTGTTGGAAAAGAAAATATCTCTTTAATAGTATTTAATCAAGACATATTAATAATATTTAATAATAAAAATCATCATATCTTATTTAATAATAAAAAAGGCAAATTATTTCCCTAAAAGTGCAACTTAAAAGTTGTGACTTTAAAACCATTGACCTCTCATCTGAGGAACATCCAAATATTTTAGCATTTAAGGCTGATATTTAATAGTGACTCATGTATAGAACATTTTCTGCCATTATGCAATAAAGAAAAGCATATGAAACTACACTCTGGTGCTTACTGCCTGTATCTTAAATATGCCAAGATTTTATAAATTATTCATAAAACTTTCTCAGTTTTTTTCCCTGCTGAGCAGAATGTTATATCAATCATGAGTAAACTGGTAGATAATGAGTAATAAACTCTTTCTCCAAACAATGGAATGTAATCTGAACTATTTTAAATATTGGTGGGATCATAACCCTAAGCCGTGCGATGGTAGATCTGGAAGACAATTGTCTCTAGGATTCTGTTTGTCACAGATGAAGCTGGTTTGTCATGGCATTTCTAGCAAAAAAAAAAAATCTGTGCCCCGTATTCTGCAAAATGATTTGCAAATTCATTATGAGATATACATGTCTTAGTAATAACTGACAGATTAGATTAAACATGTCAGTCAAAGTCATTAAGCTGGTAAAGTGGCATTGTTGGAACTCATATTTAGCAATATCTTCATGCTTTTACATTTTACTCTGCAAATGCAAATTTGTGGAATATTTTGTGTAAAAAAACAAGTCAAATTACAGTATAATGTTATATTATTTTTATACTATTAATTATGGCTTTCCGCTGTCCTGATGATCTCTTATCTGCAATGCTTACAAATGCACAGGAGTATGTATAATGGCTGTCACACTGGAAACATTATTAGAAAAAACTGAAAAATATGAAATATGTATAATCTAGATAAATGTAAGGCCCACATTCACATACATGCACTTAGCAAAGGACTGGATACACATGATTGCAGTGGAATAAATATTTGGGTAAGAGTCCTAGTTTAAATTTTACAGCAGCAAGCTCCCACTCCCCACCCCCAGGTCTCCCCAGGTCCTTGGTCCCTAGTGAATATGCAGGGCGATGTGCTCAATAACTGAGCTGTTCAGGGAAATTACAATCCTTCTTAAAGGCCTCCTGAAAGTGGACCTTTCTTAATACGTATCTCTAAGAAAAGTTATTTATTCGTTTTGAATAGCATAAAAACCTCTGTCAAGTTTTTATTGCTATTTAAAAGTTTAAGGCTGATGCTCCACTAGTCCAAACAAATAAATTGACCAACATTTAGTATGTCTCATAAAAGTACTGGCAGAGTGACTAAATAAAGACATTTCTATCTGTTATATAATTGAATGAGTAAAACTTTATTTTATCCTCATAAATTACTAAAACTATGTATAGACCTCAACAAATAAGATCCACTGCATAACACCATTACCTACATTAAATAAACTGCATAAAAACGGCTTGCATATATAAAAATTAATTTGTGTGGACCCAATATGGCAATATGTCTATGATGACAATTTCTCTCACTTTGGGAGATTTCCTCTGTTGCATCTCTTTTACCAAAAGGAAAAGAGTGGGCAGCACAAAACAAGCTCATGGCTGCAGTAGCTCCTTTGTCAGACACGTTAAAAAGCTCAAGCAGTTAACTAGATGACATTTAGTTTGCTAAAGCTGATCTCCATGTGTCACTAAAATCAAAACAGTAAAATCAGTCTGTATATACAGTAAAGTTAATCCTCCGCATTGTGTAAAAAAGCTGTTTGATCCTGTCTTCCCTGATCCTCTTCTTCTTTTCCTGTCCCCAATCCATCTCCTGATAAGACAAAGCCTTTAGAGTCATTTTGCACATGTTCAGTTTGGTGTGTATAGCTAACTTCATCATGATACCTCTTCATTTTGGCCTAACTCATT
Source organism: Aquarana catesbeiana (assembly GCF_042186555.1). Taxonomy (NCBI): domain Eukaryota; kingdom Metazoa; phylum Chordata; class Amphibia; order Anura; family Ranidae; genus Aquarana; species Aquarana catesbeiana. Next base: position 352,180,555 of record NC_133329.1, on the reverse strand, counting down.
TTTTTTTTCAGGAGTGGGATGGGAAGTTCTCATCCCACTGCTGGAACACATTGCTGTATAGTGCATGTAGCTGAGGCCACATACAGTTTATACTGCACACACAACAGCTGTAACTGTTAGTGAAGCAAATAGTTTGCTTGGACCAGCTTGGTCCAAACAAATTATGTAAAGTTAAATAAAACATGGAGATCAGCTTTAAAGAGTGGTGTATGGTAAATTATCTCCATGGTTTTCTCATAAGATTAAGATACTGTTTTTTCCTTTTTTTTTTTTGGCTTGCAATTTTTGCATCTCTGTTGTGCTGATCTCCTTCTGTCACATCCTGTCTACATAGTCTTGCTCCAAATTTAGTTGCACACCATTGCTCTGGAGTGGCTTTCTAATAGTGACAATGGCGGACCATGCCTAAACATTAAAAATGGACACCTGCGAGATGCAGAGCTCACCAGACTGAATAGATGTAAATAGGCTCTTTGTGTTTATGGAAATCCTGTGCCTCTACTGGTCAGGTATATGTAAAAGAAATATAACATTTCTAAATGAAAAAATAAAGTTCTGCTTACACAACGTTAAAAAGCATTTTCCCTATTCTGCTATATGCAAGCTGTAGTGACAATAAGCTGCTCAGACACAACGTCTTTCAAGCTGTCAGTACCTAGACTGGTTATTAGCCATTCTCTCATAAAGTAAAGTGTAAATCAGTCACATTTAGTAATATCAGCAGCTTCTCATTCTGAAATAATTTACTTGTTTTTAATGACACCAGAGCTCTTCTTTAATACTTGTAATTTTGTTCATGTTCACTCTACTTACAGGTAGTTACAGTATATATATATATATATATATACACACACACACATATATATACACACATATATATATATATATATATATATATATATATATATATATATATATATATATATATATATATATATATTATCTCACACAAGTGAGTACACCCCTCATTTTATTTATTTTAATTATTTTAATAATATTTTATTAGATATGACAACACTGAAGTAATTACAATTTGCTATAATGTAAAGTAGTGTGTGTACAGCTTGTATAACAGTGTAAATTTGCTGTCCCCTCAAAGTAACTCAACACACAGCCATTAATGTCTAAACCACTGGCAACAAAAGTGAGTACACCTCTAAGTGAAAATATCCAAATTGGGCCCAAAGTGTCCATATTTTGTGTGGCCACCATTATTTTCCAGTACTGCCTTAACCCTCTTGGGCATGGAGTTCACCAGAGCTTCACAGGTTGCCACTGGAGTCCTCTTCCACTCCCCCATGACGACATCACTGAGCTGGTGGATGTTAAAGACCTTGTGCTCCTCCACCTTCCATTTGAGGATGTCCCACAGATGTTCAATAGGGTTTAGGTCTGGAGATATGCTTGGCCAGTCCATCACCTTTAACCTCAACTACATTAGCAAGGCATTGGTTGTCTTGGAGGTGTGTTTGGGGTCGTTATCATGTTGGAATACTGCCCTGTGGCCCAGTCTCCAAAGGGAGGGGCTCATGCTCTGCTTCAGTATGTCACAGTACATGTTGGTATTTATGGTTCCCTTATGAACTGTAGCTCCCCAGTGCCGGCAGCACTCATGCAGCCCCAGACCATAACACTCCCACCACCATGCTTGACTGTAGGCAAGACACACTTGTCTTTGTACTCCTCACCTGGTTGCCGCCACACACGCTTGACACCATCTGAACCAAATACGTTTATCTTGGTCTCATCAGACCACAGGACATGGTTCCAGTAATCGATGTCCTTAGTCTGCTTGTCTTCAGCAACCTATTGAACTTCCAGTGACCAGTATGAGAAAGTGAGAGTGATAACACCAAATTTAACACACCTGCTCCCCATTCACACCTGAGACCTTGTAACACTAACAAGTCACATGACACCGGGCAGGGAAAATAGCTAATTGGGCCCAATTTGGACATTTTCACTTAGGGGTGCACTTACTTTTGTTGCCAGTGGGTTAGACATTAATAGCTGTGTGTTGAGTTACTTTGAGGGGACAGCAAATTTACACTGTTATACAAGCTGTACACTCACTACTTTATATTGTAGCAAAGTGTCATATGTTTAGTGATGTCACATGAAACGATATAATAAAATATTTACAAAAATGTGAGGGGTGTACTTACTTTTGTGAGATACTGTATCTATCTATCTATCTATCTATCTATCTATCTATCTATCTATCTATCTATCTATCTATCTATCTATCTATCTATCTATCTATCTATCTATCTATCTATCTATCTATATGTATATATATATATATATATATATATATATATATATATATATATATTATAAATTATGTAGTATGTCTTCTTTGTATTATTATATAAATAGGTAAAAACTGATAAGCTCCTTGTGGTTCTTTCATTAAAGGCAGGTTCTTGTTGGATTGTAGTCTGCACATATTCATGAATCTCTTCAGCAGAATATACTGTTCTCTAGAGGACAGCTCAAGAGTATATCATTGTTTCAATTGAGTATCTTCATTCAAACTAAACCAAACATAGAGAAAGGTGAATGCCTCATTCCCGACTTAATCCAATATCTTTTTAGCATTTTATTCAAGCTCCAGGTGTCATTATTACTTTTAAACCTGGATATGTACAAACAAAATGCAAAGCAAATTTAACTGTAGTGTTTAGAAATCAAAACAGCTTTTATGGTGATTTATAAATAATTTAATTCTATGCAGTACATGATAGGTTGCTGAAGCTATGTGTACACATTTTACACAATGCATTTTAGTAGTCTTAAAGTGATTCTAAAGTCTCCATTTTTTTTTACCTAAAATGAAAAAAGTTATACTTACCTGCCCTGTGCAAGCATATTGCACAGAGCTGCCCGAACCTCCTCTTCTGGGGTCCCCCGATGGTACTTTCCACCCCTTTACTTCTGTGTCTGCTCCCATAACAAGCCCAGGCATGCAGGTGAGTAGAATTTTAGGGGTCTGATAATGTTGAGTTTATATATATATATATATATATATATATATATATATATATATATATATGAGACTATCACTTTAAGAATTTGTAATACACTTTCTTGCTTCTTCTTAGACACAGTCTATGATGGCCTTCACTGCCAGATAAGAAGCAACAGTTTACTCCTTTTTTGCTCCAAGAAATGGACAGTCTTATCTAGCTGGTCTGATCCAGTACTGTCATGGTGGTGCCAGTGTGTTCTTTCGCTTTCTATCAGTCACATGATATAACCACCCATTTAACTGTTCCCTTGCTACTAAGAAGATATGAATGCTGATTCGACTAAACTATACGATCACACCTATAATACACCTAGAACTTATGCATATTCATACGTATATATTGTTAAACTTGATGTTTGTATGGCAGAAACACTTTCACTCGCTTATAGTAGTTGAGAACTGTGCTGTATTTCTCCACTGCAGTGTATGAGATAAAAATGGAATAAAAAGCACCTACTTATATTTTACAAAGATCTGGGTCTACTATCTTATCAGAAAAATGGCTTGTTTGGAGACTTCCTAACCTGATTTAACAGAATGGTGCCGTGACTCGGATACAGTCCAGTGGGCTCCCGGCCAGAGAGACACGAAGCTCACGTTAATCAGACAAGTGGCCACGGTAAGAAACTGTTATTCTTGCTTATTCTGCTCTCTGTGGTGAGTAATTAGTCAGTGTCTGGGGTCCATTGGATGAAGGAGTCTTATGCTGTTGATGAGATGGTTAGATTAAGGTAAAATTGAGTGTAAACTAGAGTAATGACCCAAATAACTCCTTTACTTTACTGTTGCAGAAATAATAGAGCCAATAATAATTATCAATGTTGATGTTTTGTTTCTATGCTTGGGATGTCAATAGATTTATGAGACTTGTGAGAAGGTCTGACCAGAGGACTGTAGTAGTGAGCCTGTGTGGCGATTAATGCCTATGCGGAAAGTGTCCAGGCCTGTGTAGCCAAGTGTAATAAAGTGCCATTTGACAGCTACTGTTTGTGGCCCGGAGAAAGAAAAAAAGAAAAAAAAGAAAAAATTTTGGGTGACGACCCACAAATTGTTAGATACTCGAGAGAGAGGACTCTATATTAGCAGTACGGCGCTCCCATTTACCTTTCAAGCCGGGAAAGGTAGAAGTGGCACAAGTAAGTCCTATGACAGACATGACAGACAGATGTGAACAATGGTTAAGAAATGACACCGAGACTATTATAGGCTGGACCAAAACAGGCCAGATCAATACCAGCTGAAGAAGTTATGATCAACTTGGGTTTCTGTGTATGTTAATTTTTATGGCAGATTGACAGAGTTGGATAAGGGGATTAAATGTGTACAATATTGGATTTTGAAAGTATGCATCGTGATGGAACTTTAACTAGTTATGAGCCTGTCAAAGTTTTTCTAATGCATATCACTGATGGGTCTAGCAAAAGAGAATTAGACCAGGCAATGCTACGTATGGATGATTGTAAGATACTGATGAGAGAAGCCTGCTCGTCTTTTGCAGTTTCCTCACGTCCCACCTTTTGTATTTTTGTGTAAGAAAGGAGTGAGGTGCCCCTCCCTTCAAATTCCTGTGTGAGAGACTGTGTCTGTAAAATGTTAACTCTTGACCAGTTATGAAATTACTAGTATAACACGTGATGTTCAAATTTGAGTGATATACAAGACCAAGGGAAATGTTTAACTATGTTGCAGAATTGGAATCCTAGTTGAAATTGTTAGCTTTTTGTTATGTAACTCTAGGATTCATTTTAAACAAAGAAAGAAAAGGCTGATTTAAATTCCTAAAAGGTAGCCATGATTATTATAATTATTTAAATGTTTAGTTCTCCATTCCAGCCTACTGAGTGTGAAAAGGGAAAAGGTTTCACACACTGATAAGACCGGATTGATTTGGAACTATGCAAGTTAAGAAGCAGTAGTTGGACAAGGAAGCACATGCCAGAAGAGAGATATCAGAAGGATATTGATGGTTTAACCACTTCCCTACCCACATATAGTCATATGACGTCCTGGGATGGGATCTCCCATCCGGGGTGGACGTCATATGACGTCCTGGGATTCCTGGCCGTCTAGGGGGCGTGCGCGCACGCCCGCCGCGTTGCTCGGGACCCAGTGCGTGTGCCCGGCAGCCGCGATGTCTGCCGGGCACACGCGATTGCCCGTTAACCGGGCCGGACCGTGGATCTGTGTGTGTGTAAACACACAGATCCACAGCCTGTCAGGTGAGAGGAGAGCGATCTGTGTTCCCAGAACGGAGGAACACTGATCGGTCTCCTCCCCTTGTACGTCCCCTCCCCCTACAGTTAGAAGCATTCCCTAGGAAACGTATTAACCCCTCCCCGCCCCCTAGTGGTTAACCCCTTCACTGCCTGTCACATTTACACAGTAATCAATGCAATTTTATAGCATTGATCGCTGTATAAATGTGAATGGTCCCAAAAATGTGTCAAAAGTGTCCGATGTGTCCGCCATAATGTCGCAGTCACGAAAAAAATCGCGATCGCCGCTAAAAAAATAAATAAATATTTTTTTTTTAAAAATGCCATAAATCTATCCCGTATTTTGTAGACGCTATAACTTTTGCGCAAACCAATCAATATACGCTTATTGCGATTTTTTTTACCAAAAATATGTAGAAGAATACGTATCGTCCGAAACTGAGGAAAAATGTGTTTTTTTTTTTTTTTAAATTGGGATATTTATTATAGCAAAAAGTAAAAAATATTGTGTTTTTTTCAAAATTGTCGCTCTTCTTTTGTTTATAGCGCAAAAAATAAAAACCACAGAGGCAATCAAATACCACCAAAAGAAAGCACTATTTGTGGGGAAAAAAGGACGTCAATTTTTTTGGGGTACAACGTTGCACGACCGCGCAATTGTCGTTTAAAGTGCGACAGCGCTGAAAACTAAAAATTGGCCAGGGAAGGAAGGGGGTGAAAATGCCCTGTATTGAATCGGTTAAAGAAGTAGATAGGAAACATGAAAGTGAATTGCACTAGAAGAAAGTGGACAGAATGTTGTAGAATTATTAATAGTGCTGGATGTGAGACAAGAAGAGACTGAGGATGTTTTGATTACTTTAAATGTGTCCAGTCCATGGCAGAGACAGTAAATGTGGATGTGACTGAGTACTAACTTTACTGCCATAATAAAGAAACAAGGATTTGAATGGGCTTTGCTAAGAGAAGTGTGCAGTAGCATTATAGCCCAGAGAGAGGAGAGAAAAAAGAATACAACAGACTTAATGCTTTTATAGCCTAAGATGAGGAGCAAATATTTATGCTCATCTGATGCCAGAGACCAGCAACATGAAAAAAAAGATGGTGACGAAGGCAAAGATAGGACTGGTACCAGTACTTTAGCATTAAGTTCAACTGAGAGGTGTCCAGTTTGTCTGAACAGTCTTTCCCTAGAGGCTGGCTTTCCAGAACATTGTTGTCACGTTTTCTGTATTTCGCGCATTTTTAAATGGTGTGAAACCTCCTCATCCTGCCCTGTTGACCGCAAATCCTTTCAAACCATGTATAAAATAGATCCAGTTAGTGGTGCTGTACAAAAGGGAAGATATGCTTTAGAACAGATGTTATGAAGAAATATGCAAATTAAATCTTGAAAAGAGCAAGGACAAAACATTTGTCATAAGCAAGGCTGAGCAAGTATGAAGCAATACTACTTGAATTAGGAGAAATAGAAGTGAAAAGATGTACTACAATCAATCCAGCCAGTTTTTTAATAGAGAGAGAAGAAGACTTTGAAGAGCAGGGTGACCACATTTGCTTAAAACTTATGGAAGAAGAAATGCAGCAAATCTCCACAGTAAAGGACACTCCTCTTGAAAATTCTGATCTGATCCTGTTTGCAGGGGGTTCACGCCTGTAAAAAAATGGAGTCCCAAGAATGGTATATGCGGTGACAACATTGGAAGAAGTGATTGAGACCCAACTACTCCCTTCATCACTTTCAGCACATGTTGCCAAAGTGGTAGCACTCACCAGAGTCTGTGAGACTGCAAAGGATCAAACATCTACACTGATAGCAAGTATGCTCTTGAAGTAGTCCATGATTATGGACACATAAGGAAGAACAGACGATTCACAACTGCTGCAGGAGAACCAATTAAAAAAATGGAAATGTGTTCGAGAACTTTTTGAAGCAGTCACCCTCCCAAAGGAAGTAGCCATCCTAAAGGTCAAGTCATATACAGAAAGATCGCTGAAACACCAATGGAAGCAATCATGACCCTAAAACACTGATTTTGCAAAGGAATAAGAAGAAGCCCATAACAGATTGAAGGAAAAGAAGAACAAATACTGAAAGTAAAAGAATTGATTAAGAAATTGTAAGAATCTGCATCTGATGATTGGAATGAAATCATGGAAAGGGACGAAGCAAAGAAGGACCAAGATGGACTCTTGTGCAAGGAAAATTGAATATGTGTCCCACCTCAAACAGAGAAGATGATCATGCAACTAGCCTATGGCCCGAGTCATGTAGGCCCTAAGGCAATGGAGAGAAACATTGATCCGATATGGCCAATTGACCATTTGCTGGGCAGAAAGTCGAGTGAGGGCAAGATGGCTCCCACTCGGCTCTATATCTCTTGGAGGAGCGGAGAGACCTCTGGCTTTGTTGGAACTTCCTGTAAGCTCCAGAAACTATTTTAGAGCAATGTTGACCTGATCTATAGTAGCTCAGCTCTGCCTTATCCTGCAACAAAAGATTACCACAACTGATTGGTGACAAAAGCAAATAGATGATTATTATATGTGGAGATGAGTGAAGTGATTAGCATGTGTCAGAACATGCAGAAGATCAGGCAATTTCACTCTAAACTTAGGCTGAGGACAAGGTCACTTTCATAAGCATAGTGGGAATGACTTTCTGCCCCCAAGTGACCTGGTGGGATCCAATAGTGATCCTGTTTTTACCTTAAATCCATGCCTCCTATTATGTTATTGCTAAAATAAGCAAAGCTATATTTCCTTTTACATTATATCCCAATAAGAGTGTATAGTACTTCCTTATAAGGGCTCTGATATCACACAGGCAACTCTTAAAATTGTACTCAAAGCAAAACTGAAAGGTTTTTTACTAAAGATGAACTATGGGCAACATAAAAATGAGATGTATGATGCAGTCTGTCACTAGCATTAACAAGCTTACAATGCTTTTATTCATTTATGTAACATCCCAAAAGGAAATTGATGTGAATGCTTAAAAAGTAGACATATGCAGGCCGAAAAATTTTATTTTGTTTGGTTTGCATTCGTAAAATACATAATTTTGTTCTGTTATATTTGTTATGTTACATTAATTAATTCTCGGATAATTTATTATTTTATGTAGAATATAGATATTCATTATAACAAATCAATTTGTTTTAATGTTTAATTGTTTTGTTTTTGGATAATTCGTTTTTTAGGTATATATATTTGTGATAATGAATCGTAATTCTGAACGTCGTTTTTGTTTATTGAATTCATTAACACACACTCACAATGACAATGTCTCTTCTACTGCTTCTCAAAGCTCATCTCCTCGACCCAAATGCAATACACCACCCTTCTCAGGAATGCACTTTGCCAGTGGTAGTTCCGTGTCAATGTTACTGGTACCAGTAGGAACTGATGTTTAGAGCTTGAATCCATCAGCACACACACACACAATATCTTTTCTGCTGGTTCTCAAAACTTGTCTCCTCTGCTCAAATACAACACCCTTCTCACTCAGTTCTTAGGAATGCACTTTGACAGTATTATTAATCCAACCTCCAGCACAAAATGAATCAACTCATTGGGCTGTAAGATTTACTCTGATTCAACCTGCTGTTTCAATAGACCTTTTAACAAATTAATGAATCATGCCAAATGAATTTGTTATTTTATTATAATTTCTTTCGTATTAGTTGAAATTCATTATTTTTTATCCAAATGTCCTAATGATGCAAAATTCATCCGAATTTTGAGTCATTAATTAACGAATTGCACATGTCTATTAAAAAGTGTCAGCTGGAGTTAGTCTTTAACTACCGTATATACTGGAGTATAAGTCGAAGTCACCGCCGTCTGTCTGCATGATCAGCGTGTCATGCAGGCAGACAGCGGCCGGAGTGTGATAATTCATTCGGAGGCTATTCCAGCTTTCAAAAGTCTGTGATAGGCTGAACAGCTGTCAGTGTACAGCCTATCACGGACATTCTCTCATCCTCATCCGTGGGATGAGAATGAGAGAATGTCCGTGATAGGCAGAACAGCGGTCAGCCTATCACAGACGAGGAGGAGGCATGGCTTTTGAACAGTGGAATGGCTGCCGAAGTGTATTATCACACGCTGATCAGAGATCGCCACAGGGAGGCTGCACAGGACACAGGTAGGCTGCACAGGGACACAGGACACATGCACACATGCACACAGGACACATGCACACAGGACATATGCACACAGGACACATACACATGTACAGGACACAGGGACACATACACATGTACAGTACACATATACAGGACACATGTACAGGACACATACACATGTACAGGACACATGTACAGGACACAGGGACACATACACATGTACAGGACACATGTACAGGACACAGGGACACACACACATGTACAGGACACATGTACAGGACACAGAGACACATACACATGTACAGGACACTTGTACAGGACACAGGGACACATACACATGTACAGGACACATGCACATGTACAGGACACATGCACAGGATACAGGTAGGCTGCACAGGACACAGAGAGGCATGCAGCTGCAGATGGGCATTGTTGACCCTCTGCATTTCTCACCCTCATCTTTTACTCGGGTCAATACGTTTTTCCCAGTTTTTTGTGGTAAATTAGGGGCCTCAACTTATACTTGGATCAACTTATACTCGAGTATATACGGTACATCTACTAGTCCTATGTGCAAGAAAAGACAGTGAAGAAGTGAGCCACCATAAGAAAGGAAGAATATAACTTGCCGGATCACTAGGTAAAAATAATGGAAAAAAACACAACAGAAACAGAAAACAAATGTAGTCACTACATTTTAGCATCAGTAAGCCCCAATATTTTTAATTGTTGTTTTTGAGTTTAAATGCGTTTTAAACATTTTTCTTCATGGCACACTTATGCTCTTGTAAGAATAGTGCCAACATTGTGGTGGGAAGTACTCACTACTAGAGTACACAAAAGATATAGAAACCCAAAGGTGACCAAGCCCTCCAGGCTCTGTCTGTAACTTAAATATTACATGTACATGGACAGAAAAGAGAATTGTGTAAGCATAAGACTGGCGACTAGACTCCAAATACAGTATCTCCAGTCAAGATAAGATGACATCATATTAAAGATATAGAACTGACTCTTCTTTTTGTATCCTACAACTTGCCTTACTTAGTTCCATTATTCAAATTTTTCATTACAGTGCAGAGCTGGACAAACAAAGTAAACACACTTGGGCTGATCTATTAACGGGTTGAATAAATAGTGTGAATATTCACCTTAAGTATCCAATCAAGTTAAAAGCAATTTCCTGATTATTTCATCTGTATATCATTTCCCTTTACATGATTCGATAATTAATAGCAATATTCACACACTATATTAAGTGAATATTCTCAACTTTTTTAGCAAAACAAATTCAATTTGTAACTATAGAGCTTTGGTGCTGTCCGTTCTCTCCCTGTCCATGTGTGTCTTATGATAAATACAGCCCCACAGACATTAAAAAATGTTGCATGTTGCAAAAAGGAAATACTCAACATTTTATGTTGAAAGGAAAGTATTTTTTTTTTCCTTACTACAGGCGGCTCATGATAGAAACTGTTTAAGTAGACTGATAAGAGAACAAGCTACACAAGGCTATTATACTGCTTGGGAATACACTTTTCTTACATGGCTCTCACGTACTTTTATGTTCCATTTGAAATTGGCTCAAAGTGCACTTTGACTTTTCAAAATCAGCTAGTAAGGTCTGACATGTGGAACTTTGAATCAAAAAAGCCATTTTTTGCTGAAATGTGAAATAAAAGTTTGAAGATAGAATTGCTTTTGTGTAATAAAGATTGGTATAGATTATTATAAAAGGAATTTAGGTATAAATAGTATACTGCCCATGATATATATATATAGTAGATATAGTAGAAAATCATTTTATTCTGGTAAGTGCAGCAGATACTACATTATTAGGTAAATAACATTCATTTAGACAGTGGCTTAGTGAACAACACATTTTATGAAACCTGCCCATCAGGAAGATCTTGGAGGTGCAAAAGTCCAAAATTATATAGAATTAGGCAAATACATGTGGATCAGTGCTAAACAGAGACCCAGAAATGGACCAGAACTTATAAAGTGGAAAGTATAGTATAGAGAATATAAAAATATGCCCAAGCAGTACCATGAAAAATGTATAATTTGTCTTAAATAGAGATGGGCCGAACACCCCCCTGTTCAGTTCGCACCAGAAATCCCGAACAGAGAAAAAGTTCTGACCCAAACAGCGAACTCTATTAAAGTCTATGGGACCCAAACTTGAAAAATCAAAAGTCCCCATTTTGAAGGTTTATATGCAAGTTATTGGCCATAAAAAGGTTATGGGGGTCCAGGTACTGCCCTGGGGGACAGGTATCAATGCAAATATTTTTTTTTTAAAAATACTGTTTTTACAGGAGCAGTGACTTTATTGATGCTTAAAGTGCAACAATAAAAATAAAAAATTCCTTTAATCACTTCAGCCCCGGAAGATTTTACCCCCTTCCTGACCAGAGTATTTTTTGCTATTCGGCACTGCGCCTATTTAGCTGACAATTGCGCGGTCGTGCAATGTTACATCCAAAAAAAATTGATGTCCTTTTTTTACCACAAATAGAGCTTTCTTTTGGTGGTATTTGATCACCTCTGCGTTTTTTTTGCGCTATAAACAAAAAAAGAGCGACAATTTTGAAAAAAAAGCAATATTTTTTACTTTAATAATAAATATCCCCAAAAAATATATACGAAAACAAATGTATTTCTCAATTTAGGCTGTTATGTATTCTTCTACATATTTTTGGTAAACAAAATCGCAATAAGCGTATATTGATTGCTTTGCGCAAAAGTTATAGTGTCTACAAAATAGAGTATGGATTTATGGCATTTTTATTATGATTTTTTTATTAGTAATGGCGGTGATCTGCGATTTTTATAATGACTGCGACATTATGGCAGACACATTGGACACTTTTGACACTATTTTGGGAACATTGTCATTTATACAGCGATCAGTGCTATAAAAATGCACTGATTACTGTGTAAATTATACTGGCAGGGAAAGGGTTAAACACTAGGGGCAATCAAGGGGTTAAGTGTGTCCTAGGGAAGTGTTCTAACTTTAAGGGGGATGGGCTACCACTGACATGACAGTGATCACTGCTCCCGAAGACAGGGAGCGGTGGATCTCTGTCATGTCACAAGGAAGAACAGGGAAATGCCTTGTTCACAAAGGCATCTTTTCGTTCTGCCTCTCCACACCGCAATTGCGGGCCACCGGCAAACATCAAGTTCCCGGGACCCCGGTGTGCGGAGCGTGCACGCACCCGATAGGTGGCAAATTCAAAGGGACATACAGGTACGCTTATTTGCCTGCCTGTGCCATTCTGCTGAAGTGGTTAAATATAGTGCCTGAGGGTCCCCTTAACCTGCCTGTAAAGTGGCGCATATGTACTGTGGATAGAAACTACTGCAGCAAAACTGAGATTTCTAAAGGAAAAAAAATGAATGAAATGACATTTAAATTGCCAAATTGCCAAATTCCATACCGGATCCTTATGCGAGCATGCATGGGGTGGGGAGGGCTCTGTAAAAAATACACTTTCATGGATTTAAAAAAAACAGAACACTAAAGTTAGCCCTATTTTTTGTATAATGTGAAAGATGATATTATGCTGAGTAAATAAATACCTAACATGTCATGCTTTAAAAGTGTGTCTGCCCGTGGAATAGCGTCAAACTACGGTGCTTAAAATTCTCCATAGGCGACGCTTTAAACGCCTTTAGGGCCTGGAGGGCTTGGTCAACTTCGGGTTTCTATATCTTTTGTGTACTCTAGTAGTGAGAACTTCCTACCACAATGTTGGCACTATACGTATGCATTTGTATTTGTGCAGAAGTGCGGTGGGACGGGGGCACTTTAGATTTCTTTTATTATAATTTATTTATTTATTTTATACAAAAAGAATTTTTGACACTTTTTTTGTAATAACTTTATTGCTGTAACATGAGATGAACAACATGGCCCATGACAGGTTCTCTTTATAGAGAGTTGGGGTCTATTAGACCCTAAATCTCTCCTCTGCCATCCCGCACAGCCTATCAGACACAGATCAGTCAGATCAACTGCTTACCTGGCCGCTGGTGGCCAGGTAAACAAAGAGGAAGAATCAGGAGTGACAAACTACTCATCGCTTTCCAGGGTTACAGAGAGAGGGGAATGACTTCAGTTCTTCTTTCTCTGTACAGGGCAACCATCGCTGCCCCCTGCATCACTCTCGGCCTCTGCGATAGTACTGGAGAGCCTGGGAGAGGCGGTGGTGGCAGGAGGGGGGTGGGACCCACTTTCGCCACCCACAGAAGAGACTGAGTGGCTAATTAGTCACTCAGATAACTTCTGCCTTTCTCAGAATCGCCCGCTGAAAAGACCCATACTGGGATGATGCCTGTAGGTGCAGGCATCATCCTGGTATAACCACTGCAACCCAAGGATGTCCATTTACGTACCTTGGGTGGCAAGTGGTTAAGCATTAGCCCATAAATGCATTAGAGCAAACACAGCCCTACCTGCAGTGTTGTATAAGAATTATGACCATGAAAATATGGAACAAGTAAATTAAAATGTAAAAAATCACATTAAAAATACTTTCAGAAAATTCTATAAAAGTGTAAGACAATTCATTTTACCACCATTATTTGAAGAACTACACTTTATTATCCTGAGTGTGTTATTTTAAATCTAATAGTTGTAAAAGAAGAAGCTACAAAAAAAGAATCTTCTTTTCACTTTTATTTTTCAGTGTTATTTAATGTCAGCTATTAGGTGCTTAATGATTAAATCCAGCCGTACAAAGCTATTTTTTCTACTTAGTTTTCAAATTTAAAAATACTGCTGATAAAACAAAACACTCAGCCAAGCTTAGAAAATTCCTCTAATGTTTGTTAAGACAACAGAGTTTGCAAGTCTTGCACAACATTATGCACAATTAAGTTTAAATGCAGATAATATAAATATTGTTTGTACATTATAATGAGTCTAGCTGTAGACAGCCAAGCATAATAGATTTATTAAAGAAATATACAGCTGGCTTATTATTGAATGTGATACACACTCTTTTGTTCCTTGTAGAAATGTAAACAATTACAGCAATAATAATAAATGTACATATTTATATTATTACTTTAAAAACCAAAAATATCTATCTGGTTCAATTTTAGGTCCTACAAAAATGTGATGATTTATCAATGTCACAGGTATATTGCATTAATGCCATTGCATAATAGAATAAAGAAAGTTAATTTGCTTGTTCTTGCTTCAGGATATAGGCAAAATAGATTTATGCTACAAAATATATTATTACAAAATGCAGATGTTGTTTTAACATCAGATACACCATAGTGCGTCTTCACCAAAGTATATCTGGAAGGGGAGTCTGTTGGATAAGGCTATAAATATTGCCTTGATTTTACAGAGAAAGTAAAACGTGGAAGAATGAAGGGGGAAAGATATGTTTTTTTAAAGTTAACAATGCATAAAACTTGAATTGGCTGAAGTTTAATTCTAAAATTAGTGCCCAACCCCTTCATGACCAAACAGCATTGAAGTTTAGATGCCCAGACCAGCAGCATCATCATTTAACATTTAGCATCATCATTTAGCAGCATGTACTGTATCAGTTAACTTGACTTCAGCTCTCTAATTATTTGCTTACCTACATCATTTTTACGGGTACATAAGGGATATGTTTGGCTTGCTATTTTTTAAAAAAATAAGCTGCTAATGTTTTTTTGTTTTTTTTTAATTAGCTGACAAATAAACAAATAGAAAAAGTGAAAAACATGCATTTTGGCTATTTTGCACAGTTTGTAAACAAACCTTTACTTATTTTGATTTTTCTTATTTTAAACTAAAATGCTTTCTATCACAAATTCTATTTCTCTGTCAAATGAAAGAGAGGCACAGTGCCATCTGTAAACAAATTTTGAGTGATCACTATGATAAGCTTTCATGGTGATCACATGATTGAGACAATGTGGTGACAAATTTAGAAGCACTCACAGCTGCATGCTTCTACTTCTCCGATGCAAAATATATTAACGTTCAAATGGCTCAGAAAGGTATAGATCATGGGTAGCAACCTCTGCACTCTAGCCGGGGTGAAACTAATCATGACTTTGTCTCTGCGAGCCATACCCGTGGCTGTCAGAATCTTGCAATGTTTGATGGGATTTGTAGTTTCACTACAGCTGGAGTGCCAAGGTTGCCTACCACTGCTATAGATTGTTGATACCAAGTGGTTAAAGAATATTTTTTCTTTTTCACATTTCAAACTTCTTCACTTTTTCAGTTATTAATTTTATTTCACAATTAAAATTCTTCTTTATTGTGTTTTTCTGGTTGCAGTGACTGCTACAAATGTTTATGGTTGTGTGATGAGATACCATGCCATCTGACATGGAACAGTTACCTTGAGGCTACTGCAACAGATGAAGCAGCAGCGGGGAAGCACTGGGAAAGTCAGTATAAGTGGGTTGGAGAAGCAGGTGGGTGATCTTTAAAGAGAATTTTGAAGTTTGCTTTCTAGTCTGGTTGACAAAAAGGTCCTCTCCTGTCTGTAAATGAAGACACAAATTGAACTGACATCTGCCCCGTTTAGCTCCGATTTTGCAGGAGACTTGCTTATGGATCCCCTACTGTATGGAGCAAAGTGGCATCATGTGAAAGAACCCTAAATGTTTAGGGTTTGCTTAAGGGGTTAAATTAGGTGTTATGATTAGAAGGTCCAAGTGTTAAAGTCTTGTCTTGAGGGTTAAGTGTTGTAAGGGACAAAATTGAAAAAGTTAATTTTAGGGGTTAGATTAAGAATTACATTCAGGTTTTTGTTGTGTTGTGTTTTTAGTGTGTATGTGTGTTTGTGTATAACCCAAAGATATTTTTTAGCTCAGGATAGGGAAAGGCTTAAACCCCTGTCAGCTGTTTTTTTTTTCATGTTTGTTCCCTATCAGGGAGATTTACATTAAAGTCTTATCCCAGAGATGAAACAGGAAGTGGAAATAAATCTCTACAAAGTGAGTTTACTTTTTAAAATATTGTTTCTTTCCAAGGTGTGCTAGCATCACAGCAAATAGCTGCACACAGGCTACTGAAAATCAAATATTCACTCTATTTATCACCTTACCTATATCTTTTTTTAATAAATGTTTGTCATGACTGATTCATATTTCCACATAGGACACAACCAAGGACAGCTACCACTAAAATAATATTTTTTGTAAAAAAAATAAAAGGGAAAAAACATCTGCATGCCTAAAAACCCCCAAATGGGTGAGATTCTGGAATACGCATTTAAATGAATACCTTTACAATTTAAAGTTACAGTTTTTTCCTGTAGTGGTGGTTCAGTGTGCTTTGGTGTTTATCTCATAAACAGTTTTAAAGGACCAGAATACCTTTGTACAGTTGTCCTATAATAAGTTCCTCCCACCCCCTGAGTGCTGGCCTCCAGTTAAAATACCAATTTTTAGCACCAGTTCAGCTCTGCCAAGAGCCATGCAACCTTTCCTTGAAAACGGCTAGTTCATACTGTGCATACATATTGTGGACCCATGCATTCCTTTGAGAAAGCCATACTCCTTTATGTCTCAAGTGGTCACATAGGGATGACTAGGATCATGGTGTGCACATGCTGTATAAACTGGCCATTTTCAGGAATAATATTGTGCGGCTTTAAGTGGAACCACTCAGTGAAGTCCTTTGGATAGGGGCTGAAGGTAAGTATTCCTAGTGGGAGACACTCAGGGGGTGGGAGAAGCTTATTACAGAGTAACTAGGGATTTACTCAGGGGGTGTAAGAAGCTTATTATAGGATAACTGCAAAAGTACCTTAGTACTTTAATATAAAAACATTTTTAGCCTGCTTAATTTGTATGACATCTTTGAGAAGATAAAAATTATGGTCTTTATTTATCAAGTAACACCAATAAACTATATAAAAACCAAAAGGCTCCTCTTTTTTTCAAGATACCACAGAAGTCAATTATTTTTCCACCTCATCCTGAATGAATCGGAGATCAATATGTTTATTGGCCTGCTTACATTGGTATTTTATAATATATATACATTGAAAAGGGTTTGTGGAAAATTGTGTGTAAACATTTGAGATAATACATTTTTTTGTATCAATAGAACCTCCTTAGAAACATTATTTTTCTCTGTGACCTGAAAATGTATACTTTTGTAGAACTTAAAAAGTATTGTTAATGAACCAAAAACAAACCTATGAAGCTGGAAACTGGAATACAATTTTTGACAACTCATATTTAGGAGTACAGAATTGTTGTGCTACACAGAACTAGCAGGAAACTAGCCCTTAATCTCCTTTCACTGTAATTCAAAGTATTTTCCAGTTTGAACTTGAATTTCCCATTTGAATCCCTAATGCTACACTCACCCAATAACAGACCTAACGTGGCCTTGGCTAATGTCTGCTGGAATGACAAGACAAAAGACAAATTTGACAAGACAAAAAACCCTGTGAAACTAAGAAGTAATATTTACTGATAGTTTGTGGTGATAAACACTTGGATTTAGGCCTTGAGAGCCAGCAGGTCCCAATGCACTCCAAATGGTCATTTTAATGAAACTCTGACATGTGGTGGCACTTTCAAAAAAATGGTGGCTGCTCTACCCCTATAGTGCTGTTTGACACAACGTCTCCTAATTGCCTGAGGAAAAAGGTAGGGTGGGAGGTTATGCAAGCAAAACATGGAAGCCAACAACATCAATCAGGTACCAGCAATTTGGGGTACTTTTCAGGGTGAATTGCATGTTCAGACAGTACAGTACTTTTTTAATTTTGGAATGGGGAAGAACCCCAGTCAGATTTTAATGATATTCACAGCTCACAGCTGTTGAAGAGATTTTCCTTTCTAATGCTGGCTACAGATCGATCAAAATTTGACTGGTTCAACAGGGACCTGCTGAATTTTGATCTAGCTATGGCTATTCCCATTCAAGAGGTGTTAATATAGTGATCGACTTCTCTCAAGTGGGAATGTTGGAAAATGTGTGTTCAATCAGTGCATGCAGCCATGTACTTGTTGCATTGCTGATCAGTGTATTTTGACAGCGGAGGAGTCCTGCTGACAGAATACATAAACACAGCGGGGAGGATTTCGCTATCCATCTTGATTGTGTGGATTGGAGAATATGTTCTCTTTTTTTTTTTTTTTTTTTAGCAGCCTGCTATCTGATCAAAAACAAATTAACCAGCTCTGGCCAGCTTAATTGCCCCAGTGCCATTGTTTTCACCAGTCACAAAGCGTAGGCAGAAAAAATATGCTTTCCTTTAGAAGAATAAGAGAAGGCTAGAACCCCTGTTTCGCTCACTTCTCCTCTGATTAAAGCATTGTCACTAGAACAGTATGTGAGTGGAAAACTCTTTAAAAGAGTCCCAGGTAACAGGAAAACCTGATGAGGTTCTAATTTAATTTTCATTGTATCCAAAAGTAAAGAAGAATTGTTTTGGCTTGACATTCACTTTATTAGGACAATGAATTCCTGTTGGAGTGTAAAATCAACTAAAAGATTTAAAAAAAAAAAAGAAACAATTTGCATTGTTCTGCGTTAACAAAGTGGCCCCTGTGCCAATAGATCACTTGTGATGGCTCAGATTCAGAGAAAATCTACGAAGATTTAAATGTAAAAACTGCTAATTACAGCTGGGCTGACACAATCTTTCTATTTTATTTTAGGGCTCTTTGTACTTACCACTTTGAAGAGTAATTCCTGTATTTAGCGCACTAATGAAAAACATATGTCTTCTCATAAGAGAATAATGCACTTGTAATTTGGCTGAAACAATTACTGCAAACCCGAACAGATCAGTTTTTTTTTTTTTTCAGCAGAGCTGCCCTAAAGTAATGTGTGAATTTAAACATACATACAGTATTCTAAATCTGTTTTTTAGCTACTTAATGGAATGCACAATTACGTTACTCGCCAGAAGCAAAGAAAATATACAACCTAACCTGGTAATTGAATGCGGTAACAGCAGGATACAAACATTTTCAAATGAATGTTGGAATTTATTTTGTTTTTATACTACAGTTTAGAAAGTTGCCTTCTGTAGTAGAAACAATGAGATGTCTTAAATTTGACTCCATTTAGGTTTTCTTTAAAAAATATGTTGTTCCTTTACCAAACCACACACACACAAGGCATAAAAACATGATCAATAAACTTTTATTGTGAAGTAGAAGACTGGCAAACTGACACCTTTTCTTGCACACTGAGATAGGACTTTAAGGATGAAGCAGAACGTCAGTTAACATTTAAACTAAGGCTGGCCATACATGGTCGAATTTTGAAAGAATTTTCTTTTGAAGATCAGAAAATTTGTGCGTTTTGTGATCCAATGGTGCCACCATTGATTTTGAAATTTGACCAACCAAGCCTTCAATTTCACCTTATGTTGCTACAGAAAAGAATTTTCGTGGTTGGGAATCTTCTTTTCTTTCCGGGAATTTTCTTTTCTTGCACATGCGCATTTCTTTTTCAATTACATTTCTCACAAGATTATTGATTAGAAAATCGTTTGTTTCTCGAAATATTTCCAACATGTCCGATTACTCAAATTTGATGGTGCGAAATACGAGTGAAAATTCTTAGATAAGTTTTTCGAAAGAAAATTCTTTCGAAAATTCGACCCATGTATGGCCTGCCTAAGTCCATAGAATAGTAAAGAAATAAGGAATATGCCCAGTCAGATTCCATACAAGCTAAAATCCTATTCACAGCTGTACAAAGTAGAAATTCAAATGATGCCCTTTGCACTTCATGACTTCTGTCACTAGTTCACAATTTCAAACCAAAAAAAAAAAAAAATATATATATGGTATTTACAATTGCTAAACAAGTCATATTGTAATATAATGTTATTTAAAAATTACTTTTCCTTTTCAATCTGCACTGCTGTAATTTTCTGAAAAGTAATTCAATGTATCATGGTATGGGTGCTCAACCTGTGGCCCTCCAGCTGTTGCGGAACTACAAGTCCCATCATGCCTCTGCATTTGGGAGTCATAAATGTAACTGTCAGAGGCTTGCAATGCCTCATGGCACATGTAGTTCTGCAACACCTGGAGGACCACAGGTTGAGCATCCATGTATTATGGCAACCTGGGGGCCTTTTGTACACAGCTGGTGTACAGAACATCTCTAGAAATTCATTACCTGCTTGTCTGATTATCTAATTTTCCCAGAAGTCTGCAGTAAGATACAAGTCAGATTTTAGGCATCCTCTGCAGCAAAATTTTTATTTTTGGTAAGATACTCCCAAAGGGTTTATTATTTCCAAAGGGATGTCAACCCTGCAATTTTTCTCATTAGAATACTGCAATTGAATAAGCTGATTAAAGGGGTTTTAAAGTCAGAAGGCTTTTTATCTTAATGCATTCTATGCATTAAGACAAAAAGCCTTCTGTGTGCAGCAGCCCCACCCACCCCCCTAATACTTACCGTAGCCCAATCTCTGGCCAGCGATGTCCACGGGTGTCTTAGCTGTCCGGGACTCTCCCTCCTGATTGGCAGAGACACAGCAGTGGCGCCATTGGCTCCCACTGCTGTCAATCAAAGTCAGATAGCCAATCAGGAGAGAGAGGGGGGCAGGGCTGAACCGCAGCTCTGTCTGAATGGACACACGGAGCCGCAGCTTGGCTTGGGTGCCCCCATAGCAAGCTGCTTGCTATGGGGGCACTCAACAGGGGGAAGGGGACAGGAGCACAGAAGAGGGACCTGAGAAGAGGAGGATCTGGGCTGCTCTGTGCAAATCCACTGCAACAGAGCAGGTAAGTATAACACATTTGCTATTTTTATAGAAAAAAAGGGACTTTACAATCAGTTTAACAATAGAATAAGAGAAGACTGGAACCCCTGTTTCTCTCACTTCCTCTCTGATGAAAGCATTGTCACTAGAACAGTAAGTGAGTGGAAACATCTCTAAGGGCTAGTTTACACTTGCTTCAAAACATGGCTTTAGACATGCTTTGTTAAAGCTCTCTGAGCACCAGTCAAAGCTCCTGTCACTAAATGAAATAGTTAGCTTACAGCTCTGTTTACACCTTGGTTTTGCTTGGTGCTTCGATGAGGCTTCGTGGGGCTTTGATGAGCCTTTGGTGGGGCTTTGTTGAGGCTTTGTGGGGCTTCGATGAGGCTTCGTGGGGCTTCAGTGGGGCTTCAAGTGAGCTTTGCCATGGACTTCTATAGAGGCTTTGAAGATGCTTTGAAGTACCACTAAAGCCACATAATTTTTGAAGCAAAGCCGAAGCAAAGCAAAGCAAAAGCAAAGTGTAAACAGGACTGTAAGCTAACCATTTCATTTAGTGACAGAAGCTTACTGCAACAAAATTTGTTACATTTCTTGCAATGTACATAGTTCACCCAGAAGGGATTGCTTTTTTTCTCAACAAGTGGAGTTACTCTTTACGTGTACATGACAGGAACACTTTTGAAACAAAAATCAGCATTTTTAATCACAAATAATATTAAAGTCGAGTCATATTCTAATGTCATGTTCATATTAGGATGTTATCTGTAGCAGTATATTTTATGTCATCAAACTTTTTTCATGTGTTGAAGACTTGGGGAAAAGGACAGAAATTGATGATGCAACTTATTTCATTGTATGCTGTATTATAGCAATCCTCTCAGTTTTTTTTTTCTATTTTACACTATAATGAGCAGAATCTCAGAAAATATTGTGTACCAATAACATATATTAACTAATAATTCACTTTTAGATGTAACAGGAAAAAGCAGGTGTATGCCTGAAGCAAATCTTCGCATAGATTGTTGAAAAATGTGATTAAACTTTCGTACATTTCCTCTGGTGCTGTATCGGAGGCAAATGTTTCGCAATCTAGGTTATTTATTAATATGCAGCCCATAAACACTAATGCAATTTTGTTTTTCAATTCTTACACAGAAATGAAAATGAGAACGCAATTCACCCACAGCAATACCTTTGTGTAGAAAAGTAAGGCTGATAGAGAGATTACTTAATAGCCCCAAAATAGAATTGTTTCTTTTATTGTATTGTTGAAGATTTTATTATTCTTAAACTAAAAATGTGTTTATCATGTATATTGAACAAAACATACACCACTGGAAGCAAAGAAAACAGATCATCTGCTGTAACAGTAATCTGCGCTACATAGCTCTGCAATTTTTCTTTGCATTCATAAACTCAAATTTAATAACTTCATAATATGTTGGCAATACAGCATTTGCATTACTGGCTTCATGTACTGAATAACAATAGTTAAAGTGCAGCTCTCCCTGTTGGGCAAAATAAAAACTTAGAATTTGAACTAGGATTCATCACCAAATATACATCTTTTACTAAGTGTTTCTGTGACCCTCTTAAAGTGGAGCTTTAGTCAGAAAGTCCAGCTGGATCACTTCAGGCTGGCCCCTTTTGCAGGTAAAGCTATGTCAAACATTTAGGCCTCGTGCACACTGGACGTTTTAACAGCAGCTGTTTTTTGGCTTCAGACTTTTTTTTTCTACAGTCAATAAACTCCCCATCATGTTATTCTATGTGTCCATGCACATACAGGCTGTTATCAGCAGGTTTTTGGCTGGGGCGTTTTTTTGGCTTTAAAAAAACAAACAAAACTAATGGGTTCTGAGAGGAGTTTATCAGCTGTAAAAACGCTCTAGCATCAAAAAACGCTGATAAATGCCGATAAATGCTCAAAAACGTAGCACACCAGTGTTTTTACGTTTTTTGATCCATTGAAAAAATATATAGATTTTTTTTAAAAAACGCTAACGCAGAAAAACGCTATTGCATAAATGTTAAAAAACATTGAAAAAATCACTGCAAAGCTACTGCCATCTTTATAACGTTATCTTAATGTCCAGTGTGCACGAGACCTAAAAATAAGTGCCTATACTGCTTAAAATCCAGTCATATACTGTCTCACACTGCTCTGCACATGCTCAGTTGCTTCTCCATTTTAGGCACTGCCGAGTTTGTAGAGGCCGATCTGCTGACAGCCTTAAAGCAGAATTAAACCCTGCTAATCTTTACAGCCAAGGAAGCTGCTTCTGTTTAATCAGCATCTGCCATGGTGCTGCACATGTGATCAGTTATGACTCCAGCCATTTGATGGTTTGACAATTTGGTTGAGGACACAAGCAAATGTGACAGTTAGCATTCCAGGAATGTAACTGTTTTGTTTTAAACAAATAAATCAATGGGTTTAGTTCCACTTTATGATTTACTGCTGTTCAGGGGCTTCGGGCTTCAGCAAAATGGTAGCCTCCAGCAAGAAGAAACAGGAACAATGCTGGAGGAAATAATTACAGCATAATTTTTAATGTGGAATGTATGTTTCTTGCTAAAGAATATTAATTGTTATCAAGTTGTGATGGGCAAACTTCTGCTTTAAAGTAAGCCAGGTTCACTTAATAACTTGCATCACAAGGAGTTTATACTTCCATGTGCTCCCCTACTGCCTCCATCTGACACTAGAGTTTGTCCAAAAAAAACAATATTTAGGGGAACGTGTGCCCGGGGGGGGGGCACATAGTTCCGTCCCCCCCCCCCCCCCCCGTGCATACACAGCCAATATTCAGTGCTTATGCAACCAGGTGCTGGAAATGAGCACTGTCACTTGGGGAAAATTGGGGAAAAAGTTACTTTGCATAGCCCTGAGCAAATTTTTGCCATGCATTGTGGTATTAAATCTCTTTTAAGGGTGTCTCAACCCTCAGTGTACCATAATGCAGAGAACATGTTCCATTAATGTACTGCACATTCTGAATAAGCCCTTTGATTTTGGAATCTTTCATTACATCTAGAACTTGCACTTTCTTCCTTGTCTGACCACATACACATCTCACCACAGCCACATCAACTTTGCACCTTTTCTATGCAGGCAGAATTAAAAGATGGGGCGAACACAATAGTGTGGGACCAACTATGGGACCTGGGACTGACTCAAATGGGCAGTTTAAATTTAATTTAATTTGATTCGCTACCTGTCATATGATTTTTTTCAAATCTCCTGTAAAGTTCTGCAGCTTGTCAGGTGACCCAACAGACCTATAGGATTACAGAAGAAATTTAACAAACGTCAGACCAACAGCAGCAGCTGAAGAAGAAACTTCTCCTGTGTTGGCTCTCCCTCTCACCATGGAATCTCTGTTGCGTCAGATGATGGTGCGGGCCTCTGCTCCTGAGAGGGATGCCAGGATGCGCTTAGGCCTTTCCTCCACTTTTATTTCCACAGCTCCCTTCTCCTGCACTTTCCTCTTCTCAGCTTCCTGTGTGTCCTGTGGACCCTCCACTATTGCCTTCCCCTCCATGTCCTCCTGTTTCAGCTCCTCCTCTGGCCCAACTCCTTAATGTGTCCCCTTCTTCATCCTCAGTTTGCACTCCTCTGCTCCTCCTAGCGTAACCTCATCACCTCTCCTGCCGGCCTCTGTTCCTGGCCCAGAGCTTGTCAGCAGTGCTGGAGCATGCGCAGTGAAGAAAAGTTTGTCAACAGTCAAAGAAACAGAAGCCAGTCCACCAGATGGAAATCTTGGGGGCCTCCCCAAGACCTGATGCTGCTAGGACAGTGGATGCAGTGATTCAGCATCCGCCTCTGCAAATAATGTGTTTACTTCCCCTTCACTTCTCCCTTCTGTTCTTTTACCGATCCCCTCCAAGAATTTGAAAAATTTGCAGCTTAATCCTTTACTTCCTTCAGCTGTTCAGTCTCTTATTGAAAATATATACATTCTGTCTCACTATGCTACATCTTTGTCAATTGACAATAATGTGCTTATTGTTTGATCTCCTTTAGCTGATTTACCAGATGCCATGATGTTTTCCAAGTCAGAGGAACTACGCTGGTCTGCGGTAGACATGTGCAGAACGAAAAAATGTGTTTAGTTTAGATTTGTTATTTACATAAATTAGTTACATTTGTTTAATCTGTTTAATTCCTTTTTGGGAATTTGTTTTGTTTATTCATATTTGCATCGATTCAAATTTTCAAATTCAAATTCGGATCGATCCGAAAAGTTTCGAATCAATCTTAACTAGTTTTTGAATGTTTTCTAATTTCCAAAGAGATTAAAATAGAATAGAAAATAAAAGAATAGAATAGAAAAAATAGAATAGAATAGAAAAGAATATAACATAAAATAAAAGAATAGAATATAATAGAATAAAACAGAACAAAATGGGATAGAAATAAAAGAATAGAATATAATAGAATAGAAATGAATAGAAAAAAATTTAAAAAAAAGAATAGAATTAAGATTATAACCATCTTCTGAAATTTGAATAGAACAGAAAAGAATAGAATTAAAAAAAAATAGAATATAATTTAACCCTTTCATGACTAAGCCTATTTTTGACATTTGGTGTTTTCAAGTTAAAATCTGTATTTTTTGCTAGAAAATTACTTAGAACCCCCAAACATTATATATATTTTTTAGCAGAGAATCTAGAGAATAAAATGGTGATTGTTGCAATATTTTATGTCACACGGTATTTATGCAGCGGTGTTTTATACGCAACTTTTTGGGAAAAGGGACACTTTCATGAATTTAAAAAAAACATGTCTGATTCGAACAGCGTTTACATATGCGGGCACGACTTCTGTATATGTTTTTTTTGGTGCGCAAGCTCACGGGGATGGGAGTGCTTTAAAAAAAATGTTTTCTTATTTATTTTATTTATTTTTATATTTATATTTTTAAAGAAAAACATTTTTGATCACTTTTATTGCTGTCACAAGGAATGTAAACATCCCTTGTGACAGTAATAGGTGGTGACAGGTACTCTTTATGGAGGGATGGGGGGTCTAAAAGACCCCCCATCCCTCCTTTGCACTTCAAAGTATTCAGATCGCCATTTTTGGCGATTCTGAATACTGTATATTTTTTTAAACCGGCGCCATTGGCAGCCGAGTAAACGGGAAGTGACGTCATGACGTTGCTTCCCTGTTTACATTCAGGAGACTGGAACAAAGCCTTTTCCGGCTTTGTTCCAGTCTGTGGCTAGCCGCCGGAGGCGGCGGATTGTTGATTGGGTCTCCCGGTGGATCGGGAGGCCCGTTGAGAGCAGTGGGAGGCAGCGGGAGAGGGGAACATCCCCTCCCGCTCCTCCAGTATAACAGCAGAGCGGCGTTTAGCTGCATCAGTTGCTATACTGGCTCTAAAAAACGATACTGGGATGATGCCTGCAGCTGCGGGCATCATCTCGGTATAACCCCCGAAAGCCGAGGCCACACGTCTGCGTACGGTCGACGGGAAGGGGATAATATAATATAAATAATACAACCTTTTTCCAAAATTTAAATAGAATCAATTCAAATTTGAATAGAATAGAAAATAATAGAGTAGAATAGAATAGAAAATAACAACTATACCATAGAAAAAAACAACAGAATAGAATAGAATGAATATAACCATCTTCCTATTCTAATCTATTCTTTACTATTGTATTCAAATTGGAATTGATTCTATTTGAATTCTGGGAAATGGTTATATTCTTTCTATTCTATTCTGTTCTATTCTATTGTTTTTTAAATCATATTCTTTTTGTTTATTCTATTCTATTCTTTTCTATTCTATTATTTTATTTTCTATGCTATTCTTTTATATTCAAATTCAAATTTATTCTATTCGAACTTCCAATTTCAGAAGATGGTTATATTCTTTCTATTCGACTCTATTCTGTTGTTTTGTTCTATACTATTCTGTTATTTTCTATTCTATTCTAATCTATTCTTTTCTATTCTATTCAAATTCAAATTGATTCTATTTTAATTTTGGGAAATGGTTATATTCTTTCTATTCTATTCTATTCTATTCTATTTTTATTCTATTTTTTTCTATTCTATTATAGTATATTCTATTTTTTTTATATTCTATTGTTTTCTATTCATTTTTTTTCTTATGTATTCAACTTCTAATTTATTCTATTTGAAATTCGAATTTCAGAAGATGGTTATGTTCTTTCTATGTTATTCTAGTCTATTCTATTTGTTTCTGTTATATTCTAGTCTATCCTGTTCTTTTATTTTCCATTCTATTTTGTTGTGTTTTACTCTATTATATTCTATTTTCTATTCTATTTTATTCTCTTTGGAAATTGGAAATTATTCAAATTTGAAAACATTTTGAATTCAAATTTGAAAACTATTTGAATTCAAAAACTTTTCGAATTTGAATTTGAAAACTATTCGAATTCGTAAGGTATTCGAAAAAGATGTGAAAATGATTCAAAAACAATTTGAATTCGAATTTCGTCTGAATTTTTTTTTCGTTATTTCGGATTCGTTTAAATTTGGTACTATTGTAAAAGAAACGAAAAAGCAAATTCGTCCAAATTTCAATTCGGATTAAAACGAACCATACATGTCTAGACTGGGGAGCCACTTGAATCCTCAATGCCTGTGTCACAGATAACTTCTGGTGTTGAGTCTGACCAATTGTGTTCGTTACTGCATTGGTTGAATTCCTTTGCTTCTTTAGTGAACAATTTTAAACGCTGTCTTTTTACGGGTATTCTTACTTTTTCTGAACCTCTATTGCAAGTTTAAAATGATACGAACGTATCCATTTCCGTTCCTCCTGTTGTTGAATTAGGTGCAGTTTTATTCTATTCTTTTTTTTCTATTCTATTTCTTTCTATTCAATTTTGTTCTTATGTATTCAAATTGTAATTTATTCTATTTGAAGTAATGACAGCGACAATTCTGCAACTGAGCAAATTTCAATGTTTTTGATTTGCTTACATTATTGAATAATTTTTATTATTATTATTATATTATTATTTGTTATAATTATTTATAGTTATTTATTATATTATAATTTTTTATTTTGTTTTTCAAACTTTATCATACCCGGGATGTCTACTAGACTCTTGTTTGGACAGATTTAAGTGAGTTGTTCCTAAGAATTACAGGCCTACAATATAAAACGCCAAATTTCCATGCAAAATAATTGTACCTCTTTCAGCATCAAAAATCTGAAATAATCATATCGCCAGGGAGGTTAAGGAGAGGATTTGGAGAGGTGATTATATTGTATTGTATTGTATTTATTATGCCAGTGATAAAGGACCTCAGCCATGCATACCACAATATTGGGTCTAGTCATCTTTATTTAAAATGTATATATTAGAAGTAGTATTTGAGTTTCGTCTCCAGTCCCATAAAAGGTGGGGGGAACACAATAGTGACCCCTACCTATGGGACCTGGGACCGACTCAAACGGGCAGTTTAAATGTAATTTAATTTGATTCACTACTTACCCGTCATGTGATTTTTTCAAATCTTCTGGAAAGTTCTGCAGCTCATTCCTGCCCAGACAAGAACCACATGGCCTCTTTTAGAGCAAGAAGAGATCAAATTGGCTCTAAAAGAAACCCCAGTAGGAAAAAGCCCAGGACCAGATGGGTTCACGACAAAATACTATAAAAAAATTTCAAGAACATTTGATCCCCAGGATGTATGAATATATGAATAGCATTGGAGAAGAAGGAATAAGACGAGAATCATTGTTAGCATATACTACAGTTATAACCAAAGAGGGGAAGGATAGAACTAATTGTTCGAGTTATAGGCCGATCGCTCTCCTAAATGCGGATACAAAGCTCTACGCAAAGATTTTAGCCACCCGACTAAAAAAATTAATATCATTATGGATAAACCCTGACCAAACTGGATTTGTGCCGGGTAGAGAGGGAAGGGACAATAGTCTAAAAACAATATTGATGTTACGTAGGGGGAAACTGGGTGATTCCCCAGCTCTACTCCTGTCAATATATGCAGAAAAAGCATTTGACAGGGTAGACTGGGGATTCATGTTGGACACATTGCGGCATCTGGGATTGGGACCAAAAATTATGAAGTGGATAGAAAACTTATACAACGGCCCAACAGCAAAAGTAAAGGTCAATGGGAGACTCTCGGCTGAGATTAAGATGCAAAACGGAACACGGCAAGGATGCCCACTTTCCCCATTACTATACGTACTGGCAATGGAACCATTCTTGGTGGCACTCTGAAACAACCAAGATGTGAGAGGAGTCAGAGTCGGAGAAAAAGAGCCCAAATTCGCGGCATACGCAGATGACATCTTGATGTATGTAACCAACCCAAGAGTGACTCTACCAAACCTAATCAAAGAAATAAAAGAATATGGGGAACTCTCAAATTTCAAAATAAATTCGGTAAAAACAGAAATATTAAATATTGGATTAGGAAAAAGGGAAGTTCAGTCCCTCCAAAAAGAATTCCCATTTACATGGGTACATCCCATTAATTAATGA
Organism: Aquarana catesbeiana; assembly: GCF_042186555.1. Classification (NCBI taxonomy): domain Eukaryota; kingdom Metazoa; phylum Chordata; class Amphibia; order Anura; family Ranidae; genus Aquarana; species Aquarana catesbeiana. The sequence goes on along the minus strand of NC_133329.1, from coordinate 352,150,938 downwards.
GATTAAAGAAGACATAAAAAAATAAGTATACAATCAACATCCTGGATTGGAAGAATAAATATGTTTAAAATGATAATACTACCAAAAATAATATACAAATTTCAGATGTTGCCAATTGGGATTCCACAGAGTTTTTTCAAGATAATAAAAACAAAATTGATGAAATACATCTGGTGTAATAAAAAGCCGAGAATTACATTTGCACAAATTACAAGGAATAGGGAACATGGAGGATTAGCAACTCCAGATATATATAGATATTACAAAGCAATAGTTTTGTCATGAATGATTGAGTGGACAAATGGAAACAGAAAAAAAATGGGTGGAAATAGAAAACACGATAGGTAGGACTGCACTGCACAAAAAGATTTGGATATTTTTAAAATTTGGGACACAGTAGATGCAAAAAACAAATGGGTATATAATTCACCGCTAATAGCTCTCATGGGAATAAGTCTTTTCACACCAGGGAAGGAGATATTCTCTGAATATGAAGATAGAAATCCACAACTGAAAGATATTATCACAAAAGGCAGGATAAGATCACGATTAGAATTAGAAGAACGCAACGTATGGAAGATAAACAAATGGAATTTCAATCAACTAAAACACCCATTAAACACATTACCGCACCCACTTAGAGAAGTAGATAAATTAAGTGCACTAGAAAAACTCTGCTATACCCGAACGCCACTGAAAAATGGAATATCAAAAGTTTACAAAATATTGACAGATCTAGAAGGCCAGGGAAGACCTGATTTCATTGAACAATGGAAAAAAGAACTGGACTTAAAGATTGATGATCAAAAAGTCGAAAAGATGATTGGAATGGGATATAACAATGTTTGGGATATGAATACCATAGAAATGAATTATAAATTCCTAGCAAGGTGGTACCTGACACCAACGAGAATCCATAGATACCAACAAGAAAAATCACCTCTGTGCTGGAGAAATTCTAATCAAATAGAAACTATGACGCATATATGGTGGGAGTGTCCAACAATATAGGACTACTGGCAAGAAGTGGTAAACAATATAAAGGAGATAACAGATGAGAAAATAGAACAAAATATTTGGACCTGTCTGTTTCATGATCATACGGATCAAAAAAACAGTCCCAAATCTTCTAAATGCCGCAAAGGGTCTGATCCCAAAGAAATGGTTAAAAAGTGAAAAACCAGATATAAGAGAGTGGTACGAACAAATAGACTACTAATGTAAGATGGATTTGTTGAGTAATAGAGAGGGTGGACGATATAATAAATATATCAGTACCTGGAAGCTTTGGAAACAATTTAAAACCTTGGACACATATCTAAATAAGATGAAGGAAGGAGAAGGGCCATAAGATAAGAACCTAGGGGACCTGAAGTAAAAGCAAACCAGATAGATGGGGGGAGGGATGGGAAGGGGAGTAGGAGATGTGAGAGAAAGTGAAAGGGAGCTAGGAAATAGATAGGGTAGTAAGAGTAGGTCTAGATCCTGTATACCTCATCCCTTCTTTTATATATATATATTTTTTCTTTAGAATAAATTAATAATTAAATAATTAATAAAGATATTTTAAAAAAGCCACAATGATGTGAATACGAGATGGGACAAATTGAACTATAAAGTTGAAATAATGTCTCTCGGAAAAAGTTGCTGAAGTGGAAAAAAAAAAAAAAAAAAAGAACCACATGGCCTATCTGATTCCAAAATCTTCCACTATACACAAATTAAACATTTCTACTCCACCTACTGTATATTGACCAAGGTTCATCTTTACATCAGATGATCCAGTTTGAATGCGTGTGTAATCATGACCCCCACTCTCTAGACCTCATACCCTGTTTGTATTTCCAACTGTTAGTCAAACCTAATTCCAAGCCCCCCCGCATAAACATGACGATGGGAACATGATCTTGGAGCCTCTTTGCATGTACTTGCCTGGAATGCTATTTGAGAAATTACCAAATTCTCACACAAAACATTAGTGCCCTGGAAACCAACTACAAAGTCATGACCTGATGATACCTGGTCCCTATTCATCCCAAATTACCCGCATCCCTGTTAACGTGGCTGTGGAAGCTATGGTACACATCGGTATGTCTGGTGGTCCTGCCCAATTGCATGTTGCTTTTGAACAGCAATATTTCAAATCATTTCCATACTATTCTCCACTGTAGTTCCCCCTGACCCACTTCTACCATTGCCCCAACTTAACTCAGGCCCAATTCAAACTGTTTCTACAAGTGACAACAGCTGCTAAACAGGCTATAGCGAAGAATTGGAAGACTAAATCTTGTAACATAGTGGCGACTAAGCATAAAAGCCAAAATTGAAGCTGTCCTTTAAGACAGTCACAAAGTGTATCAAATTGTAGCAGCCCTTTGTACTCCATTTTTTGCCCTCACACTTTGATGACTTTCTGCTACTTCCCTCTCTAGAGCCTGACCTTAGCTAGCTCCCTGGGAAATCCTCCACCTACTCCCCCCCCCCCCCCATTATGCTCCAAACTAGGACAGGCATTACCGTTTGCATATTAGCACTTTTCCTGAATTTGAATTACAAATGTTATTTTTTTTTCTCTTACAGCCCAGTCAGGGCTGCTGGTTTGATTTGGCAATATTATTGGCATAGTTTAATTATCTGATTGTTCAACATTTTTTTAAAGGGTATGTGTATTAGACTTTTGCAAACATTACCACGACGACTAAAGCTGAGTAGTAATAAAACAAACCTCACCAAATATGGCAGAATATAAACCAAAACGCAGCTCAGCCAAGTACAGACAAAAAAAAAGAAAAATATCCATTTATCTATACCAAATAAGATCAGCGATTATTGAAAAAACAAAATTTTCACAAAGTCTGACATAACAAAGTAAGGAACAAAGGACATAAATGTAAATATGCACGAAATACCTCATAACACCAATATCAGTATCGTCATGAATATATTAACACAAAGGGTTATTCTAGAGCAACTGCAGCTTGGGAATCCAGCAAAGAGGGCCAAACTTTGGTAAATTTCTTAGGGTATCCTCTTGCTTCATAGGTTAATTTATATATAGGGAGAGCCTGATTATTCAAAGTGAGTCAAGAAGAAAGGGAGGGAGGGGTTGGAGACTTCCAGGTTAGAAGTATTGCTTTTTTTGGCATAGAAAAACATAGAAAATCAATATATGTATAAGTATTTTCATCCCTGTGGGAAGAGTATCCTCTTCAACATATCCCAATAAACAACATAAAGGTTTACAAATATTAGGGATTTGAAGAGTTGTGCTAGTAAAGTGAGTGACCTCTGACCAATAAGCTTAAATAGAAGGGCAGTCCCAAACCATATGGTAAAATGAGCCTATATTCCTAGTACATTTAGTCCAGTTAGGAGATGAAAGCCTATATCTGGAGGCCTTATGGGCCGTATTAATGGCCAGGGCAAATGAGCCCCGGTTAGTCATTTTAAAAAGATCTCAAGTAATGGGAATCAAGGCACTATGTGCATTAGTCAGCCAATAGAAGTTCATCTCAGTCATCCGCAAACAAAGAATTAGCAAGCCACAAAGGACTCAATCTCCACAATTTATAATTACAGGAGGCTCCCTAAGCCAAATCTAATAGTAAGAGAGAGTGGTCAGATATACTGTAGCTATGGAGAGGTACTGGGGAGGTATCTAGCACACAACTCAACAGTTCAGAAGACAGTAAACATAAATCAATTAATGATAGAGTTTTATGGGTTTCAGAGTGACAGGACTATTCCCAATGCTACACATATTTCCATCCTTGGCATCCACCAAGTCAAATTTTTTAAGACATGAGCGAAGAGAGGTAGATTGTGTAGAACACCCAAATCTATCGAGAGAGTTGGTCAAGACTGTATTAAAGTCTCCTGCAATCAATAATGGATCCTCGGCTACTTCCAGAATTAGACCCATAATACATTCAAACAGGGTCTTAGTAAATGAGGAGAAGGATGACATGGGGAGCATGAGATATATTCAAAAATCAAAGAGCGCTTAATTTTACAATTAAGCCCCATAACATTCCAAGAAAGAAAATGTAGGGAGCTAAAGAATGGCATGTAATGCAGAATAGTGCAAAAACAGACACCCATGGTGTCCAGGAGGACTCCCCTCTGTAGGCAACAAATCAGCCAAAGAGGACCTCCAAATGGTCTCCAACCCCAAGTGGTAAATATGAATCATTGACACAGATGTAGTTGTGCAAAGCATCATAGATATGACAATGTGTAATAGTATAAATGGAAAGATAAAAGAAAAAGCCTATAAGCAAATGTATCAAAAGACCCCAGTCCCAACCCTTCCAGCCCCAAACCCAGCTTTTGAGAGCTTAATCCCCAAACCAGAAACAGTATATGAATGTGTAATAGTCCGTTAGATTAGATACAAGGATCTAGTGACAAAAAAGTTGTAACAACTATAAGAGACAACCGTGCCCCTTGTCTTAACAGTGAGTAGAGTATTCAAACTGAGGTTTGTAGGAGAGTGAAAACGGTATTAAAGGTATGAACACACGCCAACAGTATCCAGCAACAAAATCTGCAGGGAACAGCAGAGTCAACGGATATAACATATAATAAACATTAAATAACAACATTAAATAACATATAATAAATAATGCTGGATTGCCTCCATAATCTGAGACAAGGTGGGTTCTGCACTAGCAGCAGAAGGGTAAATCCCAGCAGGAGAGGGCACAGCAGCAGTCTCAGGGGGATCATGGAGCTCAGGGCTCAGTGGAGAAGATGTTGGAGGGGAGAGGAACTCACCCTGCCCAGGAGCTGAAGGCACTCTATGTACAGGAGCTGCGTGTAGAAGCGACTCAGTGTTTATGTCGGAGCCACTTGATGAGCCGGTGCCATCTTGGATCTCGTCCCAGGGAGACGAGGTGGCTTGTCCGGGTGAATATGCATGCTGGGCTGGCCGATTTTAACTATATTGGCAGCTCCTCCAACATCCCTCAGACAGGGGTAACAGTTGTGCACGGCAGGGGAAGCTGTCAGAACGGCAGGATCATCAGAGGATACAGAGATTGAGTTGGAGCTCTGAAGAGCCGCTGCTCACATTCCGAAAGTCAGCCATGCCTATCCTGATTGTTTGACATTAGATGGTTGCATATATTGCTGTCTTATTATGCTGTGCTGGAGTTGGCCCTTTATAACAAAGGAATAAATGGAACAAGTTATCCACCAAAAGTGGAGAAGTGAAAAACACCAATGAGCAGGCTAGTAAAGGAGCCCAGTAGTGCCCTTTATATTTAAAGTGTTAAAATGGATAACATGGATATAGATAGATAGCATTTTATTTATTTTTAATATATAAAATCTGCACATTTGGTAAACCAAATATACATTGGAGTCTTTCCTTCTATCATGATATATATATATATATACATATAGATATATATACAGTGGGGACGGAAAGTATTCAGACCTCCTTACATTTTTCACTCTTTGTTATATTGCAGCCGTTTGCTAAAATAATTTTTTAATAAATCTGCAAAAATGTCAACAAATCTGTGTTTTTCTGTCAATATGGGGTGCTGTGTGTACATTAATGAGGAAAAAAATGAACTTAAATGATTTTAGCAAATGGCTGCAATATAACAAAGAGTGAAAAATTTAAGGGGGTCTGAATGCTTTCCGTCCCCACTGTATATAGATATAGCTATAGATATATTAATATATATCTATAGATATAGATATAGATATAGATATAGATATAGATAGATATATATCTATCTATATCTATAGATATATATCTATATATATATCTATATATATATATATATATATATATATAGATATATATATAGATATATATAGATCTATATATATATATATATATATATATATATATATATATATATATATATATATATATTTATATATATATATATCCACATCTATAGATATATCTATAGATATCTATATATACAGTACATACATACAGTGTATATTTATATAACAGAATCAATCAATTTACTGTGAGATCATTACTTGCTTCAGATCTGTTACCAAACTATTATAACAACAGCTCTGCATTAACATTTCATTGCAGTGACTAATGTGTTTATGGCAAGCTTCACATATATCAAAATTGCTTTACTTTCTGATATATGCTTGGTTTATAGCCTGCGGTTTGTCGTCAACAATGTCCTCAAAATGTGATGTTGTTATAGACCAGGAAGAAAAAACATGGAGGGAGAGAAATACAGAGGGAAAGAAAAAAGTGTTGGAAAGCATTAAAAAAAGAGAAATGAAAACCAAAAAAGTGAGATTAGGAAAGTTTGCACCGCTATTCTGAAAACCAAATCTAAGTAAATCCATCTAGAATATAAATGAAAAATGCAATAGCTTGACTTGAAGATGATTCATTGCTTATATTACACCAACTATATTCCCTTATCCCAAAAAGAAAAAAAAAAATTTGTACTGTCAGTCAGCTATTGGAGTTTCATACAAAAAAAAAAAAAATGTAGTCACTTTCTTCCTGTTTTACTGTTAACTGCGCTATTATGATTTTTTCCACACTTTAATGCAAATTTAATCATAATACATTCAATTATTATTACTGTTATGCATTATATAGTGCCAACAATTTGTATATCGCTTTACTACGTGAGGGCAGATAGTACAGTTACAATACAATTCAATACAGGAGGAATCAGAGGGCCCTGTTCATTAGAGATTACAATAGCGATGCGTAAAAAGTAATATTACTAATAAATCAATTTGCTTAAGGCAGACTATGTGTATCAAATTTTAAACCTTATAATTTTTTTAGTATGTAAATTTTTCTGTGTTAATGGTTGGGCCTACTTGTTATATAATTATGCAGTACTGAATGTGACAATGATGGTTTTGAATTAAGGTAATAATCCACTGAAATTATTATAGTAATTCCGATAGTTTATACTCCTACGTAAACTATTTCCCTTTGTTGGGTATTGCAATGTAACTGTAAAATAAAGATACGGTATTTAATTAAATGATATACTGTAATTTCTATGATGAGAATCGCAGTGAAAAGTATATGCAGTTTTCTTAGATTTTTTTGGTTTACTACTTTTCACATACTATACCGTAGTTAGGAAGAGGATTGTCTTGGTTAATACAGGCTACTGCTTGAGATCTTCTTGTCAACTGGTCAAGATTTTAATTGTTTTTTAAAGAAACAACAAGGAGAGATTTTTCTTGGTGACAACTTTGACTAAGGCATAAACATAATCACCTTCCTATATTTTAAATCAGAAGCTTTCTGGAGAAATTGAACATGGGGAAAATGTATTCAGTGACTGGTGCAAATGCAGTAGTGGCAGGATCTCTCAAGGTAAAAAAAGAACGTTTATTCACAATAATCTCCGGGCTATATAAGCAGTTTTGGTAAAATATGGTAGTAATATTTTTGGTAGAGAAAGGGACCCAATATTGTTTTTACAGTCAGGGATATTCTTTAGCTTATGTCCTCATTCTATTAAAATTCTATTCTCTATTATAACCTGGCTTTAAAATACTATTGCTGTAATTGTTTTTCTACATTAACCTTGGATATGTAGCAATAGTGCAGTACAGGGGCTTTATTATAAGTGGAGACATTAATATGATTATACATTATACTATCCCAATAACATTGATGAAAATTATACATGTATATGCACAAGCTTATGGCTGCCTATTAAGATTCCACGTGGAACTATTCTGAAGAAAAGGGGCAACATTTTTACAGTGAAGTGGCTGTAAACCCTTAAACATACCCTTACATATGCCTCAGGGATGGAACAATTCCTCCTAAATAAGTTGTACCTGTTTATCTGTAGTCTTCTTTTCTCTACAGCTGTCAAAGTACAGCATTTACACAGCTTGTCTGAGCTTTCAGAAAGCCGGGGGTTGGGAGCTTCCCTCCAATTAGCTGTGAGAGCTGATTGGAGGGAAGGAACCCCCCCGTCACACAGCACGCAGGAACAGAGCTGAGGCTGCCAGTCACAGGTTGTGTGCTGGAGCTCCCTCCCCTGTCACACCTTTTTTCTCTTGGTGTCAGGAAAACTTGTCAGAAAGGACTCATGCTGATAGCTGACAGAGGAAGGAGGTGGCAGCAGAGAAAAATGACACTTAGTGCTCTGGATTGAGACAAGTGGACACTATGGAGAAATTTGCTTTGTTCATATTTCAGAGGTTTACAACCACTTTAAACCAGACCAGTAAAGAATATTAGAATATTATAGTCTGAACTTTTCTTCATTTTTTCCTGCTTTCTTTCTCACTAGTATACATTTTAAGAACTATATCATAGAGCGACACATATGTGAGAGTCTGAGAGGGCTGCACACCCCAATTAAAGTCTTTGAAAAAAAGTGGAAGGTTCCCCATGGGGCTTTTTTGACTCCTATTTGCTGCTAAAAAGCACTGTGGGGAACCTTCCACTTTTTTCGTATACATTTTAAGAAGGAGCTCCATTCAAAAGACAAAAAAAGATTTTGGGTTCCCTCTAAAGTCCACACCAGACCCTTATCTGAGCATGCAGCCTGGCTGGCAAGGAAAGGGGAAACAAACATGTGCCCCCCTCCCAAACACACCAGGCCACATGCCTTCAATACAGGAGGGGTCTCTTTTCCTTAACATTAGCCTGTTAGCTGTGGGGATTAATGGGCAGGGGTATCCTTTCACAATAAGGAGACACCAAAATGCCAATTACCCATGTGAATGAATAATGGGTAAGCGCACACACAAAACGTATGCAGTAAATAAAGTCCTTTATTTAACCTGCCTGATGGTTTTCCTGAGTGTGGATCGGGGTTAAATTTCAGCACCATTAGCGGTAACCCCCGAGCCACACTCGGGACTACATTGCAGGATCCTGGTGCAGCGTTACTTACCTTGTCCCCAGGATCCTGCGATGTCCCCTGCTGTGTCTGCGGGCTCTGTCTCCTCCGAAGCCTCTCTGTGCCAGGCTCCATTCCCTGCGAGCGTCGCGACGCATGGGGCGGAGCCTGGTGGCAAATTTAAAAAACTGTAAAAATCATAACACATACAGTACTGTAATCTGTAAGATTACAGTACTGTATGAAATCATTTCACATTCCTTTTGTCCCCAGTGCTTTGTCCAATGCCCTGCATGCAGTTTTATATGATATATACTGTTCTTTCTGCCTGGAAACTTGAGATTGTCCATAGCAACCAAAAAGTGTCCCTTTGTTTTATTTTTAATTTATTTAATTTATTTTATTATTATTATATTATTATTTTTTTCAATTATTTATATTTATTTATTATATTATAATTTATGTTTTTATGTTGCAAACTTCATCATACCCAGGATATTTATTAGACTCTTGGTGGACAAATTTAAGTGTGTTATTGTTAAGAATTACAGGCCTACAATATAAAACACCAAATTTCCATGCAAAATAATGGTACCGCTTTCAGCACCTAAAATACGAAATAATCATACCGCCAGGGAGGTTAAACAAAAAAAAAATAAATTCAATGTCAATTATGTCGCCCAGTGATGCAGACTCACAACAATCATGAACAACCAAAAACCCCACTTATCACAGCAGGAGCAGTTCGCCGGTGGCGTGGACGCGCGCCCCAGACCCGGACATGTCAGATCATATACTAGGTACATGATCTAGCGCAGAACAGCCACCCTTCCGCAGTATATTGACGGTCAGCGCTCCGCAAGTGGTTAATAATATGTCTATGATTCCCAGCCAGTAAATGAATGGGGCAAGTTGTTGTCATATAAGAAAAAGAAAAAACTCTGGGCCAATAATTATATATATAAGTATAAAAATAAAATGCAAAAAAGCTGCTTTCCTAGAAAAGTGAAAAAAACACTCTACAATTTGTGGATATAAAATAGGAAGCGCTAATAGAATATTTCACCATAAAAATAAAAAAATAAAAAAACATTGTGAATAGTTAAAGCATAATATATCACAGCAAAAAAACTTTACTCGATAGTAAGTCCTTATAAGTGAGAAAAATGTTAGCAAAATATGTGCTTTGAAAGAGAGTTATTCCAAACTCAAAATATATATAGCAAGAGTTCAGATCCAGAATATATTGAATTGGTGATCATTAGTTGAAAGACTTTCTTTAAGTGAAATAGTGACCAATCCTTCACCACACTAGATACACCCAACGTGAGCAGATGAATGGGCTGCTTACCAGGTATATTTGACTTCTTTAATGAAAAAGAAAGTCAAATATCGCTTTGGCAGGATAATGCCTGCTCGCATGTGGAGAAGCTGAGAGATGCACAGGGACCTCCTACTCAGGGTATAAGGCAGGATATGTAAAGACAATCAAAGAATATCCATGGCGTAATAACGTTTATTGAAAAAGCATGTTAAAAAAATAGCCAAATGGCTCCTTACTTAAAAAGTGCCAGACCCGGCACTGGGGCTGCAAGCTAGACACGTGGGAAAAAGCTGAATTCGTGCCGCATTCACCTCTGTGGCGGGCGTGCGTTCCACCCGCCACTGCAGACAACCAGAGACCCGGATGTGACGTAGGGTACAGCGTGACCAGATACCGCCTCGACGTACATTTCGTGATTACGTCTTCAGGAGGCGTGCCTTTAAATATTGTGCCTTAGTCTACCTGTAAGGTAGCGCATCTTTCCCATGTTCATAACAGTATCATAGTAAAATGAAATTTCTAAAGGAAAAAACAATTACATTTAAAACTGCTCGCGGCTGTAATGTATTATCGGATCCCGGCAATATACATAAAAATCATTGCAAAAACCGGCGTAAGTTCCCCCCAGTCCATTGCCAGGCCCTTTGGGTCTTATATGAATACTAAGCAGAACCCCGCTCCAAATTAAAAAATGGCGTGGCGGTCCCCCCCAAAATCTATACCAGGCCCTTTGGGTCTGGTATGGATATTAAGGGGAACCCTGCACCAAAATTAAAAAAACAATGGCATGGGGGTGCCCCTCAAAATCCATGCCAGACCCATATCTGAGCACGCAACTTGGCAGGCCCTTGGTTGTGGGGGTCTGCGGGCAGGGGGCTTATCGGAAACTGGAAGCCCCCTTTAACAAAAAATGTCAAAAAAGTAAGAATGACAGGTGACAGTTTTTGACAATTAAAAAAAAAGTGTCCCACAATGTCCATCCATCTTCAATCACAGCGTCCGATGTTTCCAGAGAAAAAAAAAAGGAAAAACTGCTTCCAGGAGGCGTCCCCATGACTTCCGATTTTCTATGCTTTGGCAGCTGTTATATAGGCAAGGGCAGGGCCACCCAGTGACATAACTAGGTGACCCCACCCACTCTGATGTAATGTGATCTCACGTGACATCAGAATAGGTGGTGTCACCGGTTTACGTCACCATGTGGCCCCCCTCAACTATATAACAGCTGTCATTGCGAAAAGACTGCAGTCGGTGGGATGCCTCCCATGGAGGCGGAGTTTTTCCATTTTTTCTGGACCATCGGCGCTGTGATTAAGGATGGATGGACATCGTGGGAAACTTTTTTTTTAAAAAAGGAATTGTCCAAAACTGTCTTCTGTCATTTTTACTTTTTTAACACTTTTTGGGTAAATGGGCAGGGGTACATTGTACCCGATACCCATTCACGTAGGGGGGCCAGGATCTGGGGGTTCCCTTGTTAAAGGGGGCTTCCAGATTCTGATAATCCCCCTGCCCGCAGACGCCCACAACCACCAGGCAAGGGTTGTGGGGAAGAGGCCCTTGTCCCCATCAACATGGGGACAAGGTGTTTTGTGAGGACCCCAAAGCACCCTCCCCATGGTGAGGGCATGTGGCCTGGTAGGGTTCAGGAGGGGGGGCGCTCTCTTGTCCCCCTTTCCTGCAGCCTGCCAGGTTGCGTGCTCGGATAAGGGTCAGATATGGATTTTGGGGGGACCCCCACGTCATTTTTATTTTGGTGCAGGGTTCCCCTTAAAATCCATATCAGGTCTGAAGGGCCTGGTATGGATTGTAGGGGGGACCCCACGCCATTTTTTTTTTGGCTCGGGGTTCCCCTTAATATCCATATCAGACCCAAAGAGCCTGGTAATAGAGTGGGGGGGGGAACTCACGCCATTTTTTTCAATGATTTTTATCTATATTGCCGGGTTCGGACAATACATTACAGCCACGAGCATTTTTAACCACCACAGCCCCTGAAGAATTTACCCCCTTCCCGACCAGAGCACTTTTTGCGATACAGCACTGCTTCGCTTTAACTGACAATTGCGACATTGCACCCAAACAAAATTGACGTCCTTTTTTTACCACAAACAGAGCTTTCTTTTGGTGGTATTTGATCACCTCTGCGGTATTTATTTTTTGCGCTAGAAACAAGAGTGACAATTTTGAAAAAAAAGCAATATTTTTTACTTTTTGCTATAATAAATATCCCCCAAAAATATATAAAAAAAATAATTTCTTTCTCAGTTTAGGCCGATATGTATTCTTCTACATATTTTTTGTAAAAAAAAAATCGCAATAAGTGTATATTTTGACTACAAAATAGGGAATAGATTTATGGCATTTTTATTATTAATTTTTTTATTAGTAATGGCGGTGATCTGCAATTTTTATCGTGACTGCGACATTATGGCGAACACATCGGACACTTTTGACTCTATTTTGAGATCATTGTCATTTATACAGCAATCAGTGCTATAAAAATGCACTGATTACTGTATAAATGACACTGGCAGGGAAGGGGTTAAACACTAGGGGGTGATCAAGGGGTTAAGTGTGTCCTAGGGAGTAATTCTAACTGCGGGAGGATGAGCTACCACTGACATGAGAGTGATCACTGCTCCCGATGACAGGGAGTAGTAGATCTCTGTCATGCCACTAGGCAGAACGAGGAAATGCCTTGTTTACAAATGCCTTGTGACACAATCGCGGGCCCCCGGCAGACACTGAGTCTGAGGGAACCATGGCCACGGTCACAGAGTACATGGCACGTGCACGTGCCCACAATACCACGTCTTAAAGCAGATCTACCTGTACGCTCATTTGCGCAGCCGTGCCATTGTGCCGAAGTGTATCGTCGTGTGCTAGTTGGCAAGCGGTTAAATTACATTTTTTCCTTTAGAAATGTCATTTTGCTGCTCTTATTTATTACACTATGTACAGCCACTATGTGAACAGCCTTATATAGCGTGGGGCGTGGACTTAGCCCCCTGAGTCATAATTAGCCAGAGGCACCCTGCCTTGGCCAATCATGGCTCTCACAGCAGAGCGCAGGTCAGGTGCATGCTTTGGCCAATCAGCAGCCATCAATGCACTGTGATCTCACAGTGCATTGACGATCTTGCAGTTCATTATAGGGTGTTCCGCGGGCGCGATCACCCCATAATGTTCTAAATTCGGCGAACAGGCAAACATCGGGCTCATCCAGGTATAGGCTATTCAGGGTGATTTGAATGAAAAATAAAGTACAAAGATGTCAATGAAACCACAGCAAACAAACTTAAATCAATGGTATGTAAAACTTAAGATTTAATTTATCTTTACTCCATGTCACAGATATGCACATAGGAACATTTGAACAAGACAATTTGACTCCATTAATATTTTAAATAGGTCTGGTTAAAACCTTGACTGTAAATACTGGGTTCACAAATACAAAATGTACTTTTCAAACACTAAATGCCTTCCAAATGCTGCTCTTCCAAGTCACCTTCTTTTTTGTTTACATCAATAGCTTAGCAGAGTCGGCATCACTTACCATAGATTGTTGTGAATGTACTGCTCAAAAATACATTACACTAAAGAATACATTTGATACATTAAGAATACATTTGATACACTAAAGAATGTATGTGTGATGGCTACTTTAATATAAAGAGTCAAAACTTAGACCATATTGACATGCACTTGGAAAAGCAACTATATAATATGGTATACTGTGTTGCATTAAAATACATATTTAAATGTGGACAGTTTTGTCCAGTATACAATGCAATTAATAGTTACCATTTTTTGTTTAGTTGTAGTTTTGTCTTGTTATCAAATAGATATACCTTTATTTTCGATATTGGAAATATGAACACTTGACAAAACACGTTCTAAAGAATAAGTGCTCCCAGTGAAAACCAGACAGTTTTTAATTTCTGAACCAGCACAAAAGAAAACAGTGTACTATTTTTTCATGTACAACTAGAACAGTTTCTTGCATGAACTTTCCATACAAGCAGTTTATTTATGGGCTTCATGGGAAAGCACCACATCAGCTAACTACCATCAGCTCCCATTTTGGAATAACGAGGGCCTTCTAAAGCCTCTCTATTCACAGATGTGTCTTTGGCAGAATATGTGTTAATAAAGAAGTAAAAGCAGATATTTGAAATGTCTTCGGACATTCTGAATGTGTTCAGGGGAGTTGCACCTCTATAAGAATCTCAAAAGGGCTACAGGGAAACTGAAGGTTTACACACAAAATTTCTATGGATGTGTATAGGATGAGATGTCTGCAGTATTATGCCCCGTACACACGGTCGGACTTTGTTCGGACATTCCGACAACAAAATCCTAGGATTTTTTCCGACGGATGTTGGCTCAAACTTGTTTTGCCTACACACGGTCGCACAAAGTTGTCGGAATTTCCGATCGACAACCACGCGGTCACGTACACCACGTACGACGAGACTAGAAAAGGCCGGTTCAGAACCAAGCGCGGCACCCTTTGGGCTCCTTTTGCTAATCTCGTGTTAGTAAAAGTTTGGTGAGAGACGATTCGCGCTTTTTCAGACTCGTGGCTTTCAGATCGTTTTCTGCCATTCAGTTTGTGCTTGTGGGTTTGTATTTGCTCTTCAGTGCGTGCAGTCAGTTCGTATCGGAGTTTTCTGTGCGATCTTGTCCGCTCGTTGCTGTTTTTCAGGTCGCTCTTCACAGGCCTTGCTGTTCTTCAGTGCGTTCTGTTACTTAGTTCTGAGCAGCCGACCGTTTTCTAGCCATGTTTCGTATGCGTACTCCTCGTACAGTTCGTGCTGTGCGGGGGCTTGGTGTTGGGGTCCTGACCTTGACACAAGTCCAGTCCATGAACAGGGCGAGGAGGAGTTCATGGACCAAGAATTGGTTGCTTCAGCGTGACCAGTTCTGTCATATGCCTTTGCTCCGTGAGATCCGTGAGAATAATCCTGATGATTTCAGGAACTTTCTCAGGATGACGGACCCCGTGTTTCACAGTTTGTTGGCTTCGCTGACCCCCTATATCAGCAGGCAGGATACCTGCATGAGGCAAGCCATCACTCCGGAGCAGAGGTTGGTCGCTACCCTGCGGTATTTGG
The DNA here is from genome assembly GCF_042186555.1 of Aquarana catesbeiana. Classification (NCBI taxonomy): domain Eukaryota; kingdom Metazoa; phylum Chordata; class Amphibia; order Anura; family Ranidae; genus Aquarana; species Aquarana catesbeiana. Next base: position 352,135,666 of record NC_133329.1, on the reverse strand, counting down.
CGACAGGGAGAAGTCTGCAGGACCTCAAGTTCTCGACAGGCATCTCCCCCCAGGCTCTTCTTTGTGGACATTTACTGCTTGTGTTTGTTTTAGCTGACCCTGACAGAAATGTGTGGAGTCCAGAAAATGTCGTGATTGTGTAACCTTATACAAAGCACTGTTGGCTGTTACTTACTAAATGCAAAGACACTTTTCACTACAAGTGCACTTGCAACTGCACTGAAACTGCACTTGTAGTGCAAAGTGGATTTGCCCTTAGGAAATTACCCCCATTTTCTCATAAAACAACAATTACATCACCCCAAAAGTGTTGTAGCGTTGAGACAATAATCCACACATTCTTGATGAACAATCTTTTTAATACCTGCACAATCACATGTGCATTTACCAAAGGTTTTTCTGACAAACCAACATGTTTGTTGTATAACAATTTTTGTAGTGTCATTATCCAAAATCAAAATGTCCATTTTATAGAAAACAGGCCTGTGTAAAACCCACAAGAAAGACACAAATCTGGATCTTACAAAGTTCACATTTGGTAGAACTGGAAGGCAATATCAGACATGAGTATTTAGGAACTGTGTTTGATATTGCGTTCAGATGGGGGGAAATCACCCCTGGAAAAGCCAAATTTGGAAGATGCACACAAATTTCCCAAAGTCAACATGTGCTATCTGCCATTACGGGGGATGAAGGGACGTGTTTTTGGGGAGAAAGCCCTTCCTCACCGCTACTTTATTATTGAGGAAGGGGTTGCACCCCCAAAACGCGTCCATTGATCTCCCGTGATGGCAGATAGCACATGTTGGCACACTGTGTGCATCCTCCAAATTTGGCTTTGGGAAAAATCACAAAAACATTTCGCACATTGTAGCACACAAAAGAAGAAAGTGATTTTTTGGGGCTTTAAACTCGCCCCAAAACATCAATGATGTTTTTATATTTTGGAATAACATCATTGATGTTTTGCTTGATGTTTTCCAATTGTAAATTACACCCCATGATCTCCCCGATCACGATCTGGGCACTTTCGGATGTGAAAGGATCTTGATCCACAACATCACGATTACCTAAAAAGAAAGGAAACCCAAAATAAATTAGGTCTAAAAAAAATGCCGCCATCCATCTCTTATCTGAGCCTGTGGTTGCAGACACTCACCTGTTGTGGTGACTACTTCCACCACGTCTTCATCCTCCTGCTCAGCTTGTGTTGGGTGGATTTCCCCTTCTTCCAGAGGGGGGTGGGCTCTGGTCTCCTCGGATGAGGGGTGTCCTCCGAGTCTTTTCTCCCCTATGTAAAACAAAAATGGTATACTTAGCACACAGATATTTAATGTCAGAACTATAAAGATGAAACATTGCTTGGAAGTGGGGTACAATTGTCTATTTTAGCCGAGTTCCAAGATGTAGCTTTTTTAGTGTCCTTTGTCAAGCTGCAATACTTTACCTGTCTTGTACAAGCTTCACAGATGGAGACCCCCCTATAGTATACACTGGAGCACCTGTGTGGCCCCCCTAATAAAAAGGGTGTTCTGGGGTCCCACACTAGTGTTCCAGTGTCCAGATGTGAAAACAGCTGCTCAGTGTCCTCTCCTTACACAGAATCTAATTTGCATTTCATTCTAGTAACAAAGCCATCTACACAACCCAATTCTTTGAAGACAAGTATAGGGCCTCAAAATGGTGGCCAAATGCATATGGGCTAAACAATGGTATTTTATAGTCCTAAAAAAAAATGTGTGATCCGAACGAATAATGTGCCCATGAACATGAAAGTTGCCATTTTAAACTGTACAACAGTTCCTAAAAGCACATGGAGCAGCACAAACGTAATAAACACAAGAACAATAGGAACACAGCACAACTACTTACTTTTTTGCAGCACTCTCCGGATCTTTCTGTACTGCTCATGTTCTCGTAATTTCAGGTCCGACCACCGCTTCCTGAGCTGATCTTTCGATCGTCGTACCCCGAATTTCCGGTGCAGACTCCTGACCACTTTCGCCATGATCTTGGCCTTTCGGACATTGTGGTTGGGGTAAGGCCCATACTTTCCATCATAGTCGGCCTTCTTCAGGATGTCCACCATTTCCAACATCTCCCCAAAGGACATATTTGAGTCCTTTAATCTCCTTCTGGATTGGGACGTTTCAGGCTCCGGCCTTTCCTCCTCCTCCTCCTCCTCGTTGCTGTAATTAGCACGATCCTGCTGTCTATCCGCCATGTGCTCTTCCTCCACTGCGCCAAACAAAAAGGGGCGGGGAATAGAATAGAAAGAACGTCAGGGGCGGGCGGAGTTATACGCATGCGCAGTGTGTATAAATCGTAACGCGCGCATCTTACGTACGATCTGTGAGCGGAGGAAGGAGCATCGGAGACGCCGATCGTGCTAACGAAGGTAGGATCTAAACTTGGGCCTATACTGCTTCGAAATGGAAGCCTATATTGTAACAAGATTAGGGGAGTTTGGCCTGACATTAGGGTTTGTCTTGTGTTGTGTCTTGCAGAGAAAATGGATGGGTTCAACGACCACAATTTCCTGCCCCTGTTTATTGACAAGTACAGAGAGCTGCCCTGTCTGTGGCAGGTCAGACACCCCCACTATAACCACAAACAGAAGAGGCAGGCAGCGCTGGAGAAACTGCTGGAGTTGGTGAAGCCGGTGGTCCCCACAGCAACCATCCCTTATTTAAAAGCTAAAATTGGTGGCCTGAGGAGCACTTATCTGAGGGAGCGCAAGAAGGTCACAGATTCCCAGAGGTCCGGAGCTGCAGCAGATGACGTTTATGTCCCCAGGCTGTGGTACTATGAGAGACTGCGATTTCTGTCAGACCACACTGAAGTCAGGGAATCCCTCTCTACTCTTCCTTCCACGCTTCCTTCCACACCAGCTGAGGCTTCCGATGTCCAACCTGGGCCTTCCAGCCAGGAAGAAGTGGAGGAGCCCAGCTGGAGTCAGGTATAGCATTCTTCTACAGATTTCTGGCCAATAAATAAATGATGTTTACTAGATGTTATTATTGATCACTAATTGCTGCTTGAAAGTGTTTTACATATCAATAGACAGTAGAGGGCACCCAAAATTGGGACAAGAATGCAAAATGCTGGGCTCAGAAGGATAGTCTGTTATATTTGTTAACATTCAATTTGCAGCAGCAGGAGGTGAAAATTGTGTGTGATTGATGAAAACAATACTAAAACTATGTCCCTTTTTCATACACAGGAAGACCTCAGCCAGGAGGAGGCTGTGGAATGTGGCAGTCAGGAGGAGGCGGGGATTAGTGGCAGCCAGGAGGAGGCGGGGCTAAGTGTCAGCCAAGAGAAGCCAGGGACAAGTCTGCCCCGGGGGTCCAAGGCTTCGCCCACTTCTGCAGTTTCTCCAGCGTTGCCTCCCTCTTTGTTTATAGTTGTGACCCCTTAATAAAATATTTTTAGGTAAATTCTACTCTCCTGTGTGTGTTTTCATCCAAAAAGGACAGTTTGTTGGTGAGTATTCAGGTACATTTCTAAAGTACAATGTGAAATTAACAAGGGACAACAACACCAAACAATCTCCTCCTACAGATTAAATAGAACAACATATCAATGGTGTTGTGGGAACTTGTCACAAAAAACACACAAACATTTTCGGGAGTACAAATCAAAATCACCAAAAAAATAAAAAAATAAAAAGAGAAACACAAAAAAAGATTCTACATTAAAGTAAAAAAAAAAAAAAAAAAAAAAAAATATGTTGTCAGATGTGAGAAATCAAAATATATTGAGGGAATCCCGATAAATAGTAACGAAAAAAGTTTGTGAGAAGTGTGTGTGAATATGAGCATCAAAACGACTTAATTCTTGTCACATTATAAAGAAGAAGAGAGTGCGCTGTATTAAACCATTTTGAACATTGCAGCGTGACGAAAGTGCTTTATCCATTACGAACGCTAAGTTTACCAGAACGAGCTGTCCCGTGTCGGAATTTCTTCTGAGCATGCGTGGCACTTTGTGCGTCGGAACAGGCCACACACGGTCGGAATTGAAGCGATCGGATTTTGTTGTCGGAAAATTTTATCTCCTGCTGTCCAACTTTGTGTGTCGGAAAATCCGATGGAAAATGTCCGATGGCGCCCACACATGGTCGGAATTTCCGACAACACGCTCCGATCGGACATTGTCCATCGGAAAATCCGATCGTGTGTACGGGGCATTAGTGTTGTTTGTGCAACATTTTCAAAGAAGTTTTCCAATAAGAAGAGGCTTTTCCTTTCCATAATCTGGAAGAGTTTTAAAGAGACCTTGTGGCACTGTGCATGATGCACAACTTAGATTCTTCTTCAAATCTCTCACAGGCAGGCTGTGCTCCTCCTGCATATTTGTGTACTGTAATAACTATTCATTCACATGAAAAGACATGGCATTTCCAGGATGAGGACAGGAGGAGCAGAGTATTGCTAGGAGAATTATTTGGCATCATTCTGAATTCAAAGCAGTGGCGGCTGGTGCCTCATTTATTTTTTTTGGGGGGGTGGCAAATAGCGCCGTGAGATTTGATATAACGCGATCTGCCTGATCAGGTTCTTCTGAGTTCTTCAGAGATCTTATGGGGCTATTGTTTTTTTGTTTTATTCTTTTTCTCTTTTTAGTAATATTGTTTGAAGGGAGGGAGGGGGGTAAGGTAAATAAGGAAAAAAAATATTAATTTGGGGGTAGAACAGTACATTTACAAGGGTAAAATGATATAGAAAAAACATCTTACATAAGGATACATATCATTGTTTAGTTCAGTTTGAATAAAAAGGTCTAAGTAAAGTACGATGAAACAATCTCACTATTAAAGTGGGAGTAAACTCCTATGCATGACTGCTACCTATAGGTACAGTAAATATCTACTAAATGCGCACCGTTTAGGAGATTTTTACTTTTGATGCAGCCAGTGACCTCACTAACACATGCACTCTAAATGGTGGCTCCAGCATACATGCATGGGAGTGACGTCATTAAGGCTCCAGCCACTCAATCCCGTAAAGAAGACCAGATGAAGATGGAAGCGCCTTCAGCGGTGACAGCGCACCACTGGAGGGCTTCGTTCTAAGGTAAGTTTCACATAATGTGCTAGTATGCGGTTTATACTAGCACATTATCTCTTTATCTTGCAGGTTTAAAAAAAAAAGCTGGTTACTACTGCTTAAACTGTTGTGGCAAATGTTGGTATGTATCTCAAAATATGATGATATGGCTTAACATTAATTATTGTCACGTTGAACCCAATTGTCTTGACTAAATAAAGAGTTATAACAAAAAAAGTTCATTTATATAGCACATTTATATAGCACATGTAAATAGAGACAAATTAAAAACCATGCTCATAGCCCCCCCCCCCCCCCCATTGAAGTACAATTATGTGCAACGTAGTAATATTGTGTACTTTAATATACACCTTGTTAGTAAATAAAGAATGTATGTATGACCTAACTAAGCAAATGATATTCCATAAGTAAATTTCTATGCTTTTCATGTACTTGTGACCTATCTCTCAAAATAGACAGAAGGGCTGCAGGAAGGGAAGAGAATAAAAAGATGGCAGACATATAACCCAGGAACTACATGTTCAGTTCTTATATCAAAGAATGGAGACAATTAGCGCTCTAATACTAAATTATATCTTTTTGGAAAAATGGCATTAAAAAAAGACAATGGATGACTATGACAATTGACACTATGGTTTGAGGAGCAATAAAGATGTAAGGGGAGGACAGAAAAGATGTTATATTTTTTATTTGAAACCACCCTTTCAAATTTATGAATTTCCCCTGCAATAAAGCGACAGGCATACTATAATAAATAATAATTATGGTTATGTTATAATCACAACCCCCTTCATAATTACTACATCTGTTTTATTAATGGCACAGAAAAATAATTTTTTCTGCAAAGATTGAAAGATGTTCTATTTCTACTGCATGTCTCATAAAACATAGCTAATCTCACTTCCATTTTTTTTTTATTGATTTATGGCAGAACTACAGAACTATTACAGCCAATATAATATCTTCATTATTAATAAATTCCCGTCAAGGCTACTGCATATTTAAATGTTGATTAACGTTAATCAACAGGATATGAGTGAAAAAGAAAAAACATAATTAAATGATTACGTTTTATTTTTTTTTACATTTTTTTTCTTCTGACCATTAGTTGTGTAAATCAAGCTTAATGATAGTGACCTCTTTATTTTCAGGTCTATTATATGCTAGATATGCAAGTCATCAGTGATATTCAGCTAGTAGCGCAGAGGCAACATACAGTCCTTGTGGCCTAAAAATGTAGTCTCCCAGTCTACCCAAACAATTGTTTGATGTCTATCACAGCCACTTAAAAATGTACACAGTATTACTACTAATCTTCATAGATTTTATGATCTAAATTATTACATTATATTCTTTGGTATAGGACTGACTCTTTTCCCATTTGAAACTCCTGAAGAATCGGGTCAACCTCGAAACATGTTGAGTAGTGGCTAACTGTATACCCTATCTGTAAATATTGCTATATACATAATTTTGGGTAGATATCCAATGCACAGTTTAGCCTTTAAAATTGGTTTATTTTTTAACCATTGGTTTTTACTTGGCTGTATTGCTTTTGACGGTACCCGGAAAAATCATTCTGCCCCCCTTTCCTTGCAATGGTCCTCTATCCAAACAATGCTTGAATTAAGGGTCAAAATGGGCACTTACCCCAGTCCCATGAGACCAGGATCATTTCATATGTTGGTAAAAGCATCCTTCAAAGCTTATCCAAAGTCAAAACTTATTTTATCATTTTATATGAAGTAGGAAGTAGTTAAGAAATTCTGTAATTTTTTTTCCCTGCCATCCGTGACCCAGTGGGGAGATTTCCCTTCACTTCACTGACACAAAGGGGTTGATTAAAAAAAAAAAACAAATAGACTGTGCACTTTGCAAAGTGCAGTTGCTCCAGAGCTTAGTAAATTTGATGCAGCCCTACTGACTACCATCATCCAATCATGTGCAAGTAGAAATGCTGTTTTTTTTTCATTTTCCGTGCATGTGATTGGGTATTGTTTGCAAAGCAAAACTTTACCTCATTTACTTAGCTCTGCTGCAACTTTGCAAAGTGCACAGTCCATGTGCCTTTAGTAAATCAACCCCAAAATCTTTCCAAAGTGAGAAAAATTACATCTCAGACAGCTGTCACTGAAACAAAAGTCCCCACTGGAAGCTATCCCCCTCCTATTCCTGTTTTTAGATTTTGACCTAATTTTTAAGTAACAGTGACAAAGGCCATTGGGACCAAAAAAAGAAAATTTCCCTACTGAAGACACAGACAGCAAGAAAAACTTGACAGCGGTTCTCACCCTTCCACAATCTAGGAAAAAAACGTTTTGACTTAAGATGCCTTAGCTTCACTTTTAGGAAACACTATATTATCTTACATACCTGTATTTACAGTAGACAAACTCAATGATCAAAAAAAAAAAAAAAATTAGAGCAATATCCTATTACTTAGTTCCCAGGATTACAGCTACACCTCATATTTAGTTAGTGATAATGTCAAAATACAATTTCTATGAGTAATGCAGTATTTTTCCCATCCATTTATTTAATTTTCTAAGTAAAATAACTATACTGTGTTGTTTTGAAGAATCTTGGGGTCACACATAGGTCTACAATATCTAAAATGCTGTCCATTGCTGCCATAACTAATACAAAACATTTGTGTATATTTCAAACAGACCCCTATGATGTGTAGTGGTGTATTACTTTGGAAGCAGGGTATATTACAAACCTTAAAAAATACACACAAACCTTAATAACGATTTAAAAAAAAGGGAAAACCCTATTTTTCTCTTCCTCTCACTT